>NC_090451.1:681060061-682310061 GCF_031143425.1 Pleurodeles waltl | reverse complement strand
ATAATAGGTACATTAATAACATTATTCAAAGATTAATCTCAGAATCTTCTCCAGTCTTCTAATACATTTTTGTGGCTTCAAAACGATGTATGAACATAAAGTCCACAGGTCGAGGTAGTCCCATATATCTTTTGACTCCCAGCTCCCCTATTTCTTAGCCGGTGCATGACATCATTTTTCTTAAAGTCGTTTTCAAATTTGTTGGGGAACCCTCCAAATTGAATGGTGATGCGTTTCGGCTCTCTTGGCTATGGCCTCTTCAGGACATTGGAAGAAAGAAGACCAAAATAGTGTATTTATGGTCTATTAGAATTGTTGCAACTTACTGAATTATAAATATAACTCAAATTGTATAAAATCGGTGCTCCAGATTTTTTTTACGGAAGTGCAGTTTGTGTTCAAAAGAACAAGAACATGCAGTGACCATGTGTCTTTGTACCATCTTTTCTCATATATCGTGGGTATGTTTTTAGTGTCTAATAAGAACATGCCAACCTTAGTGCGGAACTGCACTGAGTGAGCTGAGACAGGGTGCCTAGCTATGAAACGTCAGAAGAACTATGACCATTAGGAAGGGAAACCTAAGTTCCACCAGGGGATCAAAACTAAAGGTACGTCTAGACAACAAGGTTGCCCAAAACCGTCACTGCGAATGGGCCAAGATGGAGGACTTCAAAGTACTGAGGCAACTGTACTAAACCCGGATTCAGAAGAAACGTCATCTCGAGAAAAGTTGTCTGCGAGGTACTGTGGGGCAATGGGAAACTCACTGCTCAAAGATGCGCCCTGGTGTACAGCTGGGGCCTGCAGTCCCGGGATTCTGAGGATCAATGCTCAAAGCGCTCCACACAAATGGGACTCGGCGCTAGGAAAACTTCCGTCCCATATGTGGAAGTAGAAGGGATCTATACTGCCTGAGCCACCGGTCCGTGGTATGTCCTGGCCAGTCCCTGGTGTGTTTTCCCAGTGATACTGACGCTTATGGTGTTACTAGTATAGGGGCAGGCTCTACAAATATTATATTTGAAATGGCCATATATTGGTGGCAAACACATCATATCTCTTAACTCTCTTTTCTGTGCGTTGTTCTTCTTTGACCAAGAGATTGCTAGGATTTTTACCTTTTTTTAAGGTAAACAAAGGTTTTGGGATATTTAGGGGAGTCAAAGTCTTCCAATTCTTTTGAATAATGTGTTTGATCTTATTCGCTTTTGGATTATACATAATCACACATGTAAAAGGTGAATGTTCTTGGCATGTTCTAGGTGTTACCAGTGTCTCCCGTGGAGGGAACCAAGCCCTTTTACACAACGATTTAACCAGTTTCTTTGGGTATCCTCTATTTACCAATTTTTCAATCAATCTGTTGGCATTCTCAAACTAATCGTCTTTGCATGTACAATTTCTTGGAATGCGTAGAAATTGACCAAATGGTAAATTATCTTTCAATGCACTGGGGTGACCGCTTGAGAAAAGGAGGACAGTATCGCGATCAGTTGGTTTAGTAAATGGACTGACTTCTATCTGTCCTTCTCTATCTATAAGTCAAGAAAATAAATTAATTTTGGTCACTTGTCATATTGAACTTCAAATCAGGTGTAAGTTTAATGAGCCATTTGTCAAAATCCTCTAAATTGTGCTTATTCCTTTGCCACAATTAAATAATATCATCAATGCAGCGAAACCAATTTGTGATTTGTGCCCTGAATGGATTCTGGTTACTATATACCAATTGTTTCTCAAACTATGGCATGACTAAATTTGCTACCTCTGGTGCGAAGCTCCACCCCATAGCCACACATTTAACCCGTAGGTATAAGTTTTCCTTGAAACTGAAAAAAATATTCTTAAGGCATAACATAGAAAGGTTGATCACAAATTCCCTGGGAACCTTATGTGGTCTGGGTCTAGAACCTAAAGTTTCTTTTATCACCAAGAGAGCTTCGTCCTTGGGGATTTCAGTGTAAAGAGACTCAGGGCTTTATTTTGGGTTCGGCGGAGAGTCTTGGCTGTCCGTTGAACTTCTGACGGGGAGGTTGCCGCCATAGTAGCTGCCTCCCTGCCAGGCTCATTATGATTTTCCTGCTAGGTTGGTGGGCCAAAACCAAAGTTTCCAGCTGCCGGCCTAGGGGAAACTCCCTGCAGCACTGTCAATCGTAATTGAGCCGGCGGAAATGCCGTAGGATGCAGGGTGCACCAGCGAAGTGCATGGGCAGTGCAGTGCCCCTCTGTGGCCCCCTCCACCTGATCTCCGTCAGTCATGTTACCGCCATGAAATAGCTGGTGGAGAACAAACTCGGAATCCCTATGGGACCGCCACAACCGCCAGACCACGGGACGACCTGCGCAATCATAAGGTGGCTTTCAGAACGCCGCATTTGGCAGCGGTCTGTACACCACTGCAAGTCTGGCGGTCCAGAGACCGCCACACTCATAATGAGGCCCAAAATATCTAATCTGACTAACATTTGTTTGGTCTCATAAAATGGAATCTCTTCTACCTTACTGATGAGGTCCATAGAGTTTCCAAAGTACGCCTGAGTCTCTGTCACAAAGAGTTTTAACAAATATTTACATACTGGGCTGCAGGTTGCAGTATGAATGTGTATGCTTCTTCGATAAGCCTTTGGTAAAATTGTGCAGGGTTGACAGTCTGCATGCTTCTGCAATAAGCACAGGGTACCACTGGAACAATGTTTACAGTGCGTATACTTCTTCACCAAGTGCTTGATAAAATGGCCCAGGTTCACAGTCTGCACATATCTGCACTATACACCGGAAACAGTTAGTGCACCATTTAAGATGTGCATGTTTCTTCACTAAGCCCCTGTTAAGGTAGAGCTGGGTTCACAGGCAGAATGTTTCTGCACTAAGCACAGGGTAAATGAAATGTGATGTTTACAGTGTATATATTTCCATCACTGAGAACTTTATAAACAGTGCAGGGTTCAGAGACCGCACTCTCTTCACTAGGCATAGGATACAATTAGTGCACTGTTTGCTGTGTGTATATTTCATCACTAAGCCCTTGATAAATAATGCTGGGTTCAGAGTGTGCACGCCTCTTGACTATGCACAAGATACAATTGGTGAAATATTTGCCGTGTGTGTATTTAATAGCTAAGCGCTTGATAAAATTGTTCAGGGTTCAAAGTCTGCACGCTTCTGCACTACACACAGGACACAATTAGTGCAATGTTTACAGTGCGTATACTTCTTCTCTAAGCCCTCGATAAATAGTGCAGGGTTCAGAGTCTGCACGCTTCTGCACTATGCACAGGACACAATTAGTGCAATGTTTACAGTGTATATATTTTTTCCGCAGATGTGTTTGGGGTTAGCTTTTTCCTTGTTATTGTAAATAAAGCCATTCCGGGGTGAAGATATTATCCACCTTCTGGGACCGGAAGTGAACCAGTCTGTCGTCCTGCTGCACAGTGGCAGTGCTACCCCTGAGACAGCTCACGGGGTAAGACGCCTCCTCCAGAGATCGCTGTGGCCCTGAGGGGCACAGGTTTGAATTGTAGGGCGGCCATCGGGTGGATTTACATGGAATAATGCCACACACCCACTCGAGTATTGATTGTAACATTTTCACTAAATTGCTCACAAAAAGAAGAGAAAACTATTGACTTCTAGCACTTTTTATATATTGATGTCACTACTTAATTTATAGTGCCAAGGTTATATGCAGCTGCTTCGGAACACTAGCAAGAGGAAGAATTGAACCTGCCCTAATTTTCAAATTTGGGGCCAGATTTAAGAAGGCTGTGGTGCCAACTTTTGCCACATTAGCATCATTTTTTTACACTATTGTGGGGTTAGGTTGGCAAAAACACAGCACCATATTTACAAAGTGGCGCAAGGCTAGCATTGCACCATTCTGTATACCCTTGCACCACATTCTGCCTGCACCAGGCATCATGTATGCAAGGGGGGGTGTTACGGCAATAGGAGGCCCAGAAAAATGCTGCACCATTTCTAGCATCATTTCTAATGCCTGCCTAGGGTAGGAGTTAAAATGAGGCTTACACTGTTCTCAATGGGCCTCCTTTCACTTCGCAGGATTAGCCTCAATATTTTTGGCACTAATCCTGCAAAGCGCCAAACTAGCGTCAATATTTTTGACGCTAATTCCCTAACATGCGCCATGGAGCACCATATCATAAATACAGGGCACTCATGGTGGTGTTGGTTGCGCAAAGGAGCACAAGAAAAGTGGCATTTCATGACATGATGCACCACTTTTCATAAATTTGCCCCTTGGATTTCTTACTCCAGTCTAAGATGTTGGCAGAACACAGAATATATCTAAAGAAACACAAGGTGGAATTTTCCGACCACACAAACTGGCCTTGAAGTTGACGGCCTATGGTCACTCGGTCTTCCCTGGGAAGCAGATATGTTACATTAAATAGGGACTTTTGAAAGTTAGAAAAACAACTCTTAAGTTTGCAGATGAGGAAAGGTGAGTAATCAGGCAGGCGGACACCATGTGGATCTTATGAAGCACTTGGTGGTAGGAGGAATAAATGTCAAATGTGTTTTCAGAGATAGTGCGGAGGACTGGCGGAAGGCGGTTCTATTTAGAGAAAGTAAAATCACAAATATTGTTTTAATCCGCTGTGTGAATCACAGCTGGTCACATCAGGTGATCCTGTCTGACACAGGAAGTAGGTGAGCCCTGGTCAAGAGACTGGGATCTGTGCAAGAATTAAAACAGCGGTGGGATGTTGAATTTGGGCTGCAGGATTTAGGGATCTGATGCAGGAAGACAGTCTCAGCATTTGGATTTCCAGACAAATAGGGAAAGTTGTACAAAATCTTGAGATAAAAATGTAGATAATGCAGGGGCCTGCTGCAAGAAAAACCCATAAAGGATGAATCTGCCAGCCAGTAAAGGTCAAAATGGAAACTGAGACAAGATGACCACCAATGGACAAACAGCCCAATGCAGCTGTTGCCAGACAATTATGTGAGTATCACTAGAGAGGGGGCTTTGCATCCTCCCACATGTTGGGAGCCAGGAGTGCATGTTTTGATTGGGCAGAAGTTGTGTGCTTCCACACAAAAGTGTTTGCCTGCCACACAGCGGTGATAATTTTTCTTTATTCATCCGGCTCCCTAAGCTTTCAGGGCCACACATGTGACATCGGAATGCTATTCGTAGATAACTACATATATTATGTTGTTTTTTTTTCTATGGACCAGCTTACCACAACCTCCAAGACAAATTCCTCAAATACACCTGCCCACCACCCTTCATCATTTCCCGTAAGACACCTCATCAGAAAGTTATGCAAGAGAGAACTCTTGTTCTTGGGGGTGAAACAAAACTCCTGCCCTGCACATGTACACAAGGTCATAGTACCTGGCCCTGAAAGCCCTGCTTTTCCTGTAACATCCTGGTCGGCTAGAAAAGGCAATCAGCCATACCTCTGCTGCACCTCCAGAGAGAGTACACCATTGTTGAAGTATTACAAACATTGTAATATGTTACATGAATTAACAATCGCAAATGTTTTCACTCAATGCTTGATCAATCCCACATTTAGCAGTACAGGGCATGCGTATTCAAACCAGCATCAAAGCCTCGCTGAAAAAAATACAGCATCACATGGCGTCCAATCGTTCATGTTTTGAAACTACTGGAGACTCCCAAGAATACATATGGTCTCAATAGGCCAACTTGAGTTTTTGGGGGAAGTGTGACGCTCTGACATTTCTGCTCCTTTGTGGCAGCAATGTCTGTTTGAGATGTAACTAAAGAAAAGTATTTTTAAAGCCATTTTAAAACACGCACTCTGCATAAATTATGAGTCTAAGAAATCACACAATATATTCTCCCTCTTAGTTCTCGGTTGATATTGAGATAGCAGCTGTTGACAGCAGACGTGTTGCTTACAATGTACATCCAATGGACTTTGGATCCGCCCTCTTCAACCACTCATTTTCTCGACCGCTCTTCTTCAGTTATTGGTTTGAGACTTTGTCAATCATGTCTTGAATCAATCCAGGGAAGTATTCATCTATCACCTGCTGCTATTCGCTAGTTGGGTGTATCCTTCCACCTCCACTTGAGCGCTTGCATTGAACTGCATGACGGACTACATCACAACTGTAGCTTTCTGTCTGCTCCTGCTGGCCCCTTCCCGCGAGTCTTGCTCTAATGTGTTAATGCTGCATGCATGTGTTAGCACATTCAACCCAGGCCTATTGGCTTTACCATGCTTGTTTGGGTTTCAGTACTGACCCCAGGTGGCCAAGAAAGTGTTAGGGCAACATGGGCTACACAGCCTGACAGTAGAATTTCAGTTGGACATATTATGCTTGCTCACATCACCAAAACAACGGGTTAGGAGCATTTTGATGGATAATATTTCCAGGGCCCCCTGACCTGACCATAGATATTTTTGTTTTTGGTCATTGTTAGGGGGTTGTAAACACCAATCTCATCAGGCCCGGATGTGCATTGTGCCACATCCGGTGGGTGGTAAATTGGTCCCTTGTACAACATTAGGTCGACCAGGCTTTTCAACAGCTATCCTAGTAGATTTCTGCAAGTTTGGGTGAGATCCCGTTTTTCAGTGAAGGTCGACTGTAAACAATGAAAGCGCTTTTTTAAATGTTACAAAGCAGTGCCAGTTAGGAAGTTTTATTAGAGACCTATTTAAATAACATGTATGATGATGTATTACAACTGATTTTATTTATTCTCCTAGTGCCTTGTCTGTGACTCTATGTTAATAAGCGCTGTCATTCTATGTCCCTTTATCTTGTCGATTTAGTCCTTCTATTTTTTTACGAAATATCCCCGTTTTTGGTTTTAAACAATCTGGTCACCCAACTCGATATTGTATATTTAATTCAGAAAAGAGCTGGTTGCTAGGGCACGCCTTCAACCACCAAAGTGTTGCAAAGCCTTTTTGAGACATCAGCCGTTAGCAGGACTTCGCCAACCTGGTGTAGCGCCTGCCTGGACACCCAAGTCTGCAGTGAGCTAATCCTCGGGTACGTCAACAGGAGCTGCTCGTGATCCGACGGACGTCGCAGCGCTACACTGAGGCGAGAGACCGTGGGCGCGACGCCTTCCGCGCCAAGACACGACTCGCGTGAGAGCTGAACAAGACATCAGCTGCCAGAGCTGTGTGTCATTACACCTACCTCGTGCGCGCCTCCCCTTCCGCTGTCTGTCAACACTTCATGGATCAGATCACGCGAAGGAGGGAGAGACGAGAAAAGACGAGGAGATCCCATCAATGGCCTAGCTACGGGCACCGTGGCAAGCCAAGGAAATGGGCCCTCGTCACCTGGTTTGGGAGTTTAAAAAAAACTATAATTGTGGTGTAGTGGAAGCCTTAGACTCTGGGGCCCCAGTGCCACTGCACCTGCTGTACTATTGATAACTGAAAGCCTGGAACCCAAGCATAGTTAGCGATGTTCATGCAGGATAAAAAATACTTGCTCTGGAGTTGAGCCAGGATGTGGGCTTTGTACTGTGCTAGTATGGTTATGCTGCATCCATCCAGCAGTACATGGACCCTAGTGGTGCCATAAGTAAGCTGTGTGCAGGTCTAGGGACTTAAATAGCCAGGTTTGCTGCAAGCCAATTTTGAAAACTGTTGTGCATGGGCTTGTGTCAGTAGTAAGGAAGTTTGTTGACAGAGCTGTGTGTGGGTCCCAGTATTGGAATAGCAGGCGGTGCTGCAGGACAGGTGTGAATAGACAGAGCCATGTTCGGGTACCAGTACTGGACATGATTCTGGCAATTAGCAGAGTATTGGTCCTACTAGTAAAAAAAACACACCAGGGGGACCTGCAGCTGCCTAGTTAAAAGTAGTTCTTATACTGAAGTTCTTCAGTTCATGGCTGAGGTGTATTAGCAGTACTCTGTAAATGCAACCTGACTCAAATTTGTGAGGGGGTCCATACTAAATTACTTACTCTTAGTGCTTCTAACCCCTGACTTGTGAATTTGTGTAGGTGGTCCTGTCATTGCTGGGACTCTCTTGCCCAAGAATACTATTTAGAGTCATTTGCATTTCTGCTGTGGCGCGTTCGTCCTGATGATGACCATGTTACAAGCCTAATATTTGGGTCGAAACGTCGACATGTATACCTTAACAGATCGCATACATTCACAATGCTTTTGATGCGTACTTTTTGTCTTTACTGTATCATTTGATTGGGTTGTTGTCACCTACAACGGCTATTTAGATTTCACCTCCCTCCTGCCACAATATTCACTTTTTATGTTTTCTGATTGCCATCGTGCTCAGCATAAACATCAGAATCTAATATGACTTGCTCATTAATAAGGTGGTAGCTTTTTGAGGATAAATTGTCTCTCTCGTTGTAACTTAGGCGGTTCTATGTATGATGTGTTGTCACAGTGAACAGCAAGTTTAAAAAATGTAAATATTCCATTAGTGACTTTGTCTTAATATATATCCTACAGCCAGCGCAATAGATGCTGAGACTGCAAGTGCCGCTCGTAGCCTTAGCTGATGTACATCGACCAGTCTATTCTCGTCGCTCATACAAGATGGAGGTCTGGAAATTGAGGCTGATGTGCATTTGCAGAGGAGGTGTGTGAGAATCCCTGGAATGGTTTACCGCAGGATGCCCACAGGTCTGGAGTGAGGTTCTTGCGCAGAGATGTATGGGTGTGGGGCAGTGAAAGAGGAGTCATTATCAGAGGGCCAAGAAGGCCAGCACTGAGTTGCAAAGCAGGATCTTCTAAAGACTGAGGTACATCAACAGAGCAGTTCTCAGGCTCCCTACTGGGAAATCAGTGGGTGATGCAGGGCAGGACTGAGGTGCATCATTGTGTGTTCATGCTGACCACAGTACTGAAACAGCAGGGGTTGCTGCACTACAGGAATAACGTTGGAAATGTGCGCAAGGCATAGTGTGGCGTGTTGCAGAGTTGGACGGTGGTGCTTTGCCAGAGCTGCGTGTCTATGGTGATGGAGCAGAGAAGACCAGCCAGGCACAAAAGCCCCTTATCATCCTCATGTGGCCATTGACGCCAGTTAGGAGTTGCCGTGGCTCACCCTTTGGCACCTCTGGATCAGGCGCAGCTCCTCCACGATGTCGGAGGAGCGTTGCCCTCCGCCACCAGCAGCAAACTTTTTACTAAAAAACTATAATAAACAATGTGTATTATCATTTTGTAGTAAAAGAGACAGGGCTACAGGCTATGACAGCGCGCATGTATGTTTGGCTGGCTGTCTCGGGCCGGCCAGACACACACGCACACTGTGCTCTCTCCAGCCCGGCACTGTGTTGCCAGGCTGGAGAGAGCAGGCACAGGCTCCCAGTATGTCTGGGAGCTTCCTGGCTGGACGCTCCAGCCAATCCGAACACTGCTGTGCAGGGTTTGGATTGGCTGCGGGGCAGGCTGGGAGCCTGTGCCTGCAGCTGCAGCAGAGGTGGGGCGCTGTGGTGGTGGCAGCGGCAAATCAGGTAAGTGGGTTTTTTTTGGTTTGTTTTTAAATTAACCCCCCCCCCTTCCGTCCTCCCCACATGCCGCCCGACCCTACAAGATGCTGCGAGACGCCCCTGCTCTGGATGGGTCTTTCATTCCCCCTGGTCTCAAGAATCATAAAGACAGTGGCCTGAACAGAAGCATAGCTCCTAGAGCTTCCCATACCCCATTAGCAGCAGTGGGGCCAGCAGTCAACCCTATGAATGTCATTAGGGAATAAACTGTGTGTGATGTCACTTCCTCTAATGAATGGCCTTCCATAGCTTCTGGCTTAATGATGAGCACCACTATACAGCATCTCTAAAGCTCGCCAGGTCAGCCCTGAAAGAACTAAGTAGCTATAAATTGCTTTTCCCACTGGAAAAATCCAACAGGGCCAAAAGTAGCTCTTTTCTCCTTTCTAGTAGGCCAAAGAACTCACAGAAAAATGCTTGTGAACTACTGACCCTAAACAGGGTTCCAAGTTTCACTTCCTTCCGGCAGTCATCTTTGAGGCATAAGACGCATCCACAACTGTTTGGAGATGACAATACTCGCTTTCTCGGTCATCCGATTTACTGAAATCCTAATGGGCGGTAGCCAAAAGACCAAAAAAAAATGAGAAGAAGTAGCCCAAAGAAAGAAAGACCGCCCGCAAAGTTGGCCCAGGATAGACACATATGGTAGACGTAAACACAAGGTCCGACCCCGCCTGAGGAATCCCTTGTCCACACGAGACTAGACAAAACATCTGCAATGAATCACCGAGAATTAAAAATAAAAGCACTGTATTTAATTAACTATAATCATCTTTTACAGGCGTCTCAGTTTAAAAAAAAAAAATCCTTGAAATGCTTAGCCCTGCCGATATGCAGGATCTAATTTTCCAAAACACCAAGACCATGTAGAAAGTCAGAAGATGTTTGCTTGGAAGCGTCAATCATGGATGACGACTAACTAGAAGGCTCGTCCGAGCAGCTATGGTCCTGGCCGGACTTGCCACTCTGGCATTTTTCCAGTGGGCTGCAAGCTCTGGGTCTGCATGAACCAACCTTGCCTCCATGGCCCCATCCTAGTTGGGTCCTTCTGCAGTGTGGGGCTGGACTGAACCAGTGCTTATTTTGTGAACGGAAGCCGGTGCCCGAAGCTCTGCTCGGAAGCTGGTTCGATAAAATGTCGGCGTGCTGAATACCAAGGCTGGTAGTCTTTAATTCACTACAAGACCCTCCCTGCCCCTTTATCTCACTCCTGCAGATTCCTCCTCTCTCCTTTGTGATGTTTTTGCCGTCTTTCTCTTGCTAGTCTTTCCGAGCTGTGTCTTTAACTCTCCTGAAGTGGGCAAGTACCCGGTGAAGGAAAATGAGTACTGGTCGCCAAAAATAAGTGCTGGTACCACCACCGGCAACCAGAGGCTCAAGTTAAGCACTGGTTTGAACATTTTGCCAGAACTGAGTTTGGTTTCCAGTAGGCAAATGTCCTCAATGGCCGTAATCCAACCCGGCAGGCGCCAGCAGTTGTTGGAATGCTATGCATCTCCGCCTTGCGTCCTAGAATTGGATGCAAGGTGGGCACACAGAGTTTGCCAGTTTTCTGGCCTGCTTTCCAGTCAGGCTCACAAATCCTTCAGATTTTACTTGCCTACTCTGCTTCAATTTTCCTTTCCAGATGTACCATACACTATGAATGTCTTTAATGTTTTCTTTGGTGTGGCTGTTGCACAGTCGTGAATTATGTGCTTTCAGTAGCTTGTGTTCGGTAAGCAACATTTTCTAAGGCTCATACTGGCTACTCATACAAAGGAACAGCTAGAAAGTTAAAAACAAGTTTAAAAAAATAACAAGAAATTGCAAATGCAAAATAAATGGTGCGACAGAGCTACAAAAAAAACACCCACGCTGTGATGTTATTACAATTAAAGTGTGTGTGGGGGGGGGGGGGGGGGAGAGGGATTTTCAAATAAATGCCCACCAACCGCAAAACCGAGACCTTTTCTCACAAGGTTAGTTTCATCTCTCTCAGGATGGATCCAAGCCCATTATCTCAACCAAACAACAAACACGATAACATTCAAAGGGGAAGGCTGGTAAATTAGCAACCGAGCCATTGTCGTTTTCAGAATAATTGAAGCTGGGGAGGAGAGCTGCTGTGGGGGGAAACAAACATGAAACAATAGGCTCCGATGGAGCAGCCAATTATCATCCTCTCAAAATAGAACAGCCCCTGCAAATTAGCAGACATAGAACCATTCAGGTATAATTACAGCTGGCTATTAAAATACAATTTGCAAAATAAAATGCCGCAAATTGTGAGAAATTGCATCCAGGCTTCTCACTTTGAGAGTACTGTGTTCAGGAACGTTGATGGTGAGGGTAAACTACTGGACGTCACAAGGGGGTCATTGTCTTTATGTACTTCCGATCTGCGCATGCTCAGTATCGGTCAGCATGCGTTAGACTAAGGTGAAGCGCCATTAACCATTATAGAAACTAAAAAATCCATTATTTGCAGCTCCTTGCCCAGGGCCCCTTAGTTACAGTGCTCTACAAGAAGCGGCCGTCTTGGATTGGGCATGCATCTACCAAGCATTGGAAACTCAGCCACCATTGGCAGTTTACAGCTCCAACGATGGTCAAACCAATCTTACAGAACTAGATGTGATTTCCTAACGCACATGGAACAAGGTCTACACTGGGGAAGGCAAGCACAGCTGACATTTTCTAGGGGCAGTATGGTAATTGTATTTAAATATCAATTCTGTAAGGCCTCCACAGACACGTTCGCCAACATTCACAGCCTGTAAGCAGTCCAGTGTGTCACCCGTTGCCTCTCAGCTGCAGACCTTGGTAGAGATAGAGTAAGGCATATGACCCTGAATGCGCCAGGCCATATCCTCAGGATCCCACACTTAAATGATGCTCTGAGGCGACTAAAACAGGTTATCTGAGGGATAGCTCACCGGCGTAACAGAAAGTGCAGAATTTAAATGACAAATTATCACACCTATTGGATTTCTCCGGCAAAAAAGTGGTGTTCAATTGATCTGCAGAAAAATTCGAATTTTATAAAGTGGCTCAATATTTACCCACGATAATTACTATTCTAGTTTTCATAAAAGGAATGTCCCTGTGTGATCACAGCTAAAGCGCTTACTATGCTTCCATTTATATAATTACACCTTTTATTAACAGTAGTGAAAGGCGCCAAAAAATTATTGCATGCCAACTGGAATCTTGCGAAAGGGAGGCCCAGGTGAAGACACAGCCTGGTCCAATTAATAAAGGCATGGATATTTGTAATATGTGAGACGCGCTATGCATATAAGACTGAAATAAGTTTTTTTTCTGGTGTAACTTGAGATGCATTTTCCACACTGGTCACCTCAGGACCTCGCACATCACTAATGGATTCTGCTAGTACACGGTGAAACTAATGTTATGGACCCTGGAAGGATGGAAGTCAATACGTGTCTCCGTTGGCCCTGCGGTGAAAATAGCAAGGTCAATAAAACGACTGTGGACAAGTTGTAGAAATGATTTCACTGACGGCATAGCAGGTCAAAATAGCAAAATCAATAAAAGTTGTATAAATCGTTTTACTGACGTCATTGTCTTCTGGTTTTCGTGATCTGCTCCCCTTAAAGTGCATAAGAGGGGAGTGTTTTTATCGATTTTTCTACCAGCATCTTTTACTTTTTCATTGTATTTGTATTGTTTTGTGTTTATTTCTCCCATTTCAAGGGCATTCCAGGAAAATAACTGGAATTAATATATATATATATATATATATATTTCTTTTTTATAAAAGGCTGTGATTGGTTGGAACGGGACGCCATTTTTCAATCTCATTGGATAGGCTATGTCTACATTGCAAGAGTCTTGCTTCATTTGTAATTTCCCGTAGAGCTGGATTAAGGAACAAGTAAGCAGTGGTTTAACAAAGGCGCCCGCAGCGCATGGGAGTTGGGGAGCTCCAGGGAGCCCCCTCAGCACAATACACTGTGCACGGGCGGCAGGCCCCCGATTGGGTTTAGGGGGGACCCTCCAGGTACTTTGAGTGGGGGCTACAAATTCAGTACGCCAGTGAAGTACAGATCTCTTAATGAAATAATTACAAAAAAGTAAACAGAAAAACTTTGAGATTCAATGCAGTGTGTCACCTCCTTGCCTTTTTTTTTTATTAACACACCCTCACACGCCCCTATAACAGCACCCCAAGCTGTGTGGAAAGTAAAGAAAAACACAGACAGCTGCACTTAATAACGATCATAACAAGGCGGCTTGCTCACATGCGGTTATAAGGCGAATGCAAATTATGTAAATATCCTCGTTGCTAATTAGGCGGCTGGAACAGATGTGGTGAGCAACTTCGTCAGCGAACACAGCACCGACGCAACCCTCATCTTTCCATCCACACATCTTCCTCCCGGAACAGGGCTAGCATCCGGCAGTTAAGTGATGTTGTTCCTTTCGGAACGGATCCTCAAAAAAATGAGAGGCCAAGGAACGAATGGGGACACGACTGAGTTTCGTACACCAGGAATCCCCGTGGAAGGGGCAAGAAAGCCCCCTGGGCTGAGAATGAGAGTGGCAGTGGCAGAGAGTCCTCCAGCTGTACTGGAGTAGAAGTCAGAGCCCTGAAGAGGAGTGACGGTAGGAGAGACTCCTCCAGCTGTACAGGAATGTAGAAGTCAGAGCCCTGAAGAGGAGATGCTGTGGGGGAGAATTCCCCATTGGTACTGAAGCGTAGACAGATTACTACAGAGGAGTGGCAGTGGGGAGGGACTCAACCACTAGTACTGAAGTGTAGACATCAGAGCCCTTCCCAGGAGTGGTGGTGGGAGACATTCCTGCAGCGGTACTGGAGTGTAGAAGTCAGACCCTGCAGAGTAATGGTGGGAGAGACTCCTCCAGCTGTACTGGAGTACAAGTCAGAGCCCTGAAGAGGAGCGACAGTGGGAGAGACTCCTCCAGCTGTATAGGAATGTAGAAGTCAGAGCCCTGAAGAGGCGATGCTGTGGGGGAGTATTCACTCTTGGTACTGAAGACTAGGCAGAGTCCTACAGAGTAGTGGTAGTGAGGAGAGACTCAACCGACAGTACTTAAGTGTAGAAGTCAGAGCCCTGAAGAGAAGTGACGCTAGGAGAGACTCCTCCAGCTGTACAGGAATGTAGAAGTCAGAGCCCTGAAGAGGAGATGCTGTGGGAGAGAATTCCCCATTGGCACTGAAGCGTAGACAGAGTACTACAGAGGAGTGGCAGTGGGGAGGGACTCAACCACTAGTACTGAAGTGTAGACATCAGAGCCCTGCACAGGAGTGGTGGTGGGAGACATTCCTGCAGCGGTACTGGAGTGTAGAAGTCAGAGCCCTGCAGAGTGATGGTGGGAGAGACTCCTCCAGCTGTACTGGAGTAGAAGTCAGAGCCCTGAAGAGGAGCGACAGTGGGAGAGACTTCTCCAGCTGTCCAGGAATATAGAAGTCAGAGCCCTGAAGAGGCGATGCTGTGGGGGAGTATTCACTCTTGGTTCTGAAGACTAGGCAGAGTCCTACAGAGGAGTGGTAGTGAGGAGAGACTCAACCAACAGTACTTAAGAGTAGAAGTCAGAGCCCTGCAAAGGAGTGGCGGTGGGAGAGACTCCTCCAGCTGTACAGGAGTGAAGAAGTCAGAGCCCTGAAGAGGAGTGGCTGTGGGGGAGTATTCACTCTTGGTACTGAAGACTGGGCAGAGTCCTACAGAGGAGTGGTAGTGAGGAGAGACTCAACCAACAGTACTTAAGTGTAGAAGTCAGAGCCCTGCAAAGGAGTGGCGGTGGGAGAGGCTCCTACAGCTGTACAGGAATGTAGAAGTCAGAGCCCTGCAGGGGAGTAACAATGGGAGAGACTCCACCCACAGTACTAAAGCGTAGATGACAGAACCCTACATAGGAGCGGCTGGGGAAGACCCTCCGCCCTTAGTAGTGAAGATCAGACAACAGGGCCCAGAGAGGCAGGGGAGAAGGTGCAAGCCCAGCAGTGAGCACTACAGGAGGGGTGGGAGAGACTCCAGCCGGAGCACTTGAATGCAGGTACCATGGGTGAGGGTAGACACCCTGGGTAAGGATGTGAGAGACATCAGCCGGAGCACTGGAGGGCAGACACCCTGGGTGGCGCTGGAAGAGAGCCTGGGCACCGGAGTGCAGACCCCAAGGCCCACACAAGGGGGTGTTGGTGGAGCCTCCGCCCTCAGCACAAGAGTGCAGGCACCACGGTTCACAGAGGTGGGTGCTGACAGAGACTCCTCTCGCAGCAGAGGAGGAGGGCAGTCACTGGGAGCAACGGTGGAGGAGACACCGGCCTGAGCATTCGACTTCAGACAACAGGGTGATAGTGGGAGACACCCTTGGGCACTGCAATGTAGGCACTTGGGTGATGGTGGAGGGGGGGGGTAGCCAAAGCACTGCAGTGGAGACACCAGGGCCCACAGAGGTGGAGTGACAGGAGAGGCTCCACTCTCACCATTGGAGTGCAGAGCATAGCACAGGGGCATAGCGTGGACAGTAAGGGGGTGGGGGTGCCCGAGAGCTTCAAATTTCCAAACAATCACAGTGGCATACCATGGTACAAAATATTATAAGAGATGCAGGGCATGAGTGGGTTTAAGTGGATAAAGAGAGAGACAGAGAGTTTTTTATTTGAGTGTGCATGTAAAAATCTCATGTAAATCCGACAGGCACTTCACCGTAGCCGACTGAAAGCTCCTGTACCCAACTAGTTACTACAGCATCCATTAATTAGATGGTTTAACACCATAAACAACACCCTGAAGCTACGCTCCTGGCCAGGACCCACAGAGGGGGGCGATGGGAGAGGGACCACTCTCATCACGGGAGGACAGACACCAGGGCCTACAGAGGGGGGCGATGGGAGAGGGACCACTTTCACCACTGGAGGACAGACACCAGGGCCCACAGAGGGGGGCGATGGGAAAGAGACACCCCGTATTCACGTAGTGCAGATACCAGGTCCTAACAGATTTGTTTAACAAAGAACAAAAAAAAATACGATTTAAGGGCTCTCTCCGGGTGGACTTAATTAACAGGCTGGTGGCCCTGGACGTGTCAGCAGAAAAACTGCCGGGGATCCGGCGAGGGGGCTCCCAAGGCAGAGCCACGGAAAGACAAACGACCTGCGCACTAGAGGGGGCCCTTGGGAGGAGCGGAGGGGAGGGGGAAGGAAGGAGGAGAGTAAAGAGCAGCGTGGCAGTGAAAGAGGGGAGAGGAGGAGAGGCTGGGAAGAGAGAGAGTAGAAAAGGTGGAGAAAGAAAAAAAACAGCGAGCGAGGAGGGAGAGAAGGATGCGGAGAGGGAGGGAAGACTGAGTGAGATGGAGATACAGGTGGCAGCGGAATGAGACAGGAGGACAAAGCAGAAAATAGTTGTGGGGGTGCAGGGCGTAGTTAATATTGGTGTAGCAGGTGCAGTGGCACCGCAGGATGGAGCCCTGAAGATGCACACTGGCACATCTACAGGACAGGGGGCGCTAAACCCTCCGACCCTCTGCACTGACACCGAGGCCTGACAGCAGGCTACACTTTCTGCGGGAACCAAACGCCCCAGTGAACTACAACTTCCGGGTGCAGGCCCGTCTACCAGGATTGGGTCTCATCTGCACAAGCGAACCAATCACTGTGCTCCAGAACAGAGACACCTATGAATGATTGGTCCGTTCCTGCTACATCAATCCCCCTCAGTAAATGGAGCCTTCATGCAGCAGCCAATCAAAGATCAGGGCACCCATTTTCAAAGTCACACTCTGCTTTCCTTCGGAAGCAAAGGTGGGGACAATCACAGAAAAGCCACTACGGTTTTAAAAAAACATATGGGAACGAGGCAAATTGTAGAGCCCTGGAATTGCAAAGAGCAGCGGGCAGATTAGAAGGCTGATCCTCGACAGATTCTCTGTGCCAGTCATAATCCAGAAATGTGGTTTCCAGCTCTTAGCGCAAATCAATGCAACTCCTTCTTAAAGTAATAGACTAACTTCTAACCACGTTTGAGCTTGTTCAACCTCCTTACAGCTAAAGGGGCTTGTCTTCCATTAGGGAATTATCTCATTAGCAGTTTGAAGTCACTGGCTTCATTATTCAAGCACACTGGCTGATTGTGCACAATTCCCTTCATTCTTGATCATCACTGCCTTACTGCCACACTGTCCATATATTAATTTATCTACTGGTACATAGAACAAACATGAGATTTTATAACAAAAGTCATTTTACGTGGTTAAATAGTGCACGTTGTAAGAAATGAGATCCTGGTGTTTCATAATAAGAAGGGTTACAGAAGACATACCAGACATTAGCGTTTCGGTACTAGGATTACAGGCCTTCTGCAGGTTCAACATCTACTTGGTAGATCTTCAGTGAGGATCGTAGATCAGTTAATGCGTTTTATAACTATTTTACGTCAAGCCTCCTATGTCAGACACACAGGATCTTCTTCTTGATATCTGTGCAATAGGATCCCACAAAAGTAACCAAAGATATGGGGCCAGATGTAGCAAAGGGTTTTACCCATTCTGTGTCTATGGGAAAATGTGTTCGTACATCTGGCCCATGGTTCCTTTGCAGGCCTGGGTTTTGACATGGGCGAGCAGGGCCCCGGCCCTGGGTACCAATCGTCAGATGGGCACACGGAGCTGTCTGCATTAAGGCTATGTAAACAGCAGCATCCCTCTGACCTGGATCCAGTGATTCAATGTAAAGTACTTTTAATAATTTCTTGACATGCCGCAGGTACTGTTTTTCATTCCATCAGCCCCATCTTTGCTCTTCCATCTCGCTCTCTTCTGCCACACACTATTACCCTCCTCCAAACAACTTTGTGCCATCAGGAGCTACCTAAGCCGTAAGTGATTCAGGTGAGCTGGGCCGGTGCAGAGAAGTTTGTGTTCAGAGATCAGTCACTGCTCTGATGTAATCATCCACGGACTGAACAATGAAAACCAAATCCCCCTCCTGTGTCATTTTATTCACCAGTAGCAGCAAGAGCGCCACAATTCCTTAGGCGTGGGGTGCTATCCTAGCAAAGGCTTATTTCCTTCACACACATCTATACTCAAATATGCTCAGTTTCTTTACTATATTTACACTTTATTTTACTGCTGTGTCTCAGTCAAGTCTATCTTAACTTCCTCTCTTCAAGGCTTCAGAGTTAGAAGTCAACATCTATCTCTTGATTGAGTTGTTGGTGAAGAACTGCTGTCTTCTTTGTAGCTTTCCTCTAGGTTGTCTCTTATTAGGTCTAGCTGTTTGTGGCATGACCTACTGTTTACAATAAATATCACATACTTAAGGTGGGCTTGGTGTCAGTCCCAGCTCCTGATTGGATGGCTTTGTTGCCTATCTCGGATGTCTTCTCTTGATTCAATGGTGGTCCTCTCTGTTCCTGTCTTTGTTCCACCAAGAGGTTTTTCGGTCTCACACTGTTGTTATTGAATGATCTGTATCCTTCCACTTCTGCCTCCATGGGACTTTGTTTTCTTTATTTAGCAGCATCTCACGAGAGAGCTTGTGTTCCTTGCTCTTCTCCTTTTCTTTTCATTTTGGACACCCCATGGGAGTGCCTGTGATTCCATGTCCCCCACCAGATTTCTTGATATTCCTCTGTTCCCCATTTTAACTTTTTAAATGTATTTATTTTAACAAGGGCCAAGCAGCTGCTAAGTGCTACCAGGTCCACATGTTTTGTTTTCACGGGCCTGCTCCTCATCCCGCTTTTGAGTTTTTCTTTAATTTTCTTTCTGTACAATATTTTTTCATTTTAAGTATGGCGCGGACACTGTAAATTGTTACCAGGGCATACTTTTTCTTTTTTGATCTGGCACATACTGTTTTTTTACTTTAATTTACTTTTCATTTATTGTTATAACATTGCTGTCTACCATTTTAGAATATTGAATTTTAAAAATTGCCTTCCCACACCACTGCATTCTCACACACACATCAAAAGAGTACATGTGTACAAAGGTCATGAAAGATGTGTGTGAATCAGCAGAATCGAAACCTATCAACTTTGCCAATGTTTGTCTATTTTAACTTCATCGATTTACACAGCTCCCACAAATGCTGAAGATTGCCGAGTTGTCTTTCAGGTTTATTTAGCTCTCAGTAATGCTGTTGATCAGTGGTGTCCATGGTAAGGCCGGGAAAGACATATCAATGCCAGATTTTCAGAATACCCACATAAGATGCATTTATAGACAATGAATCTAAATGGAAGTCAATGAATTTATGCAGTGGTGATCCTGAAAATCTGGGAGGGACCAGTACTCCTCGGCTATGATGGACATCTTTCTCTTAAATAGTCAACTGTGACTAAAGCGTGAGATATGCATTATCCTTCAAGTAACGCAACACTCCCAACAGGCCAGTGCCAGTGGTATGTAACAGATTCCTCTGGAGAGTGACTTTTGGTGGTGTCGCTTGTCTTGGGGTATGCCTACAAGCAGGAGCCTGCATATGGCTTATAGGGCTGGCTGCTATGGTGGCAGTCACATATAACCATGAGAGAACCTGTCAACAATCAAGGCACAAAGGACAGGGTCTGCCATTCTCTTTAACATAAATGGCGGCCGCAAATTTTTTCTTCATGCTGCAGCCAGCCGATCAGAGTGCAAGCTCCTGAGGGAGCCTCCCACTCCTGTGTAAGTGAGCCAATGGGAAAAAAGTCCCTTAACCAATGACATTGCTCTGTTATTTCAAATTGCGGGACTCTTGCAAGCCTCCAACAAACCCAAAAGTCCCAATATACAAATATTTTTAACCTTAATTTCTCAATAACTACTGAACAGATTTACGCCAAATCACAGAAATTCTATAATAGTAATTCTATGCCACCATTTTGTCTGTAGCTCTTTTAAAAAATCTCTATGGAATTTGCATGAGGAAATTCAGTTTTGGGGGCCCTCTTTTTTTCTTGGCCCACGTTGACAGATCACCCCCAACCTTCCAAGGAAGGAGCTGAGGTAGATTAACTTTTTTTTTAGGAAAGTTTCACAGAGATTCAACAAACGGGCCAAAGTTCTTAGGAAACCAAAATAAAATTCCTCTCCTAACTTGGTACTCACCATAACTACCCAGGGAGATATATGTATGTATGTGTATATATATGTATGTATGTGTGTGTGTGAATGTGTGTATATATATATATATATATATATTTATATATATATATATTTATATATAGATATATATATATTTGATATTGGTAACATCAAAAGGCTTACGCAGACCTACTAGCTTTTTCACATAATGTTCTTTGCAACTCTTTCTGTAAAAAAAATTAACCAGGTCTAAAAGCAGTGTGACAGAATCAATACTGCCTGTGCCAAAATTCTCGCTGTGACAGCAGCAGTTGATTAACAAGCCCAAGTCTACAAACAGTAGACCAGCATTACTACTACCTGCCCAAAGCCAACTAACAGTGCATCAGTTTTATTTCCACAAGGTCTAAGAACCACGGCCCAGCAGCAGTACTGCCTGCAATCATTTTACAGTGTAACACCAGCAGTATCAACAAACCCAAGTCTACAAATAGTGTGACAGCATCAGTACTACCTGAACAAGGTCTACGAACACTTGGAAAGAGCATCAGTACT
This sequence comes from Pleurodeles waltl, assembly GCF_031143425.1. Classification (NCBI taxonomy): domain Eukaryota; kingdom Metazoa; phylum Chordata; class Amphibia; order Caudata; family Salamandridae; genus Pleurodeles; species Pleurodeles waltl. The sequence goes on along the minus strand of NC_090451.1, from coordinate 682,288,959 downwards.
ACCTGAACCAAGTATGCAAACACTCAGCAATAGCATCAGTACTACGTGAACAAAGTCTACCAAAACTTGGCAACAGCATCAGTACTACCTGAACTAAGTCTACAAACTCTTGACAACAGCATCAGTACTACCTGAACCAAGTCTACAAACACTTACAAACAGCATCAGTACTATCTGAATCAACTCCGCAAACACTTGGCAACAGCATCAGTACTGCTTGAACCAAGTCTATGAACACTTAGCAACAACATCATTACTACCTGAACCAAGTTTACGAACACTTGGCAATAGCATCAGTAGTACCTGAACTAAGTCTACAAACACTTGGCAGCAGCATCAGTACTGGCTGGACCAGGTATACAAGCACTTGGCAGCAGTAGCAGCGCAACCTGTACCAAGTCTACAGTGCGAAGGCATTGCTATTACTAGCATCATGTATGCAGACAGTGCAAGAACACAAGTTCCACCTGAACTTTCAGTACATCCAGTTGGATAACAGCAGATCTCCCTGCACCAGTAGTGATGTCACTAATACAACCTGCTCCAGGTGCACAGGTGATGTGCAGAAGCTGTGCTGCACTGAGTGTGCAGAGTTTAAAGATGAAATACCTACTGCCGCATGTGTACAAGCACCTTGAGAGCAGCAGAGTGAACAATGTAACAACTCCAGAGCAATGTGCACCGGATACACACAGTCTGAAAGAAGCAGTAAAACCGCTAACAGTAAACAGTGTGGCAGCACTAGTGTTATGTGCACCGGATACACCCAGTGTGACAGCAGCAGGACAAACTACTGCTAGTAAACAGTGTGGCAGCACTAGGGTTATGTGCACCGGATACACCCAGTGTGACAGCAGCAGGACAAACTGCTGCTAGTAAACAGTGTGGCAGCACTAGTGTTATGTGCACCGGATACACCCAGTGTGACAGCAGCAGGAAAAACTGCTGCTAGTAAACAGTGTGGCAGCACTAGTGTTATGTGCACCGGATACACACAGTGTGACAGCAGCAGGACAAACTGCTGCTAGTAAACAGTGTGACAGCACTAGTGCAATGTAAACCAGAAACAGAGTGTGAGAGATGTAGTACAAGCTGCTAGTAGAAACAGCATGACCGCACTAGTGCTACATGCCGCAGATTGTGAGAGACAGAGCACAAACTGCTGCTAGTAAAAAGTGTGACTGCACTAGTGCTTCGTGCAGCAGATTCAGAGTGAGACATCGGTAGTATGAACTGCTGCTTGTAAACAGCACTAGTGATAATTGCGGCAGATACACAGAGTGTGAAGGAAGTGGTACACCCACTAGTAGCAAAAAGTGCAATAGATACACGCAGTGTGAGAGCAGCAGTGCAACCTGCTCTAAGTAATGTGTGACAGCACTAGTGTTAAGTGCACCAGACAGACAGTGTGAGAGAAGAGGCACTGCAATGTGCTTTAAGTGTACACATGGTGAGACCGGCTGTTCTGAGAGTGTTATATTTCTCATGTTCTGACTGCAGGAGCACTGAGTGTGGCAGGAATAGATAGGGTGAGAGGTGGAGCACTGCCTGCAGCAAGTATGCACAGTGGAAGTGCAGAAGTACTCTGCGGTAAGTGTACAGACACAGTGACACCAGCAGTGCGAGCTGCAACAGGTGCATATAGTGAGACAGAAGCAGTAGTACTGTATAATGCATCAATAAGGGAGTAGTGAGACAGCAGCAGGACTACCTGTGTCAGGCGTGGAGAAAGAAACAGTGAGCAGGGCTACCTGTGTCAGGCGTGGAGGAAGAAACAGTGAGCAGAGCTACCTGTGTCAGGCGTGAAGAAGGAAACAGTGACAGCAGCAGAGATATCTGTGTCAGGCGTGAAGATGGAAACAGTGACAGCAGCAGAGATATCTGTGTCAGGCGTGAGGAAAGAAACAGTGACGGCAGCAGAGCTACCTGTGTCAGGCGTGAAGATGGAAACAGTGACAGCAGCAGAGATATCTGTGTCAGGCGTGAGGAAAGAAACAGTGACGGCAGCAGAGCTACCTGTGTCAGGCGCGAAGAAAGAAAGAGTGACAGCAGCAGAGCTACCTGTGTCAGGCGTGAAGAAGGAAACAGTGACAGCAGCAGAGCTACCTGTGTCAGGCGTGAAGATGGAAACAGTGACAGCAGCAGAGATATCTGTGTCAGGCGTGAGGAAAGAAACAATGACAGCAGCAGAGCTACCTGTGTCAGGAATGAAGAAAGAAACACTGACAGCAGCAGAGATATCTGTGTCAGGCGTGAGGAAAGAAACAGTGACGGCAGCAGAGCTACCTGTGTCAGGCGCGAAGAAAGAAAGAGTGACAGCAGCAGAGCTACCTGTGTCAGGCGTGAAGAAGGAAACAGTGACAGCAGCAGAGCTACCTGTGTCAGGCGTGAAGAAGGAAACAGTGACAGCAGCAGAGATATCTGTGTCAGGCGTGAGGAAAGAAACAATGACAGCAGCAGAGCTACCTGTGTCAGGAATGAAGAAAGAAACACTGACAGCAGCAGAGCTATCTGTCTCGGGCGTGAAGAAATAAACACCGACAACAGCAGAGCCACGCTGTTGTATTTTCTGCAGTAACACCTGTTTCCCGTTCATTTGTCTGGTCACTATATATCATATTGCATGACAAAAAATATTGGATCTACTGCATCTGAAGGTATATTACATTTACTGCACCTGAAAGTATATTACATCTACTGCATCTGAAGGTATATTACATCCGCTGCACCTGAAGGTATATTACATCCAGTGTATCTGAAGGTATATTACATCCACTGCACCTGAAGGTATATTTTACATTTACTGCACTACATCTACTGCATCTGAAGGTATATTACAGCCAGTGCATCTGAAGGTATATTACATCTACTGCATCTGAAGGTATATTACATCCGCTGCACCTGAAGGTATATTACATCCAGTATATCTGAGGGTATATAACATCTAGTGTATCTGAAGGTATATTACATCCACCGCACCTGAAGGTATATTACATTTTCTGCACTACATCTACTGCATCTGAAGGCATATTACAGCCAGTGTATCTGAAGGTATATTACATTCACTGCACCTGAAGGTTTATTACATTTACTGCACCTGAAGGTATGTTACACCCACTCCATCTGAGGGTATATTACAACTACTCCATCTGACAGTATATTACATTCACTCCATCTATAGGTACACATCTAAATAATGCAGGGGTCTTCAAACTTGGGGGTGGGGGGCTCAGGTGATCCTAAGGCGGGTGCCAGGCTCTGGCAAAAAGAAGCAATATGCAGATAACGGTGCTTTGTTTTACACAGACATGCATTTATTGCATTTTTAGAAAGGTAACAGAACTTAACTGCAATGTTTAAATAAGTCTAGACATATTTAAACGTTATCAGCTGAATAGAATAATAGTTTAAAAGTGTGTGGGGGAGGGGCGAGGATATTTTTTCCCCACAGGTGGTGGGGGGAGCGAGCGCGGCATTAAAAGTTGTGAAAACCACTGAAAGAATGGTAATTCCACTTACATTTACAAGGTTTGTGCCTCAGGAGTTACAGACAGTAGACACATCCGCCTCGTGTGGGGTGGTGGGAGGTGACGCCGTGGATGTGTTATTGTTGTGTGTTGGTATTGGTGACGTACGTCCGCCTGTGCGCTTTGTGTGTCAGGTGAATGCAAATGACACCGCCTCGGAGGCGCGGACTTCGAAGCCAGTGATGCTGGAGGGCGCGAGACAGCGGGGAGGATGAAGTGCCCGGATGAGGGAAAGTGGCGGGAAAGAGAGAGAGCGAAGACGGACAAGAACAGAACGAAAACACAGCAGGAGGGAGGGGCGGAGATGACGTTAAAGAGAGGGCATGGGGAGGGGGGAATGAAAGGATTCACGGGGGTGGGGGACAAGAATGGAAAAAAAGGAAGGAGATGGGGGGGGGGGGCTGAGGAGACTGAAGAAAAGGAAAAGCAAAGAGCTGTCCTGGGGGCACGTCTGCAAGTGTTTCGCTTTGTGTGTGTGCTTTCGGTTTGTGTTTGTGATTCTTTGTGTGATATGTGTATGTGTGGATAGTTGTGCATGTGATGTTTACGTCTGTGTGTTTGTTTTTGGTTAGTATCTGTATGTGCTGCGTGTTCTTGGTTGTGTGTACTGCACATGCTTTCTCTGTACATATGGTCAGTTTGGGCACTTGAGTGTCAGTGGAAGTGTGTGGTGGCACGTGTGTGAATGTGAAGGGTTTTGGTTGTGTATAGTTGTGTAACTGTGTGTGTGTGTCCGCGCCGCGTGGTTATTTGAGATTCTGTGAATGCATCTGTCACCTGACTTTGTGCTGAGTATTGGATTGTGTTCTCATGTGTAACTATGTAATGATATAGCCATGTGTATAGCGCTTTTATGCCAAGTAGGGCTTGTGCTCTAAAACTGTAAAACAAGCGAGCGCTCTTTCTGAGTTTAAAAAGTAGCAAAACAACTCTACCTAGCAGCTTAATTCGAGAAAAGATCAGTGCTGCCAAATGTTTATGACAGACAAGGGGGCTTCGCAGCGCCACCACCATGGAATTCAACACAGTGAGATCGAGTGTCGAAAAGCACCAGCCACCCTCTCCTTTCCCGCGGAGATGAGCAAAGTGCAGGAGTAGAAAAGCGGATCTTAAAAAAGAGGGCTCGTGCAAGACTCGATGGATTTCCCACAGCGCCTGGAAGCCGATAGGTGACTGAATGGGTAGTACACTAGGCTTTTTCAAAGGAGGAATCCCCTGGCCGCAAACACAGCAGAAAAAAGCAAATGCGCCAATTCCCTTTGGGTGGTGTCGAGGCTAGGAGCTCAGAGAAGCCAAGAAAATGTCCCGTTGCCAAAGCCAAGCCTTCGGTCAGCGAGACAGTTGCGACAGAAAATTGGCTCCAAGCTTCAAGAAAAAGCAGACTGTTCTTAGCCTGATAACGCTGAAAGATGCTACTCTGGTTCGCAGAGATGCCAAAAAGAAAACTACGACTCAAACTTATAGTGCAAATTACGCGCCTCGGAGGATGGAGAACAGACAGATGTAACTGGTGGCCAAAAGCTGAAGTCCCAGGTACCCTAAAGAGACAACGACCTCTGTCGCCTCAGTCTCCTTTGCTAATGAGCTTCAGCCAATGGCTTTCCATCCTACTGCTGAACTCTGGCATGAAATTGACAATTGAGAGCAGAGAGCTGCAGGTGACGCCGAGCCCAGGGGGGGTTCTGGGGTCTTCCATGAGGTCTCCAGAGGGCTGGGTGACCCACCTGAGCCAGGGGTTCCGCCTCTTCCTTGAAAAGCCAGGGTGGGAGGGTGAGCCTGGCAGAAGCCGGGAGGAGAGCACCCAGGCTCCAGTAAATGGAATAAGAGGCCTACGACAGCGGGGCAGAAACCATCTGAACCACCACAGTGGAACAGACAGTGTTGTTACCTTTTGTACAAATTACAAAACAATTTGTGCTGCGTTACGTCACATAATTCGGATTTTCTTGCTGTATATCTTAGTCAGCCCTGCCACATAATTTGGTTCTCTCCTGCCACATAATTCCAGTGGCCCTGGCAATTGGCTTTAGAAAACAGACCAGGCACGAGGCTGAATACATATATATGACCACAGCACACAGGCACAAGTAGAGTTAGTAAGGTACAAGAAGGTAGAATTAGGAAATACACATATGATAATGAGTAGTATGGTCCTCTTCTTAGTGTTCCAGAGAGATGTTTTATTGGATCAAAAAGTTGTGTACCAATATGTACAGCGAGTGAGCACAGCCAACACGTGTTTCGCCACACAGTGACTTTTTCAAGGCAATGAAGTCCCTGGGAATCCCGGAGTTAGCCAGATGAGATTATATAAGTACTTGCGCTGTGAGTACGTCCTAAAAAACAGTAGAACAGATAAGGGCTTCCGGAGTTCCAAGAAGATGGTGTCGAGCAACAACGAGAGTATCGACATCTGATGTTCATGAAGAATGCAAGTGAACCATGGTAAGTTCGAAACATAGTGTAGCGGCGTGTATGTCAAATTCGTCCGGTGACGCGGCTCGTGAAGAGCAAAACTTTCAATGTCATAATCTAGCCCAGAAGATGCTCTTCGCCAGGAGGGCACCAGGTGTACCCAGCAGGGTCAGATGCCAGCACTGCTATCTTGAGATGTGCCTCCATCCCTTGGTTGCAAGAGACCTGGTCGCACTTGCCTTGGAAAGGTTGGGGGATGTTAAACCCTGGGTTATGTGTATGTATGTGTCTGTGTGTCTCTGTCTGAGTGTATGTGTGGCTGTGTACTATTGCATGTTTGGTGAATGCAAAGGTATGTTTGTTAGTGTGTGTTTGAGTCTGGGTGTGTTTATGTGCATTTATGTGTGGTTGTTTGCACGCGTCTGGAGTACCAATGGTTATGTGTGTGATTGTGTATATATATCTGTGTGTGGCTGCATATCATTTTATGTTTGATGTGTGCAAAGTTATGTGTGTTAATCTGTGTGTGTCTGCGTGAATCCGTGTGTGGCAGAGTACGATTGCATGTTTGTCCTGTGCACAGCTATGTGTGTTGGTGTGCATATGTGTGTGTTTGCACGTGCGTTTGGAGTACCCGTGGTTGTGTCTGTGATTGTGTGTACTTTGCGTGGTGAGGTGCCAGCCTGTGCCTCTAACATGCACTTCCTCTTCCCTGTGTGTGTTGTGCGTGTGTGAGTGTGTGCCCCTGTTTGAGCGCGCTCGGTTTGATGGGCTGGACAGAAATCAAAGACTAGACTCTTGATCCGGCTCGAGCAGCAGATAAAAAGCTTGTTACCGGCCTTGTCGAAGCGCAAAAAATCAGTTAGTGCCGCTTGGCCAGGTGTATTGTGCCCTCCCGGTAATGCAGCCACTGGTCCATGCCAGGCCATCGCCGGCACAAGCGTCCTTTCTGTGCACGTCTCCCAATCTCCCACCATTCATGGATCACTAGCGGGACAGACCCTAGAAGACGGTTGAGAGGAGGACTGGGGGCTCTGGGCTGCATACACCATATCTGGTGGTAGGAGCGCCCAGAGGCCCGCATAGAGCCACCGTCATATTCTCCTCATAGCAGGAGGCGGCCGATGGGCATAGACTGCTTCGAGTGCCCAGCAGCCCAGTATCCTGCTCGGGTGCATGTGCAATAACAGGGGTACCATACCACACCTGCTGAGGAAATGGCTGGAACTGGACTGTGCCGTGTAGCATGAGTGCCACTAGGCATTGTTCGGCTCCAGGGGCCCACACCAGGGCAAACTGGCATCTTTTCACTCCTATTACTCTGACCACGGTCCATTAGCATAATTTTTTCGGTTTGGCATTTTTATATAGCGCAAACTCGGCCCAAAGGCATTGGAACACTTTACATAGGCACCGGCTATATTCAAGGTCACTGGAATTATGCAACAAAAGGGCCAAATTATTCTGTAGGGTTGAGTAAATTATGCAGCAAGAAAAAAGCAAATTACGCAGCATTATGTGGGACATGTTGTAATAGTATTTCATTACTTTTATTTACATTTTAAAGCTTGAAAAACTGTCTGAGCATGGGTTGCACCTCATTAGTACCAGTTTAACACCCAAATATAGCAATAAGAAACAGAAAGGTGACCAGTCCATCTTTGCAAAGGGCCTTCGACCACAGGGCAGGACACGTTGGTGCAATTTTATTAACAGTTGAACCGTTTGAGCTAGAAACAAAATGTGTTTTGTTAAAATCTGCCGATAATGCGCCAGGTGATGGATTATGTGGCAAATGCCACATAGCTATAATTATACAAACATCACCACAGCCACACAATCACATGATTCCAGTGGCTGTGGTTATATCACACAAGATAACATTCATTTTTTAGGAATGGGAAAATTAAGTGATGAGCCCAAAATCACATGATGTTGAGCGATGCCGGACCCAAACCTTGCTCTCCAGTTTCCAAGTCAGTAGCTATGGCTACAAGGTCACATCCTCGCCTTCTGGTTGCTGGTTCAGGGTGTAGATGTGCAATTTCATTTTGCATCAAAGGATTGCACCCATTCTGTTTTCTGGAAATGTGTTTGTACATACGGGACATTATGTGGTGTGTGGTATGCTTTCACCCTCAATGGGCGTCAGTCAATTCTGTATGCTCTAGCATCAAAGAACCAACATTGATCGTATCCTGGTGAGCAGACCAGGACGAATCGATTTTATACGGCTCATGGGTGCTGGCCAGGGTAAACTCGCATTGTTAGATTTCCTGGGACTGCTCCTCTCATTGCAAAATTCCTTTATTCAGTTACTGGCGTGCTAGTCAGAGTAAATCAGTGTCTGGGAGGAATCAGCATTGCTCGTTTCCTGATGTGTGGACCAAGGTACATTGACTTTATTCACTTTATAAAGAGCTGGAAGACTAAAATTGCCGCCATTAGTTTCTTGGCAGATGTGCTTAGCGAGTCAGCTGAGCTGGCACCCTGGAGCACGAGCACAACATGTTTCTGGGCACACGGGCCAAGGTGAATTGGTCTGATCTGCTCTCGTGGTGCACGGATACTGCTAAATCCCTTCAGGCTTTAGTACTGGATGCATCTCAAGAGGCACGGCAAGAGGTTGTAGCCAGCATCGGCTGTTCCACTCCGGAAACCACATGGGGCCTGATTCAAAACTGCTTTCTGTAGTATGTACAGTGGTACATCATCATTACTACTCTCGGAGAAACATAGTGCAACTCAGAACCAAGGACAGAGACCTACATCTCTGCCATGCCAGGTCCGAAGCATCCAAAACGCTGCAGCCAGACTCATCCTCGACCTACCTCTCCGTACCCTCATCACCCACACCTCAAGGAACTTCACTGGCATCACATGCACGAACTCCGTTCAGACTCCTCACGCACACATACAAAGCATTATGTAACATAGGTACCCCCTACTTCAGCAGCTGCGTACACTTACACCAACCTCCCAGGCACCTCCACTCAGCGCACTCTCCTGAGCACATGTACCCTGCATACACAAAAACAAAGCTGGAGGTCGCACTCTCTCGTCCATCTTCCCCATCACCTCTTGAGTTCCACGAGAAGCTAAAGACCTGGCTTTTCAAATAATCTCACCAGGGAGACAGCCGCCTACCCACCGGAGCAGCATCTGGATACCCTCATGGGTGAATAGTGCTATACATCTGTGTAGCATTAATGTTTCTGCGCAGAGTTCCACACACAAAAGTATACTACTTTGTAGTAAATGAATGAGGGGTCAGGAGAGTGGTTCAGAAATGGGGAATATTAATTTAAAATAGGGTGGGGTTAAGGATAATTTCACGAGAGTGATTTGCAGGGACAGGTTAATAAAAAAAAAATACCCCCACAGAAGAGTAAGGTCATTTCAATTCACAAAACACACTCTAAAAGTTACTGCAACCATTAAGAGTCAAAACTTGGTAAACGGTGGTAATGGTATGCCCCGGCGTGGGTCCTGTGCTCGCTATGCTACTGGAGTCAAGCTAGCCTGGCTGATGAGGGGTGATACCCCGAAACTGGTGTCAGGGTGCTTGTTTCCGGTCCAGGGAGGACCTGGCCTGGCAGTTCGGGCTGGACTGTTCCCATGGGGGGGGTAAGGTCAAGACTGATTTGCATATGGCTAGTCCAAACTCTATGGATTTAACCCAGAGCTGTGCCTGTGGGCGAGCGTTTGAAAAGTTTCAGCACTCGTCATTTTGTTGTGTTGCAAAACATACCCCTGCCCAGCTTCGGGGTAAGTCAAGCACCAGACATGGCCAACAAATCATACTGTAACACACTCCCATAGAATGCAACACAACCAGGGCATGAAAGTAACCCCCAATAGGCACTGGCGTCGGGATCCTAACAGAAAGTTTGGCCCCAGGTCTTATTAGGAAGCACTCCAAACTCCCCAGCGCAGGCCCACGTCGCTCCCGCAGCGCTTGGTGAACTCCAGTGGACGGAGACTTGTCCAAGATCACGAGGTGCGCTGGAAGGAGGCGAGACTCACGCCGCGAGGCCTAATGCCATTTCACTGTGGTTAGAGGAGCTCGGATCAAGTGCCCACCTTGCAGGCCACAAGACTCAAGGAGATCAGAAATAGCAACAGCAAGGGGGCCGGTCTGGCTCCCACCCCCAAAATAATGCACAAGTTGTTATGGCGACGGGGCAATTATGCTCCGCGGATTTAGGGAATAAAAAGCAAAAATTGAGAGTAAAGTTGAATCCCGTTAACCCTTGGGAGAGAGTGGCACGGGGCTTCTATTGTGAGGAGCGCAAATTGGCATGGGGGTGTCGGGGGAGGGGGGAGGCGGTACCACGATGTGAGTGGATGATTAGGATCCAAACAACTGATGAAGGACTGTTGCCATGGAGACCACCGCTAAAGGATGCGCGAGTTGCGCGCTGCCTCTGTTCTCAAGTGGCGGAGTATATAATTATGGGAGCGCGCGCCATGATTTTTAATGTCAGTAATCAGGCAGGTCTGGTACAGAAGCAGGAAGGTAAAAGCACGGGAGAAAATCTCCCTGGGGGCCCAAGGCCGGAGCTCGAGGCGAGGGACCCGAGGCAAGGGGGACCTCCAAGGAAGGGGGTGAAACAAGCCTCCCACTTCGAAGTGAAAGTGGTTCAACTCAAAACAGGGGCACCTCGTGCACTTCACCGGAGTCTCACCCACCCCCTATCACTGACCTCCTGCACTTACCTGGAATCTTACCCACCCCTACCACTGTCCTTGTGCACTTACCTGGAATCTTACCCACCCCTATCACTGTCCTCGTGCACTTACCTGGACTCTCACACGCTCCCTGATCTGATGCACTTTAATGGAGTCTCACTCATTCCCTATAACTGACCTCAAGCACTTCACTCATCTCTTAATAATGAATGCATATACTTCTTTCGAGTTTCACTCATTCTCAGAACCAAGGACTGGCATCATGAACTCCAATACTCACCCATTCCCGATCAGCGACCTCATACTTAACTGCAGTGTCACTCATTCCTCATTTAGTTACCCTTGTATATTTTAACTGTCGCTGCCCTAGCACACAACACTGAGTCTCGCTCATTCCCAATAGCCTGAACATCTTAATGGAGTCTCACTCGTTCCCCCATTCAGAGCACTCATAGGCATCACTGAAGCCTTCCTCGCTCCCCATCCCCCGGCCCATGCAAACTTCAGCAGAATCTCAGGCATGCACCAGAGCACACAATACAGAGGTTCTACCCTGGTGATGAGCACTGACAAGCCAGAATGATAAAAAGATGTAGGGAAAACCATTATGGGTTGGCCAAGGAGCCAAGAAGTACGCCAGTTCTTGCCTGGACTTCGGATCACCCTCCTCCATATAGCCTACAGATCCTAGGTGTCAGGAGAAGGGTGGCAAAGCCTTGTTGACATGGTGACCATCATCTGTAGAGATGGTGAAAGCAGCAAACTGGTAAACGTTTGATACTGGTACCCAGTGCCACAAGCTGAGTGTTAATATGTCGGGTGGTTAAATTGACACTGTGCTTGCACCAAACTGGTTGAATTGAAGTCCCTGCCGACATGGCGCTCACATGGTCTATGGCGTCCTCAATGTTTTAAGGACAGAGCTCCATCTGACCATGCCAGCAGACAGCCTTAGAATAAATAGTGTCACACATGCAGTTGTGAAGCATAGTTTAGGAGCACGAGATATAAAATCTGATATAAATGTCCCAATAAACACCTCTTTCTGTTTCCGCACCTACACCCATGTGTACTTCTGCCACTGGCTGCCAGCTGCTGTGAGATTCCTGTTTCATTTCGTGCCAAAGGTATGGCGGGGCGGGGCGGCTCGTCCGACTGATGTTTCGCCAAAGCACGCCAGATTCCTCCTCGCCACAACGCCGACACCAGGAATCCCCACCGACTGGTTCCCGGTAACCCACCTTGCTTACACTGTATTGACCGTGGTTTTGGGCACAAAGGGACATGGGTGTGAGGTGGATCACTTGCCTGCGCCACAGTGCACGTGCTCTTTGAGGAGACGCAAGGCCTAGAGCCAAGTATCTCTGGCACCCAAGTGAATGCAATGAGCTCGAGCTTCCAAACTGAATCATCTCCAGGAGCTTCTGGGTGGAGGTGGGAGCAAGGCAGATGGATCAAAAAGACGAGGAATGAGTTTCTTTCTCAGGTTGATTTGATAGTGAATGGTTTGAGTGAGTGTGCCTCCTTAGTGGGATTGTGGATGCCTCTTTTTGAGGTGCAAGATTCTAGAGAATAGTTCTTTAGTGTACGGAGCATCTACTGGTCTCTACAATGTTTCTTGTGGATGAGGTTTCGGGTCCTTTCCATGCATGGGTAAGGACACTCCAAAATCCCAATCCGCAGGAAATGAATAAACTCTGGGAAACTGCAACACCAACTTCGAGTGAGGTGTCTGGATTCAAAGTCTGGGGTGCACCTGGCACGAATCCCTAGGACAGCCCTCAAGAAGAATCCCGGAAACAATTTCTTGGCTGCCATGGACTGGAGCATCGGTGGTCCCTCGCACAGGGCCACAGAGTTTTAACCTTGGTGCAGCCTCTTTAAGGAGGACTCAGGATTGGATCAATATCTGCACTTCCCTGGACTACTTTGTGGAGGCAGTGCTCTGAGAGGGCCATGGACTGCATATCTAGATATTAAATGAACCCTGAGCTGGACATGAGATGTAAGTCTACATGACTGGATTCTTGCCAGAGCCCCTTCAATGAAGAAATGGAAAAGGACAGCCTGTGCTGGACATCAGTGAAGAGTCAGAAGAGGAAAGGCTGTGCTGGACATCAGTGAAGAGTCAGAAGAGGAGAGCCTGTGCTGGACCATCAGTGAAGAGTCAGAAGAGGAGAGCCTGTACGGGACCATCAGTGAAGAGTCAGAAGAGGAGAGCCTGTACGGGACCATCAGTGAAGAGTCAGAAGAGGAGAGCCTGTACGGGACCATCAGTGAAGAGTCAGAAGAGGAGAGCCTGTACGGGACCATCAGTGAAGAGTCAGAAGAGGAGAGCCTGGACGGGACCATCAGTGGAGAGATAGAAGAGGACAGTCTGTACTGAGTCAGAAGAGGACAATCTGTACTGGACCATCAGTGAAGAGCCAGAAGAGGAAAGTCTGTACCGGGACACCAGTGCAGAGTCAGAAGTGGAGAGCCTGTACTGGATCATCGGTAACAAGTCAGAAGAGGACAGGCTGTGCTGGATCATCAGTGAAGAGTCAGAAGAGGAGAGGCTGTGCTGGATCATCAGTGAAGAGTCAGAAGAGGAGAGGCTGTGCTGGATCATCGGTGACAAGTCAGAAGAGGAGAGGCTGTGCTGGATCATCGGTGACAAGTCAGAAGAGGAGAGGCTGTGCTGGATCATCGGTGACAAGTCAGAAGAGGAGAGGCTGTGCTGGATCATCAGTGAAGAGCCAGAAAAGGAGAGGCAGTGCTGGATCATCAATGAAGAGTCAGAAGAGGACAACCTGTACTGGATCATCAGTGAAGAGTCAGAAGAGGACAACCTGTCCTGGATCATCAGTGAAGAGTCAGAAGAGGAGAGGCTGTGCCGGATCATCAGTTTTATCAACATAAGTAGCTTTTACTACAAAAAAGTTTAGAGACCCATGTAGCATATACACTTATTTTCTACACATGTCTTCTTCTCTGGGCATTGTAATCCCAGGTACCCCTTCCTCTTGAACCCCCCTCCCAAGGCATTCTGTGGCACATGGAACGACTTCCAAGGTACCTCTAAAACCAAGTACCATTTAACCAAACAGCCCCTTCGCCATCTAGCCCATTCGCCGGAGACGCCTTTCAGAGGAACCTGAATGGTCATTTATGAGTTTTGGTGGACTTCATGTCTATTTAATTCCAAACCTCACTGCTGCTAGCTATCATGATCCCAAATAGCTGGTCTAATTTTCCTAGGGCGCTGCACACTTAAAAGTTTCAGGATCATCACCAACTCATGCCTTACAAGCTTTGGATTCCAAGCTATGAGGAGACGGTCTCTGCAGACCCGATCTAATGTCAGTCGGTGACTATGTAGTAGTAGATTGGAGCCATCACCAAACCACTGGGTCAACTAATTACGTCACCACAAAGAGGCAAGAAGCCCTCAAAAGACCTCCCACCCGACAAAATCAAGGGCCACTGTTGCTTTCACGAAACCAGGTGAAAGAAAATATGTTGAAATCCATTGAGGGAAAAAAGTGTAGATATCCCTCAAATGCAAAAATGTGACAGGAGGAAAAAAGTGTCAGTGAACCTTGATAAGAATCTGAATGGGGATACTCATGGAGGAAAAAATAAGTGTGAGAATTCACTGAGAAGAAGCCAAGTGTTGCTACAGTTTGAAAATAAAAAAAAAGTGTCATAATCCCTGAGGAGGAACCAAATGTTGCTGCTCTTCAAGATGAAACCAAGTGTCAAAGTTCCTGGAAAATGAAGCAGGAGTGAAGAAACCAAGTGTGAATGTTGCGGTCAAAAAGTCACTGGATAATCAGCTACTGAAGAAACTAAGTAACACTTTTCATACCAAATAAACAAAGTATTTATGTTCTGCTGACAAGCCAAGTGATCACAGAACTCTAGGGAAAGCAAGTATTTCTGTCCTTGTCGCAGACCAACGGCAGATATTCCTCAGAAACAAAGAAATAACATCTATCTCAGGGAAGTTGATGCTCTTTTCAAAAACAAAACAAGAAAATAACATTATTCTAAAGAAACCAAATGTCCATTTCTTCTCAAAAGACAGAGCCACGACCATTCTCAAGAAACCAAGTGTAAATCCTCCTGCCAACAAAGTGTGTCAACATTTTTTTACCTGAAATCAGCTGACAGAGTTCCTTTCCAATGAACCAAGACGTGAAGCTTCACCGTCCTTTCCAGAGTATAACATTATTATTCCTAACAGGAAGTGACGTCTTAATAATGTTCCTCTTAACAATTCATGCCACAATGTTACTCTCATAAAACCAAGTGTGAATGTCAAAGATCCTCTTAAGAAAGCCAGTGAAGGTGTCCCTCTGGAAGAAAGCACCTAGCAACATTCCACTCAGGAAGCTCTTGAGAATCCAAGTGCCCCTCCTCTCAAGCAATGATATTTTCTATTCATGAGATGAAGCGCTGATAGTTCTTTCAAGAAAACAAGTGATGATACTCCAATGCAAGTGTGTGTGTAACTCTCAAAAAATCAAGTTATTACATTCCACTGAGAAAACCAAGTGGTGACATTCCATGGAATATGACACGCATCGTAATTAGCTCAAGAAATCATGCGATGACATTCCATTCCATGAAACCAGCGCTCAGGAAACCATACTACATTCAAGAAGTCTGGAGCTGACGTCCTTTTTAGTAAACAAAGCGAGGCTATTCTGGTCAATTAGAGAAGCGTGGGCGTTGTGCTCTACAAGAGATGTGCAGGAGCGGGAGGGGGCATTGGCTGATAATGGCCTAAGGATTTGGGGGACATTTTGACTGACCTCAGAACTAGACCCATGTTCTGAAGTATTTGACATGCCAATGCTTGGTCAGTTTTCTATATTTGATCCAAAGGGCAGCAAGTACAGTCAGGGGTGTAACCGAGGCCCCTGCAATGTAGGGGTGGGGTGATAGGGTTCCTGGTTTTGGAGGGGGTCCCCTTACCCTCTGAGCCATGCCATTGGATGGCTTGCAAAATGCCTACAATGGCACGGAATAAGAAATAGTTAAAGGCTAGGGAAAGCCAGCCTGCTTTCTCCAGGAGGCTCTTGGCCTTAAACAGGAATGGCAACCATTCAAGGGGCCCCAACTGAGCCCAAAACTAGTAAATATCTGTACGAGACACCAGGGTTCCTCATTGTACTCGGGGTTGGGGGTGTCGGCGGCCACTTGTGTTACGCCATGAAGCAAGTACCACCCAGAGAATCAGTTACCGGATTTGGCCCAGGGGACTGAATCCATTCTAATCTTTCAAACTAACCAATGGCCATATAAGTGGCTGCTATTTAGATACAATGTATGGGCATTACCCTCAGGTGGATCTCCTGAAAATCTGCATATCTGCTCCCTCACAGACCAATGCTGTACACCCCTGACTTAGAGAGCAAACACAAGATCTCATCCCAAGGCTCCAGGCAGCTGACAAGGGACTTTTAAGGGATCAGCAGTCCGTTGAATTTGTAAAGATTTTAAAAGATTATTCCCAGTTGTGGACTTAACTTGAAGCCAGAGGGGCTTTGAGACAAGCTAAGAATAAGACAACGAGTATGGGGCAGTAGGCACCATAGAAATGTTGCAGTGCATGTTCTAAGAGGTGACCCTGCATTAAACTGCTGGGGGCAATTGAAGGGTTATGTATTTTAAATGCTCCTAAAACATCCCCTGCACAGTACATGTAGGGTCTCCCCTCCAGACTCACTCAGGAGCTCTCAGGCCAGGGTGCTGTGCTGAGGGGGCCCCTTGGAGCTCGTGCCCCTCCCAAACTTCCCTACATACACTCAGCATCTAGCCTGTCTCGGGTTTGCCCTATGTTTCTGGTCAGCAGCCATGCAGAAGTGTAACGAAACCTGAGGGGGCTCCCCTGCACAGTACATGTAGGGACCTTTCTGCAGACTCACTCAGGAGCTCTCAGCCAGGGTGCTGTGCTGAAGGTGCCCCGTGGAACTCGTGCCCCCCGCACCGCAGGGGCTGCGGTGGCCTTTGTTATGTCACTGCAGCCAAAGCAGGAGCAAGTCTGCAGTTACCGAAGTACTAGGCCCAACACTGTGGCCTTCTCTAGCTACACTGTGTATACCGGGGAGGTCTGGGCAGCCAATCAGACGTGTTAGTGGTACCATCTGCGGCCAAAAATTGGAATAGTGGCGGACAGCCATTTAAATGTACTTTGTGGCACCTGCCTCAGATTACTCCAAGTGAAAAAGTTACGCTTTGAAGGCACTGGAAACTTTTATAGAGTTCTTCTGGACTTAAAAAGCGTTAAAAGGGGCTTAATTAACGAACTGGTTAGAACTTTAAAAGAAGTCACTGCATAAAATTATCTATACTATATGATGGCTTATTTACATCTCACAATGACACTCAAACATGGGAAAGTGGCATACCATTTGATCCCGTAGCCCCGTGGTGCGGGGGGCGAGCTTCAGCACAGTACCCGGACCTGAGAGCTACTGACTGACTGAGGGGAGAGGGGGCAGTCTCCATGTACTTTGCAAGGGGGCCTCCTCAAGTTTTGTTGGACCACTGACATGGGACGACAGTAACACACCATCCCACCAGGTTGCTCCACTTCGCCCTCCAACCCTGCCACCTCAGGACCAAAAACTATAAACACACTTTCAGCTTGGGCATCCCAGTGCTGTAACCAGCTCAGTGGACTATCATCCTAAAAATACCACAGAGGGACCTGCAGAGCTCCTCAGAGGTGCCAGCTGACTGAAAACCATGAACTGAGCGTCCGTCGATCGCAACTCATCACCCACCACACTGCTAACCCTAACACCAATACCACACCGCAGTGGTCACAACGCACAATGTGGAAACACTTCCCGCATAGCATCACAAAACAAAGACAACACTTTTCCAACCACACTTACCCTGTAGGCAAACGCTTCAAGGCCCCCACCTTCATATGTGTAGTAAGCGCTTTATAAATGTGACATACAAAAATGGGAACGTAAGGGCGCGTGTGAAATATTCCTGGGACTGCTGCCCCCTTTAAAGCGCTGCAAGGCGCACACAAAGCATCTCCCGCTAGGCGCTTGAATGGGAAATTGGAAAAACGTTCTTTTGTGCCAGAGGGAGGTTTTTGCACATGGCCGCCGCAGACACACACCGCTAGGCCGGGCTGGGCGGCAGCAGTCGGCCTGGACCCCCACAAAAGGCACATTATGGAGCCAGGAGGCTTGAAAGCGTTTCTAGGGGTGAAGGGGGGAATGGACCCCGGTCACAGTAAAGAGCGGGGTGTAGTGATGAATCGGGCAGTACTGAGGGGTCGGGGGGTGCTGGGGGGCGCGAGGCCGATCACAGTCAGGGATGACAGCAGGGGATAGGTCGACTGACAGCTCGCATATGAAAGGGAAACGGGGAACAAAGCCGTGTGTCCGGCTGTGCATGGGGCGAGGGGGCACGAGGGGGGCCCCCGAATGCCCCTGCAGAAGCCGCCCCAGAACGAGATCAGAGACTTTCAAACCAGATTTCACGCGCAGCCTTCGGACCCCTCGGGTGGGCCCAAAATACTGAACGTTTTTCCACTTGGTTGGCTGCCTCAGACTTTTATGTTTTTCTTGTCTCCTTGTTGGCCCGCTTGCTCCATGGCTCAAACGCTGATGGCGTGCTTGTATCCCTTGAAAGGTATTCAAACGTTTCTCTTCTGGAAGAAAACTCGTTGCTGAGATGAGAAGCTGAAATCTTGGTAGGGCCGAGTCGGGCTTCGCCCTTCTGGGGTCGATAACGTCAGTGCGAATGGGATGGACAAAGCCCCGTCTGCCGCGTACACGAGCTCAGTTACAAACAGGCCGCTTTGTGGACGGACGTCGGTGCGCACAACGTGTCTGGGTAATCTCTGGATGGAGTTGTCCCCCTTCCAGATGTACCACCTCGTTTGGAAACTTCTGGAGAGAAGAGGAATCTGAGCACTTCGTTTAGTGAAAGGCCAAGAATTAAAGGCATTATCTGCAGACTTCGATGCTGAAGGTGCGTAGCGTGGAGAGGGGGGCTTCATACTGCCCAATAATCACGCTGGGTAAAATCCATGACATGAAAAGCAGGAGGGGGCATGGGGAGCAGTAAAACGGGAGGGGAGTACGGATTGTGAGGGCATGTAAACCTCAATATTTTGTGAAATAACCGAGTGCGTGTGTGTTTTTTTCTGCATGTGTATGTAACAATCCGAAGTGAAATCCAACTGAAAGCGCAAGTAATGCAACTCTTTGCTACAGAAAACATTTATCGGGGGTGTAACAACCCAAACAGCTCCCCCCCTCCAGCTACGCCACTGCTTAAGGACATTAATTCCTGCCACTCGACACAAATTCCAGTCATTAGTTACTCTACAGAAAAGTACCCGCATTGGATTTTCTTTCTGAGATTGATCCAGTTCAACAAACAGGTCATCAGGTCCGGTGCAGTCGGCGGCGCAAATCGCGCGCAACCACCTCCCTGGGTGCGCAAAAGCAATGCGTAATTTCGCATTTATCACCCGATGGGCCAATAGTGTAACGACACCCAAATCCTGTAATAGTGTGTAATCTCTAATCTACTCCGAGCTGGTTGATAGGCCCACGCACGCGAGGCTGCAGATTATATCGCATTAGAAACAACGTTAATTATCAGGTCCGGGTGATTGACAGCTACTCTGGGGCGGACAGATGAGTTACTCCCGAGGAGTGAAATTAATGCAATTTCTTTCCAATCTGTCTCGTGTTCTTGCCAGCCTGGGCCCCTTCACGGAGTATGTTGTGTCCCAAGAGCGGTACCTGATAGGAGCATCTCTCTAAGGCCGAGACGTGTCGCACCCGATGGCATTTAACACTTATGTGGGCAGATCTCCCCGGATGGGAGCATGTGTCACCCACCCAGCCTCCCGCCATGCTGTACCGAACTCAATGGTAATATGGAAACATCTCTCCCATACAGAGCATCTCTCCATAGCCCAGGCCTCCCGTCCTGCTCTACTGAAGCCAAAAATGATACGGGGAGATCACTCCTTAAGATAACATATCTCCGCAGCCCTCCTGTCCTGTTCCACTGGAGTCGGCAGTGATCTGGGGAGATCTCCCCTGTTGGCAGCATCTCTCCACAGCTCAGGCCTCCTGTCCTACTCCACTGGAGTCGGCAGTGATCTGGGGAGATCTCCCCTGATGGCAGCATCTCTCCACAGCCCTCCTGTCCTGCTCTAGTGGAGTCAGCAATGATCAGGAGAGACCTCCACTGATGGCAGCATCTCTCCACAGCCCTCCTGTCCTGCTCCAGTGGAGTCAGCAATGATCAGGAGAGACCTCCACTGATGGCAGCATCTCCCCACAGCCCTCCTGTCCTGCTCTAGTGGAGTCAGCAATGATCAGGAGAGACCTCCACTGATGGCAGCATCTCTCCACAGCCCTCCTGTCCTGCTCCAGTGGAGTCAGCAATGATCAGGAGAGACCTCCACTGATGGCAGCATCTCCCCTCAGCCTCTGCAAGGCTCTTCCTTATGAAGAGATGCTTCTATGAGGACAGTTAACTGAACTCCAGCTTGGTGTGCGCGGTCTGGGTTCCTGTTTCCCCCAGATCTTCCATGCCCCGGACACCCCCTACGATTCAGCTAGAAATGCAGTTTTCAGCATGACAGCCTTTTTGAGATGTTAGGGTTATCAGCCGAGGTGTTCCACCAGTGATGGAGGAAACAGGAGGTGCGACTTGTATTTTTTGGGACAGTGATAGACAACTGACTTCCTAGCTGTCAACACGCCGGCTGCATGTCAGGTCCTGCGGGGAAGCTCTGTCGCTGACTGCAGGTGAAGCCATCTTTTGAGATGTGTGGGTGAAGCCCTGCTGAGATCGGCAGACACGGATTAGGGCGCTGCTGGAGCTGGGAGGCCCAGCTGCTATGTGCAGGTAAGGCTTAGGGAGCTGCTGAGATCTGTACGTGGAGCTAGAATGCCCTGCTGCTATGTGTATGTGTGGATTAGGGCCTGCTGAGATCTGTGCATGGAGCTACAAGGCTGGAATCTGCAGGCAAAGTTTAGGGCCCAGCTGAGATCTGTGCATGGAGGTAGAAACCCTGCAGTTATGTGCGGACAGAGTTTAGGACCCTGCTGAGATCTGTGCATGGAGCTACAAGGCTGGAATCTGCAGGCAAAGTTTAGGGCCCTCCTAAAATCTGTGCATGGAGCTACAAGGCTGGAATCTGCAGGCAAAGTTTAGGGCCCTGCTAAGATCTGTGCATGGAGCTGGAAGCCCTGTAGTTATGTGTGGGCAGAGCTTAGGGCACTGCTGAGATCTCTACATGCAGCTAGAAGCCCTGGTGCTATGTCCATCATCTGTTCTTTTTGGATTTGTCACCCTAAGTGGGAAAGGAATGCCCAGATGTGGGTCTCGTGCTCGCTATGCCACCGGAGTCAAGCTAGATTGGCTGATGAGCAGTGATACCCCAAAACTGGTCCCAATATGCTTGTTCCCAGTCCAGGGAGGACCCGGCCTGGCAGTTCGGGCTGGACTGTTCCCATGGTGGGGAACAGGGTCAAGACTGATCTGGATATAGCTGGGTCCAAACTAGAATGGCGTGGCGAACAAATAAACAATGGATTTCTGCCCAGATCTGTGACTGGGGGTGAATGCTTGATATTGTTCTGCAATTTGTCCATCATCTGTTCTTTTTGCTATGTGCAGGTAGCGCTTGGGGCGCTGCTAAGATCTATACATGGAGCTAGAAGGCCCTGCTGAGGTCTGCGTATAGGGATTAGGGTGCTGCTGAGATCTCTGCATGAAGCTAGAAGCCCTGCTGCTATGTGCAGGTAGGGCTTAAGGCGCTGCTGAGATCTGTGTATGGAGCTAGAAGGCCCTGCAGAGATCTGCAGGCAGAGCTGAGGATGCTGCTGAGATCTGTGCATAGTGTTAAACAGCCTACTGTTATGTGCAGGTAGGGTTTAGAGTGCTGCTAGTATCTTCTACACGGAGCTAGAAGGCCCTGTTGAGATCTGCAGATGGGGATTAGAGTGCTGCTGAGAACCGTGCATGATGCTAGAAGCCCTGCTGCTATGTGCAGGTAGGGCTTAGGATGCTGCTGAGACCTGTGCAACATGCTAGAAGTCCCTGCTGCTAGGTGAAAGTAGGGGTTGGGGCACTGCTTGTATCTGTGCAGTAAGCTGGAAGGCTCTGCAGAGATTTGTAGGCAGAGTTTAGGGTGCTGCTGTGAACTGTGCATGGTGTTAAACAGCCCTAATGCTATGGGCATGTAGGGCTTAGGGAGCTGCTGGGTTCTATGCCTGCAGCTAGAAGGCCTTTCTGCTATGTGCAGCTAGGGTACAGAGCATTGATTAGATCTGTAGGTTGAGCAAGAGACCTGGGAAAGTCACTGCTGGTATCTGTGCATCAGTGCTGACAGCAGCAAGGTGACAATGCACTGCTGAGATCTGTGGGTTAGTGCTGACAGCATCAATGTGGTGATGCACTGCGGAGATCCGTGGGGCAGGGCTGACAGCAGCGAGGTGATGATGCATTTCTGAGATCAGTGGTGATGCACTGCAGACATCTGTGGGTCAGTGCTGAGAACAGCAAGGTGATGATGCACAGCGGGTCACTGCTAACAGCAGCAAGGTGATGATGTGCTGCTGATATTTGTGGCTCCGTGTTGACATCTTCAAGGTGGTGATGCGCTGCTGAGGTCTGTGGATCAGTGCTGACAGCATCAAGGTGATTGTGCACTGAGATCCGTGGCTCGGTGCTGACAGCATCAAGGTGATTGTGCACTGAGATCCGTGGCTCGGTGCTGACAGCAGCAAGGTGATGATGCACTGCTGAGATCTGCGGGTCAGTACTGACAGTAGCAAGGTGATGATGCACTGCTGAGATCTGCGGATCAATGCTGACAGTAGCAAGGTGATGATGCACTGCTGAGATCTGCGGATCAATGCTGACAGTAGCAAGGTGATGATGCACTGCTGAGATGGGGTTAGTGCTGATACAGCAAGGTGAGGATGCGCTGCTGAGGTCTGTGGGTCGTTGCTGACAGAGCAAGTTGAGGATGCGCTGCTAAGTTATGTGGGTCGTTGCTGACAGCAGCAAGGTGATGATGTACTGCTGAGATATGGGGGTTAGTGGTGACAAACAAGGTAATGATGCACTGCTGAGATCTGTGTGCCAGTGCTGACAGCAGCAAGGTAATGATGCACTGCTGAGTTTTGTGGGTGAGTGCTGACAGAAGCAAGGTGAGCATGCACTGCTGAGATCTGTGTGCCAGTGCTGACAACAGCAAGGTGATGATGTACTGCTGGGATCTGTGGGTCAGTGCTGACAGCAGCAAGGTGATGATGTACTGCTGGGATCTGTGGGTCAGTGCTGACAGCTGCAAGGTGAGCATGCACTGCTGAGATCTGTGGGGTCAGTGCTGACAGCAGCAAGGTAATGATGCACTGCTGAGTTTTGTGGGTGAGTGCTGACAGAAGCAAGGTGAGCATGCACTGCTGAGATCTGTGGGGTCAGTGCTGACAGCAGCAAGGTAACGATGCACTGCTGGGATCTGTGGGTGAGGCCCCGCTGACATCTGCAGGAGAAGTACCACGGCAATGTGCGGGTACGGCTCCAGGCGCAGCTAGGTTCAATAGGCTGAGCTAGATGGGGGCATGGGTGAGCAAGCAGGGTCCGGGCACCCTGCAGAGATCCGTAGGGTTGCCTGGGTGGCACCCCTGAGGCTTGTACTGCGATGCCACCTTCAGGGCGCCAGTACTGAGCCTCTAAATACCTGCAGCCTGCAGAGCTGAGCCCGTTCCCCCAGCTGCTTCAGCGCCTCGTCTGGGGTAGTAAGCGCTATATAGATAAAATACCAATACCACACCCCTCGAGTCAGGTGAACGGGCAGCCTGGAGCTCAGACTTTTACCAGACATCGTATGTTTTGAGGCCTTGGGCTGGAGAAGGGGGTTGAACCACCCAGTCCCTCCTCACGAGGCCCCCAGTGATGCTGCGGGTGGCATGCGGTACCCAGGAAGGACCATACATGCCCTGCTTCTCCCACGCGTACCTGCCAGCCCCGTGGCTCCTCCTTCACCCTGGTAATCAGTCAAGATTTCCGCTGGGGGGGGAGGGCGCTCTGGTAATTGTCCCCATTTTTGTCTCTCGCTCGCCTCCTTCTCATCCATGCAAATGAGGCCATTAGAGGGGATTACGGCCCGGCGCAGGCTCCGGCCCTCCCCCCGTTACTAAAGGCGACGTCTTAATGAAAATTAAACACTGTCGGAATCAATTACCGCTTCGACCGTCCTCTGTTTCCGCCCCACGGCGGATTTAAGCCTTCAGCGCGAGCTGTGGGGCCGGTTTCTGTCCCCCACGGCTCTTGCGCCCCCTAAACTTCACATCTCCGCCTGGTGACCCCAGGTGGCTTTAATTCCAGCCTGCACAGTGTTGTCAGCAGGAGGCGGCGCTCTCGCTGTGAACGTCTCTATGGTCGGCAAGAAGCGCCCCTCTTGCCGTCCATCAATAGTGATGGCCGTCGGAATTATGCGATTCTGCCGCCGAAGCTTTTTTCCGCATAGTTATGTGCCGCATTTTCCACACAATCCAATATGGAGCGCATAATATGCTGATTTTAACCAAAAAAATGTTTCTAGCTCAATCGGATCAAAAGTTAATAAAGCACAGCAATATGGGTTGCAAGACCCTCAGCAATGGTTAATTGGTCACCTTTCAGTTTATTTATTTATTTGGTTGTTAAACTGGTACTTATGAAGTAAAATCTTTGCCCAGACAACATTACCATGTGTAAAAACGACAAAACATTGAGGTAATCTATCAAAAAAAATGTGCTGCACTATGCCACATAGTTTACCTCTTGTCGCATAATTTACTCAACCCTGCTGCATAATTCCACTGGCCCTGTCAATAGCCCTCTCTGATTGGCGTGAGTGGGGGGGACCTCCTTCGGTGTCGACCAACAGGACTATGTGGGCAGCAAGAGTCACCTCTTTTGCTGACAATGAATTGTCTTTAAGGCCATTGAGTGGAGTGGACGGAAAACATATCACTTTGTGTTCAATTATTTCCTGACCCGAATTTGTACACCATGTTCAACAAATATACATATATTTTCAATCGATTTTATTGAAATTGTTAGCATTTTACTATAGCGCACAGAAGACCCTAGAACAACTGTTCTCAACCTTTTGACGTTTGCGCACCCCCCACTGACTTAGTTTTGAAGCTATTTCTGCTATCTGAAGCTCAAAACCGGTGTACATCACACACATACACAAATGACTAAATATTTATTTAATTTCTTTAACAAGAGTTTGTGAACTCAGTATGAGAGTGTAAGTATAGACCTCCCGTGACAGAGAGCCATCATAATGAGACCAGTAGATAGAGTATTGATCACCAATCCCTATAAAATGAAAAGTGCAGCAGCCTGCAATGATGTTTTAAGAGTGACAAGATGCATTTGTGCAAAGCCGTGGAACAACATTTCTCTAATCAAGTCTGGAAAGGACCAACACTTGGGTCACTTCTTTAAGATGTTTTTACGGAGGAAAGATTTGAATCCACAAATCAATCGACGCTGCTGATTGGCACCACTGCAGAGGCTTTCACGTGTTTATGGAGGTTGAGACGTCAATCTAACATGAATTCCAATTAGTCATTCTTGAACAAGTTTCACGCAATCAGCTGTCAAGCATCTAGTGTTTTTTGACTTTTAGAGCTGCAATAGAGAGGGAAGGGGGTAATGCATTGGATGCTTGTCTCTACTTTACTTAGGTAACTAGTCCCCGCAGGCCAAAGCTGAGCGAGGGCCAGCATTCAACTCGAGCCAGGCTTGAGGCTTGTCCACCTCTCCTGAGAAGGCCCTTCTCTTGCTGTCTGTGAGAAGGCCCTGCAGTGACTGACTCTCAATGAGCGTATGGTTGGCGTGAAGCACCTCTCTTGATAGTAGTAGCATGTGTTATGGTCTGTGAGAGTCTACGCTCTCGCTGTTGGTCTGCATGACTCTATGGTTTGTGCGAGCCACCGCTCTTGCTGTCAGTATATATGTCTCTATGGTATGTGGGAGCCACCGCTCTTGCTGTCAGTATATATGTCTCTATGGTATGTGGGAGCCACCGCTCTTGCTGTCAGTATATGTATATCTCTCTGTGGTCAGTGAGAGCTCCGCTCTTGCTGTCAGTATGCATGATTCTATGGTCAGTGAGAACCACCTCTCTTACTGTCAGTATGCATGACTCTATGGTCAGTGAGAGCCTCTGTTCTTGCTGTCAGTATGTATGTCTCTATGGTTAGCAAGAGGCACCTCTTTCGTTGTCAGTATGTATGTCTCTATAGTCATTGAGAAGCCCCAGTCTTGCTCTGTCTCTGCTAATGTCATTAAGGTTAGTGAGAGCAACCTCTCGTACAGTCTGTCTTTCTTATCAGCAAAAGGCACCTCGCTTGAAGTCAAGGAATATGTACATGTGGTCAGAGAGAAACACCACTCTTCTTATCAGTCTTGATATCTATGTGGTCTGAGAGAGCCACCGCTCTTGCTGTCAGTATGCATGACTCTATGGTCTGCGAGAAGCAGAGTGCATGAGACTCCACTGCAGTGCATGAGACAAGTGCATGGGAGAGTGAGACTCCGCTGAGTGAGACTCCGCTGAAGTGCATGAGACTAGTGCACGGGAGAGTGAGACTCCACAGAAGTGCATGAGACAAGTTCAGTGGAGTGGGTGAGACTCCACTGAAGTGCATGAGACCAGTGAATGAGGAGAGTGAGACTCCGCTGAAGTGCATGAGACAAGTGAAGTGGAGTGGGTGAAACTCCACTGAAGTGCATGAGATCAGTGGATGGGGAGAGTTAGACTCTGCTGAAGTACATCAGATCAGTGAAGTGAGGTGGAGCGGGGGAGACTCTGCTGAAGGGCATGAGACCCGTGAAGCAGAGTGGATGAGACTCCGCTGAAGTGCATGAGACCAGTAAAGTGGAGTGGGTGAAACTCCACTGAAGTGCATGAGACCAGTGAATGAGGAGAGTGAGACTCCGCTGAAGTGCATGAGACCAGTGAATGAGGAGAGTGAGACTCCGCTGAAGTGCATGAGACCAGTGAAGTGGAGTGGGTGAGACTCCCCTGGAGTGCATGAGATCAGTGGATGGGGAGAGTGAGACTCCGCTGAAGTGCATGAGACCAGTGAAGTGGAGTGGGTGAGACTCCCCTGGAGTGCATGAGATCAGTGGATGGGGAGAGTGAGACTCCGCTGAAGTGCATCAGACCAGTGAAGTGGAGTGGGTGAGACTGCACTGAAGGCCACTGAAGGGGAATGAGTGAGCCTCCCCAGAAGTACCCGAGCGCAGTCAGTCCTTTATTGTACTGGCTTCCTTGTCTCTGTTTGGATGCCAGAGAGAAATGCCAGCCAAAAAGCTCCCTTGAAAGGGCTTGCCCCAAGGCAGAGCGGCGCACAACTCTGGGGGTCTGCCCAACCCATCTGGCGCCGCAGAAGACAGCCCTGGGCACTGTGCCAACAAAGACAGATCCCCTCTGAGCCTTCCCTTCCTCGCGTGAGGGCACCGCAGGGCACCAGAAGCATGCCCACCTCAGGAGAGTAGGGAACCAGCGGGCACTGCTCTCAGCTCACCCCCGGCTGTACTCCGTACACGGCGGAACTCGCAGGGTCCCCTGAGATACTACCTCTACCCTACACTGTAGAAAATATACTCCCAGGGTACTCCAAACAACACACCCTACGCGGTGACTCCCTCAGGGTTCCTTGAGCAACAGACCATACACAGTGGCTTTCTCAGGGCATCCTGAGCAACAGATCACATACTGTGATACTCCCTGTATCCTAAACTATAGATAATAAACTCTCAGGAAACTCCAAGCAGCATACCCTACATGGTGATACTTCTAGAGTACCCAAGTACAGACAACAATGGTGATACTTGCAGGGTAAGGAAGGGACCTAAAGTACAGACCACACACGTTGATGCACACAGGATACCCCAAGCAACAGTCTCTTCACAGTGTTACTCTCAGGATATACAAGGAACAGACTACACATAGTGAAACGCTTAGGGTACCCTGAATAACTGATCGCAGACTGTGATCCTGTTTATACCCTAAGCGGAACATAATAAACCCTAAGAGTACTCCAAGCAGACCCTACACAATATTCTCAGGGTACTCCAGGCAACAGACCCTACACAGTGACTCCGGGTACTCCAAGCAACAGATCCTACACAGTGATACTCTCAGGGTATTTCATGCAACAGAGAATACACAGTGACTTTCTCAGGGTATTCCAAGCAACAGAGAATACACAGTGACTTTCTCAGGGTATTCCAAGCAACAGAGCATACACAGTGACTCTCTCATGGTACCCCGAACACCAGATCACTGACTGTGATACTGTTTGCACCCTAAGCTGAAAATAATAAACACACAGGGAGCCTCTGAGCAGAGTCATCCATGGCCCCCTGAAACTGGATGTGAATGTGGGCTGCGTAGGGGCGACGAATGGAAAACTACTGGACTCGGACGAACTAGACCCCTTGAGGTGAGAATAACAAACGACTCCTGAGTTGTAAGAAATCTCTCGCGCCCCCACCCATGCCCTCGAACTCCCACCCGACGCTGCCCCCAGCTGGGGATGTACAAGGGCTTTTACAGAGAGATCATCTGTACTTCTGAGTTGGAAAGAATCAGAAGAATCAGGAGTCCTCTCGTGAGGCTCTGAGTTGAATAACCAGGAACCATGGGTTAGGAGAACCAGGACACGCCTCACCTCGGACAACAGCCTCTATAGACCCCGCCCAAATTGGGGGGTGGGGGGGGCCTCCTCACGGCCGGTTGTTTGTGGCGCTTGGCGGGCTCTCACCCCCAGCCCCCGTCAGGAACCCCGGATCCAGTAATCTCCCGGGGCATTTGTATGAGAGTCCTGTTTCTGGTCACTGGCGCGAATCTAGGGCCGATTCTTATCATTTAAGGCTAAAACAATCGCTTTTTTAAGAATGATTAACTTTCACGCGCTCTCCCACTGTGGGCGCCACCACTGCAGCCCGTCGCCTGATGCGGGCACGTCACACACTAGGACCATTCAGTCCTTGGCCTCTCTGGCAAGATCGCCACCTGTAAGGTCGCTGTGGGAGCACTGGAGAGTGCAATCCGCATGTCAGACACCGGCATGCGGCTGACACGGCTGCGGCTCCACTAGCCGCAGACACTTCTATAGTGTCTCACGCATTCCTCCATTACTGCCCCCTGACGCATCAACTGGGTTTCGCTCAAACCTCGTTACTGCCCCAGGCACTTCAATGGCGCATCACACGTTCCTCGGCACCTGCCTTAAGGCAGTGTTGAATTTGAGCCGGTGGTTTCCGGTGCACGGCATCGGCACTTAATTTTGAGCTCTGGCACTTATTTTTCTGCCTCAAGCATTTACTGCAAGTAAAAGACACATATGGGAAAAACGGAGGATGAGAAAAAGCGTCACAAAAGGAGAAAGCAGAAAGCTGCAAGAGTGAGCTGAAGGTGCAGAGTGGCTGTAAATGGATTAAAGTGGCTCGAGCTGGTTTTCGGATTACGCTGCCTCGTATTCCGTGCTCGCACTTTTAATTGCACAAGCCGCGTGTTTCAGAGGAAAGCTTTGGGCACCGGCAAGTCTTCACTTACAAATTAAGCACTGCCTCATGCACTTCAATGGAGTCTCCTCCGTTGCCCATCGCTGGGCACCTATTTTTCGCAGGAGTCTCACCCACTTCCTGTGAGCGGCGTCGTGCACTTGAATGGCGTATCACTCACTCCCCCTGGATGTACATGCCTCAGTGGAGTTTGACTCACCCCCCCACCACTGATCACATGCACTTGGAGCGAGTCTCAAAAAACACCCCTTATTTTAATGTCTTCCTTCCATAAGGTGACCAGGGGTCCCGGATTTTCTGGCACAGTCCAGGTTTTTCACCAGCTGACCCTGTAGGTTTCAGGAAATGTAGGACATGTCCTGTTTTTAGAGGGGGTCGCCTAAAAACTGTGGGAGGGGATTTTTTTGTTTTCCAAAGAAGGGATCGTTATCAGATCTTATCAGAAAGCAATTTAATGAAAAAGCGTTATACGGGCTTTAAAAATGACATTTTATTTATGTTCTTAGTGCATGTTCTATCATTCTATGCGCTCGGTTGAAGTAAAATTGTAGTCCTTCTATTTTTTGTGGAATGTCCTAGTTTTGGACATACAATTCGGATCCTCCTAACTTTCCACCTTTGCTGTGGCTTCTGTACTCAATTCCACCTCTTTACTTCCCCGTGAAGCAGGGACCCTCCATTTAGCGGTTCCTTCCCTGTCTGCTTTAAATAACATCAATTTGTCGCATTAAAGTGTCATCCGCCTCTTGAGATTCCCCATAGCAAGATGTGCGTGTCCCGAGCATCCTCGCCTGTGTGAGGAAGAGGGGGGAATGTTTAACTTCGTGCCTCAAAGCCAGCCTCGCTCCATAAAACACAGGAATCCCTGCTGGACCTTGAGCACCCACAGCTGGGAGGAAGGAACTCACTAGGGAGGTCTCCTGAGGGCCTGAAACAGACCCAAAATCACGTTGGGGTCTAGAGAAGAGGGCTTGTGAGTGTTGGAAGAGTGTGGAGCCCACAAGACCACCGGCCCTCGGGGTCGGCCCAAGTGCACCAAGTCCTGCCGGCTAGGAGGACAATATTGGCAATCATCGTCAGAAGGAAAACCATCACAAAAACAAAGAAAATCCCAGAGGATGAGTAGCCTCTCTAGGCTTAAGAGAAAATTTAAAAAGAATAAACCTATCCAGAAACAAGCATCACCATTATTAATAAAGACCATCTCCAGGCACAACAACCATCTCCAACAACAAAAAAACACACGCAGAAAAAAAAAACATCACCCACTACAAAACACTTATGCAGAAACAAAGGCTGCCTCAGAAAGAGAGACCATCTTCAGAAACAAGGTATCTCAATCTATGACAACAAACTCTTTCCACTGAAACAAACAAGTTTTAAACAAATGAAACCATGTCCATGAAGAAAGACCACCTTCTTCCACAAAACCCTTGAGCAGAAACAAAGACCACCTCAGAAAGAAAGACCAACTTCAAAAACAAGGTATCTCAATCTCCGACAACAAACTCTTTCTGCAGAAACAAAGCCCATCTTCAACAACTAAAACCAAGTCCAGAAAGAAAGACTATCTCCAGATACAGACACCATATTCAGGTACAGTCTCCATAAACAAACCTCATCTTCTTGAACAACAACTCCTTAAAGAAGAAACTTGTATATATGGGTATGCATGTATGCAGTATTTGTATAATGCAAACCTTGTCCTAGGTCAGAGGAGTACTGCACAAGATAAAGAAACTGACAAACAAAGACACTTGTGATGAATTTGATGAGGAGACCAGTCCTCGACAACAAGGACCATTTTTGGTAAAGAGGGGCATATGCTACAAATAAAGCCAATTAAGGCAAATAATCTATCCTGGGGGCCAAAATCCCCTAGGAGCAAACTCCTTCCCAGGATTGAAAACAATTCATAAGAGCAAGGCCAACACCAGAAACAAAAGCTATCTTTGGTAACAAAAATCATCTTTGAGTGGAAGGGATGTCTTCTTTGTGAGAAACAAAAGTTAACCTAGGGATAAAAGAAGGCAATCGCAAAAAATGAAGGTCTTCTTCATGAGCAAAAGTTAATTTTAGCACCACAAAGCATTTCTGGCAGAAGAAACTCTCACTGGTAACTAACTATTACCTCCGGCACCGAAGAGCATCTCAGGCAGCTAAGGCTTTCTCCATCAATGAAGGGAATTTTGCTGAAGAAGATTTTTTCTATCAATCAAGATGATACCAAAAACAAACACCATCACCAGAGAAGACCATATCCAGGAAGGATGACAGCTTCCAACAGTGATGATCATGTCGAGCAATTATGACTTTCTCCATCAGCAAAGACCATCTCTGGAAACCAAGGCAACATCCTACAGCGAAAATCACATCCATCGAAGACTATTTCAAGAAACTAACTTTTGATATTATACGCCTCATTAAAAAGATTTTGGCCATGCATCTCTACAAAAAATGTCCTCTGCAATCAGTGGATCAGTATCCAAAAGCCCAATCACCTCACAAAAATGAAGCCTAGGAAAATCGAGGCCTAGATTCTAAAATTTATCATCTCAAATGTAACATGATTTTAAGGATAGTTAATGGTAATTCTTTTGAAAGCAGGTGAATGTATTAAGGCGTCCTAGTGCAGAGGAGTCATGGAACTTGCAGTGTTATGTTGGAAAAATTAAAAAAGGAAATGAAAAAAACTGAGCTAAGACTGCATAATAAAGAGCCAGGTTTTAGGTCCTTACTAGGGGGGCCAATCCCCTACCTTAAGCAAGCAAGATTGTTGTTTATGTCTAATACAATGCACTCCCCATCAGGTGTTGGGAACAATTAGTCATTAAATCTTGGCTTCTCTTGTCAGTCTAGTAGACCAAAGCTGGGATTTGCTCATTGGAGACCTGTGAATGGGCATGGTCACACATCAGCATCCAGTAAAGGTATAATTTATTGAACCACCATCTGGCAATGGAGGTCACCCTGCCAGCAGTTCTCAAGGTTGGAAATATGTCATTCCTTCACTCACTGAAGCACCAATGGGGCTGGTCATGACTAGCGCGAACAAATACCTTGAGGCAACCACACACAGCTCAAGGTAGGCAGAGAAGTCTCAGGTCTATCGAAGTGATATCGCGGATCCCTCGAATCCTGCAGAGCCACCACAATACGCCTGCTCGCTCCACACACTTTTATGCACCCTACAAGATACCTTATACAGTCTCCACACCACCCCCCCCACCACTACCGCGCGATCTGAAGGAGACCTTTTTATATTAAACAAAAAGCTTAACCTTTAAAGGCTGCCACCACCTCTGCCATTTCACAGTCCTATTAATTCTTAAATCCAATCTCCGCTCATATTTACCCTGCCTGTGATGAGGACATGGCTGGGGTGACCTCGCGGATGGCTTCCCTCAGTGAAATGTGAATTATCGTCACTTTGAAGACAATGCTTTTATTTTTTGTGGGTATTTAATTTGCTTCTTGTGGATTGTTTTTCTACTGCACTAAACATGACGGCTTGTGGCCTTTTGGGAGCACCTGGGCATACCTGGTGCATGGCTGTGTGCTGCCTCAGGTAGAGTTCTGTATAACTCTCCCGCTCCGCTCCTCCCCCATATCCTCAGCACTCCCCAGTGGACACAAAATGTTTCTTCATGCCTCGACATTTCAAAAACTGTGGAGGTGTCAGTCTTCCTACATCAGGAATCTCCAACAAGGGGCTCGTGAGCTAATGGTAGCTCTCCGGCTACCTCAAAGTAGCTCTCATATGTGCAGCCCAGTGAACTAAATTAGAAGCTTTTGCTTATTTGAATTAACATCTGTATGCCAAATTTGAAAAGATTGTGTTTCAAACGAAAATGTGTGTGTTTTTCAGAATTCATAAGCTGAGGTTTGTAGAAGAGCCCTTGGATTTTCAAAATATATTTAAAGCTGATATTTGAGAAACACAAAATCAAACACTGTTGGGGAGGCTAATACTAATTTATGACCTTGGTTCCAGGGCATTGCAGGTGTGGCTTTTATGTATTACCCGTGTACAGGCATTACACATTGAGAAAGCATTTTTTACATAACTGCTGGAAATCGTGCCTGACCCAAGGAGGTGATCTCTGCTAGTAATCTTGCATGACATTAGTGTAGCTCAGGAGGATTTGCACTGAACACAAATAGCTCTTACTACAAAAAAGGTTGGCGACCCCTATCATAGACACACCCCTTGCCTTCTACTGCTTACCTAGTAGTGGGTGGGGTATATCTAGTTTTACCACATGGTAATCAGTAGGGAAGATTTTGTAAGGAGAGCCCTATTGTTAGCTTGGTACTGGGGCACCACCCACACAAGCACTCATTAAAAGTAAGAAGGAATCACCCAACCATGGCACACTTGTCTAGAGGGTTTCCTCTGGCACACGTTTCTCAGGGGGGGGGTCTGCTCTGGCACACTTGCCCAGTCTCCTCTGGCACACTTGTCTAGAGGGTCTCCTACTGCACATTTGTACAGGGGGCGTGTCCTGCTGCACTCTTTTCCAGAGGGTCTCCTCCGACACACGTCCCTAGGGTCTTCTCTGGCTCACTTGTCTAGAAGGTCGCCTATTGCACACTTGCCTGGATAGACTCCTATGGCAAACTTGCCCAGCGGTTCTCCTACAGCACACTTTCCCAGGGGGTCTCCTCCGGCGCACTTGTCCAGAGGGTCTCCTCTGGCACACTTGTCCAGAGAGTCCTTACGGTGCACTTGTCCAGAGGGTCTCCTACGGTGCACTTTTCTAGAGGCTCTCCTCTGGCACACATGTCCAGAGGGTCTTCTCTGGCACACTTTTCTAGAGGGTCTCCTATTGCACACTTGTACAGGGGGTCTCCTTCTGCACACTTTTCCAGAGGGTCTCCTACTGCACACTTTTCCAGAGGGTCTCCTACTGCACTCTTGCCCAGAGTCTCCTCTTCCACACTTGCCCAGAGAGTCTCCTTTGGCAAATTTGTCCAGAGGGTCTTCTCTGGCAAATTTGTCCAGAAGGTCTCCTCTGGCATACTTGTCCAGAGAGTCTCCTCTGGCAAACTCGCCCAGGGGATCTCCTACGGTGCACTTGTCCAGAAAGTCTCATACAGCACACTTGTCTAGAGGGTCTCCTACGGTGCACTTTTCCAGAGGGTCTCCTACTGCACACTTGTCCAGAGGGTCTCTACCGGCAGACTTTTCCGTAGGGTCTCCTCTGGCACACTTTCCAGAGGGTCTCCTATGGGGCACTTGTCCAGAGGGCTTCCTCTGGCACACCTGTCCAGAGGGTCTCCTACGGTGCACTTGTCTAGAGGGTCTCCTACAGTGCACTTGTCCAGAGGGTTTCCTATGGTACACGTTTGCAGAGGGTACCCTCCTCCAGCACAGGTCTCCTATGGCACACTTGTCCAGAGGGTCTCCTACGGCACACTTGTCGACAGGGTCTCCTCCAGCTCACTTGTCCAGAGCCCCTCCCTGGCACACTTACACATTTATAAAGTTCTCTTCCTACTGCGACTGTCCGTAGGCACATCCTATATTTCTACACTTACATCAGAGGCCAGCAGACCCCCCCACCCCAATACTCCTCCCACTCAATTTAGTGCATTTATACAACTGCCAATTCTGGCACTCTCTCCCTAGTGGTGACTCTTGCTCACTGGGTACTCTTCCCAACTTCGGCCACTCTCTCATTTGTGCTGAGTCTTTCTCTCTCTCTTTCTGGGCACACCTCCCCACTTCTGGCACTCTCTCCCTCTCTCTAGTAGTGGGTCTCCTTTAGTATTACTCTGTCCTTCCACTCTTTCCCAAGTGGTGACTCTCTCTGGCACTCCTCCCTATCTGGCAGTCCCTATCCCTCATCGTGATAGGGCGCATCATTCCTCTCCACTCATAGCACTCTCTTCCTAGTGAGAAGTCTCTCCAGGGTCTTTCCTCTCCACTTCTGGCACTCTTCCTCCCTCGCTCTATCTATGCTCACCCCACTCCTCCCTTTTGTGGTTAGTCTCAGTGTCTGAGTCTCACTCCTCACTTCTAACTCCCTTGCTCTCTCTGTGCACACTCCACTGCACTATCTCCCTAGTGGACCATACTTCTTTGGCGCACATGCGCACTTGGCTTACGCTTTGCTCATTGGTGATTTTTTGTACAGACCCATTTCCACCTCTGTCTTTCTCAGAGCAGCACTTCGCCTCCCTGAGTACACACCTGCGCGTTTTTCACACTCTCACCTCAGTGCTCTGGGTTTCCCTGCGGAAGGGTCAGGCGCAGACGCACTAGTTCCACCTTGACTCTAGCCCTGGGTGGTGAAAGCTTTGGCCCCGAGGCCTTGCCGCCCTCTGTGGGAAGACGTTTTGTGGCTTGGCTGAGGTCTGGTTGTCCCTCCGGGGCTCAGGTGTATTTGTTCAGCTCAGTCATCCGGAGCCCGCCTCCGTGGGCCTCGAGATGGAGGCACGTGACCCCGCGCCTCTGGCGGGTCGTGTTTGCGTAGGGTGCGTACCTGTCAGGCAGGTGCGTGGGGGACACTTGCCTGCTCATCCGCAGTCCTGCCTGGCTGTCCCGAGACAAAATGGCAGCCTGCACTCCTACAGGCCACCGTACTGCCGGGGCCTCCTGCGGAGGAAACGGAAGTATCGGGGTGTGCAGATAACCCCATTTCATAGCGAGGAACCCCTCCTTGCGTCAAAGACCTGTTTGTTTGCATAGTGCTTGGCCTTCATTAGGAGTGGGGTTGCCATATTTTCAAGAGGAAAATACCGACTATTTGATTTTGTTTTGAGAGGCTGCAAAGGCCTGGATGTGATACTGAATTGGACTGTAAATAAGTGGCATGAATTCACTCGTAACATTACTTTTCTGCCTTTGTTCACTTTAATTATTAATCACGGATCATTAACGCGGCTGTAGACCACAGTTAAACGTGCTTCCCATTTATACTTGCTGTATGAAGTTTGCACAGATAAGTGCTAAAAATACCAACTTTAAGTGCTTCTGTTTATTTGTGTACCGACCAAGACAGTAAAATGCAAGACATTGAAATTCCGGTGTTACAGGTAGAAAACTGTCCGGGTGGTAACCATAATTACGAGTTTGATGGATTTTGGCACGGGATACGGCAAAGCCAGATTTCCCAATTGCGGCCAGTATTCCCACTCCAAAATCCACAGATTATGAGTTTGCTCTTCTGATAGCAGGATACCACAAGAACCCGGAAGTAGCGGGTTGCTTACCATGTGATTTTCCCTGACTGCAGGGAGATATCTGAATCCTCTTGTCACCAACTGTACTGTGCAGGTGGGAAGTGTCAGGAAAAGGGCTGGTGGAGGTTGGAGCAGTACCTACCCAAGTGGAAGGCCAGGGGCGAGGTCAGGGCAGGCTTTATCCTGTAAGGGTGAAGCATTCGCAGGGTGATACCCTCTTGTACTTCTGCAAGGGTGGCACCTCGCTTCACAGAGCCCCAGTGAGAAGAGGTCTAGTGCTTCTGGGCCAGCATTATCCCTCATAGAAGTTGCAGGACAAGACACTTGTAATTGTGGGTGACGTACTTCCGCCCAGAGGTATTGCTCCAGGTGAAAATGCACTTCTCTTAAAGAGGACCTTAGTTTTGTCAAGAGGCAGTACAGAATACCTAACCTATCTAGCGCCAGGAAGCCTGAGGATAACAGCGCTTTTTACAAAATGTATTAACATTACAAATCAAGAGTCTAAATACAAAATATACTTTTCCTATAGCGCCTCAGTCTGGAAGCTCATGTGTAAAGCATTCTACATTGCCAGTCCACCCACGGAACAAAGATTTTTGTTTTACACATGTGCGTGGCACCTCAGTAACAATGTCAGGCCAGTAAGGCAGCGGTGCCATCCCTCAGGTACACGGTTTAGGTAAGCGGAGGCCTTAAACAGCTGCACCCCCTGTATACACTCTACGTTAGATTGCAAGGTTCTCTCAAGCTCAGAGTGCAAACAACATAACTGTTTCCGAGCTTACACAGACCTTTACCGCTCAGGTCTCTGAAGCAGAGCTATCCCTCAGGATACACAGATATTGCAGGCAGACACATCAAACAGGAGAGCGACCCAAAGGTTTACAGAGGCTTATAGTCTTGGTCCTTAAATAAAAGGGCCATCCCTTATTATCTTGCACTGAAGTTACAGACTCAAGACTTTAGAGAGCGGAGCTATTGCTCAGTTACACATGTCGTTTAGACACTGCATAGCAGAGCTATAACTCAGATTACACAGTTCTCATTGGCTTGAACAGATAAGCTGCTGCTAATGGTTAGAAGGGTATTTACCCCAAACACAGATATAGCGCAGATTTAGGCCTAAGCTAGATAGAAGACAGTGTAGCGTTACTGCTAGAGCTGCTGACTTTGTAACTGGGGGACCACGTTGAAGTCCTGGTGTCCTCTCAGCGTAGTGTGATCCTGGGCAAATCACTTAACTGCCCTGTGCCTACAAACACAAAATATGAATCTGACCTTGAGTAATGTAACTGGTGCCCATGTACAGCGCTCCAATGCCCTTGGGCAGAGTTCAAGCAATTAAAAACTGCAAGGGGTGCCACTTTGGTTATGAGGCCATGTGGGGTATAGATAAATTTCCTTTAAGGGTTCCCAAAGGAGAGCCCTGCTGGCCTAAAGAAAGAATGAACAGAAAAACCTCGGATACAGGGGTTGAAAGGGGATCAACAGATTTGTTTGTACACCATGCCACAAATTTATTCCAACGACAGGCATATACAGCTTTAGTCGATGGACGCCTGGCTGCCAAGATAACATTGCAAACTTTGGGTGGAAGGGCAAAAGCCGTCAACATAGTTAGAGACACCTTACAGGAATACATCCAAAACAGCTGAGCTATCCCTCGGTTTACAGATCTGCTATAGAGGTCATAGGCATTAAGAAGCAAAACATCACCAGTGAAAGATCGGTGATGCCTCAGAGCACTAAAGGTTTTTCCTAGAGCATCCTCAGAGACACAACTGTATTCTGAGGGCATCAGACCGCTTCACAGACCTCACAGGCAGACATATCCCTCCAGGCGCCCCTAAAGCCACGGAGACTTCTAGTTTCATCTCCCCGTCCCCGCTCCACTGATGATCCGGCTACATTGACTTAACCTTGTAAACCGTCCCCGAGCGTTGTTGCTTTTTATCTGCACATTATTTCCCTGGGGAAACTCTTATTGAGAGATGGCGTGCTTGCTGCATTTCGCAAAATGCTCCCTTGTGGAGCCCCAGCAGAAACACTTACTATTTCTGACAATTTCTTTCGCACAACACCAGGTCCCAGAGCAGTCACAAAGAAGAGAAAGAAATCCCTTTTTGCCAGCGTTAGCAATAAATATCCTCACTCTTTAATTAGCCTCAATTTTCACCACCCATTCTCAGCGCAATAACCGCCTTTGGCTGATTTCCTGCAGCAGAACATTTTTCCCCCATGTTCCCAAAAAATGAAGCAGCCACTTTGAAATGTTATTAGCCTGAATAGGGA
This sequence comes from Pleurodeles waltl, assembly GCF_031143425.1. Classification (NCBI taxonomy): domain Eukaryota; kingdom Metazoa; phylum Chordata; class Amphibia; order Caudata; family Salamandridae; genus Pleurodeles; species Pleurodeles waltl. The sequence goes on along the minus strand of NC_090451.1, from coordinate 682,250,248 downwards.
CCCTGGAGAATTGACAGTGGTTGGGTTGAATTCAATGTCAGGGAATTGTCTGGCTCTGAAAATTCCATGTTCTGGTTTAATGCCGTGCAACCCAAGCATCTACACACACCCTGTGCAGCCATTTATTTATGAACCAAAAGTATTGAGGTTGCGCCCAACTGTTAACCTCTGGGATTACTAGTTTCAAGAGGTTCAGTTCTAAGATGGGGAGGTCTCCCATTGATCAATTTTCTTATATGCAAGGAATATTCCTCTGAATACAAAGATCTCAAGCATAGGTTAGCCCAGAGGCACACCCAGTGAAACTTCCTGCAAAGCCGACTTGTTCTCTAAAACCATTTTATCGTAAGGCACAGGACCAGCCATATACAGCACGTCTGCACAGTTCTGAGCATGATCTTAAAACAGAGGCCCTACATTGTCTCAAACTTTATCAGTACCATCTTTGCCCTTCCTTTCTCAAGAGTATTCATGCCTTGTCTCTTGCTTCTCAAAACGTACTGAATTTATTTATTGTTTTGTAAACACTACTTCTACCAGGATTTTTTTCTGTGCAGAATTTACACTTTCCTTTAAGTATTATTATCCTGGAAAGTACTTTGAAACAGCAGAGGGCTACATGCGAAACTAATAACTAATTGCCAAAGTTCATATGAAGCAGTTTTCACTGTAAAACAAACAAATAAAGTGAAACAACTTTATTAAACTACAAACAGTTGGGATGAAACCTCCAGCCAGGTAGGAAGTAAACTATCCTTTCAGAAGGCCGCTGCCTCAGAACTGTATATATTACAATACGTTGAACATGCCTAATGTGTACATTTGATCCAATCAGTGTATGTTCACCCTCCCCACAGAAAAAATACCCCACATAGCCTTGTCAAATATGATGTGTAAAGTCATAGTCCCTGCTCTCTAAAGTTAAGGTGAAATAATATTTCAATACAAAATGATCTATGTGGTTACAGTCACGGACGCTAGAGCAATAAAACAATGCAGTCAAAGTTTAATCTTATTTTCAATAGAAAGAGCATTTGAAGCGCTACATGTTTAGATTGCTTACCACAGTATACATGTTTTCTAAAACAAGGCTTCTCCACCTCAATTTGTTCCAGCAAAGCTGATTGGTCAGGGGGAGTAGTGTAAGGGAGAGTTATAAAGGGATTAAAAAGACTATAATTTTCAAAGCCGACAGGTAATTTCGTAGGTAGCAAGCAAGCAAACAAGCATTTGCAATGCAATGGGTCTCACGTATGCTTGAGTTAGAGCTATTAGCGTTGTAAATTCCTAACTGGACTTTTCTTGCCACATAAATAGAAAATGAAAAGTGAAACAGTGACATAAGCGAGCCGATTCAAATCGCCACAGCTGCAATGAGCGTGAGCACGAAGGAGAGACACAAAAGGAAAAAGACGTTTGTACGCAGTCAAACGTATCAGCAATCATGCAATTATTGATGTAACAGAGTCACTCTGCAAGGCGGTAACACAACAGCCTAAGGAGGAACAAAGATAAAGTGTTTTCCAATGATAACATAGGATTTTTGAAAGTCAAGCCCACGAACGAGTGATAGTGGTGGGCGTTTGCTGGGCGTGGATAAAAGCCCACAGACAGATTACAACACGTCAGGGCGCTTCCGCTCTCAACCTAAAAAACTGTGGACAGTACAGCTCTCTAGCAAATGTGACATGAAATCAGAAGCCTGGTGCATGCCTTTCGTTTGCTCTGGCATACATTTTTCATGCTGTTTTAGAAGTCTTCAAAAATAAAGGAAAACATTATGCAGAATCTGTTGTCCGTTGACACTTTTTTTTTCATCTCATAATCTAACTGGTCGAAGCCTGGTAAAATGTTTCAGTCCGTCCATTTTGGGTCCAAAGATGTTGTTTTTTTTTATTTTATTTTTAGATTTGGCAATGGCGTGGTTGCATATTGGGCTTCGAATGACTTTAGTCAAAACAACAGATTACATCACAAATACCATTATCAATGGCTTCACGTATGACGTCACAAAGCAATATTTATAACTATACTTTCCAGCACCAGTCTCATATTTCACAGACCCAAATGTCACCCACTTTCAACATATTTGAAACTGAAGGAGGAAGGACAGTTGTTGTGAGAGGGTCAGTCAGAGAGCGAGTCAGCAGGTGGTTGGTGGGTTTAATAGCTGTTTTGGTGACTGGGTGAGTATCTAAGTAAGTGGCTTAGCTACAAAAGGTGAGTGAGAAATGTAATCACTTGATGACTGAAAGGGGGACTTAATGTGCAAGTTATCTGCCATTTTAAGTGTAACCATGAGCAGAGACCTGGTTGAGCAGGTAAGTGTGCGTAACTATCCTTAACCAGTACATATGGTATGGGTTCAGTTTTTTTTGCCAAAAGCGATTTCATTCTGTTTGGCTTACCCATAATTCACAGCGCAGCACAATGCACATCAATTATTTCCTGGGATTCGCGGAGTTACACTCATCTAGTGATTTATGGATTTCAGACAATATTAATACAAAATAGTACATACAATATGAAAAAACATACCAGGTGGCGTACATCGGACTTGTCCTGTGTGAGCCCAGAAGAGGCCCCATTTTAAGGACAGACACAAACAAAATGCTGATGTTTCTGAAATATATAAAGCACTGTCCGCCCCCACAGTGATATCCTGCCCTACACCACATCTAACAGGCAGCCAGGCACATAGTGAGTGCTTATGCAGCAACTGTGGCGTGGGTGTGGTCTCCTGAACACCTCTAGTCTGCATTGTGGTGTAATGATGCCATCCTGGGGTGCTGGTGGGAGTTATAAAGCACTAAGAGGCGGAGAGATCATTCGCCTGGGTTACTTGGCAGAAACCCACCATGGCTGCAGCTTCAAAAATACTTCTGAAAAACAAATGTATATTTTTACAGCTACCGATGCAGATGGGCCCGGTGTATGTTGTAATTTGTGTCTGCTGCAGGCAGGCCAAGGTTCTGTGCTTTTTTGGGACGATACAAAAGCTGATCCTTCCAGAGAGGCAGAAAAGAGTTGTGGGGGAAGGATATGCTTTTAGTGACGCAGTTACTTAATGGCACGAGCGTCATGCGTGACAGCACAGGCATATACGACACCTACCCCCGCAAACGCAACCTTTTGTAAGGTTTGCATATGTGAGCAGACTGGAGGAGGGAGTTTACTGGTGTTATTTCTCTTTTTTAATAGATAGCGCTTAAGCCAGCTGGGCGTGTCAAGGCACTAAAGAGTGGTGAGAGAAGAAGCAGTCGCTTTATGCCGTACATGAAGTGAGTGCACCTACAGCAAATGTCATTGGCCGCCAGGTGTTGAGCTGTAGCGCCTGTGAGGCGGGCGGGTGTCAAGGTGCCGTAGGTTAAAGTCCTCCATGCATTGGGCGATCCTTGGAGAGTGTCCACGAGGCCCCCATGCTCGTATCAGGGCCCATTTAAAGAGGCATCCAGTGGAGAGGGGAGAACAGTTCTCTTTAACTAGTCCTGCATCACTAGCATTACCAACACTAGACCAGCCGTCTCCAACGAGTAGCTCGTGAACTACTGCAAGCCATCCAGCTGCCTGCAAGTAGCTCTCCTCTGTCCAGCTCAGTCTACAAAATCAGGACTGGCTTTAGCGTTGGTGGTGCCCGCTGCAGCAATTTTCTTTTGGTGCCTCCCACCCCATGACCACCTCCTCTGATTCCCTCACTACCACCCGGCAAAAGTGCCCCTCATCGCTCCATGGCCCCTCTAACATACATTTCATTTCTTTTAAAGCACCTGTAAAGGCTGGCTTTACTAATCCACTCAGCCATTCACATAAAACATAGTTCTGTTCTTGCAGCAGGCACATTAACCCTCTGCGCTACTTTATATTCAGTCAAAACTACCACTAGACAAAACTCCAATCTCGCTCTCTCCCAAAAAGATTAATCACAAGAGCTATCTTGCATTTTAATGGCTTCCTGAAGGGTGGACACGCAAGGAACTTTTCAGCAAGTGCTTTCAAATTGCCGGATTCCTAAGATATTGCTAAGAAAAAAAATTGTTAATTTCAGGAACCCATACACCGATATCTGGAGCAAAATGGCAGAATTTCCAAAATATATTTAATCTGGTATTTGAGTAGCTCCTGGACATCTTGGATGCCCTTGCGGGCGATTAGCGTGCTCTACAAATCCTGACTGATTTAGTTATAAATCGTGTGACACCAGGGAGACAGTTTTCATACAATACCTGGGTACCAGAGGTATTTCTGCTATAACTGTTATGCGTTCCATATTGGTGAAACTCTTTTTACTGCTGGCAACCATACGCTGCCCACTGTCTTCCCCTCGTCCAAGCTCCCCTCCTGTATATGTTAATGGAATCAAATATCCTCAAACTCCCTTTCTCTGTGCCCCATGCCTGATCATGTGTACAAGACTTCTCACACTGTGCCCCAGACGCTACACACTCACTCACACAGCCGGACCCTCAAAGTCTTCACACTATGAGCCCTAAGTCCCAGACACTGCCTGCACTAGTACAAAGAGCTCCCCATTGGTCCCCAAGCTCCCCTTTGCCTGTCCCTGGTTCCCAAGCCCCCCCCCCCCACATCTGCCCATGGTCCCCAAACTCCCCTCTGTCTGCCCATGGTCCCCAGGACCCCCTCTGTCTGCCCATAGTTCCCAAGCTCCCCTCTATCTGCCCCTGGCTCTCAAGATCCCCCTGCCTGCCCCTGGTCACCAAGCTCCCCTCTGTCTGCCCCTGGTCCCTAAGCTCCCCCTATATGCCCATGGTCCCCAAGATCCCCTCTGTCTGCCCATGGTCTCCAGGCCCCCCCTCTGTCTGCCCCTGGTCACCAAGCTTCCCCCTATCTGCCCCTGGTCACCAAGCTTCCCTCTGTCTGCCCATGGTCCCCAAGCCCCCCTCTGCCTTCCCATGGTCCCCAAGCACTTCCCATTGTCTATCTGTGGGACCAAGTCATCAAACGCCGCCTCTCCGAGGGCCCCCAGCTCCTCAGACCAGGTCTATGTGCATCAAAGTCCTCACATTATGTCCTGCCCCAAACTTTTTATACGGTCTATTTATTCCAAACTCTTCTTGCTGTCAGTCAAAGTGCCTCAAGCAACACAAAAGCTCTCCTCATGGGTCTAAGCTCCTCATACACTCTTTCCATATGCAACACGATAACTCACACTTTCCATCTACGAAGGCCAATCTCCTCACGTTGTCTGTCACGTGGTCCCAAAGTTCCGCACATTGTCTCCCAATACACAACAAGAGGTTCAGAACATATTCATGTCCTCCAAGCCCCTCACACTGCCTGCCGCCTTCATGCTTAGGAAGTCGATAATGAGCTGCCTGAAAGTCTGGGAGATGGAGCATCTCCTCCCTAAAGCCATCGTGAATACCGTGTCCAGGAGAATCACTTTGCCCTCTTACGCCAAGCGCTTTCAAAAGGTCCACCTGATACTGGAGGTAAAAAGGGGAGACTGACAAAAACAAAGTTAAAGAAAGTTTAAAAGAGGAAGTTGGCTGGGTATGATAGACTGGTGTCCTGATTTATATTGACCTACTTAATAGCCACGACTGACAAGTTTCGGTCTTTTCCAAACTTTTCATTGCAGTGTGACTGACCTGCTTCAAGCCATGTGAAGCCAATACACTGCTGGTTCCCAACCTGTGGTCCGGGGACCCCTGGGTGTCCGCGAAGCCTCCTCAGGGGTTCAGCGACTGCTTAGAAAATTAAATAATATTAACAATTTAGGTCCCCAGCATTCAGTAATGACTCAGTGCAGGGTCCCCGAATTCCACTAAAGATTCAGTCGGGGTCCCTGGGCATTAGTAATCATAAAGTGGGGGTCCACAGAAGTCAAAAGGTTGGAAACCACAGCAATACACCATGTCTGAAGCAGGCCACCCACCAAGCAAGGTAACCTGTCAATGACATGTTGATAACCATGCAGCTAAATACTGCTGCTGGTCAGGGAGAACAATTTGTCTAGTGCACAAATGTCACATAAAGTTAAACGCCTTAGGATGAGGACATCACTACAAAAAAAGAGAGAGAAGAGGATAAAAGTTCAGCTATCGAGACATTTTATCATGCCCGCCCTCCCACTGTTAGCGGGTGACAAGAGAAATTTGAGTGTGACTCATCCTTGGAAAATGGAAAAGGGTTATTGTTGGAAATTTGTGATGGTTGTCAACAATGGCTGCAGTTACAGTGATTTCAAGTCTTCATTTGCAGCCCCCCGCGGGCTGAGATCCAACCACAAGCGAAGGCAGGGCCAGGTCACAGCGCATCACAACTGAAGATGAGAGTTCTGTAAATTATCTGAATTTTTTGCTATTAATGGCGGTGTTTTGCTGAAAGTTTTCTCTAAAGGGCCTATCAAAAACGTTGCAGCCTACCAAAGACCCTTCAACATGAAGGAATAAAAATACACAGAGCAATACCAGGTAAAGCTCTAGGCCAGAGGTTCCCAACCTTTTGATTTCTGTGGACCCCCACTTTAACATTAATGGAACCCAGGGACCCCCACTGAATCATCATGGGATTCCAGGGACCCCTGCCTGAGTCATTACTGGAGGCTGGAGACCTAATTTGTCAATATTTGTTAATATTTTTTACTTTTCTAGGCTCTCGCGGACCCCCTGAGAAGGCTTTGCGGACCCCCTGGGGTCCCCGGATCACAGGTTGGGAACCACTGCTCTAGGCACTTGGGAGTAGTAGCATTTTGCATTTATGTCCAAAGTATCTCTTAGACTCTGCATTTTTTGTAAACTTTGAGGTTTCTAATACCACAATCTTCACAAAAGACCTGATTTTTGTTTTTTTACGGTTGAATTCTCAGCTCCACACAAACGGCTAAGCACCACTTTGTGTGCACCAGTTTATCAATGAAATTTGGAAAAAGTGAATCCGTTTGTGCCGAAAATGTAATCCATTTCAGGTGTCTAACAAAACCCATTTACCCTTTACACCCACCCACAGGTGGCAAATGAATCAGTTGTTTGGAATGGCCCTATGCACTGACCTCTCACAAACCAAAAAGAAATCTCCACAGTAGTTAGCAGGCCTTGAGATATTGTGTTTTTAGCTAAGTATACCCAGGAGTTCGGCAACTAGGAGTTTCTCCAAAAGGAGCGGCTAGTTGGCTTTCAGGGGCAGCAATTTTGCGTCATGGCACCCATAAAAAATTATTTGGGAGGTGGTCCAGTTTCTTTTAGTGGATTTCCCTGGGCGCCCCAAAAATAAATAACCCTCTCAGAGCACCCTCTACATAGCTTTGTGATAAGACTCAAAAAAGCACTAGCAAAGCCAATAGGTCACGACTGTGGGGAACAATGGTTTTTAGCTATGCTGCACAGCTGCCCTGAAGTGCCACATGGCTAAAGCATGCATAACTAATAATTGTGTACGTGCACGCCGAGAAAATGATGGAGCCGGCATTTTTCTTTTTAGTTACCAACCAGATTGGATTGATAACTAAAAAAACGTTTTTTTAGTCTTTAAAACACACGTTTTTCTTCTAAAGCGTTTGGGGTGTGGAAGCAATGTGTGGAAGGGAGGTGTGAAGAAGCAACAAGGGTGGAGGGCGAAAGCGATATAGGAGGTGGGGATGTATGTTTAAGCAACACAGGGGTGGCACTGTAAATACAGCATTGATGGGTGGTTAATGCATCCGTGCGCCAGGGGACAGTCAAACTCATTAAGCGGAAGTAAAGCCCACACAAGGCACCAAATCAGAGGCAAGCAAATGGGAGTGACACTGAAGACAACCAATGGCAAGCAATAGGCGGGCTGTAAGCCCACTGAAAATAACAATAGGTCTCACAACAAACCTAAAAAGAGTGAGGAGGCCTTGGCGGAGCAGGGCTTGAGAGTTAAATTCTGGGAGGACCTCTCAAAAGAATGGTTTAATCTTTGGCGTTAAATTATGGGCACTTCAGACACAGTGAGGGACAGAACGCCTGCTTTCCACCTGAGAGCCAGCGAGGCCTAAAAATACATTGTCTTGTTCCTAGCACACCCCACAAATCTGACCAAGAACCACGACTCTCAGCGGCCCTCTCTCGCCTGACTTTCCGATGAAAAAAAACACAGAAATAAGAAAAGTCGTGAAAGAATCAGGGTGGGCTGCGGGGCGATGTTTACGCACACGTTTGTGAACACTGTGCTTCTGTGCAAACAACCAAAGTGAAATGCGGCTTTGTTAATTCACTCACCAACAGGAGAAACTTTTGCGATCCCTTTCGTCTCGCTCTGCGGTAAAGTCAATAATTACCCTGCACCCAACCCCACACAGGCCGATAAAAAAGGCCTTGCGCTGAGGGGCGTGGCCGGGGGGTGAAAGGTGTCAGGGAGGGGGGGCCTCTGCATTGTTGGGGCCTGGGCTCCTGGTTTCGAATTGCGAATTTTCTCAGCAGGCAAAGTTACTCATTCACCCCATCCTCACTACCACCGTGGTTACTTTCGAAAGAGAATATAGTTTTCAGCAACAAAACCTAGAATCCCCTCGGTTACTTATTAAGGGGACGTCAGGCGCGCGGCGATTGGAGGACCCCGCACCCAACCCAAACATGGCGCGAACCAACGCACACAATAGGGCGCGGGGGTGTATAAACCTACCATTGTGTGCAGGCCGGGGGTCACCCCCTCTATCTATGCTGGGTCAGCAGGTGGGGGCGCTTGGCCTTCTCCCCTCTGGACACTCATGTTCACGGTACAGTTTGCTTCGCACCCCTAATGACGTCATCTTCCTTCAGGTCACAGAACCACGCAGGGTAGAATGCGAAAGACGTCTTTTTTAGCTAAGTGGAGACGGAAGTAGTCAAACTAGTCACACACTCAAGTGGGGAACAAATGAGGCACACTAATAACCCCCCCCCCAGTCACAACAAGTCAGCGGATTTACCTAATCTCTTTGGTGCCCTGCAGGTCGCCGGTTCAACCCTTCACTTTCCATTTCTATTGGCCCATGCAATCAGGGCACTTTACTTCAAAAATGAGGGACCAATCAGGAAATCGGGTTAAGTAGCAAAAACTGTGTCAACGGATATATTGTTTCACACTTTTCTTGCCCGCAGGGTGATAATACAGAATTTAATAACAGAAGAAAATGAAAATCTCCAGCGTTGGAAACTATAAAACTCGAGGACACTTTTTCTGGGAGCGCAGAGAGGAGGGGGTCATATTCTGTTTCTGCAAAACCTTAAGAGGGGGATCTGACAGGGGAAATGAATGTTTGAGAACGACTGTGCAGGGAAAAGTGGGGGGCGGGGAGGGTACATTTTCTCATTTAAAGTAAATTGCACCGGGGCCTGAACTCGCTTGCTTTCTCTGGATTATTAACAGATGGTTCCCCAGCCCTCCCTAAAATAAAAAAAAGTGAGCCCTTGTTAGGGCACATTCCTACCTGCAAGTCATTTAGAGTCAAATACCAATTCAGTCTGTAGGCCCGCCCCTCCCCCCACTGGCAGAAAATTAAATAAATAAAAGATATTCCACTTCTGGTAACAATTCCCTTCCTCGTGGAGAGGAAACGCAAAAAAAAACTAGAAACTACCACAATATATTTAAAAAGTGTTTGTTTCACGACCTGCAGTAAAACAAAGAGAGGACGAAGTGAAGTGCACCGTGTGATGGAGAGAAAGTCCCATGTGGAGCTTCTCTGTTTTTGAGAGCATTATATTTGGGGGGCCTTCTCTGAAAAACAGAACCGTCTTTGCCTCGCTCTCTCAAGCTTTTTTTCTCTAGTTGAGAATGCCGGGGAGTTGCATTTTTACCAGAAAAATACACCATCTTTAGAGGGCGGACGAGCGCGTTTTGATAAAATGGCAATTTTTAGGTACGTCAGATTTGTCATTGGACACTGAGAACAGCATACCAAAAACACGCAGGGCCTCGAGGCGCTAGGCGCCTTACTTGCTTTAAACTAAGGCTTGAGGGCGTTTTCCCACAGCCTGGCTTCTGTATTTGATTTTTAAAGCTGTTGCACCATAGCTCTGACGACCAAGGCTCTCTTCTTCTGAGTCAAGCTCAGGGATGTTCGTCAGCCGTCCCGTATGAGGTGCGGGTAATTCACCCGATCTGACCCATGTCAGGTCTGATAGATTATCTCCCTCAGACCAGCGATCCCAAGCTCTCCACCTCTCGGGATTGTCTCACACAGACCGGGATCCACCTCAGATTTGAGTATCTCACCCACACCAGGGATCTCAGGCTCTCCATGTCCGGTGTGAGTATCTCACCCAGACCAGGGACCTCAGGCTCTCCATGTCAGGTGTATCTCACCCGGACCAGGGACCTCAGGCTCTCCATGTCAGGTCTGAGTATCTCACCCAGACCAGGGATCTCAGGCTCTCCATGTCAGGTGTATCTCACCCGGACCAGATATCTCAGGCTCTCCATGTCAGGTGTGAGTATCTCACCCAGACCAGATATCTCAGGCTCTCCATATCAGGTGTATCTCACCCAGACCAGATATCTCAGGCTCTCCATATCAGGTGTATCTCACCCAGACCAGGGACCTCAGGCTCTCCATGTCAGGTGTGAGTATCTCACCCAAACCAGAGATCTCAAGCTCTCCATGTCAGGTGTATCTCACCCGGACCAGAGATATCAGGCTCTACCACTTCAGATTTGAGCATCTGACCCAGACCAGGGATCTCAAGTTATTTTTCTAATCTAGAGTGAATAGTTCACTAAGTCTGGAGAAGTTCAGTTGCCGTGTGTAAAGGGTCAGTTGCTCAGTCAGTTCACAGGTGCTAGAAGGGACCACCTGTCTCTAGGTCACCACAGACACTGTCTCCAGACATGAACTTTTCACCTACACATCACTGGTTTCCGGTGTGTCAGTCTATCTGGTTCAACGGAAGCGACATAAGACTACCACACCCAGAATGCACCAGGATGTCACCCGAAACACCAGGACAGAAGAGACCTGGAAGGAGGTGGGCACCTAGCAGATCCCAATGTTCCCTGTAAAGTATTTGATTAGATCATCCACTCTAGGGCTCTCTAGTAATCCCATAAGTAGCTCACTCAGTCCACACATCCCCAGCTGTCCCACCAATTTGCTTAAAAATTAGCTTCAGAAATGTATGCAGTACAGAGACCACCAACTGCTCCACATCAGTGAATGAAGCCCAGTGACTGCCAGCTGTCACACAAGTACTTCATACAGTCCAGAGACATCCAGCTGTTACACAAGAATACTTCATACCGTCCAGACACATCCAGGTGTCCCACATGAGTACTTCATACCGTCCAGAGACATCCAGCTGTCACACATGAGTACTTCATACAGTCCAGAGACATCCAGGTGTCTCACATGAGTACTTCTTACAGTCCAGACACATCTAGGTGTCCCACATGAGGTCTTCGTACAGTCCAGAGCCACCCAGGTGTCTCACATGAGTACTTCATACAGTCCAGACACATCTAGGTGTCCCACATGAGTACTTCGTACAGTCCAGAGCCATCCAGGTGTCCCACGTGAGTACTTCATACAGTCCAGAGCCATCCAGGTGTCCCACATGAGTACTTCATACAGTCCAGAGCCATCCAGGTGTCCCACGTGAGTACTTCATACAGTCCAGACACATCTAGGTGTCCCACATGAGTACTTCGTACAGTCCAGAGCCATCCAGGTGTCCCAAATGAGTACTTCATACAGTCCAGAGCCACCCAGGTGTCTCACGTGAGTACTTCATACCGTCCAGACACATCCAGGTGTCCCACATGAGTACTTCGTACAGTCCAGAGCCATCCAGGTGTCCCACATGAGTACTTCATACAGTCCAGAGACATCCAGCTGTCACACATGAGTACTTCATACAGTCCAGAGACATCCAGGTGTCTCACATGAGTACTTCATACAGTCCAGACACATCCAGGTGTCCCACATAAGTACTTCGTACAGTCCAGAGACATCCAGGTGTCCCACATGAGTACCCCATACAGTCCAGAGACATCTAGGTGTCTCACATGAGTACTCCATACAGTCCAAACACATCCAGGTGTCCCACATGAGTACTTTGTACAGTCCAGACACATCCAAGTGTCCCACATAAGTACTTCGTACAGTCCAGAGTCATCCAGCTGCCGCACAAGAGTACTTCATACAGTCCAGAGACATTCAGCTGTCCCATGTAATTAGTTCATACAGTCCAGGGACCTCCGGATGTCCCATGTAGTTAGCTCAGACAGTCCCCCTGTGAGTAGTTCAAGCAGTCCAGGGACCTCCGGATGTCCCATGTAATTAGCTCATACAGTCCAGGGACCTCTGGATGTCCCATGTAATTAATTCATACAGTCCCCCTGTGAGTAGTTCATGCTGTCCAGGGACCTGCAGATGTCCCATGTAATTAGCTCATACAGTCCCCCTGTGAGTAGTTCATGCTGTCCAGGGACCTCCAGATGTCCCATGTAATTAGCTCATACAGTCCCCATGTAATTAGCTCATACAGTCCCCCTGTGAGTAGTGCATACAGTCCAGGGTCCTCCAGATGTCCCATGTGGGCTGTGAGCAGCTCCCTCGTTCTAAAGATCTCAGGTGAGCCCTGCCATGCTGTGAGGAGATCACCAAGTTCTCTCTTTACTTTGCATCCTGGAGAGTTGGCCCTAAATTTATAATAAAGAAAAGCAAAACTACAAGGACTGGAATGTTTTTCCCTAAATGATTGTCCCTCTGCAACGTCCCCTAAAAGCAGTGCCACCCTTCTGGCCCGTGAGTCATGGGAACTCACAAAGACACAAAGCAGGGCGGAAACAGGACTTCAGCAGCCTGTGAGGGCCTCATTGTCCTCTGTGGAGGCAGCAGCTGGCCTTCCAGAAAAGATACTAGGCACAAGTCAGTCTTGTCTGCATTGTCTTCTATGCGGGCACCTCAGAAGCCTAAGGAGTGCCACTTACCCCCAAAGCACTAATGTACACCTGAGGAGCTCGGAACCCCCAAACGCCCCCCTTTCCTACCTCAGCACCCGTTTGATGCAGATATGAAGCTTTTTTGTATTGCAGTTCCATTGATAAAGCGCTGCGTACCCCTGTAGAGGCACCAAGGCGCATTGGACAGGTAGCACGCTACACTGTTTTGGAAGAGAAAGGTGTTCTGGTGATGTTCTAGGTCACTTGCTTTATAAATCAGGGACCCCTATTTTTCCATGTCTACACTCTGGAACCTGCCAGTCACCCTTCATGGCTCCATCTCACCAGCTTCCAGTGCCACTGAAAAAGTGCAAATCCCTTAATAATCTGTTCATGGGAAAACACTTGCTTTTTGCCCCCTGTAGCAAGAAATACTTCAGTCAAATTCAACCTATAAACGTTTGTTGCTGTTCAGCAATTCATATCTGACACTTTAGAGATTTGAATGGATGGTTCTGAGGACAGAAGCTTGTTTATTCGAGGTCTATCTCGCTTCAGTACATTTCAGCAGCACCCTAGACACCTTTATTAGCACTTTCACTGATTCCTGGAGTACTTCAGTAGATTTGATGCTTTCCAATAGCACGTGTAACACTTGAGTCAACTTCAGTGGCACGTTGGTTAATTCCTGCAGCAAGCAAAACAGTTCACATTGATTCTTACAGCATGTTTGTTGATTTCTATGCCACTTTGACCAATTTCTATACCTCACTTGTCAACTTATCTAGCACTTCGGCCAATTTCATGAGCACTATTCCATATTGGTCAATTACTTTGCACTTGCTGATTCCTACAATATTTGATTTATCTTTTGCAGTTCCAGAAACCCTTTGTACACCTCCTGTAGCAGATTCCTCAACTTCTTTACTGTGTTTGTAGATCACTCTGGTCAATTTCTCTTGCTGGTCGGGTGATTTCCTTAGCACTTTGCTATATTTCAGATGCACTCTTGACAACGGCAGTGGGGCCCTCACCAACAGGTAAGAACAAAGTGCATCTTCTCACATGCAGTAAGGTGCAGTGGCTGCAAAATCTACCGCCTTTGTTCATCAGAACGACTACAGCGCACACTGAAAGCATCATTCGCTCTGCTACCTGAGGGTTTAAGTGCTATAGACATTATGAAGCAACTATGCGGATTCAAGGGCTTTACTAACTTTGGAAATTGACCAAGGAACCTTTTATCAGCTGCAGTACATTTGAAATTAACCAACATGCTCTAGTAATCTACAGACCAACGAGTAATAGAAACTGGCCACTGTGCAAAAGCAATCGAACAATCTTCTACCTACCCATGTGAACTAGAAATTGACCAACTTGCTATAGCAATCATGCAATCTTCTACCTATCTGCGTGAATTAGAAATTGATCAACCTGCTATAGGAATCGAACAATCGTCTACCCACTTGCGTGAATTAGAAATTGATCAACTTGCTATAGGAATCGAACAATCTTCTACCTACTTGCGTGAATTAGAAATTGACCAAGTTGCTATAACAGCAACCTGCTGTGGACCCAGTGTATTAGAAATCAGTCAACATGATATGGAAACTGGGCACCCTGCTAGTTATAAATGTGCAGTCAACTCTGGGAATCGGGCAATCTATTCTAGAGCAATGTGTTCCAGACAACAACAAATCGCTGTAGAAATTGCCAATTTACCATAGACCAAGAGGAATGTGCTGCAGAAGTTGTCCATCAGGTTCCAGGGTCAGTGCAAAGTGCAGCAGACAAAGACCAGTTTGCTACAGAAATCGATCAAAATGCAGAAGAAAATGATCGACATCTACAAACACTTTAGTTGGATTCAATAGGACTTTGCAAAAATTGAATTGCCTTTTGGTCAGCTTCTATGGAAGAAAAGTACATTTCAGCCGAGTCAGGTTTAAGATCCATGTTTGATCTAATTTTCAGTGCATCAGTTGATCTGTCTTTTTTTGTTAAAGAACTTCGATTCGTTTGTGCAGCATTTTCATCGGTCAATTTCTAAAGTGCACTGAGCAAATCTATGTACAACACACTTTCCAAGTCCTTCAGCGCAGGATAGCATCCATTAGCGTGCATCCGTCTGATAGCGCGTTGAAGCAACCACAAGGAGCTTTGCAGCGCTTTACAAAACTTCCAGATGAAGGAATACATAAGGAGCGAGGCTGAAAGGGTCACTTACTTTTTATTCTGCGTGTTCCAGTAGATGGGCTCCAGGCTGAGCGCCGAGACCAGGCACATTTCCAGCCAGGAGCAGACCAGGGCTGCCAGGTACACCCTCCCCCAGGACCGCCACAGAGCCATCGCCGCGCCTCGGCCGACCGGAGAAACCACTCTCAACATCCGCATGGCCTGTGTCTTCGGAGAGTGAGCGCTGGAGCCTGGTCCTTCAGTGGCCCTGCGGGGCGACGCTCTCCTTCGAGCCCCTTCCGAAAAAATGCCAGAAACCGGGGACCTGGGCCATCCTCGCCGCGCCCCCCATGGAAGGCGAGAAAAGTTTGCACCCTGCCCTTCTCGGGTGCCTTTCTGTGTGTGTGGGGGGCGGGTAAGTAGAGCGGGGGTACGAGCAGGGAGGGAGGTGTACCCCCTCTCTTCTACATGTCCTGGGATTGGAGCCTTCTCTTAAAGAAACTAACCTTGACACGTTTTCAGCGCCCCCGCACCTTGGGGGGGGGGTCTGTGGATGGGGTTCAGAGCCGCTGAAAGTTTTGGGGGTTCAAGGAGTAAAGGGAGAGTCCGGTGTTTTTTTGGGGGGTTGCAGGGGGACCTCAGGATGCTGCGGCTGGCGCCCCTTGGTCTCTCCTCTCGAGGGTCCCCCCAGGTGCCAGGGCGGGCTAGAGTGTGGGTGCCGGGGAGCCCCTGAGAGAGCTTGCCTGTCTCCGCTCCTCGGAGTTGCTTTGGGAGAGAAGTGAGTGTGTGTGTTTGGGGGGGAGGTGTGGAGCGGGAGGGGGCGGGGGAGTGTTGAATAGAGAGAGGGAGGGCGAGGCTGCTCTCAGCCTGAGAGGAGGAACCGGGGGGGAGGAAGGGGGAGCCTGGAAGATGCGGAGGGCAGGATCCCGGAGCAGGCGAGGGAGAGAGAGCCCGAGGAAGTGAGTGAAGGAGTGGGGGCAGAGAGAAGAGAGAGAGAAAAAAGGGGGCAGAATAACAATGAGACCTGAGAGTGAAGGTGGAGTGAAAACGGATAGGCGAGGGATAACAAAGAGGAGAAAAAAGTCAAGAGTGAGACAGAAGGGGCAGAAAAGGAGAGAAAGATTCGAAATAAAAAGGGCAGTAAAGGAGAGAGACTGAGGAAAAGGCAGAGGGAATAATCCAAGATGGAGAAGGGGAGAGATGGGGAAGAGGGGGGAACAGGCCGAGAATGGCAGGAGAGAGAAAGACGCGCACGAGAGAGACACAGAGGAACCGAGACAGACAGAGAGAAGAAGAGTCCAGAGAGATTAAAAATGGAAAGAAAAAGTAGACGGGAGAGAAAGCAAAGAAGCGAGGAGAGTGGTATTAGAGGGCACAAAGATAGCAGCAGGGAGAGGGAACCAGTAGGGAAAAGGCAACGAAAGGAGGAGGGAAGGAAACCAAAAACAGGAGCGCGGAAAAGAGAAAAAAAGGCAGAATGGAGCAAAACATAAACCGACGGGGTGAGAGAGGACAGAGTTTGAGAGATCGGCGAAGACAAGCGGAGAAAGAGACACGCAGGAGTGGAGCGAGAGCGAGGCGCTACATACGCCGGCGAGACAGGGAGAGGCGCAGAAGAGACCGTGAGGGGGAGGGAGACTGCCGGAGAAGGGACGAGAGACAGCGCTGCAGAAATAGCGCCTCGTGTGATATCTGAACACGCAGCGCGTTGTGGGGGGCAGTGACGTCCAAAGCCTGGTTCTCCCCGGAGAAAGAAGCACACCTCGTAACTGAACAACGGGGGTGCACCTGCACCTCGCACAAGCGAAGGAGGGAGTGTCCCTGGCTCCCCAGAATGACGAGAGACGGGGTGAGATAACTCAGTGGGTCCATGCACAAGATGCACTTAGCTCCAGGGAGCCCAAGCACAGGCTCTGAAAGATGACGTGATATCCTGCAAAGTCAGACGTCAGGCGTGCCCAAGGACCAGCGAGATGGGCTTCTTAGGAGGGTTTAAGGGGCCTGCTCTCAGAGCACTGGAGTTGGAGGAGTGGATCAGGCATATCGCATGACTGGAAACAGTCCAGTCCATCCATCCATCCATCCATCCATCCATCCATTCATTCATTCATTCACTGACACGACGTAAACACTGGGGTGTGTACCTGCCACTGCCAAGTGTTACAAAATAAACGCCCTCCAAAATTGGAGAGAAAATCAAAATAGGAAGCATATTCTATGTGGAATTAATTACACAAAATAGATGCAATCCTTCATGTAACCGTGGAACCCCACCACTTAAAATGTCTCTACAGGCCCAGTTGCCTCATGGTTTTTCCGCGCTCTCATCCAAGGGTGGCACCTGTTGCTGTGTTTGGCTTCTGGCAGCTCTTGGGCGTCAGGCACAGTTAGGGTCTGTGAGAACACCACCGGGTCAAAGGTCAATCCGGACTAGGAGCTGTAAGCAACCCTGTGCAGTGTAACAGGCAAGCCAGACCCCTCTAGCACGGCTTTCGGGGTCCCACCAGCAACAAAGTGTTTTTTTCATAAAGGATATGGGCACATTTAAGCCGTATTTATACTTTTTTGCCACGCATTTGAGTCATTTTTTGACACATAAGCGTCACAAACACAAAAATTAATTGTATTTAGTAAGTTTGCGCCGCTTTTGCGTAAATAAAATGACGCTAATGTGGCGCAAATAAAGTATAAATATGGGCCTTAATATCTTCCTATGTTGCCACCTCGCATCCTGGGTGCAATTTACAAACTATTCAGTCATTGGTCCACAGTACATGGTCTCACACACACACGCATGCACACGCGCACGTGCGTGCCTTGGCAGTGATGAGAATAAATGACTAGTTGACCAAAGGACCACAGTGCAACAAAAGTGACATGAGAAAGACTCTTTTTTTGCCTTTCTGATGTGGAGTGTGAACATCAGGCTACACCTAAAGGTGAAATAGCAAATATTGGTTTTGGAGGACCATAGTAGGGGCCCTTTAAACCTTCCGCAAAATTCCTTCCCCAAATGCCACCTGATAACTTCAATACTTTTCACCAGGCAGGTACTGCAGCTCTTTAAATATATGCTAAAGTTTAAAGGACAATCCTTCGCAGGGACAAAAAAATAGAGCCACTACGCAATTCTTAGATTTGGGATTCGTTGTTTCTTGTGGAACAACGTCTCATCACCTGCAGATGGAAGTCCCCTGAGCCCGACACTCAAAACCCGATCCATCTCTAAATGGGCAAGGGATGAGGGCATAACACTGTGTGAGAAAGACAGTCTGGGACTTTGCAAATACCCCATTTGAACTCACTGAGCCTCTATCCTGACCGAACACCATAGTTCCATACAACACACTGGGGCAACGCATGACGACGCTGCACGCATTGCAATGACTGGTGAAGGAACCCCACACAACGCCTAAATGTCTAGTAACCGTAATCACCTTGATTGACTACATGCCTTTTTACTATGAAAATTGTATACCATTGTATGTAAATGTAATGGAATTTACAAATGTATTGAAAATTGTTGACTCCTCCTCCTGTTATGCGCGCCCCCTCCCTTTCTCCCCTGTTATCTTACACCTTCTGGTTCCACCCCATACTAGTGAATAAGACGGCCTGCTTGTTACCCATATCCAATACTACCGGTCTTTAAAACGCAGCAGCATAACCAAATGAAACGTATAGCTTGTAGTGACTCAGCCACGCACTAACCAATAGAAAATATGTGTATAATATGACCACAAACAAGATGCATCTGTGCAAAGAACAATTTCTTTCAATATCATTCCATGCACGTAAAATATCTGTACTATATAAGATCATAAACAGTGAATATTGATGTAAGTTTCAAAAGTTCAATAAAAAAATCAAACAAAAAAAGCTTTAAAGAACAATAGACAGAAACCTGATCACAATAAATGTATGTCTGAACACCTGACAGAGTCTTTACGAAAGGACAATTCCATAGTAATTAAAGCATCTGATAAGGGGGAAATATGGTATTATGGTCCGGAGAGAAATGTGACTGAGGCAGAAAGACAACTGAATGATGTTGTTTGCTTTGAGAACATGAGTATGTCATATTATAACACAGTGAGAAAAAAACATGCCGGAAATTGAATGGATTATTGAAATGCTGTGATTATATATTTCTAAGTAATGACTATGCCAACACTGTTTCTATTACCAAAAGTGCATAAGAATATGTTTTATCCTTTGGCCAGACCTATAATCTCAGTACAAATTAGTATGATAGAACACACGTCTACCTAACGTGATTATTTTCTTAGACCATATCATTACAGACACTAAGGATTTTCTCTGTAAAATCAACGCTGTAAAGGCAGAAACAGAATATTATTTTATTACACTAAATGTACAGCACCTGTTCACCACTATAAAACATCAGGATGACCTACATCAAGATGGTTTAAGGGTCTGTATGTACTTTCTGGACTCCTGGGGTATTTTCCCCCCTATTATATTAAGATGCTTTTGACTATTAAGAATTGTGTCTGGAAGAAAATAATTTTTCAGTTGATAATTGTCGGTACAGGCAGGTACAGGTAAACTGCTCTGGGCACCTACTATGCCCCCAGTTATGCAAACTTAGTTACGGGCTGGTAAAAGGAACAGGTGGTCTGGAGACAGGAAAATAAAGAATACAGTCAACACGTGCTACTATAGCTTAGCCATAGTGACAATCTCTTTCTTAATAGGAAATGAACTATGTGTCAATCTAGAAAATGTATTAAAACACTTAATTAAAATAAAGTCAGTATAATCCTATATGGTAAAAGCAGCAACACTATGAATGAGTACCTGGATGTAAGGTTAACTACCAAAAATGATATTACTGCCTCACTCCTTAGAAAGGAATCAGTAGGCAATACCGTCTACATTATGACTGGAGTATTCCTTATAGAGAGCTAATATGAGTTCATCATGACGGTAGCACCAATAAAACATTTGAACATTTGAAGAAGCACAGGTTGGTACAAGAAAACACAATACAAGGAAAGATCTCTAAAATCAGCTAAAGAGAAAGTACTGACTGAAAGTAGAGAACAGCAGTTATTTGGTACAAGGAAGAAGAGGGGCGATACAAATGTTACACATGTAAAACTACTTATAGTAAGGAATATGAAGAAATCACTAGCATCCTCCCCAGGCATTCCAATCTCTTAAAATTGCCCCCCGGACATCAAGCCCAATCTGAGTGAGAACCCATGAAGTGCAGATCACCCCCCCCAGAGGGAATGAGCTTACCTCTAGTCATTTTGATAGAAAGAGCATAGACGACTAGATAAGTATGTCCATTGTTTTTCAGAAACGTCGGAAGTGTAAAGCTTCCAAGCTAGGCATTTCAACCAAACATATTATACCCCTTGGTATAATAAAACAAAACAACAGATTAATAAAACTCTAACTCGCAAAACTAAGTATGCAGTGTATGTTTTGAATTGTCCTTGTTCTAAAACATATATAGTCACTGCTATCCCTCAAGCTTAGAACTGCATTTTCGAACATTTGAAAGCATATGAGACATAGACTTGTCTTGTCCTATGGCAAGACGCTTTTTATATTTTCATGAAGGAGATACGTACGAACTATGATTTTATAAGACTGATTGTGTTCACCGAGATGTATGAGGAGGAGATGGAGAATTTCAACTTTGAAGAATGGAACCGCAACATAGATTAGAACTGGACACATTAGAAGCTGCTGGTCTGAACTGAAATGAAGAACTAGCAATACATCTAGAAGATTAGCATTCATTGATTATTGTTAATGTCCATTCCAATAACCTTTACTCCTGATAGATAAAACTATTGAGCTATACTAAAGTGTAATATATAGGATAATTGTGCACTTAAATATTTTCTCTCTGGGACAGGATGTGTGATACTATTATTCACATGTAATTTTGTTTGTCTTATAGGCGGAGTGAACAAGATAAAGATAAGCTGATACACCTCATACTTATCTAGTGCTAAGCAATATCAAAGTGAAAGATTTAGGGGCTGATTTCGAATTTGCTGAAAGGGCACAAAGCTTTGCTTTTCTGCCACTATACCTGGGATTGCTGGCTTCAGCTTTAGTAGTGCTGCCTACAGTATGTTTGACCTACAAGCCCTGGATTGAAGCAGGGCTGGACATATACATTATATATATATATATATATATATATATATATATATATATATATATATATATATATATATATATATACACACAATGGCCCTACCATACCAAAATAAACATGCAATTAAAGCAAGATAAAAATGGAAACTTTTGCTATACCGTCGTATATTGGCATTTATATATATATATATATATATATATATATATATATATATATATATATATACAGAGAGAGAGAGAGTCTAACATTGCCTCAAATGCCAAAATACGACGGTATAACAACATTTTCCCATTATATCTTGCTATAATTGCATGTTTAGTTTGGTGTTTTGGGGCAACTACCTTGAAAAAGGTGTTTTTCGAACGGGGGTTATTTATTGAAAATAGTAAGTAAAAATGATATATTTTTGTTGAAACTGTTCTCTTATAGGTGCAACTGACAATGAACACTGATTGTAATAAAAATGTATAGCTTTTGTCTACATTCCATGACTAGATTGTTCATTAAAAAAAAGATGGCCAGAGCCAGTAAAAGTAGGCTATTCCGTGATTGCCTCATTTAGCGCATAGCTTTGGATTTACCACACTAGTCACATAATTTGCAGATTTCAACAAATATTGTCATTTCTAGCGCAAGCGGGTCAAACTAATACAGCCAGATAATGTGCTTCATAATATTGCATCATTTGCCTTTTCTTAGTGCATAGTTTAGGTAAAAACTGTCACATAATTCTTTTCACTAATTTCTGCATAATCCTGGGGGCCCTGTATAGTTGTCTGGGGATTATCATTATTACAATCAACTCATATTGCACAGAAACCCTTTCAAGATTTTCCAAATTTGCTTTGGTACCTGTAAAATCAGAGTTTTTATACTACTGAGCTCCATGCAAATCACCCACACTTTATACACACACACATAAATTATTGAGAACAGAGCAGAATAAACAGTGCCTTTTTGACATATACCATCAGCCTTTTCTCATTGCTTGGAATATACATTTGACCCCTCACACACACTCAAACATAAACACCTTTCAAACAGAAGAGAAAGCAGGAAAAGAGTTCCATTCAACAAGGTATATATAAAGCATCAAATAAATCTGATTGTGTTTAGAAGTGCTCAAAACAAAATGATAAAACAAAACTTTATAGCCAGCAAACACGTCGCTAACACTCTTTTAACCCGTCTGTTGTAATCGCATCGAGCAATACACACGTCAGCGGTAATCCGCAACGCACTTTAGGGCAGATTTATTTTGAAAAGTGCTGCACAGACTACTCGTCAAAGGTCCTGTGCTGCACAAGTAGGCAAGAACATCACAGAGAAATATCTACTATCACCATAGTGCTAAGGTGTGTTTGATGTGCAGCATTTGTTTTGTACTGGAAGACTAACCTTCCAGTAAAAAATACTATGCCCAGAAATATGTTTACACTTTTCCCTCATTGGCTGTGTGTTGCACAGTGTAGTAGACATGCAATGTGTGAAAAGTTAAGAGAAATTAAAAGATTTCTCCGACCTAGCACCTGCCTCAAGGAGGTGTTACTTTTTGGCGCAAATCACTGCCTGACAGTTTTAGGAGAACAGCTTTGTGTCAAAAACCTTGCGAGGTTGCATGGGAACCCCCATGTACCACCCCTTTGATGCAAAGCAGGGCAAAGCCCTATCTGTGTTACTCACTGGAAGGCTACTTTCCAACAGAAAAAAATGCACTTGAAATAAATATTTTATCACACTTGTACCACTTTGCATCACTATGCAGTGGTGGGAAGTGTTGATATATCTGCCCCACTGTCCCATGTGCTTATTGCTTGATTTTCTCTAACACTTTTAAAAATGAAATTTAAATTAGAGAACATATAACCATATGGAGAATCCCTGCAATAAGGGCTTTATGCAAATATGATTAGAAATAAACAAACTTTGAGCTCATTGGCAGTGGTCAATCACAACTGAGGATTCATTTTTTTTAGTTCACCAAAGCAGAAAGTATCATCCATCTTTGGATGCGTATACAGTTCTGACAGGGTTCAGCCACCAGCCCACAATGTTCCTGATCACTCCATCCCATTAGCTTGCTTGTTCACTGCTCTCAGTCTGAGATATCACTTCATTAATGTCAGTGTTGAGTCATAACTTTGTCTACTCAATGGTCAGCGCAGGTTTAGTCATCTCCCACTCAGTGCCTAATTTCAGTCGACGGTTGCCGGTGGGGGCCACGGGCGCTCAGTCGCGGGGACCAGTACTTATTTTTCCTCTTCAGACATTTACCCAGCGAACGGGAGGGAAAAACACCCTCAGCAGAAAGGAGAAAGACGGAAAAACTGTCACAAGGGGAGAAAGCAGGAATCCACCAGAGTGATGTAAATGGCCAGAGATCGCCTGGTCGTGGATTAAAGAGGCTTGGGTGGATTCTTGGCTATACAGCCTTGGCACCGGAACTCATTCATATACAAATTAAGCACTGCTCCCACATTAGAAAGGAGTCGATTCCCTTTGTGTCAAACTATCACCCTACCCATTACTGAAACAGCTGCAGAGAATGGCAGGCGACCAAACAGGACTAGTGTTGTTTTGTTCTTGCCTTTCTCAATCTCTCCTCAGCTTGTATCACTCTTTTCAGACTGAATAACCCTCTTGCTGCCTTGTTTACCTCTAGTAGCAGAACAGCATTTTTTCAGCTTTTGCACAGATCTCTCCTGGAACCATTACTCAGCTTTCAAAGCACATAATGGCACAAAACTCTTTCTTCACTCATACATCTCTGTCAGTGTGCAATCTCTTCTTAGCCTTTTTGGTTTGTTGAAATCTCGCCTTGGCATGCATACATATTTTCTCAGCTTGTTTGTACATCTTCAGATTCTTTCTTTGCTTTGCATACATCATCTCTCATTGCATTCGTCATACATAGATCAATGTTTATGTAAATCATTTCTGGGTTTGCATAAGAGTCTTCTTAACCTAAACCACTTCACTGATCCACGCATATTTTCTTGACTCGCATAAACCACTTCCAACCATCCGTACATTTCGCTAATCTTATCACATTCTCTCTATGCTTTGCGTACATTCTTGGGGCCATATTTATACTTTTCGACGCACAACTGCGCCAACGCATTTGTGCGTCAAAAAATCTAACGCCGGCTAACGCCATTCTGAAGCGCCATGCGGGCGCCGTATTTATTCAATGACGTTAGCCGGCGTTAGCCGGCGGCGCAGCCTGGTGTGCGTAAAAAAAAATGACGTACACCAGGCAGCGCCGGCGTAGAGGAATATGGAGCTTGGGCGCCAAAAAATGGGGCAAGTCAGGCTGAGGCAAAATTATCGCCTCAACCCGATTTGCGCCATTTTTTTCGACTCCCAACCCCCATTGAAATTACTCCTGTCTTAGCAAAGACAGGAGTCATGCCCCCTTGCCCAATGGCCATGCCCAGGGGACTTCTGTCCCCTGGGCATGGTCATTGGGCATAGTGGCATGTAGGGGGGCACAAATCAGGCCCCCCTATGCCACAAAAAAATAAAATAAAATACTTACCTGAACTTACCTTATGTTCCCTGGGATGGGTCCCTCCATCCTTAGGCGTCCTCCTGGGGTGGGCAAGGGTGACAGGGGTGGTCCCTGGGGGCATGGGAGGGCACCTCTGGGCTCCTTCCGAGCCCACAGGTCCCTTAACGCCTGTCCTGACCAGGCGCTAAAAAACGACGCAAAAGCGGCTGGACGTCATTTTTTTTGACCCGTCCACTCCCGGACGTGATTTTTGCCCGGGAGTGTAAATACGGCGCACATGCCTCGGTGTCACTTTTTTAGACGGGAACGCCTACCTTGCATATCATTAACGCAAAGTAGGTGTCCACGCTAAAAAATGACGCAAACTCCATGGACTTTGGGGCTAGACGCGTCTAACGCCAAAGTATAAATATGGAGTTAGTTTTGCGTCGGAATTGCGTAAAAAAAAACGACGCAATTCCGGCGCAAACAGAGTATAAATATGCCCCTTGGTGTCTAATTGCAAGCATCATACGTAAGTTTCGGCCACATTTACATCAACCTCTTCTTAGCTGGCCTAAACGTTTTCCCTGCTTAGATGGATCTTCTGAGAGTGCATTTCTATAGTGCTGTCCTTGGAGACCCTGCTGAATATGAGAAAGGCTACCGGGTTTAAGACTGGAAATACGTTGCAAAGATAACTTTTGGTAAAACAGAGGTAATGCTGGAACATTGTAAAGACATCGCTAGTTTTCAAGTATTCATAAAACTGAACGATTATTTATGGTCTTTTACTACCATCTAGTGGCCAGTACTTGGAACTACTTCCAAACAGTAATTTCATGTAGATGCGCAAAATCACACACAGTACATTAGATATGTGGGGCCGTATTTATACTCCGTTTGCGCCGAATTTGCGTCGTTTTTTTCGACGCAAATTCGACGCTAAACTAACGCCAACTAACGCCATATTTATACTATGGCGTTAGAGGCCAAAGTTCCCGGAATGTGCGTCATTTTTTAGCGTGAACCCCTTCCTTGCGTTAATGATATGCAAGGGAGGCGTTCCCGTCAAAAAAATGACTCCCAGGCCTTTACGTGGTATTTATACACCCGGGCAAAAGAGACGCCCGGGAGTGGGCGTGGCTAAAAACGGCGCATTTGCGCCGCTTTTTAACGCCTGGGTCAGGCATGGCGTTAAGGGACAAGTGGGCTCAAAATGAGCCCAGAGTGCCCTCCCCTGCCCCCAGGGACCCCCCCTGCCACCCTTGCCCACCCCAGGAGGACACCCAAGGACGGAGGGACCCATCCCATGGACATTAAGGTAAGTTCAGGTAAGTATTTTTTTTTTTTTTTTGTGGCATAGGGGGGCCTGATTTGTGCCCCCCTACATACCACTATGCCCAATGACCATGCCCAGGGGACAGAAGTCCCCTGGGCATGGCCATTGGGCAAGGGGGCATGACTCCTATCTTTACAATGATAGGAGTCATGTTGATGGGGGATGGGCGTCGAAAATAAATGGCGCAAGTCGGGTTACGATGATTTTTTCGACGTAACCTGACTTGCCCCATTTTAAGACGCCCATGCGCCATTTTCCCCCTACGCCGGCGCTGCCTGGTGTACGTGGTTTTTCTCGCGCACACCAGGCAGCGCCGGTCTGCTTGCGCCGGCTAACGCCATTCAATAAATACGGCGCCCGCATGGCGCTTCAGAATGGCGTTAGCCGGCGCAAAACTTTTTGACGCTAAACTGCGTTAGCGCAGTTTAGCGTCAAAAAGTATAAATATGGGCCGTGGTTTTCAAACTTTCTAATGCCGCGCCCCGCCGCCCCCCCCAGTGGGTGTGGGGGTTGGGGGGGGGGCAATAATCTGGTAGTTGGCAACGATTAAACATGTCTATACTTATTTAAACATTGCAGTTAAGTAAAAAGCAACAAATTGTTTTCATCTTAAAACAAAGCACTGTTATCTGCTAATGCGTTATTGGCCTGAGCCTGACACACACTTTGGGATCACTTTAGGCCCCCCAAGGGGGCCGCCCCCCAGTTTGAAGACCCCTGGTGGTTAGGCTTATTTACTATTACAACACACACATCACATGCTATAACTCTCTGCCCCTGTCATGTTGTTCTCCTGTTTTCTATTTGTGTGTATCTGTGTTCTTGGAAAATGTGTGTTTTTGTGCGTGGTGGAGTCTATGACTTATGGGCTTGTTGTGTGTTCTCAAATCCATCACTGGTGAGTTTCAATGGGTTTTATGAATTTGAACCAGAACTATCTTCATTTTCATTGTTTTTTTTATTAGTAAATTTGATTGAAGTGAATTAAAAATCTATATTTCACATTGAGCCATGAAATATGGGAAATATTTCACAGTTCGCTGTGAAAAACAGACTCCCCCATCATTATAATAACCACTCAAATCTCTATAGAGGAGCAAATTATGCTGTCATGTTTTCTGCATTATGCAGCAAAAATACACATTTTGCTCCATTTCAACTCAAAACATTTTTTGTGTGAAATCTGTACATTTTGCAAATAATGCAGCAAATTATGTGGTAAATCCAGTAAATCTATAATTATGTGTTAGACACTGCAGCCACATAATACCCTAATTCTCTGGCCCTCTCTATTACCCATTGTTTTATTAACCATATATTTATGAAAAGGAAACCTAAATATTCTAATTGCAACTCTGCCTTCTGTTAGCTGCAATTTGACAAAAGCAGCTTTTTCATGATAACTACGCCAAAATAAACATGTAACATAAAATATACATATTGAGTAACATGTAATAAGGCCCTATATGGCCATCTCAGGGATCGAGTGGGATTTAAACCACTCAGCCTCGCGGTTTATGATGTCACCAGTGCTCCTTGATGGCAATGCTGGAACATATGACCAGGGCCACTAGAATTATGTGTTAGGGGAGCACCAAATTATGCGGCAGGGCTGACTAAATTATGTGGCAAGAAAAGACAAAATATGTGAAATAATCAAGCAAATTTTGTAATAGTATTACTTCACAATTTTTACACATGGTAATACTGTATAGTCAAAGATTTCACCTAACTAGTACCAGTTTAACATATCAAATACAGAAATAAGCAACTGAAAGAGGACCAGATAATCTTTTCAATAGGCCTTCCACTGCATGTGAACCTATGTCGCAACATTTTTAGTAAGTGTTGATCTGCAACATTTTGAGTAACTTTGATCCGTTGGAGCTAGAAACACTTTTTCAGTTAAAAATTTCAGACTATGCAGCAGATGACACATTATGTGGCAAATCATTATTATGCGATAAAAGCTTCAGTCTGCATCTCACATGGTTAGTAATTATGTACACGCTCACTCTTTCGCTCTCTTTCTCTCTCTCTAGGGATTGCCAATGGGTTGTTTAAGTTGGGACCTAGCTTCCAGAGGAAAAGCATTATGTTTGTTTGCTAATAATATTGGAACTGTTTGACGAACCTTCAAAAAACTGTTCAAAAACATTTCATCCCAGCCGCTCCTTCCTGGAAAGTTGTGGGGGTGATAAGTCAAGCATAGCAGAGAAAAAGGAGGGTCCCAAACATGTTTTCCCCATGCAATTTTCCATATGAATATTTAACAGTGATACTTAAAAAATGGCTGAACGGAAGTACACCAATATTGGTAGAGAGCTAGATCTTGGTAGTTTTTGAGAAATTAAGGTTCAAATGTATGTATATATCATGCTGTGAGTTATAGTTATAAAAAAACATAAAAATTCAAGCAATATTTTGTGTGTGTGTGTGTCTATCTGTATATGCCTATGTATGTATATATAATGTTTGCATTTTGATTTCGTTTAGGCTTTTTTGGCCTTCAGTTCTGATTTATCTTATTTATTTCACAAATCTTTTAGTGAGTGACTACCACCACAATCTTTAACAATTCAGCAATAATGCTCCTACCTCCTGGTTTATACTTCTCTACGTCTTCCATGCAAAATATTAAAACAATAGCTCATGGGCTCCCACTGCAGAAATAGAACCTGGCCGGTAAACCCGGACTCCTCCATACCTGTGTATACCAACACATCATTTTACAGGTTCATCTTGCAAACATCTCTTAGGTGTTCCGAATGCGTGCACGCATAGCTCATCTAGTTCGTTTTTTTTCATTTATATTCTGGTACTTGCAGTGTAGTTTATCCTACTAGAAATTAGGGACTACAAGTACCAGAATGCAAAAAAAGGACTGCAAAGGACAAACTCCTCACTCAAGCAATAGGAAAACTTCGTCAGGAGGGAGGTGCAAAGAGGGGGGGGATGGGTATTGTCTGTGCGGGTAGCTTTTGTTTGAAACTATTGTTCCCAGTTGTGCCAGTCCAATTGGTTCAATTGAAGTAAACTAAGAGTGACGCTTCTAGAGACCATTACATCTTTGAGTTAAAGCCAAGAATTTGAAACTTAGTGTCATTATCAGTGCTTAATTTGAGCCTGTTGTTTCCGGTGCTGAGCACCAGCACTTATTTTTGAGGGCCGGGCCTTATTCTTCTACCGCAAGTATTTGCTGCGAGCAAAAGACACATATGGGAAAGACAGAGGAAGAAACAAACGAAGAAGCGTCACAGTGGGAGAAAGCAGAAAGCTGCAGGAGTGATCTGAAGGGGCAAGAAGTGGCTTTATATGGATTGAAGAGGCCCGAGATGGCTTCAGGATTCCGTGTTCCCATATTTAATTGCAGCAGCCATATGTTTAAGAGGAGAGCTTTGGGCACTGGCACGATTTTATTTTTACAAATTAAGCACTGGTCGTGATACCGTGGACCAAGGTGGTAACTCATACAGGGATGTGAGACTAGGGCGATCACAAGTGGAGGGGCAAAGGGGGCATTATGCCCCAGGAACAATCGTTTCCAGCAAAATGTATTTAAAGATATTTAAATGAAAGGAGGCCTGACTTCTTCTTTAATAATGAGGCAGCTCATGCAGGAATACCAATATATGATGCTAAATGCCATGTTTTCAATTTCCTAGGATGGCATTTATTTAATACTTAGAAACCGGTGCTTACAACCCGTGGCAAAAACAGAAGAAAGCAAGAGGGCCCTACATTAAGGGCCTGATTACTACCTTGGGCGGATGGGATACTCCATCACAAATGTGACGGATATCCCGTCCGCCGTATTACAAGTCGCATTATATCGAATGGAACTTGTAAAATGGGATATCCTTCACGTTTGTGACAGAGTATCCCATCTGCCAAAGTCGTAATCAGGCCCTAGCATTTTGCCCCTGGCCTCCCAAACAACTTCTGAGAAGCCTGCATGGAATTAATCTTGTAGTTGACAGCAGCCCATGGTCATCAGTTAGAGGTGTCCATGCATTACAGCTACTACACCCGGCTTGCGCCTTGGTACCCCTGCACTGCCCCTGCAAGGGAGAAAGAAGTTGATGAATGGAACGCTTGAATTTATATTTGTCCCAAGGAATTTCTGTAGGTCGCATTCCACTCCATTATTTTTGTGCTTCGTTTGCCCCTAGAGTTAAGTACTTGCTATATTGGTCTCTAGGCGCCGCAAAACAGCAACAGAAACCTAAAATGAACAGGTCTCAAAAAGCCATGTTTACTTTCTGAGGTTCCCTCTAGTAGCTTTCCCTTTACCCCTCAGCAGCAAATAGGAGGCGGTTGAGTGGGGTCAGGGGGTCAATCCTGTGATGTCATGGGGTCAAAGGGTTAGTGGACTCACTGCTGCTAACCCCCCTGCCCCCCACCATTTTGGGGGCTCAAAATCCAAGCAAAAGCCCAACCACGCCCAGAATTGTGGGGGATTTCTCGTTCCACATAAGGCTGGGCTGCAAGAGGTTGGTTTGTCCCGGGGCCCTTGCTGCATCAACGCCCCGTATGAGGTACCGCGGGTCACGAGGATTCAGGGCTGTGTATGAACAACTACATACGTGAGAGGGTCTGCAAATAACAAGGCGTATGTTTCATACCGATTGTAGTCCGAGATGCTAAATCTGTAGGGACTGGACAGTATTTCACAGTCTGCTGTTTTGAATACTAGGGTACTCAAATAGAGAGAGCATTAACTCATACACATCATAGGCAATGTTGGATATGTTTTTAGAGCACAAGTTCAACTCAACCTGAATTGCGCACTGGAAGCTCTGCCACGTTCCCAACGTGCGTGCGTGATGTGCTGCGCCATTCCAGGTTGTCCTTTGAATTCTGGGACTTGTAGTCTTGTTTTTGCATTATAAGACAGGACTACAACTCCCAGAATGCAAATTAAAAACCTGGCGTGGAGCAGCACCTCACGCATCTGCCTGGAAAACTTAGGAGCTATGCAATGGAACTTAAATTCTAGCTGCCAGTGTCGCCTAGCAATGCTCATTTTATCAATCTCAGAAGGATACAGTCGGAAGTGTCCCTGTTGGTGTTCAGACCTGTGACCTGCATGTTGCACGGGAGCCTGCTGCACAGAAGAGGTCTCCGCAGCGGGGGCACAACCCCCGAGCTGCCTCGCTCAGCTCCTTTCTGCTGGGCTTCGGGGAGCTCTGAAGCTGAGCTGCACCTGCTTGACTGAACACCGGTGCAGGGTTTGCTGCAATCATCACTTCCAAATTTAGCTCTGGACACAGTGATACTTCCCAGGGGCCTCGGACGTCACGTGAAGAGGGGCGGGGTCCTAGGCTCGCGGAAGAATGCGCAAGGACTGACCCCTAACCAAGGTCACTGCCACAGATCACACCTCTGCAAGACACGGTGCTGGGCTGTGATGCTGGGTGAGTGCTCAATGAGAGACCCTGGACTAGAGCTCTGTTCACCCCCGTAATGCGTGGCATTTACACTACTGCAACTGAGCAGTATAGCTTGATCCTACTATTAAGATTTTGCATCAGGTTTCTCCACCCTTTGCATTCCTGCACTTTATGTGATAATGATTATGCCCCTAAACTTTTTGACTTGTCAAAAAGGGTTGGAGGATGGATGACATTAAAATTATGCCCCCCTATGACCATGAAAAAAATTCTGCGGACGCCCATGTCTGCAGGAGACCAGCAGCCTTGGCAGTGTGCATCCCAACTCGGCCATCACACTGAATGTTTTTGTTTCCTAGGATACCACTGACATCCCAGAGCTGAGATGAAGGTTTCCTTTGCTAGCCTCAACAGCTTAAATTTACGTTACGGTGTTGTCATTTGCGTAGGGTACAATCTGCTATTGGTGAAGCATCATAGCAGTTTGGGTAATTTATGGATGAAAACCGTATATCATACAGGGAACAGTGATGCCTGTGGTTTACAAACGTTGACAATTTCTAAGTGCAGTAAATAAAAGGTGGTACAGAGTTTAATGGATCTCAATGTACCCTCTCTGGAAGGTTGAACGGCTGAGTTTGCTTTGCAAGAATTTTAATTTGTGATCTACAGGTCACATCAGATGTCAGCAGTGAGTGTTTAACTAGCAGGACCATAGTGCCAGCTTTTAGTGGTGGCTTTGCAATTAGTACAATGCTGCTCAATGGCTATATGCTTCCTTTAGAAGATGCTCTGTCTTTCAGGCTCTGCATCCCCAAGGACACGCTACTAGCACATTTCCTATCTCTGGGTTTCTCTCTAGTCTCTGGGTTTGTCTCCCCCCACCTGCTCCTCAGTTGCTCCCACACCTCCTCTAGGACATTTAACTTTTTAGCGCAAGTTCTTTGGCGTATCCAGCAGCTGCCATTTGCTGCCAGGCACTCTGCCACATCAAAAGCACTTTCAAACACTTAGCATTCCTCTATGAGGTGCCTGCATTTTGATTGTCAATAAAAACAATTCTGTAGGTGTGTGAGTGCGTGATGATGCTTAAGCGTGGCTGATGCTGTGCAGGGTCGTTAAAGAGCACTACCAAACCCAATAGGTCCAGAAGTTAGATGTTGGCTTTACAAGTGGTTGTTTATATTTTCAATAGACCAAGGACAGCATGAGTGGTGCTGTTAAATGTGTGTGTGTAATTACATTACAGAGTACATTTAAATGCTCTGTGCTTCAACAGATTACGTGCACTAAAGGAGCGAATGACTAGAGATGGAAAAATGTGTAAATAACCTAAAGGATAAGGATTCAGGCGGTCTTAGGGATCCCGTCAAATATGTGCCATTAAATTTAGTGCTTAATTTCAGCCAGTGGTTTCCAGTGCTCTGCACCGGCACTTAATCGTCAACACTGGCGTTTGTGACAGTCTCCCACAAGGTGGCGCTGTCTGGCTAACTTGGATATGACCACAACATTTAATTATTACTTCAGCATACATTAAAATTACCATTACCTTCAACCCAATCCATTCTTATAGCTTTGGGGACCTGGGAGGCCTGGAATAGCCTGAATCGTCACACTTTAGGGGTGTGATGGTTAATAGTTGTGTTGGTACTGCCATTGGCAGCACGGCAGGGGCAATGGGGGTGGAGGCTGCAGTGGCCTCCTGTTAGGAGCCCGGGCAGTTTTTTGTGTTTTTTTTTTTTACAAATTAAGCACTGAGGAGCGCGAAGTGCTGCTGTGCAATGTGTGCTTCTAATTAGAAGAACCAAGGAATGACTGGGAATCCACATGTTATATTTGCCATTAAATAACAGAGAATCAAACAAATGGGCCAAGTGCTACTGTCCATTCGGTGCTGTTAAATTACAGAAGGGGGGTCAAGTGTCCTTCTAAAATACGTGCCATTAGGTGCTACGGTACAAACAAAATATGCCATTGAGTTACAGAGAGGCCAGAGAAGGTTAGGGCCTCCTTGGTAACGTGTGTGAATATTTTACTTAGGGGATGGAGAAGGGCTGGTGCTCTGGTGTGGAGTGCACTGTCAAACTGCAGAGGCCAGAGGACTTCTGAATGCTCCACACATAACAGTACATGCAAGGCCCAAGACATGCATGGGCGTCACTCCATGTATAAAACGTGCCAATAAATAACAGAAAATCACGAGAAGGCCTAGATGCTGCTCTCTAACATGTGCCTTTAAATTACAGAGTCTCAGAAGGGGTGAGTGCACTTCAGCAATATGTTCCATTAAATTACACCCATGCAGGGGGGCGAGTTTCCTTCTACAATACATGGCATTAAAGGTTATAGAGGAGAAAGAAAAGATGACCCACTGAAAAAGATTATTCCCTTAAATTACAGATATGTGAAGACAGAAAAAAATAATATTTCACTAAAGTTTTCTCGCTATTACTTACAGAGCTTAACACCTTGCAGGATGTTCGAAATTTATTTTTAGCTGACATTTCTCACCTGGTTTCTTCTGAGACGTGGATTCGTCTCACAAGACAGAAATAAATTTAGCTAGGGATTGATCAAAAATTCATTTCTCCTGGGATCCAGGAGTCGTGGGTCTCACTAGACGCAGGTGTGCAGTCGGAAACCAGTTGGGAAGAACAGATTTCAGTGCTCGCCGGCAGTTCAGAAGAGGTAAATCAGAAAGTGTAGGGCTAAGGAAAGTTTTCAGAAAGTGTTCGAAGAAGACCAGACTACTGCCTCAGAAAGGTCAAGCCGGAAATTACTTTTTTTTACTCTCAGGGTTATTCTGGATCTCAAGAAGGCCAATCTTCTGCCTCGTTGAGCTCAGCCAGAAAGTGTCACCTCTGTTGACCCTCAAAGCTGCTTTGTGTCTCAAAACCACAGACTGATCCCTCGCCCGTTCAGCCGGGAACTAGAAATCTCGGTCGCCCCTCAATGCCACTTTCAGTCTCAAAAAGACCAGACTGCTTCCTCACAGAGGTCAATTGGGAATTGGATATTTGTATTCACTCTCAAGGCTGCTTGGGCCTATAGAGGACCATGCACCAAACTAAGGAACAGCTCCTGGGAAGATCTCTCTTTCAAAGAAGTGGTCAAAGATGCTTGTATGGCCCCTTCTAGAACACCAATCATGCAAGCCCAAATTTTGCACCCAAGCGATGTCAAGCTGCGTCCCTTCATTTGCATGAGTGTGGCCGCGTGCAAGTGAGGGGCCTCTGTTGTTCTGTGTATTACTGACACAAGTGCAGAGGCAAACAGGCTTATGGGAGATGCTGTACCTGTTTGCCGCCTTGGTAGTAATGCACAGTTAGTGCACCACCCCAGAGGGGTCTCTTGCAAAGGGCTACAGGGGGCCAAGGCACTCCCTAATGATGCTCTGTAGGTGGGTGCAGTCACACACTGCATCTGCCTGCAGGGGTGTCCGTGCTCCCTCTCTGCAGCAGGTGGGCTTCCCCGCAGCCAATACTGAGCAGCAGTTTGAACCCATCAGTTGATCATTTGAGCTAGCTTGTAATTGGGCGCATGACCTGGGTCCGTGGACTGTCCAGATTGCTACCTCACTGAGCTACCTCAGAAGGTGGCACCTCAGTCCACCCTCAAGGTTTCTTCAGGCCTTGTGAAGAACCTGAGAGATGGTTTTAAGAGATCAACCAGGATACAAGCAATGTTAGTCTTTTGAGTCGCTATTGAAGATGAAAAGCCAGAATGTGCCTTTCCAGTTGCTTCCAGTTCCAGAGTGCAGCCATTGCATTAGCAACAAGTAATTAGCTTTAGGTCTGGCCTAAAGACACCTTTAGTAATTTCACTGTGAGTGATGGCATTTTTCTAGATCACATGTTAACAGCCACCAACAAAGAAGTATACTTCAGCGCCAGGGCAGGTGGATCAATGCTTTTCTTTGCCAATGTATTTTTCTTTTAGTTCTTTATCCATTTGTTTTTTTTTGTATTTGTATGTTTAAAATTATATATTCAGGTACACAAAATCCAAAGCCAATAATACATTTTACTGTGTGTCAATAACAATCATAATTTCCTGTAATGTGCATTAAAACTAAAAAGAGTTTTTATAATTGTTATAATACACCCAACTGCTAGCAGTCACCCCCGTCTGCTCATAATTTTAAGCAATATCTATTTTTTATTTGTTTTATTGTAGGCTTATGGCACCCAAGTTATAGGAGGCACAATTTTTCTTTCCATTGTTTTCTTTTTACTGTTGTGTTATATGATTGAAATAAAAAATGGCATCATCAAAACAATTGCCTTTGCACTGTTTTTTTTTTTTTGCAAATTCAAAATATTTTATAAATATCGTATTACGTTTTAATGAAAGGTACCACGAACACAAAATAGCACCAAACAAAATGTGAATATACAAAAATGGGGACTTTAGTGAAAACAATAACCACACCAAAAATGCCCTCACGATAAAGTTAAAGCTAATAAGTCTAGCTTGCATTCTGAGTCCATACAAAAACATCAAAATAAAGCTTGATATAGTACAAAAACAAAAGAAATTATTGTTTTCATTATGCAATGCATCTATGAGACAAATAACCTAATGTGCGATGATTTAGTGTAAAATAGTGCCTCGTGGATCAAAGTGCAAGCACTCCATAGGAGGTAGAAGCATACGCCAACCAGCCAATAGAATGAGGTGACAGTATAAAGCTCCTACTGAAGAAGCAACAGCGCACTATGTATATTTTAAAGAATTGGAAACAAAAGGTCTTGCTAACAGCTGCTCTGTGCGCAAGACCAAGGTTTCAAGGCACTTTGCAAGGGCCTGTAGTTAGGGTGAAAACCTGTTCAATTCTGTCAATTCTTAGAGAGAAAACTAAGGATATGCCTCTTTTTGCAAGCTATGCTTTGAGAGCCTCTTAGTAAAGAGGGTTGTGTTCAGGATATAAGTGAAATTCAACACAGCTCTTCCTAGCGTGCCACTACACACAGCAAAAAAGTAGCCCTGGGGCCTTCTTGCTCTAGATGCAGGTCATTCCTAGCAAAGCACCACAAATCACCAGCAACACTCGTCATTGTCTCCGTCAGGTCTTATATATGCACAGGTCACTTACCACCAGAGAGCAATTACTACAGCATTTGGATGAGTAAACCACCATCCAAGTCTACCAAAATCTACATGAAAGCAACTCCTGACACATGTTTTGCTTTCATTGGTGCATTTTAGAGAGTTATGGCTCCTGAGCAGTTCGATGTAGCGCAGTGACCGGAAACGAGGTGTGACTGGACAAGGGATTTCTTGACGAGGGGTTGTATGTAT
Organism: Pleurodeles waltl; assembly: GCF_031143425.1. Lineage (NCBI taxonomy): Eukaryota > Metazoa > Chordata > Amphibia > Caudata > Salamandridae > Pleurodeles > Pleurodeles waltl. The sequence continues at coordinate 682,213,553 of NC_090451.1, read as the reverse complement.
GAGTCAAGGAAAAGTTATTTCACAGACTTGTGCAATCCGTACAAAGAACAAAATGTAACATAACATGCATGCATCACATTTCTTGTGTAAACCAGTAATCGTTAACAAGTAACCAAGGCCCTGATTTATGAAAAGTTAGCGCTGCCTTTTTGTCAGTTTTGAGGCAAAATCAGGCACCAAGGCCCATATTTATACCTTTTGTAGCACCGCATTTGCACCACTTTTTGATGCAAATGCGGCGCAAACTTACAAAATACAATGGAATTTTGTAAGTTTGCACCACTTTTGCGTCAAACAAATACGCAAATGCGGCGCTAAAAAAGTATAAATATGGGCCCAAATGTGTTGACGGTCTAGAATTCTGCAGCTTATCTGAAATAAATTCTAGGTTGGGTGTGCACTTTTCTGGTTACCTCTCTAGCTATTTTTATTTGAAAACACAACTTCGTAGCACTACTTGGACATGGTTTGTACTGTAAAAAACACAAACCTAATAACAGGGTGCAGCTCGGTTCCAGATTTCTTAGCAGTTATAGCAGAATCTTCTGCAGGTTTCCGGCAGGAAATGAGCAAGTGGGGAGACTCCTGGGCACAGCAACAAATGGCTTGAGCAGAAACAAATTGCACCTTACGTCAGCCAATAAAATTGTCTGATTCATGTTACAGGCTTCGTCAAGTCTGCTGAAGCAGTTCACCCCATGTGCAAAATTCCCCACTTACAGACACATATTGCTTTCCATGCCCCTAGGCCAAAGTCTTTATTTGGTGTCTTCACTTTCTCCACCAATGAAAGTGCAATGTATTGGCTTAATTGCAGGTTCTGGAACCACAAGATCTACATTGGAAAGCGTCCGAATGCAACTGTCTAAAACGTGTGATCTTAGGCAATTTACTATGTCATCTTATGCGTCAGATATCATGAATTCCGAAAACTGGGAGAATCTTGAGGCAAAGGAGCTCACATTGTGTACAATACAAGAAAAAAACTGTTTGTACCTGAAAACCCACCTTGGACACTGGTATGGTGTGCCGCAACAGTTGTGTGATCCAAAATTCGCATTTATTTAGCCATTTTATTAAAATCCATGAACTATCTTACCAGTTTTGGAAAAAAAGTCCCCTGTAAGTTTGATGAATATTTGAGCAGTAGGCCCATTAAGTTCTGAACTCCCTTCCTGAAAGTAGAATCCGTGGTTTGCAGGTTGTACGCCGAGCGCTGCAGCAGGTACATGAACCTGCTGATCTATGTAATGCTGCACATAGATCTCTGCCTCAACCCGCTCAAGTGTATTTGCAGGCTTGAAACTTTGATCTGTAGTGAGTCTGCGGGCAGATCTCTTCAGCAGGTGCACTAACCCACTGAGCTATGCTACTGAGACAGGATTCTGGCTGCCACCAACAAGCTGCGCGCAGATGGCATTACGGACAGACCTGCAGGCTTGAGTAATGCAGAACCAGGTTCGAGTCTCGGCGTCGGCTCAACATCCTGTGATTCTGGGCATATCACTTCATCTCCCCGTGTTAACCAAAAGTGAATGTGTCCTTGTGTAATGAAACGGGTGCTTTTGTAAAGCGCCCCAATACCTTTGGGATGAGTCCGCGCTATATGAAACTGCAAAAAAAAAAAATTTCATGTTTTTCTAGGACTGGAAGCGGAGACCCGCAGGTTGCCCACAAGTCTCTGCGGCTGGTGTATTCAGCCTCTATTTTCGTCGACACCCCCTCTTCCCCCCGAACATTTTTAAAAGTATCATGATGCATTCCAAATCCTTTGCTGGTCTTTCCATTTTCCTCTAATTCTCCCCTGGCAGGAGCCAGAATCGAGATTTATCCCCAGTATAATCGCCGCGCCAAAAATAAGATTTTTTTTAATATTCCCTCCGACAGGGATTTCATCCGCGCCCTGGGATTTATGGCTTCAGTGAGGCTGTAACGCGAGTGTAGCGGGCCGGATGTGGCTGTAATAATTGGGGTTACGGCAGCGCGCAGGGCCCGGGGCATTAATTGTACACTCCGAGGGAGGGGGCGAGGCCTCGTAAGTGGGGGGCTGGGGAGTCAGGCCGCCTGAGCTCTAATCCCGGCGCCCCCTTGGCCAAGCTGTGTGACGCGGTGTTTCCGAGATGGCCGCCAGGCCTGGGAGCCATGCTTTATGCACAAGGAAATTCCAGCATCCGGGGGCGCCTTGAAGGGATGCGCCTGCTTCCGGGGACGAGCTGGCTGGGAAATCAACTCTGGTTCATGCAACCTTTTGCTTCGGAGGGCCTGGAGACAAAACAAGCTGAACAAAAACCTGAACTGGACAATAGTGGTCTTCCACATCCGCCATTTTCTCCCTTAAAGAAGAAGGTCCAATGGGTCTCTGGTATTGAAACTTAGTACAAGGCGCACCACAAACGAAATGGTTCACTCCATGCTCCAATAACAGTCCTTGATGACTGCACGCTGAACGTCTTGCAGGGTTCGCTCCTGTGACCAGCAAATTTCTCAGAGATCCATGCAGGCAACAGTTAACTTACAGAGCTAGCGTAAATGGCAGTAATAATAATAATTTAAATGGCAGTAGTAATAATTTTATTCATGTTCAATTATTTAAAATAATTACATGAAATCAGCACAGGACAACCGCTTCCTATGTACCTTACTGGGAAATGTTTGGAAAAGTACTTAGAATGATAGGTTCCGTATGATTTAACAGGTTATAGCAGCATTAGTTGCCGGCTTTAGCATTCTTTATAATAATGTTTGTAAACTTTAGCTCTAATCTGTTCTTGGGCCCTTTTCACTCCCGAGCTAGGCTGCAGGGTAAGTATTTAGAAACTGGGGCCAGTCCATGTATTATAGGATTTAAAGTGTCTTAAGAGGTATCCATTTTCACCTTCCTAGTTTGTTGTCCAATTTGAGGTGCATGGGGAGGAAAGGCCGTTCCCACCCTGAGGGTGCCTTAAGCAGCGCGGATCGGATAACATCTGTGAATGTCCCCAGCCTGGCCAGAGTCTGTAGCAGGGTTAAGCGCTTCTCGACCGTGTCTGATGCCGCCGGCCCAACATAAGGGAACTAGCGGAGGACGTGGGTCACTGGCCATAGTGGTGCAGAGGCACACCATTACCAGTGTAAGTGGTAAGTGCGTAATCTAACACACTTATAAAGATGGGGATGTGAGACCTTCTGGGGTTGTTGGGAAGTGCTTGGTGCTTCTGCTCAGCTTTAGAGAGGGTGACTAGACCTCCCGGATTTCCCCGGATAGTCCTGGTTTTTAGAGGACTGTCCCGGTGTCCCAACGCTTCTCCTAATTTTAAATAAATGTCACGGTTTTTGGGAGAAAGGTCATATTCTTAAATAAATGTCCCGGTTTTTAGGACAAAGGTCAGATCATCTAGGGAAGCATACATTAACGAGGCCTACAAAGTATGAAATAATTAAAGTATTTTATCTGTCACTGTCAGGCAACACAGTCCCCTGTCTGCTCTGACCACAGAGAGGGAGCGGAGAGAGGTGGGTGGGGGGGGGGGTTGGGGGTGCAGGGTGGGAGGTCAAGCCATAGCTAATGTTATGTATGTAGTCTTGTACGTGTGTGTGTGTGTATATATATATATATATATATATATATATATATATATATATATATATATATATATATATATATATATATTCAAAACAAGGAAATGACGTCGCACTCCCAATAGAATAATGTCACCAATTTTAATAATAAACATTTTTGCATTTTGCCAAACATTGTCACTTACGCGTTTCAGCTGTCATAGCCTTGTTCACAGTGAATGAGTGTTTTGTTTAAAAATATAAACGTTTTTACCCTGCTCTTCAATCAGGTGCATTTTGGGATTTATAGTCCGATTTTGTAACCTTCATAACACTCATTTGTTTGGCCAATGTAATCTTCATAATCTTTTATAGTCATTAGCTGCCATAACTCTTGGGCCCAAGATACTGAGACAATTCTCATTAACCGGGCCGCATCGATTCCAGGAAGTTTATGTCCCAGGGCAAGTACTCACCATCTTCCTGAGTGAGTCTGTCCTTAGCCCTTAATTGCTGAGTCCCGCATAAAGCGTAAAATGGAGTCAAAACCAATCCAGGATCCAAACGTCTCCAATTGCTTAGTGCAGGGTGGTTTGGGGGTGCAGGGTGGGAGGTCAAGCCATAGCTAATTTTATGTATGTAGTCTTGTACGTGTGTGTGTGTGTATATATATGTGTGTATATATATTTATATATATATATATATATATATATATATATATATATATGTACATATATACACACACACAGACACACGTGTATAGTAATGTCTTTAGTCCTTCTTTTATGTGTGATCTGCCCGGATTTTGCTCCTGAAAATCTGGTCATCCTATTTTAGGGGTGAATATGTCGTAAGCAGGAGGAGCTGGGCTCTGCTCCCAGTCTGTCCTTACACCAGAACAAAAATACTGACCTTGTGACATCAGAGTAGGTTGGCACAACAAACATGGTGACGTCAAAGAGAAGGAGAACAAGCATTGTGACTTCAGAGCAGACTGACACAAACATTGTGACGTCAAAGAGAAAGAATCAGACATTGTCACTTCAGAGCAGTGAAATTACAACGTGACAAATGCAGAGGAAGAAAAATACAAGCTGTGTGAAACCACTGCTAAAGGGAAATATACTGCCATTGTGACATTAGAACAAAGCATTGTGACACCAAAGCAGAAAGTAAAAATAGGCTACGTGACCTCAGACATGAGAGTACAAACAGGGATGCAACTTCAGAGAAGAGAGCAAATATAGGCAGGGCTGCTGGAATTATAAGATTAAGCGGCTGCAGCGGTTTTCGCATAATCATACATTTAAATGGCTCTAGCTCTAACAGTTTAATGGTTGACTGGTCGCCTTTCTGTAGTGTACTGCTGTGTTTGGATGTTAAGCTGATACCAATGAGCTGCAACTAAAGCCCAGACAGTGTTGAGAATGTATAAAATAACAAAATAATTAATTAATACTCTCCCACAATGTACTGCCTAATGCCGCATAATTTGCGGTTTTGCCACATAATTTACTCAACCCTGCTAAATATTTTGGTCCTCCCTTGCCGCATAGTTCCAGGGGCCCTGAATGTAGGTAATATAACATCGCAAAGCAAGCATTGTGATATCAGGGCAGTAAGTAAATGAAGGCACGGTGATTCCGCAGAAGAGGGAAAATACAGACACTCTGGCATTAGCATACGTGCATTGTGACATCAGAACCGAGAGTAATGACAGACAACATGACATCAGAGTCGAGGGGAAACACAGACAAGGTGACACGAGAGCGGAAAGCACATATAGGCAACGTGACACCAGAGGAGGGAATAAATGCAGGGGATGTGACAGCAGAGGAAATATAGGTAAGGCGACACTAGAAAACTGGGTAAACATTGGCACCGTGACATCGGAAGAGAGAACAAATGCAGGTATTGTGACATCACAGCAGAGAACATTGAAACCCTGAAAAAGACAGAAGTAGAACAATTATGTGATTAGAAAACAATAACGAAAGACAATAAGATATCAGGGCACAGAGAAAACAGAAAATGAGACTTCAGAGCAGTTTATAGGCGTCGTAACACCAGAGTCGAGAAAAAATACAGTGACATCCGAGCTCTGAAAGTACTGTCCAATCACAAGGTGGCACTGGTTGAGGGGCTTGAAACGAGTATGCAGATAACACTAAGCAGTGGTACTTAGTGGCCAATCTCAGTACGGCTGTGACCGAAGCACTGAGGGAACAGAAACTGATTCGGCAGCGGCATCTAGTGGTGAGGTACAGTATAGCACTGCGTGAGATGGCGAAGGAAGCAGATGGATGCCGTCAGCACTGTCACCCAGCGCCAGTCACAGCGTGGCATTACGGCAGCACGGAAGGGATCGCACACGGGTGCAAGAGACAGCCAGTGGTCAGGTACAGTCTGTTATTGCCCGAGACCTGATGGGCAGATTTACAAGGGTAAAGCATCAACTAGTCAGACACAATATTGCAACTGGTGAGCAGACATTGGTGCAGTGGTGACTCACAACACCAAGTCACAGCAGGACCATGGGTAGAGTCGTGTCAGGGGTAGACAATATTACAACAGCCACCCTGGAGATCAAAGCTCCAGGCTTTTGTAAAGACTCTGAATGGGAGGTGGGCACTGGTGCCTACCGGGAAGTCACAGCATGGCATTGGTTAGGCACAGTATAGTGTTTGTTGAAGCACTAATAAAAGGTTGTACTTTTACAGTCTAGTCACAGTATGAAATTCCTTAGGGTCCCAGGAGAGCAAAAACGGTGCTACAACGGCGGAATCCCAGTGGCACACGCAGAATGGCACGGTATGAGGTCCAGGCAGTAGGGACACCTAGTGGCGAGCTGCAGTGTGCCGAAGCCCTCGATGGTGCATACAGGCATTGGTGCTGCAGAGTCACATAGTAAGATCTCCCTCCCTCTGCCCCCCACTCAGACTTCCCATTTCTGCAGCTCCTTGGCGCCAGCAGTAGACGCGCCTCGGGGCTAATTCCGCCAATCACCAGAGAGTCACGCCGCGGACCCGCTGCCCTCCCGCCTGATGAGTTGCCCAGTGGGCACTGTTTGCAGATCGGCGAGCACAGCGGGGCCCGCTCACCCCCCAGCCAGGGAGCGGCGGCCCCCCAGGCGCGTGCCAGGCAGATGTGCTCCCTTGTTAGGCGGGCAGAGACGTGCGCAGCGAGGCCGACTGCTTCTCCCACACGTGGAGCAGGCTCAAAGGGGGCTCTTTCCATTCCGAGTACAGACCCAAAATATCACAAGGGTGTGAATTATAGGATAATAGAGAGATTACTAGCAATGTGACGTCAGAGGACTGAAATGCATTGCTAATACATTGTGGCATCAGAGCAGAGTAGAGATGTATTCATCACATGATAGATTGGATAAGAAATAAATACAGTTTTGCATGAATTAAATGACATACAGATGCTGAAACATCATACTAGAGCAAGTATGCAGAAAATATGACAGCACATCAGTGAACATGCAGCACTGACTTCACAACAGGGAGCTTACAGACACTGCGGCATCGTAAGAGTGACTCCCCCACCCCTAACCCCCCTTTGTTACTCCTCTCCTCATCTCTATGGAGGACCTCAAAGCTCACGGCGGGCCCCTTACCTCATGTCTACGTAAACTTTGACGCTGTGACGTCACAGAGAGACGTCATGAGATCTGGTGATGTTATGGGTATCTCTCCGAGTCCTGCGTCTTCCCCTCAGCCATCTGGGACTGGTAGTCCTGTATTTCTAAGAGGGAAGTAAACCCTGTGAGCACCAGAATACAAATACTAAAACCAGGGTTTGATAGATGTTGAGCCTGGAAGGGGGCTCTTTCACAGAAAGGTCAGTGGTCGAGTGCATTGGAAGCAATAAACTCTGCACGGCTAGGCCCTGGGTTTAGCCTCTGCTCAGCCAGCACCTGTCAGGTGCCCACCCTCTGTCCACCTGTGACTCCAGCCCCGCACACACAGGGCTGCCCCACCCAACACCAACCATCCACCCCAGCTGCACCCACCAGTGCATAAAAGGTGTCACATGCCGTGGCAAGCGCACACTCAAAGCACCACCCAGAAACCACGCACCTCAACTGCCAGGAGAAACGATAGAGTGAATAACCGAGCCTCCCAAACCCTGAGATTATCTGTCCATGTCGGAAAAGTACCCGCGGAGCACTTCGATAATTGCACGGAACATTCAACCAGGGGAATGGGCCAGCAGAGGGGGAAAGATCATAAATCTAGTCAGGGTTTCCTCCATGCTGCACGTACTGCTCAGCTCTGAGAACGCAGGTTCCGCCCTCGGTCTGCAAGCTGCCAGCTCAATCTCTGTGGCCGCAGCGCCACCTACAGGCTCCGGGCGTCCAGACACTGACGCCCCTCAGCTTGTGATCTGGCTGCGGTTTATGGCTCTGGAAGCGAGTTTTCGTCACTATAATTGATTTTTGCAGAAACCTGCAGATGTTATATTACGTCTTTAGTAAGGCGAACTTCTTTAAAAAAAAAATATGTATTTAAAAATACACCTACGCCGGACACCTGGGCCGGGCAGTCTGAACCTTAGCAGGACAGGATGCTTCATTGGACCACGGCGTGGCTGTCCCTCAGCTACTCTGTAAGCAGCCCCCTTAGGAAGGGTGAATAAAAGTCTCTGATGTAGCATCACTCTCGTGAAGCAGGGACAGGCACACAGAGCCCCCCACGCTGGCCGGGGTCGTAGGAGTGGCGGGGCCAGGAGGAGGCGAAGATCAGAGCACTGTACGCTATGCTGCCTCGTGACATTTATAATAGGTTTATTTTATTCACCTCAAACAATAAAAAAAAATGTTTCCAGACATGCCTACTAACTGCAGCAGCACATCTGCAGACATAGGTGTTTATTTCTGTCAAAGCCACTTGTTAGTATTGCACTAACTTGTGAAATACTTACCCAGTTCTTCCATACAAGATACATATTTATATTCACGAACCAGCTGGAGGGACCATAAATGATACTTGCGGCCAGATCTACGAGAAATAGCAGCGCTGTGCCAGTTTTGAAAAGCTATCACATTTCAAACTTTTTCAACCTTTTTGTAACACTTCAAATCCCACGAGCAACCATTTTGGGCCCTGTTTAATAAAGCCTTGTCTTCCTGTCCCACTTTTAGTCCAAGCGTCTTTATATATCTTGTTTTTACCACCTCTCAGCGCCCCCGGTTTAATTACGTCATTCTTGCAGCTGTGGTGTCCATCCACTGACCCAAGTGGTACTTCAACTTTCAAATTCTAGGCAGTTACTTGTATTCATCTAAACAGGTAACACATATTGTGACATCTTAAAATATGTCCCTGTGAGGGTGTACGCCAAGACCTCTAAACCTTTCCACCCAATGGATAGGTATGCTTCATGTCTCCAGATTGGAATGACCCGGAAGCTTTTTGCAATGTTCACTGGTCTGCAGAGAAGAAACACAGAGCAGCCCTTGGCATTTAACTCAACTTTGACACAAGTTTGAACTTTCTATGCCTTGGCATGTCACATTGTCCCTGTGGCCTACATTGGACAGATAAAACATTGTGTGACCAGGTCCCTTCAAACAGTCTTCATTCCTCCAGCTTCCCAGGGGCAGCACTTCTGAGGACAGGAGTAAGACCCTTTCCATGGTGCTTGGCATCAATTCCAGAAGCACATCTGGTCACATAGGATCCTGGGCCCAGGAACTTGTAGTTGGAATGTTTGTGTGACATGGCGGGGGTGCTGTAGGGCGACGAACATGCACAATGCAAGGGTTTCTGTGACCTATGAATGTGGGAGGGGGCCATTCACCTACCCTGCATTAGGGCAGTGCTCGGGGACTGCAAGGGGCAGCTGCCGTGTAGTACTGGGCTCTCAGAACAAATGTTAAAATGCCCTTGGCATGACTAGCTGTACAAGTATTTCAAACATTTATTCCTTCTTATTTCCGCATTAGTAATATCAGATCTATATATTCTGTTAAAATAGAGGAAAAAAGAAAACGTGGGTGCTGGTTCCCTGCCATGTAACTCAAAATGGTGTACTGAAGCTTTATGGGCCACAAAGGGTCAAACTTTCTGACCTGTTTCTGGATTTTGCGTGCATTATATAATATTCCCATATCAGATATTTGCCAGCTTTTCCTCCTGTCACAATGTTCCCCCATCCTGCTCTCTCTGGATCTTCCTCTCCCACCTAAGCCTGGCCTGGCTGCTACTAGGCCTGCACTTGCTGGCCACCCCAGCCTCCAAAATAATGCCCCTGACCATGGATACCCAAAATATTAACCCTTACCCATCTCACTAGCTGCCCCGGCACTCTACCTGCTCTTTAGAGTTTAGTGCAGAGTCACTTCTCCCCTCCTCCCCCACAACGTTATTTACTAAAGCACATCCCTGGCTGAGAAAAGATTTGATGGACAATGCCTAAAGCAGTGGCTAAGGTTTCCTGAGCTAAGGAAGCCACTGGCTGAAGGAGGCTGAACCCAATCCTCGCAGAATGTGCATGGAATACCACATGCTTCCCGCGTATGGCGCAAACATATTACAAGCCAAATGTAATTGTGCATCTTTCCAATGACACATATTCAGAAACACAGCAGCCATTAGTTTGTGGAAGTCTAGGTGGAAACAACTACTGTAGTGGTTCTTTCACTGAATCGTCCATTCAACAAGAAGAAGCTGAAACCTGCAGATTCTCTGGCTTTGGTGAAACAGGGCATCGCCCTCTGCCCTGAGTAAGGAGAATCCACAGTTCAGCGTGCAATTCCACCAGCCAGTTGACACTACATGAAGAAGATGCAGCCCACAAACAAACTCCATGCGGGTCCCCCCTCTAGAGAGGGGTGGGCTCCACTGACCGGAGGAGCCACAGACTGGTCCTGAATGAGACGGAAAGGGCACCCTGTGAGGAGGCAGGTTTCAAAGTATATACAGTTAATTGTAGATGCAGGCCTTGGAGAACCATCCCTCTTCCACTGGACCAACCCTCGGGGTGTCACAGGAGTTAGGCCGGTGGCAGCCATGGGGCAACTGGGCATGGCTGGGGCTGCAACTGGTACCATGGGGGCAGGATACATGTATAACCCCCTGCATGGATGCATGGATGTATAGTTCATGAAGTTATGTGAGTATCATGCTACCATACGACGCACTTGTAGAGCACACCATCACCATGGATCTCTAGGTGTTTCCACCAAGGTGTTGAGATGTTAATGCTTCTCAGGAGGTCACGGAAGTGAGTGTGAGTACTCAAGTTTTAAACACCTAAACCTGAGGAGGCAGAGCATCATCCCCACCTCCAGCTCCCTCTCCTGCACATGCCAGACCCGGGAACCATTGAAAGATTCCAAGGGCGGAGTGGAGCATCTCCGAAGGGGTTCATGACAAACCAGGGCCTCATCCGAAAGATACTCTGCTTCTTAATATGAAACCTGTTCATATTAATTGTGTAAAAGGCGTAAAACTTGGCTCTTCACCAAGCCCGAAAATGACTTGGTCCATACAACTCCTGCTTCAGCGCCAGGAAACCCTCCTGAGTGAGTTGTGCGCTATACAAATACACATAACATAGCATAGCATTCCATAGCATAACATAGCATGAAATAGCACCACATAACATAGCATAGCATAACATAGCATGAAATAGCACCACATAACATACATATCATAACATACTATAACATAATATAAATCAGCATAGCATAGAATAACATAACATAGCGTAGCATAACATAAGATATAACATAACATAGCATAGCATACCATCGCATAATATACATAACATAACACTGCACAGCATACCATGGCATAGCATAAAATAGCATAGCGTAGCACCACATAACATACATAGCATAACATACTATAACACAATATAAATCAGCATAGCATAGAATAAAATAACATAGCTTAGCAAAACATTAGATATAACATAACATAGCATAGCATACCATAGCATAATATACATAACATAACACTGCACAGCATACCATAGAATAACATAATATAATGTTACATCGCATAACTACAGCTCACGTTTTCATGGTATTTTTTATTTAATTTTACATTTCCATCTGTATTTATCAATATTTATTTTTTGCAAATTTAACCTGTTTTTTTCCATACTTAATTTTGGGTTTTGTGAAAAAAATAAGCTGGACAGAGTATATTTCTGCATTTATTTAACCAAAAAAAGTGCACTTATGCCCGAACGCCTAATAGGTTTCAGTGATATAAACACACTCACATGATAAAATATGCACTTACATGTCAATCCGCACAGCTATTGGCCTGGCAGTCGTGACTGACTAGATTTAGAAACTCTAAAAAAACAACCCGATTTCCAGTTTATTTCACATTTAATAATGAATACAGACAGGAAAATAAATGGATTTCTATCCACATTTACCTGTAAAAATCAGTAAAAGACTGAAAACAGGGAGCCTTAAACATAACATAACATAGGTTAGGATAACATAACATAGCATTGCATAGCATAGCATAACAAAACCTAACATAACTTTTCTAAAGTTCCACCTCAAATTTATATCACCACCCAAGGTTTGCGGAGAGAGTCTTCCCACTGGTAGCAGCATCTGTGGTGCTATCTACCACTTGCAGCCACCAAGACCATGCCGGGGTGATGAGTGCCTCTTCGTACAACCCTCTCCCTTTGCTCCTGAGCATCAGAACTCCTAGACTGGGCCCACGCATGAACGTGTGTCACTTGTACAGGTTTCTGTAGTTCTCCGTAACATCCCTCTCATCCAACCCCCACCGTAGGCCTACGTCACAGCCAATGGCACGCGGGGTGCTTCCGCCGTCATCCGGCTGCCATGTACATTCTATATAAGGCCACCACTTGCTGCCAGGACCAGAGACTACATGTCCTTCATTCCCACTGAGTTTCAAATGAATGTGAATTTTCAGCAGTTATTCCATCACTGAACACCACCCCCCAATGACTGCCAATTTAGGTCCCACTGTCCACCACCACCCACTGACCATTCAATCTCCGGCGCCTCCACATGCAACCACCTCGGCTGCTGTGGCTCGGATCCATCACCGCTTATGTTTCTTATCAGAAAATGATTTCGTTGAACCCAGGAGGTGCTGTGAAATGGGTGGCTTTGGGCTCTAGTGTTTCTGAAGGCAGATCTGCCAAGTTGGGGCATTTGTCACTCCAGAGATGTACTTCTACAGGTAGGTGCCTAGGAGGGGCTGGCATGGCAGTGCCAAGCTACAGGTTTAGTTTGTGGTAGCACAGGGACTGGAAGGAGTCAGCAGTAAGGTGCATGCTGCAGGGCAGACTAGCTCTCCTTGAGTAAATATGTGTGGCTTGTTATGACTAGGTTCTCTAACCTCCTAAGTGCAAAAAGTGTCTGTCTAAAATTGTGTCTTGCTTCCTTGCCAGTCCCATTGCAACACTCTCCTCTCCCCATAATCCCCCTCCCCGCAGGAACCTTTGTAATTCCAAGTCTCCATGTCCAGGGTCGGAGTGGGACAGAAAACAGGCCCCAGCACCACATTAAAAGTGGCCCCCATTAGCAAATGAAATAGCTAAAAAAGTGGCGAATGTTTGCAAAAAAAGATAGTTTTGAACTGGTAAAGACAGGCTCTATATGTGTCCTGCAGGGTATGGAAGACTGCAAGGATATGATCTTGCTGCAGGCAATGTTTGTTGAAATATCAGGGAAATCAACAGTGAAAACCAGCCCAGTAGACCATGAAAAATACCCACAAACAGCCAACAAACTGGCCCATATACACCCCTTTCAGATCAGCCCATCAGACACCGCCTGGTTACCCTATAAGTCAGTCTGACCCTGTCCCTGTCTCTCTCGAAAGCACATAACTCTCAACAGAGTAGGAAGACCTCTTGATGTGTGTGTTCCCTGAAGTAGACCATCTGCAGAAGTGCATCCTGTGGTAAAGCTACACAACAGAGGCAGGCCGCCTACCCATCTGCTGCATAACATTTACAAATCTGTTCATAACACCAGGCCAAGCGGAGAGGAGAGAGCACAGCAAAGGTCTCTTCTTGGCCAGAGGGCGGTCTAGCTGCACCTACCAAAAAACAGGACATTATGGGATGTCTCCTATCCCCAACGAAATCCCTTTTGGTAGCTGGTTGCCATGGAGCTATACATCCAAAGGATATATCACCTCATACAACTTAAGCTCAGCCAGCCAACACCTCCTTACACCACCAGAAGTACCCTGCAGACCATGCAGAACCCATCCTTCCACCTTCTTGGAGGCATTGGCTGGATGCTGTCTCATGGGGCATTAGGAAACTTGAAGGCCACAGAGGTTAAGTGTTTACCACATATGGGCCCCACAGTGTTAACATGCTGAACTTTGTGTTGTTTGGTGATTGTGCATACTCTGGGGGATGTGTGTGTGTGCGTTCTGTACATACTCTGGGGGATGTGTGTGTGTGCGTTCTGTACATACTCGGGGGGATGTGTGTGTATGTGTTCTGTACATACTCGGGGGGTGTGTGTACGTTCTGTACATACTCTGGGGGATGTGTGTGTATGTGTTCTGTACATACTCGGGGGGTGTGTGTACGTTCTGTACATACTCTGGGGGATGTGTGTGTGTGCGTTCTGTACATACTCGGGGGGATGTGTGTGTGTGTGTTCTGTGCATACTCTGGGGGATGTGTGTGTGTGCGTTCTGTGCATACTCTGGTGGATGTGTGTGTATGTGTTCTGTACATACTCGGGGGGTGTGTGTACGTTCTGTACATACTCTGGGGGATGTGTGTGTATGTGTTCTGTACATACTCGGGGGGTGTGTGTACGTTCTGTACATACTCTGGGGGATGTGTGTGTGTGCGTTCTGTACATACTCGGGGGGATGTGTGTGTGTGCGTTCTGTACATACTCTGGGGGATGTGTGTGTGTGCGTTCTGTACATACTCGGGGGGATGTGTGTGTGTGCGTTCTGTACATACTCGGGGGGATGTGTGTGTGTGCGTTCTGTGCATACTCTGGGGGATGTGTGTGTGTGCGTTCTGTGCATACTCTGGGGGATGTGTGTGTGTGCGTTCTGTGCATACTCTGGGGGATGTGTGTGTGTGCGTTCTGTACATACTCGGGGGGATGTGTGTGTATGTGTTCTGTACATACTCGGGGGGTGTGTGTACGTTCTGTGCATACTCTGGGGGATGTGTGTGTGTGCGTTCTGTGCATACTCTGGTGGATGTGTGTGTGTGTTCGGTGTGGGAGAGAGAACAAGGCACTATTTTCTGTCCTCTATGTGTTCTGGGTGTTAATGACATTTGAACTTCTGGTGCAAATGTTGACCCAGTGTTGAATATTAGTGAAGCTTAGTAAAAATCTTTCTCTCTACAAAAGACAAATTGTGCAACTGTTAATGTTTGCACCTAGTTAGTGCCCGTCCTCTTGCTGTTTCCAGATGGCTCCATGTCACCAGGGACCACAAGCTGCAATCTAATGATTGGTTTAACAACCAAATACTTTCCAGGAGCAGCTATATTGTTTCACTTTCATTGAACCAACTGGACTAACACTCATGGAACAATAATTTGTAAAGGAAAGCCTAGTACAGGAACATGTGGCCCGGATGTCATAGAATGATTTGTAAACCTACTCCCACACACTTATCCCTTCTATTAACCGGACACCCCAGCATCCCATAGAGGTTTATTCAGCAGATCTATCAGGTCTTGTAAACCTGCTGCAGGTTCCCAGATAGTGGGGATTATAGCAGTGGTGCAGATGACTCCATGTCACCAGGGGCACCGTGCTCCAGCCCTGAGCCTTCCTGTAACAGACTAATGCACCCTGGGAGTTGTATGCTCAGCTCACATCAATTGACCAGCCTGCTTAACATTTGCAAACAGTGATTTGTACAAGGAAAGCGTAGGAATGGAATCCAAAGTCATTGATGACGTAGGCCTCACACAGCAACTGTAGTTTATTGTTTGGAAACACCTTGGACATATCCAGGAAATGGATTGTAAAAGAAACAGTCCCATAAAAGCCTGAAGCAGTTCTTTCCCCAGGAACCAATGCAGAACTGCAAAATCACTTAAGTAAATGAAATTACACCAGAAGGTCAAGGTGAAGTGGAAAAACCAGGACTGGCTCAAAGGGTTAGTTTCTCTTCCTGAACCAGGACGCCTGCGCTTCCTTAAGGTGAAGCAAAACTGTTGCCTTATGGCACCACCGTTAGGTGGCGCCAAAGTACAGGAAAGGCCAGAGAGTGGCATTTTAATGTTATCAGTTAAGAGGGGGACATTCTAGTGACAACATATCATGTGAATTTGCCGATGCACCTGAAAGTTCCTGAAAACAGGGCAAATTGTATTCTCACAACCAGATTTGTTTTTCTACTTTTTTGAGAGTAGCAAAGTATTTCATTGCATATAATCTATTCTGTGAAATTTGTGAGTGCACAAGGAAGGTTAGGGGGCCCTCCTTTCGCCAAATTAGGTAATGCCGTCTGGGCAGTTTTAATTTTATTATTAGCCAGGGGTGGACTGGTGGGCTTTCCTTTTATCGGGGGCTATTTTGATTGGCGGACCCTTATTTTCAAACTGCATTATTATTGTAGTACACTCCTTTTATCAGTCAGTTTGTGATTGGTTGTCAGTCACTTAGAATGAGATTAGTGTCACTTCAAAGCCCGCCTGGATTTTATGAGTCGAAGGACTAGGCCTACCTCAGTGAGGCTTTACGCCCTAAACGAACAGCATCCGCTTTTCTCAAGATGGACCTTACCCACATCACTGCTTGCGCTTTAATAGCCAGAACAATTATACTTTTACAGTCCTGACACTGGTCAGTGGGACTGCTGTAGCTTTAACAGGACAGTACCAGCACTTCTAAGCCAGGCTGCTATACTTTTAATGAGTCAATAAGTGAGAGCAGGGTCTGCTGTGGGGACCCCCGTCTCTGACAACAGTTGCTAAGAAGCATGAGTTAGTAAACATTATTTATAGAGTCCCTCCCTCACACTTACACGTGGGAAAACTAGTTCTGATTTTGCTGTGCCAGGTAACTCCCAGCACCAAGATCTTGGCATTTCCACTGAGTTGTGCAAAACAGTGTCCTGGAGAACCCAACAAGTTGTGCTGCAAACTCCAATGTACATTCGCGCCTGTGGTTGTTCAGAATTCTGACTAACCAAACAGGATTACAGTTGCCAAAATTAGGAATCTGGTTGGCTGGTCAAAATTCCAAATGCATCAAAATATTTAAAATTCTGACGCGATAAAAAATACTGTAAGAGCAGTTTTGGTGACCTAAAGAGTGATAAACCCATAACGGAACATGGAAAGTGAACATGAAAGTCACCATCCTAGGGTGGAACATTTTGTTTTAAACATATTTTATTGATTTTGCAATATAAGCAGAAAACAGGACCTATACGGACAAAACTTCTCAGAAAAATTACAAAGAAAATTACAAAGAAAAATTAAAAAAGCCTGCATGTACAGATCTCCCCTCCCACCAACTCGACATCTATCAAAAGGACATAATGGAAATCAATATGTGACAGTCACTGTCTCACAGCCAACCTGGGCACCTTCAACCCATAAATGCCCGGGTTTCATAATCAGTCGACTGACACACTGGACGAACAGTTTCCAATTCTATGCCCCACTAATTCGCCCACACGTACCATATCTTGGGGTGCTTGTAGGGGCAACCTTTTTCTTTATATATCGCCACTTCCAAACTATACATTAGGCCATACCTTTCAAGGAATGATGGGGAGTCGCAGCCTTCCACTCCCATACTATGGCCCGCTTTTCTAAGATCAGACCCAAATACAAGTCAGACAATCTGTATCTATTACCTCCCAAATCATTAGTGAGATGTAGAAGGGTTCATTTTGGGTTCATTGGGATCGACCACGCGAGAGCTCCACACTAACAGACTGTCACCTCACGCCAGGATGTCTGTAGATCAGGACAGCTCCACACCATATGAAAAAATGTGCCCTCCCCACTGCCACACCGAAAACAGGTCGGGGAGGCTATCACGTCCATGCGCCAGAGTCTATGTCGTGTAAAATATATCCTGTGGAGATACTTAAAATTTAACAGTCTGAGCCTGGCCGACATTGCAGCCTTACAGGGTCCCTCCATGGTGTCTGTCTAATCCTCATTCTCAAGAACCCCAACATCTGCCTCCCACACTGCTCTGAGGGCATGAAATGTATCTGGGTGACTGGAGGTGTTTGACAGATCTGTGCAACTTTGTAATCCCCCAGGTCGCCCAAAGAGGGTGACTATTTTGATGAGGTTACTCCAACCATCTGCTTCCTTCTAGGATGTCCTTCCACTCTATACCATATTCACAGTAGAGTCTTCTTCAAGGTGGCTCCCCAGGAATGGTTTGCATCCATCTCTTCAATGGCCGCTTTGCTTGGCAATGGCACGTTCAGTCTGGACTCCCGCATCAGCGTGTCCTGGAGGAAGTCCAAGGCGCTGGAGGCGGAGCAGGTAGTCTGAGTGCAGACTTGAGTCAGTTAGGTCAATGAAGCGCTTGTAGTTCAGCTGAACTTCCTGTCCAGATAGGAAACAAAAAGGGATTATGGGAAAAAGGTGACAGTTAGCTGAGCATATGGGGAAGGTTCTCAGTGGCATCATTAATACTAGCCTACCCCTGAGAGACGGGAGGGTCACTTGCCCAAATTTCAGCACTCCTGGTGAGCTCCCCATGCAATGATGCAATTGTCCCCAGGTTTCTTTTTCCAAGCAGTAGCACTTTAGGTCTCAGCCCTAAGGTAGAGGCACAGCTGAATACTGAGCGAGCAACCATGTTGATACATTTTCTGGATTTTCACCAATTTGTGAAAGAGCATCAGCTCTGCCCAAACTCTAAATGACCCCCAAAGTGTTTACCTGAACAAATTAATCAGGTACAATGTATGAAACTACAATCATGAGCAAGACTGAATAGCATATATAGCTGGCTAAATTAGGAAAAAAGAAGAGCTGAGGGAAATACAAGTGGACAAAACAATATACGGTGCTTTTTTACATTTCTTCTTGCAAACACAATTCAGTGTGTTCTTCAGTAAACTGTGGATGATTTTTAGTGTGCTGTTTTATTATTTTCAGAAATAAATTTATTTTGGAAATGAATAGGTGTCTTATGTACTTTGCAAGTTCGGATTGACTCTTCCCTCACTCAGCAAAAAACAAAAACAAAATATTTTTTTTACAAATAATTTGTTATGGCAGAAGTAATGGTCTGTGAACTGCTTCGTTTGCAACATTTAACATTGATTGCTTTGGGTCATATTACCATTAAGCATACATACTCCCAATGTTCAAAGAATGAATAGGGCTCCCTTTGCTTGAACTTACCCTCAGGAGAACGTGTTCATTACGGTGGTATAGGAGGACTGAAACACGGCACTAAAGGACTTATACATTCTATATAAAGAAGACTGGACATCTGCTGCATTTTGGTGGATGGTCCAAATCTGTCCAACTCTATATAAGGCCATAGGGCCATTGGGTGCCAACACACTCCACTGACGCAGAATGGGTCAAACTCAATGGGTTAGCCCTAAGTGCCTAATATAGCATAAGAACATGCTGTGAAGTGCTTTAACAGTAATTAAAGGCCCTCTTCCAGAGCTACAACGACGGAGAGGGTCTTTACCAACTACTATAGCTCAAGACTGAAGGGGTATAATAAGGGTTTCCAGGTTTTCAGTTAAACCCAATTATAACTGATAAAACACCGCTGAAGCAAATATTTCTTTTTCAGTACAAACTAGAAAATACAGGACCGGATTCAGAAAGGTTACTTACACTTTTGAGTAAGTTTACTACTTTTCAGTATTCGAAAACTTCTAATATAAGTTACTAATAAAATAAAAAGTAGTAAGTCCAGCACTACACCTGGCTAAAGACTGGCAGTGCAACACCCTCCTCACAACACAAAAGGGTCTGGGGAAAGTTTTTGACCAAGATGTGTATCAACTCCCCCAGAAAATCAAATTACCACACACAAATGGATGGAGTCAGTCATATAGTGCTTGGAAACAGCCTGTCCTTGTTCTTGCCAAAATTCTATAACTCCTGATTTTTTTTGTCATTTTAGAACAAGAGCCCTCACCTACCCAGAGTTGGCATGCTTCATCATCCGGTCCCTTCTCACACCATGAGTGGAAATTCAGTGGTACGGGCTACTACTCCCAGCTCAGAAAAGAGACCATGGAAGGAGCTCTCTGAGGATTTTTTTTAGAAGAATGGGGTCCCTTTCTAGGAGATTGGTGTGGGTGGGGGTCAATAGAAATGCAGCTCGCAAAAGTGAATAAAGTAAATTTAAAAAAGTCTACTGATGGACCAGTACCTTTATTGGCGGTCCCCAGATGGCAAATTAAAAAACAAATTGTGTGAAATCTTTAACCCTCATAAAGCTCGATCAACAGGTTTCTGCTCTATTCCAGGCCCCTTTGAAGGGGTTTGGGTATTCATCAGGACAGTTATGTAGTCATTCTGCTATAAAGTGCCTACAATAATAAAAAATGAGTGAAAAATGAGTGGCTATATACTTATAAAATCCATCCTAGTGGCAACTCTGAGGAGTCCACCATTCACAGCACCCAAAACAAGAGTTAGAGACCATAAACATAATTATTAATATTGCAATCATGGAATATGGTACGCTTAAGGGTGTTATTTTAATTGGTGAAATTACCCCCACCACCATGCTTCTAAAAATCATGAATGAAAAAGTCCACAAACAAGAAACATTTCACTTTGGGAATTATTTAAAACCAGTGAACTTAAGATATATTGCTGGTACACAAATGTTGTGAAAAACGTACTAACAACTAATTAATAGGTGTATCCAAACCCTATTCCAAATAAAATGTCCTATTTAGACCACCATATGTAATCACTGATTTTTTACTTACTGTCAAAAAATACACAATATAGCCTCTGCAGTATATATTACTTCAAATTCTATAATTAAAAATGATCATTTATTTTCATTAAAAACATACAATTTAACACTTAAAAACGACCTTCCTCATAAACACTCTAATATACTATTTTTCATGTGCACTCCAGTTGTTAGTCATTTTTTCACAGCATTTGTGTACCAGCAATATATGTTAAATTCACTGGTTTTAAATAATCCTCAAAGGGAAAGTTTCTTGTTTTTGTATATACTGTAACCCTGTCCCTTTGGGAGTATAAGGGGTACCTCTCTAATTTGTTTGGAGTGAAAAAATACCACATCAATGCTCACTCTCTGTCTAGTCGGGTGTTTGGCTATAACTCCAGCCTCATTTACTGGACATGATCAGGGCTAAAAACAATTTAAAAATAATGAGACGTTGGCTAAGATGATGACACCAATATTATTAAATATTAATTTGGCAAAAAAGGAATATCTCCTTTGTCTCAAAGAGATCTCATTTGTCAAAAGGATTCATAGGGCCATATGCAAAATATGTTTCTATCTTTAAAGTCACTCTATTTCAGTGATTGCTGATAACCTTAGTAAGCATTAAAAATGTATATATTCTAATTCTCATTTGAATACAAGTACAATATGTAAGACTATGCTCTCTAACACTGCAAATGTTCTGTTTTGTTCTCCTTGTCCATTTAGGTGATGAGACTGCATTTTTATAAGTTTTCCTTTTCACGGGGGTTGCTCTGCACGCCTGAATGACATCACACATGGGGCTTAAGGGATTTGTAGTTTAGAGAATGGGCTATATTAGTTGTCAAAGACGCGGCCCACATCAATAACTCTGCATGCGTCTAGAAAGTATGACGCATATAGCCCATGGGAACTTTAGTCTCATACTGAAGAGAAACAGTGTCTGACTAAAAGTATGTAGTTGAGCAGATCTTGATGATGCGGAGCATAATAATATCTCGTATTGTGATTCAGAACTACCCCCTTGTAAATGGCTATTTTATTGTTATCGCAAAAAAGTACATACTTTGAAAATGAAAAAAAAGGCTACGGTTTATTTGGAGGTGTAATCATTCTCTAATCCAAACTTTTAGGATTTGGATATTGACTCTTCAATAATTAAGAGGTTTTATATGCTTACTAATGATCCAAAAGACCATTTGACATAATAATTCAATACTGCAGGCGAGCAATAGCACCAGTGAGTAGCCTCTTTCATCTTTCGCGAATAAATACATATTTGGTAAATGAATAAAGGGGTTTATTTTAAGGTGAAACCATTCTCTAATTTTTAACAATGAATATCTTTTTTTCTATCTTTTTTCACTTTGTTTTTTACACCTCCCGAACGCCCCACCTCCATTAATATCTGGGAACAGGTCTTCATCTGTGGAGAAATTTAATGTGCTGGCTAATGATCCCAAACAAATTTTTGAAATGGTCCTATGATAAAGGCCTTCGTCGTCAATCAACTACTCCTCAAACCATATTGACATAAATTGTGTCTAAACTGGAAGACTCTAAAATCATTCATTATCATTCAACTTGCCAGTCTGAACAGAAGTTAGTACACCCAGAGAGAGCATATTTTTGCTTGTCCATGGAATATCTTCATTTAGACCGACTAGGTGACTGCGTAGTGTAAAGACCTATCTCGGCGCCTTATGAAATAGACATTACTCTAGATCTTCTAAAGGATTCTGCGTGATAGATTTGTCAATCATTGACCAGAAGAGATCATCTTTGGAATGTCCTTCTGTGAGGTAAAGTCTGGTTAGTTGTTTATTGTCACGCTGATAGCAAATGGTACTGCAATGTTCTATGATACGCCGTTTCACTTTTCTAGTGGTCATCCCTACGTAAGGGAGTCCACAAGGGTATCTTATGCAGTATATAACTCCACTACTGTTACAGCTGGCGTGCCGTCTCAATTCCCAGAATGTATTCGAACCAAGACCGATGTCGTTAATGTTGTCACATTACATATTGAACAAGAGCCACAGAGAAAATGTCCAGTCAATTAAAGTTGTCTGAGCATTTATTGTTAAGGGGCTTGGGGCTGGTGTGTACTAGGATGTCCTTAAGATTCTAGCCGTGCCTGAAGCCAAACACAGATTTCTTTATCTCCAATTCACCAACGTTTAAGATGTGCAAGTTCTTCAAAATCCTTTTTTTGATGGCGGTCGACATAGGACTAAATGCACTTATACAGACTAGTCTGTCTTCTTTGGGACATTGGTGGGTCTCCAAAAGAACATCTCTGGTTATTGCACGCTCTCTTCCTCAGTTGATTAATAAGCTGGTTAGGGTATTTTCTGTTTGTAAGTTGTTGTTTCAATAGATGTAAGTGTTCTTCAAATATCTCAGTTTCAAGGCACAGAATCTACTCACACCAGTGAAACCTGACTCAGACATCAATCACTCGACATGCTATTTTGCTATTTTGAATATCTCTCAGATATTTTTAATGGCAAACAGAAAAGACCGACGCCATCGTCTTCCGGAATCAATAAATCTCTTTGTGAGGTCAGGAAATTTTTGAGACTGGTAGACAAGAAATGCAAATAGTGACCATAATTTTGCTTGCCTCAAAACTGGAAGCTCACGCTACGTGAGAAACATCCGCACTTCAGATCTCTCATCACTTCAGGCAATAACCATCCCAAACAGCTTATCAAACTGGTCAGAGCAGCTAACAACTCCTCAACTTCCATCAAATTTGATATTCCAACGGTGAAACATTTGAAGAATTTACAGTTTTCGTAAACAAAACTGAACACTACCCGCAAATATAAAAATAAATGGCAATCATTTGAAATACTGAGAGCGAGGGGGTTACCAGTAGCTATCATGAGGCCCAAACTCTCCGACCATTTTATGAATTTGGTACCTGGACATATTGCTAAAGACCTTGCTGGACATCCATGCCTTAGCCAAGGTGTGCTTCCTTATTACTTCAATGTGGCCAAGTCACCCCACTTCTCCAAAAACCCTCCTGAGGATCCGGAGGATCTCAGCATCTTTCAGGCCGTGTCCAGCCTTTCCTTTCTTGCTCAAATCATAGAAAGCTGTGCAGCACGGGAACTGACCCAGCATATTCAAGACAATTAACTCCTAAATGAGTACCAGTCAGAGTTCAATCGAGGCTAGAGCACAAAAACAGCTTGTTCCAGGAGATTGACAATGCACTCTGCATTTTGGATTTTGGCACTCCTGCCTGCCAATCCTTTTCGACCTATCAGTTTTGTTTGATACAGAAAATCACTGTTTCTTCAGAATACTCTAAGAATCAGATGGGAATCAATGGGGTGGTACCCAGATGGTTCAAGTCATACCTAACGTAAAGATTACAGAAATTAAAAATTGACTTCAGTGTTTCAAAATGGATTACGGTGACACACGGGATCCCATTCTAGCTCCTATCCTCTCCAACTTATACTTCATACCCCCCTGGGCACTTACTATAGAAACCAGAGAGCCTCTATCAGCAATATGCTGATGATACTCGAATGTATCTCAAGGTCACCTAAATAACACTCTACACGCTTTTCAAGACTGGGTGACTGCCTATCACTCAAAGTGTAACCGGTCTAAGACAGAATTTCTCCTCCTCTCATCAGGCTAATCATCATTGCCAATACACTCCTGGTTGGATTCAGTCAGCATCCTAAACTGCAAATCTACCATGAACGACAGTGCCAAATCCCCATGAGTCCTCCCTGACAAAAAACTCAATCTAAAGTCACAAGTAAGCACCATGGTCAAAAGTACACATTTTAGCTTCGACTGCTCTAGAGCATTAATCACTTTATTCCAGAACAAGATCTCTAAACGGTTAATCAATCAATCACGCTATCGAGACTAATGCTACTCTCTTCTGGCTGGTCTTCCTGTAAAATATATATCTCAATCAATTAGAAGCAGTTTTCCATGCCACAGCACCCTTCATCTCAGGAGGAAAAGGAATGACCATATCTCTCCAATACTGCGGATGCCCTTTGGCTTCCCAATCAATCCAGAGCCATATAGAAAACAGATTGCATCACCCACAAGGCCCTTCATTCGTCCACTCTGTGACACTGGCTGCTGAGCTTAAGGAATCTGGTGGGAGCAGACCATCACATAATGCAGAAGCTCTGCTCCTTCAACTCTTAAAAGGGAAAGATTTATGACTCCGTCCTTTTCTGGGTGTGCTACCATATTCTAGAGCTCCGTACCTCCAATCTCATGCACTACTGCCTAACTGAGAATCTTCAAATCCGAATTGAGAGGCCTTCCGTTTGAAAGATATTTCAATTAATCTCTCTTCTCCAAACCAATAATTCTCAGACTTGAGGATTTCTTCTCTATCTCAATTTTATATCATACTTCATATTGCCTCATACCTGTTCCAGTTCTGTTGCTCAATACTTCACTACTTTCACAAGTGATAATTCTCATTTAATGTTCTAGTTCTATTGTCATACATGTTTACACATTGCTACTCAATATTTGCAACATGTATAACTCTCACTCTATGAGCCCTTACTATTGTAAAGTGGTCTGAACACCTTTTGAGTAATGACTGCATAATAATCTCATTACAATTGCCTTTTGGGGTTGAGGTATGGGAAAGCTAAGATCAACACTCATCTGGAATATAGGAATCTTTTTGGGGGGGTTGTGAGTGAATGAGGTACCGAAGTCCAACACGACTTAAGTAGAGAAGCATCTTAAGTGGGGATATTGCAGAGTGAAATATGATCATTTCCTGGAACAAAACATCCCCATCTTCGAGAGAATAAAGACCGACACCCATCTGGACTAAAAGAACTCATTTATGGCAGGTATAGAGGAAGTGAGGGGCCACTCTCACCTGGAACTGACATTCGTATGCCTTCTTCTCCTGGTGGAGCCTGGATATCTCATGGCGAAAGTCAGCTATCCTGAAATTATAACGGGACTGTTACAGCAAAGGACACAGATACGTTTGAGTTGAAGAATGTATTGTGCCCTTAATATAACTTTATGACATAAACACACATTTACATTTATCAACTTTTAATAATATATTTTTCCTCCCTTTCAATTCTAACTACTGAAGCCAGCCCTAACTGTGACAATATTAGTCTCTCTAAAATACATATTATTCAAACACTAGAACACTGTTATTCTACATTAATACTTTATCATCCTATACTGATACACTATTTCTCTATGTTGGTACATGTTCACTTTCCAAAACACGAAATTGATGACTTGTGTCCAGTTTATTCAAAAATGAAGGCAAAAGAAGACCAAATTCTTTCTTCCTTTCTCACCACAGAATTACAAGGGTGGAAGGTAATATGTAAGACGTGCGTTAAACTCAGCTATTGGAGTATCCGTAATTCACAGAGTTTTCCACCTTTCTTTACGTAAATGAACTGTGTAGATATTTCAGAATATATCAGAATTAGGAAAGCACAAATAAAGTACATTTTTGTAATTCTGAAGTGTGCTGGAAATAAATATTTTTATACGATCAAAACAAATCGATACACCAGGTGATGTCATTTCCACACATTATCGCTTGTGCGCTGTCTAGTTCTATCAGTAAAATGTAATTCTTTCAATGTAATAAAAAATGTGCTATCTGTAAAGGCAGTGCGCTAGCACACCATGCATACTCCACACGACATTGCTCCGCTCCACTACTCCACTCTTCGTCGCTGCATGCCTCTCCACTGTGTGACAGTTTATGCCACTACACTGTACGGCACTCTGTGCCACTCTCTGCAATACTA
Source organism: Pleurodeles waltl (assembly GCF_031143425.1). Lineage (NCBI taxonomy): Eukaryota > Metazoa > Chordata > Amphibia > Caudata > Salamandridae > Pleurodeles > Pleurodeles waltl. Next base: position 682,187,318 of record NC_090451.1, on the reverse strand, counting down.
ATCTACTCTATGCCACTACACTCTACTCCACTCCTCTCCACTCTATCATACTCCACTCTACAACACTCAACTCTATGACAGTGCACTCTGCAACACACCACTCTATGCCACTCCACTCTACGACAATCTACTCCACTCTACTCTACGACACTCTACTCGACTCTATGCAACTTCTGCTATGCCACTCTACGCCACTTTACTCGACTTCACTCCATTCTACTCATTATACTCTACTCCACTCTACTCCACTCTATGGCACTTCACTCTACAACAATCTACTCCACTCTACTCTACGACACTCTACTCCACTCTATGCAACTTCTGCTATGCCACTCTACGCAACTTTACTCCACTTCACTCCACTCTACTTATTATACTCTACAACGCTCTACTCCACTCTATGGCACTTCACTCTATGCCACTCCACTTTATGATCCTGTACTCCAATCTGAAGCCCTACACTCCATGCCCCTATACTCTACTCCTCCCATAACATTCCAAGACAATGTACTGCACTCTATGCCACTGCACTCTCGGAAACCCTGCTCCTATCTATGCTGCTCCCCTCTACAATCCACTACACTTTACGCCACTCTATGCACCTCCATTCTATGACACTCTACTCCCTCCATGACACTGTATTCTACTCTATGCTACTCAATTCTACACCTCTCTACTCTACTCCACTCTATGCAACCCTACTCTATTCCACGGTATACAACTCCTTCTGTGCCACTTCACTCTACTCCACTCCACTCTAGTCTACGACACTCTATGCCACTCCAGCCTACAACACTCTACTCCACTCCACTCTAGAACATTAACTTCACTCCACACCCCTCCACTCTCCGCACTTCCACTCTACAATACTTTACTCCCTCAATGACACTCCCCAACACTCTGCGCTACTCCACTATATGCTACTCCACAACACTCTATGCCATTCCACAACACTCCACTCTACGTCACTCCACTCTATGACACACAAATCCATGCCACTCTTCTCTACACCACTAACTCTTAACCGTGCTGAACAGCAGCCACGCTGGTGTATAACATGGCTAAAACACATCAGCAAAGCCAATAGCTCTTGCATAGGCAAGACCTATTGGCTTTGCCAAAGCTTGTTAGTTAGTGTAGCTGTCTAGTTACAAAATAATTATTGGGATCATGTTGATAGCAACTCCACCCATTGGAACTAGACTTTATAAAGGAACTGCGAGAGATGAAGACTCACTAATGTAATGTTACCACACCTCAGACTTTGTGGATGCCTTGAGCAAGTCTTCTTTCCCCTGCCTTTCCCTCAAACCCCCTTGAAATGCCTGGACAGAAAAAAACAAAACAAGCATTGGCAAAACCAATAGGTCTCGCTTTTGGGACCTATTAGTTTTCTCATTCGTTCTAGCCATGGTGCTGCACAGCATCCAGGGTGCTTTGCAGCATGGCTTAAAAACAAAAGAAATAACTCTCACACCCACAAAATGATGCAATTACCTTTTATTTTTAATTTAGTTTGATTATCCAAGTTGGATTGGGAAAGAAAATGTAAAAAAAGCAGGGAGAGGAAGCAAAATGAAGGTAAGGTGGTAAGTAAGGAGAAGAAACAAAGAGGGCAGGCAAGGAGATGGGGGAGAAGGCAACACAGGAAGGTGAGGTGACCAGAGAAACACAGAAGGCAATAGAATGCAGAGGGCGAGAGGAGGTGGGGGCCCAAAGCAACATGCAGGTGGCAAAGCAACACAGGGGGCACAAATGGGGGGGAGCAACATAAAAGGTGTGTGGGGGGGGGAGAAGGCAGAGGGTGTGGCCAGGTCCAGGAGCAAACGAATCATAGATTGCAATGTGGATCTGGGAGAGGAGAACCACACAGGCAAAAATGCACAGTTGGGGGCAGAGAAGAAGCACAAGTCTAGAACAACTGCAACAGGTGAGCGGCACTGGAGAAACCTGACACAAAGGCGACTGGAAAAGACCTGTTGAGTGCTTAAACAACCAAAAAAACAGTAGCACTCGAAAAGTGAGCAGTTGAAGGACACAATTACTTCGACCATGACGCGAAAGCTAATGCAACACATCCTAATAAATAAGACACAAACAAATGAGAGTGACAATAAAACAATGAGTGGCTTTTAAGGCCACTATATGTAAACAAAAGGCCTCGCAAGTGACAGCGCATGCCCTGTCTAAGGTGAGATCTTAATAATACGTAATTAAAATAAATACATTAACTATGGTCTAAATTAATCTCTAAAAACATAAGATCCAAAAAATGCAGATGGGTTGTAAAAAAAAAAATAAACCCTTATAGCCCAGAGTTTCTACAGCAGAATAAGAGAATGGCCTATGACCTGTTAGAAGCCCAGAACCTGACTTACTGGCCATGTAACGTCTGGATTTCCAGCCTATGCTGATGAAGAAGCTTGGAGCGCTCTTCTGCCGCCTGTGTCCAGCACTCACCCTGGGCAGCCATTACCGCAACCTCTAGTTCCTTCTGGAACTCTACCTAGGAACAAGGCAAAAGGAAGTGACATCAGTGAAATACTGCAAGACAATTATATAGCTGATACAGGTGGGATTGTCTCTTTTAGTGCTTGGATAGTATGAATCATTATTACACAACTCAATGTGACTCATGTTATTGACCACAGCAGGATGAATGGTTGAACTGATCCCGTGGCTGCGGGTAAGAGACTGAAATACTCAGTGGGTGCTCAACCTACTGAGCTATTTTAGCGCTAGACGGAGGTGTCAGCATACAAATGGTCTGCAGTGTTGCACTCAGATGTAGACTTACATTAAGCATTGAACAATGTTTTGCTTTGTGTTCAAATGTACAATTTGTGCAAACATTGAATATATTGAATATCTGTAAAAGGATGTGCTTTTGAGGTAGGGCTGGGGCCAGAATATTGAGTTTTAAGTACTGAGCTTCAAAAATATTGTAGAAAAAATATTGATGACTAAAATATAAACCAGGTAATTGCATATAGGTAAGGATAAGTTTACTATAATTAACTCCATATATATGTACCTTGATGATATATATATGTATAGGTGAGGCTAAGAATAGCGTCTTTTTGTTGTAAGGGTGGGGCTAAACTCTTATCCACCAATAGGAAGTTGGAAAAGGGAGACCATCGAGCCACCCACCTATTGATGACCTGGGAATAGGATGGAGGTGGGTTTAGGGCTCCCATGGTCCCATTTTAAGGCTCACTCTTCAGTCTCGCAGCGGTTATGCTGGGAACCAGGTGTGAGTTCTGATGTTTTCCAGGCCTTTGTTTCAAGACTCAAGAACTGATTTCACTTAACCTGTGAGGTGTTCTATAGCCTGAGGGGGAGGAAAACCTTATCGACCCACCAGATGCTTTAGGTTACGGCAAATCCAGAATAAGCACTATAATTGAAGCTAAACCAATCTTTTTTGGAAAAGGAGGTTGCATTATGGAAGAATACAGGATTATTCTTTCGTTTATTTAGAATAATGGATTATTCTTTCTTTTGTTTCACTGGATAAGGTGTATATTTATATATTACCTACTGGTGGTCGCCAGGAGGTAGTTATAGTTAGGACCATGTTTCCTTAGAAAAAGTGTTTTTTGACTTGCCTATATCTTTGGCACCATCTGATGAATCTTCACAAATTTTATTTTTAAGTGGCCTGGGTGATTCTTGTTGCACACAGGGAGTTTTGGGGTGATCCGTCAATCAGGGGCAGAGAAAAAGGGGGCTAAAAAAACATTGCATTCCCCATGTTAATTCCCATAGGACCTGTCAATACGTCTGCAGCTCGAACTACTACTCGGAATTACACCAAATTTGGCAGAAAGCTAGCTGCCGGTACCCAGATTGTGTTTTTTGTTATTTGGTGTAAATCCATTAAGTAGTTTAGGATATATTTAAAGACAAATAAATGTGAATATCTCTGGCCAAGAATAATTCATGAAAATTTGGGATTTTTTGCAAATACACATGCAAAAATTGGCTGACCACAACTTTACTAGAAAGTTGTGACCACCTTTTTATTTCACAGGACACGTCCCAGGGGTACAAATTCAAATTGAAAGTGGCATAAGGGGTCAGGGTGAAGGTACCCTGACCCCAGGGGTGCAAAATAGGTACGTTTTAGGGACAAAATATTGGTTTAATATAATTTTGCTTCATGTTGCGCAATATTTGTGAAGATTCGCAAATTTTTGCACATTTCAGTGAATTAATCGCAAAATATTTGTAATTATGGAAAAAATTTAAAGAAAACCACAGACTTATTCATACACAAATTCATTCACTCATCCATGCACTCAGAGGCTCGGGCGCCCACTCAGACACTTAGACACCCACTCAGACCCACTCATAGACTCACACACCCACTTTCAGACCCATCAGACACTCATGCACCCACTCACACATCACTGACAAAGACAGGCCATGTGCCAACCTGGCAGCGCACAGCCAAAGGCCATGCATGGCGCGGAGTTGGGTGGTTATAAGGGCTTGGCTACAAGGCCAGTCCTTGTGCTGTGCGTGGCAGGGGTTGGAATAACATATAGTAATTAAAATTACTTTTCGTTAAAAAAACATAGAAATTTGCTAAATAAACCAAAGGTTACAGGGACGTTATAGTTAGGTTCTGAAGTTACTTGTACAAAACCATAGAAATTCAGCTTTTATAGTTAGAGTTATTTCAAGTAACCATGACTTGTGCCCTAAGGTAACTATAACTTGTGCCTTCGCCATGCATAGCTAATTACTCCATATATTATGTCATTGATGAGATTTTGCATGGCATCTTTGATATCACTGAAACTTTTGCAATAACATTATTGATAAGAAAACTGTGCATGGCAAGGGTGCGAGTTATAGTTGCCTAATGGCGCCTGTCCCAGAAAGCTCAGTTGAACCACAACTAGTAGTTCAAGAATCTTCTGCAAATGAGCACAAGCAACCTAGGCATGTTTGTCCGTATTGAACCCCACTGATGAATTGCAGTTTGAGGTCCTGTGGCACCTCACGTTGGTACCCACGTCTTGGCATGCTCATGCCACTTAAGATGACTCGCTTGGCCCAACAGGTTTTGGATGAAATTGTTTGAATCAGTCAGAAACTCTGAAGGGCAAATAATTAATTAGTTTTTAGCTTGACTTTACCATTTCAGAGCAGCCTAAAAGTCCTCTCATATTATTTGGTCAACAAAAACATTTGCTGTTTTCATTAGGTGAAATTCACAAGTCCCAATGCGTTACAGTCATGGATGTTATCCGTATGGTAAGCATTCGTTCAGTTTGGTACAATGCAGTTCCTAAGGTATATTTTGCTATTTTTGTAATCAGTTGAACCATCTTATAGGATGATGTGATGAATGGAAATACTTGTATCAATAACAACCACTCATAAATCCTGTAAATACATTCTATTTCAGTATTCTAGCTCATCAGTGCCATTCTGGTCTGGGACCAAACATTTGCAGATCAATCTCAGCCCCCCCCCCCAAAAAGGGACAGTCAAATGCAAACTGATGGCCAGGTTCCATCTGAATAGGACCATTAGCAACCCCGGACATCAGTGAAATGTAGCTTGAAACCCTCTGGAACATTAAGTATGGTGCCCACTTCTCAGCATATCTTTACCACTTAGGGTGACAACTGTGGATGTGAATGCTTTGTAAATAGAAACTGAGGCCAGGAAATGACAAAGGAGAATGTATTTCCAGCAATAGTGGATTCCAGTACAATGATCCCACAAATAGACAGTGCTGCTCCCCAGTCGGTCGTCCCTCAATAAGTTGTTTTGATAATGTTTTTGTTGTGCGCAGCCACCAAACTGGCAATTTGTAACTGGAGTATCTCCAGCCACTTCCTAGTCAGGCAGCCCAAAAAATGCTATTGAGTTATGTAATCCATCCCTATTTGGTAGACCTGTTTCTTTGGAATATAACTCACTATAATTCTAAACTCAACAGGTCATGTATTCTTAAACTGTTTAGTCTATTCCTTGGCCCTGAATTCAAATTTCAAGTAATCTAGTGAATGAAAATCTCTTTATTGAAGATATTTGACGGTTGCTACTCTTTGTCAGCATTATGTGACCAATTTCTATCTAGTAATGTGTGTAGTGTGAAAATGGCAAATATTGATAATCAGTTTCATGAGAATTGATGATTTACCAAACTTTCCTCCGAGCTAGTTTCTTCTAATCCAAGTATACCCGTGGAAGGGTCGTAATCCTGCCCTATGGCAGGTTATGCTCTCTTCTTAAAAATCTTGCTTGGAGCAAAACAGATCATACTCAAGTCTGACTAGGGCCGTAAAGTAAATCGAAGCTTCTTGTTGCAGAGATCTTGTTGCTGAAGCTTCTTGTACTTCAAACAAGGTTGCACAAATGCAGTTGTTTCTTGGGTTGGTTGCCAGCTGTCGGGAATGACCCAAACTTAATTATAGTCAGTAAGAGGCCAGTTTAGCCAAAAGTTAAATATGGCTATCAGGAATTCAGCAGGTATGAATTACCATATGGAAAAAAAATCTAAGAGTCTTGGGATTTAAACATCAGTTGTTTATAGGATCCATATTATTTACTGGTTTGGAGTAATAAATATAATTTGTCCTTACTTAATGCGTGTAAAAATAAATCTGAGTAGTCTCACTGGGAAAACTCTAAATTCAATCCCAATATTTAATGTCTATATCCCAGAATCTGGAGCCCTAAATAAAGCACACAAACTATTCCTGTGCACAAAGTACACAAGGGCTGCCGGTCTTAGGTCCCAAGAAGGATAAACTCAAGGCGGGAAGAGGCTCACTCTCTTTTCCTGGAATGTTTTTCTGATGAGGTACCCCTCACGCATGGAAGAGGAACCTATTTCTCACATTGCCCAACAGAGCACGAGGATAACCCTCAAAATTATAGGTTAAATGTCTTTCTAGACCATACGGGGAAACTGTTCTCCGTGTGTTTCTTTAGGCATCTCTTATCTTGGGTTGTTGATCAGGAAATTTTCCTAGAATAAGAATCGTACTTCCATCCAGAATTCTAAGGTCTTGATAATAGCACAGCTCTTTGGGTTATCCTGGACAAGTATTGGGAGGTGGAGGTCAGCCAGTTTAGGCAGCGTTTACAGATTGTTTGGGGGCCTTTACAAAATTGATGAGCTAGGATAATCACCGATGCTGCCTGACTCGCTGACAGCCTTACATGCCGATTACGGGTGTCAGATCCTCTTGAGAGCTTACGGAGGTCTTTGTAAAAGAATAGCTACTCCAAAGAGTGTTAAGCAGGGGTGTAAAGTAGCAACCCTGTTATTCTCCTTGTATGACCTCCCATCAACCTTCACCAGGAGGAGAAACATACCTCCGTTCTTAGGTAGCCGCTATATACAATCTCCGCTCCATCCAGATAACATAATTGACATCCTTTTTGACAGAAGTGATGCCCAACAGCTACCAAAGTGCAGTCAATGCCTTGAACACATAGTCTTGTGATCTATTTCTCAAAATAAATATCAGAAAATATATATAATGGTCTTTAGGAGGAACATAAGGCAAGTGGACTTCACTTGGGGGACTGGGTCTAGCAGACTGGGGAGAGTCAATAGCTACTTACATCTTGATACTGTAGTTTATCGTAATTTGACCAGTGATCACCATAGAGGACGGCAAGTGGGGTGGGCAATATTCCATCAGTGGTGGAGCTGCACAGACTTTATAGTAAAAGGGGAAAAATACATGTATCCTCCATGTTGCTGGCGTATGAAACCAGGGTTGCATCAACTTTGCTATATGGGGTGCAGTACATTCCAAAGGGCAGTTATGCACCTTTGAAACAAGCAAAGGGAACAAGTATTACAAAGCCAAGAGGTCTGGCTTGGATTTTGAGCCCAGACTAAAACTTTAGAAACATTTGCTGCAGCGAAACGATTATTTTCTGTGTACTGTGCATTTATAAGATAAAGCATTTAATGAGAGCACTTTTGGGAGTTATAATACCCCCTGTCTGCATTGAAGGGAAAGCACTCTATATGAGGCGGAATAATATACTGAACAGCCAATAAGAAGTGAACGCCGTGTACGCCCCTTGGTGGAGCTAAAGCCAACTCTAGGTTTACTTTAAAGCATTAGTAACAATAGGTATGCAGGAAGGTGTGCTCTCAAGCCAGATCTAAACATATTACATTTCCTACTCAGAATTAAAAAGAGACTCTCATTTCAAACTTTACACGTTGAGCTAAGGTTTGTTGGAATTTAATACAAAGAGTATGGTAAAAAAAACTTACTATGCCATCAAAGGTATTGTTAGGCGGAAGATGGGAACTAAGTTGGATTTATAAATTACTTTTCTCAAATAAGACCTCACATTCTCTGATCTATCCTCATAAAACAATGCATTACAAAGGAAACAAGGTATCAAGAAGGCTGTTTCACTACTGACATTTAGCATTGTTCAACAATGGCTCGACTCCGTCCCATTTGTGAGCACACAGTATTAAAAAAAAACTAAGCATTCTGTCCTACAGCTAATTGACCCCCCCTAAGATCAACCAATGACAGCTGAAGAAGGGAGTTTTATCAAGACAACTTGTGCTCTTTGTGTAATGGTGGTGTTGAGAACATAGAAGGTGAACATTTTTTGAAAGGATGTTAATTGATAGAAAGTGACCACAGCAAAATAATCCTTGAATTTTGTCCAGGTTACACTGACAGACTTTTGTACAGGTTTTTAAATGTTTTAATATTTTGTGGTCTTTTCTTAAAATACATGTTAATCCATGTGTAAAATGTCTCATGGGTCTTTCTTAAAATACATAGGTAATGAATGTGTATCTGTTGCATCGATTTTATTGTTTATTAATTTCATTGGAGGCCCTTCCCAAAACTAATAAAAGGTGTACTATATTGTGTAGGAAGGGTATTCTTGCATATGTCACAAACACTGACAATACACTGGCACAATTCCTTTCTGTTGTTTTTAGTAGACTTGGATACACCCCAAAGGGGGCAGCCCAGGCCAATTACAACAAACAATCCAGAGCGTACTGGACACCACATTTTAACGCCTTACTAAAATACGTTACTTCTTTTTTGTCCAGTGGTACCCGCTCACCTCTTGCAGCATCCCCTATAAAACCTGAGCAAGATCTCACCGCTGCTGCAGCCAGAGCCTTCTCGACATCTCGGCTGCGTTCTGTCTCCACCTCCCTGCGGATTTGTAGGCGGAGCTCAGCGCAGGCCGCCTTCACTGCATGCTGTTTCTCCACCTCAAAACCCTTCTTTTGGGCCTGCAGGGCCTCTGAGCGTTCCCGCTCTAGCTTCCTCCTGAACTGTTCCAGCCGCTCAGCCTCCAGGTGATCCCGATTCCTTGCCACCTCCTCCAGCAGCTTGGTGAAGGACTGCAAGGGAAGAAAAGGGGGAAAGCTAAGTTGAGCTTTGTCATCAGATAACGGAACTTTTGAGAAAGTTATTGAATACAGTTAAACTAAAACTGAGCATGAATCTATGGATGAAGGGGCGATGCTCCCAAATCCACACTAAGTATTCGTGCTGACGGCCACGAAGCCAAAGATGGCGCACGCTTGATCCGTCTGCTCCGGAGGGGCCTAAACTTCTCCTGTTATCCTGGGCCACCCCACGGGGCAAATTGACGGGGAGCGAGTGCGGGGACCCGTGTGGGTGACCCGAGCACCAGTGGAGCCCAGAGCGAGCCTGGCGGAGCCCGTCGGAGACGGCCGGCGAGCCCCACGGCCTGGGGCCTGTCGTCGTGTTAATGCCGGGAGCCGGACTGAGCTAGTGAGCGGGCACGAGGCTGGGCATGGGACCGCGCGCCGTTTGAGGGGGAGCCAGCAGACCGCGGCTGGGGAGACGGGGCGGCCCCCCTCCTGCCTGGGGGTTGCTGCAGGGCTGATCGTGGAAAGCCTTGTGTTCCCGAGACCGCTGAGGACGGAGTGACGGCGACCGGGGGTGCGTGCGGGCCCTCCGTCCTCATCCTCGCAAGTAAGGAGAAGCAACAAAAACGGGGGCCCGGCTGCCGGGAGCCTTGCTGTGGCGCCGACCCTGCATGCGGCACGGTGTGTCTGGCGGAAGGGGCCTCTGGTGTAGCGGACACCCACTTTGAACACCGGCACACACCTGCGGAACGGGCCGGGCCACGGGAGGGCCGCCCTGAGGGAGGAAAGTACCGGACCCTCGGCCGAGCGAGACGATCGGCGGATAGAGGGGCCCCCTGTTGGATGGTCGTGCCCGTGGTGGCCTACTGCGTGAACGGAGCGCTTGCCCCTGAGCTTGGGACTAGCATGGCGGGCCCCTGGCCACAGAGCATGAAGGATCGCCCGGCTGCATTTGGGGAGATGGGAATCCCGGGGTGACCCCGACTGGGGCATGCCAATCGAGGAACTGAGTATCGGCGGACGGCCGATGGCCCGGGGGTAAGGCACAGCGACGCGGCGCTTTGCGGCACCTCCTTAAGAGTGGATGAACTGCCTAACAGGGCTCGCCTGCCGAAACGGGATGGGAGCGGTCCGCGGTACCCCGCGCGGTGGCCCACCACGGGGGATGGTAGATAGTGGGCGCCTTGCCTGACCGGACCGGTCCGGCCCCTGAAGTGACGACTACTGTGATCGAACTGGTGTGGTGCCTCGTGTCCTGGTGCAACGCGCCCGAGTCCACGGAGATCCAGAGCGAGAAAGCACGGGTCTCTGGTGCGGATTCTGCCTGGCGGCCCATGCGGGCTTTGAACTGCGCTTGAGACGGAAGTCCTAGATGGGGGATCCCCTGAGCTAACGCACCGTGGTCAGATTCGCCACTGGGGGGGACGATCTCCTACGCAATCGATGTCCCCTAAGAACCGCCACAGGGCTAAAGTCATGGACGGCACAGCGACCCCCGGGCGCAGGAGGGGGACGTGCAGGCTCCACTGCAGGTCGATGTACAGGACACTCTGGACAAAATATTAGGTGCGATAGAAGACACTAAGTTAACACTGCAACACGACATCAATCAGGTCGTGGTCGAACTGGGCCTCTTGAGGGCTGACCACCACAAATTATCGGACAGAGTCAAAGAGACAGAAACCACACTGGCCGACATCGCACCAAAACAAAAAGACCTGCAGGCCGAAATGTCGCATCTCAGAGATAGAGTGATGCGACTAGAGCGAAGAGCTGAGGACGCAGAGGGGAGAAGCCGGCGGAATAACGTGCGAGTGGTGGGCCTCCCGGAGGGGGCAGAAGGATCAAATATGGTGGAATTCCTGGAAAAATGGTTGAGCACAGTGGTGGCACCGGGCCGGCTGACTTCATTCTACACTCTGGAAAGAGCACACCGCGTGCCTGCGAGGCCCCTGGCGCCGGGCAGGCCCCCCCGAGTGGTGATCGCAAGATTACTGCACTATAGAGACAGGGCCATCTTGCTACAAAGGGCGCGAGAAGAGGGCCCATTTAAGGTAGCAAATGGCGAAGTCACGCTGTTCCCCGACTTTACAGTAGAGGTACAGAGTAAGCGTGCCTCATACATGGCAGTCAAAAGGGCTCTAAGGGATGAAGGTATACAATATTCGTTGCTGTACCCGGCTAAGCTGAAAGTAATGCTTGACAGTAAAACAACATTTCTTCAATCCCCGGAGGAGGCATGGGAATGGCTGGAAGCTCATGGGACCCAGACAGAGCGGCTCGGGAGGGGGGGCCCGACCGGGGGTGGACCGCGCCGGCCCCCCAGGGGAAGACGGAGCCGAAGTCGCCCACGCTTGGCGCCATCCCGGAACCAAAAAGAAAGTGGCAGAAGAGCAGCACTGGAGGCAGCGGCCCGTGTGAACGGAGAGGGGACCCCCCGGGAGGACTCTGGCGGTGAATCTGACGAGACTGTGATGTCATCGGCGGGGGGCTCGAGCAGCTCGGTGCAGGCCCCGGTAGTGACCCCACAAACTGCAGATGACCTCTGAGGCCCAGAGGCTTACCGGACACCCTGGGGCGGGCGCAAATGGTGCACTAATGGCTCCTCCGTGCAGGGCCACCCCCCTACTGGAATCTCACCTGTACAGGTGGACTGGCGAGAACTGCAACTAAAAGATGAAACATGCTGCACTGTTGCATGGGTGTTTTTTCTGTTTTTGGGCAGCCTACTGTTTGAGAGGTGCCCTGGGGAGGGGGAGTTGGGATAAGCAGTTACAAGTTAGGATGGCAAGGGGTGGTGAATGGTTGCGTAACAACAGTGCTTCACTAATGACCAGGGGACAGCAGACGGTAAGAGTAGCAAAGAGTAACCAATGTAAATTTAAAAATCACCAACATGGCAGAATACAATTTCTTAACGTGGAACGTTAGAGGGATGGGGTCACCGGCCAAGCGACACAAAATACTGGCTTATTTAAAAAGGAGGAATATACAGGTAGCAATGCTACAGGAGACCCACCTGGCGGCTGGTGAACCTGAGAGATTGAGACGTAGGTGGAGGGGGCAGGTGTTCGCAACAGAGTACTCAGCGTACGCAAGGGGAGTAATGATCTGGATCCGTGCAGGGGTTCCCCTAAAGATAGAAGCTTCCAACATAGATCGTGAGGGGAGGTTCGTGATTCTGGAGGGAAGGCTATACGGCACACCGATTGTCCTATGCTGCATGTATGCCCCAAATCAAGACCAGATCCCATTTTTGACGAAATTATCGAGCCACCTCACCCGCCAGAGGAGAGGAGAGCTTTTGGTTGGAGGGGACTTCAATAGTATATTAGATGTAGACTTGGATAGATCCTCCCCCCCACTGCAGGGTGCAATGTCAAGTAAGATAGCTGGGAAACTTAGTGAATGGATGAGCTACTGGGGGCTGGTGGATATATGGCGGGAACAACACTTACACGACAGGGATTACTCATATTATTCGGGCCTTCACTGACTCCACACCAGAATCGACAGGGTGGCGTGTACGGCAGACCTTGCACGTGGGATGGTTCACTCAGAATATCTGGGCCGTACACTGTCCGACCACAGCCCTCTATTGGTAACGTGGATGGCAGCAGAGATTAGGCCCCCCATGCCGGCCTGGAGATTGTCCCCTACAGCACTTGAGGACCCAGCATATAGAGACGCCCTGAGACAGCACCTGACTGACCATATTCAATTTAACAGTGGATCCACCACCTCTAGATCTACGGAATGGGAGGCCCTCAAGGTGGTGACAAGGGGTTTTTGTCTTGGACAATCGGCCGGAGTGAGACGCACACTTGAAAGGGAGCTGACTACGCTAGAGAAGATAATACATGAGGGAGAACTTACTCAGGGGGCTGGCACACTAGTAAATGAGAAATATAATCAGGCAAAGAGGGACCATTCCCAGATCGAAGAACAACTCAGATGCCACAGCACACAAAAATACTTTGCCTCCATACAATCTGAAGAGGGTAGGTCTGGGAAAATGTTAGCCTGGTTGGTGAGGCCGGGTGGAGAGGCCGAGCCCATCACAAATGTGCTGGATAAGGAAGGGTCATGCAGAAGTAGACCAGGCCCTGTAAATGATGCATTCAAGGAATATTACACCTTTTTATATGGAAAACCGGCTGAAATCAGTACGGAGGTCTTTGATAATTACCTACAACATATACCTATAACGAGCCTGATGGCCGGAGACAGGGATAGGCTGGGGGGCCCAGTGACGGTGGCGGAGGTCAGTGAAGCTATAGCTCAATTAGCCTCAGGGATGACCCCGGGAACAGACGGCCTCCCCATGGACTTTTATAAAAAATTCGAGAAGCAACTGACCCCCCAGTTGGTAGAGATGTATACAGAATCGCTACAGAATGGGATAATGCCGTGCACCATGAGAGAGGCAATGGTAGTCCCACTCCCTAAGACAAAATCTAGGCAACCTTCGGTGACTGACTTCCGCCCCCTGTCAATGCTAAACAGTGATTTTAAAATACTAAGCAAGATCTTGGCCAACCGTTTACTCCCTCTTGTACCAACTCTGGTACATGTAGATCAGAATGGTTTCGTCCCGAATCGCAGCACCTCCTTAAACCTGTGACGTCTCTTTGCGGTCCTGAATATGCCTAGCGACACGAAACCTGCAGCAGGGGTGTTGCTCACGGTGGATTTTGAGAAGGCATTTGACTCGATCAGATGGGACTACTTGAGAGCAGTGATGCTCCGTATGGGAATGGGTGAAGATTGGGTCAAATGGGTGGACTTGTTGTACACGTCACCGCTGGCAAGAGTGAGAACAGGTAAAACAGTGTCCGGAACTTACCCAATTCACAGGGGAACCAGACAAGGTTGCCCATTGTCCCCACTGTTATTCGCCCTGGCCATAGAGCCGCTGGCGTCCCAGATGCGGCAGGAGGGCGTGGGTAGAGGAGTGGAATGGGGACACCAAGAACATATCATCTCGCTATATGCTGATGATATACTTGTCTACCTTAGGGACGGAGAGAAGGATCTCCCATGGGCGCTGGGAGTGCTGGAGAACTATGGGAACATATCTGGACTTTGCCTCAACCGTAGCAAGACATGCGTGTTCCCTATGGCTCCGGGCAGCGAAGGCCCGACAACATGCCCTGGGGATATGATTTGGGCCCCTCGAACCTTTAAGTACTTGGGCATACAGGTGTTTCACGACAGGGCAGACTTGCGCGAGGGTAACCTGGGCAGAGCTCTACGATCTCTAAAGTCCTCGGTGGGGTTCTGGCGATAGCTGAAACTGACGATAATGGCCAGAGTAGCATTGTCCAAAATGGTCATGCTGCCCCGGCTTGTATACTACTTCGCTAACCTGCCCCTTCTGATTCCAACAGTGTGGTTTCGTGAACTAAACACCCTACTCAGGGAACTTATATGGGATGATGGTCGTAGACGCACTTCGCTCCAGATACTATGCAGGCCAACTAACAAGGGGGGTCTAGGAGCACCAGATTTTGAAGCCTACTACCTGGCATCCCAGCTGCAATGGGTTGCCGGGTGGCTCACAGGTAAGGGTCACCTGGAGAGGTACACCGATCAAGTAGTGGAGGACATAAATCAGTTCATTGCTCGAATGACAAATAGGAAGCTTAATCCCCACATACACAGCCCGATGACAAAAGTGGCGTCAGCATGTTGGAAGAGGTGCGTGAAAAGGGATGGCACTGTCCCCCAGTACTCTCTGGCCCTACCCCTGGCGGTACTTACGATCGAGGCTGGTGAGAGGAACCTGGGAGGCATGAGCCTCGGAACCTGGAGGAGAGCAGGAATAGAAACGGTGGGAGACCTGTTTCAGGATGGAGTGTTGAGGTCTTTCACTAATCTTGTTGACAGTGGAGTCTCCCCGGGTCAGTTCCTTATGTATCATAAACTGATACATGTGCTGAAAACGCACTGGATCACGGTCAACGCGGAACCAGCCACCCACAGGGTGCTGCATCTCCTATTGACATCAGGAGATGAGTCCCATCTGATATCTAAATTATACCGAGTTCAAGTTGAGGATGCACTAGATTCCCTGCGGCCACTGAGAGAGAGATGGGGGAGGAAAGTCGGTAGGGAACCGTCAGATGCGGAATGGAACAGAGCTTTGGCTAACCCCCTGACCGTCGCTCGCAGCACACGACTGAGATATATACAATATAATTACCTCCACAGAACGTACCTCACCCCACATCGGCTAACAGTAATCTATGGGGGAGTTCCTAGGGTGTGCCCCAGATGTAAAAATGTAGACGCAAATTTTGACCACATGGTATGGACCTGTCCAGAGATCCAACTGGGGAGGGAAGAGGTGATGTCCGACCTATCGAGACTCCTTAATATGAACCTGACTCCGACCCCTGACAGATGTTTGATGGGCTTTGGGGATGGGTTGCCGCGGGGAAGAGTGGAGACCCGATTTCTGAGTCTGGCACTGGTATTATATAGGAGACAGATCACAAAGAACTGGAAGGCACAGTTTCGGCCCCCCCGGGTTGGGTGGAGACAAGACGTTACAACATGGGCTAGAGCCGAACTCCAGGTCCTGAAGAGCGAGGAGGGGAGGGGACTGCGTCGCCACCCTATAGCACAGAAATGGGAAGTAGCAATGACAAGCTGGGACAATATATTGAGAACAGCGGACGCAGACACATCAACAGGAGTGGAGACTGGATAAACATAGGAAGGGAGGAGATGTTGCCTCGCCCTCTAGGACATGATAAGGGAAAACACGATAAGGCCAAGATTGAACAAAAGGCGGACAACAGGGGACAGAGCCCAGGACATTGAGTAACAGACAGGTTGGACCCGGTAGACGCCCCACCTACCTGAAACCAGACAAGTCTATGAGTAATGACACCATACATACTGGAAAAGCCAAGAAATGGCATCCCCCTGCATTAGCAGCCTCCACCCCCTACATTGCCATCGTGTTTAAGTTTAAGTTGATTAATGTTTGAAACGAGTTAAAGGTGTTGTATAATAGCTAGGAAAACATGACTCTGCTACACCAGGCCAATTGGGCAACCCATACGAGAAGAAGCGCCACTGATGTTCTATTCTTGCATAAGTTTAAAGTATAAAGGTTATCGAATAATTAATGAAGTAGAACATTCAAACAATGTAGACAGTAGTGATATTAACACTGTTATGCACTAACACGAAGCAAACAAGATGGTGCTGTAAACATAATACTGTTTATTAAATAATAAAATGTTAATAAAAAAATATTTAAATTTTTTTTTTTTTTTTTAAAGTATTCGTGCTGACTGTCCTTTGTGAGTTTTTTAGATATTAATGGAGCTTCGGTTGTATGTTAGAATATTGTCAGCAAAAGTATCGTCTGACATAAATATTGTGTCCTAAATATCGTTTGCATTTTCTATAAGTAACTAATGTTGCAATATTTTTGTAAACAATATTTAGGACCCAATATTGCTGTTAGACAATATATTACGTATAATATCCTGGCACAATACTAGGCTGTATGTCACTATATCACACGCATAAATGTCGTCTGGCACAATTAAAGAATATTTTAGTTACATTACTCTGGTATCTTGCCTCCCAACCACCCGTCACATCCTAGGTCTAAGTCAAATTATGTAACCGGCAAAGCCTGATGGAACTTGTGGGAAGTTACTGACTGGAGCAGATGTTCATGTGTTGAGAGGAAGAATTGGAGGCACTGCTGAGACCCAACCTTGATTTTAACCATGCAACCTGCCTGCTGATCGTAGCATCTAAATCTATCATGATAAATGCTGTGCTTCCTAAAGGGAACCACTAAGGACCCTACAAGGATCCACTTGACCTTTTTACTCCCCTTCTCAAGGACCTTGCCTCCTCACATGTGGAAGACTTCAAGAGATGTGAATCCTGCTGACCCTCTTAAGTTAGCAGCATCCAAACCCACTTTCCCTATGTGGGTACTTCCAGTGGGGCACCTTATTCCAGGCCCTACCACATGGAGCTGAGAGCTAGTCTCAAAGAATCCCTAGAGTTGGCTCAACTGGACATTCCTCAGCGACATCTGCTGTTAAAGGACTCTCTGCTGGACCCCTTCCGTCCAAGCTTTGAAAGGAACTGCTGATCTGCCACCATTCTGACCCTTATGAGAAAGGACATTCTGTTCCAGCCGCCCATAGTCAGTATTGTCAGGCGAGCATCTCGCTCTGATGCGTGCGTGATAGAGTGGATCACTTGGTCTCAACATTCTACTAAGGATGACTTGTGAAGCCTCAATGCACTCTACTCAGGACTTGTTTGGGAGGGTTTGAGAGGACATCATCTTACAGCTCTTATGAGATTTGACATTAAGATGCTTCGATTCATCGCATATCTGACGCTCTATAGATTGCAGATTCCAGGTATGACGTATAAAGTCTGCACTCAAGCATCTTGACCCACCCTTGCGTGACATAATCAATTTCCAAGCTTGAAGAGGCTGCCTAGATGTTCCTCACCTCCTCCTGCTCCTTCAGGGCTCTCTGCTTGCCCTCCTCAGCCAAGGTTCGGTAGACAGACAGCATCCCCTCCAGCCTGTCGGTGGAGTCGTCATCACTCTCATCTGCCATGATCTCTGCCGGCGCGGGGCCAGCTGATGGGGCTGGCTCCTGCTTCCGACGTCGAATCTTCTTGCTGGTGAGGAGCTCATCTCCCAGTGCTGCTCATATGAGACACAACAAGCAGTTGAACACGGCACGGAATGCAATAAACCATGGCAGGGTGCAAGCCACCCTGCCCACTGCCCTGTCCCTAAAGGCTGAATAAAAAATAGGAGACAATAGGGTAATTATTTCAGTAGAGCTGCTCAACTTCTAGGAGCTAGTCAGTGGCAGTACTACCAAAAATCAATGTTTCTTCATCAGTGATATGTTTTATTATTTTCCCAAGGGCCGTAAATAAACAAATGCTTGTTTCAGATTAAAAAATAATAATTTGGATCACAAAAGTGTATTTTGCAATTGAAATGAATGTATTGCCTGGCAATAATGTATTTTATTGTTTTAAACTTTCAGTTAAACAAGTTGTACTGCTGAAAAATAAGAGCGAGGAAAGAAACGTGTGAGCATATATTTGTAGGGGGTTTTAATGCTTTTAAGAAGTGTTTCCTTCAGATTCTGAACATTAGCAATAAAACACTACTCAAACACAAACACTTGAGGAGCTATAATTTATTGTCCTGCTCAATTCTACAAAGCCATTTGGAGTCTTCCCCAGTTTATGGCTTCTACCATTCTACTACTGGGGGAGAATTTAAAGAACTTCTGGTGGCGGAATGTGGGGGTAATGCGATGTGGGAGGTAACATGGTACCAAACAGTAAACTCACCCAGTATGTCCATGTGGGTGACCCTCTGGGTGCAGAGCAAGGTCTTGTTGACGAGTCGCTCCAGCGCCTCAATGGACTCGCCCCTCTCTCCCGCACGGTGGCCACCACGTCTTGTTGGGGAGCCCTCCCGGGAGCGCACAGGTGAGCTCAGGGTGGGTCCTGTGACGGATCCAGGATGGGTCTCACTGGTGCAGGCTGTGCTGGGTGGCTCCAGAATGGACCTGGCAGACCCAGGTGCAGCCTGACGTGTCCATGATTGGCTAAGTGGCTCCACAGTGGACCCCGTGGAGGATGCAGAACGTGCCTCATGGATCCTGAATGAGCGGAATGGATCCAGGCTGAGCAGAGCAGATCCACCCTCCTGTTCCTGGATCGAGCAATACGTTCCAGCAAGGGCCCAGTTTATCCAGTTGGGAACTGCTGAATCTTGCAAACCTCACCTGGTTCCTCTAAAGACCCAGTGGATCCAGGAGAGGCCCTTCGGTTCCTGGATCGAGATGTAAGTTCCAGGAGGGGTAACAGTAGTTCCAGGTACACAGTTCTGGATGGCAGTAACTTCAGCTGGTTCCAGTACTGGCCCGGTGGACCCGGGGTAGGCCCGGCGGTGCCCTGGATGGGCCTGGTGGCTGCCGGGTTGGTCCGGACGGTGGAAGGTGCTCTCTCACGCAGGGCACAGGGAGGACAGAAAGGCAGGCGCGGCCAGGAGCCCGGTGCACAGAGTTGCCAGGCAATGGCCGGCTGTGTTTACCACAGACTCTAACAGGCCGGGGCGAGGTATCCTGCTGCCTCCCCTTCCGGTTCCACAGCACTGAACTCTACATGGGCAAGGCGCGAGAACAGATAGAGGCGGAATATGCGCGAAACAACCCCCTGGGAGACCCCGCGCTCCTGCGTGAGGACCTCTGCTTTCACAGCACACGCTGCGAAGTGCATCGCCACTAGGCGCTAGGTCGACTCTAGCTAGGTACGTGGCTTTGCATTTCCTTTGACCTCACGATTTTGGATACATGCAAAAGCAAAGTTGCCGCGGAAAGTTTTTTTTTCTAAACATGATATTAGCTGCTGACAGCTCAATGTTATTTATTTTATCAACTTCAGAAGGATGAACAGTTGAGTCAACAAATGCCAAGATCTCAAACTGTGACATACACTCTCGTGCCATGCATCAGTGCACCAGAATCTCAACCCCCCGAGCTGGAATGGGCAGAGGGTACAAAATGATTATGTACCTTTAGAAGGGAGTGATGGCAGACGCCATGTAAAAGGCATGGTTGTAGAAGCCTTGAAGTCAGCAGTGCTGCCATTTCACTCTGCTCCACAGACTTCAGGAGAGACAGAGTGGATCATTACAGGAACGCATTACTGCTTAGATGAGGGGCACAGGGAGAGGACTCCGTAGGAAGATCAGGTCTCCATCACAGGGAACACTGCTGAGAATAAACACTTTTTCCTTTTTGTGCATCCACTGCATGCCGTGGGCTGCTCCTCTGTTGCTCCTGGGTGGACCCCATTGGACTTTCATCCTGGATCCTGCAACCATGGCAACACATAGGCCGCTCCTCTCTCATTCTAGGGTGGACCATGTAGGCTAGTTGTATAGGCAGTGCGTAGCCAGTGTGCTGCTCCTGGATACACCCTATAGGACTTTCATCCTGGATCCTGCAACCATGGCAACACATAGGCCGCTCCTCTCTCATTCTGGGATGGAGCTTATTGGACATTTACCCTAGCCGTGTGTAACCAGTGCACGCAGTGGACTTCTCCTCTGTGGCTACTCGGATGAACCCTATTGGGCAGGTATCCTGGGGGTGTGTCGGGAGGGCATGACACTCTGGCACTCCTGGGTGGACCCTCTGGGGCTTTCACACTGCCTGCTTTAGTCAGGGTAGAATTCAGGCTGCTCCCCTCTCATTCTGGGGTGGACCATGTAGGACAGTTGTGCTGACTTTGTGTGTCAAGTGCATGTCGTGGGCTGCCAAAACCCGGCGCTCCTGGATAGGTCAAGAAGATATTAATCCGGACTCCTGAACCAAGGCTCGGAGTGGGCAGCTCCTGTGTCTCTCCTATGTAGGCCCTATGGGACATTTACATGGGGCTAGCAGAGAGCTGATCTCAGATGTCGTGATGGCAACGACTCTCTCAGAGCCGCTCTGAGCATGGTAGATATGTGAGGGCGGTGGGTGGCTGGTGAGAGCACAGAGTCATTCATCTCTCCTCTGCTTCCATCAGGAGTGTGAAGACCTAAGGGAGATTGTGGAGATGTGGGGGACAGAGGCTCTTCATCCTTCTGGGTTCTGGGACACAGGGATCAGCAGCCGCTCATCTATTGCTGTCCAGGTGAGGCAGTAAAGTGTAAAAAATCTTGACCTTAGTGAAAACCCTAATTAATCACCGGGTAGGCAACAAAGTTTATCATAAAATGTATTCTACATAGTTATATAATGGCAGTAATCTCTGTTCTTCATTCAAAGTACCTGGAATTATAATTTAAAAAAATGATGAAAACACAAACATAACAACAGAACAATCACAATAAACGAATAAATCAGACGCAGTAAATAACGATTTCATCCTTCTTCCTTGTTGAATATTTCGTGGCTGCAGTCCTTATTTACTATGCAATCCACTTGGGAGGTAGTCCTAAAAGGGTGTCACATTGTTGGGCAATCCTGCCCCAAGTCATTCCCATGTGTGTGTCCACAAAATAAATTGTGAGGTAGCAACTTGGATGACTCCTCCAAACAAAATTGTCAACATGTTTCGGCCCCACTGTACCTCTGGACCCCCTCAGGAATTAAGGAAAGGTGAAATACCTTATCTGTAATAATTGCTAACAATACACAAAGAGTGGGTTTTGGGTCCGCACCTTTCAGCCATTGCCTTATGTTGTCCAGCTTAGCTTGAGACTATGTCAATCACGTCTTGGCTCACCCAGAGGTGTATTCATCTCTTACCTACCGCTATTAACTGTTGAGGATAAACTTCCACCTCCGCGAAAGCGCTTCCATTAAACTGCAAGAAAGAGTACTTTAGAATTACAGCCCTGCCCTCTCTGCACTACTGCTGGCTCCTTCGTGTGTCACACGATGTCGGCTCCCCTCACACGGACACCCAATGTGGAGCCGATATCACACGGTGGGGCTGAAAACAGCTGCAAACCACTGCACAGCTGTGGCTTTTTAGCTGTTCTCGGAGGCTCTGGGCAGCCATTGTCAAACAAGGATGGGAAACACACCCCAGGACATTAGAGGCAGCAGGTTTTGCAAGGTGGGGTGTGTGTGTTTGTGTGTGTGTGTTGTCAGCATCTTATTTTTGTGAATCTGTGGCTTCTCTCCGGTCCTGCCCTGGTTGTGTGTTTGTTTAGATGAAGCTGAGGGTGTGTCTTGGCATCTCTCTGTTGTGCCTCTATGTGGATCTTGTGTGTGCACTCGCATTTATTTCTTCTTCCTGTGCGTGTGTCTCTTTTCTGTGCGCATTATTGAGGTCTGTGGTTTTGTTTTTTTCCTAATGTGTTTCTTTTGCAGATGTTTGGCCCTACTCAGTGGTTCGGTGGATTCAGTGGCAATGGCTATCAATAGTGCAGCAGGTGCAGTGGCACAACGGTTCAGAAGTCTTAGGGCCCACTACCTGCCAATTATAGTTGCGTTATACCACCATCCCAGGGCATGAGGTGGGGGGCATGGTGCCCTTGTTATGCCTCAGTGTAGATGCCGGGAAGCTACGAATAGAAACAACCCTGAACGAGTAAAATGCCGTTCTTGTCCTAAAAATAATTGTAAAAGGCCCCTAAATAAGAGCGCTCCGAGTCCGCCGGGGCCTGTCGAGGCGCCTCACTCCCGAGCAGTACTGCAGAGGCGGCAGGATGAGGCAGGCGGCAGGCCCGCAAATCACCTTCCCCGGCGGAGCGACGGGCGCATCCGAAGCAATTACAGCTGGTCCTGTCTCAACTCGCAGGATGGTTCTCACAGCTCAGCCGGGAGCTCGTCAGCCCTGCTCCCAGCCTTAAAAGGGCCTTGTAGTGGGAAAAAACACTTTTTTTCGCCCATTCCCCGCTACTCTCTCCTTACCAACAACCACCGACAATACAGATCACAAAAAGCGCCTTTATTTCATATTCTCTTCTGTGACAGGCATGACTGCGTTACATTCGCACGTAGTTGCGTTACGGCGTCAATTTAAGAGACCACAAGAGGGCGCCAGATTGCAACAAGTAGCCTCAAGAAAGTATTGCTGATATGAGGAAAGGGAGTTCTCGAACGGGAAAATGCAATTTTACCCGGGCTCTGAAACTGCTTGAACAAAAGCTGGTGCCACAGTTTTTACGCAGCGCACTCAGAGTAGGCAACTGGGTGGGCAGAGTCGTCAGCAGGCTATGGGTTTCCCTGTGGCGCACAGCCATGGAGAGTTGGTATTAGAATCCTTCCCCAGTCATCTGTTTAGAGGCTCACAGGTGCACAGGGACAGACTGACAAGACCCGACAGCCCGCTGGCATGCCTAGAGGGGCTAGCAGGCCACAAGCTTTACAGTTCTATGGATTTTTTTGTGTTTTCATTTTTCTCCTGGAGTAGGCCGGGAATTTTCAATGTTAAATGACCCTTTTTTCAGGTCTGGATTTACTAGTGGTCAAATATGTGCTATTAAAATGGTAATTAATAATAACAATGTTCATACAAATTCCTAGGTCTGGGTTGAACACAGCTTTAGATAGATTAATAATACATTCATAACATACAAAGAGGAGCTTAGGGTCAGCACTCATCATCTATTGGTCTGTTCAACTGTCATTCAAATTTTGCTTCTACCCACTAATGCATACAATATGTGGCAATGTGTGAGACCACTTTTACGCATTGGCTGTATTAGGCTGTGAATGACAACATTTTTTCTGATCAATAAAGATTTATATAGAGCAGCTGATTGCCCAATAAGAATCCAGGCGATTGCCGGTCAATAAAAGGCTTATTCGAACAGCTAGGTCTTGAAGCCCTTCTAAAGTCCAGAAGTGAGGTGATGGTCCTGACCTGCGTGGGGAGACTGTTCCAGGTCTTTGCTGCAACGTAGGAGCTCCACTCCACTTCTCCTTCAGTGGATGCGGGGGGTGTGAGTGAGTGAGAGGGAGGCAGAGAGGACTGATCTCCATGGTGGGTGGAAGTTCAGGAGGGGGTTAATGTAGTTGGGCCCTTGGTTGTGTAGAGGCCTGGGTGCATGGGTCATCAGCTTGAATTGGCGTCTTTTCTGTGCAGGGTGCCAGTGTTGTTGCCTCAGGTGTGATATGATGTGGGTTCATTGGTGAAGGTTGAGGATGAGTCTGGCTGCGGCGTTCTGTATGTTCTGACGTGTCAGTTGGTGGTGTGTGGTGATTCCCACATAGAGGGCCTGTGTCACGGTGCATCTCGTGTGCATTGGTAGCCACTTGAAGATCTTACATGGCATACATAAGGCAAGGAAGTTTGTTATCAATTAATATTCTGCGGTTTTTGGTGTGGTCGGCGTATATGGGTGCACGTCCCAGGTCTGAGGGCCACCAGCAGTCGTTCCCGGGGTTGCTGTTGTCGCAGAAGATCAGTAGTTCCATCTTGTCCGTGTTCAGCTTCAGGCAGCAGTTCTTCATCCAGATGGCAACGCTTGTTATGCATCTGTGGAAGTTGGTCCTGGTGGTGGCAGGGTCATTGGTGAGGCAGAGAATGAGTTGGCGGTCATCTGCGTAGGATATTATGTTGAGGTCGTGAGATCTGACAGTGTTGGCCAGTGGTGTCATGTATGCCTTGATGAGTCGTGAAAATGTTGCGGTGGTGATTGAGGTGTTGAGAGAGGTGGCAAGTTCCTTGCAGATCCTTTGGTCTCCGAGATTGAAGATGTGGTGTGGGCATGGGTCTGTTGGAGTTCCTGAGTCGATGGATTTCATGATGGATGTTGTATCCTGGGTGGAGAGCAGTGCTTAATTTGAGCCAGTGGTTGCCGGTGCAAGGCTCCGGCACTTAATTTGAGCACTGGCACTTGTTTTTCGGCATCAGGCATTTACTGAGAGCAAAAAAAGACACGTATGAGAAAGACAGAGGAAGAGAACAAAGAAAAAGAGTCAGGAAGGGAGAAAGCTACAAAAGTGAGCAGAAGGGCTGGGAAGTGGCTATAAATGGATTAAAGAGGCCCAAGATGGCTTTAGGATTACGCTGGCAGCCGTGGCAGTCCAAGAGGGTCACAGACCGAATGTCTCCAGTTACTCCTCATTTCACAGAAAGTCTGCAATCAACATCTATTCTGTGGGACCATTGTGATCCAAGCTAACAATAGGGATTTAATTTTGTTCAAATACATCATCAATATTCTGCACAAAATGAAGGGTCCATCCAGGTGCCCCACAATCTGTAATCACCAATATTATCAATAATGGATCTTTCTGGCCCACCTCCCCATAACAATCACTGCTTTGTGGTCTAAATGGGGTTGACTCCCAATTATACACTTAAAGGTTATCCTCCAATTTACCATATAAACAATTTTGCCCCCAAGGGGACCTTGCACAGCTCTTATTCACAGTATTCGGTGCAGGACGAGTGGGCAACTAGCCAAGGTGAGTCAAAGCTTCTTAGCCGACAATTTTCTATGACAATATCTCATTTACTTTCAATATGTTAGCACCTCACTGACCGGAAGCAAAAGAGTAAGAGCTATGCCTCCAACAAAGGGCACAATTGTGGCATGGTGGGAATAAAAAGAAGACTATGGGCGGTAAATAGTGGACATTTGCATTCGAATCAATCAAAGTCATCTTCAAGATCAAGCAAAGTGGCTACTGCAAGGGAGCCAAGGATAGAAAAGAAGCCTACCTTGCTCAATGTATCAACAAGGCAGCAAACCAAAGAAAGGAGGTCTTCAACATTCTTCAAGATATCCCAATTTAGAAGTGCTATAACTTGTTCTAAGAGTTTGCAACAACATTGCAAACATCTGACGGAGCTGCTTGGGGTCAACATCTCTGACATCTATAAATCCATCTGTAGCAACAAAATATAATCAACACTTCAGCTCTTACCATTCTTCGTCTCCAATTATAAATTTTCTTCGTTTTCAACGCATAGTGAAAGAGAAAGCTACACGTCTGACAATGAAACTCAAACTCTCCATTCGCACAGTGAAAGCCAACACCGACGTCAACAGGTAGATTCCTGTCTACTTGTCCCACAAAGTGAAATATGGGTTTCCTCAGTGTCCCTCCCTGTTCCAGCTTCTTTGCAATATCTAAGTACTCCCTTTGGTCCAATGGCAGGGCCAGCAGAAATATTCCAGAGGTACACAATTGATACTGAGGTAATTAATTTTGAGAAGAGTAGAGATAATGTGTCTAGCACTGTATGGCACCTAGACCATTCTACTTTTGGATAAAGGAAAGAGACCTTTGTCTGAACAGATAAAGGACACACACTCTCCATGTAGGATGCCCGGATTCAGAATCTCCTCGTGTCCCTTACATCTGCAACGTAGGACCTCAACCAACTTTGATCCAACTGGTCAGAACCTTGGGAATCATTTTTAGCTCAGGCCTCAACTTCACCTTGCAACTCAATATAGTGGTCAAGTGAACTAATTGTCTTTCCAATTTGCTTCCTTGATAAAGAAAAAGCACTCACTCCTTCAAACTGATTACTACACAGGATGATCAGACTATACTGCTGCAAAGTTGTTTACACTGGCTTCCAAAAACCCATTTCTAGACTGCAAAGGGTGCAAAGACGGGCAGGCAAAATGGGGCTGCATTTAAGGAAACTGGACCGTGTCAAGTCAACACTGAGAGCTCTCCACTCACTGTCAAGTGGATTCAGGATCAAGGTCACAAAGTATTCTCAAAGTATGCTGGAACAAGGCCCTGGCTAGTGGCACTTCACTCTCCAGCGAGGAACTTACGGTCCTTCCCGACTCACTTGATCCCACAAAGTTCGTTCAAGTGACAATAGTACGGATGGAGATCTTTGGAGGTCCAAGGTCTGAAACTTTGGCACAGCCTCAACCCTCCTTTCCATATGGAGCTGGTTACCGTCAGGTCAGGACACTCCTGTAAAAGAACAATCCTTTCAGAGTGACCGAAGAACTTTAACTTGCAGTTATTTTATTTTCCTGTTGCAGCTCCTCAATGCGATCTAGGTGACATGTAATGTTTATTATAAAAAGTTTGAAATAAGTAACTAGCTGAAGGTCAAATTCGTGCCTGCAGCTATTGCTATTTATCAGTTGGCAAATGCTGATATCACAATACAGCTACTGTGGAAGTAACTTTAGGGCACTACGCCAGAGGTCTCCAGATAGAGCCACAGTGCAACAAATGTCGTAAAAATGGTTTTGATGCTAGGAGGGATGGCGAACTCAAACAACAAAATGTCATTTTACCTGTGGCTTCATAACATGTTGTATAGAAACTGCTGCTAGGAAACAGCACAGTTACCTATATATCGAGGGGCATTTTCTTTAGTTTGTGCCACCCAGCCAGTTAGACTTTCTTTTGTTTTCCAAATCTGTGTTTGAAGTTGTCTAGTGTGGGGAATTTATAAAGTGCATGGCTACCCAAAGGCCTCCCAGGTCAGGTGCAGAGCCACAGGACGGCACAGGAGGAGTTAGTTAGTGTATAGCCAGGTTTTTAAGGGTTTGCCAAAGGAGAGCTTCCTGGATAGTCTGCACATCTCAAGAGGAAGAGTGTTCCGCAGTTTGGGGGCTAAGTGAGAGAAGGAACGGCTGCCCCATCTGAGCGATCTATTTAGAATGTATGGAAGGCAAAAGATCTTAGTGGGAGAGGGCCCCTATTGTAAAATGCTTTATGCAAAAAGCATAAAGCCTTAAACTGAATGCGTTGTTGAATGAGCAACCAATGAAGGGCCTTCAGTGCCCTTCTCACAGAACGGTGTCTTGGAAGATTCATAAGTAGTCTACTGGCAGCATTTTATATAACCTGTAGCCTATTAATAACATATCCTGATGGACTAAGGTAAAGAACATTGCCATAGTCGAAGCACAAACTTATGGGCCTGGATAATTAGTCTCCTTGCTGAAAAAGGGAGAATAGAGAGGACCTTTCTGAGAAGTCTGAGAGACCCAAAGCAGTTAGCAGTCAATGAGAGGGTGGGGGGAATAAAAATACAACTTACCTGCCCGCTCACAGCGCTCTTTAGCTCCCGAATCTCGATACACACAGACTCTCCTGTGCCAATCCAGATGCTGCTCTCATCCAGGTATTACCCAGCATCAGAGAAGTGCCAGGATTGGGTGCTGTGGGCTGGTTTCATGCTCCAGCAGGAACTGGGAGCTTGTGCTCCTGAGCCCTGCTGATATTGCCAAGCAACAGCCTGGAGACATCCAAACGCACGTGGGTTTGGCCATCCTAAGACGGGCGGCCAAACTGACATGCGCACTGGCAGTGCTCTGTGCCCACCACTCCTCCTGTTGCTGATGGCCCTGCCCTCAAGGCTCGCTGCGGCTCCTACAAATAAAATAAAATGGTAATGAAGCAGTTTTGTTAATTAATTTATTGTTTTATTATCGTTTTATTTTAAGTTTTGATCTGCTGGTTCCAGCAGGGGGCGACGCTCCTCCGCCGTAACGGAGGAACTGCCCTTGCTCTGTTTTGTCTTCATTAAGCTTAAGTTTACTATTGGTATACTTCACGCTATACAAATTTTAAAAAAAGAATAACGGGCTAGTGGGTCCAAAGTGCAACAAGATTTTAAGATGTCTTCTTGCTATGTGGATGAGAAATAACATTTAAGGACTCTAGTGAGCTTAGATTTAATAATGTGATTTA
Source organism: Pleurodeles waltl (assembly GCF_031143425.1). Lineage (NCBI taxonomy): Eukaryota > Metazoa > Chordata > Amphibia > Caudata > Salamandridae > Pleurodeles > Pleurodeles waltl. The sequence continues at coordinate 682,158,782 of NC_090451.1, read as the reverse complement.
TCTGCAACACCCCGCTCTTAAACCCTGCCTTACTGGAATGCTCGCAGCCCTCTTTGCTTAAGGTCTGTAGGGTGACTAGACGTCTCGGATTTCCCCGGACAGTCGCGGTTTTTAGAGAACTGTCCCTGTGTCCCTATGCTTCTCTTAATTTTGACATTTAAATAAATGTCCCGGTTTTTGGGACAAAGGTCCGATTATTAAGTAAATGTCTCGTTTTTTTGGTGACAGAGGTCAGATCATCTAGGGAAGCATAAGTTAAAGGTGTGCTCTCCTTTAACAGATGCCTACAAAGTATGAAATAAAGTAATTTATCTGTTACTGTCAGGCAACACAGACCCCTGTCTGCTCAGAGCAGAGAGACGAGTGGGGAGCAGAGGGAGGTGGGTGGGGGCGGGATGGAGGTGCAGGGTGGGAGGTCAGACCATACCTTAATTTATATATGCAGTCTTGTACGTGTGTGTATGTATGTGTGTGTGTGTGTTTCTATATATATATATATATACACACACACACACACATATATAGGGACACATTCACATAGCTACGCAAAAAAACGGGACAGGCCAGATATAAAAAAGAGAGTACAGTCTTTCGTCCTTCTTCTATGTCTGACTTGTCCCGCTTTTTGCTCCTCAAAATCTGGTCACCTTATTTTCCGTGCTCCTATAATGTCTCAAAGTGGAGGAAATGGGTACTGTTGGCCTGAATATTATACCCCCAAAAAATTACGCATTCGTACAAGTCTGTTTGCTTTCAGCAACCTACTTTTCTGAATGCCACCATGGCTTTTGTCGTTTGCTCTTTGCAGGCCTGAAAGCGCCCTGGAGTAGCCAGGCAGCTTTAAGGCGCTATGTAAACACTTCAGCAAATGATTGGGCGCCACTTGGTCCTCCCTGGGGAAGCTCTCAGATTCCCAGGGAGAGAAGAGCGCAAGCATTCCTGGTCGGAGGGGGCAGAGGGGGCTGGAGGGGGCAGGGCAGGGGGAGAGAGATGGGCAAAAAGTGCAGCGAGGAGGAGGGAAGGGGGTGGACACAAAAACACAAGCCGGCCTGAAATCATCCCAGAGCTGTCCCTGGTTCTGGGGAAGAGAGGAGCTTTACTGGGGAAAGAAAACATCTGCCATTTGGAGGAAAACCAGAGAGCTTGTTTTGCTGATAGTTGGTGGGAAGGCGAAGCGGACGGCGGCAGCGGAGGGACAAAAACTTCCCGTGGTTCTGAGGCTCCGGACGAGCGGGTCCGCGCCCCCAAGGGTGCACGGGAACTGACATCCCCAGCCCCCTCCGTACCAGGAAGGATACCAACAAGGCCACGAGAGACAAGGACCCAAACAGGCCCCCATAGACATCCAGAGCGAGATTCTAAGCCCCTACACATCAGGAGGGAAATAACCAAGACCACTTTACAGCAGAAGGGACAAGGCCTCCTTGAATTAGAGAGACATCTCCAGAATAGCATAACGTATCAAGCAAGACCCACTTACAGCAGGAGAGACATCTCCAGGACCAGGAGACCCAAGGAGCTACCCCCCCCCCCCTCCCTCTCCGCCTCCCCAAGAGGCGAGATCTGCAGCACTGAGAGACCCAAGCAAGCAAGGCTCCTTTCTCATAGGAGGAACATTTCTAAGCCCCTTCACTCCAGGACTGATGTCACTTAGACAAGCAGATTGAACTATCAAGATCACCTTTATAGTAGACCGACATCTTCAGGGCTGATAGATCCAAGCGTACAGACGAATTTTAAATCGGGGAGAGGGGACACAGCCTCCAGATAAACTAGTCAAGCACCTAAGGCTGTCTTCACCTCAGGAACGACATCTTCTATACATTGGACACAAGCATCCAACATCTTCAAGAGAGAAGGAGCCACATCCCCAAACCAGGGCTATCTCAGCAAGCAACGTCTCCTTGAGTCACGAAGCAACAACTGGTGTTCCCGGGAGATCCGGTCACCCAGGACTCTCCTCACTCAAAGAGCGGCATCTTCTACACTTGGGATCCAAGCATCCAACACCTTCTTGACAACAGAAGTGCCTTTCTCCAGACTAGGGTGGCCCAGCCGTCCAGCATCTTCAGCACACCAAGTTCAGCCCTCCCTGGACCTTGAAGGTCTGACCAACCAACACGAACCTCATATCAGACCTGGGAGATCTGTCCAACTAACACCGTCCTAACATCTACTGAACCTGGGAGACCTGAGTACACAACTTCCCATTTACCATCCAAACACCCAAAACTTTGTTGCTATCAAAAGTGCCAGCCCCTGAGTTGGGCACCACAAGTTCCATCTACGACCCAACCACTGCCCGGCCCAGCACCAAGGTCCCTGGCGTGAAGCTCTCCCGGGTGGGGATGTCTAACACCTTGGAGCGGGAGAGTGGTGCTGACGCCGGCTCGGCGCGCCGGGAGTCGGTGCAGCTGGAGGACGCCGTCAGGACCCTCTCTCCGGTGCCACCCCCATACTGCGCCGAGCCCCTGGCCCTCGAGCTGCGGGAGTCCCTGGACTGCTGGGCCTGCGCGGTGCTCATCACGGCCCAGAACCTGCTCATCGGGGCCATCAACGTCGTCCTGGTGGGGCTGGTCTTCGGGGTCATCCTGATGCCAGCGGCGGCCATGCTGTTCTTCGGCTTCCTGTGCCACAGCAAGGTAAGCACTTCCGGAGTTGTTGACTCCTCTTCCTCCCTCCAAAAGTGCGGCCAAACGAGGGCACTAGCACGTGGCAGGCCCTGGAGAGAGCAGCGCTGTCCACTCGTGTCAGGATTTGGCAGGGGCAGACTGGAAAACAGGGGGCAGACTGGAAAACAGGGGGTACAGGTACTGGCTGAGTACACATCTGTGCGCGCACTTCCAGCCTTGGCTCACCCACTGTGGTGGCTTGTGGTGTCAGCGGTTTGCCAGTACCACTCTCATAAAACGTACACATCGAATATTGTGAGCAAGAACCATTCTTACCCAGACATCAGTACTTGTGCATTAATCTATCCCGAGTTGGACGAAACTGTGCGCAGGCGCGGATACTTGGGCAGTCATGGATTTTTGCCTATGAACCAATCCTTATCTGCACTTCACACCAGTACCCACCTATGCATTAATTCTTGTGATGACAGCAACATTTTTCCATGCACAACCCTTGTGCGCTCCCAGATTCTTCTGTATGATTCGATACTTGCACAGATACTGGTGAATAAATAAATTCATCACTAATTGTGTATGCATTTGCACTCGCAAACAAATACTTTTTATAGGCATAACTTAACATGCATAATAACTTGTGTACAAATTGATACATTTGTGGATTGATAATGTTGCAGTGCAGACCAATACCAGAGTACGCATTAACATCTGTGTATGCATTAGTACTTGGGGACAAACCAACATTACACAAGAATACTAAAGGTATTTAGTACCTGAGCAAAAATCAAAGTTTTTTTAACAACTCAGTTCCTGTGCAACATCCAGTACTTCTCCACAGATCAATATTTGCTTCAAATACTGCGTAATGCCTGCTGTGCAGCGCTCGAAATGGAAATACGGAAGTGCTGGTACTCACTATCCTTAAGTGTGGGTTCCCTATTGAGAAGTGCTGGTACTCTCCCATTAAATGTATTACACCCTGCTGAGAAGTGCAGGTACTCTCCTATTAAACGAAGTACATATCTCTGAGAAGTGCAGGCACTCTCCCATTAAACGTGTTACAACCCCGCTGGTACTCTCCCATTAAACATATTTCACCCCTCTGAGAAGTGCAGGTACTTTCCCATTAAACGTATTACAACCCTGCTAAGAAGTGCAGGTACTCCCCCATTAAACGTATTACACCCTCACTGAGAAGTGAGGGTACTTTCCCATTAAACGTATTACACTCCACGGAAAAGGGCAGGTACTCTCCAATTAAAATATTACACCTCCGTTAAGAAGTGCTGGTACTCTCCCTCTCAAATGAAAGTCTTGCAGGTACTCAGTACCGGTCAGCCCCTGCCCCTTTAAAGCACGACTGCTGTGCTTGCTTTGGCAAGGGCGCGGGGGAGTTTACGTAGCTTAAAATACTCGAGAGTGTGTTTACAACCTGCATTCCTCGCCTCAAAGCTTTAGAAAGAGAAGTAAAGTTACCGACTCTTTCATTCGTGCAGCACTCGCGCGGCCGCCTTGCAGGGCCCTGCTCCCTGGCACCCGTGGGTGGTAGCTGGAGCTCTGTGGGTAGGGCGGGGCCAGGGCAGTAGGGTCAGTAATGCCTCGCTGCGGTACCCATCAGCTAGGACACGTGTGGTCTCCACACGGAGCTGTGGATGTGCTATTAGATTATCACTTATCACACGCTGCCATCTTGGAAATGATTGCACGGACAATGTGTCCAAGATCACACAATTTGGCCAAAAAGGGTGGACGATATAAACAAAACACTTCTTGTTTTCACAGCTGGCAATTCATCAAACCATTGCACTGCCCACTTCCCAGCGTTTGCTACTGTAACATTACCCAGACTTTTCATTTATTAAGATTTTTGTCAAAACTTAGAGAATGCATAAGTGTGCACGAGGGGCTGCGAAAACAGACATGCACGAGGTAAGGTTGGGGTCGAATCCCACATCTGCCAGGCAGTGACGTAGCCAGTGTGCCATTGACCCTATCACAAGGAAGGGAATGCCCTCCCCTCACCCAGCTGCTGTTTGAAGTGTGAAATGCAGCGATAATCAGGGTTCGGTGGGCCCCGGTGCCACTGCACCTGCTTCACCAGTGGAAGGCTAACCCTGTCACCCCCTGAAGAAGCCCCCCACACTTTTTGTCTGCAGTAGAGCACACAGCTTCCCCCATCTCGGCCGTTATCACCTCTCACCCGGCAGCAGGGCGATATCTAGGCCTCTCTGTGCCGAAGAGACGTCTCCACCGGGACTTGCAACAAACGTGTCTGCAGCTGACGCGGCCTCACATTCCTGTGCAGGGGGCAGGGCCGGACGCCATCTTATGTTTTATCCTGCTGTTTGCTCCGGTGTCATTTATCTCAGCTTCCCCGGGCGCACACTGTGCGGACAGCAGCGTGGCCGCCATATGGCGGGGCAGCCCGCCCCTTCTTCGTGAGAGAGGGGCCCAGAAACACAGTCCCTGTTCCCCTACTGGGGTCTAAGCGCGCGTCTGCTGGGGCGAGCTGGAGAGGTGTATTTGTGGCACAGACAGGGGTGGTCAGGATGCCCAGGGGACAGAGCCACGCCTTTCTGTGTCAAGCACGTTGACACAAATCCAGCCAGCGATCACTGGGCATGGTCGCCTAACACATGGACGTAGCTTTAAAGTGTGTGTGTGTTGGGGGGAGGCTGGGGGAGCTCACGGGGTGTTACACCCCTATAATTAATGTATTTTCTGATAATTGGTTGGGTACAGGTGATTTGTGAATGTTTGTGCTGAAAGGGCGAATCTGCAGTTAGTTCAAAGCACACCTTTATAAATCCTTGACATTCTCTGTAAATATTCATGCAGGGAATTTTAAGGCTTCAGATCCTAAAAAGTCCAGAGATCTGACAAGTCCTGGCACAGCAGCAACCTTAACTCCCTCTGTCCTGCTGCTGAAGGCCCACTGCTGTGTATCCGTCTGCTGGAAGCCCTCTCTGCTATCTATGCTTTGCAGTACAAAGTACCTTATTAGTAGCATGTCAAGTCTGATAAGCTTTGCCAAGGTAAGCGCTTGCAGCTCATAAAGTGATACAGAAATAACACTTGTGTAATCCGCCCCATGCAGCATGTCTCTGAGTCTTGTCTCCTCCAGTGACCTTGGAAATACCTTGATGCCAAACTAGTGTTTCTTGTTTTTCCCCAAGCAGGGGAAGGTTTTGCTTCTTTATTTTTCTTTGGAAGCTTTCACTATCCTTGCAAAATGTGGGGACAGTCTCCAAGGCCCGGAGGACATAGGCAGGGTGACCCAGGCCTCTCTGGCTTCCTGGTTTAGTCTTTGCCTGCCAGATTCAAGTTACAGTCTGTGGTCACCCAGTCTGTATTTGTGGAGTGTTTGCCTGGGCTTTGTACATTTGGACCATGGTCGAGCACCATGGTGAAGTCTGAGGTCTCGCGCTTGTGATCTGTGACATCCTAACTTGTGGTATTTCAGGCTGTGTCTGCCAGTGAGGACTCTTTAGCACAACCCTTACCATTTAGGGGGTAGACACTGACTCCATTTTGTAGCAAAAATGTTCCAGTGTTTCCTCTTTTTTCCACAAATTCCAATTCGATGGACAAATACAAATCTCGCCCTCCTCCTGCATCCCCTGGAGTGTTTCTGTAAGCTCCAGGAGAGTCTGTTTTAGGCAGCTGAGAGATACAGGCACTCCCTGCTTGTGGGTTCACATAGGGTGGTGCTGGCAGGTGTGGCTGTTGGGGATGTGGGGGGGGGACTTGTTGATGGTGATCCCCAGCCATTCCTTGCTGAAACTGGGTGTTTGGTCCTCCAGCTCCTGGCAGTGAATGGTATTTGAGTCTATGAGGATAAAGCTGGAATTTAAGGGTGCACCTTTTGAACATTGAGTGTCAGAGGCCATGTCCCCTGCCTGCACCCATGGGTGGGGTAGTTGTGTGCATATCTTGCAGATGCTTACAGAACTGGAGCGGCAGCCTTTCTGTGGGTGGTTTGTTCCTCTTTCTTCAAATAGGCCCACAGATCTGGCTTCTGTTATAGTTTCAGCATCAGGTTGACTGTTAGCAGTAAACATGTCAATTCTTTCTTGAGGGCATTGACTGCACAGAGTTACTTTCTTTGCAGTGTTTTTACTGCTAGTACAAAACTTTCAGGTGAGCCTCTGCTGAGTACCGGGTACACACAGTCTGTAGTATATTGAAACTTTTGTACCTTGTTTGTGCTGCTTACCGCCTTTTGTTGAAATAGCACACTTTTGGTGTTTTTGGTTTACCTCCTGACACTACATCTTGTACAGCACCCAGAAGATGTAGGATGTGGTGAGACCCATCTTGATGAGTACTAGGATGACATTTTACTTGTGATCCTTGAGGGACCTGGAACCTGGTCTTTCATCGGTGAAGCTGCCTGGCCATTGATGCAAAAATCAAACACATTTCATCCTTGTCCAATCCAATTGAGAAACCATTTTAAACGCAGTGGACAGCTGTTCTTACAGCTGATTGAGACATACATTGGTTATATGATATCGAAGTCAACAATTCCTTATTTTGGGAGTAAACTTGTCGCCCCATTTAAATATCACATTACATTTTACACGCAACAAGTCATTTCATTACCATAGGTAAAAATAAAACATATACTTCCCCAATTAAACACTTTCAACTTAATATGCCAATTATTTATTTAAAGTAGACATTTTTATGCTATCATAGGGGCCCCCAGTTTCATCCTGTGGTCGTTTGAAGCTCAGTCCTGGATAAGAGATGGATTCAAATGCTTTACAGACATACACGAAGCAGGCAAATATTTTACTAAAGTTTCATTTTTTGCATACTTTCTGATCAGTGTCTGTCAGCTGAAGATAAGATTTATGGTTCAATGTCTAGGAAGGAATCCTTGTCCACTCTTGTGCAATCTTTTTTTTTTTTTTTTCATTTATGAGACCCCAGAAGGGTTTGCAGATGCAGCTCTTTTTGTAGATCCCCTGTAGGTATTTTGGTCCAGAGCACCCCTCTCCTTAAGTTTGGGGTGACCACTCTCTGGCCAAGTTTCCACCAGATGTCCTGCTCCCAGCCAGGACTGTGCAGAGGTTTTGTTACGTGAGTGAAGTCTCGCATAGATCTCAATTACTGGACCTTCCTTAGTTTGCAGAGTTTACAGGTTACTTACACCTACTCCCAAGAGTAGTTTTTACTCGCAGGTGTGAGCTGACGATAGTAACTTGTAACATTTTGCATGCGAGTGCATACCTTACTCGCCTTGTTTAGTCTGAAGCCAAGTTACTTGTAAGTCATGAGCATTGTTTAGGTGTACCTTGCTTAGATTTTTCTCGCACGAGGCTCAACACTTTCAAGGGAAAGGTAGAGCATACAAAACGCTAGTGAAAAGACTAACTTCATACATTTCCATATTTCCTGTGGCTTTTGTGAGAAATGAATGAACTTCCAGAGAACACAAACTTTACAACTGTGAATCCCCCAGAGACAAGATTGCATAGCTACATCAAGGCTTCTGTTATTTATATATTTCACAGTTGTAAGAAAGTGCCTCTTTTTATAGGATAACCCCCCAAAGATTTGGACTGATGTTGCTGATTTCTCAACCCTGAAGCATATTGGGCCTTGCTGACCAGGCCCAGTGCATGAACTCTGACTCCTCAAAGTGATCTGAGATTTGCTAATTCCGGATTGCCATACTTAACTTACCCTCAAGTCCTTGGTACATCGTACAAAGTGAACCCAAGGAACTCTTCAAAATAGTCAAATAATTCTCCAAACTGACAGCCATAGAGCCCACCATCCACCTCTCCCAAGAACTCTGCGACACTCTCTCAGATTACTTCCACAGCAAGATCACTAACTCCTACAACAATTTCAACCTCCAAACCACCACCCTCAACCCCAACGACCTCAACCAACCAGCGAACATCAGCCAAAACATTAATACCTAGTCTCCTCTCAATGCCCTGACCACCTCAGCCATCATGTCCTCCATCCATTCCAGGGTGCCCACTGACCCCTGCCTCCACCATATTAACAACCTCACATCAAATCCTATCAGCACGTAACTCACCTGCATCCTCAACACCTCCATCTCCACAGCTACCTTCCAGGAAAAATGGAAATACGCTGACGTCAAACCCTTCCTAAAAAAAGTCTGTGCCAACCCCAACGATCTAAAACATTATCATCTGATCTCCCTGCTCCCCTTCCCGGCCAAAGTACTTGAGAAAGCCAGAAGCTCACCGAATTTCTGGAACAAAACCACCTACTGGACGCATCACAATCGGGAGTTTATGCCAACCAAAGCACTGCGACCGTGCTGATTCCCACCACAGACAGCATCTGAACACTCCTCGACCGTGGAGAATCTGTGGCCCTGATCCTTCTTGATGTATCCGCTGTGTTCGACACAGTCTCCCACAGCACCCTCATCAATAGACTCACAACATAGGCGTACAGAAAGATGCCCTCAAGTATATCACCTCCTTCCTCACAGGACGCACACAGAGCATTCGACTGCCTCCCTTCACCTTGGCACCCAAAGACGTGATATGTGGCGTACCACAAAGATCATCCCTCAGCCCCAACCTGTTCAACATCTACATGACCCCCTCGCAGACTTTGTCATATCCCACGGACTCAACATAATCTCCTATGCAGATGACACTCAACTGATCCTCTTGCTCAGAGAGGACCCCTCAATCGCCAAAAGCAACTTCTGCAACGTCAAGACCAACTTAGGCGAATAAACTGCCTCCAGCTCAAATCTGACAAAAGGGAAGAACTGATCTTCTGGAAGAACACCTCCACGCGGGACAGCAGCTGGTGTCCTGCAGAACTCGGACCCACACTGACCGACCATGCATGCAAACTCAGCATCATCCTCAACAGCCAACTGATCATGAAACAACAAATCAACGCAGTCGCCTCCTCCTTCTTCCACACACTTTGCACGATCTGCAGAATCTTCACATGGATCCCAACCAACACCAGAAAGATCGCCACTCAGGCCCTTGTCACCAGCCAACTCAACTACAGCATTGCCCTCTATGACAGCATCTCCACCCATCTCCTCAGAAGACTCCAGAACATACACTGCAGCCAGACTGATCCTGGACCTCCCCCAAATGAACCTACATCGACCCCCACCTGAGAGACCTCCACTGGCTCCCCATCCGGAAGAGATGCCAGTTCAAGATCCTCACACACACTTACACAGCCCTCCATGACCTATGACCTGCCCACCTCAACCATCGACTAAACTTCCACAAACCCTCTAGACAGCTGCGCTCCTCTTCACTCACCCTTGCAGCAGCAGTGGCCGCTCCTCCTCCTGCAAAGACCTGGAACAACCTTCTCCTCCAGCTCTGTACAGCCCCTTCCCTGGCAGACTTCAGAAAGAGACTCAAGACCTGGCTCCTCCACCGAGACACGGTGCCCAGATAGCTCTAGAGTGACAATGTTGCACTTTACAAATTGTGATTGATTGATTGAATTATGATCGAAGGCTAGTAAATTAAATGTCACCACTGCAGTGATAAAATGAAAACATGGCTCTATGTCTGCCACTGCAGCATAGTTGGGCAGCTTTTAAACTGCAAAACGTGACGTGGCAAAATAAGCCCCTTTGCAAAGTCCAAACCTTTCTTTTTAATATTTGTACATTACCCATAGGCGGAAGCCTAAAGCATGGTAGTACATTTTAAAAAGAAGAGCATATTTCTATACATGCTTGAACTGACAATGGCATCTCCACTGTAGTAAGGCCGGTAGTCCTGTTGGCCAACATGGAGTTTCACTAGCCCAACCGCTAAGTCGAACTTCCATTTGGGGCCATCAAATAGAGTAATTCGAGGTATCAAATTAATTGTTACATTAAACCTGACACTGCTGTCGCCTGATTTAAAGTAATATTTAATATAAGGATGACTTTAGAAAGTCACCACTTTCTTGCCCCATACTTCTAGTAGCTGTTTCTGATTAACTACAGCTTTTGCCACCTGAGACATCCTGCTGTCCTTCTGTCAGGAGGTGTGAAGCACTCCCAGGAGCAGGGAACAAAGAGACCTGTTGGTGGAGGGAGTTGTGACCTCCTCCAGCAGGAAGCAAATGACCCAGCTTCAAAGAGTTTACTACCTCTGATAGGCAAATATGAGTCACATTATAGCCTGCCTGTGCATGTATTTCCAGCTCTCTCCCTTGGGTGTTTTTCCACCCTTCCACACCCCTTTCCCTGTGTTCCATGTTGCTTCCTCGCCCTTGTGTGGTTCCCATGTTTCTTGTACCCTATATTGCTCACTCCATTGTGTGCTGTTCCCCTGACAAAACACTCCCATGCTTCATGTTGCTCTCTCTTTCATGTGCTTCCCCGCCCTGTGTTGCTCTTATCCGCTTGTGCTTTCCCCACGCAAATGCCCATGCTCCATTGCTCTGTCTGTCACTCACTTTTTCCCTTGAAAACCATCCAGCCTTGTGCTCGGTGTTGGTTTTTCCCTCATGTGCTTTGGCCACTGTGTGTTGCTCTTTTCCTTGTGTGCTTTACCCCCTGCAAACAGCTTCCCCCATTCTTTGTGTTACTCTATCCCTCTCCCTCCTACAAAATACCCTACCTGTGCTTGGTGCTCTCTTCCTCGTGTGCTCTCCTCCTGGAGAACACCCTACTACATCCTCTGTGCTGCTTTCTCCCTTATATGCTTTCCCACCAGCAGGCATCCCCGTCCTCTGCGCTGCTTTCTCTCTCATGTGCTTTCCCACCTGCAAGCATCACCATCCTCCATGTTGCTTTCTCCTTTAAGTGCTTTCTCACCAGCAAGCATCTCCGTCCTCTGTGTTGCTTTCTCCCTTATGTGCTTTCCCACCAGCAAGCATCCCCGTCCTCTGCGCTGCTTTCTCTCTCATGTGCTTTCCCACCTGCAAGCATCCCCGTCCTCTGCGCTGCTTTCTCTCTCAAGTGCTTTCCCACCTGCAAGCATCCCCGTCCTCTGTGTTGCTTTCTCCTTTATGTGCTTTCCCACCAGCAAGCATCCCCGTCCTCTGTGTTGCTTTCTCCCTTACGTGCTTTCCCACCAGCAAGCATCCCCGTCCTCTGTGTTGCTTTCTCTCTCATGTGCTTTCCCACCCGCAAGCATCCCCGTCCTCTGCGCTGCTTTCTCTCTCATGTGCTTTCCCACCTGCAAGCATGCCCGTCCTCTGTGTTGCTTTCTCCTTTATGTGCTTTCCCACCTGCAAGCATCCCCGTCCTCTGTGTTGCTTTCTCCTTTATGTGCTTTCCCACCTGCAAGCATCCCCGTCCTCTGTGTTGCTTTCTCCCTTACGTGCTTTCTCACCAGCAAGCATCCCCGTCCTCTGTGTTGCTTTCTCCCTTACGTGCTTTCTCACCAGCAAGCATCCCCGTCCTCTGTGTTGCTTTCTCTCTCATGTGCTTTCCCACCTGCAAGCATCCCCGTCCTCTGTGTTGCTTTCTCCTTTATGTGCTTTCCCACCTGCAAGCATCCACGTCCTCTGTGTTGCTTTCTCCTTTTTATGTGCTTTCCCACCTGTAAGCATCCCTGTCCTCTGTGTTGCTTTCTCCCTTACGTGCTTTCCCACCAGCAAGCATCCCCGTCCTCTGCGCTGCTTTCTCTCTCATGTGCTTTCCCACTTGCAAGCATCCCCGTTCTCTGTGTTGCTTTCTCTCTCATGTGCTTTCCCACCCGCAAGCATCCCCGTCCTCTGGGCTGCTTTCTCTCTCATGTGCTTTCCCACCTGCAAGCATGCCCGTCCTCTGTGTTGCTTTCTCCTTTATGTGCTTTCCCACCTGCAAGCATCCCCGTCCTCTGTGTTGCTTTCTCCTTTATGTGCTTTCCCACCTGCAAGCATCCCCGTCCTCTGTGTTGCTTTCTCTCTCATGTGCTTTCCCACCTGCAAGCATCCCCGTCCTCTGCGCTGCTTTCTCTCTCATGTGCTTTCCCACCTGCAAGCATCCCCGTCCTGTGTGTTACTTTCTCCTTTATGTGCTTTCCCACCTGCAAGCATCCCCATCCTCTGTGTTGCTTTCTCCTTTATGTGCTTTCCCACCTGCAGGCATCCCTGTCCTCTGTGTTGCTTTCTCCCTTACGTGCTTTCCCACCAGCAAGCATCCCCGTCCTCTGTGTTGCTTTCTCTCTCATGTGCTTAGCCACCCTGAAAACACCCCCATGACCCATGCACCTCATGGTGCTCTTCCCTCTTGTGCTTTTGTGCTCCCCCCAAGCAACACCCTCGTACCCCTAAACGGCATTGGTAACACCAATAGATTCAACAGGTAAACATTGCCAATGCTTGCAATTTTCTTTAAAGTATGACTTTCGAGTCCGCCATTGCTAATGGCGTTTATGTTACTTGTCAATTGATCTTTCCTCTTTTCTTGTGATCGTCTTGTATCTCGCTGTCCGCGCCTCCCACCCACACTGCGGGGTGCACTCAGCATCCGCCTTTAAGTAATAGGGAGCGTTTACCAACCTGTACTTCACAAATGTATGCGTTCGAGGAATAGGCGAGAGCGATTACAAATAATCTCCTCCCACACAATCACCTTTATTTAGAATTCATATTGGTGCTAGCTGAATTTCCCGCTCAGCTGACTGCAAACACATATGAAATTGTCTTTTTTTGCATTTGTATTCAAGTGTAATCCAACCCATTAACATCAGAAAGGTTTCCAAAGACGAAACACAAAAAATACACTTTTAAAATGGAATATACAAGTAAATGAAAGCTCCTTAAAATTATTATTTCAATGTTATGTTCATCTACCCAGAGTATAGCTTTTCTTGCAGTTAGTGTGGCACTCCAGCATTATACCATGTGTAGTACTTGTGCCCAAAACGCAGGAGATTCTGAAATTAGTTGAAGGTCACTCACATAAGTGACCCAGAATGCACAGTCTTGTGGGTGGTGAAGTCTTTGCACTAGTGATACCTCTCTTAGAACCTCTAGGCCCTTTCCAACCGGGCGCAAGGGTCGCTGGGACACTGGTCTACCTGTCACGGTGGGAGAGAGCCCTGATACCAGAACATGGGCCTAGCTATCTTTAGTGCAGCTGGTGCAGTGGAACCTGGGCTTGGAGTGTGGATGGCACAATGCATTTCAACTACGCCCCTTATTTGCTAGCAATCTGGGGGAAGGGTACCTGAGGACTCAACTTTCTAGGGTGGTCTGGGTTTTGGATAATAGCAGGTTTTACTATAGAGGAGGTAAGGTTACCACGTAAACCCTGCGGCGCGCGGATATCTCCTCTGCAACATACAGTTTTGGAAAACTCCTAAGGATTTTAAAAGTTTCTGTATTCTGATTTAGAGTTTTCAACAGTTATTTAGAATAATGTTGAGGAGGTGCCTTCTTGAGTGCTACTTGAACTTATTTGAGGAAAGGGGAACAGATAGCTTTACCGTCAAGCAAATAAGGACAGCAGCATTTATTCTCTAGTAACTTACAAAGGGGCATATTTATACTTTGTTTGCGCTGTATTAGCGTCATATTTTTGTTTAGGCTAAAATGTCGCAAACTTAACTCCATATTTATATTTTGACGCTAGACCTGTCTAGGGTCAAAATATTGGAGTTATCGTCATTTTTTGGATGCGTGAACCCACCTTCCGTCAATGAGATTCAAGGTAGGCATTCCAATACAAAACATTATGCTAAGTCCTTAGCGCCACATTTATCCCCAGTGCAAAAATGATGCACGGGTAGGAGGTGGACCCAAATAATGATGCTAAGCTTGCTTAACGTCATTATTTAACCCCTGGCTCTGAACAGGCATTAAAGTACCTGTGGATCCATTTCCATGGCCACACACCATGGAAGGGGCCCACAGGTGCCCACCCCAAACCCCAGGAACACCCTGACCAAACCAGAGGGATGCCAAGGGATGGAGGACTCCATCCTGAGTAAGAATAGGTAAGTATAAAAAAAAAAATTCTGTGCCATTGGGGGCCCCTTACATAGCCCCCCCTGCCTGGCACTGGGTCTAATGGCCATGCCCAGGGGACACTGGTCTCCTGCGCATGGCCATTGGGGTGGTGGGCATGACTCCTGTCTTTATTAATACAGGAGTCATTTTAGGGTGCTATTGCATCAAGATAGGATGCTAGGCTGGTTAACGCCATATATATTGGCGTTAACCAGCCTAATGTTATTTCAGGCACGTTAAAGCCATATTGCCCTATCGCCACCCCCTTGGCTACTGTCTTTTCTTTTGACGCTAGCTGATCCTTAGCGCTGGATTACGCCATTCCATAAATATGGTGACCGGTTAGCGCTCAGTAATGACGCAAGCCAGCGGTGAACTTTTTGATTTTGTGCAGTTTTGCGTCAAAAAGTATAAATATGGGCCAAAGTCTTTTAAGAATACAGGGGGACGGGTTACTCTGTCACAATGGTGATGGATAACCCGTTAATGAGATTTAGTTTTTGGCAGGCGGGATATCCGTCACCATTGTGACAGAGTAACCCATCTGCTAATATCTAAATCAGGCCCTTAGTTTTGGCACTGTGGAAAGCCACGTTCTCACTTTATACTGTTTTCACGACCCTGCTTGTGTAGAAAAATTCTCCTACATACAGGTTTTACATCATACATGTTTCCTTAAAAATATATAGGTCCAGGATCCTCTGCAAAGGAATCAAAGTAAACGCCTGCAACAGACCAGAGAGTTAAAACAGGAAGAATAGATGTCATCAGAGAGCTTGGATGGTCATCTCTTCATCGCTGGAACCTACTTTGTGCCCATTATTACCAACCACAAGCCTTAACTGATGAAAACACACCGATCTGTTGCCTTCCCCAGCACAGGGAGCACTGGGGCCATGTACTATAAGCAATGGATGCTGGCCATGGCCTTCAGCCAGGTTCTTTCCCAGTAGCTATGTCCTACACCGGGGTAGTATCGGACCATCATAACCAAAATATAATCTGACAGAAATATCATGTCCTAAATACTGTGACAAACGTATTGGTATTCCAGGAAGTGTATACTCAATGGGACTCAATATTTCTGTAAGACTATTTTTGCTGGCAATATTCTGACATAATAACCTCTGGTGTCTGTCCTTTGTGCCTCAGCTGCAAAGCATGAATTGTGGCCATCCCTTCACTCAGCATCCACACCTTCCCTTTGTGCAGGGCATGACAGGTGGCCACTTACTACAGACACAGGGTACAGAGCCTGGCCTTCACCCAGTACACAGTGCCTATCATCAGGGCTAGGGTGATCATAGTTTTTAACTTCTAAAGAAATACTTTTTAACACAGCACAGAAATATTGTGCAATTAATAAAAATGCACACAAAAGAGATCAAGGAAATGATCTCTAGCTACTTCTGAATTGTGACTCCAACATTATCACAGACGCTAGACTTTGCCACTAGGAGCCTAACTGGAATCATAACTCTAAAATAGGGTATTGAAGGTGATTTATAGTTTTCTTTGGTGTGCCTAATGTTAATGCATATTACTTGTCTGATGGATTGGAGAAGGTATTAACTGGCCAATCAGAGAGATGTGTTTTTAAGGATTTTTTTCAAAATGCATGGCACAAATGAAGTACATTAAAAATATGGCACAAAGAAAACAATTTAAAGTAGCAATCCATAGGCGTTTTTGAAGTATGATCCCAAAATGCTTGCGTACTTGAGAATATAAACTAGGGGTGTGCAAACTTGCAATGGTTTTCTTCTGAAAATTCTTTGATTTTTTTTTTCAAATCTTCCAGAAACTAAAAGAAAGTTGCAAGATTAAGATTTGCTGAGAAAAGCCCTGTGGATTAAAATATTTTCGGTAGGAGAATTTTCTCCCCAAAACATGTTTCAGTAGCTGCCTGACAAAACTTATTTTGCCAAAGAATATCTAATACTGGTAACAACAGTTTATCAACTTCTCATAGCTTCACTGGTGCATTTATATATTTGCTCAAACTTAATATACCCCTACTGTTTGGGATCAAGCCAAAAGATCTTGCCTTTGGGGCCTATTGGCTTTGCCAGTGACTTTGGGGATGCTTTGCAGTATGGCTAAAGAAAAAGGTATCAAAAACCTTAAGCGCTATTTGGCTGTGGCCATGTTATTTGGTAGGTGAGAGCGTGCTCATGTGCTCACTTGCAAAATTACTAAAGCACCTTTTTTTCTTTTCATTTACTGATCTGAGATGGCTGGGTATTTTTAGGTCCAGCATAGCAGTGCGCAAGCGCTGCTTTTTTCTGATCTGTTGGTATGTATCTGGGCTTTTACCCACGCCCACTGCACGCCCATCACTACCACTCGTTCATGGGCTTGCCCTTCAAAAATCCTTTCTTTTTTTTGGTAAATGCTTTACATTTGTCCCTCCTTGGGCGGTTTTGTTACCGCCTTGGACATCGCCCCTGTTACATGGATAATTGCAAGTTTCCTGACACTTTTGACTGCGAGCGAACTTCTTTTTCCTTTTGTGTCTCTCCTTCACGCTGATACCATGGCACTTTGAATTGGCACGCTTATGTGAAACTGTTTTAATTTTCATTTACAATTTATGTGCCAAGAAAAGTCCGGTTTGGAGCAAGTGCGGGACCCATTGAAATGCAAATGCTTGTTTAGTTTTTTTAAAGTAGGGCTTTTTAGGTCAAGCATGCAAGCGCTCTGGCCTGTTGTTATCTATCTGGGGGCTTTTAACCACGGCCACCGCATGCCCATCACTTTCACTCGCTCATGAGCTTGACTTTCAAAAATCCTTTGTTTTCATTGGTAAATGCTTTATATTTGTCCCTTGTTGGGGCAGTTTTGTAACCACCTTGGACACCAACCCTGTTACATGAATAATTGCACGATTGCGATACGTTTGACTGTGAGCAAATTTATTTTTCCTTTTGTGTCTCCCCTTCGCGATCATGGCGGCCGTGGCACTTTGAATCAGCTCGCTTATGTCAACTGTTTTACTTTACATTTTCAATTTAAGTGGCAAGAATTTACAACGCCAATAGCTCTGACTCGAGCAAACGGGAGACCCATTGCATTGCAAATACTTGTTTTACTTTTAATTTACTGATCCAAGATGGATGGGTATTTTTTTTTAAATACCGCTTAAGGTTTTTGTTAGTTCTTTAAAGTAAGAGGGGTCGAGTGAATGAGCGAGCAAGTTAAGCAGCGCCGGGGATTGGAGGGAGTGAGTCCAACCAACACGGAGGGAATGGCGGAGGGAGGGAGTTCAAGCAACACTGTGGGTGAGGAGTCGAACGCCATGGCATTTATGATATGGAAAGTAGCATTACAGGAGTACTCTTTTAAATACTCCTTCATGCCCTTATAAATGGAGAGTAGCATTACAGGAGTAATCTTTAACATACTCCTTCGAACCCTTGTAAATGGAAAGTAGCATTACAGGAGTACTCTTTTACGTACTCCTTCGAGCCCTTGTAAAGAGTACTCTTTTCCATACTCCTTCATGCCCTTGTAAATGGAAAGTAGCATTACAGGAGTACTCTTTTACATACTCCTTCGTGTCATTGTAAATGGAAAGTAGCATTACAGAAGTACGCTTTTACATACTCCTTCTAGCCTTTGTAAATGGAAAGCAGCATTACAGGAGTACTCTTTTACATACTACTTCGAGCCCTTGTAAATGGAAAGCAGCATTACAGGAGTACTCTTTTACATACTACTTCGAGCCCTTGTAAATGGAAAGCAGCATTACAGGAGTACTCTTTTACATACTACTTCGAGCCCTTGTAAATGGAAAGCAGCATTACAGGAGTACTCTTTTACATACTACTTCGAGCCCTTGTAAATGGAAAGCAGCATTACAGGAGTACTCTATTACATACTACTTCAAGCCCTTGTAAACTGGCCCTATACACCCAACTCCCAACCACTAACATTGCAACAATGTGCACCATACAGCCGTCCTTTCAATGTGTGCTAATTGTGTGTGAATATGGCCCGGATATTCACATTTTAGAGGCTTTGGGGCCAAACAGCAAAGTCATACAGGAGTAGGAAAAATGGTTCTGCAGGAGTATAAATAGGCCCCTAGTTTGGAAGTTTGCTGTAGATTGGTCGCGCGCGCTAAACTTACCAGTGATCCGTAAAGTGGCTTTTTTAGAGCTGACATCCCAGCCTTAACTAGAGAGGCGCGAGCCCACGGTCCATCAAGTAAATACAACTGTGCATCTATGTCCATAAAATCTGGATTTTGTCAGATACTGAATGAAAGATGAGCGCCGTGGAATGCTGGAATGCCCCCTCCCCTCTCCCTATCTTCATTCCTCCCCTGCTCCCAGCAGAGGCATCTGACCCCCGGGGAGGGCAGCTCGGAGGCGCTATGGAGGAGCTATGGCGAATGTACCTTTCACATCAGTGTTATCAGGACCTCTGACAAGGGGGTGAATGGGGGGCGTGAGAGAGACGCGGGGGCTGGAGGCACAGCGGGCGGGCGAGGCGCTGGAGTTTGTGTGTAGTGCTTGTGACCATCGGCGGGCGGCCTCTGGGCTCTTTGAAGGAGGGGTCAAGTCCCGAGGTAGTTGAGGCACCGATCAAGGGACCTGCAGTCCACGTGCTTCCACGTGTTAAAATAAACTTTTTAAATTCTGAAGAGACTTTATAAAATTTTGCATGAGGTCTGTTGCATGATTTACACAGTAAACATTTTCAGGGCTCGGCTCGTGCACGGGCTCTCTGAGCCGAGCCACGCCCTTGGCTCAGCTCCCCCTGTTAGTTTGGTAGCTTGTCCGACGTCCTCTAGCTCATACTTCTCCTATTTGCCAGCTTCTAAGCACTTCGGCATCCTGCTGATAATGGACATGATAGGCACAGAAGAGACAGAGACGCACAAAGAAAGACAGGGGGATATGTGCCCAGTGTCACACATCTATAATTAAGTGGAAACGCCGGGATTATCGAGTTTCCCAATTTAAGTTGTTTTTCCACGAGGCCCCATGTGCTCCCTTGAGGAAAGGATATGAACAATGTTTTGGTGTTTTAAATCGCGTGGCGCCTCGAACGTTCACATTCTTTTAAAGGCCTGCCCCTCCCACCCCCCACCGACCAGCCACACCTTAATCTCGCCAATGTCCACTGTAATGGATGATTCCTCTGAGTTCACTGAGAACATTCCCCTCCCTCCCCCCCAACGTCTGCTCAGTAAGTGCCAGGCCCCCTGGTACCTCTCACTTATCACCCAAGGAGAGGGGGCACATTCCATTGAAGGAATCTGGTCTGTGTCTGCCCCCACCGTCACCGGCTCCCTTGATGCACCAGTCCCTCCCCCAGGGCCCCTCTAAGGGCATCCCTCCCCAAGCTCCCTAGTGGGCCCTCAGGCCTTGTTGGAGAGAGAGCTGGGAGCCTGTGGCTCCCAGCTGGCAGCATCGAGGGCACAATTTGTACCCACCCCCGGTGCTCACCCTGTGCTGGTAAGAAGAGTCCCTTTTCCCTGTCTTTTCATTTTCTTCAGTGTTACCTTGTATTACGGCCAAGGCCACTGGAACTATGAAGTTCTGCATTTCCGCATAGTTATGAATTCACCCTCTGTTGCAGAATTAGCAGATTTTAAGAAAAAAGAACTAAACACCAGCATTGCATTGCACTGGAAGGTCCTTCGCATAGGGTTACTGGTCACCGGTGAGTTGCCCTTTTTTGTACTTGGGGGTTAAACTGGTGCTAAAGAATAAAAACATTTGCCAAGACAGTGTTAGCATATAAATATTGACAAAAGATGAAATGATACTGTCATTCACTATGCTGCAATTCGCAGCACAATTTGCCTTTTCTTGCCGCATAATTTAGTCAACAATGCTGCATAATTTTGTCCTCCGCTGTCACCTAATTCCAGTGGCCCTGATTATGGTGTGGGTAACTACTTTGGGCCCTCTTTTTCCCCTCAAGTTATCATTGAGCCAGTTAAGGGCGAGGTCAATGGAAATATGCCATTCTGCAACCGCAGCATTTTCACATAATTACACAATTTGCAGCATTTTACAAAAGTCACCCACCTGCTGCAGAAACTGCAGATTTTCAGAAAGTACATTTTTCTAGCTCGAATGAATCGAAATTACTAAAAACGTGAGCCGGCTTGTGTTCCTGCGCAGTGGAAGGCCCTTTGCAGAAGTTGCTTGGGCGCCTTTCAGTTGCCTATTGCTGTATTTGGTTGTTAAAATGGTACTAGCCTAGACAGTTGTACCATGTGCAGAAACTTCAAACTAACAAGGCGATTCTATCACAAATTAGCTGCATCATGCTGCATAATTTGCCTTTTGACAGAAAATGTAGACAACCCTGTTGCATTTTTTGGTCCTTGTCTGCTGCTGCATAATTACAGACATATCTAAGGGGTACAATGCAAGAATTCAACCTCAGGTCCACAAGGCAACATGAGTTTTTTATTAGAGGTAGTAAAGCCAGAAGGTTCATTGGAGGGTCCCGGGGGTCAGGCCTGGGCCATGAGCCATGGAATGGTAGGTCAAATAAATGGTGCAACCGAGGACTCTTACAAATGAGATAATTCTTTTAAATTCAGAATAGTTTATTTTCAACAATGCTATTTTCAATGTTGTATCTTACATTATTATGCATCTAGTACAGAAGATGTGAGTTAAATAAGAAATGGACATTCTGAACCCACCACACTTCTTATCAGGTGATTACACGAATAGCTGGTATGATGGAGGTCCTAACTTATTAACACGCACCAGGGGTTATCCTGGAGCCAAGCCTTAGGAGCTGCCAGCAGTTGGACACTCATCTTGCAGTAAATCTGTTCTGTGGTCGATCTAGCATTTATTGGGAAGAGAGGAGCCATCTGATGTTCTTCCATAAGCGCACGTCAGTCTTCAGAGCCAGAGCTGTAATTCAGATGAAAAGGGGGAGGCGCTGCCCAACTCTTCCAAGTCTCTAACCCGACTCACACAGTTCTAACATCCTTAAAAGGTGCACTTCCATGGACGCCCAGAACCAGGAAGTAGTTATTTCATAACACCCGAGGGCTGCAGGCCCAACCAATGGCAATAACATCACAGACGAGGACATACCATATGCAAATTAGCCGACCTCACACTATAAGAGGTTAGCTCAGCTCGAACTGATTGGCCACACCTAAAAGACTACTGGGCCTCATTGGTGTGGTGCAGTTGAAGCTCCTCTAGCAGAGAAGACCAGGTAGGCCTTACGTGACTCACCCAAACTAGAGACAAGTGATGGGTGGACATGTCTGAATCACACTTAAACACTGGTGATTGCTCAGGGACACATTTCATTTCAACAGTGAATCCTCAGATGGGTGAGTTCAAGAAACTGTACTGGTTTATTTGAACTTTGTGATAAAAGATCTCTGTAAAGAGCTACAAAAGGAGTTTCTTTGGGTATTGCACCCCCTTCCAATGGACAAGAAGCAGGTCCCAATAATGAAGGATGCCACATTGGTGGATGAGGGATCCTGTTTCATAACAGGAGAGGCTCTGTAATTTCGGTCTTTCCAAATTCTGGAGGTCCAAAAACCATTAGTTCACAACCCAAGACTGCCATAAACACCTTTGCCCAGTAGGTCACACTTAGTTGTACTGCTTAGTGAACTGAGAGGTTGCATGACTTACAAACTAACCTCTTTTATATGCAGCTGCCTCAGGTGTGCCACTAGAAGTATACCACTGGGAGTATGCAGGGGTCAATTGGAATCCAAAATCAGCCTGGCAAAAATGTTGAAATGAGCCCCCAAACTACAGGAGGCTGCAACTAGAACAGCCCCCTGGGGGAAAGGTTGAGTGACAGCAGCCCATCCTGCCCTGAAAGCATCACCCCTATTCTGCAGTCTGGCGGAATGGCGAGTCCAGCCCTTGGAATACTTCAACACAGTCTTAGGATGAGAATAATAAATTATGGTTTCATTGAGGAAGCCTGCATCATAGACCCAGCTCCCTGAACTCTTTTGAATGGTGGATAAACTGATCTACCCAGACACAACCTCCGTGTCCCAGGTAAAGAGCAGTCTCATCACTGACAACCATGTGCTCAGTTTCAGCTTGGGATGCACAGATTAGAAGATACCGCCACTGTTTAACCAGTGTTACCAGTAACTAACCAACCCTTCATCAATAGGGGTCTTCTCAAGGGCCAGACGTTCTTTAGAATGGATTCTCAAGCAGGATTCTCTTGAACAGGATTTTGAGAAGGTTTCCTCTTGTGGGACAGCAGATCCATGCTTCCTACCCCCGACTTGTCCCTTGCTGATTTCATTCTATCCCCTACTCAGGCTCTCTTAGACTGCTCATTGGTAATCGTCCCTCCCCTAGTACCCTTCTGTGACTCTATCAAAGTTTGAAAGATCCATTTTCCACAGTCTTATATCGCCGCTGTCCACGCGGTTTCTTCAGCCTTCACCCATCATCTTCAGTGGCCACCAAACCAAAAACCTCCAGCCTTAACTTCGTCGCTACACTATCCCGCTCACGAAGCCTTTGGCGGCCAACATTGTTGGCCACAGGGATCACCACCCATATTAGTGCCAAGTTAATAGAGTAACAAACAGGGTTAACCCCCCAAACATCTCATGACTCCTACACTGGGTGTATGTCTCGCACCTTGACGCACAGTCTCACTCTGGTCGGCTCAGCAGCAGTGGAGTAACACAAAATAATGGGGCCCCCCTGCAGAACTTAATATGGGACCCCCAAGTCTCCAATATCTCACAAATATCTCACAGGCTTTGGGCTGAATGGGGGTCCACTGGAGAGTGGGAGGGCCCTTTGAAGGGTTGGGGTCCCTCTGCACCGCAGGGCTGGGGTAAAGCCCCTGCTCATCAGTCTTACTTAGTATCATGGAGCCTCAAGGCCGGAAATCTAGACTTAACCCATAAAAGATGAATTTATCGTTCCCCGCTTTCAAATCCCAACCCCATGTAGCTTTGGCCCAGTGGCCTATGGCCTCTTTTAAAAAAAATAAAAAAAGAGTGCTGCCCTTTCTGCCGTCACCTTAATCATTTTACAAACATAAGTTCATCTAATTGGTCGATTTCAAATAGGTTTGCTGCAGGAAAGGGTTAACAGGGGACCCACGCATCAACTGTTCCCACCACCCCCATGTCTCTTCCTGGTAAGCTGCACATGGCATGCCCTGTGGGTGTGCGCTTGATGTGCAAGGAATGTGAGGCTTAGCCCTGCTAAGACTATCACAGACCTTTGTGCTCTGTGGGCATCTCGGGGGAAGGTCAAAGGTGAGGTGAAACTGACCCTCACCCTGCAGAGGTGATCACAAGTGCTGGAAGGCCAAGGATCACATTGCTGGGAAAGCCTGCGCCCCCAACATGCTGCTCTCCCCCACGGAGGTCATTAAGGCGAACTGTCCTGTAGGTCCTAGAAGCAGCCCCCACCCCGCCATTACACCCCGCCATTACACCCCCCGCCATTACACCCCCACCACAACCGACCCGTGTCATGTGAGTCGTTTTCAGTCGCTCTTTACTTTCTAGCCAGTAGCATTTTTGAGTGTGGGATCTGTGGTTTAAGTAGGATCTCTGAAGTCCAACCTGCTGCGTGCTGAAGGTAAGCCTGGTGAACATTGGGGTGTTGGGCAGCTGGGCATCACCACTCCAAAGAGAGGCCAACGTTTGCATGAGCAGCGGAGGTCGAACTGCTCCTTCCTTCCAGAGTTTCCAAGGATTGAATGGGCGTGCGATTGTGGCCTAGCGGGAGAGATGCTGGGCTTGGACACATGAATTGTAAATTCCATGGGTGTCAATTCACCAAAATGCCCGGGGTAGTGGAAGTGACATCACGCGCCCTTTGACTTCCACTTTCACCCACAGACACATACTTACACATACACACAAATTCACACTTACAAACGCAGTCTCACATAAATACACTCTCACCCGCAAGCATGCACACGACATACATTTAAAAGCATATTTACTTACCTCGGCTGCCGTGGGAGGACTTTGTCACGTTTGTTTTATACTAATAGTGAATAATATTTTGTTATTCACCTTTAGTGTAATAAAAAATTGGCAGAAAATAAAGAGAGATGAGCCCCAACTGACGTCGTTGCCAATGTTTTTTTTAAATACAGTTTAGTACATTTGTCGAGTATTGCGCATCACCAAGATAAGAGTTTGAGTTGTATAAGAATTTGAAGAATAGCAAATATCTGGAAACAAATTATGGACCAGTTGTAGCATATAATAGCAAGGGTTATATTACTAATTGAATTTTTTTGAGTAGGTGAATGAAGTTTGAAAAGCACTTAAACTGGAATCTTGGCAGAATTTATATTCTTTGTTTGAATGGCTTTGAAATATATGTAAACGTCGGCCTTTACACAATACCAAAATAGAATTATAGCTCACCTTGTGTGCCTCACGCTTCATTCGGTTTGTTAAAACAATGTGCGGCTGGCAAAAGCCGCTCCCATAAAAATACCTTTTGCTCCCTTTCTTAGCCCCTGAAACCAAAATAAACAAGCATTTGCAATGCAACGGGTCTCACATTTGCTCGAGATAGAGCTATTAGCGTTGTAAAGAAAAAAAATGCAGCGCGATGGCACTGCGTGGAAAATAAACTGATAAAGTAGTCCGGACTCCAGGCTGAAAACATCGAGCCTCGTATGTTTTTGGTACTTTACTGGTGCTGTGAAGGTGGGCTAAACACCGGAAAAGGCATGACGTATGCATGCCTTTCACAAATGAAAGCAAGCGAATTTTAAAAGGCAAGCCCACGAACCAATGTAAGTGGGTGACGTGGCATGGGCGTAGTTTCAAGCCCAAAGAGAGATTACAGAATGGACGGAGCATTTTGTGCTCGCCCATAAAAAGGAGGAATTGCCTCCACTGAGATGTTCCTGCTCTGACACGCAAACTTGAAAGAAAGATTTGGTCAAGCATTGGAAGGAAGGTTGGGTGGGTTTGTAGACTGTTTGGTCCCTTATGAACTTGAGGGTAAGGAAGGTTTAATATTATAGACAATAAACATATTACATTTAACAGCTATCCCGACTATAAAAATAAAATAAAAAATGAATAAATATTTATCTATGATTAAGAAAACATTTCCTATTCTGTGTCATTACGTTGCAAATTTGATGTAAGTCCTCCATATCATAGTAGATTTTTATCTTTTACTGAACCCCTTTCTCCTTCTCCTCCCATTTTTCCTGATTTACTTCTTTTTTTATGGTCCTTGGTTTTTTTCCAATCTTTTTTGCTAGCATTCAATTTTCATGTTATGGATATGTGTTCTATTTTTCTAAATACCTGTTGTCTAATCGCTGGCACCTGTTGGTTGGCTATTATGGTTAGGTTTTAAGGTTTGTTGCGCATTGTTTTTTTTCCTAATGAAATGTTATTAAGCAAAAAAATTATTAATTAAACCAGAGGACATTGGCACACGTGAAAAAATAAGCAGTGACATGCACAATGTCAGGAAAGATGGATGTAAAAAACTCTCAAATTTTGCTTTGAAAATACTGAGACCAATCTGTATGGAGGAAAATTTGGAGGTGAAAATGCAACAGTACAGTCTCCGTTCAGATAGTATATATTTTCATTGCTGTGGTTCAGTCTTTTATCACAATGGCATGAAGCAGCTGAAAAAAGTGTTTTAATTTACCAAAAGCATTGCAGGATTATTCCTATTTACCTGTTGGCACGGCAAAGGTTTAAATACCGCTGATTCAGCATTGCAAGAACGCTTTATGGCGGAGAAAAAGACTCCAAAAGATGCTAAAATTGGAAATGGGCAAACATGCTAGCGATGGCTCCTGGAAATAATTGTTCCAATCTTGGATTTTAAACTTGGCTAAAGAAATTCTAGGTCTGTGGTCAAAAAGTCCTGGATGATGTGGCCATATGAGATCTTGTTCTCATTTTTTAATTCCGGTAGACCCTGTATGTTTTCTCCTGCAACAAGCCCTTGTCACTAGCCTCCGGACAAGGGCTCCTTATGATACTGGGCTCCCTTCTGTTGCATTAAGCCCCGCAGCCTGTAGGGGGTGCCATGGAGCTTGGTAGTAGTCAATGCTGTTGTATCAATTCTCCCTGCATTTTCTTCTGCACTGCTTCCCTAAATTTCCCCTCCCTGTGGAGTTCTTTAAAAATCCAAGTGCATCTGCCTGGCTTTGAATTCTCATCCTGGTGAGTGGAGCAGAAAGGACCTTTGGTGCTCACTGGTTTGGAACAAACCGTTTCCAGCAGATCTGACCATGGCCCGCGAAGAGTGACACCTTAACAAGACTTTGGCCAAATGTAAGGGAAACAACTGCTCATCTTAAACAAAAAATGGGCTTCTTGCCCTTCTCCCCCTCCTGTGTCCTACTCTGCTAGGACAAAGATCCAAGGAGTCGAACTTTATTGGCCAGCAAGTAGTCTCTTCCCTTAAATGGGTAGTCAAGGGGATCTGGCCAAATGAAAGGCAATGCATTTTGATACGAGATGTTCCTACCAAAGTTTGAGGACAACTTTGAACCAGAGAGGATGGTTGTTGCACGACAACTACATGGGTAGAGGTTGTAAGCTCACCACTATGGCTTATCCTGTTGTCAAGGATCTCCAGACGCCTGTGTGAAGAAATAGGATTAATGGAGGTAGAAATCTCGGTTGTCCCCATTTGATGGATAAGGACTACACACAAAACTGAGAAGAAGACGTTATTCTTTCTGTACCTGAAGGATAAGCGGAATTATGGAGACCAGTGAGGAAACAAACCCAACCTTATTCACCCAGTGCTGTCCACACCCACTAGAAGGACTGAACCTGCCCAAATCTGAGGCCTATGGGCGCTGTCCAACCTCATTTGAGATCTCCTATTGCCAGTAACCCAAGGCAAGACAATATTATGTGCTTGTCAAAGATGGCAACCACGGGAGGGCATCAACTTATTTTGTGGAACATCAAATATGGCACCACTTCCATGCCAGAGAGGCAGCAAAATGTCTGTTTGACTACAGCTATGGTGGCCTGATTTTCAAAACCAAAGACGAGGATTCGTCTTAGACATAAAAGTAGGACTAAACATTGAAAGTGATTATGAAAACAAATGAAAGCCTAAAATGACTTGATATAAAAAGACAAGAAAGGCTGGTGTGTTTCAGATGCTGAGTATTTTGTTTCATTTTGGGGCAATATTATTGTTTCAGAGTGTTCAGATTTCCCCATTTTTTGCTTTGCATTGTGGTACTTGTAGTATTGTATTTCGATTTATAAAATAAGGATTACAAGTAGCAAATTCTAAACTAAAAACAAAAACTGAATGAGCTACACACCCAAAGAGTAGAGCAACTTAAGAGCTCTGTTGGCTTAAGGTATATATAAGAATTCCTTGAGATAGGTTAATTGAAAAGGCACTTTTTGGGGGAGCTCATGGTTTTGGGCATTATGTGACAGAGGGCCAGATGTAGCAAAGGTTTTTACCCATTCTGTGTCTATGGAAAAAAGTGTTTGTACATATGGCCCAGAGTTCTGATGGAGACATGTATTCTACCCTAGCCTCTCAAGAGCAATATTACTCCAAATGCATGTGATTTGGAAGCAGCTTGGAGTGGCCACCTGCTCAGCTGGGATGTGGGCCAGAAGGTCATTTTGATCAAAAAAGGGAAAGTTATCCGTATTTTCCTCTGCAAGGGAGACACCCATCTGAAATGTGAATTATTCCCATTCCGTTCCCACAGAATCAAATACACGTTTCAGGGTTCCAAGCTTCAGGCTCTGTGCAGTTGTAATAAACATTAAACCTCTGCTGAGAGCTGTCAGACAAAAAGCAGATCAACGTATATTTCTGTAGAAAAGTGATTTTTGTAAAAAAAAATAAAAAAAAATAAAAAAAAATATTAGGCAAATAAAAACGAAAGCTGTGCAATAAACAGGGTGTAAGAATAATGCTTCAGATAATGGGAAAACAACATGTTGGCCTTGGCCTGGCATTCGGAGACGAAGGACAAGCTATCAAGTGTTGCGCGTAGAGACAGTACAAAGCTACAAAACATTAAGTGAAATTATGCAGACCGTTCGTCAAATTTCTACCTGAAAAGTAAATAAAACCTAGAGAAACATTTGTGAAAATCAGATTAGACCAATGCTAAAAATGTACGAAAAACACACCAGACTCTGTGTATTGAATATATGTTCAATATCCCCGATTGTTTGAAAAAAAAAA
Source organism: Pleurodeles waltl (assembly GCF_031143425.1). Taxonomy (NCBI): domain Eukaryota; kingdom Metazoa; phylum Chordata; class Amphibia; order Caudata; family Salamandridae; genus Pleurodeles; species Pleurodeles waltl. The sequence goes on along the minus strand of NC_090451.1, from coordinate 682,130,044 downwards.
AAAAATGAAATACTCGGCACAACTGGCACACATCTGCATTTGGTTACAATGCTCTAGTCCTGGCCTCAAGACCTCTGCCTTCCTCACAGATCTCCCCCTGCAAACCCTTTCTGAGTCTGCAGCCCCACACACCTTCCTCAGGCCACCTTCACCTAACAGTGCACAGGGGCTTTCTGCATTCAGGTACGTGACGTGGGAGCTAATAGTGTCTGACTGCAGTACTGGGCTGTGACTTCATGCAGACACTCAGTCTGCAGGTGCCTGCAGCCCATCTCATCCGGTATTACAACTCACGAGTTGTTCAGTCAGTGCCTGCAGCACTGTAGTCTGTGTTAATAGCAGCCACTGTAACTCTTATCTTTGGCTCAAGCTATATTCCCTTCCTTGCTGATGTTTCTTCAAACATTTTCTGGTCCAGGAAATTCAGACAGAGGGGAGCATTCAAAGGTTCTGCAGAATAAGTGTCCCAAAATGAGGATGGGGACCACGAAATCTGCAAAGAACTAAAATTTGGACTATCCCTAGGAATGTAAACCAAAGTAAAAACTATTAAACTCTCTGACCAACCTCACCCTCCTAATCTGGGTAGGAAATCACATACTAACTAGACCAATGGCAAGTAGCTCCCTTAGAGAGAAATCCTCAACTCTAGTTTCAAACTAAAATCCCCCAACTACTTCTCAGATCCCTTTTCTGATTCTGGATCAAGGACTCCAGTTCTCATATTGCTCCTTACTGGAGCACCTCATACTCCACCATCTACCCCCTCATTCTACCACCCCTGTTCAATCCTGGCAGGACTTATAACATTATTAGCAGCACTCCATCCATCATCGAAGGTACCAAATCTCTGAGTTTCTTTCTTCACTCTAAATACAACATCCATTCTCACATGAACGTGATGAAAGCTTACCAGCTTACAGAGCTACAAGACTAGATACCAGGGCTGGCTTTACCGCTGGTGGCGCCCTGTGCGACAGTCTTTTTTACGCCACCGACCCCATGACCGCCTCCTTGAATTCACTCACTACCACCCGGCAAATGAGCCCCTCATCTCCCCATAGCCCCCATTTCACATGCATTGATTTGTTTTAATGTGCTTGTAAACGCTGCCCTTACTAATGCACTCAGTTATCCACATAAAATATAATTCTGTTCTTTGCAGAAGGTATGTTAACCATCTACGCTACTTTATGGCGAGTCAAAGCTGCTGCTAGACAAAACTCTCATCTCTCACCCTAGCAGGAATATTAATCACACAAGGCATCTTGACATTTTAATTGCTTCCCGAATGCTGGACGCATAATGAACTTTTCAGCAGGTGCTTTTAAATCGCACGTTTCATAAGTTATTGCTGAACACTGCACCCCCGCCGAGGTCAGTGCCTCAAATCCAGGCCAGCACCCGGTGCGGCTGCACCGCTTGCACCGCTCTAAAGCCGGTCCTGCATAGAACTGATTCCAGGACTTTCCTATTAAATCCAGGATGCTTGGTCACCCCCTACTGGCGTACCAGTTTCCCAGTCGCCAGTTCTTGCCAGTGGCAGTTTTTCATATGTGTTGGGTCATTGAAAACACAGAGGGACACCATTGGAATTATAGTGGCGAAAGTTGGAAATGAAACCCTAGGGCAACCAGCTGGAAGATAAAATATATATATCTTAGTCAAATGTTCCACAGGCAGCTGAGGTGCAATAATTGTCAGAGTCCCAGGCAAAATGAGAGTTTGTCATTCAAGTTCTTCCCAGCCCCAGACAACACAGCCTTTTTTTAGGTGAGTTGTTGCTTCCTGGTGCCCCTTTGTGGCCACGGGAAGTGGCTTTCTAAGGCAATCGCCTACAGTGATCCTGATGCGGCACCAGTCAAGACCCCAGTGTGCATACAGACCACACAGCAGTGGTTCCCAAGTTGTGGTCCGGACACCCTTGGGGTTCATGAAGCCTCCTCAGGGTGTCTGCGGCTGCTTAGAAAATTAAATAATATTAGCAAATTAATAAAGTGTATTTAAATAAAGTTGCTAAATGTACAATTCAAAGAATTTAAATGTACTGTAAATGTCTAAGAATTTGAAAATAGAGGCTAAAAATTAAATTAGAATCCTTAGATTCATTTGTGGGAGCAGTGCAGATGCATCAAACAGAATATGGTATGGACGATGGCTTCAATTGAATTTAGAGAAGCTCCAACCATCCTAATAAAATTACATTTTTTATTGTTTCATTTATATTTGTTTGCAAATTAGATAAAATGTGTTAGGCATTTATCAATCACATACACACATTATGTTTCTGTATTTTGTGTGTAATATTTTGTTTTTGAAATCATCAACAATGTTCAGACCTGGGTCCCCGGCTTCCAATAGTGACTCAGTGGGGGGGTCTCTTGATTCCAATAATCATTCAGTGGGGGTCCCGATGTTCCAGTAATGATTCAGTGTTGTTCCGCAGGTTCCAGTAATGATAAAGTGGGGGCCCACAGAAGTCAAAGGGTTGGGAACCACTGCCCCACAGAGTAAAGCAAAGGCAGGAGAGGGCAATGTCCATGGCTTATTGGCACTGGAGATGGTTTTCTCCAGTCCTATGGGACGTGACCTCAGGATGAGAGAAGGTGTTGAACGAGCCATCCCTGGCAGGAAGCATTAGACTTACTTTGTTTAGAAATTATTGGAAATTGCTGAAATCACTGATGTGTGATTTTACATTTATGGGTTAGTTAAATTTGAAAATGCAGTAGTTAGAACTTAATATTTTTACTAACCAAAACAGAAACATGGAGAATGATTAACAGGATGGGATGTTAAAAAATATAACATCAGGAATCTTCGAATAAAAACAATGTTATCAAACGAGCAAAGGTGTCCTGCGTTGGTCTGCGTTAAGGGGCAAAAGAATTCAAGAAGGAATTTTGAAGTACGTGAAAACTTATTCCTGTAGCACTATTTTACATATTCTCGTATGTATCCACCACGAAAAGTGCAAATAGGGCATAAGGCCTTTTTATATATATTAATTGCAAACGAATATTCCCTGAATTTGTTTTTTTACCCCAATTTTAGATGCGTTGGGGCTAACTGAAAAAAAAGCATGTAAAATATAAATAAAAGTTTACCCAGAGGCCTCTGTGCACAGGCCCATAGGTTTGTAGTGAAATTCATTCTAAGGCGCTGCCGTATAAACGGGGTACTCTCTGTTTCATGTGTACACTATTACGGGTTTAAGTGAAAAAGATCCAAATCGAAATTATGTAGGGTCTCTACTCGTATCAAAGTATCAGTGACGTGGTGGGGTTAAGGGGCGATGGGGAATTAAAAAAACATCTTCCGAAGAGCCTTAGATTTTGAAGCGTACAGTGATAAAATGTAAATCTCAAACCCAGCAAAACTTTGTCATGTTATTTTTAATCCAAAGCTGCCATCTAGTGTCCATTTGAGAGATTGTTCTATTCTTTTCAACAGATATCGTTTTTGCAGCTGCAGGCTTCAATGTTGTTTTGAAATCAGATTTCCATCTTGAAAAAATTGTATTCCGCCCCGACCGTGCTACCAGAATGATTCAAGCTTACAAGAAAACTAGTCACTGACAAACCGAGTGTGTACATGCACACTAAGACACAACTTCCAGAGCACACGCCACTACTGGGCACAGCTGCCAAGCTTTCAGATTGCTATTGGTGAAATTTTCATAATTTCAGTGCAATTATGAGTGACATTTCAACGACTATGAGTGACATTTTTTCGCAACCAAAATCAAGCGATGAAGACGAGGGAACCATATAAATATCGTAATATATCGAGAATCGTATTCCTCCTGTTATACACTAGTGCCACCTTGTGGCGTATGATAAACACTACTTGGACCTTGAGAAACTAGAAAAAGAGGTCTTACCGCACCTCAGGACACAGTTCTTTTGCGTGACAATGTCAGGCATTGCAGTAATGACTGGAAATGCGTTATTCTAAAGTGGTATTGTGACACTTGGCAGGGGTGACTGAGGCGTCCAGGAAGAGGAGCAAAACACCAACTGCAGGGCTTTAAGTGAGGTGAAAAAAAAAATTGTGTGGGGGTCTTGAAGGGGTGTGTGCGGCCTAGGTAATTAAGGGTATGGCTTAAATATGTAAATTACATTTCTGTGATTTCCATAGTGTGCCACTCGAATGCAATTTCAGTGCCTCTCTGAGCTTTCTGTTATTGCGTCCAGTTATATAACGCAGCAACTGATACACACAAAAGTCAGCCAGGACTATTGGTTTTGTTGATGGTTGTTAGCTGTTTAAGGTACATGAGTAACAACAATGATTTTAGGTAAACAATATTGAAAATGCTTCAATTCTTAAACTGTGAATTAAACATTATAATGGACTGCGGAAGGGGTTTTGGTCTTCTTAGGGTCTCAACCAATCCGGTTACACTCATTCTGTGTAAGACATGTACACTCTTTTCAGCTCAGTAATTTGTCAACTTGAATTTCTTACACCTCACCTCTTTCCTCCTCAATAGCTAACACTCTTAAGGAATGAAAGATTAATTAAACTGTGAAATATAAACAGGAACTAAATTGCTGACATGGATTACCTCAATGTTTTTTAAATTAATTGTTCAGAAATCCATCAGTGTTTTTGTCTGTAAAGTAAAGAAAATGCAGTTTGGGCACAATAGGGGCCCGTTTCAAAGTCCGCTTTTAATTACCCTCAAGTTTTAGACCCATAGGGACCCAACCCACGTAATGGAAGTGATATAGACAAAGGGATATTGTATATCAATATGGTGATAGGTGTTTTGAATTATCCCATGATCAAGGTACGACAAGAAGGACAAATCACACTGGGCTGGTTGTGTAAGAGCACGAAACAAACCATACATATGTATGTATGTATAAATATATATACACACACACACACACACACACACACACACATATGCACACATAAATAGAACATTTCAAGTTTGAATAACTTACCTGATCATTAAGAGCTGTTTTATTATATGGACTGGGCAGATCAGTGCAAGAAATAAGTGGTAAAAATCTGATTTATCAATGCTTTGTACATCCATTAAGAAGGCAAAACCAGGCAGAACTTGCACAAAAAGCCAGTAAGAACCCAATTCTCAATAAACAATCCCATTGAAGGCCCTTTGACACACACACACACAAGAGTAGTCCGATCCACAGCTGACAGGCAACAACATAATCATGTAACCTGCAACCAGGCCAAGGTGTTGAGGGTCCTGTCACAGAATCATCTTACAGCAAACATTAATCCTTCAGTTACTCCCAAACTGATATTCCCCATCCCTCTTCTTTCCTCCCAGCTTATTCCACACCCCATTGGAGACAAGAAACAGTATGAGCAATGTTATAAAAAACTAAATGAAATGTAAAAAACCCTTAAAGGTCCTCTTGCTCTTTGTATCTTATTAAGTTGACATTCAAAATGTCAGACATTAATACACATTATAGCTTTGAGAGAGAGAAAATTAAGAATACAGAAGTAGATTTACAAAAAGACAATCCATTCTCACACATAAGGATAATTCAGAAGCCTTCCCTAATGCAGACTTCGCAATTACCACACCTTCTTCCCCAACTAATCATCATGCAAACCCCTTTAAGTATTCTGAGTGTCCATATTCCAGTCGTAGTCTTATTATTTTGGAGTAATTAATGATGCAACCGGTGATGTTACGTGTGATCTCATCACCAGCGCCAGGGTGCCGAGTACAGGCCGTGGGGTGATTTCACTTTTGAATTCCAAGTTTTTGTAAGTTAAATTTTTCAGAAATGGTTTGTAATTGAATAATGCATGTAGTTTCAGTTCTTGAATCACCACTCTTTCTCATATTTCCATCCCTGCCTCCTGTCTTTCTCCACAGTTCCTGAAGTCCAGTGGATCCTACTGCACAGACTTCCTGAACGACGCCAGCTCCACGGCCCTGCTGGTGGTGGGCTTCACCCTGGTGATCCCCCTGCTGGTGCTGTCCCTGGCCGCCTACTGCCGCCTGGCACGCCACCTCCAGCTTGGTTTCTGTTTTCTGCCCTACAGCAAGGCCGTGTACAAGAACCTGCCCGCCTCACAGTACTACAGCCTTGACTGCTGCAGTGGCTACAACAGCACGGTGCCCGACAAGGTCTGGGTCTGAGCCTGCCGACGCGAAGAAAGAGGACAGGAGCCATGCTCATCACACTTACTCAGGACTCATGTATTCCCACCAATGCAAGACTGCAGAAAAGGACTGCAAGGCCCATCTACTGGACTCATATCTAGGACCACCACAAAGTGGCAGACCCTTCTGGTGTGTCTCTAGGTTTGCATCATCCATCCGGGATGAAGGGACAGGGCATTATAGGCAATGGAAAATACCTTAAAGAAGGCTGGGAATTAATAAAAACTTTCCAGTTCATACATGTTCTTTCTCTATCTTTGCACCACTTACGTTTGAGGTCATAACAATGTGTTGCAAAGTCGGCACAAAGACTCAGGTAGAGAGATGGCAGAGTTGAGAGATAGTACGATGGGGCTGGATACAGTATTTTTTCCCTTACGCTGTACTGGCTGAAGGGCAACAATGCGCTAAAAAGCAGATTGTAAATGCATGTAGTGTTCGGGTAGATAGACGATTAGACACAGATTGTGGGTTTTTGGTGATCAATATATACAATAAAAAATGATGTGTATGAAAGTATCAGGTCAGCCTCTTTCATCACCCTGTATGCCTAGTTTATAGCGGTTAGAACCCCAAGTTTCCCCAGAGTTAGGGCATAGTGATAATGATTGTACCAATTTCCTTCTTCCATAATTTGACCAAAACTCTTTGTGCTCCTTTATTTCCGAATGACTGAAGATATGACAAGGAGTATAAACTGTTTCTATGGCTTTAAATGATTTAACGCTAGGAACCACTCCTGCCTTTGCCAGTCCCTGATACTCTGCACATTTGCTTTCTGCATCACCTAGGCCTATTAGATCTAGGGCGTTGCAGCATTATGTTCTCTGTTATCTGTCGAGTCTTTTAGGCTGCTTTAGAGATTTGCTGGAGAAATTCATCACTGGGGGAGGTGAAGGTTCAACACCACACTAGCACTGAAAATCCACAGTATTAGGATTTCTAGACTATGGTAACACTATGGTAATGGAGGTTTGGTCAACAAATTAGATGTCTTCATTGTTGTAGGATCAATTTTTGGGAGCAGAGGGAACCTCTCACAGAACATCCTACTTTGACTGTAATGAATGGTAGAACTGTATGATTCCAAATGTGTGCTCAGGAAATGAAGCCCCCAAGAGGAGGTGCACAGTCACTGCTTACATATCTTATCTCTAAAATGTGAGCAGTACGGGCCCCAATATGTTAAAGACACCATACTGTTAGTGAAAAACCTGCACACTTTGTAGCTTAGATGTTTATGTTGCTATCTTATTGTTGGCGGAATGGGTGAACAGCCGCCATCATTCAAGTCCTGATAGAGGGGATGGATGTGTCAACTGTGGTAGACATCAGCCTTGTACAGAGCTCTAAAGTTTGCTGTATGTGATTTCACAGAATACCACTACTGGGAAACCATTTCACCTAAACCGTTTAATAGAAATGTGCAGGTTGAATTGCATTACCAAATTCAAAGAAACCAATTTATCGAATGCCTTTTATTTTGAATTGACTTTTGTATGCTTATTTTTTAAGCTGTAAATGTAATGGTTGCCTGTCTTTCTTTCAGAAACATTTTTGTTTAAGATATTTATTGCTTTATGTCAGGGGACATTTCTTCAGATGTATATCCCTTACATTGTCAAACAACAACTTTAGATGCTTTTAATTTGCTGAATCCTCACTACCCGTAAACACCACCCTTCTCTGACCCCCCACAGCCCCTAAACACCCACTATCCCCTGCAAAAACCCTCATCACGCCTGAACTCCACCCATCTGTTACCCATTAACTCCACCCATCACTAAACCCTAAAAACCTTTTATCACTCTGAAACTACACCGTCACCGAATCCGAAAAGCCATTTTCACCCCTACACTCCACCAATCTCTGAAGCCTAAAAACCCCTCACTATCTCTAAACTCCAACCCTTCCTAAAAAAACCTTTCTATGCCTAAACTCCACCCTGCCCTGACCCCTCAAAAATCACACACCCTTGAACAACACCCATGCCAGATACCTATAAAATCCTTACTACCCTCAAACACCAGCCATTTCAGACCCCTAAAAATCCTTCATCACCCCTAAACTCCATTTATCCCAGATCTCTAAAAGACATTTGCACCCCTAAGCTCCACCCATCTCTGAGCATTAAAAAACCCTCACCACTCTAGACTCCAACCATTCCTGAACCCTGAAACTCTTTCTGTACATAAACTCCAGCTGCCCCTAAAACACTTCACCATCCCTAAACTCCACATATTCCTGAACACTAAAACCCCCTCACTAGCCCTACAAACTACTCACCACTGAATCTTTGAAACCCTTCACCAGGCCTAAACTCCACTCATACATAAACCCTAAAAACCTCTCAACTCCTCTATGCGCACCATCAATTAACTTTAAAAACCTCTCACCACCTCTAAACTCTACTCATCTGTGAATCCTAAAAACATTCCACCACTCCTAAAATCCACCCTAAAGTGAACCCTAAAAACCCTTTGTAAACCTGAGCTGCAACTGTCCCTAACCTTTAAAAATCACCTCATCACCCGTATACATCGCCTGGATCTAAAAACTACCCATGTATTCCACCCAAGTTTAATGTATTTTGGATTTTTTCTTAAAATGATTTTTCCTTTAATTTAAATTTTTTTGTATTCCCTTAAAAATGCCCTTCCTTAAAATTGTTTTTCCATGATTTGGTTTCCTCCAATGTGGTTTATTGTTTTTCATTTTTCTATTAATTCACATACATCACTACAATCAGCGGCTAAGTCATTGTAGCACTTGAAAAGCTTATTTTGTAAAAGCACAGCCTCTCAAAATATGGACCATTAAACATATCGACCTTATGTCAGCCTTATATCTTGCCCCCAAATATGATGGGACTGGAAGAAGTTGGCTGACACCGGACTCATTAAGGTTTGTTTATCCATAACTACTCCGGCACTTAAAATATATAAAGTGGAATAGGTGCAAAAAGCAGCCTGCCACTGCCAAAAAGGGATATGCAACCAGAGGAATCAGATAATAGAAATGGGAAAGAGCACAAGGAGACATAGGCAAAAATATAACACAATCAGGATTGTATCCGGAGCATGCGTAGTTCATTGTGACTCGGTCCATCACAGCAAAAGCCTGTACTCTCCCTGGCTCAGTATCTACCGCAGTTGTTACGGGTACTTTCTTCTTTTCTCCATCTTGATATCTTTGTCCCACAATCTCCCGCAGACCATATTTTGAAGTTTTGCAGTGTGGATCTTTTCTGTACTCACATGCTGTGCATTATTCCGGCATCTACTGGTTGGGTCCAGAATTCTCCTTTGTGTTACTAGTCCTTCATCTATATTAGTTTTTTTTTTTGGGAGGCGTTGACTGTCCAACCATTTGGTGCTTAATTTAGCCCCTCATGGTGTCATGCACCCTCCTCGGTACTTCTACAGGAGCGCGGCCCCAGTTGGGTCCCCGGTTCGCTCCAGGAAGTGAAATTTATTACACTCTTGGTTTTGAGGCCTGCGTACTCCTAGGAAGCCCGTACCTTGTGATGGGATGGGCGACTTACTAACTAGACTGACAATGACGTGCAGCCTACATAAGTAAGTGACCAACCAGTACTTACCTTTTCATATTAGTATAGGAGAAGTAATAGTAGCGGTCCTGAAGAAGCGTCACTGGATCAGTAGTGACCACTTAGATGCAAAACATGTTGCCCTAGTATCATAGGATCTGGGGCACGACCTATTATCCTTCACTAGAGTGCAGCCGAGCATTACCTCCACCAGCACTCCCCGTTTCATTTTTAACCTTGGCCTTAACCCATTTCTGAATTATTAAATATGATGGTTATGGTTCTGAGCCAATTTTAACCTTCTCTTCTTTCTCTCTCTCCTACATACACCGATAGTCTGTATTCAGCATAGATTTGACCAATTTTGGTAGAAGATCTTCAGTTAAGTACCACCACCTTTATAAGGCGTGGCCCGTCAGACATTGCATTGCCGGTCTGACGAGGAGGTTGCCCAGTGATGAAGCTTGACATCCTATTGGGTGTGTGAGGGCTCTCCTAAGCTACTAACTATCATTAGCCCTGTGTGTATCCTTTTTCCTTTTTATTTCTGGAACGGTGTACTTCGTAATTTTTCATTAGCTGTATTTGGGAGAGTGTACACTGGACCAATAATCTCCTTGTTCCCTCTTTCATTATAATTGGTGAAAGCATACTCCTTACACAAGTGTAAAGACCACATAAACATGGTGCAGGAAGTTGGCTCTCTATATACTACCTCAAAGTGAGAGATAGTGTGCACAGAGTCCCAGGGTTCCCCTTAGAGGTTGATAGTGGCAAAATTAGATAAAACTAATGTTCTATTTTGTGGTAGTGGGGTCGAGCAGTAGGCTCATCAGAGGGTAGTGTTAAGCATTTGTTGTACACACACAGACAATAAATGAGGAACACACACTCAAAAACGTAACTCCAGGCCAATAGGTTTTATATAGAAAAATATATTTTCTTAATTTATTTTAGAACCACAATGTTGGAAATGGCCCTTTTTGCAGGGCTATCCCCAAACTTTTTGCCTTCTTCCTCCTATTTTTTCAGGTCTGTTTTTGCTGGTTTATTGTCTCTGTGCACTTTACCACTGCCAATCAGTGCTAAAGTGCAACTGCTCCCTATAGAAATTGTACTGTTGATTGATTTATCCATGATTAGCATATTTGATTTACTGATAAGTCCCTAGTAAAGTGCACTGGGGGTGCCCAGGGCCTGTAAATTAAATGCTACTAGTGGGCCTGCAGCACTGGTTGTGCCACCCACATTAGTAGCCCTGTACCTATAGCTCAGACCTGCCATTGCAGTGTCTGTATGTGCAGTTTTAAACTGCCAATTCAGCTTGGCAAGTGTACCCACTTGCCAGGCCTCAACCTTCCCTTTTACTACATGTAAGGCACCCCTAGGTTAGGCCCTAGGTAGCCCCATAGGCAGGGTGCAGTGTATGTTTAAGGTAGGACATATACTAGTGTGTTTTATATGTCCTAACAGTGAAATACTGCCAAATTCGGTTTTCACTGTGTAAGGCCTATCCCTCTCATAGGTTACCATGGTGGCTGCCTTTAAATATCCTTAAAGTGCAGATTCTCTTTGAGAGCAGATAAAAATGCGGAGTTTAGGGTCTCTGAGCTCACAATTTAAAAATACATCTTTTAGTGAAGTTGGTTTTTAGATTGTTAGTTTGAAAATGCCACTTTTAGAAAGTAGGCATTTTCTTGCTTAATCCATTCTGTGACTCTGCATGTTTGAGGATTCCCTGTCTGGGTCAGTTTGACAGTTGGGCTGTTCACACCTCTCCTCTAGAAAGTGACACAAAGGGGGTTGGGGTGTAGTCTGCATATCTTGATTAGCCATCTGTGCTGGAAGGGAGGGGAGGAGTGGTCACTCACACCTGAAAGGACTGTGCCTGCCCTCACACAATGCTGTCTCCGAACCCCTGGTGAGTGTCTGGGGCCTGGCCTGGACAAGGAAGGATCTTGCAAACACTTGAGACTTTGCTTTGAAGTTTGCAAACTTCAAAGGCAGAACTGGGTATAAGAAGCAGACCCAAAACCACAGACTTTAGAATCTTTCTGGAATCAAGAGGAACCTCTGCCCAGAAGGAGAAGTACTGTCCCTTTGCTGTGTTGCTTTGCTGGACTGGCCTGCAGTTGCTGCTTCTGCCTGAAAAGAGTGCAAAGGGTGAATTTTGCTGTGTGTCTTGCTTGAGAAAGTTCTCCAAGGGCTTGGAGTAGAGCTTGCCTCCTGTTGGAAGTCTCAGGGACACCAAAGACTTCAGTTTCCTCGACCTGCAGCACTGGGAACTGTGTGTTTTGTGCTGTACAAGAGGAGAACCAACTGCGACGCCGCCAACGACGCCGCTGGCCTGCACCCTGACCTGCCGACGCCATGCGGAGTACATTGCCCCGCTTCGCACCACGACCCTGGTCTCACCGATGCAGTCATCGGATGACTTCACCGAGCCGCTGCTCGCACCGTGACCCGTGGGCCTGCACTCCGGCATCGCCTGCTCACACCGCAGCCTGGGCATCCCCGACTCCGATGCTCCTGCTGACACTGTGGCCGCTGCCTGCACCGTGGCCTGTGGACACCGCTTGTGAGGTACATGAAGCACAGTCCCATCCCGCACCGCAGCCCGGGTCCACCGACGCCAGCCCCATCAACTCCTGTGTCGTCATCAGGCATCCTGCCTGCACCGTGGCCTGTGGACACGGCTCGTGAGGTTCACGAAGCACCATCCCGTCCCGCACTGCTAACTTGGGCCTACCGACAACAGTGCTTCAGCAACGACGCCGCCGCTGCCTGCACCGTGACCTGTGGACACAGCACATCGCACCGCCCGCTTCACACCACAGCCCTGGTCTCACCGACGCCGCTGGATGTGGTCACCGAGCCGCTGCCTGCACCATGACCTGTGGGCACCACAAGTCGCATCGTCCTGCTTTGCACCACAGCCCCGACGCCATCCACGCCGGCGCACCAGACTTCATCAGCCTGGAGTTCGATCTGCAACGCGTGTGACCTCAAGGGCCCGACGACTCCTGCACCGACTCCGGACCCGACACCGCAACATTAGGGACGCCGCCCTCCGGAGCTCACTGCGAGGATCACGACGCCCTGCAAATCCAAGGTCCTGTTTGCAAGTCTTCCCGACACCGTAGCTGGCCTGCCATGCCGGGCCAGGCTGAACTGTTGGTCATGTTGATCACGACTCTGTGATAGCCCCAGGTGGAGCTATCGACTTCAAGGAACTGTAGTTTTGAGTAAATCTTGCAGAATTCATATTTTTCTTACTGTATGTTGGATTCTTATCATATTTGATCTTGTTTTATTTAGATAAATATTGGCTATTTTTCTAAAACTGTTGTGGTGTCCTTTTGTAGTGTATTCAATTATTACTGTGTGTTATGTGCAAATGCTTTACACATTGCTTCTGCGATCAGCCTGACTGCTCGTGCCAAGCAACCAAGGGGGTGAGCAGGGTTTATCTGAGCGGGTATCTCCCTTATCCTGACTAGAGTGAGGGTCCCTACTTGGACAGGGTGCAAACCGACTGCCAACTAGAGACCCCATTTCTAACATTGGTTGTCAGCGGTGAGGATAGGACTTGCATTTGCACTTGACCTACAGTGATTGGTGTACACTACTACCATATCGCAGATCATTACGTGCCACAAGCATTATTATTATTTTTTTTCTCTTTGACCTATTTTGGATCTTCAGTTCAAGTGAACCCCAACGACATCATGTCTCAATCAAGAGCATCTTCAGTTGTATCCCAGGATTTGGTTTTTGAGGAGGACAGGTTGCAGAGAACACAAATACTGGAATCACCGGGGGGGAGGCGGAATGGGAGGCTATGAAGATTGTCATGCAGGGGCTCTGTATTTCCATAACATGGGTCACCCGATCCACTCTCACCAGAAGCATGCTTGAGATGGAAGAGCGCCTTCATTCACTGGATCTTGAAGTGGTCACACATCCATCAGTGCGTTCGCAGTTGGCAGCCTTGCCGATACTGGAACAAGCTCCATCGGTTGCAAAATTGACTATAGAGCCTTTGTGGCCCGCCAACACGCTGAAGGTGATTAACCTGGGAATATATTAGCATGGTTACTGTGAAAAGAGTTTCCCAAGAAGCTGATAGGGGCCATACGTGATCATACAGGAGCTGTCAGGAACAGCAAGACAGACATTAATGAAGTCTTCACCAAGTATTATGATCGGTTATGCTCCTCCCCGGGTGAACCTCCTCTAACTCAAATACAGGATTACTTGCAGACTGGGTTGCTCCCTACCTTATCCCTGATGCAGGAACTGGAACAGCCCCTCCAGATAGAGGAAACTGCATTAGCAATACAGCAGAAGGCACAAGGCAAAACACCAGGTGCAGACGGGTTCCCGGTCGAATACTATGCAGCCTTTAAGAACGCCCTTGCTCCACACCTCCTTGGGGTCTACAATGAGGAACACAAGCGGCATTCTCCCCAACTCACTCCGTGAAGCCCTAATCATTGTACTACCAAAGCCCGGTAGAGATCCTATGGAGGTAAGCTCCTACAGGCCGTTAATGCTTAACATTGACTATAAGATCTTAGGTAAAATCCTTGCTAATAGACTGCTCCTGATTTTAGGTACTGTTATCCACTCTGATCAAAATGGCTCTGTACCGGGCAGGGTCACACATTTTAATATTTCATATCATTGATGCCCTAGCCATGGAGACTGACCTTTCAGTAAAAGTCGCTTTAGACTTCGAAAAGGCATTCAATATTCTTAGCTGGACCTATTTGCTTCCAGTTCTACAAGCCTTTTGAGTGGGCCCTAATTTTCTGAGGTGGATCAAGCTACTGTACACTGTCCCGATTGCATGTGTCCGAACCGGCCCCTGTATCTCGCGCTCCTTTATCATAGAACGAGACATCCGCCAAGGCTGTTACTTATCACTGGTATAGTTTGCGTTGGCCATGGAGCCCTTGGCCGCTATATTACACTCAAAGGGGTCAGAATGATGCATTAAATTAGGACCTGTCTAGCATGCTGTCTCCCTCTTTGCGGATGATGTCCTTATCTACCTATGAAATCACGCTTCTACATTACCACCCCTATACATTCCCCTTACACATTTCAGAGATTTAACAGGCCTTCGGGTAAACTAGGGAAAATCTTGTATTTTTCCACTGCAGAGGGTTGAGCACGATTAACAACTTCCTTGCTGACGGCCGCCTACCCTGGTCCTTGGATACCTTCTGGTATTTTGGAGCAACTGTTTACCACACACCTAGAGCTCTGCTAGATGGCAATCATGGGAAAGCACTGACCTCCATACGTCAAGCCATGCAATTCTGGATGAGACTGCCGTTATCGCCTATGGGCAGAGTATTGATAGCTAAAATGCTGGTCCTTCCGTGCTTACTGTATTTCTTACCAGTGCTTTCACCCAAATCCTTCTTCCACATCCTATGAGGTTTGATATCGGCCTTGGTGTGGGGACTGGCCTGAAAGAGAGCTTCTTTGAACGATCCTCCAATGCCCTAGTTAAGAGGGGGGGGAGGGTCTAGGAGTTCCGGATCTGGATCTGCACTGGCGCAGCTCTAGTGGCCCAGACAGTGGTTGTCTGGTGCAGGGTCAGGAGAAGGCAATCTGATGCAGGCTAACCTGAGCAACATGGGTATCTTAGAGTGGCTTTTCTCCCAGATAAAGGGGATTGTAAACCGGGGATGCTCTTGCGCGCAGCTAAGCTTACATGGACTCGCTACATACACATTAGGCGTACACTGCGTCCATACGCACATCACCTACCCCTCTGGAGCCTACCAGTCCTGAGTAGGCTACTGGAATCTCATGAACTGGCCCCATCGAGAGATGCTGAATTGACCCATATAGGTTAACTGTATAGAGAGGGTGTCTTACTTTTCTTACAGGATCAATATGGCATTTGGGTAGTCCTCTTTCTTTCTTACTCTGCCATCAGGGCATGGTTTGCCGAAATTTGGCCCCAGTAGACATCAGAAACCCTGAAAAACTTAGGACTTCAATGTATACTGACCCATGATATGGGCCATAGAGCTATATCGACCCTCTATGCAAACCTACATCATAGCAAGGATGGCCCTCCACTTTAGAGCAAGAAACGTTGGGATGACTCTCTTTCTGTGTCACTTACCCCTTAACAATGGACCATGGCCCTTGAACAAGTACAAGTCTCCCAAAACGCACACCCGAAATCTACATAATTCAGTTATGTGCAGAAGACTTACCTTACACCATATCGCCTCAGCAGGATGTTACCTGGGGCGCGACACAGATGCACTCTGGAACTCACAACTTTCTTACACATGGTACCCAACCCCACTACTGCATGCCTGGACCCAAGTAACAGAACTGATATTCGCCATTGTGGAGGTCCAGATCCCTCCAACCCTGCTTATCTGCCTCCTAGGCCTTTTACCACACACAAAACAGAATACACACTATTTGAAATTGTTCGATTTAGTGACTATTCTGTACAGACGCCTGATAGCTATGCAGTGGAAAGCACCTCACCCCCTACAATAACTTGTTGCCTCCAGATGACCCACAAATGGGCTTTAGCTGAAGTGGAGGCCTTGGATTGGGATGGTAGATCTCGTGGCGGCACTACCTCTGCTACAACGTGGGCTGGATAAGTCCTTGTATTGCTTAATAAACTACATCCACCTGCAGATGAATGATGCCACAAGAGGACAAAACCATACATGTTCCGACCGCTCTTGATATATGTCCCTGGCACAACTCCACATCCCGAATGGATATTTACACCACCCTCCCATCTCTGCCATATATGATTTAATGTCTCCTAGGCTCTGCTCCATAATGGGAGTCAGCATCTCGCACTTGGGAACACTCTCATCCACCCCCTCTGGATCTCTGTAGGGGTATGACATCTTCACATTGCTGCCCTAACCAAACAGCCATTTGTTGCAGGAGTGTTGCATTATCATTATATTGCATTATATCACTCTGCATTTCCTTTATTGGCATGTCCCATGTTTACTTACATGTACTGAGACCCTGCTACCCCTTGGTATCACTATCCCCAGCAATATAATTGGACTCTTGGATCCTGTTTGGTGAGAAATCAGCTGCAATTATTGTTATTCATTCCATCATGCTGTTTATGTTTCAGTGCCTTGCATTGCTCCTTGTGGATGTATAATTAATAAAATGCCCAAAAATTTTTTTTTTTGTTGTTGTTGTTACTGGTGACTTGGAGGACTGGTCTGCAATGTTTAGTGTATCAGTGTTGGGGATAGAAGAAAGAGCTGGGGGTGGTTGAAGGTACCACACGAGTGAATAATGTATATACATATGCAGATGCTGTAATGGTCCATGTGTCATACTGTGATAGTCTATGTGTCGCTTTCTTTTCTTTTTGTTGTCAATGACAAATTTATAAATGAAGCTTAAAAAAAAAAAAAAAGAAGAAGAAAACTTTACAAATATTTTATTTTGTTTCAGAAATATATTAGCAGCTTAGAAAAAAAAGAGCAATAAACGCATATGCACATTCAACCAGACAAAATCTCATATGAAAACAATAGATAGAAATGGCTTAAAATGGCCTTTTTGAAAGGTCAGTGCTCTCTGGAACAATCCCTGCATGCAGCTGTGTGCCAAACATCATTAGTACTTAAACTGCAGCTGGGCCAGGAGTGGGTTTGTGGCATATGTGCATTCTGCCTCTCCGTTCCCTGCTCCCGGGCATCAGTCGGCACAGGGGGGCGCGTCTCACTATGTAGACCAGTGCAGCACAGCTTGTCCACGCGGCTGTGGCTTTGCTCTTCTGTGGCTCTGGCACCTGTTGGCCAGCTACAGATACTGTGGGCAGGACAGGCTCTCCACCTCCACCTCTATGGACACAATGTGATGCCCGGGCACCATCGCCAGGCCCAGCACCCGCGGCTCCCGGGCAGAGAAGGAATCTGGAGACAAGGAAACAACAGTTGAATCCGTGAGCTGGTTCTACAAAGAGCACTTCATTCAACAGCAAGGGCTTTGGCAAGTTCAGTTAAGCATAAAAACAACATTCATTTAACCTCTCTTAGCCACCGCTTCTAACCTACTAGTTTTCCATTCTAGGACATTTAACTACAATAAATCAGCTTCTGTGTGCAGTATGGATTTATTCTGGCAGTGACAGCCACAATACTTTCCCCCCAATTGAATGGGGTTATCCAGCCATCTATCACAGATCCCTGGTATTCCTAACCCTTCCTCTCGCGCTCGTTTTGTTCCCTGCAACTCTTGCACGGAATGTCTTTATTAGTTCAGGAATGAACGACAAGCATGTGTAGTTTAACCAATTTCCCAGTCCTGTATGCAGCTCAAACACTGTGTGAGCCAGTCGCAATGTAACGAAGAGGTGAGTGCCCACAGCTAAATTAGGTTTCATTTTGTGGTGTCACCCTCTTTGGACTCCTCTCCAAATTTCAAATAAAGGAAATGCTTCGCACAGACTGGTGGCATCACCCACCCCTGAACACCATCTGCAACTTCTGAACAACTTTCCTCTCCATTGCTTTCCCTTTCCAAATCCATCTGACCTCACCCAAGTTGATCCTAAGGTTGAAGTACAAGCATGAAGCACCATTTGGAGGAAGTACAAGCAGGGTATAGGAGCATGTACACCCATTGGAGCGGGCCAGGAGGTGTGCCCTCAAACTGATCAGTGTTGTCTAGGTCAAGGGCATTAAACGAAAATTAAATACTTCTCCTAACTGGTATGTGATCTTGCAGTGACATTCCGAAGAGCAACGGAAGTGGGACGGGGGCAATTGATGCCTTTGTTGAAGGATCTGTAGTATGCTTATTAAGGGAGCCTCATTACATATTAACTGATTTGTATTTAAATACATGATGCATCAGCTCCTGGGAGACTTGAAAAATACTTCTCAAGACCTCGTGCAGAAGCAGATCCGTCCTCTGCAATTAACTGGAACTCGAGAAGACCAGCTGTCAACAACATGCCCCCAACATTGCAGGCACCTGGATTAGAGCAGGGGAGACTGCCAACAACAAAAAGCTAAAATAAAGAACAGATGCCCATGGAGGTTCGAAATGCAGGCATGATCTGTCAGCACCAAGACATACGAGAAGTAATTTCAAGTGAAGGAAATGCCAGAACATATAATCTTCTTCAATTCCAGCAAGAATGGAAATAATTTAGCAACCTTTAGCAAAGGTGCTTTCTGAACCTATAATAAGCCTTCTGGGGGGTTTACTCTGCCATTCACTACAGTGGGGCATACTTGTGATAAAGCAGTGGGAAAACAAAAAGCCACCAGTGCATGAAGGTGTGACTTAAAGATTGAGGTCTAGCAGCTTCTACATTGTAGTTTTGGTGACAAAACTGTAAGTGATCGTCATGGTACTAGAGACTGATATTTACAAATAGGGAGAAACTGGTTTCACTCTTGTTTACGTGTCCAAAATGTAAATCAGGCAGTTCTGAGCACACGGTATAAGTGTTTTGCAAGGCATGGAAGACTGCGTGGATTTGAACTTGCTGTAGGCCCACAAACAGTGAAAACCCGTCCCATTCACTAACCTATCTGACCAGCCCGTTGGGTACTGCCCTATAAGCCAGTCTGGGCCTGCACTAGGGCCTACTTACACCCAGTAATCTTTTTGGGGCTAAAGGTAGTGGTTTCAAGAGACTATGTTAGGTTTGGACCAAGAACCACCCTCCTGTTTGTAAATCTTGGAGAAGAGAACTGGAGCGAGGTTCCTATCAACATACAAACTGAGGTTCCAGTTGGGTTCCACCTACACAAAAAGACCTAGCTCAACCGTGGTCGCAACATTCCCATACATGTAAGCCTAGGGCAGAAGTGCCACAATGCAAAGGGATCAGGTGAGACCCAAACGAAACGAAAAAAATGGATGCAGTCAGATTACAACCTTAAATGAAAACTGCAGATTATATTGGAAGAGTCCCTTAAATAAACTTCTTAACGAAGCCTAAATTATTGAGGGGCAGTTCTGCTAAGGAAGCAGGATGGTTGACTGAAAGGTAAATTAACATTTATTTCACTTCCTACCTTGATTGGCCACTTTCACTGGCTGTCATGTTAAGTCCATTGCAATCTTTCCCCACCTACTAGCAACACTCCATCAATGTATCAAAAACCGATTCAGATTCGAAATGAAGACACAACACAAGCAAAGAGCCTAACCTGTGGATTTCAAGTACTCCTGTGCAGAGCCTAAGATGACGTTGCAATCCCGATCGGTGCACAAAAAGCAGCCAACAAGCGTGCGCCCATCTGTCATACGAATCCTCATGTTTTTGTTCAGTAGCTCCTCTAGCTTCTGGCGGGCACGGAGGTACGGGGAATCCTCCTTTTCACCATCAGAGTCCTGCAAAAACATGAATGAGAGCAACAAAGTTGCTTTTATACACAACACATACAGAGGCAATATCAATATGGTATCCAGTTTAGCCAAGGTTCGAAGACTGGCTGTTTTTTTTTCTTCTTTTTAATATACTTTTGTATCCATATAATTAATTATTACAATCAAGCAATGGGATACATATCTGCACGTGGGAGGGGGGGAGGGGGAAAGAGACTAGGAATGGGAGGTGGTGGGGGGTTAAGAGGTGGACTTACCCAACTAAAATCATAACCATTAGCATTGCATCGAATACATCATTTCTAAACCATGAAATCCAGGTGCCTAGGTCTTCCAGTTCAGTGATTAGGGTTGTATGTCCGGTTGAATAAGAGCAACACGAGCTCAAAAGCAGAGGCTCCATGCAGAGGCAGCTGGCAAAAGTGACCAGTAACGTGGTGAAGAAGGCCTAAGCTTATTGTGTCACCGCTAGTTCACTTTACAAGACAGTTTCATTAGCAAGTGAACGTCTGCTTCTGTGAATTTCGTGCAGCGCCACCTCGCCCTGAGACCCTGTCCTTGCAGTGCTGGGCAGAGAGGCAGGACAGGGCGGAGTGCTGACTGCACAGCAACTGAATGGGAGTAAAGAGGCTCCTTTCCTCTCTCACCCTCAGCAGTCAAAAGGAGACCGAAGAGAGAGGGAACTATCAACCTTTAAACACACGTGGATAACAGGAGTTCAGTGGGAGCCTAAGTCACTCATCTGACTCCCAGTCTGTGCTAGTGCCATGGCAATCCTGCTTCTGGGCGCCCATGTGGTTTTTATTCTCTGTACTGTCGGCAGTGGGTTCCTCTGCGTATTTTCATGTCAAATCTCTTTAATGTCAGTGGTGTCCATGGCTGGAGTGCTAACCCTCTATTCACGTCACTGAAGGCTGGCCATAAGTGGTTGTGCCGTTGGATTTGAGGGCACAGTGAACATGGCACGTCCAGTAATGTTACAAAAGTGAGACTTCCCCGAGGGTCTGGATGGAATGAATAGGTCTGTTTCAAACTAAACCCTTTAAGATGCATCAGGCTGCATCGTGCTTTTAGATAATTGTCCCCCCAACGGAGTTCTGAGAGTGTGTGGTTCTTAAAAAGAATTGCACCATAAACAAACAGAAAGAAAAAAAAGACCACTTGAAAGAAACATCAGTTAGATAGGTGGCATGAACTTGATTAAAGAAGTCAGAAGGAGAGCTTCAAAACGTCATACCTATTATCATTTTATTAAAATAGCAATAAGTAGGGAAAATTAATTAATTATATTTTTAATATATTTTGAAACAAAAATGTAGAGAGTACCGCAAAATACTACTTAGGAAGTACTGTAGAATTTAAAAAAGAAAGAAAAAAATGTAGATATTAATAATTTCACTGTCCTTTCCTTTTGTGTCCGGCTGCCTGCATCACTTCAAAGTAATGCAATGGAGGACAGCTGCATCATGTTTCCTGCGCACCTAGGAAATTGCTGCCTGCATATCAGGAAGGCACTCGAAGGGGCAGAATTGTCCCAGAATTACTTGGATGGGCATTTTTTGTTTCAGGTCCTAACTCGTCCATGTTACTGACATAGGCATGGCAGAGAGGGAACAAAAACTACCTAAGGAGTCTGAAAAAGCTTTACAACTTCTGAAGTTAGCAGCCAGCAGATTTCCGTCGAGGTTAAAAATTCAGCACCGAATCTCTCAGCTGCAGAAAACGACTGATCGCCAGGTTTGCTAAGAAGGTCTGGGGTGTCTAAAATGCTCTGGCACGCACCACTCCTTTATACAACACGAAAAGCCCACATCTCGCCCTTGGATTCCCTCCGTACCTCCGGCACCGGACTACCGTGCCCGCTGCAACCGTTTTCCTCCAGGGAGACCTCGGCCATAGCTGTCTGGGGATTCCACAGCCGCAGGTCAGAACTTGGCAACCAATACAAATCTCGCGAGACGAGTGAGGCCGCCGGGATACGTAGTCCACTGCAGTTCTGGGGAAAAAAACACCACCCGGCAGAGCCCTTCAACTAGTTGCGCTTGATGCTAAGAAAGAGAGAAAGGACGAAGATACCACTAGCAGAACTAGAGTGCTAGTCTCAGTAAATGACAACAGTGCGTTTCCTCAGAAGCTCACTGATCTCGCGAGATTTGCAATGTGTGGAGTTTGGAGTTATTGTAGAGTCCTGTTTCTATGCCTACGGCCAGAGCGTGATGTGGTTGCCAGGGTGACGGAGACGCGCAATGAGTTCGAGCCGCCTGGAAAGCGGAGCTTCGAAGCGCAATGGGGTCTCGGGCCGACCCCGCTTCTACAGCGCGCGGGAGGTGTCCTTGCACAACGTCGCCAAGGACCTCTGGGTGTCTTACCTGGGGAAGGTGTACGACCTGACCCCTCTAGCTGCCCAGCACTCCGGTAAGGACGGAGGCGGTTTCTTCGGAGAGCAGCCGCCCGCAGGGTTGCCAGTAATCTAAATTTGTTCAGCACTAAACTTGATCAAACTTCTCCTCATCCACCACCCGTTTCCTTCCAGAAGAATAGCCCCTTTACCAACTCTTTCAACTTTCACGTGTGCATGCAACTTTGAATGTCCTTTAGCAACTTTATTGGGTGTATTTATTGATAATCAATCACCTGTAGAACACTGCCCGTCCTTTACATGGTGTGTGTTATCAAATCGCTGCCTGTCTTTTATTTCACTACCAGGCACCTTGCTGGTTGGTGTTCATTCTCTTTGTTAATTTTGTCTCAAAGTATTTGTATTATCTAATCAAGAAATAAACCAGAGTTTGGTTTCCCGTTTATTAACATTCTAAAAGGAGAAATACCATTCGATCTGTGTGGTGTGATTACATGCGACCAGACCCCTTTGTCTTAAAAATATCAACGATATGCCCTGTCACAATTGCTGTTTGAACACACTCTTTAAGAAATTTGTCGCCCCTCTCCACTAAAACATTTGAAGTTGGCGAATAAAGAGATACAGGTAAATCTGGTTGTTTCAAAATAGATACATTTTGAAAAATAATTCTTCAAGGCAATCATGAAACGCATGCTACGACCCAAACATTTAAATGGACCTTCAAAGTCACGGGCAACTTTGTTAGGACTTGTTACTGGGAGTTTTGGTGTTTCTTCAGTAGTCCAAGGCTTGTCTGATAATCCACTGATTATAAGGTCTCATAGTAGGTTCTAAACTTCTGGCTTTTGGCCATCCATGTTTTATAAAAGACATCACTGTCTGCCCTACCCAAACAGCTCTCAACAGTTTAGCAGGCCCCAAATGATTAAGATTAAGGTGTAGAAACCTTTCTGAAAAAGGATATTTTAATCGACTTAAATATCGTGTTGTACACATTGATAAACATACCCTGTACACGAGGTCGTACTACCATTCATCTTGTTTCTTAATGGTGCCTGATAAGAAACTGCCACACAATATTTAGCACATCTTTCTGCACATCCAGTATGTAACGTTAACTATAACTTAAGAAGTGGCAACATATTGCAAACCTTTTTTAGAGGTTTAAAGTTGGTTACAGTTGTTCGCTTAGACCTGAGGAAACATTAAGTAATTACATCCAAAATTACTGATTGATGCATACCATGCAAACGTACACAAAACCTTTTGCTTTCTTGAAAACAGAAACACAATTTTCGTTCTCATAGTCAATTTAGTTAGTTTCCATCACTCAGTAACAGACCAGTCCACAACAATAAATCACTCTTCATCAGCTGAACAGGCATGGAATAACAGAAGAGATCTGCATGTACTGCTGACCAGTGGATGCTTCCAATTTGGTCCACCACTGTGGTTCCCAGACAGCCATAATAAGCACTAGTATGAACTCTTCTTGACATCTCACAGTGCAAGTCATATCTGGGATCACAGTAACAAAGTCCATTGCAGCGCTCAGGACCATAAACTTCAAACTAAAAATCTGAGAAAGGACAACCCCGTTTAATAACCAACTTTGTGAGCTATGATCGGAAGAAACACCTCAAACAGATGTGTAGAACTGTTCAAAGCTACCAGCTTCCTGAAAATCAAAAACTCCACATCTATCTCTCACACATCATCATCTGTTATGGTGCGAAATGCTCTTCCCATAACACGATTAATCAGTGGTCATCACACGAAGCATGGGAACACTTAAGACATAGGTTCACTATAAGGACAGTACCCTTCTAACTACATATCCTACCCAGTGTAGCATGATACCCCTTTAGGCAACCGCTTCAGTGCCCTACATAGGGTATAGTAAGTGCTATAAAAATGTTATGCTACAATTTAATGCATTATAAACACCTCTGAATTTAAATGTAGAATAGATAGCCACAACAAGATCTGAATGCACAGTTAATAAGCAAATTGGGGATATGAATATACACAGAACAAATGCACATGGGTACAAATGTAAATATTATCAGTACACAGGGTCTCCAAATGTACAAATGACAGACACGCATGGATTGGATTACACAAAAGGTAAACACTCATTTATTCGAATATACACAAACCTATCTAAATGCACATAATACTTGTGAATTTGAAGGAAAGTGAGAGTAACACAAATGCACAGACATGGATCAAAAGGCACAATCTTCAATGTACTAAATTGCATCTAAGGGTCTTGTGTTGTGATCACGGATTTAGCTGGGCACTCAAATATCTGTGTTCTTGTAGCTCATGAGTAAACTTCAAAAAGTCGATGGTCTTCATGACTCATAAATAAATTGATTGGAGGAGCACACCCCTGTCTGCTGTCAATACACAGTAGTAAAAAAAAGAAAAACACGCCCCTGTCTGTAGTCAATCCACAGGCATAAAAATAAAGACCCTCTTTTGTGAATTTTAGGGAATGTGTTACTGAAGCCTATAATTGAGGCAGCTGGGAAGGACATCAGTCACTGGTTTAATCCGAAGACCAAAGATGTGAGTATATTTACAGGATATATTATTGTAAGTTTGACGGCACCCATTCAGTTCACCAGCAGAAAGCCACCATTGGTTTTAATGCAAACCCCCAGTCCATGTACTCTTCAGTAGAAAGGTCTACTTCACAATGCTGTCTCTTCAGTGCTTGGGCAGCCGGAATGTTTAGCACCAAACAAAGTAAGCTCCCCTTCATAAACTTTCTGAGCCATTTGTGTTATATAGGTAGGCTATTGATTCAAATCCAACTTTAGCACTACTGTGCTGCATGTACTCAAACCCATCGACTTACAACGATCTTTATTATAGTTGGGACCAAGGTACCATACAAAGAGCGTTTTTTGTTTGCTAGTAACTTTAATGCCATTTGAAAAAACTTCACAAACCTTTCCAAAACAAAGTTCATTCACTTGAGCTCCTGCCTTGAAAAGTTTAAGGGTGATCCGTCAAGCAGAAGCTGAGGAAAAAAAGTGGGGATGGTCCAAAAATCCATTGTCCCATAGAGGATTTTGAACTGCCCTACAGCACAAACAGCTGAACATAATTATGCCAAATTTGGCAAAAAAACTAGATCTTTAACAAGATAGCATGCTTTTTGTCATTTGTTGTAAATATGCTTGGTATTTTTTTGAGCAATGAAGGTTCAAAATGTATGCATATCTGGATGTTTGGGTTTGTGGCCTGTTGTCGGAGTCTTGAAACTTTAAATAATACAGCAGTCTGCAGTTTAAGGAACTCATTTTGTATTTTTTGCCAAGAACTCCATAAGACTGCATGTGTTTTCCAACTTTCTATCCTGGGTGCTTCACCCACATGCCAGATATGTTGCCCCTAGGGCTCCATGCGGCTCTCTCCCTAATGTGCTGCAAGCCCTTTCTCCCTCATGTGCTTAACCCCTACCAAACACGCCATCATCCAACGCTGAATGTTGCCTTCTTCCTTGTGTGCTTCTCCTTTTGCATCCGGTGTTGCTCTCCTTTATTTGCCCTTTTTCACCCTCCCTACTTCCCATTGATTCCCTGCCACCCCACCAAGCTCCATTAAAAAAATATTTTTGGAGAACCATGTAGCAAAATACTCCAGTTTAATGTTGTTAATTTTACCAATCCATCCAATAAAAATTTTGGATGTTTTTAAGGTATTAACTTTTTAATAAGTTGCAGAGCAGGTTGTACATTTTTGTATATCTCTGCCATTTGGGATTCACAAATAATTTGTGAGTCTGGCTATTGAAAATAAAAATCTGACTGAATGAGGAAGCCTTTTCTTCATCTTCCCTTTTGGATCCACAGCACAGAATTGGTATTGCAGACCAAAGACGTCTGATTGGCTGCTAGAAGAGAACAATTTAGCCTATGTCATCCATAAGAGGTGGTTTGGAATGCCCTGAGGATGCTGGCCGGATGCTGGTGGGAATGGATAACCTATTAGCATAATGAGGGCCAAATAGTTTAAATTTGTCATTTAATCTTTGGTTGTGATACAGCATTTAACTATCTGCAACAGTAAGCGCAACAGTAAATGTTTGCCTCTTATGGCAGTGTTGTTTGGAATTCCACGGTCACTCTTTATTAACCAAGGCTTGTCTGATCTCAACACTGTCTAAAAAAGTTTTGCTGAGATGTCTCCCTGTATTACAGATCAAGACTCATATTGACCCCATGACGGGGTGCTTGAAGTACTATACACCTCAAGGCCGATTCCTCCACATCCCCCCTTCCCTGCCCCGCACAGACTGGGACAATGGCTTCGGCAGGCCTTGGTGGAAGGACAGCTCATATGAGGTGGGAATCTTATCCACCAAGACTAGGTTCATCCGGGTCATCAATGCACTCACGTCACAGGAGCAAGTGTTGGAGGTAAGTTCTGAGGTGCAGCAATCGGTTTGTAATGCAGAATGAGTGTTAATGTAAGAATGTTGATCCTAAATCGCATTTGAGACTGAAAATAGTACACTAAAAAATAGTGGGTTGATCAAGTGGACCTTAAATCAGGAAGAAATATGTTGATGGCCCTACATAGCTTACACCACATCCTAGATGAAATACAGAACAGGCCAGGGGACCATCCAGTTTCTCTCTTGCTGCAGAGAAAGCATTCAAATCCATTATTTGGGAGTGACTATTTGTAGCTTAGCCTTAACTTCATGAACCACATAGTGTGCTGAATTAAACAGATTAAACTGCTGTACACCAAACAAATGGTTCCTGTCAGAAAAGACAATTAACAGGCCTAGCGATGATGGGAGGCACCCTAAATATAGGGATCCTGGAACAGCAGATCATGACTGGTTGGATACCTATACTGAAATAAATATAATCTCAAAGCTCCTCTAAGATACAGGCTTTAAGTAGCTGTGGCTATAGATGCCCCTGTGTTCTGTGTAGGTAACATATGTGCCACATGTAGATCTATGTTCTAGCATGTGGAGGTTGTATTCCGTTTTACTGGCCAGAGGTTTTCTATCTGACCTAAGGATAAAGATGCAACACTACAAAGTTATAATTAAATGTAGTTGTATTCAATCATCTCACATTATATTAAGGCCCTATTCTTTAAGCCCCTGAATCAGCTGTTCTTGGGTGACAGCTGAGTGGAGAGTAATGCTACATATATTTAAACGTCTGCATAACGGAAGTGACCTAAAGGGATCAGATTATGAGTTGTATTATTTGGTGGCCTAACTTTATATTGTGGGACAGATGGTGACTGAAGTGACAACTTGGACAGGTTTCCATGATCAGGAGGAATGCCATACATTCTTAGAAGAGGCTAGAGCAAATTAATTCCCTATCATGGTTAAAGGGCTCTACTTCATAAGAAAATGTAATGATCAGAAGCTTACTCTAGCCATCTTATATTGCTAGACACAGCTGTTTGTCACCGAAAGCATTTGCGATGATAGCTAAAGTATGAATAAACAGGTGAGCATAGAGCGGATGCATCAGCCTCAGCGTCATATGAGTTGAACAGATTGATGCCATTCACAGACAGCTCAATCGCATCAGGGTTTCCCAAGAGTCATTGCCCGATATGTACAAGGGTGATTAGATAACAGTCGGGGCAGACTCTAGAATTAGCCCAAACTGATGTGATGCTGCAAGCCTTACTGTCCCTTAGGTGATAAACTTGTCTCCACATTATGCACATGCATGTCATGAAATTTAAAAAAAAATGCAGTTTAGAATGCTGATCAAAATGAGGTGCTGAAAGACCACAAGTGTGCATGGGCATGCTATAGAGGTCAAGCAAGTATCCCAATATATGAGTTACATTTTTACAAAATTAAAGTTTGCATACAATTTTAATAGCACCCAACAGATGATGAAGAAGAAATCCTGAAATTCCTGACATGTGCATCAAGTGTATAGCTCCAAAAGGATAGTTCTTCTATTTGGTCTGGAATTCCATGAGATCTGGGTGTGCTGGACGTCAATGTTAGAAGTACTGGTACAGAAAGACAGAATTGGCAAAGTCAATACATCTTTTTTTCAGTGGCGCGATAGTGATTATTTTTAATGCACACATGTGCCTCAAAATAAAATGAAAAAAACATGGCTGCCACGTGATTGTAATAAAAAATGTTACCATTAAAAACATTCACTGAGGTGGCTACTTTATTAGTAATGCTTTTTAAATAGTAATCCTTTCAGATGTGTCTTGTATATAATAATAATTATGATTAGTAGTATTATTATGTCACCACCAAACCAATCACTCAAATTGCTGGCCACTACAGTGTTACTGTATCACCTTATTACAGGTCATGGGAAAGCAAATAGGAACGCACAACTGACTATTTGCCTTCTTTGTATTACCATTAATCCAGAGACGTATTGCAGCCTCCTGAAAGGTTACCTGGTGGACCTTTTCTCAGGCTTGGGCAGGGTGCCTATTGTAGTGGCCATCAGACAAACTCAGTCTCATTTAAAGTCTTTGAAGCAGGGCATGCAAAAGGGAGAAAGAGAGCGTGCCTTGGACTGGGGCATCTTGCTAGACTAATGGTCGTAGCCACCTGAAAATAGACAAAGATAAGTCCATAAAACTGTGAAGGTATGTATGTGATTTCTAAAGCATGAGTCTAGGTACACATTAGTACAAAAGGTACCCCATGACTCAACATGCAGTGCAAGAAAGAGAGATGATGGTAGGGCAGGGCATGGTACCGGAGAGGGGCAGCCGCCACCGTAAGTCTGGTAGCTATACACTTATAATCCACTAGAGAACCTAATCGGTAGTCTAGACCAGGCGCATTGTAAACGGCCTGTGGGCTCAAAAAAGTAAATATTTTGAAAACAATTTTTAACAATATAACAATGTAATTTCAACAAATGCTTTAAACAATTATTGCCAGTGTATTTCTGGTTAACATTAAACATTGTATATAGAAGTGTTATTACACTTGTCTTAAAACATCCATGAACAACAAAACATCAACAATCAGCACAGCAATCTTCTTGTAGAAACCCAATGCATTTCGAGCAGTAACTGTAATAAACCCATAAGATGTGATCGTAACTAACAAAGTTTTACTACAAAATGCTTTAACACAAACATTCCTGACATCGTATCGTAACAGGTAAAAATATACCAGTTGTTAACATTCTTGTGAATTTTAACAAAAAGAACCAGTGTCCCCATTCAAGGCAGACCATGCTAGAAAAATGTGCTCCAAAACCACCACCATGCTCACAACCCTAAGTGTCAGTGGAAAGCCACATGCTCCAGTATAAAGCACTGAATCCTGGATTCTGATGTCTCACACAAACATGCATGCATTAATTACAACGTGATAAAACCTCTTGTGGACACAAACACAACACTTTTCTACTTGCCTCTGTAACATACTCTAAAATGATAATGCTGAGAACCCCCTTTGTTTAATGTGTATTCTGTATGTAGTATTCCAATATGGTTTGTTTTTTGTTTTTGGATTACAGCGTTCTTTTGTTTCCTCACTGCAATGTAAGGTGAGAAATTGAAGTATGTTGAGTGTTATCAACACTGTCTTTGGATTTCGTGTTAACACATTTACAAAGACGGTGCTCAGCATTATCGTTTTAGAGAATGTTATTGTGTTGGGTGTTCACAAGGGTGATATTTTTACCTGTTGTAGATGCAACCTTGTGTGGTTTCAGTGCTAATTTAGCAATGGATAATACAAAATAGGACTGAGCCGCATCAGCAGAGCTGTTGTGACCCCTAATTTGTGGAACGTGAGTGAGTGAGAATAACCAGGGTTGACTAGTTTCAGACGATACCTGCAGATATAATAGTGTACTGAAACAATGTGGATGGGGGCCCAGTTCACTAACATAGTTTTGAAATTTGGAATTCTGCTCATTTTACCTTTCATCTCATCATTACAGGAAATGTGTGTTACCGCATTAAATCTTTTCTTTTTTCCAGTGAGATTGCTTTTCCTTCACCCTTTTTAATTATGAATGTGTGTGGAACTCTTCCACCCAATTTAACACAGTTACTTTAGGTATTTGAAAGATATTTACCTGTGTAAACAAGGTCAATCATCATTGGTGTGTATTGCTTGAACATTTCTACGAAGGTACAACTTTCTGGATATACATTGCCATCCCAGTGGCCTTATATCTCCAGATTCCCTTATTCTCACACCTAACTCTAGCTGTGTCCTTACTGCTTGAGAAATCTGTCATTCTAGCATTTTTGTCCGAAGAGTAAGTGCTGTATGCGGGAATAAGTATCTACAAATTCTCATTTTGTAATCAACATTTGCTCTACGACCTTTTTCTTTAAATGAGGGTTGCAACACTATGGGGGTGATTCTGACCCCGGCGGTCTTAGACCGCCGGGGCCAGGGTCGGCGGGAGCACCGCCGACAGGCCGGCGGTGCCCCGCAGGGCATTCTGACCGCGGCGGTAAAGCCACGGTCAGACCGGCAACACTGGCGGTCTCCCGCCAGTGTACCGCTGCCCTGTTGAATCCTCCAAGGCGGCGCAGCTAGCTGCGCCGCCGAGGGGATTCCGACCCCCCCTACCGCCATCCAGTTCCCGGCGGTCTGCCCGCCGGGAACCGGATGGCGGTAGGGGGGGTCGCGGGGCCCCTGGGGGCCCCTGCAGTGCCCATGCCAATGGCATGGGCACTGCAGGGGCCCCCGTAAGAGGGCCCCTACAAGTATTTCACTGTCTGCTTGGCAGACAGTGAAATACGCGACGGGTGCAAATGCACCCATCGCACCTTCCCACTCCGCCGGCTCGATTACGAGCCGGCATCCTCGTGGGAAGGTCGTTTTCCCCTGGGCTGGCGGGCGTCCTTTTGGCGGCCGCCCGCCAGCCCAGGGGAAAACTTGAAATACCCGCCGCGGTCTTTTGACCGCGGCGCAGTATTTTGGGGGCGGAATTCTGGCGGGCGGCCTCCGCCGCCCGCCAGAATCAGAATCACCCCCTATGTGCCTGAAGTGAGTTTGGTCCTTATTAAGCAGAAGGCTGAACTTGGCAAAAACAAAAAAACTAAGCGTGTTAATCAGAGATTCATTTTGCTATAAGATATCTGAGCATCTCCCTCTCCCTGGGGCTTTAAGTCCTGGTGCTTATCTGTTTCTTCATTATTTTATACTATAGTAGGTTGCTATGTGAAAAGGAATGAATCATTTGTTCCTGGTGAATGTGAGGAGAGGAGGGACTAGTGTCAGTGGGTTTCACATGGTCAGATTAGGTGGATATTTCAAACACTTTTGATCATTAATGCAAGGCAGTATGATGTGTGTGTATGTCAACATACTGTTTTTTAATGACTGAACATGTCTGTTGTCTTAGCCCATTCCAGGAGCCACGGATTAGAGCAGACTCACATATCTGCCTTTGTCTCTTGCGCAGGTGTGCAATGAGGAGACCATCATGGAGATCCTCCAGCGGTATCTGCCCTACAATAGCCACGCTGCCAGCTACACCTGGAAGTACAATGGTGTCAACCTGGACATGGACAAAACACTTGAAGAGAATGGGGTGCACGACGAAGACGAGGAGTTTGAAGAACTCAGCATGGATGCCGACGAGTACATGCAGGCCCTTCACCTGTACTTTAACGACGACTTGACTGAGCTTTAGAAACCAAGGGCTGTAATTGATTGCCAGCACAGTCATGATGCCCACTGGTGAAGACAATCCCAGACTGGTTTCTGTTCTTGTTTCAGTTTTGTTTTGCATTTTTAAGGAAATCCTAAAGAAATGTTTTCCTTAAAGATGCAAACAGGAAATGTAAATGTACCTCTGAACTTAGAGGCTCCACCTTTTTACTATCCAGCAATTCCTGTTACTTAAAATATGGCGCCACAGAATAAGATTTTTGCCAAAACAAGTTTTCTCCCACTCTCATTTGTTCTCCTGCCTTACTCCTGTTCACTACAGAGCATTCACATTTCGAACGTGAGGTCTACTGCTGCATATATAGTAATATTTTCAGAATTCCAAATGTACAGTGACAACTTTTCTAGAATAAAAAAATTAAGGTGCTCTTATTTTACAACAACGGATGGCATAAAGCTGATGAAACTCGTTTTTGCACCACAAGTTAATAAATTGTAAGCACGGTAGCTGTATTGTTGAAAAGGCTGTGATATCTTTATTAGAACTGCTTTCCTAAGAGTGAAGTCACTTTAAGTGTCAATACCACCAGTCAATGTAGGGGTTGCTCTTGTAAGTTCATTGTGTGAACATTTATGTCACTTCATTGGTATTTATTTGCTAGAACATAGCATCTTGACAAGAAACACTATGAGATTTAGAAATGTATGCATGTGTGCTTGTGTTTTTAAAGAGGGAACTTAGCCTAAAAGCAATGGAACATGTGACAGGAGGTAAGAGATTGAAGAAATGAAGGAACAGGGAAGTGTAACTGTAAGAAGTTGGCTCTGTATATACTATCTCAAAGTAAGAGATAGTGTGCACAGAGTTCAAGGGTTCCCCTTAGGGGTAAGATAGTGGCAAAATTAGATAATTCTAATGCTCTATTTTGTGGTAGTGTGGTCGGGTAGTAGGCTTATCAGAGGGTACTGTTAAGCATTTGTTGTACACACACAGGCATTAAATGAGGAACACACACACAAAGACTTACTCCAGGCCAATAGTGTTTTTATATAGAAAATATATTTTCTTAGTTTATTTTTAGAACCACAAGTTCAAGATTTGAAGTAAATACATAAAATGCAAGGTACTCCACACAGGTAAGTTAGGAACTTTGAATTAGAGCAATATCATATACAGTCTTTGTTAAAATGGCAATACGCTATTTTAAAAGTGGACACACTGCAAAAATCAGCAGTTCCTGGGGGAGGTAAGTAACGGTTAGATTGATTGTGAGGTAAGTAAAACACTTACAAGTCTCAGTTCCTGGGCATAGGCAGCCCACCGTTGGGGGTTCAAGGCAACCCCAAAGTTACCACACCAGCAGCTCAGGGCCGGTCAGGTGCAGAGGTTAACGAGGTGCCCAAAACACATAGGGGCCTATGGAGAACAGGGGTTCTCCGGTTCCAGTCTGCCAGCAGGTAAGTACCCGCGTCCTCAGGGGGCAGACCAGGGGGTTTTGTAGAGCACTGGGGGGGACACAAGTAGGCACACAAAACACACCCTCAACGGCACAGGGGCGGTCGGGTGCAGTGTGCAAAGCAGGTGTCGGGTTTTTGATAGGAAACAATGGAGGGACCCGGGGCTCACTCTAGTGGTGCAGGCAGGCACGGGGTCTTCTCGGCCCAGCCACTACCTGGGCTAGGCAGAGGGTCGCCTGGGGGTCACTCTTGCACTGAAGTTCGGTTCCTTCAGGCCCTGGGGGCTGCGGATGCAGTGCTTGGTCCAGGCATCAGGTCCCTTGTTACTGGCAGTCGCGGTCAGAGGGAGCCTCTGGATTCTCTCTGCAGGCGTCACTGTGGGGGTCCAGGGGGGTCGTCTCGGGCTACTCACGGGGGCGCAGTCACTGGGGAGTCCTCCCTGTGGTGTTTGCTCTCTGGATCTCGAGTCGGGGGCGTCGGGTGCAGAGTGTGAAGTCTCACGCTTCCGGTGGGAAGAGTGAGTTCTTTGAAAGTTGCTTCTTTGTTGCAAAGTTGTAGCTGTTGTTGAGCAGAGCCGCTGCTCACGGGAGTTTCTTGGTCCGGGGGGTCAGGGCAGTCCTCTGAGGCTTCATAGGTTGCTGGTCCCTGTTGGATGTGTCGCTAGTTGCAGGTTTTTGACTCTGGAGACAGGCTGGTAGGGCTGGGGCCAAAGCAGTTGTCGTCATCTCTGCAGGCTTGTAGGTCAGTAGTCCTTTGTAGTACAGGTTGCAGGAATCTGATTTCCTGGGTTCTGGGGTGCCCCTAAATACTAGATTTAGGGGAGTGTTTAGGTCGGGGAGGGCAGTAGCCAATGGCTATTGTCCTGGAGGGTGGATACACCCTCTTTGTGCCTCCTCCCTGTGGGGAGGGGGGCACATCCCTAATCCTAATGGGGGAATCCTCCAAAACTAAGATGGAGGATTTCTAAAGGCAGGGGTCACCTCAGCTCAGGGCACCTTAGGGGCTGTCCTGACTGGTCGGTGACTCCTTGTTTTCCTAATTATCTCCTCCAGCCTTGCTGCCAAAAGTGGGGGCAGTGGCCGGAGGGGTGGGCATCTCCACTAGCTGGGATGCCCTGGGACGCTGTAACAAAGGGGGTGAGCCTTTGAGGCTTACCGCCAAGTGTTATAGTTCCTGCAGGGGGAGGTGTGAAGCACCTCCACCCAGTGCAGGCTTTGTTCCTGGCCACACAGTGACAAAGGCACTCTCCCTATGTGGCCAGCAACTCGTCTTGTGGTGGCAGGCTGGCAGAAACTGGTCAGCCCCACACTAGAAGTCGGGTTGGTATTCAGGGGGCAGCTCTAAGATGCCCTCTGGGTGCATGTTACAATAAATTACACACTGGCATCAGTGTGCATTTATTGTGCTGAGAAGTTTGATACCAAACTTCCATGATTTCAGTGTAGCCATATGGAACTGTTGAGTTCGTGTTTGACAAACTCCCAGACCATATACTCTTATAGGCTACCTTGCACTTACAATGTCTAAGGTTTTGCTTAGACACTGTAGGGGCATAGTGCTCATGCACATATGCCCTCACCTGTGGTATAGTGCACCCTGCCTTAGGGCTGTAAGGCTTGCTAGATGGGTGACTTATCTATGCCACAGGCAGTGTGAGGTTGGCATAGCACTCTGAGGGGAGGGCTAGGTTGACTTAGTCATTTTCTCCCCACCAGCACACACAAGCTGTGAGGCAGTGTGCATGTGCTGAGTGATGGTCCCCAGGGTGGCATAAGACATGCTGCAGCCCTTAGAGACCTTCCCTGGCATTAGGGCCCTTGGTATCAGGGATACCAGTTACAAGGGACTTATCTGAGTGCCAGGGCTGTGCCAATTACGGAAGCAAAACTTCAGGGGGTAACCATGCCAAGGAGGCATTTCCTTACAGTAACTTACTGGAGGCAAGGTGTCTCTTAAACTAAGGATTCTAGGCCTGGGTGCAGGAGGTCTGTTTATTTGCACACAACGTGAGATGTATCTTTAGATTCTTCCAGAAGTGGCAAAAGTAGAAGGTTCCTCAGATCTATATCTGGATGGACTTCCAGGTCATGGGTGTAGGCTAGTCAGCCTTCCTTCAGATTATTGCACTGATTAAGCCTTGTAGTATTGCTGCAGTGCGTATTGCATAGGCCAGTGGTTCCCAACCTGTGGTCCGCGAAGCCTGCTTAGGGGGTCCGCGAGAGCCTGGAAAATTAAAAAATATTAACAAATATTGACAAATTAGGTCCCCAGCTTCCAGTAATGACTTAGGAGGGGTTCCCCGGATTACCATGATGATTCAGTAGGGGTCCCTGGGTTCCATTAATGTTAAAGTGGGGGTCCACAGAAGGTTGGGAACCACTGGCATAGGCTTTTGGAGTGCTTGTTCCTGCTTGTCAGGCTCGGTGGTAGGCTGGAGTTTACCACATTGAAAGTTATGCAACATATTGTGAAGGCAGTGCAAGGGGGCAGAGTGATCTACTGAAATTCTGTGAAGGGTCACACAATCATATTTTTGTAGTCCCTTGATGAGTCATGCTGCTGGGTAGAGGATAATTTTCAGTCTGGGTTGAGTCTGCGTTTCCTCCATCCTGGTGCCAAGTGATTAGTAATTGAGAGTGCACGACAAGTAGCCAGTTAAACAAACTGACAGTATATTCTGTTTAGAAGCGGTAAATACATGTATAAATACCGCTAATGTAGACTAGGAGTTCATCTGTAAGAGTGGGCTGTCACAGTCACAGAAAGTTTGTGGTAGTACCATAAGGTCCAGGTGGAGTCTTTTCTAGGGACATGATGGGAGAAAGCAGCACCTCTAGGCCCCGGGGAAGCATGTTTTAATGCAAAGAGGCACAGAGAGAAAAGTTGTTAAATCGAGACTGTTTGGAAAATTGGGGGCATCTAGGAGGTATGTCCAATGCTGTGACAATAAAAATGTACAATAAAAATACGGCAACCCAAAATCCATGGGAAATTAAGTACTTTTAATGCTAAAGTAAAAACAATAGTTCCTTCAGAGTCATATGTAGGCAACTTTATAGTTATTGGAATAACTAGATGATATGCACTGGACCTGCATAATTTGCCAATTTCTAAATAAAACTATTGCTGCTAGAAATGAAGGATTTAACAGGGACAAAAATGGAAGAGGTGGAAAGTTGACAGCTTCCTGAAAATTGAGAAGCATGGGGACAGTCCGCTGTGCAAGTGGAGGTCCTCGCTTGGCAAATGGTAAAGGAGGGTCCCCTAACCCTGCAAGGATAAAAAGAAATGGATGCAGATTGAGCAGCAGGAAAACAGTAGCAGAGTTGCACAAGACAGCTGGGGGTTATGCATGACCATGAGGAGAATCATTATGTATGGAGTCAAAGTGGAGGCCAAGCACTAGAGAAACCATTAACATCCAATACTTATCGGATGGGTGAAATACCTAACAACTCACAAATCCAATCTGTGCATAAACCGGGGTTTTCACACAGGATGGAATTAACTGCTCAATTTCTTCCTTGGCTTGTGTCTCTGAACTGTAGCAAATATTGTCCCTCTTGTTCACCTTTGTACTCGTGATTTTCTTGTCTTTTTCTTTATTTTTCTAAATTGCTGAAAATCCTGGTGGATGTGCTGCAGTTTCCAATCCAGACTGTGGAGGCCTAAGACGTTGAAGAAGAACCAGAAACTGGATTCTCCGGATACTCATAGGTAGGTGTAGTAGCTGTTGCTGATAGCTGCTGCTGCAAGACAGGAAACTTGCAAAGCAAGACGTGGTCAACTGGTGTGCTCTTTTAGGCATGGTTCTAAAATGGCCATCTTAAGGAAAGTTCTGGTTTTCCTGAGTCATTGGTGTTTTTTTGCGTGAGTGTGAAGCACGTTTCTTGCAACAGCTGAGGAGTGCTTAAGAGGTATAACACATCAGTGTTTTAGCCAGATTTACAACACACAAATACTTTTCTCGTACACAGTTTCTGCAGGCATAAACTCTTGCTGTCAAATCTGTGAGAGCATAGTGTGACTTGGTGCTGTGTACACATGATATTATGGATGTTCTTTGTATAGATCCCCAGTGATATCTATGCTCATAAGACCCTGGGATGCAGTAAATTAAAGGGCCGAAATGACATCCTACCCATCACTTTTCATCTCATTATTAGATAATACAGATTTTACACCGGAGACAAATGGATATGGAAAAGGGCAGGTCATTTCAAACTATGAGATAAATTCTGGAAGGATCAGGTGAAGAGCTTTATGGAGCTTAAACATGAATATGAGATACAGAAGACCAATGCTTTGGATACACTCAAGTAACGATCTGTAAACGAGGCCAGAAATGCTAGTGTCACTTTATTTTTAAGAATAGGTGTCAGCTGAAGGAAGATAATGGAAAAGATGACTCTCAGTCTGGTTGAACATTTCCAGTAGCAGGACAGCTCCTCAAGACAAGTATTGACAAAGCCAATAGGACTCGCCTATGCAAGAGCTATTGTGTTTGCCAATGTATTTTAGCCATGTTTTACAGTAGCATGGCTCCTGTTCAGCAAGGCTGAAAGTTAGTGGCTTAGAGGAGAGTTGCATGAAGTGTCGTAGAGTGGAATGCCAAAGAGTGGAGTAGAGTGTTGTAGAGTGGAGTGGCGGAGAATGTTGTGTATTGGATTGCCAAGATATGGAGTCATGTAGAGTGGCATAGAGTAGTGGACTGGTTAGAGTGCATTGGGTTAGATTGCTGCAGAGTATGGTGGCGTAGAGGGCAGTGGCATTGAATTCAGCTGCACAGAATGCAGCCTTGTAGAATGCAGTGGCATAGATTAGAGTGGCGCAGAGTAGAGGGCCACGGAGTGCAGAGGCACAGACTGCAGTAGCGTAGAGTGACAGAGTCCTGCAGAATGGAGTTGCATAGAGTTGAGTGATGCAGAGGTCAGTGCACAGAGTATGCATTGTAACGTAGTGTACTGTCATTATAGACAGTACATTTTCAATTGACATGTCCATTACAGTTGCACAGACATACAGTTTTACCAATAAAGCGTTTCAGTGCACAAACGAAAATATGTGGAAATCACCTAGTGTAATGATTTGTTTTGATCATATAAATGTATTTGTTTTAAACACACTTCAGAAAAGAGTGCTTCATTTGTGTTACTATTTCTGATATATTCTGAAATACTTACAAAGTTAATTTCAATGTTGTTGTGTGCTAGAAAAAAACTCCTTCATACCCTAAGTATCCAGCAAGATTGTAACATAAATGTTCTCATTTTGAAGTCAGAGAAAGGAAAGTAAACAAGCGCCCTACTGACAATTGACCCTGACCTTTGAATCCAGAAGAAATGTGACAAGATAAAAAAGAGATTTAAAGGCCTGTTTACATAAGAGGAGTTCTTGGAAGGATACAGTAAACACGGTTTAGACAACAGGAGGGACAAACAGCCTGTATAGCTTAAAGCAAATAAAGCCATCAAAGAGAAAGCCAGAAAAATGTGAGTTTCAAACCACAAAGCCAATGTTAATCAACGGGCAGGATGCATTCCTAAGTCAACTTCCTGAAAGTTCCCACGATGTCTATAACAACCCAGACACCTGTGCTGTTGGGTAGGCTGCGACCTAAAAAAAGAGGACTTCTGCTTTTGATTGATTAAATATGTTTTGTCTTTTGCAAAAGAACACTTTGGATGATCGTTCTCTGTGAGGAGACTTACATAAGTGAGGAGATGAGTGTCATTATGGACTCTACTAGAAAAAAAAATGTCTTCCCCTCCTTTTGATGGCTTATGGATGCATGGGCATACCCCAGAAAGCAACTGCAGACGTGATGACCTGACAGAGTTATCTTCTTGCAACATTGTAAATGAGGAGTGAACACTAAAATTTAGGCAACATTTGACCGACTCTGCTGATAAAACGTGGTTTAAAACGTAAATAAATTTGATAAACACTAAGGAAGGGCTCTGGAGCCACATTTTTGTAAGGTGTAGAAAAACCATAACTGACACCAGTGAGTCAGGCAGTGCCATATTCAAGCATGTGTTGCGGCTTCCTGGATGGGTAGGGCCATGACTTGAACCCTGAGACAAAACCCATTAGCACTGAAGAGTTATTGTTTTAGGAAAGTATGTCAGGTCCAGCCTAGCACTTGGAGATATTCATAACATGAGAAATCTGCTGAAAGTATTAATCAGAAAGTAAGGTTATGATCCAAAATCTCAAAACCACTGAAGAGCACCTGTTATGGTGAGTTA
Source organism: Pleurodeles waltl (assembly GCF_031143425.1). Classification (NCBI taxonomy): domain Eukaryota; kingdom Metazoa; phylum Chordata; class Amphibia; order Caudata; family Salamandridae; genus Pleurodeles; species Pleurodeles waltl. The sequence goes on along the minus strand of NC_090451.1, from coordinate 682,090,252 downwards.
ACCAATTTTGTTAATGCATCCTTCAGGTCTACCTGTACCATAGAGTACTTTAAAACAATGTTGATCAGTTACTGCACAATATCAATTTTGACCCTGTGATGCTTTTTTGAGCTGTTGTCCTGTCTTCCATATAATGTATCTATTCAAAATATAGGATAAGATAACTCCCATCTAACTAGGACCATACAGAAGTGCATGACATTTTTGGTAATCTAGAATGTGGTTTTGCACGTGAAAAACAGGCAGAAATGGTGTTGACAGATGTACATAGTACCATCCTATAGGTACCTGAAAAGACATGTTGGATGTTATGTATGTTTAAAAAATGGTTTGCCTGAATTCCTGCTAGGCCATCCTAATGAAATGTGTTGCGTAGAGTTGTATGCAGTCCCAACAGAATTGTCTGAAGTGGCGTTCACTACAAGTCATGTCTTTGTCCTGCCATGTTTATCATTTAGGCTCCAACGCTGCATGAGATGCTTTTTACTATGGGGTAGTAGTTTCACATCTAAGTTAACACCACCCAGATGTTGTTTGGACTCTAGAAATTTCAGCCCTGAATTGGTCTGTCTACTGTGTGCGCCAAGCATGCACGAGAGCCTACTTTAGAGCTTAGCAGATGGGGTACTCCGTCACAAATGTGACAGATATCCTGTCTGCCATATAAAAAGTGTAATTTAATATAATGCACTTGCGATATACGTCACATTTGTGATGGATTATCCCATCCACCAAACTAAATCAGGCCCTGAGCCTCAACAGTCCCAAAACTCACTATTTACTTTTTTGACATACTGGCACTTTACCACTACTTGAGTGATGCCATATGAGTGATACTGTTTATGAGATAGACTGCATTGCATGAAGCATTGGAACACATCATCTATTCTTGCTTTGCTAAAGGAGTAATCTTATGATGTGGATGGATTGCAAAGCGACCATTTTGAGTCATGGTCCCTTATTAATTTCCTTCATGTAAATACTACTTTGACATCATGAAGCAGTTTGGCTCCATTGTTTAATAACGATGGTGCAGCTACGGTTTTCTTTGTAGTTCTAATTTTGTCTTGAGGGCTGTAACTGAATTCAATAATTTAAGCAGCATCACCACCGCACTCGGCTGTGCTCTGTTCTGCACCCTCATCACTCTTTCACCGGAGATATGTCTCTTATCCCTCTCACTTTGTCCCTTATCTGCAAATCAATGCCATCCTCCTTCCTCAAACACTGGACCGGCTATCTTTGTGAGGAGCGGTGTGCTATAAGGATCAGTCCCAATAGTGTGTTTAGGAACTTTTGAGTAAGACTATCAAAAACACAAAAAGTACACGGATGTTGACTCAGTCCACTTTTGAACATACCCCAGCTTGTATACCATGTTGTGTTTTCACTTTTTGGAACAGTACTTCACTACTCCAAAATGTATTTGTGAATAGGCCCCTATGTACGGTATGAGTGGAGTTCAAGGAAGGACATAGTGAAGTGCCTATGTTCAACACTTGAATTACAGGTACTCTTTAGAGCTGGATTCCAAAAGTTCTCGAAACACTGACTCAAACTATTTTGTAATGGTATTTTTCGTGGTACTTTTGTGCCAAAATATCCCTCCATGCTTGTAATGAGGTGGTGTTTGCCACACAGGTGCACTGTGAATTGTTTCAAGCCTTCTGCTGCTAAGAAAATTATGGCATTGTGAAACAGTTTTATAACTTAAAAAAAAGAAAATGGAAGGGCATATCAATTTCTCAATACACACATGCCTTTTAAGGGATAAAATTATATTCAACCCTTCCAAACATTAAATTAAAGCCATACCATCTGTGACAGAAAATATATAACAAAAAACGTTAGTTTTATTTTTTTAACCACCTTTGTCTTTTCAGGTTTATTGTTCAGTCAAAAAAATAAATAAGCAGATTCTTTAAAAAATGAAATTTCAACTACCAGAAGCAATGCTTTGTTTTGTTGAACAGAACGCAGTTAGTTGGAAAGACTATTAAGTGTTTGCAAATGTATTAATTGTAGTTAAAAAGCAAAGGCCTAGCATGCACATTATTCTGTGCCTGCAGCAAAATGAACCACTCCCTTCTTCTGAGTATTTATCGTATTAAAAAAAGACTGGTTTCTCCCTTCTTCGGTGTACTAGTAAACACTAGTATGTAACTAGTTAACCTTTAACAATGTATGCTGATGTCATACTAAACATGACTACTGATTATTCCCCCACACCCCCTCCATTATTCTTTATAGACCTTTCAGGTGGGGGTTCGGGGGTGGAAAAATAATTTACAGCAGCCATCTTTGTTTTATGCAGAAATCATTCCTCCGACTACCCCCACTCCTGAGAAAAAAATATATGCATTTACATACATACAATATTTAATCTGTGCAATAACCAGATGAAAAGAGGTGATAGCATGATTGCTGCAAGTTAATCCTGGCCATTCAGTAACAAGAAGAAAAGGAAACGGATTCGTCTGATTGAATTTCGGATTGTTTTTGAAGGGTGGGGGCTAGAAATATTAAGCCAGCCATTTTGTCAAAAGTTTTTTTTTTTTTTTTTCCTTTACGGAGGGGGGGTTGTTTAAATATAATTTAAGGGCGGCCATCTTTGTTTCAGTCTGTAAAAAAATATTCAGAAGCGCCCCCTTTCTGGAATTTAAATAAGAGTTGTTTTGATGTGAGGAGACAGATTATTGAATTCCAGTCAGTTTGAGACTTTATTTCTATATAGCGTTGATTTTTGCAGTGTAGAGAGGTGTTGTTTACACGTATTTACAAGTAAGGTCGGCGAAAGGGGAAAAGGGAGAGAGAAGGCAGCCAGGGGGGTGGGGGACCGGCGCCTTGGGGATGTCTTCCCCCCTGAGGGACGAGGACGACGAAGAGGAGGAGATGGCGGTGTCCGAAGAGGGGGAAGAAGAAGAAGAAGCCGAGGAAGAGGAGGAAGAAGACGATGATCGGGAGGACGACGAGGAAGACGAGGAGCGAGAGGCTGAGGTGACGCGACCCAACAGCCCGGAGGAGCTCTACTCCCCGCTGCCGCCGGCGCCCGCGGACTACCCGGACGAGGAAGCCGCAGCCGAGGCGACTACGCCAGGTAAGCCGCGACGAACGCGCCTAAGCGACTGAACGTTCCAGGGCAGGCGCGCGGGGTGACCGTTGGGCAGACGGTTTCAAGGGACCCCTGTGCTCTGCGGAGAGGGACAACTCGAGGAGCGCGCGCCTAGATCAGAAGCCAGGTTTAGACACGCACTTTTTTTTTTTCAAATCTGTCTCACGCCGCCCCCCTTGTTAGAAACCGTCACCTCGACCGCGGTCGGGACCCCTCGCCCCCACCGCTTGTTGGCCTCGCGCTCTGACTGACCCCTCGCGCGCCCCCCGGCGCGGTTAAATACTAATCCCTGACAGGAGAAGAGGTGCTCGGTGAGGGGCGCACAGCCGCTGTTCCTTTGGTTAATGAATGTGCGCTCTTCGTTCTCTGAACCTGCAGACGATGTGATATGCAACCGAGGTTTCCTCACGGGAAAGAAGGCATTTTGTACGATTTTTTTGGGAGTTTTCTTTATTTGTGTGTTTTTTTTGCAGCTGCGTCTTCGGTTGTTTTTGACATCCCCTATAAACGTTGCATTCCAGAATTGTTCTTATAGTTATGAGATTATATATGTGAAACATTGTTTTTCACCTGGCGTTCTCTTCTCAAAACATTGCTTTAAATAGAGTATTCTCTTCTCCTCCACTAATATTGCACACCAGATTATTTTCTAACTGGAAAACACGTACTTAGTCTTATTGTGGGTTGTGTACTTCATTTTAACTCGTCTGTTGGGTATGTTGTTTTGCTTTCGCCTCAAGAAAAAAGCTAAAACTTTTTCTATACAGACAAGGAATGGGGCTGGGAAGGTGTTCATGTACTGATACTTTGCAACCAGAGTAGTGCAACAAGTATTTATTCATTCCATTTAGCTATTAAATGCAACACTCAAAATGGAAAGGCTTCTACATACTTCACCCCCACAAAACCTGCAACAACTTTATTAACGTTTTTTTTGTCTTTCATATGGTCGACACAGTAACTGTTGCACATTGATAGCTCGACACAAATGTAACTGTTTATTAATAAGGACTACACCTTTTCTCATTCAGTAAGACGGCAGGTTGAGCCTGCTCGTCGCTGCCCAGGATAGTTCTGCACCCAACATGTGCATTTAGCCACAAATCTATTTAAATGGGCACTGCGTAGCCGTTTACCGGCTTTGTTTTATTTGAACATATCTGGAGAGCAAGGGGATACTGCACAATAGCCAGAGTCCGGGAATACCATTCACATTAGTTTGCAAGTAGGAAGAATACTCGTGGGCTGTGTGTCCTGTGGTGAAGTGTTTAGTTTACATAGGGCCAGATGTATCAAAGGGTTTTACCCATTCTGTGTCAATGGGAAAATGCTTTGGTACATATGGTGCATAATCTTTCTGAATTTCAAAAGATTTGGTGTAGTTCTTACAGATGTTCTGATGTTTTTTCTTTTCATGGGAGGTTACAGGGAGTGCAGAATTATTAGGCAAGTTGTATTTTTGAGGATTAATTTTATTATTGAACAACAACCATGTTCTCAATGAACCCAAAAAACTCATTAATATCAAAGCTGAATATTTTTGGAAGTAGTTTTTAGTTTGTTTTTAGTTTTAGCTATGTTAGGGGGATATCTGTGTGTGCAGGTGACTATTACTGTGCATAATTATTAGGCAACTTAACAAAAAAAATATATATACCCATTTCAATTATTTATTATTACCAGTGAAACCAATATAACATCTCAACATTCACAAATATACATTTCTGACATTCTAAAACAAAACAAAAACAAATCAGTGACCAATATAGCCACCTTTCTTTGCAAGGACACTCAAAAGCCTGCCATCCATGGATTCTGTCAGTGTTTTGATCTGTTCACCATCAACATTGCGTGCAGCAGCAACCACAGCCTCCCAGACACTGTTCAGAGAGGTGTACTGTTTTCCCTCCTTGTAAATCTCACATTTGATGATGGACCACAGGTTCTCAATGGGGTTCAGATCAGGTGAACAAGGAGGCCATGTCATTAGATTTCCTTCTTTTATACCCTTTCTTGCCAGCCACGCTGTGGAGTACTTGGACGCGTGTGATGGAGCATTGTCCTGCATGAAAATCATGTTTTTCTTGAAGGATGCAGACTTCTTCCTGTACCACTGCTTGAAGAAGGTGTCTTCCAGGAACTGGCAGTAGGACTGGGAGTTGAGCTTGACTCCATCCTCAACCCGAAAAGGCCCCACAAGCTCATCTTTGATGATACCAGCCCAAACCAGTACTCCACCTCCACCTTGCTGGCGTCTGAGTCGGACTGGAGCTCTCTGCCCTTTACCAATCCAGCCACGGGCCCATCCATCTGGCCCATCAAGACTCACTCTCATTTCATCAGTCCATAAAACCTTAGAAAAATCAGTCTTGAGATATTTCTTGGCCCAGTCTTGACGTTTCAGCTTGTGTGTCTTGTTCAGTGGTGGTCGTCTTTCAGCCTTTCTTACCTTGGCCATGTCTCTGAGTATTGCACACCTTGTGCTTTTGGGCACTCCAGTGATGTTGCAGCTCTGAAATATGGCCAAACTGGTGGCAAGTGGCATCGTGGCAGCTGCACGCTTGACTTTTCTCAGTTCATGGGCAGTTATTTTGCGCCTTGGTTTTTCCACACGCTTCTTGCGACCCTGTTGACTATTTTGAATGAAACGCTTGATTGTTCGATGATCACGCTTCAGAAGCTTTGCAATTTTAAGAGTGCTGCATCGCTCTGCAAGATATCTCACTATTTTTGACTTTTCGGAGCCTGTCAAGTCCTTCTTTTGACCCATTTTGCCAAAGGAAAGGAAGTTGCCTAATAATTATGCACACCTGATATAGGGTGTTGATGTCATTAGACCACACCCCTTCTCATTACAGAGATGCACATCACCTAATATGCTTAATTGGTAGTAGGCTTTCGAGCCTATACAGCTTGGAGTAAGACAACATGCATAAAGAGGATGATGTGGTCAAAATACTCATTTGCCTAATAATTCTGCACTCCCTGTAGATGAAAAAGGCCGCTCTTCTTCTAAGTGTCTTTTTTCATCAGATTTGTTGTACCTACTGTGATGTAGCTCTGCATTATAGTGCAGCGCCTTCCCTCGAGGAAGTTGATTTCTCATAAATATAAAGTAAAATCCTTGCAGAGTTACGTGAGAAGTTGATTTACTTATATTTTGAACTAAATAAGTTACACTACCAAAAGAATACCTTATTTTTCTTGTCTTAAAAGCATGTTATACAGTTTAGCCTCCTCACCCTGCCTTGAGTACAGAGACGATAGTTTAGCTGACCCATGTTTTGTTCTGGACATGTGGCTCATAACAATTATCATTTGATTGCCTTCGGTCTGGGCTAAAGTTAAGTTCGGTTCCTAATAACACCTTTTAGATTTCCGACAGCATGCACGTTTTACAGCATAGGGATCTTTTTGATTTGGTAATTAAATTTATTTTGTTCAACACATGAATCAACTTCTCATTTGAGTCTTATTAAGTGAATATACTCCTTTGGATTAGAGGAGTGCTTTTCTGACTACTCAGTAGTCATACAATATGTGGGGTGTGGTGCTGAGTGCACAGTGCTAATAGGGATTACTTGGCTTCAACCATAGTAGTTATGGACTTTTGTCAACAGGGTAAATCGTTCTGTAGCTCTACAAACCAGGCCAAGTAAAACTCTTTCTGCACTAGATTCCCTGTAGTGAGGACAAGCAGTAATAGGTTTCTCAGGCAGGTAGTTTGGGGCAAAAGCTCATAACTCAACAGTCAGCCAACAGACAAAATAATGTAAGGTCAATGTCAAGCCCTGTGCTTAAAAAGAAAGTATGTGTAATCATGCAACAACTAAATACTACAGATTTCAATGGAAACAACACATAGTTTTCCAAACTAAGGTGTGTTAAACAGTGGAATGCTACACTCCCTTCTTCCTATTATCTTCATGGTATTCACCCTTTGTCCCGATATGATCAAGATCTTGTATCTGTAATTTCCAGCACACTACAGGCTTAGGCACAAGTGCAGATAAGTCAAATATTCTCACAGATCAAATGTGCAATTCCATCTTTATCCCCCTGGGGCAAAAAGTATTCGGGTCTGATTACGACTTTGTCAGAGGGGATTACTCCTTCCCAAATGTGACGGATATCCCACCCGCTGAATAACAAGTTCATTATATCCTATGGAACTCATAATACCGCGGGTGGGATATCTGTCACATTTGGGACGGTGTAACCCCCTCCCACGAAGTCGAAATCAGGCCCTTAGTGTCTGATTATGAGTTCCTTGTAATTTTCTGACACAATGCGTAAACTTCTGTTTACACATGGGTTGGAATTACGAGTTTAAAGGTACTTAACACATCCAATAATGATCAGATCCTTTAAACAACTCAACCTTTGTTAAATTGTAGCAGGTTAAACCTGCCAAAATTTATCAGGGAAAACTTGCAGTATTTGCGTTGTCATATAGATTTGGGTGATTTAAATTCCAAAATCTGCATGTTATACTCATAACATATGATATTTATCACACCCAATAAGTAACGTGTCCTGTGGTATTGTTATTTAACAGGGGATAAATAATGCCTTAACTCCTAATCAGGCTCTAATTGTGCACAGCAGTTCAGTATGCACCCATTTAAACTCTTCTCAGAGCAGGCTAAGCCCCGAGATTTACCTGCTAGGTTTTGCAGCAGTTTTATGTTTGTGATGGATGGGGTTGGGGCTCCCGCCCTCATGGCATTAGCTATTCCTGCAGGGCCTTGCCAGCAACCTCACTCAGGCAACGTTCGTGGGGGTGATTGGTAAGGCAGATTTGATTGTTTCAGATAGGTGTACTGGTACAGCAGCTTGGGTCTTCAGGCTGACTCTCTTGCAGTGATGTCTTTCTGGCAGTTGTTGTAGGAAGTTGGCCTGGTGGTGGACAACTACGGTGTTCACACCTTATACCAGGTCCAAGCAACTCCTATTAGTGAAGTGTAGGCAGTGTCTAGAAAGCTAGGGCTCTCTAGCGTTAGCTGTGGATGATCAGCCAATACTTATCTAGTAGACATACGGAGCTTATGCAATACCTCTATAGTCACACAGCAACTTATCACACAATAAAGAACCACAGTGTTGCAAAAATATAGGTACTTTATTATTGTAACACAACACTAGATTAGTTATAGGCAGTCCCCCCAACTGGAGGTATGTACACACTAAATATATATACAATAGCAATCAGAAAGTAGCAAAGACACAACAAGCATTGGCAATATGTAGTGAAAATAGTAAGGGTTCTAGGGGAGGGCCAAACCATATATTGATAAAATGGAACTTGAGCTACAGTCGCCCACTCAAGGATGTGAAGTTGTTAGAGGGGAGCTGGAAGAACTAGGAACCCCAAGAAGTGAGTACCTGAGTGACCCCCCTACCTGGTCTTCCCAAGGACTAACAGGAGGACTTAGAAAAAGGACTGTGCAAGAACAGGACCAGTCAAGAAGAAACCAACAGTGGATTCTGAAAGAAAATGATCTGCAACATAAGGGGGAAGAGTTCAGACCACAATGGAGTGTCCAGTGGAAGCAGGAGCTACTACCCACCCTTCTGTGAATGAAGAACCAGGTCGACGGGGGAAGAAGGAGACAAGCTGTGGAGCCTAGAAGTTGAAGAGGAGTCATTGGAGCAATGCAGGTGGTGGCGCACGTCATTTGTTGAACTTCAGATGGTCAGTGGTGTAGGATAACCACAAACAACCCTTGGCAAATGCAGGAGGAGCAAAAGAAGTGTTGCAAGGCTGAGGAGGGCCAGCAAAGCCCAGGGGACTCGACCTTTGGAGGGGAGTCCGGGGTGACCCTCGGCAATCGGGAGAGTCAACAGAAGCAGTCGCAGCCCCACAGGCAACCCACTGGCAGCAGGCACAGTGAGTCACAGTGAGGTCCAGTCAGCACACCTGTAGAGGAGTTCCACGTTGCTGGAGCAGCAAGAAGTGCTGGGGCTATTCGGAGCCTGAAGATCCCTTGTAGCAGGAGACAACAAGCCTTGGTAGCTGCAGGAGTTGCGGTACACAGGGGTACTGTCCTGCAAGGAAAGGCAAGAGCTCACCGTCTCCCAAGTTGGACAGCTGGCAGAGAGGACCAAGGGGACCACTCCAGACCACCACCTGTGATGCAGGATCCACGCAGTTCTAGAGGAGGGTAGGTCCACGCAGCCAGACATCACATTGCTGTAGGTGCCTGCAGATGCAGGGGAGTGACTCCTTCCCTCCAAGAGAGGTTTCTTCTTGCTTCTAGGTGCAGACTGAAGTCTCGTCGGCCTCAGAGAATGCAAAGCTGGGGAAATGTTGCAGTTCCTGGAAGGAGCTGTAGAAACAACGTTGCAACGCGAAATCTTGTCGGAGATGCATTCTTGTCGGTTCCTGAAGAGTCCATTTGTGGTTCCAGTGGCCAGAAGTCAAAGTAAACGATGCAGAGGAGTCCTGGTGGAATCTTGCTCGTAGAATTTGAGGACCCACCCACAAGGGAGTCCCTAAATAGCCCTAAAAAGGGGTTTGGTCACCTAGCAAGGTGACCATCTATCAGAAGGGGTCTGTGACATCACCTGCCTGACCTGGCCACTCAGATGCTCCCAGCAGCCTCTGCACATCTTGGTTTGAAGATGGAAGACTCAAGTGGCCACCTGGAGGAGCTCTTGGCACCACCCCTGGGGTGGTGATGGGCAGGGGAGTAGTCAGTCCCCTTTTCTTTGTCCAGTTCCCTGCTAGGGCAGGGACTGGTGGTCCCTGGACTGGTGCAAGCCGGTTTATGCAGGGAGGGCACCAAATGTGCCCTTCAAAACAAACCGGTGGCTTGGGGAGGCTACCCCTCCCAAGCCTTGTGTATGAAAGTCACTCTTTTTTGCATGGTCACCCCCACTTTTTGCCTGCTGTCCGTGTTCTTTGACTGTCTTCACTGGGGTCCTGCTAACCAGGGCCCCAGTGACTGTGCTTTCTCCCTGTAAGGGCCAAATGTAGCAAAATTTTGCGAGTTGCAAGTGGCCCATATCGCAATTTGTGACCTCGCAAAATCGGAAATGGGATGCAAAAATCCCATTTCCGTAGTGCAAATTGCGATGCGAGCCATTACCGACTCGCAAATTTTGCGACCCGCAAATAGGAATTCGTAATTTGCGAGTCGCAAACCTTATGAAAAATCCACTCGCAAATTGAGACTAGTCTCAAAAAGCCCATTTTGCACACCCAAATTACCACTAAGTCAGAGCAGGTGGTAACCAGAACCAAAGTATAAAAGGAGACCCAGAAGGCATCTGGGTTACTCAAAATGGCTGAAATATATGTGCTAGCAAGGATGAGGAGAGTCTACGCTGCCCAGCAGAGGAGGAGGAGGAGGAGGAGCCAGAGACAGGAGAGGATACACAGAACCAGGCAGACACTTTTCCAACAAACTGAGGAGGAGATATATGACAAATACAGACTCAGCAGTGCAGCAATATTAGAATTAATTGATCTACTCAATCCGCAGCTTCAACACCAGACTGTGCGCGGCAGCGCCATCCCCACACATGTGCAAGTGCTATGCTCACTGCACCTCCTGGCCTCGGGTAGCTATCAGGGGGTGATTGCAGTGGCAGGTGGGGTATCCCAAAGTGCACTCTCACGGTTCTTCAGATGTTTCCTAGATGCCCTACTCACACACATGTCCAGATACATATACCTACCCAGGAATGAGGCAGAAATTAACAGCACCAAGTTGGAATTCTACAGAATTGCCAACTTCCCTCATGGACGGGACACATATACAACTTTGCCCTCCTGCAAATCTAGAATATCTGTTTCGCAATAGGAAATGTACCCACTCACTGAACATCCAGGTGGTATGTGACGCCCATTATGTCATCACTGACATGGTAGCCAAATTTCCAGGGAGTACACCTGACTCTTACATTTTCAGGCACAGTGGGATACACCAACGCCTAGAACGTGTGGAGTTTGGAGAAGGATATCTCTTAGGTATTGCTGAATACACCCTGAAGCCATACACACAGGTCACTGTAGAAACCATCCATGCCCTGCTAACATTGCTTATTTTTGCCAAACAGGTGACAGTGCATATGCGCTATGACCATGGATACTAACCCCGTACCTGACACCTAGCAATGAAAATGATAGGCAATATAACAGTGCACATAGGCGGACCAGAAATATCATAGAGAGGACCTTTGGACTGTTAAAGGCAAGATTCCGATGCCTCCACTAAAGTGGAGGTGCGCTCCAGTATGCCCCAATAACAGCATTCAAGATAGTTGGCGCATGCGCAATACTACACAACATTGCCACCAGACGTGGGCTACATCTCACCCCTGCAGACCCAGATTCGGAGGATTAGGAGCAAGAGCTACCACATCGGCAGCCTGGAGATAGAAGCATTGCAAATCAAGGCAGACAGAGACGAGACCACATTGCAACCCAGTACTTTGGAAGGTACGTGGCAAATGACACCACACTCACTAATGTCACACACAAAGAGCCCAGTTGTGTAGTGGAACAAACAAAACTTTTTAATTAGTGAACCAAATGTCGAAAGAACATAACTGTCTGTAAGGGGCTGAACATGTCCACCCTTTATGAGGACACATTAACTGCATGTGCCTCAATATTCCTGCTGTGTTCTTGCCTACATCCTCCTCCTGGTTCGCCCAGCATGGCTCGTCCCAGGTGGGTCAGCTGACCCCTGACGTGCACTTCCACTCCTCAGTACACGTGTGTCAGTGGCAGATACACTGCTGATAGTGGACCCCTCCTCACTGTCCTGAGGGGTCTCACCCGTGCCCCTTGCCACCTGCCTGGCCTCCAACATGTCCACTGCGTGGCAAATGCGGCCCAGTCTCCGCGCCACATCCCCTGCAAAGTGGCCCAGTTCCACCTGCAGACTCACGGTCCGTCTTGACAGGCCTGTCTTGTTCCTGTCAAGACGTCCAATGGACGCTGCCATGCGGTCAAATCTGGTAACTAGGTGGCGCTCCCGGCGCCTTGCGCTGTGTCTCTCAGCCACCAGTTCCATCACCAGTTGGCGGATTGACTGTGTAAGTTCGCTGACATTGTCATTTAGTCTTGTTAACTGTGTGTTCACATCAGCCAGGCCATGTGTCAGATTGTTTTCCAGTCTCTACATTGCACCTGAAATAATCCGTAACTGCCTTGTTTGCAGGCGCTGACCGGAAAGGAGGGATGTCTCGACTGCAGACATTGATACCTCCCCAAATCCTCCTGGGGCACCGCCTGGACCTGGACTCTGCATCCGCGACGCGGTTGTGCTGCTGGCTCTGGATGTCTCACTGTGTGGCTGGGGCCAGGTGTTGTGTTTCCTTCCTCCATGCCCTGTACTTCTTCTGGAGGGGACTGTGGTGGTGTCGTGCTGGGCCCTGGAATGGCTGCTGCAGCCTCCTGCACTGCCTGTGGCTTGCTGTCTTCACCCTGGATAGTGTGGCTGTTGGGGGTGTCTTGTGGGAGACCTGTGGGACATAGGGAACACACTGTCCGTCTCTAACATCTGTTGTATGCCTCATAATAAACATTTGCCCATATGCTGACTACTGTACTACATTGCCCATAATGCACCATTCTAGTGGTTGCTAGTCTGGAATGGAGCTAGTCTGGTTGTGCATGTTGCTGTGTACTGGGAGAGTGTGGATATAGTATTTGCAGGTGTACATGCATATTTCATGGTACTCACTTTTGGATGTCCCTTGCGCTGACGTGTCCAATGCTCTCATTCCTGCCACAGCCTCAGGCTCCAGTGTCTGCTCCACCAATTCCTCCATGGCTGTGGGTGATGGGATGGTGGATGGGCCTCCCCCTGTGCCCCTCATTTCCCTGAGGCGCTCTGCCACCCTCTCCTTTGTACTGGAGCGCAGGTCGTACCACCTTTTTTTGATCTCATCAAGGGTTCGGTGGCTTACCCCAATTGCATTGATCCTCTCCTGGATTTGCTGCCAGATCCTCCTCTTCCCAGTGTCTGGGACACTCAGGGCTGCCTTGCCAAAAAGCTGGTCATGGTGCTGGCAGCATTCTTCTGTCAGCACCTCAAGTTCTTTTTCTGAGAACTTTAGTTTCCTTTTCCTTCCTGCACTGCCTGTGTCTTCCATGGTAGCAGCAGTTCCTCTCTGCACAGCAGTTTGAAAAGGGTGAGGTCCTCCCTCCTCCCAGGTGTATTTGATGACTTCCTAGTTCTGATGTCATCAGCAAGAGCCAGGAAGTGTTTCTCCAACTGTTTTGGTGCACCTGCATTCAATTTGTGGGCCAGTCGCAAATTGCGACACCGACTCGCAAATTGCGAGGTCGCAAAAAGCGACTTCGCTAACAGCGGACTCGCAATCTGCGGTGCAACATAATTTGCGAGTCGCAATTTGGTGTCGCTTTTTTTTCTTGCATCCCATTTTGCGATTCGGAAATTGTGATTCCCATTGACTCACAATCTCCGACTCGCAAAAATTTTCTTACCTACATCTGGCCCTAAATTCGGTTGCTTAGGACTTTTGCACACCCCACAATTGGCATACTGGTGCCCCCATGTAAGTCTCTAGTATATGGTACTTAGGTACCCAGGACATTGGGGCACCAGGGGTTCCCCATTGGCAGCAGCATGTATTGTGCCACCAATGGCAGCCCACACAAAAGGTGTCTGCAGGCCTGCCATGGCAGCCTGTGTGAAAAGGTGCATGCATCCTCTCACTACAGGCCACTGCACCAGGTCACTGTAAGTTACCCCTGTGGTAGGCCCTCCTAGCCCAGAGAGCAGAGTGCGGGTCCCTGTGAGTGAGGGCACCCCTGCATGAGCAGAGGTTCCCCTGCAAACTCCAGGACCATTTCCTTGTCTCCAGCTACATAATGGTAAGTCAGAACCTGGGCATGTTTGGTATCAAGCATGTCGGAATCATACCCTAATACTGTTGCCAGTATTAGTTGTATGATTCAGTGCACTTTGGGGGCTCCCTAGAGGACCCCCCAGTATTGCTCCTACAAGTCTTCCAGGGTTTTGCAAGCAGCCTGCGCAGCTGCCACCCCCCAGACGGGTTTCTGCCCTCCTGCTGCGTGACTTGCTCAAGCAGGGGAAGGCAGAACAAAGGATTTCCTGTGGGAGATAGGCAACACCCTCTCTCCGTGAAAATAGGTATGACATGGCTTGGGAGGGGTAGCCTCCCCAAGCAACCGGTATGCTTTGAAGGGCACAGATGGTGTCCTTCTTGCATAAACTGGTTTGCACCAATCCAGGGACCCACAGACCATGTTCTGGCATGAAACTGGACAAAGGAAAGGGGAGTGACCACTCCCCTGTCCATCGATCACCCAAGGGGTGGTGCCTAGAGCTCCTCCAGGTGGCCACTTCATTCTGCCATCTTGACTCTAAGATGTGCCGAGTCCCCTGGGACCATTTGAGTGGTCAGGTCAGACAGGTGACAAAACAGCCCCCTCCTGATGGGTGGTCTCCCCGCAGGTGACCAAACCACTTTTTAGGGCTATTTCGGGTCTCCTTCTTGGGTGGGTCCTCAGATTTGACATACAAGATTCCAGCAGGACTCCTCTGCATCATTTACTTCATCTTCTGGCCACTGGAACCACAAATGGACTCTACAGGAACCAACAGGCTGCAACTCCAGTGAAGAATCCGCTTTGCAACATTGTTTCTCTGGATTCTTCCAACAACTGCAACATCTCCACAGCTATGCATCCCCTGAGGTTGACGAGACTTCAACCTGCACCAAGACGTAAGAAGAAATCTCCCTTGGAGTGAAGGGGTCACTCCCCTGCATCTTCAGGGACCAACTGCAACATCAACCTGCTGCGTGGATCTGTACTCCTCTGGAACTACGTGGATCTTGAATCACAGCTTGTGGTCTGGAGTGGTCTTCTTAGTCCTCTCTGCCAGCTGTCTAACTTCGGAGATGGTAAGCCCTTGCCTTTCTTTGCAGGACAGTACCCTTGTGTCCTGCGTCTCTTGCAGCTACCAAGGCTTGTTTGCTTCTCCTCCAAGGGACCTTCAGGCTTCTTGTAGCCTCATCCCTGGGCAGTTCTTGCTGCAAAGCACAGACTCCTTTCTACTCCTCCAGCGACGTGGGACTCCTCTTCAGGTGTGGTGGATGTGTAGGGCGCCCTACACATCCAGACCCACAGGAGTTAACTGCGGAGTCCCCCAAGGATCCTCACTAAGTCCCACACTGTTCAACGTATACATCGCCCCTCTTGCAGCCTTCGTCAGAAGCCACGTTATAAACGTGCCAAATGCCGATGACACAGAGCTCATCATTTCCCTCACCGAAGACCGGACACGGCCAAAAGGAATTCCACTCAGGAATAGAAGCCGATGCCACCTGGATGAGAGAAAGCTGCCTCAAGCTCAACTCCGACAAGACTGAGCTCATCATCTTCGGAAACACCACCTCAACTTGGGACGACTCCTGGTGGCCCACATCACTCAGTGCCCCCCTGCACCGACTGAGCAGGCCCGCAACCTAGGCATCATCCTCGACTCCTCCCTATCCATGACGCGACAGGTACACTCAGTCGCCTCCTCCTGCTGGCGCCCACTCCACAAACTTTGGAAGATCTTCAGCTGGATCCTAGCAGGCTGTCACAGGACAGTCACCCACGCCTTAGTCACAAGCAAGTTCAATAACAGCAATACCCTCTACGCCGGCACCTCGACTAGAAACATAAAAAAACTACAACTCATCCAGAACACTGCCACCAGACTCCTCCTGGACCCCCCATGCCAAGAACACATCTCCTAACACCTGAGGGCCCTCCACTGGCTTCCGGGTCGAGAATCGAATCACCTTCAAGCTACTCACACACACGTACAAGGCCATACACAACGAGGACCAGCTTACCTGAACCAACTGTCTCCTTCCACATTCCTGCCAGATCCTTGCGCTCCACCCAGATGGCCCTTGCCACTATCCCTCGCACATGCAAAACCGCTGCCGGAGGGCAATCCTTCACCTACATCGTAGCAAAGAGCTGGAACAACCTCCCCCTGCACTTCAGGCAAAGCCTGTTGCTCATCCATCTTCAGGAAGAACCTCAAGATGTGACACTTTGGATGAGGTCCCCCCCAGCGCCTTGAGACCCTCTCGGGTGAGTAGCCACGCTTTACAAAAACTGATTGATCGATTAATTACTAAGTGAGCCTCACTGCAACTGCTATGCCTGCTGCCAATGGGTTGCCTGTGGCGGAGCTGCCTCCTCTTCTTGTGACTCTCCTGACTGCTGAGGGTCACCAAGGACTCCCCTCCCTGAGTCAAGTCCCCTGGGCCTTGCTGGTCCTCTTCAGCCTTGCAACTTGTCGTCTTCTTCTTTTGCATTTGCCAAGGCTTGTTTTTTTTCCCCCCAGCACCACTGACCAACTGCAACCCAACCGCCGACGTGGGGCACCATCTGCAAAACTTCAGGAACTCCTCTTCGTCTCCTGTGCTGCATTGCTGGTCTTCTTCATCCCTCGTCGACCTGGGCCTGCATCCGAAGGGTGGGTAGTGGCTCCTGGCATAACCAGACACTCAGTCACAAACTGGACTTGGTCCCTTTCCTTTGCAGGCACTCTTCTGCCAGAGGCCACCTCTGGGTTCTTCAGTCTTTCTTGGGTCTTGCATAATCCTTTTCCAAAGTCCTCCTGCTGGTTTTCGGGAAAACCAGTTACCTCTGCTCTCCTGGTCACTGTGGATCACTCTAGTACACATGAGATTCTTAGTTCCTCCAGCTCCCTTCCACTGATTCCACATCCTTGCATGAGGGACTGCCTTTCACATTCCACTTTTTTAGTATAAGGTTTGGCCCTCTGGCCCTCCCCTAGGGCCCTCACTGTTTGCCTATACTTTTGCCAATGCTTATTGCTTTTTATGCTCTTTACTGATTGCGAATAAGTATATAATTTTGTGTTTACTTACTGTAGGAAGGTAGCCTCTTTCTAGCCTTGTTACCCCCACTTTTGGCCTGTTTGTGAGTATATGTCAGGGTGTTTTTACTGTCTCACTGGGATCCTGCTAGCCAGGCCCCAGTGCTCATAGTGAAAACCCTCCATTGTCAGTATGTTTGATATGTGTCACTGGGATCCTGCTAGTGCTCATAAGTTTGCGGCCTATATGTTTTCCCTGTGAGGTGCCTAACTGTATCACTGAGGCTCTGCTAACCAGAACCTCAGTGTTTATGCTCTCTCTGCTTTTAAAATTGTCACTGCAGGCTAGTGACTAATTTTACCAATTCTCATTGGCACACTGGAACAACCTTATAATTCCCTTGTATATGGTACCTAGGTACCCAGGGTATTGGGGTTCCATTAGATCCCTATGGGCTGCAGCATTGCTTTTGCCACCCATAGGAAGCTCAGACAATTCGTACACAGGACTGCCACTATAGCCTGAGTGAAATAACGTCCACATTATTTCACAGCCATTTTGCACTGCACTTAAGTAACTTATAAGTCACCTATATGTCTAACCCTCCCTTGGTGAAGGTTAGGTGCCAAGTTACTTAGGGCCAGATGTAGCAAGCAGTTGTGCCCATTCTGTGTCTATGGGAAAATGTGTTCGTACATATGACCCTTAGTGTGTGGGCACCCTGGCACTAGCCAAGGTGCCCCCACATTGTTCAGGGTAAATTCCCCGGACCTTGTGACACCATTACACGTGTGCACTACATATAGGTCACTAAATATAGGTCACTACCTATATGTAGCATCACAATGGTAACTCCGAACATGGCCATGTAACATGTCTAGGATCATGGAATTGTCACCCCAATACCATTCTAGTATTGGGGGGACAATTCCATACATCTCCGGGTCTCTAGCACAGAACCCGGGTACTGCCAAACTGCCTTTCCGGGGTCTCCACTGCAGCTGCTGCCAACCCCTCAGACAGGTTTCTGCCCCCCCCGGGGCCTGGCCAGCCTGGTCCCAGGAAGGCAGAACAAAGGATTTCCTCTGAGAGAGGGTGTTACACCCTCTCCCTTCGGAAATAGGTGTGAAGGGCTGGGAAGGAGTAGCCTCCCCCAGCCTCTGGAAATGCTTTGATGGGCACAGATCGTGCCCATCTCTGCATAAGCCAGTCTACACCGGTTCAGGGATCCCCCAGCCCTGCTCTGGCGCGAAACTGGACAAAGGAAAGGGGAGTGACCACTCCCCTGACCAGCACCTCCTAGGGGAGGTGCCCAGAGCTTCTCCAGTGTGTCCCAGACCTCTGCCATCTTGCATACAGAGGTGTTGGGGCACAATGGACAGCTCTGAGTGGCCAGTGCCAGCAGGTGACGTCAGAGACCCCCTCTGATACGTGCTTACCTTTCTCAGTAGCCAATCCTCCTTTTGGGGCTATTTAGGGTCTCTCCTCTGGGCTATTCCTCAGATAACGAATGCAAGAGCTCACCAGAGTTCCTCTGCACTTCCCTCTTCGAGTTCTGCCAAGGGTCGACTGCTCACTGCTCCAGGACGCCTGCAAACCGCAACAAAGTAGCAAGACGACTACGAGCAACACTGTAGCGCCTCATCCTGCAGGCTGTCTCGACTGTTTCCTGGTGGTGCATGCTCTGAGGGCTGTCTGCCTTCACCCTGCACTGGAAGCCAAGAAGAAATCTCCTGTGGGTCGACGGAATCTTCCTCCTGCCAACGCAGGCACCAAACTTCTGCATCACCGGTCCTCTGGGTCCCCTCTCATCCTGACGAGCATGGTCCATGGAACACAGGAGCTGGGTTCAAGTGTCTCCCACAGTCCAGTGGCCCTTCTGTCCAAATTTGGTGGAGGTAAGTCCTTGCCTCCCCACGCCAGACAGTAATACTGTGTATTGCGTGATCTGCAGCTGCTCCGGCTTCTGTGCACTTTTCCAAGGATTCCTTTGCGCACAGCCTAGCCTGGGTCCCCAGCACTCCACCCTGCATTGCCCAACTCGTTGATTTGGACTCCGATGTCGTGGTGCCCTCCTTTGTGACTCTGAGTCGACCGCTGTCCTCAGATCTTCTAAGTGCCTGTTCCGGTACTTCTGCGGGTACTGCCTGCTTCTGTGGGGACTCTCTGAGTTGCTGAGCACCTCCTCGTCCCCCTCCTCCAAGGGGTGATATCCTGGTCCTTCCTGGTCCCCAGCAGCACCCAAAATCCTCAACCGCGACTCTTGGAGCTAGCAAGGCTTGTTTGCGGTATTTCTGATTGGGAACACTTCTGCATCCTCCAGCACGCCACGGGACATCTTCTGACCAAAGGAGAAGTTCCTGGGACCTTCTGTTGTTGCAGAATCTTCGGCTTCTTCCACCCTGGGGCAGCCCTTTTGCACCTTCATCCGGGGTTTAGTGGGCTCCTGCCCTCCCTGGACACTTGCGTGACTCTTGGACTTGGTCCCCTTCCTTTACAGGTCCTCAGGTCCAGGAATCCGTTTTCAGTGTTTTGCTGGTGGTTGTGGTTCTTGCAGAATCCCCTATCTCGACTATACTGTCTTTCTGGGGTAGTAGGGTAACTTTACTCCTACTCTTCAGGGTCTTGGGATGGGGCATCTTGGACACCCTTACTGTTTTCTCACAGTCCCAGCAACCCTCTACAACCTCCCATAGGTCTGGGGTCTATTCGTGAGTCGCATTCCACTTTTGGAGTATATTGTTTGTGTTGCCCCTAGACCTATGTCTACCTGTTGCATACAATTGTGATTCTACATTGTTTGCAATACTTTTCTTACTGTTACCTGTTTTGGGTTTGTGTACATATAATTTGTGTATATTACTTACCTCCTAAGTGAGGGTATCCTCTGAGATACTTTTGGCATATTGGCCCTCATTAAGACATTGGCGGCAAAAGCTGTTTACCGCCGCGCAGAAGACCGCCAATACACCGCCGCAGCAGCGGAATTCCGCCACGGTCATTATGACCCACTGCTCGGAATCTGCCAAAATTCAGACACCCACACAAGTCCGCCACACCAAAGGTCAGTGATAAACTGGCGAAAACAAAACCTCCACTGTCACGGCAACAGAAATACGCCCACACTATCACGACACACGAATCCACGCAGTGGTCTTTCAACCGCGGGTATTCCATTGGCAGTACACACCGCTGCGCTCAAAATACACACACATTTACAAAACACAACCACATTGGACAATTCCAAATACACACACCTGATACACACACCACTCCCACACACCCAATACAATATGAAACACACACCCACATCACGCACAAACCCCTACGACAAAATTACTGAAAGAAGGCCAGAGAGAGACACTACAAACTACTACGAAGCATCCACAGGCACACAATACCATCATCCACATAACTTCCACGCACCTCACACAGCACACCACTAAATATCACCCCACTTATCACACACACCACCCCACACATCACCCACACCACCCCATGGCACGGCAAAGACACCCCAGGTTCTCTGAGGAGGAGCTCAGGGTCATGGTGGAGGAAATCGTCCGGGTAGAGCCACAGCTATTCGGATCACAGGTGCAGCACACCTCTATAGCTAGGAAGATGGAGCTATGGGGAAGAATAGTGGACAGGGTTAACGCAGTGGGACAGCACCCAAGAAATAGGGATGACATCAGGAAGAGTTGGAACGACCTACGGGGGAAGGTGCGTTCCGTGGTCTCAAGACCCCACCTTGCGGTTCAGCGGACTGGTGGCGGACCCCCACCTCCTTCCCCCACAACTAACAACATGGGAGGAGCAAGTCTTGGCGATTCTGCATCCTGAGGGCCTTGCAGGAGTAGATGGAGGAATGGACTCTGGTAAGTCAACTCTTAACTATTACATCCCCCACCCTACTTACATGCTATCACATACCCCCACCCTCACCCTCCCCCCCATCACTCCAACTCCTCACAAATGTCCCAACATCACAAACCACACATCCCAACACCAAGCCCTGCATGCAACAACAAAGCATGGACATTCATCACCAAAGCATGGCCACTGCACATACCCATACACCCCCCTAAATCACATCACACAAGGTCCCACACAGGAATGCAAGCACTGGGGTACACGGTCACCCACCCATTGCACACCATGGAACACGCAGATGTAATAAACATCCTTTTATACCCCTGCAGGACCCCTACCCAACGTCACCGGACAGAAGGGTCCACACATTTCCACACCACCAACAGAAGAGGCCCACAGTGATGACAGCAGCTCTATCCAACTTGGATCTAGACGACCAGCCCGGCCCGTCGGGGACCTCTGGACAGTCTGTTCCGCTGACACAGTCACAGGCCACCGCAGAGCTTCCCCCCTCTGGAAACACCAGCACAGCACCCACCCAGCGGGCCCATACCTCTGTCCCCAGGACACGTCAATCAGCAGTGTGTCCATCACTACAGGGAACCAAGGCTAACCCACCACACCAACAGCAACAGGGACCTGGGTGCAGTGGCAGTGGGCACACGGTCCAGGGGACGGAGGCCCAGGAACACAGGGGAACTGGGAGGGCTGCTGTGTGACAGGGGGAGGACAGGCCCAGGGAACCCACTCTCCACAAGGCCCTCTCCAACATAATGGGAGCCTACCACCATTCCCAGGAGACGATGGCAATGGTACTGGCCGACTTTCAGGAGACCCAGCGGCTGCAGGAGGAACAGTATTTGGGCTTCAGGGAGGAACTCAGATCCATTAATTCCACCCTGGGCACCATCGTAGGGGTGCTGAAGGAAGTCCTCAACACCAGGAGGGACACTGTGGCACAACAAGGGGCCCCTGACACTAGCCTGGACGATGAACTGCCCACCACCTCTGCCGGCGCTAGTGGACAGGAGGCACCGCCACAGGACCATCACACCAGCACCCCACCCCCTGCAGAGGGAGAACCACCCCGTAAACGGTCCCTGAGATCCAGGACAAAGACAGAGAACGATGCCAAGACACCTGCCAAGAAATGAGACCACCCTGAATGTCATCCTTCTGTCCCACTTTGTCACCCTGTCCATCCTCAAACTGCCCCAGCTCCACTTCCTATGCCCATTTGGGCAATGCACCTGTGAGACTAATAGACTGGATTCTGCCATGGACATTCCTCCACCATCACCCCTCACCATTTCACAGCACCCTCCAATATTGAGCACTGAAATAAACACACTTAAAGCACAAAACAATTTGGAGTCTGTCTGTGATTTCGAAATAGTGTATTAGCAATTAGAGTGTCAAAATGCTCTTTCAATTGTAATGTCAACATACCTATGTCACACAGCTCTAGTCCATGAGGAAACAAAGCAGATGTCACACAGTGGGACCCACATCTGTGAAATCGTAAGGGATAGTGCCAACTCAGTGACCTTACACTGGGTGAAAACGACAGACAGTAGAGAGGTAGTAGTGTTAAATTACATGTAGTAGGCAGGTTTGTATTCTTACCTGTGTCTCACTGGAAGTATTGATGAATAACTGTATTTCTGTTGTCGATATCCTCTTCCTCAGCTTCCTCGTCTTCACTGTCCACAGGCTCCACAGCTGCCACAACACCTCCATCTGGACCATCCTCCTGCAGAAAAGGCACCTGTTGTCGCAAAGCCAAGTTGTGAAGCATACAGCAGGCCACGATGATATGGCACACCTTCTTTGGTGAGTAGAATAGGGAACCACCTGTCATATGGAGGCACCGGAACCTGGCCTTCAGGAGGCCGAAGGTCCACTCTATAATCCTCCTAGTTCGCCCATGGGCCTCATTGTAGTGTTCCTCTGCCCTTGTCCGGGGATTCCTCACTAGGGTCAGTAGCCATGACAGGTTGGGGTAACCAGAGTCACCTGCAAATGTCGAGGGACAACTGTTAGACACACACTGACTGATAGGGACATCCCCAGCCCCAGACACCTAGTCACACTGTATAGGGTCCATGTCCTCACCTAATAGCCACACACGGTGCCTCTGGAGTTGCCCCATCACATAAGGGATGCTGCTATTCCGCAGAATGTAAGCGTCATGCACTGAGCCAGGAAATTTGGCATTCACATGGGAGATGTACTGGTCTGCCAAACACACCATCTGCACATTCATGGAATGATAACTCTTCCGGTTTCTGTACACCTGTTCACTCCTGTGGGGGGGTACCAAAGCCACGTGTGTCCCCTCAATGGCACCTGTGAAGTTGGGGATATGTCCCAGGGCAATCACCTTTCACTGTAGGCACATCCTGCTCCTAAGGGAAAACGATGCAGCTAGCATGTGTGTCAGCAGGACAGACAACACGTTGGAAAACATATGCTGGGACATCCCTGATGCTATGGTCACTGTTGTTTGAAATGACCCACTTGCAAGGAAATGGAGTACTGACAGCACCTGCACTAGAGGGGGGATTCATGTGGGATGGCGGATAGCTGACATTAGGTCTGGCTCCAGCTGGGCACACAGTTCCAGGATTGTGGCACGATCAAGCCTGTAGGTGATGATCACTTGTCTTTCCTCTATTGTCGATAGGTCCACCAGTGGTCTGTACATCGGAGGATGCCGCCATCTCCTCACATGTCCCGTGCCTATGAAGGACAACAGCGAGCACAGAGTCAACCAACTCAGAGGTACGTACCCACAGCTTACACAGAACACGAATCATAATCCGAAATTCGCCTGTATGAGTGTTGAGGCAAAGCCTACGTATGTGTGACGCAGTTAAGAATTAAGCCATGTGGGCCCCTGAAATGGCGACTGCCTGACCTGTAAAGTGGGACAATGGGATGTGAGGTAATTGCGCTGGCGTTGTACACCTTTGCGGTAGGCGGTCGAAGACCGCAGCGCAATTCTCAATTGGTTAACATTGGACCATATGGGTCCCAGGAGCCAATGACAATGTACGCCGGCGGTGACGGTACGCACCGCCACAGAAGTGACCGCCATTTTCTATCTGTTCAATCACTCAATACCCCATCTTTGACAGGCGAGGACCTTCACTGCAAGTGCTGCTGTGACCTCAGTCTGGAAGAGACAATGGCTCATGCGTCTGGGGAAAGGGCCCTTGCCTTCACATCGGAGGAGTTGGAGAAACTCGTGGATGGGGTCCTCCCCCAGTACACGCTAATCTACGGTACTCCAGACAAACAGGTATGTACACTTGGAGCATGCTGTGTGGGCTATGCCTGTGCGTAGTGGGGTGGAAGAAAGATGGGGGGGAGATTGAGGCGTGCATGAAATGACGGTGAGTGCATGTGCCACATGGCAAGGGTAGGGATGGGGGCCAATGGCTGTGACGGTGCAGTTGGTAATAACTTTCCTTTTTCCCCTGTACAATTCATGTAGGTCAGCACCCACTAGAAGAAGGACATCTGGCGTGCCATCGCCAAGGACATCCGGACCCTGGGGGTCTATCACAGACGGAGCACCCACTGCCGTAAGAGATGGGAGGACATACGCCACTGGACCAAGAAGACGGCGGAGGCCCAGCTGGGGATGCCCTCCCAACGTGGGAGGGGTGCCCGTCACACCTTGACCCACCTGATGTTCAGGATCCTGGCGGTGGCGTACCCGGAGTTAGATGGGCGCTTGAGGGCATCACAGCAGCCACAAGGGGGTGAGTACACTCTCATTCAGCTGATTCAGCGTGCAGTGGAGGTGTCTGGGTGGGGGAGGTGGGATGTGGGTTTCCCTAGGCCAGGGCAAGTGTGCTAGTTAGGTCCCCTTCATCTGGCAGACCCTGTGGCACCCCACCCCACCCCACCTGTGTACAGTGCCAAGTACACCTAGTCAGGCTCCTGTGACATCCATGTGTGCAGATGTCGGCCATAGCCTTGTAGGCCAAGTCCCAGGGATTGAACAGTGGACCCCAAGTGTGCGGCGTAGTGCAGGGGGCTTCTGTGTCTGTCGGGTCCGCCAACTGTAGGGTAATGCATGCACTCAACATGTCTTTCTTTTGTCGCCCCCCCCCTTTTTGTGGTCTCCATATTCTTTTGTGCATTAGTATCATCAGACGGAGGGGCAGTGGCACCGGAGCAGGAGGGAGCTGCATCCCACATGGCCCTGGAGGGCGAGACTACGGACTCGGAATTCACCAGTGGGACGGAGGACGGGGGAAGCTCCACGGCGGGGACAGGAGCTGACACCAGTGATACGGACTTGTCCTCTGAAGGGAGCTCCCTTGTGGTGGCGGCCACATCTGTGCCCCCCGCATCAACAGGTACAGCCGCCACCCCCCTACCAGCACCGCCCTCCCAGCAGCCCCTCAGCCTTTGCCCCATGCCCGCTCACCCAGGAGGGTGGGCATCACCTTCGCCCCAGGCACCTTAGGTCCTGCCACAGTCACCCCTGCTGCCCTCAGTGAGGCGGCCATTGACCTCCTCAGGTCCCTCACTGTTGGGCAGTCTACCTTTTTGAATGCCATCCAGGGTGTAGAGACGCAGTTGCAACAAACAAATGCATTCCTGGAGGGCATTCATTCTGGTCAGGCAGCCCTTCAGTGAGATTTTCAGACTCTGGCCTCAGCACTGATGGCAGCTATTGTCCCTGTGTCTAGCCTCCTCCCTCCAACTTCCTCCACCCAGACCCAATCCCCTGCACCTCAGCCTATCCCAAGCACACCATCAAACCAGCATGCACACACGTCAACACACAAGGGAAGCTCAGGCAAACATAAGCACCACACATCGCACAGGCACTCACGCAAGCATCACACATGTGCAGACACACCAACATCCACTGCCTTCACTGTGTCCCCTTCCTACTCGTCTCCCTCCTCCCTCCCAGTCTTGTCTCCACTCACACCTGCATGCACTACATCTACAGCCACTACTTCCATCACCAGCACACACACACCACCACACCCTGCTCACGTGCAGTCACCACCCCCACTACCATTCACACGTCCCCTGTGTCCTCTCCCAGTGTGTCTGTGACGCCACCTCACAAGATACACAAACGCAGGCACACACCCACCCAACAGCCATCCACCTCACAACAGCCTCCTGCGCATGCACCTTCACCCAAAGTCACCTAACGAACACCTCCTACAACCACAACCTCTTCCTCCACTCCCAAACACCCTCCAGCTACCCGTCCCTGTGTTCCCAAGAAACGTTTCCTGGCCACCCTTGACCTCTTTCCCTCACCTTCTCCACCCCGTCAGTCTCCTAGGGCCCGACTCTCCTGGTCCCAACCTAGCACCTCAGCCACAACATCTCCGGGACCAGTGGTGCCTGTAGTCACCAGATTCTGGAGTGCACCAGGCAGCTGGGCAGCCAGTGTGGCACGGCGCCACAGCACGGACAGTCCCCCACCTGTCAAGCATCAAAGGTTGGCCAGTGCCCGGCGGGAGAGGGGGAAGACTCCAGCCACCAAAGCCGCTCCCAGGGGTACAGGTGGGAGTGTGGAGTCAGCTGCAACACCTTCCAAGGTGGGGAAGGGACAAAAGAAACTCAGCAAGTCTGGGAAGAGCAGCACGGCGGAGAAGACCGTCATCATCCCCGCTGCTCAGGAGGCCACCGCCATTATCCCCGCTGCCCAGGAGGCCACCGCCATTATCCCCGCTGCCCAGGAGGCCACCACCATCATCCCCGCTGCCCAGGAGGCCACCACCATCAGCCCCGCTGGGCCAGAAAGGACCGCCAGCACCAGCCCCGCTCGGCCAGACAGGACCGCCAGCACCAGTCCCGCTGGGCCAGACAGGACCGCCAACACCGGCCCCGCTGGGCCAGACAGGACCGCCAGCACCAGCCCCGCTGGGCCAGAAAGGACCGCCAGCACCAGCCCCGCTGGGCCAGAAAGGACCGCCAGCAACAGCCCCACTGGGCCAGACAGGACCGCCAGCAGCTGAGTCACTGCCAAGGACCCCGACGTAACACGCACCGCTGAACAGGACACTGCCACCACAAGCACTGCTGCCAAGGACACCGCCGCCACAAGCACCGCTGAACAGGACACCGCCGGCACAAGCACCGCTGCCAAGGACACCGCCGCCACAAGCACCGCTGAACAGGACACCGCCGCCACAAGCACCGCCACCACAAGCACCGCTGAACAGGACACCGCCGCCACAAGCACCGCTGGCCCATGAGCGCCAAGGGCACTGACGCTACTTAGTCTGTCACGAGCAGGATGAAGCACTCTGGGCACAAAGCCCCCTCCAGAACCAGTGGAGTATCACATCCACTACTTCAGTCCTTGGCAGGATGAAGCACTCTGGGCACAAAGCCCCCTCCAGAACCAGTGGAGAAAGGCATCCACTACCTCAGTCCTTTGCAGGATGAAGCACTCTGGGCACAAAGCCCCCTCCAGAACCAGTGGAGAAAGGCATCCACTACCTCAGTCCTTGGCAGGATGAATCACTCTGGGCACAATGCCCCCTCCAGAACCAGTGGAGACTGTTATCCACTTGAGAGACTGTGGCTTTGCACTCCCCAGGATTGAACAGTGGGCAAACCACCCACTGTTATCGACTTGAGAGACTGTGGCTTTGCACTCCCCAGGATTGAACAGTGGGCAAATCACCCACTGTAGAGACTTGAGAGACTGTGGCTTTGTACTCCCCAGGATTGAACAGTGGGCAAACTACCCACTGTAGAGACTTGAGAGACTGTGGCTTTGCACTCCCCAGGATTGAACAGTGGGCATGTGGCCTCCTCGTGGATTTGGCGTCGTGCACTCAACCGGCTGAGGTGCCCCCCCTTTCCCTTCCCCCTGAGGTGCCTGTTTTATTCCTATCTGATGCCCATGCAGTGTTCTCTCCATCATGTTCGGGTATTGAGTGTGGGCCTCGCCCATGCCGTGTGGGCCCAGTGTTCCACGGACTTCAATGGAGCACTACCTGGACTACTATTCTTGGTGTATATATTTGTTAATAGTGTATATATATTTTTGTGTACTGGATTTTAATATATTACAATGGTTACACTCATTTCCTTTTGTCTTTGCATTCTTCCGGGGAGTTTGGGGGGGGGTGTAACTTTAATGTATCATGATGTATTAGTGTGTGTGTTGTAGTGGATGAGGGTGGGGGTGTTGTGTGTTGCATGTGTGTATCCTTGTTTTTTCCCCTCCCCTGTGTCATAGGTGCAGTACTTACTGTGGTCTTCGCTGCCGCCGTTCGTGCTACTGGTAGAGGAGCAAGAAGATAAGGGCTGGCAGGATCTGGAGCTCGGGTTCCATGGCGTCCTGATTCCTCGTGGGGTGTGTAGAGATGAGAGTTTTCCCTTCGAAGTCCTGTTTCCGCCGTGTTTTTGTTCGCGGTGAATCCGCCCCGGAAAAGGTGGCGGATTGGTGGTTGTGATACTGTGGGCGGTACATTGTCCTCCACCTGTCTGTCGGCGGTGACCGCCATGCTGTTTGTTTGTACCGCCGTGGCGGTCGGAGTGTTAAAGTGGCTGTCTTTGTTGGCGGTTTCCGCCACGGTTGTGTTTCCATTTTTTTTTCCGCTTGCCTGTTGGCAGTCTTACCGCCGCTTTAAAACCGACCACCAGAGTTGTAATGACCACCATTGTCACTAAAATAAAGTACCTTTATTTTTAGTAACTCTGAGTATTGTGTTTCCTTATGATATTGTGCTATATGATATAAGTGGTATGGTAGGAGCTTTGCATGTCTCCTAGTTCAGCCTAAGCTGCTTTGCCATAGCTACCTCTATCAGCCTAAGCTGTTAAAAACAACCCTATTTCCCTAATAAGGGGTAACTGGACCTGGCACAAGGTGTAAGTACCACAAGGTACCCACTATAAGCCAGGCCAGCTTCCTGCACTTACTTATAGTTGAGATACTGCCTAGTAGTAATCCAGAATTTGTGTTACCTTGATAAAGTATTTTTATTTTTGTAACACTGTGTGGTTCTTTCATGTGTGCTGTAGTGGAATTGCATAAGCTTTGCACGTCACCTAGATTTGTCTTGGATGCTCATCCACAGCTACTTCTAGAGAGCCCTGGCTTCCTGGACACTGCCTACACTTCACTAATAGAGGGATACCGGCACCTAGTATAAGGTGATAACACCTTAGGTGTCACCCACACACCAGGCCAGCTTCCTACAGGAGGCACAAGGATTACTTGGGCCCGGTCGTTCCTGATCTTCTTGAGAACTCTGGGCAGAAGTGGTGTGGGCGGAAAGGCGTACATGATGCCTGAGCTCCACTCGCGACGAAAAACGTTGCTGAGCGAGTGCCGCCTTGGAAACTCCAACACGCAATACTGCTGACATTGTTTGTTATTTATGGAGGTGAACAGATCTAACCAAGTCTCTCCCCACTGCTAAAAGAGTCCTTGTGCCACCTCCGGATGGAGACAGCACTCGTGATCCGCTAGGCATTGACGGCTGAGTTTGTGTGCTCTGCCCTTTAGAAAATCTACCAGGTGTTGAACCAACAGGGTTATATCCTGCTGTTCCAGCAGGAGTCAAGTAGTGAGAGGGTACTTTCCTACATAACCCCACCAAACGAAGGACAATAAGACTTACCTTTGCCAGATGAGCCCTTATTGTCTAAGTGGAAATATCTGGAGAGTCCATCTGCACTGGAGTGGTTACCCCAGTACAATTTTCCACTGGATGACCCATTTACTGTGGGGGAGATGGCCCACCCTATCAATTTGGGATTTTCTCCTTTAATATGTCTACACTGCAGGCCCTGTGGTTCTTGAGTTGCAGGTTGTTGACTGTATTTGTGTATGAGTGTATTAGAGCTTGACAGAAATGCTGTCCCTGTGGCTGTATTGTACGTTTGCTATCCTAAGGGATGTAGAGCAGAACTTGGTTGTTGTCCAAAAGGCTCTAGAGGAGGACAGGATTGCTGGTCTAAGTTTTGTGGGGTGGAACAGAGTTGCTGCCCCAACGTTTCCATGGAAGGACAGGATGGCTGTCCTACGTTTTCTAAAGTAGGACAGGGTTGCTGTTCTACCCTAGGTTCCTTCCAGAATTATTCTTTTACCCCTAGGAGCTCAGCTGTTATAGCCTGAGACTCCTGTGATGTAGTTTCCACCCAGAGAGTGGGATCCTCAGTGGGAGTTTGGACAGAGAGTAACTGTGTATCCTGCCTGTCTCTGTTGTTAGGAGTGTCCTGGGCCATTATTCAAGGCTCCAGGGCTCCTTGTTCTCTTTGCTCTTTAGCCTGTGTTGTGGTTTAGGCAAGGAGGTGTTTAGGGATGCCCAGCATGGCTATGTGGGCTTGAAACTACTTCAGCCGAAGCTGAGGTCTCCCAAGTCTTACCCAAGAGGCACTCTACAGGTACGTTTGAGGACACTACAACCTTTTTAGGTCCAGTAACCCCACCCCATCTAAAGTCTACCATAGGTATGTGGAGGCACTGGTGGAGTTATTCACCTCAGTGACTTGGTATTTGTGACCAAGTAGGTTTTTTTCAGGTGACACCAATATTTACATTCCTATACTGACACTGGCACATGTGTCCCTGTAGGCCTCAGCCTCAACACCATTTATCTAGGGATGCTGCTTGTACTTATCCATATTAAGGGGGCAAGCAGCTAGGGTGGCAAGGCCACTGTCACCTGTGGAGACAAGACTGTCTCAGGGGTTTCTATGGCTACCCCAGGGCCCACTACAGTCCCAAAGATGAACCCAGCTACATGTTTGGGCTGACTACTGCTACCACTATTGTTGCTACTGCTAGGTGGTGCTAGAGGTACTAGTGGTAGTAGTAGCAGCAGGCTTGGTGCTACTTTTAGGACAAGTTTTGTCACCTTGCCTGTGGCCTGGTTGCCTACAGATGTAGCACCAAGGTTTCTTGTTGGAAGAGAACTTAGACCCACCTCCAGAAAAGTTTTGTGGGCCTGATGGAGACTCTTTTTGTTTGTCCCCACCCTTGTCCTGAAGCTTACCTGCTTCCTTCTACTTGTGGTCACCCCGTGTGAGTTTTTCTACTCACCCTTGTGTGGACCCACTTGTCTGCCTTCTTTCCCAATTCTTGGGGAGAGGTCAGATCATAGTCCACCAGGTAATGATGCAGTTATTCAGAATGTGCTCTCTCGGAATCAGATTATACAAGCCCTGGTAGTCACTTACTTTGCTCCCATGTAACCAGCCTTCCAGATCTTTAACTGAGCAGTGCACAAAATCTATCCAATCCTGGGACTCTTTTTTTGGTCTCCCTAAACTTAATCCTATATTGTTCAGTGGTTAGCCCAAACCCATCCAAGAGTGCATTTTGAGTGCTGTATAATGATCTACATATTCTTCTCTGACAATGAGGTGTTTGTCTCTGACTTTGTCAGAGAATGAGACCCACAAGATTGTTGCACACTGTCTTTAGGGGACCCTTTGTACTTTACAGGCCCTCTCCAAAGCAGTGAACCATTTATGAATGTCATCTCCCATCTTGTATGGTGGGACTATCTTGCTCACGTTCCTACAATCATAGGAGTCCTCCCTGAACCTGGTGTCCCTAAAGCTAAGATTGCTGCCACCATGGGAGCTAACACCAAATCCTGTCTCTACCTTTCCACTGCTAAGGCCTCCCTAGCTAGGGCTTGATGTTGCTGCTGCAGCCTCAGCACAATCACATTTTCCTAAGTTCTCTATCAAAGGAATCTTTCTCTGATTTGGAGCAGTTGGTCCCCTCAGATACCGAGGAGACATGGGTGTCTACAGAGGAGGACCTAAACCTCATTCTGGGTACTCTCTGAACCAATCCTCTAGGTGCAAAAGTGGGCCTACTGGAATGACCCCCCTTTCAGTGCTCCTAACAGGGCTGTGATGTTCCCCAGATTCTCCCTGACCTTCCTCAGTGTAGCCTAAGTCTACCCTATCTAAGATGGGAGGGTCAGTTTCTACTTCCTCTTCCTCTTGACTACCTGCATTGTCCTGGTCAGCCTGGAGTAGTAACCCCAGAAGTAGACTTTTGTTGGGGTTTCTCCCTGTCTTTAGTTTTCTGGAAGCATACATCTCCCTCAGCTCTTGGAAAGTGAGGCTCTCATGTGAGAGTCTGGGGCCTGAGAGGTGTGCTCTACTGAAGACATCTTGCTAGATTGGTGTGGGTGCACCTGACTACTCTAACAACTAGGCTTTCTAGAAACGTTTGGAGCAAGAGCTGTGTTACACCCCTAACTCACCCAAACTAGTAGACTAGAAATCCTAATCACTAAGTGCAATGTGTACCTAACAACTAGTAATTGTCTTTCCCGTGGAAAGTGACTAGTGACAAAGTGATAAAGCAATTGCAAGTGTCTTATCCTACCGCGGCACCCCCAATGTAGGAAGCTGGCCTGGTGTGTGGTGAGCACCTAAGGTGGTATCACGTTATACCAGGTCCAGGTATCCTCTATAAGTGAAGTGTAGGCAGTGTCTAGGAAGCCAGGGCTCTCTAGAGGTAGCTGTGGATGAGCAGCCAAGGCTTATCTAGGAGACATGCATAACGTGTGCAATTCCACTACAGTCACACAGCACACTCACACATGAAAGAACCACACACTGTTACACAAATGAAGGTGCTGAAATACTAGAATACTAATAGGCAGCCCCCAACTGGAGGTAAGTAAACACACTATTATACACACATTAGCAAGCAATAAAGAGCATAAAAAGCAATAAGCATTGACAAAAGTAATAGAAAATAGTGAGGGCCCTATGGGAGGGCCAGACTAAATACTAAAAAAAGTGGAATGTACACTTTTTCCTGACGTGGTACGTTGATCCATTGTCTAAGGTTTCAGAACTGGATTGGGTTGGTTCTTTTTTAAATGTCATTTTGAGTCTGCTCTTCAGGCAAAATGTTTGTGCAAAATGTTGGCTGCCAGAGTATCCAAAACATGGGCAAAATGAACTGTGAGATCTCTGCACCTGGCTGTCATCCGCTTTTTTAATGCAGTAATCGGGAAAGAGAGTGTTGAACTGGCCTGTAGTGCAATCAAGCAGTGCCAGATGTGTTGGTCTGACAGATCAGTGTGTCACCCATTTTTGTCTGTTTGTGGGCCTGTTTTATGGTCTGCTGGCCGGTTTTGGCTGTTGATTTCCCTGATTCTTAAACAAACATTGTCTGCACCAACCTCAAATCCATGCAGTTTCCCATATCTTGCAAAACATGCATGCTGCCCATCTTAATAAGTTAAAAATTGCCCCAATGTTCCAAATATGGGCCACTTTTATTTAGCTATCTAATTTACTGATGTGAGCTACTTTAATTTTGGTGGCCGGGCCTATTTTCTGTCCTAATCTGACCCTGGGGAAAGACAAAAGGACAGGCCCTGCCTTAAATATTCCTCACCATGAACAACAGAAACTACAGTCTCACCCCTACCATCAACCAAGCAGTAGAGCTCCGCAAGGGCTAATTAGCAGCCCTTGCTAACCAGCGCCTCATTGAGTTTCTGAAAGAACCTCTGTCTCCATCCTTTCTCACCTCAGTGTCAGAGACTTCACCATCTACCTACAGGAATGCAGGCAATACACTTTCACTGTCTGGGGGAAGATGTCCTAATCCTCCATCGTGTAATAATCTAAAACCAAGGGCAGAAAGAATGGATCCCACTGGCCCCAGTGATTAAATACTCCCATGACACACAGAGTCCTGCTACTGTATATATGCAGGGCACTCACTGCACATGCAGGAAATCAGTCTGCACAGAGGATACCAGCAAAGGCTATGTGTTTCACATAACAGTTAACTTTACATGATAGTTGTATGTAGGCTCGGCTCTTTTAACACAGAGGAAGAGGTTTTGTCACACTGTAAATTCAAAGAACACAGTATGCTGCCGCCAGTACTTTATGTGATGCACCTAGGGCACTGACAGTAGTCCACTGACCATGATGAGGGCACGCTTCATGCACCACTCCAGGTTACAGAGCAGGTTCCATACCTCAAATTACCATGGGCAGGCCTAGGCTGGAATGAAAAGAAACAACTTTGGCCATATCTTTGATGTTGGGGTAAGCTCTGTTGGAGCATTCCAAGGAAGCACCACTACGTACAGCATATCACATCATAATCTGATCTTTTCCATCATTATTACCAACTGTTAACCCAGCACATGCAAACATTTTGTTATTTGTTTCAACCTGTCTTGATTTTATTGTGTGCAGATTTGGAAGTTACATGAATGAGGGAGGGGACAGTGAAAGTAAAACATTTTCTAATCATCGTGATTTTTGGAGAATTTGACCTGCAATAGAAATCTGCATGGAATTATGAATTATTTGTGTCATAAATCTCATCGCATTTTCAAAAATAGGGTTACCCAATAATCCCAAGTCTGGGTCAGACAATCCAACGATACAAGTGCTCTCTCCAATCAGTTTTGTCAACAGTTACTGCATAATATTTTTTCTGTGAGTGAAACTACAATCTCTTTTGGAAATATATTCACAATATTTTCTATACAGCAATAAAATACGACTGGAATACCAGATTTCAAAAATAATCTTTACATTTTATTTTGAGCACTTCTCCATGTATTCAAACTTTAAAAAAACACTTGTATACATAACGACATGAGGACACAAACTAGCACATAAACGTGTAGTCTAAGAAAACAGTATCCACAAATATTTAATCTTATAGTAGACAAAAAATAGAGATATGTGAACACTTTCTGCTATCTAGCTTTCTATTTCTTTCTGCTGTGTGCTGCAAACTGTTCTTTATTTTCAGCGCCATGCTCTGTGTCCAGCCAGCGTATGTGCCCTCTCATCCCACTGCCTGGAGCGGGCTCTGAGTTTATGGTTTGGCATGTAGCCTCACCCTCTATCCAATCTTTCCTGTCCCCACTGCCTTTTGTAGCACCTGTTGTTTTATTTTTTTTAAATTGGATCCAAGATGGTGGCTACAATGATGTCTTTGATCCACAGCTTCTCAGTCGGATCTTCAGAATTAGCAAAATTACTATTTATTTTATCATGAAGGCATGGGTGAACCGGCTCACTAAAGAATGGCTTCCTAGAGATCTTCTGGTTCTCCTCTGGATGTGTGCATCCTGCAGTGAAAATAGTTTTCACCCTTGTTTCCCTATCGAGAGATAAATAGAAAATTAAAAGTCTAACTATACAAAATAATACGTAAAGCCCACTGATTTATCGCAATGGGCATATTTGTGCCATGCTGCATAGCCCATCCAGATAGACGTTACAGCTAGAGCCAGTGTTAATTATGCAGAATTAAAATGTTTCTGTTTATAGCCTTGATGCGTACTACTATATTTTGGCATGTAAGCGCTTCTCCAGTGTTCTTTGTAACAAAGATGAGCAAAGTGCCCGAAGAGATTTTAATGCCTTCCTTACGGGAGCTGCACTCTGCAAATGGTGCAGAAATCTAAGAAGACCAGAAGCAGCATTGCCAGCACCCCCAAATTTGATAACAGGGTGAGCGAAGTGAAGGTGTCTCAGATCTCGGTGGCATGCTTGCACAGTGATCGTGCGTTGAGCAGGTGGCTGTGGAGTTGTTCTTATGCAGTCGTGGTTGGCGTGGTGGTGGTCGCTGTGCCTGCAGGTGCTCCAGCCTTGCAGGAGAAGTGACAGTGTCAGCAGACAAAAGGTCCTATCGGTAATCATGGAGAAGCGTTGCAGCAGTTCTTGCAGGGTCTGGGGTCCAGGGCTTGATGCTCAACTGCTGTGTATTGGCGTTTGGCTGTAGAACCAGGGTTCTTGGCGTTGGGTGTGGGCCAGAGGCAGACTAGATCATTTGGCTGCACTGCCTTGTCCTTTGCCAACAGCATGCAGGTAATTATTCATCTTAAACAACAAGTGCCTTTCTCCTTTTTTATTCTCAATGGCTGACTTTAGTAGTCCATGAATGGATGGTGCTTAACATTCTGAAGTTAAATGGCAATTGTTGCTGTTTGCAAATAACAGGGAACAATTGCATAACTCCACATGGTTAGCCACAATGAATACTGTCTCATTTCCATTACAGAAAGTGAGAGCATGAGGGGCCATATGCACAAAACCATTTAGCAATCGCAGAAGGGTTTGTGACCTCTAATTTTTTTAATATGTACTAAACACATTTTGCTAACCAAGTCGCAAAATGGGTCTAGAGATGCATACAGTTTGGAAGGGGCATTTTTAGTGTGTCTCATTCAAACTGCTGTTTGAATTGCTATCTATCAGTAGTTTGCAACCACAATATCAATCACAAACCACTGAAAGGCTACCTGCTCCTCAAAGGAGGTTGTAACCCAACTGCAAAGGGTAAGTGGTTCCATTGAAACACCTTCCCCTTAATGAACAGAAAACAAGGTTGTTTGGGAGTGGGCAGTGGTCCAGGGGTCCACAGCCAACTTTTAAAGTATATATATTTTTTTTAAGTCTTTTTTTTTTTAAATGCAGCACTGTTTTCTTTAAGGAAAGCGGGGGGATTAAAAAAATTAAAGCAAACACAGACATGGTGGTCTGCTGATCCATATGGGCCATCATCCTTATGATGGCTACCAATCACAGTGAGTCACAATTTTCGACTTACCTTTTGAATAATAATGAGGTATGTTGAATTGCGATCCACTTCTAATGGAATTTTGCAAACCCACATATTAATACATAGGTCAGTTTGCAAAACTCTATTCCTTCGCAAAAAATCAGTGCACAATTTGTGACCATTTTTGTAAATGGAATTTGAGCACATCCGGATCTTTGATTTATCTGATAAATCTTTTTGTGAACAGCAAATAGATGCTTGATGTGGATCCTTTTTTCATGCACTATGCATTTTAAGGAACTCCCTCCCTTTCTTGCCACCTGAAATACACACTCATATAGTCTCAAACTGAAAATCGCCAGTTTAGATTATTCTAACAGACTCCAGCTTGATCTGCAGTTTAATAGTCTTGAGAAGCTGCATAGAGTTCAGAATGTGGCATACTGATTTCCTTTCTAATGAAGTTTCAACATATTTCACTCCTTAGTAAACAGTTGAATTAGTTTGAAATTGATTGAAAGATTCAACGCAAGTGTTTAATCTTTATTCACAAAGTCTTTTATCATCCTGACAGAATTTTCTGTTCTCAGCTAATTCAGAAATATGCATCCTTCAGATGCCTACAGCAGCCAGCCAGCTAATGTCTCTAGGTTCAGTTTGACCCAGCATGGTGGCCTTCATTGAATGCCATGGCTTCTAAGCTATAAAACCATTGCCCTAGTCATATGAGAGAATTAAAATCCCTTCTCACTTTAAGGAAAGCTAACGCTTCTGTTAACACCTCTTTATTCACTATCCCTATATATAGCATGTACATGTTACTGATTAGCATCATGAAACCAAAAAGGTATTAATGTGACTTAAATACAAAAATCAGATCAAATTATCTGTGTTGCTTACCACAGGCTCAAATGAGAGATACATTTTTGCACTTGACCTGAAGGGAAGCCTTTTTCAAATCCCTGTCTGACAACCACAAGAAAAACACATATAGCATTGCCTTTGTATTACATTGTGCTTCCCTTGCCTTGAGTCTCACTCCTAAATTTATCACCACCAAAATGATGACATCTTTCATGTGTTGATTTGACAAATCCTACCTCTACCTCGGCCTTCTATTGGTCAGAGCCTCCCAATCCTTTCACTTTTAAAACTCCTTGCAGCAGGGTACTGCACAAGCTTGGCTCTCAGAAAATACCAGTAGACTCCTCATTCTGGTCCAGAGATGTAGCCATCATAGTTTGGGCCCAGTGATGATAATGTCTGGAGGGTTTCCTCCTCCCAAACTTTGGGAAAATGTTCAGCCTACAGGTGACTTATTTTAATTTTTATAAATGCTCCAGAATGAGATTGTTTTTAGATATCCGTGCACACAAATGTCTTCTGTTTTCAGAGTGTGTAATGATGATCCAGGTGTCCGACACTGGTGTCAGTAAGTGGACGTACCTTCTAATCTCTGTCTCTGATCCAGTAAAGCAGGACTGGGAAAAGTGTTAATCCAAGAAAAATCTCTTTTATTTAAATGTATTTTTCTTCACCTTGGATGCTAAAATCTCCATCACCTTTCAGTACCGGTTGTCACCATTTCAGTACACCAAAGTGTTTGAAATCTCATTAATATGTGTCAGGTTTTCAAAATATTTGAGGCAGTGTAGGTTTATTCAAGTAACACATTACAGTGATGTAAACCCACACACTTCAGGGATACTTCTCAACTGTGATAATTGGTGATGTTTTTGATTGTAGGCTATTTTAAAAAATAGTTGTTTGTCTTTGTCTCTGGTAAAGAACGCTTACAGATGATACGCAACCCCTCTTTCAGGTCTAACACACAGCAGTGGGCAGGATGCAAAATGTATAGACCTAGAGTTAGAGCAGACTGACCTTTCTGAATGGTGACACTGCTTGGTGACACCATTGTAGCGACTCTGGGTTGAGATTTGAAGTAACCTGCCAAAGTTGAAAGACAGGGTTATGTCTTATTTCTTTAAGTAAACAAACCCACGACCATGAAGCATCCAGCAAGCAGCTAGCCACCAGTTCTTTCCACAACTCGCAACCAACTGCTTACCCGATGTTCCGTAGAACACAATGACATATTGGGAACAGATGACATAAGCTCACCAAGCAATTAAACAGCATAGAAGAAATACATACTACATCACATTCCCCCTTTAAAACTTAACAAAACATTAAAGGAAATATAATAAGAGAAACAAAATAAAACAATTAAAATCTTTGAACATACTAATACAAAATGAAAACTCTGAACTTTCTAATACAATTCAAAATCTTTGAATTTGCTGGGAGCCTTCACTTGTCGCACACCCATGGGTCGCGAACTTGAACACAAAGTACTTTTTAACATACTCGCCATTTGATTACATGAACTACCCACCACTAGCTAGATGCTGATTATCGTGTTGTGACGAACCAGAAAATGTCATCAACACACTTGACATTCTGACAGACATCTGTAGAAAGCATAGAATCTTCTGGATGCTTTACTTTACAGAATTTCTGATAAATGTGAGCCTGCAAATCCGAAATATGAACCACGCTATCTCTGTTCCACCACCCCTTTCCCTGTAACAAAAGTGATGTTTTTGTGACCTTTTGTACTTTCACAGGGGACATAAACTTTGTTTCCCCTTTTAGAAATTTGTTGGGTTTTTTAATCAAAATCCAATCATTCACTTCTGTTTTAGCCTTGCATACATTACTTTTTTTTTGTCATAATAGTCCTTTTGTTTAATCTGCTTGACTTGAGCATTCCTCTTAATAGTTTCATAATCAGCAGTAATGTCAGAGTTATCAGGAACTAATCCCAACCACTGAGGAATACGTTTAGTTCTAGGGTCTCTGCTTCGTAGAACCCTGAAGGGAGAAACATTAGTAGTGGAATGAGGAGTTGTTACATACACCCAATTTTTTGTTTCGTTTAGGAAATTCTCTACATCAACATTCAATGAATTGGCTGTCTGAATACCTCTTTGAGTATGCGATTGACTTGCTCTACAAAGCCATTAGAAAATGGACTGTAGAGAGCAACTTTTATGTGTGAAATATTTAAATCTGTAAAGAATGTGTTTATTTCTTTTGGCACAAAATGCATTCCATTGTCTGTGACAATGTAGCGTAGAGGACCTTCAATTCGAAATATTATCTTTAAAAAATTCATAGCTGACTTTGTACTGGGTGATTCAACAAAATCATAATAGATCCATTTAGAAAAATAATCTACTAGAACAATTAGATAACGTTGTTTTCTGGGTAGAAAAAGAAAAGGACCAGAGTAATCTAAAGCCACCTTTACCCAAGGAGATTCAGGCATTTCTACAGGAAATAAAGGTTTGTGTGTGGTTTTCCAATGTTTGTCCGATACAATACACTGAGGACAAACTTCAATAAATTGGGAAACTGCTCTGTCTATACCTGGCCACCAAAAATTTGCTTAAGTTTCTTAACAGTGGCTGAAACTCCTAAGGGTCCTTCATGTGCTATTGAACACAAATGTTTTCTTACTGCAGTAGGTGGTACAATTAAATCTTTGTATACACATTTCTGATGGATACACCTACCTGTGGATTCCTCACCTAAAGAATTTTCCCCTCGCGCCAGCCTTCGATGGAAATTTCTTCTAGCTCTGCACGTCGACGATGACGTCACAATCGCCCGACTCCACGCAACGCCTCATGACGTCATCCAGGCAATAAAAAGCCCTTCGTCGACGTGCAGACGTCAGTTCCCTTTTTTCCGTGCTCGAATAATGGTTGTTTCTTCGAGGCTCACAGGGAGCTACTGTTACCAACGGACGGTTACGATGTCGCAGCCTAGAAAATCCGGCTTTAAACCTTGTAACCAAAGCGGGGGTCGGATGTCGGTTACCGACCCCCACGAAAACTGCCTCTGGTGCCTTAGTTCCGATCATGAGGTCGAGGCATGCGGTTCGTGCCAGCGCATGAACCCTAAGGCACTCAAGGAAAGAGAGGCAAAGTTATTCATGGCCCAGTCCAAGAAGAAGAAAGAGAGGCGTCATAGGAGGGAGTCTTCGTCGAGATCCTCTAGGTCTCGTCGTCACCACAGTGGCTTTCAGCGCCGTCATGGATCTCGGCGCCGATCGAGCAAAGGACGGTCCAGGTCTAGATCCACTTCTCCGTCGACGTGGGAGATAAGCCCGACCGTCACCCCTCCACCTCCGGCGACCCCGATGTCACCTGGGTCGGTCTTTGAGGTCGAGTCTCCCCAGAGGCCTGAAGGTTCTCCTGGCCAGGAGTTACCTGGACCCTCTTCGGCAGCTTTGCCGGCGCCAGTGCAGCAGCAACAGTACCCGGCTTTCCCGACTCCGGGATCGGATCCTGCAGCATTTTTGAACGCTATGTTTAACATCTGTGCTTCCATGGCGCCGGGTGGAAGTCATGCAGGTCCGTCTGGTCCTTTGGCCTACGACTTGGGTGTTCCGGCATCTTTCAAGTCGGTGCCGTTCACCCTGTTTATGTCTGCTGCGTCTGAAGCGGCGCTGATGCCTACGACGTCGATCAGGATGGCTACACCTGTTACGGCGCCGTCGGATTCGCCTCGGATCCAATCGACGTCCAAGAACGCTGTGGAGCCAGAGCCTCCGGCTTCGGATGAATCCGAGGTTCGGTGCCGACGAAGATCTTCGGCGTCGGCTGACGCCTTGTCGACTCCAGGCTTGGAGTCCAGACTTAGATCAAGGTGCCTGGCCCTTCGTCTCTTGGAAGAGGAGGAGTACGCGAGGCAACACCTGGAGGAAGGAGAAGTTGTAGAGCCCTCAGGTGACTTCCAGGGTCTGGACTCAGCTAGTGGCCTTGACACTACCCCGGAGTGGGATCTAGCTTCTCCTGGAGAGATCACAGAGGAAGTAGCTTCTTTCCATAAGGTCATTCGTAAGGCTGCAGACTTTTTGGATATTACTCTTCCTACCGCGGAGGTTAAGAGAAATTTATTGACAGAGGTCCTCCATCCGACATCTGCTTCTGCTGAGCCTCTTCTTCCATTCAATGAGGCTCCGCTGGACCCTATTAAGGATATTTGGATGAAACCCGTATCCACCGCTGCGGTCAACAGAGCGGTGGCTCGGCGTTACAGGACGGCGCCTGGGGATCCAGTGTTTCTTTCCAGGCAACCAACTCCGGAAAGCCTTGTGGTCCAAGCTTCATGTTCCTCCAGATCCTCTCCTGGCTCGTTTCCTGGGGTTCCTGCTGATAGAGAGTCGAAAAAGATGGACCATACTGCTAAGAAGACATTTTCATCGTGCAGTATGGCCCTGAAATCTTCCAATGCCACATGCATACTGGGATGTTACATACATGCCCTTATGGAAGAGGCAAAGGGCCATCCTAATGTGTCACAGGAGATGCTGCAACTCTTTTCGGATGCTCAAGCGGCTGCGACGCAAGTGATCCAGTCTGGTTTGGACACTTCGGACTCGGTGGCTAGGGCTATGGGCACGACCATAGTCTCTAGGAGGCAGTCTTGGCTTAGATCATCGGGCTTCTCGACAGACGTGCAGGCTACACTCCTTGATCTTCCATTTGATGAGGAAAAGCTCTTCGGTTCTAAGGCTGACTCAGCCTTAGAACGTTTTAAAGAGAGCAGAGCGACAGCTAGATCCTTGGGACTCCAGTCGTCGGCCTCATCCACCTTTAGAGGCTTTCGGAGATTTAAAGGATTTGGTCGTGGTTCCTTTCGAGGAAGACTGCAAGGACCACAACAAACTGCTTCTACCCTGCATTACAGATCCTTCAGGGGCAGGGGCAGAGTCCGTACGAGGGGAGCCACCTTGCAGCACTCTGCCTCTTCCTCTTCCTCGGGAGGGGTGCAGCAAGGAAAGCAGCCGTAGTCCTCCACCATTCCCAGTCCATTTGTCTCCAGTAGGGGGGAGACTTACCCTTTTTCTTCCAATGTGGGAGGTCATAACATCAGACTCATGGGTCATCGACATTGTGAAGAGGGGTACGCTCTTCCCTTTCGGGAATTTCCTCCCACCCTCCCTCCCCGCCCATCCTTCTGTTCGTAAGACCATTTTCTCCTGTTACAGCAGGAGGTATTATCCCTATTACAAAAAGGTGCAATAGAGTTGGTTCCTGAGCAAGAGAGGGGTCAGGGGTGCTATTCAAGATACTTTCTGATTCCCAAGAAGGATGGTCGGCTGAGACCGATTTTGGACTTGAGGATTTTGAATTGGTTCCTCAAACAGGAAAAGTTCAAAATGCTGACCCTATCACAGGTTCTTTTGTCGTGGAACGAAGGAGACTGGATGGTGTCGGTCGATTTGCAGGACGCGTATTTTCATATTCCGATCCTCAGATCGCACAGGAAGTATCTCCGTTTTGTGGTGGGATCACAACATTATCAGTTTGCGGTCCTCCCGTTTGGTCTTACTTCAGCACCTCGAGTCTTCACAAAGGTGATGGCAGTGGTAGCGGCAGGGCTCAGAAGAAAAGGGATCGCTGTGTTTCCCTATCTGGACGATTGGTTGATCAAAGCCAGTACTCCAGAGCTCGTGCGGTGCCATCTCCAGTCGACGACTCAATTGTTGTACGACCTGGGATTTTCAGTTAATGTGCCCAAGTCTCACCTGGAGCCCTCTCAACGCCTCCTGTTCATAGGGGCAGTATTGGACACGACATTGAATCGGGCCTTTCCTCCGCCACAGCGGGTTCAGGACCTACAGGCTTTGATTCCAATGTTTCGAAATGGAGCGGTAGTTCCAATCCTCAAAGTCCTTCGTCTCCTCGGTCTGTTTGCTTCTTGCATTCTGTTGGTCACTCATGCACGCTGGCACATGAGGGCTCTTCAGTGGTGCGTCCGCAGGCAGTGGTTTCAGCACAAAGGGGATCTCGAGGACTCGATAAAGATCTCCAGAGACACTGCAGTGGATCTTCAATGGTGGGCAGCGGTCGACAACCTGTCTCAAGGAAGGCCATTCTCGCTACCCCCACCAGTGGCCTCAGTGGTAACGGATGCTTCCACTCTAGGGTGGGGAGCTCATCTGGGGGACCTGGAGATCAAAGTTCTTTGGTCTCCAGTAGAACAGAAATTACACATCAATCTGTTAGAATTGCGGGCAGTACGGCTGGCACTCAAGGCCTTCCTCCCTTTCATTCGCGGTCAGTCAGTCCCGGTTCTAACGGACAACACGACCGCGATGTGGTATATAAACAAGCAGGGAGGAGTGGGGTCGAATCTTCTCTGCAGAGAAGCTCTTCGACTCTGGTCCTGGCTTCAGGACCACAAGATCTGCTTGATTGCACATCATTTGGCCGGAGTCCTGAATGTGTGTGCAGACATTATCAGTCGACGCAGCTCGGTCGACTACGAATGGCGTCTTCATCCAGATCTAGTTCTGTATATCTTCCAGATGTGGGGATATCCACAAATAGATCTGTTTGCAACTCAAGAGAATGCGCAGTGCCCACTGTTTTGCAGCCTCCAGTATCCGGTGCGAGGAGCTCTGGGGGGCGCGTTTCAGATGTCCTGGAAGGGTCAGTTGCTTTACGCGTTTCCCCCCCATACCCTTGATTCCTCGAGTTCTCAGGAAAATCCGCCAAGACCGAGCTCAAGTCCTCTTAATAGCTCCGGGTTGGCCGAGAAGGGTGTGGTATTCGGACCTACTCCAACTCTCTCAGTGCCCTCCGCTCCGTCTCCCTTACAGGGTGGACCTCCTCTCGCAGTTGCAGGGGCAGATTCTACACCCCCACCTCCAGAGCCTGCATCTTCATGCCTGGAGATTGAACGGGGCAATCTGAGTTCCTTTTCTCTCCATCCAGATG
Source organism: Pleurodeles waltl (assembly GCF_031143425.1). NCBI lineage: Eukaryota > Metazoa > Chordata > Amphibia > Caudata > Salamandridae > Pleurodeles > Pleurodeles waltl. The sequence goes on along the minus strand of NC_090451.1, from coordinate 682,046,082 downwards.
TGGTGGAAGTTATTCTATCGGCCAGGCAACACTCCACCAAGTCAATCTATGCAAATCGTTGGGCTAAGTTTACAAGCTGGTGTGGAGAGAATAGTTTAGATCCTTTAAGAGCTGGTTTATCGGACATTTTGTCATTTGCGCTCTATTTGGCGCAGAAAGGTTTTTCAGTTGCCACTGTTAAGGGTTATCTGTCTGCCCTATCTGCTTTTCTGTGCCTTCCTGATCAACCATCCTTCTTTAAATCACCAATTGTTTTAAAGTTTCTAAAGGGACTCACTAATAAGTATCCGCCCACGCCATTCGTTATGCCTCAGTGGGACCTTAACTTGGTTTTAACTTTTCTTATGGGGGCCCCGTTTGAACCCATGCACTCTTGTTCTTTACGGTTCCTAGTATTTAAAACTGTTTTCCTGGTGGCAATAACATCTGCCAGAAGGGTTAGTGAGCTTCAGGCTCTAACTGTAGAAACCCCATTCTTTTCCTTCTTCAAGGACAAAGTGGTGTTGAGGACCAAGGCGGCTTTCCTACCGAAGGTTGTTACACCCTTTCACCTGGGGCAGTCAATTACTCTCTCTTCCTTTTACCCTCCACCTCACCCATCCAAGGAGGAAGAGAGGCTCCACCGGCTGGATCCGCGAACAGCACTGAGCTTCTACGTCGCCAGGACGAAAGAGTTCAGACAGGATGAACAGCTCTTCGTTGGAAACGTGGGGAAGAGGAAAGGTAGAGCGGTCCACAAGAGAACGCTATCCAGGTGGGTCATTCCGTGTATTAAGATCTGCTATTCTTTGGCGAAGAGAGATCCACCTGTGGGGCTTCGTGCCCATTCCACCAGGGCCAAAGCAGGTTCATCGGCTTTGGCTAGAGGTGTTCCTGTGGCTGACATCTGCAGGGCAGCGACCTGAGCATGCCTCCATACTTTTGCCAAGCATTACTGTTTGGACTCTGAGGTCAGGAGAGATGGCCATTTTGCTCGCTCGGTGCTGCAAGATTTCTTGGTTTGACCATTCGAGCACCCACCTCCGAAGGTTATACTGCTTGGGGACTCTATTCTTTAGGTGAGGAATCCACAGGTAGGTGTATCCATCAGAAGAATAAGTTACTTACCTTCGGTAACGCTTTTTCTGGTGGATACAGTAACTACCTGTGGATTCCTCACGGTCCCACCCACCTCCCCGTTGCCTGACCAACCAAGATCTCTTTGGGTGCGCATCCTTGATCTTGTGTATATATATATATATATATATATATATATATATATATATATATGTATATAGCTTTTTCATGCATATAGTTGTATTCATTGTATATACTTTTCCTTTGCAAATTAAGATAGTGAAAAGGACATTTTGGACTGGAATTATACATATATATATTTATTTCTATCTCGAATTGAGCATTCATAACTGTGATTTATATTGAGTTTTATATTAAGGCGGTCATTCCGACCCTGGCGGTCATGGACCGCCAGGGCCGGGGACCGCGGGAGCACCGCCAACAGGCTGGCGGTGCTCCCAAGGGCATTCTGACCGCGGCGGTACAGCCGCGGTCAGAAACGGAAAACCTGCGCCGCCATGGGGATTCCGACCCCCATACCGCCATCCTGTTCCTGGCGGTTTCGGCCGCCAGGAACAGGATGGCGGTTTGGGGTGTCGTGGGGCCCCTGGGGGCCCCTGCAGTGCCCATGCCAATGGCATGGGCACTGCAGGGGCCCCCGTAACAGGGCCCCACCAAGATTTTCAGTGTCTGCCATGCAGACTCTGAAAATCGCGACGGGTGCAACTGCACCCGACGCACCCCTTCCACTCCGCCGGCTCCATTCGGAGCCGGCATCCTTGTGGAAGGGTGTTTCCCGCTGGGCTGGCGGGCGGCCTCCTGGTGGTCGCCCGCCAGCCCAGCGGGAAACCCAGAATACCCGCAGCGGTCTTGTGACCGCGCAGTGGTATTCTGGCGGCTCCCGCCGGCCCCGCGGATACCGCGGCCGGCGGGAGTCAGAATGACCCCCTAAATGTTTTATTTTCATCTATTCTGGATGAATGTGTGCTCTTTAGGTTAACCTGTTCGCCTCTATGGCATGTAAAAAATGGTGAAAACTGACGTCTGCACGTCGCCGAGGGCTTTTTATTGCCTGGATGACATCATGAGGCGTTGCGTGGAGTCGGGCGATTGTGACGTCATCGTCGACGTGCAGAGCTAGAAGAAATTTCCGTCGAAGGCTGGCGCGAGGGGAGAATTCTTTAGGTGAGAAATCCACAGGTAGTTACTGTATCCACCAGAAAAAGCGTTACCGAAGGTAAGTAACTTATTCATTTGATTTTCACAAGACAATTTAGATGCCACTTGTGCAAAACATTTGAGCTTACCAGAAAGTGACTTAACTTGAGGCCAACCCACATTTATGAAATGAAGTACTCTTTTTAATATTTAATTCCTTTCCATAGCCTCCAACCACTCTTATTCAGAAATGATACCTGCACAGCTTGATATAGCATCATTAACAGCTACAACACATTCATTTTAATTGAAAATCTCACTGTGACCTTCCCTGAGAGGTAAATGAGACAAACAGCCTGCTCTGAAGTTCCTCTCTCGATATATATACCTAATTTTAAAATTGTACTCTTGCAATTTGGATAGAAGTCTAACTAATCTTGCCGAAGCTTTTCCCAATCCACTTCCATCTAAAAGAAAAACAAGGGGCTTATGATCTGTAAATAAGTCAAACGATGTCCCCCAAACGTATGTTTTGAACTTCTCTACCACCCAACAACATGCAAGAGCCTCTTGTTCAATGGTACTGTATTTCATATCTGCTTCACTGAGAGACTTGGAAGCAAATACTACTTTGTTCTCTTTATTATGAGCTCATTGTCCAAACACAGCTCTCAATCCCTTTAAACTGGCATCCATGGATATGAATGACTTATACTGGGGTTGATAAGGCTGCAACATGGGTGCATTGATAACTAGCTCCTTCACATCTTCAAAAGCTTTATCTATTTGCGTGAACCATTCAAATTTAACACCTTTTTTAAGCAAGGATCTTAATGGTTGTTCTAAAGTGGCATATCCTGGAACGAAACGTGTATAATAATCACACAGCCCAAGAAATTATTTGAGTGAGTCTTTGTCTGTAGGCGAAGGTGGCAACTTAATAGCAGCTAAATTGCAAGCCTTTGGTTTGATACCCTCATTCGTAATAGTGTGACCTAAATACTCAACCTCCTGTAGCATAAACTTGCACCTACTCAATATTACTCTCATACCACAATCCATCAGGGTACCAAAACCTTTTTCTAACTTTGCAACATGTTCCTAAATTGTTTCTGTCAATACCAGAATGTCACCCTGGAAAGCTTGAATTTGTGACTCATGGGCAAACAAAGAATCCATAAGTCTTTGAATAACACTGTAAGCAGACGCAAGACCAAACGGCAGCCGTAAATATTTTTAAGCACCAAATGGTGTCACAAAAGTAGTTAAAGCCTGAGACTCTTCACTCAAAGGGATCTAGTGATACGCAGAATGCAAATCTATAGTGGAAAAGTATTTTACATTGCTGATATTGGCCACCATCTCCTGAATATGTGGTAAAGGGTGACAGTCAACAAGTATATTTTGATTCAATGACTTGAGGTCAACACACAATCTTAAATCTCCAGAATGTTTCTTGGTCAAAACAATTGGAGAAACCCAGAATCAGTAGGGACGATAACCTTCCCCTGAGCTAACTTGTCTAAATGTTTTCCTAAGTCAGCTCTGGCACTTAAAGGAACAGGCCTCACCCTATGTACAATCGGTATAGCATCTTTTTTTAACTTAATCAAATGCTCAAACCCCTTTGCATTGCCAATGGTGTCCCTAAATACAGCTGAAAATGTCTACATTAATTAATCAATAATATTACTGCCTGATGATAAACAGCATATCACCAAGAACAATAGGTTCAATGTGTCCAGGGTGCAGATGAATGGCAAGTCTCACTAAATATTTCCAGCCAACAATGTCACGATCTTTAACAGCTACATAAATTTTTGTTACAACATTCCTCCCTAAACATTCCAAAGTTGAAGTGAAAAAACCTAATAAATCCACATCCTGTTCACCAAAAGCTTTTAGATTTATGTCAGGTGAAATGAGACACATATCAGTAGGCCAGAATTTACGGAATGTCACATCACCTAAAATCGTTACTGGAGCCCCAGAATCTGCCATAACAGTGATAGTATTACCATCAATAGTTGCTTGGCAAAATGGCCCCTTGATTTTCTTGCCAGGAACCAAATCAAAAGGATTTGATTCATCAATCTCAATGGTTAACAAGACATTAGAAAACCTGTCAACGCAGTGTTGGACATCATCGTCTTTGCCATTAATGTTCACATTACTAATCCTCATCTTGTTACTATTACCTGAGGAACTCTTACATACTATCTGGAAATAACCAATTTTCTTACAGCGTAATTTTTTTTTTACCCAGAGTAGGACGTGAGAGATAGTTTCCTACATGACACTTTGAACCACATCTGTAGCACACAATAGAACCCTTGTTCCCTTTAAATTTTTTGTTAATCTCACAAATAGAGGTATTGTCAACAACTAGATTGACTGGTGAAAGACCTTCCTGGTTACTGCCACTATGTGCATTGTGACTGGAGAGTACTTGTGTTGTTGAAATAGATCTCTCTATGGCTCTGGCAATGTCTATTGTCTCCGATAAGGGAGGATTCCTGCAGGTCAATAGGCGTTCTTGCACTTTCTTCGAATAGCAGTTGAAAAAAAACTGGTCTCTGATGTAAATGTCCACATTTTTTTTTAATTCGCATCTGGACGACAATACTCTTAAAGTAGTGATATCCTCCTCCACCGATTTATCACTGGCTTGATTGGACTTGAAAAAATTGTGTCTTTCCAATAAAACACTGGGTTCTTCTGTATGTTGTTTGCCCATACCAGTTTTTGCCTTCAGATAAACATTTCAAACTATCCCATCACCAGCTGGCCTTGGTATAACTGATAGGTTGTCAAACACCCTTTGTCTAGCAACACCTAGATGATTGTATAATAATGCCATTTTCCTTGCAGGCAAATAGTCAGTGGCATCAATGCCCGCTACGTAATTCTCAAAAATTTGCAGCAATTCCTTCCACTTAGTTTCAGGTTTGCTTGCCTGCTGCAGAAATGGTGATGGTTGCATTGCTCCTTGCACTGTAGCCAAGGATAAAATAGAAACATAGAACAAGAAAAAATAATGTATACTGTCCAAACAAAGATTTCTAGAGTTTGACGAATTCGCAATAGCAGAAAACTTCTTAAATCCTCTTAAAATGTAGAAATGGCCAAAGCTATGATAGAAGAACACGATGCTAGCTGACAGGAAACAGAGTTCCTTCAAAGCGTTGTAAAATAGTGTCAAACGAATACCTTTATTCGAAGGTCCTTCACTCAAGCGTAAACGCTGCGCGTCGCTAGTTGATAGGGAGTGTTGCCGTGAAGCTTCCAGCGAGCTGTAGAGTCTTTCACACGCTTAATCGAGCGTGAACAACAACGCGTTGCTGAGTAACGAGGCCTCGGGCTCTTGAGACACGCGCATGAAAAATAAACGTTGAGGTCCAAATAGAGAAAATAGATTTAAATAGCCTCACCGCTATTTCAGGATTGAAGTAGCCTCACCGCTATTTCAGATCTGCTCCCAGCGCAGGAAGTGTTCCTTCGTCGGTGGGTTCAAATATAAACACACCTCACTCCTGGTACCAAAAATGTAGCGACTCCGGGTTGAGATTCAAAGTAACCAGCCAAAGTTGAAAGACAGGTTTATATATTTTATTTCTTTAAGTAAACGAACCCATGACCATGAAGCATCCAGCAAGCAGCTAGCCACCAGTTCTTTCCACAACTCACAACCAGCTGCCTACCCGATGTTCCATAGAATACAATGACACATTTGGAACATGATGACATAAGCTCACCAAGCATTTAAAGAAACAGCATAGAAGAAATGCATACTACAACCATCCTGTTTAAGATGAAGGTGCTTATGGCTGCGGCATTCATTTTTATATGGATTTCTCCCATCACCCATAGCCATATAAATGTAAGCAAAAGAAGGGCACACCCAGTATTCGTATCTTACGCAAGTGACCTACTTTGTTTTTGTTCTCAAAGCTCCTTTCTAGCCTGAGTCTTGCGGTATGAGCAATTATACCTCTGTAACTTTCTCAGGAAAAAATTACCAAGGGACTAGAAAATAATCTACTCTAAGACAATACATGTAATAAATGTCTCACAGTCTTTCACTTGTTGAAAAAAGAGAGTATATCCTTTAATCTGCATTATGGATTATATATCTGCCTACACCTGGCATTTATGTGGAGTGAAGCATGTCCTGCTTGGCAGTGATTGGGGCACATGGGAATTCTGGAAGCGTGCATCTTCACCTCTGGCTTCAGTTCAGGAGCCCTGTCATCCATTTATTTCACCTGGTAGGATATATGTGTTTATCATCTGCTTCCCAGGAGCCATGCAAGTTTCTTATTAGGATAAGGTATTACTTTGGACTCATAGATTTACATCTGGCCTTGAGACATCTTTGAAAGATTTTCATCCTCATGTAGTATAAATTGGTAAATAAAATTAAAATTCAGAGGTACATAAAGGGGGCTTCAACCACAGATCTGTTCAGTTATCTTTAAGATTTTACTTTTGCCCACTAAAGCTTACAGTATAGGACAATGGTCAGCCCACTGCAACCTTTGTCTCTCTTTTGTAGTGTTGGTGACAGCATTTTGTCTGATCATGGAAACATCTGTCTAAAAAAAAAAGTGCACTTCTGTGTCTGGGATTTAAAGCCAATACTTAGCTTTTCCAGTGCTTTTTTCCCATCTTTATGTTTGTTAATTTCCTAGCTATCCTTGTATGTTTAAACTATTAATTCAGGTTAGAGTAATTCAAAGTCAATAGTTGATTTTCTTTGGCCAGTAAAAGTAAGATTTTCCTGTGCTGTGTGTTAAACCAAAAATGTTTTCTGCGGTTCTTGTAAGTGTACACCATCCTACTAAGAAGCTCTTTTAGTGTTCTATGGAAAGATAGTGAAACAGCTTTTTATTTTTATTTTTTTATTTTTATTGCAAGCATATGCCAGCCTTGATTCAGTGGTACACTGTTCTCTTTTTTTTCCCTTCTTTTTGTGGTACGTGTTACAATAAAAAATAGAATCCATGTAACCATCACACCAGATTTCCAAGGCGAGATCTGTTAGCCTTTCCAATGCTGCTGTCTTTAATCAGAGTCTTTCAAACGTACCAGAAAAAGTGTCCTACTATTTTGTAGGTCAGAACCTACCAGAAAGCACAGCTGTCTGCTTGCTGAAAACCTCTTGGGGACATTCTGAAAGCTGACCTAGAAATGCATTCCGCCCAGTGTTTACCACTGGCTTTGTGGTTTGTGACTCACATTTGCTTGCTTTCTATTTGCTGGCTTTATTTGTTATATGCTGTTCTGCATGTCTTTGTCTGACCCCTGGAGCATAACCTGTTTCATGTATTTTCTACGAGCGCTTGCTTTCTGTAAGCAGACCTTTAAATTTTGTTCTAATCTAGTCACATTTCTGTGCATTCAAAGACAGAGGTCAAATGTCAGGCTCTGCCTTCCAAAGGAGCTTGATGTTTATCCTTTTTTCTCTGACTTTCAAAATGAGAGGATTTATCTGACAATATAGGGGTATGAAAGGAAAGGGTTTTTTGTAGCACACAACAAAAGTTAAATTCCTGTAAATGAACGTGTCAAAATGTCAGAGTTTATCAGAATTAGGACAACACAAATGAAGCACATTTTTATAATTCCGTAGTGTAGTGAAAACAAATATTTTAACACAATCAGAACAAAGCAATGCACTCAGTGATGCTATTTCCACCCATTTTCGTGTAAGTGCTGTATAGTTTTATCAGTAAAACTGTATGTATGTGCAAATGTGATGGTAATTTTAATTTCAAATATGTTTTCTGCAATGGTAATGCAGTATTAAACCATGCATATTCCACTCTTAGCTACTCTTCTCTATGACACTCTACTCCACTCTATGCCACTCCACTCTACACCATTCCACTTTACCACACACTACTCTACACCACTTTGCTTCACTCCATTTGTGTGCCACTCCACTCTGCCACTCTACTCTGATACACTACTGTATGACACACTACTCTACAACACTCCACTATACGCCTCATCCAGTGTTCCTCAGCTGACACTTACTGCATTTTATTACTGTGCACTAGGGGACCATAACATTTCTGTGTAACATAAAAAAATGAGTGCTAGGTCAGTGCACATGCATGGCAGCCATGTAAAAGCCAACTCTCCAATCCGCTTTTATTGTTAGAGGCAGGAGTTTTGTGCTCCTCGTGTGATACAGATTTTCCTTTTATATTTTACTGTTTGTCTCTTGTGTTTTTTAAATCTGTGATTAGTTGACCATCTCCCAGCTCCTGCTACATCTCAAACAAATGTATTTCTGATGGATACACCTACCTGTGGATTCCTCACGTAAAGAATTCTCCCCTCGCGCCAGCCTTGACGGACATTTCTTCTAGCTCTGCACGATGACGTCACAATCGCCCGACTTCATGCGACGCCGTATGACGTCATCTAGGCAATAAGAAGCCCTCGTCGACGTGCAGACGTCAGTTCCCTTTTTTCCGTGCCTCCGAGTAACGGTTTTTCTTCGAGGCTCACAGGGAGCTACAGTTTCGAGTCGACGGTTACAATGTTGCAGCCAAGGAAATCCGGCTTTAAGCCATGTAACCAGTGCGGGGGTCGGATGTCGGTTACCGATCCCCTTGAGAATTGCCTCTGGTACCTTAGCTCCGATCATGAGGTCAAGTCATGCGGCTCCTGCCAGCGCATGAACCCGAAGGCACTCAAAGAAAGGGAGGCAAAATTGTTCTTGGCCCTTTCCAAGAAAAAGAAGGAGAGGCATCATCAGAGGGAGTCCTCTTCAAGATCCTCGAGGACCCATCATCGCCATGGTGACTCTCTGCGCCTTCACGACTCCTGGCGCCGATCGAGTAAGGGACGGTCCAGATCGGCATCTCCGTCAGCTTGGCGCCGTCCGACGTGGGAGATTAGCCCGACCGTCACCCCTCCACCTCCTACGACCCCGACTTCACCCGGGTCGGTTTTCGAGGTCGAACCTCTTCACAGGCCAGAGGGTTCTCCTAGCCAAGAGTTACCTGGCCCTCCTACAGCGTCTATGCTGGCGCCGGTGCAACAGCAATACCCGGCTTTCCCGGCTCCGGGAACGGATCCTGCAGCGTTTTTTAATGCCATGTTTAACATTATTTCTACCATGGCGCCGGGTGGAGGTCAAGCAGGTCCGTCTGGCCCTTTGGCCTTTAATTTGGGCGTTCCGGCATCTTACAAATCGACGCCTTTCACACCATTTTTGTCTGCTGCACCTGAAGCGGCGCTGATGCCCTTGACGTCGTCTAGGCCTACTACACCTGCTATGGCACCGTTGGATTCGCCTCGGATCGAATCCACAGTCAAGGTTCCTGTGGAGCCGGAGGGTCCGGCGTAGGACGGATCCGAGGTTCGGCGCCGACGGAGATCTTCGGCGTCGGCCGACGCCTAATCGACGCCGGGTGTCGAATCAAGGCTTCGATCTAGACGTCTGGCTTTGCGCCTTCTGCAGGAGGAAGAATACAGCAGACAGCACCTGGAAGAGGGTGAGATTTTGGAGCCTTCCGGTGACTTTCAAGGTCTTGATAAAGCGAGTGGCATAAATACCTCCCCGGAGTGGGATCTCGCTTCCCCTGGGGAGTACACTGAGGAAGCTGCATCTTTCCACGCAGTAATTCGGAAGGCTGCGGACTTCTTAGATCTCCCTCTTCCAGCTGCAGAGGTTAAGAGGCACCTGTTGACGGAGGTATTGCATCCAACTTCTGTGACGGCAGAGCCTCTCTTTCTTTTTAATGAGGCACTTCTGGATCCTATCAAATACATCTGGAGAAAACCTGTATCTACGGCTGCTGTCAACAGGGCGGTGGCACGACGCTATCGGGCGGCACCAGGTGATCCTGTTTTCCTCTCCAAGCCACTGACACTGGAGAGCTTAGTGGTTCAGGCCTCCTGTTCATCCAGGTCCTATCCTGGCTTATTTCCCGGAACACCTGCGGACAGGGAATCGAAGAAAATGGACCATACTGCCAAAAAGGCCTTTTCTTCATGTAGTATGGCCTTAAAGTCAACCAACCCGACCTGCATTTTGGGACGTTATATCCATGCCCTAATGGAGGAAGCGAAAGGCCATCCAAACTTGTCCCAGGAAATGTTGCAGTTACTGGCAGACGCTCAGGCGGCAGCGACCCAGGTGATCCAGTCTGGGTTAGACACTTCAGACTCAGTGGCAAGGGCTATGGGCACGATCATAGTTTCCAGGAGACAATCTTGGCTGCGTTCATCTGGCTTTTCATCAGATGTACTGACTCTCCTGGATCTGCCCTTTGATGGCGAGAAGCTCTTTGGAACAAAGGCGGATTCTGCTGTAGAACGATTTAAGGAGAGCAGAGCCACAGCAAGGTCTCTAGGGCTTCAGTCAGCTGCCTCATCCTCCTTTAGAGCTTATAGGAGGTTTAGGGGTTTTGGACGTGGCTCCTTTCGTGGCAGATTTCAAGGACCACAACAAACTGCAAGCACCCTGCCATACAGATCTTTCAGGGGCAGGGGCAGAGTCCGAACAAGAGGAGCCACCCAGCAGCACTCTGCCTCTTCCTCTTCCTCGGGAGGGGTGCAGCAAGGAAAGCAGCCGTAGTCCTCCTCCACTCCCTGTCCACTTGTCTCTGGTAGGGGGGAGACTTGCCCATTTTCTTCCGATGTGGGAGGTTATAACATCGGACTCCTGGGTCATCGACATTGTGAAGAAGGGGTACGCTCTTCCCTTTCGGGAATTCCCTCCTCCCTTCCCTCCCCGCCCATCCTTCTGTTCGGAAGACCATCTTCTCCTATTACAACAGGAAGTGTTGTCCCTATTGGCAAAAGGCGCGATAGAGTTGGTTCATGAGCAGGAGAGGGGTCAGGGCTGTTATTCAAGATACTTCCTGATCCCCAAAAAGGATGGTCGGTTGAGACCGATTCTGGACTTGAGGGCTTTGAATTGGTTCCTCAGGCAGGAAAAGTTCAAAATGCTGACCCTTTCACAGGTTCTTTTGGCGTTGAACGAAGGAGATTGGATGGTGTCTGTTGATTTGCAGGACGCATATTTTCATGTTCCGATTCTCAAATCGCACAGGAAGTATCTCCGGTTTGTGGTGGGATCGCAGCATTATCAGTTTGCGGTCCTCCCGTTTGGTCTTACTTCAGCACCTCAAGTCTTCACAAAGGTGATGGCGGTGGTAGCGGCAGAGCTCAGAAGAAGGGGGATAGCGGTATTTCCCTATCCGGACGATTGGTTGATCAAAGCCAAGACTACGGACCTCGTGCAGCGTCATCTCCAGTCGACAACTCAGTTGTTGTACGACCTGGGTTTTTCAATCAATGTGCCCAAATCTCACCTGGAGCCCTCTCAACGCCTCCTGTTCATAGGGGCAGTATTGGACACGACATTGAATCGGGCCTTTCCTCCGCCCCAGCGGGTTCAGGACATCCAGGCGTTGATTCCAATGTTTCAAAATGGAGCAGTAGTTCCAGTCCTCAAGGTCCTTCGTCTGCTCGGTCTGTTCGCTTCTTGCATACTGCTGGTTACTCATGCACTCTGGCACATGAGGGCTCTTCAGTGGTGCGTCCGCAGGCAGTGGTTTCAGCACAAAGGAGATCTCGAGGAGTCGATAAGGATCTCCGGAGACACTGCAGTGGATCTTCAGTGGTGGGCAGTGTAGGAAAGTACCATCTTGCCTGGCATGTTACCCCCATTTTTCACTGTATATATGTTGTTTTAGTTGTATGTGTCACTGGGACCCTGGTAACCCAGGGCCCCAGTGCTCATAAGTGTGCCTGAATGTGTTACCTGTGTAGTGACTAACTGTCTCACTGAGGCTCTGCTAATCAGAACCTCAGTGGTTATGCTCTCTCATTTCTTTCCAAATTGTCACTAACAGGCTAGTGACCATTTTTACCAATTTACATTGGCTTACTGGAACACCCTTATAATTCCCTAGTATATGGTACTGAGGTACCCAGGGTATTGGGGTTCCAGGAGATCCCTATGGGCTGCAGCATTTCTTTTGCCACCCATAGGGAGCTCTGACAATTCTTACACAGGCCTGCCACTGCAGCCTGAGTGAAATAACGTCCACGTTATTTCACAACCATTTTACACTGCACTTAAGTAACTTATAAGTCACCTATATGTCTAACCTTTACCTGGTAAAGGTTAGGTGCAAAGTTACTTAGTGTGAGGGCACCCTGGCACTAGCCAAGGTGCCCCCACATTGTTCAGAGCCAATTCCCTGAACTTTGTGAGTGCGGGGACACCATTACACGCGTGCACTACATATAGGTCACTACCTATATGTAGCTTCACAATGGTAACTCCGAATATGGCCATGTAACATGTCTATGATCATGGAATTGCCCCCTCTATGCCATCCTGGCATAGTTGGCACAATCCCATGATCCCAGTGGTCTGTAGCACAGACCCTGGTACTGCCAAACTGCCCTTCCTGGGGTTTCACTGCAGCTGCTGCTGCTGCCAACCCCTCAGACAGGCATCTGCCCTCCTGGGGTCCAGCCAGGCCTGGCCCAGGATGGGAGAACAAAGAACTTCCTCTGAGAGAGGGTGTGACACCCTCTCCCTTTGGAAAATGGTGTGAAGGCAGGGGAGGAGTAGCCTCCCCAGCCTCTGGAAATGCTTTGTTGGGCACAGAGGTGCCCAATTCTGCATAAGCCAGTCTACACCGGTTCAGGGGACCCCTTAGCCCTGCTCTGGCGCGAAACTGGACAAAGGAAAGGGGAGTGACCACTCCCCTGACCTGCACCTCCCCTGGGAGGTGTCCAGAGCTCCTCCAGTGTGCTCCAGACCTCTGCCATCTTGGAAACAGAGGTGCTGCTGGCACACTGGACTGCTCTGAGTGGCCAGTGCCACCAGGTGACATCAGAGACTCCTTGTGATAGGCTCCTTCAGGTGTTGCTAGCCTATCCTCTCTCCTAGGTAGCCAAACCCTCTTTTCTGGCTATTTAGGGTCTCTGTCTCTGGGGAAACTTTAGATAACGAATGCAAGAGCTCATCCGAGTTCCTCTGCATCTCTCTCTTCACCTTCTGCCAAGGAATCAACTGCTGACCGCGCTGGAAGCCTGCAAACCTGCAACATAGTAGCAAAGACGACTACTGCAACTCTGTAACGCTGATCCTGCCGCCTTCTCGACTGTTTTCCTGCTTGTGCATGCTGTGGGGGTAGTCTGCCTCCTCTCTGCACCAGAAGCTCTGAAGAAATCTCCCGTGGGTCGACGGAATCTTCCCCCTGCAACCGCAGGCACCAAAAAGCTGCATTACCGGTCCCTTGGGTCTCCTCTCAGCACGACAAGCGAGGTCCCTCGAATCCAGCGACTCTGTCCAAGTGACCCCCACAGTCCAGTGACTCTTCAGTCCAAGTTTGGTGGAGGTAAGTCCTTGCCTCACGTCGCTGGGCTGCATTGCTGGGAACCGCGACTTTTGCAGCTACTCCGGCCCCTGTGCACTTCCGGCAGAAATCCTTTGTGCACAGCCAAGCCTGGGTCCACGGCACTCGAACCTGCATTGCACGACTTTCTAAGTTGGTCTCCGGCGACGTGGGACTCCTTTGTGTAACTTCGGGTGAGCACTGTTTCACGCATCCTCGTAGTGCCTGTTTCTGGCACTTCTCCGGGTGCTACCTGCTGCTGAGAGGGCTCCTTGTCTTGCTCGACGTCCCCTCTCTCTCCTGGTCCAATTTGCGACCTCCTGGTCCCCCCAGGGCCACAGCAGCGTCCAAAAACGCTAACCGCACGATTTGCAGCTAGCAAGGCTTGTTGGCGTTCTTTCGGCGGGAAAACACTTCTGCACGACTCTCCACGGCGAGAGGGATCCGTCCACCAAAGGGGAAGTCTCTAGCCCTTTTCGTTCCTGCAGAAACCTCAGCTTCTTCTGTCCAGTAGAAGCTTCTTTGCACCCGCAGCTGGCATTTCCTGGGCATTTGCCCATCTCCGACTTGCTTGTGACTTTTGGACTTGGTCCCCTTGTTCCACAGGTACCCTAGATTGGAAATCCACAGTTGTTGCATTGTTGGTTGGTGTCTTTCCTGCATTATTCCTCTAACACGACTTCTTTGTCCTTAGGGGAACTTTAGTGCACTTTGCACTCACTTTTCAGGGTCTTGGGGAGGGTTATTTTTCTAACTCTCACTATTTTCTAATAGTCCCAGCGACCCTCTACAAGGTCACATAGGTTTGGGGTCCATTCGTGGTTCGCATTCCACTTTTGGAGTATATGGTTTGTGTTGCCCCTATCCCTATGTTTCCCCATTGCATCCTATTGTAACTATACATTGTTTGCACTGTTTTCTAAGACTATACTGCATATTTTTGCTATTGTGTATATATATCTTGTGTATATTTCCTATCCTCTCACTGAGGGTACACTCTAAGATACTTTGGCATATTGTCATAAAAATAAAGTACCTTTATTTTTAGTATAACTGTGTATTTGTGTTTTCTTATGATATTGTGCAAGTGACACTTGTGGTACTGTAGTAGCTTCATACGTCTCCTAGTTCAGCCTAAGCTGCTCTGCTAAGCTACCATTATCTATCAGCCTAAGCTGCTAGACACCCTATACACTAATAAGGGATAACTGGGCCTGGTGCAAAGTGCAAGTACCCCTTGGTACTCACTACAAGCCAGTCCAGCCTCCTACATTGGTTGTGCAGCGGTGGGATAAGTGCTTTGAGACTACTTACCACTCTTGTCATTGTACTTTTCATAAGAGAAAAATATACAAAACAAGGTCAGTGTATATACACATAGCCAAAAAGTTTTGCATTTCCTCTTTTCACTCTTTTCTAAGTGCTGAAAAGTACTTATAAACTTTCAAAAAGTTCTTAAAAGTTTAAAAAGTTTTTTTCTGTCTTTCTAAAAAGTTCTGAAAACTTTTTTTTCTTTTTCTATCACTTTAACTCTCTCTAAAAATGTCTGGCACAGGCCAAAATGTTGATCCGTCCAAACTTGCATGTGATCACCTTAGCTGGAAAGGAGCAAGGAGTCTCTGCATAGAGAGAGGTTTGAGTGTAGGGAAGAATCCTTCCTTGGAACTGTTAATTAACATGCTTAGAGAACAAGATAAGGCTATAGGTGCCCCATCTGTTGAAAAAGTACCTAATAGTTCCCAATCTGATTCAGGGACTCCCCCAGGAAAAGATTCAGGAAAGAAACTCCCTAGCCTGCCCATTACTAGACAGTCTAGCATAGTTGGTAATGATGATGAGCCACACCATACAAATAGTGTTGTCTCACATCATAGCAAAAGCATTTATTCTCACCATACTGGTAGTAATGTTTCTGTTAGCCAAGCTGTTAGGGTGGCTTCTGTAAGGGACAGGTCTCCTTCTGTTCATTCCCATCATACCTCTGTATCTAGGAATGTCCCTCCCACCAACCCTGATGACAGAATGTTAGAGAGGGAACTCAATAAGTTGAGGGTGGAACAAACCAGACTGAAGCTTAAAAAGCAACAGCTGGATTTGGATAGACAGTCTTTTGAACTAGAGAAGGAAAGACAGAAGTTGGGTTTAGAAACCCATGGTGGCAGCAGCAGTATTCCCCATAGTCATCCTGCAAAAGAGCATGATTCCAGGAATCTGCACAAGATAGTTCCCCCTTATAAGGAGGGGGATGACATTAACAAGTGGTTTGCTGCACTTGAGAGGGCCTGTGTTGTACAGGATGTCCCTCAAAGGCAGTGGGCTGCTATCCTATGGCTATCATTTAGTGTAAAAGGTAGGGATAGGCTCCTTACTGTAAACGAAAATGATGCTAATAATTTCCAAGTTCTTAAGAATGCACTCCTGGATGGTTATGGCTTAACCACTGAACAGTACAGGATAAAGTTCAGAGAGACCAAAAAGGAGTCTTCACAAGACTGGGTTGATTTCATTGACCATTCAGTGAAGGCCTTGGAGGGGTGGTTACATGGCAGTAAAGTTACTGATTATGACAGCCTGTATAACTTGATCCTGAGAGAGCATATTCTTAATAATTGTGTGTCTGATTTGTTGCACCAGTACTTGGTGGACTCTGATCTGACCTCTCCCCAAGAATTGGGAAAGAAGGCAGACAAATGGGTCAGAACAAGAGTGAACAGAAAAGTTCATACAGGGGGTGACAAAGATGGCAACAAAAAGAAGGATGGTAAGTCTTCTGACAAGGGTGGGGACAAATCTAAAAATGAGTCTTCATCAGACCCACAAAAACACTCTGGTGGGGGTGGTGGGCCCAAATCCTCTTTTAATCAGAACAAGGAAAAGAAACCATGGTGCTATTTATGTAAAATAAAAGGCCATTGGACAACAGATCCCAGTTGTCCAAAGAAAGGCACCAATGCTCCGACCACTACAACCCCTACTGCTACCCCTAGTGTCCCTACTAATAGCAGTGGTGGTGGGAGCAAACCTACTAATAGCCAATCCAAGGGAGTAGCTGGGCTCACTATTGGTAACTTAGTTGGGGTTGGCCTTGTTAGGGAGGCCACAGAGGCTGTGTTAGTCTCTGAGGGGGTGTACTGCTATTTGATGGAGTTTGTTTTGACCAATGACTTTGTGTTTCACCACTGCGCATATTAGTTGCTCAATGTTCACCAGTAGCACATGGTATGTTTTGTTCAGTTTAGCCGCCTATGGGCTTTGACATGGCATTAGCCATTGCTTTCTGTATTCAGTTTAGCCGCCTATGGGCTTTGACATTGCATTAGCCATTACATTCTGTATTCTGCCTATTGGCTTTGACATGCTGTATCCAGTCTAGCCGCCTATTGGCTTTGACATTGCATTCCTATTGGCTTTGACATGATGTATTCAGTTTAGCTGCCTATTGACTTTGACATGCTATTAGATATTCTGCCTATTGGCTTTGACATGATATCATATATTACATTTTGTATTCAGCTCCGCTGCCTATTGGCTTTGACATGATATTCAGCTCCGCTGCCTATTGGCTTTGACATGATATTATACATTGCATTTTATATTCAGCTCAGCTGCCTATGGGCTTTGACATGATATAAGACATTGCATTTTGTATTCAGCTCAGCTGCCTATTGGCTTTGATATGACACTAGACATTGCATTTGATATTTAGGTTAGCTGCCTGTTGCCTTTAACATGACATTGCATTTGATATCTAGGCTAGCTGCCTATTGCCTTTAACGTGGAGTTAGATCTTGCAGTTGAGAATCCAAGCTGTATTTTTCCAAGCTGTGTTTTTGCACCAGAGAACCAAGATGTTTTTCTCACAGTAGACTAGACATGATAAGAGAGAGTACATGGGTGTTGTTTTTTCTTCGCTTGAGCTTGGGAACAGGAGTAGTCTTGGAGACCTGGCCAGTCTCCAAAAGGCTTGCTCAGTTTCCCAGGTCTGAGAGGAGGGGGCACACCTTTGTAACAAATGTAACAGGCTGCAGAGAGTCAGATTCGAATCTGCCGGACCTTGTGCTGGAGCTTGGCGCAGGCTGCCAGCAATCCCGTGTGGGTAGATGAATCTCTCTTTCTCGCGGCTGACAGGGGTCCTCAGCTTGCAGACCTTAGAAAGATGAAGCTGTGAATAGTTCCCACACGGTGAAGTATTTGTTTTGCTTTGCATTCAATATCTTATAAATATAACCTGCTGTGTATATTGCAAACTGATATATTTTGTTTGATTAACGCGGACTTGAAAGCTACTAATTCGTCATTCATAAAAATTGGGGTTGGGGAAGAATTAACAACAATAAAAGTCTTCTTTGACCTCACAAGTGCATTTCTAGTGTGTTATGTTAGTGCTTAGAAACCAGATAAGAGCAAAGCACTACAGGGGGCTATTGATTTAGCCACCTTAGTTGCTTGTCCCCTTATTATGGATAAGTACAAGCAGCTACCCCTAATAAATGGTGTTGAGGTTCAGGCCTACAGGGACACTGGTGCCAGTGTGACTATGGTCATAGAGAAACTGGTCCACCCTGAACAACACCTACTTGGTCACCAGTACCAAGTAACCGATGCTCACAACAACACACTTAGCCACCCCATGGCTGTTGTTAATCTCAACTGGGGGGGGGTTACTGGTCCAAAGAAAGTTGTGGTAGCTTCAGATTTACCTGTAGACTGTCTATTAGGGAATGATTTGGAGACATCAGCTTGGTCAGATGTGGAGTTGGAGGCCCATGCAGCAATGCTGGGCATCCCAGGGCATATTTTTGCTTTGACAAGGGCTCAGGCCAAAAAGCAAAAAGGACAGGGAAGCTTGGATCCTGGAACAATGGACCAAGTGCTCCCTAAAGCTAGGGCTAGTAGAAGCAAACCACTTCCTACTATCCCTCCCTCTACAGTGGATTCAACTTCTGAGGAAGAAGAATTCCCTCCCTGTGCAGAACCTACACCAGAGGAGCTGGAAGCAGACACTGCTGAGCTTTTGGGTGAAGGGGGGCCTGCCAGGGAGGACCTGAGTGTGGCACAGCAAACCTGTCCCACATTAGAGGGTCTCAGACAGCAAGCTGTCAAACAGGCTAATGGGGATGTCAGTGACTCTCACAGAGTTTACTGGGAGGACAACCTCTTGTACACTGAGCATAGGGATCCTAAACCTGGAGCTGCCAGGAGATTAGTGATTCCTCAGGAGTACAGAAAGTTCCTCCTAACACTGGCACATGACATTCCCTTAGCAGGGCATCTAGGACAAATGAAAACTTGGGACAGGCTTGTTCCCCTGTTTCATTGGCCTAGAATGTCTGAGGACACAAAGGAATTTTGTAAGTCCTGTGAAACCTGTCAAGCCAGTGGCAAAACAGGTGGCACCCCAAAGGCACCCCTTATCCCACTGCCTGTGGTTGGGGTTCCCTTTGAAAGGGTAGGGGTTGACATAGTTGGCCCCCTTGACCCTCCTACTGCTTCAGGCAATAGGTCTATCTTGGTGGTAGTGGACCATGCCACAAGATATCCTGAAGCTATTCCTTTAAGGACCACTACAGCACCTGCAGTGGCAAAGGCCCTCCTAGGAATATTTTCCAGGGTGGGCTTCCCAAAGGAAGTGGTATCAGACAGGGGAAGCAATTTCATGTCTGCATACTTAAAGGCCATGTGGAAGGAGTGTGGTGTAACGTACAAGCTCACAACACCCTATCATCCACAAACAAATGGACTGGTGGAGAGATTTAATAAAACTCTCAAAGGCATGATTATGGGTCTCCCTGAAAAACTCCGCAGGAGATGGGATATCCTTCTACCATGCCTCCTTTTTGCCTACAGGGAGGTACCCCAGAAAGGAGTGGGCTTCAGCCCCTTTGAACTTCTTTTTGGACACCCTGTTAGGGGTCCACTCACACTTGTAAAGGAGGGTTGGGAACAACCTTTAAAAGCTCCTAAGCAGGATATTGTGGATTATGTACTTGGCCTCAGATCAAGGATGGCTGAGTACATGAAAAAGGCCAGTAAAAACCTTCAGGCCAGCCAAGAGCTCCAGAAGCAATGGCATGATCAGAAGGCTGTTTTGGTTCAGTACCAACCAGGGCAGAAAGTGTGGGTCTTGGAGCCTGTGGCCCCAAGAGCACTCCAAGATAAATGGAGTGGACCCCACACAATTGTTGAAAAGAAGGGAGAAGTCACCTATTTAGTTGACTTAGGCACTGCCAGGAGTCCCCTTAGGGTGCTCCATGTCAACCGCCTGAAACCCTACTATGACAGGGCTGATCTCACCCTGCTCATGGCAACAGTTGAGGGACAGGAAGAAGACAGTGATCCTCTACCTGATCTCTTCTCTTCCACAGAACAAGATGCTCTGGTGGAAGGTGTAGTTTTGGCTGATTGTCTTACTGCTGAGCAGAAAGACAATTGCATAAACCTCCTAGATCAATTCTCTGAACTCTTCTCTACTGTGCCAGGTACCACTTCTTGGTGTGAGCACACTATAGATACTGGAGACAGTTTACCTGTCAAAAGTAAGATCTATAGGCAGCCTGACCATGTCAGGGACTGCATAAAGCAAGAGGTTCAGAAAATGTTAGAACTAGGAGTGGTTGAGCACTCTGACAGTCCATGGGCTTCTCCTGTGGTACTGGTACCAAAACCCCATTCCAAAGATGGAAAGAAGGAAATGCGGTTTTGTGTAGACTATAGAGGTCTCAACTTGGTAACCAAAACAGATGCTCACCCTATACCCAGGGCAGATGAGCTCATAGATACACTGGCATCTGCCAAGTATCTAAGCACTTTTGATTTGACTGCAGGGTATTGGCAGATCAAATTGTCAGAAGATGCTAAACCTAAGACTGCATTTTCAACCATTGGAGGACATTACCAGTTTACTGTAATGCCTTTCGGTTTGAAAAATGCACCTGCCACTTTTCAGAGGTTGGTGAACACAGTCCTGCAAGGGCTGGAAGCTTTCAGTGCAGCATACTGTATTTGGACGATATAGCTGTCTTTAGCTCCAGCTGGGATGATCACCTGGTCCACCTATGGAAAGTTTTGGAGGCCCTGCAAAAGGCAGGCCTCACTATCAAGGCTTCAAAGTGCCAGATAGGGCAGGGTAAGGTGGTTTATCTGGGACACCTTGTTGGTGGGGAACAGATTGCACCACTTCAGGGGAAAATCCAAACAATTATTGATTGGGTTCCCCCTACCACTCAGACTCAGGTGAGAGCCTTCCTAGGCCTCACTGGGTATTACAGGAGGTTCATTAAGAACTATGGCTCCATTGCAGCCCCTCTTAATGACCTCACATCCAAGTAAATGCCTAAAAAGGTATTATGGACAGCAAACTGTCAGAAAGCTTTTGAGGAGCTGAAGCAGGCCATGTGCTCTGCACCTGTCCTGAAAAGCCCTTGTTACTCTAAAAAATTCTATGTCCAAACCGATGCATCTGAATTAGGAGTAGGGGCAGTCCTATCAAAACTTAATTCTGAGGGCCAGGATCAACCTGTTGCTTTTATTAGTAGGAGGTTGACCCCTAGAGAAAAGCGTTGGTCTGCCATTGAGAGGGAGGCCTTTGCTGTGGTCTGGGCTCTGAAGAAGTTGAGGCCATACCTGTTTGGCACTCACTTCATTGTTCAGACAGACCACAAACCTCTACTTTGGCTAAAACAAATGAAAGGTGAAAATCCTAAATTGTTGAGGTGTTCCATATCCCTACAGGGAATGGACTATACAGTGGAACATAGACCTGGGAGTAGCCACTCCAATGCAGATGGACTCTCCAGATATTTCCACTTAGACAATGAAGACTCATCAGGTCATGGCTAGTCTTATTGTCCTTCGTTTGGGGGGGGGTTGTGTAGGAAAGTACCATCTTGCCTGGCATGTTACCCCCATTTTTCACTGTATATATGTTGTTTTAGTTGTATGTGTCACTGGGACCCTGGTAACCCAGGGCCCCAGTGCTCATAAGTGTGCCTGAATGTGTTACCTGTGTAGTGACTAACCGTCTCACTGAGGCTCTGCTAATCAGAACCTCAGTGGTTATGCTCTCTCATTTCTTTCCAAATTGTCACTAACAGGCTAGTGACGATTTTTTCCAATTTACATTGGCTTACTGGAACACCCTTATAATTCCCTAGTATATGGTACTGAGGTACCCAGGGTATTGGGGTTCCAGGAGATCCCTATGGGCTGCAGCATTTCTTTTGCCACCCATAGGGAGCTCTGACAATTCTTACACAGGCCTGCCACTGCAGCCTGAGTGAAATAACGTCCACGTTATTTCACAGCCATTTTACACTGCACTTAAGTAACTTATAAGTCACCTATATGTCTAACCTTTACCTGGTAAAGGTTAGGTGCAAAGTTACTTAGTGTGAGGGCACCCTGGCACTAGCCAAGGTGCCCCCACATTGTTCAGAGCCAATTCCCTGAACTTTGTGAGTGCGGGGACACCATTACACACGTGAACTACATATAGGTCACTACCTATATGTAGCTTCACAATGGTAACTCCGAATATGGCCATGTAACATGTCTATGATCATGGAATTGCCCCCTCTATGCCATCCTGGCATAGTTGGCACAATCCCATGATCCCAGTGGTCTGTAGCACAGACCCTGGTACTGCCAAACTGCCCTTCCTGGGGTTTCACTGCAGCTGCTGCCAACCCCTCAGACAGGCATCTGCCCTCCTGGGGTCCAGCCAGGCCTGGCCCAGGATGGCAGAACAAAGAACTTCCTCTGAGAGAGGGTGTGACACCCTCTCCCTTTGGAAAATGGTGTGAAGGCAGGGGAGGAGTAGCCTCCCCCAGCCTCTGGAAATGCTTTGTTGGGCACAGAGGTGCCCAATTCTGCATAAGCCAGTCTACACCGGTTCAGGGGACCCCTTAGCCCTGCTCTGGCGCGAAACTGGACAAAGGAAAGGGGAGTGACCACTCCCCTGACCTGCACCTCCCCTGGGAGGTGTCCAGAGCTCCTCCAGTGTGCTCCAGACCTCTGCCATCTTGGAAACAGAGGTGCTGCTGGCACACTGGACTGCTCTGAGTGGCCAGTGCCACCAGGTGGCGTCAGAGACTCCTTGTGATAGGCTCCTTCAGGTGTTGCTAGCCTATCCTCTCTCCTAGGTAGCCAAACCCTCTTTTCTGGCTATTTAGGGTCTCTGTCTCTGGGGAAACTTTAGATAACGAATGCAAGAGCTCATCCGAGTTCCTCTGCATCTCTCTCTTCACCTTCTGCCAAGGAATCGACTGCTGACCGCGCTGGAAGCCTGCAAACCTGCAACATAGTAGCAAAGACGACTACTGCAACTCTGTAACGCTGATCCTGCCGCCTTCTCGACTGTTTTCCTGCTTGTGCATGCTGTGGGGGTAGTCTGCCTCCTCTCTGCACCAGAAGCTCCGAAGAAATCTCCTGTGGGTCGTCGGAATCTTCCCCCTGCAACCGCAGGCACCAAAAAGCTGCATTACCGGTCCCTTGGGTCTCCTCTCAGCATGACGAGCGAGGTCCCTTGAATCCAGCTACTCTGTCCAAGTGACCCCCAAAGTCCAGTGACTCTTCAGTCCAAGTTTGGTGGAGGTAAGTCCTTGCCTCACCTCGCTGGGCTGCATTGCTGGGAACCGCGACTTTTGCAGCTACTCCGGCCCCTGTGCACTTCCGGCGGAAATCCTTTGTGCACAGCCAAGCCTGGGTCCACGGCACTCTAACCTGCATTGCACGACTTTCTAAGTTGGTCTCCGGCGACGTGGGACTCCTTTGTGTAACTTTGGGTGAGCACCGTTTCACGCATCCTCGTAGTGCCTGTTTCTGGCACTTCTCCGGGTGCTACCTGCTGCTGAGAGGGCTCCTTGTCTTGCTCGACGTCCCCTCTCTCTCCTGGTCCAATTTGCGACCTCCTGGTCCCCCCAGGGCCACAGCAGCGTCCAAAAACGCTAACCGCACGATTTGCAGCTAGCAAGGCTTGTTGGCGTTCTTTCGGCGGGAAAACACTTCTGCACGACTCTCCACGGCGAGAGGGATCCGTCCACCAAAGGGGAAGTCTCTAGCCCTTTTCGTTCCTGCAGAAACCTCAGCTTCTTCTGTCCAGTAGAAGCTTCTTTGCACCCGCAGCTGGCATTTCCTGGGCATTTGCCCATCTCCGACTTGCTTGTGACTTTTGGACTTGGTCCCCTTGTTCCACAGGTACCCTAGATTGGAAATCCACAGTTGTTGCATTGTTGGTTGGTGTCTTTCCTGCATTATTCCTCTAACACGACTTCTTTGTCCTTAGGGGAACTTTAGTGCACTTTGCACTCACTTTTCAGGGTCTTGGGGAGGGTTATTTTTCTAACTCTCACTATTTTCTAATAGTCCCAGCGACCCTCTACAAGGTCACATAGGTTTGGGGTCCATTCGTGGTTCGCATTCCACTTTTGGAGTATATGGTTTGTGTTGCCCCTATCCCTATGTTTCCCCATTGCATCCTATTGTAACTATACATTGTTTGCACTGTTTTCTAAGACTATACTGCATATTTTTGCTATTGTGCATATATATCTTGTGTATATTTCCTATCCTCTCACTGAGGGTACACTCTAAGATACTTTGGCATATTGTCATAAAAATAAAGTACCTTTATTTTTAGTATAACTGTGTATTTGTGTTTTCTTATGATATTGTGCAAGTGACACTTGTGGTACTGTAGTAGCTTCACACGTCTCCTAGTTCAGCCTAAGCTGCTCTGCTAAGCTACCATTATCTATCAGCCTAAGCTGCTAGACACCCTATACACTAATAAGGGATAACTGGGCCTGGTGCACGGTGCAAGTACCCCTTGGTACTCGCTACAAGCCAGTCCAGTCTCCTACAGGAAGCGGTCGACAACCTGTCCCAAGGAAAGCCGTTCTCGTTACCCCCACCAGTGGCCTCAGTGGTAACGGATGCTTCCACTCTAGGGTGGGGAGCTCATCTGGGGGACCTGGAGGTCAAAGGCCTTTGGTCTCCGGTAGAACAGAGATTTCACATCAATCTGTTGGAATTGCGGGCTGTACGTCTGGCTCTCAAGGCCTTCCTCCCTTCCATTTGCGGTCAGTCAGTCCAGATTCTGACGGACAACACTACTGCGATGTGGTATATAAACAAGCAGGGAGGCGTGGGGTCGTATCATCTCTGCAGAGAAGCTCTTCAACTCTGGTCCTGGCTTCAGGACCACAAGATTTGCTTGGTAGCACATCATTTGGCCGGAGCTCTGAACGTGCGTGCAGGCGTTCTCAGTCGATGCAACTCGGTCGACCACGAGTGGCGTCTTCATCCAGATGTGGTTCTGTACATCTTCCAGATGTGGGGATATCCACCGATAGATCTGTTTGCAACTCAGGAGAACGCGCAGTGCCCGTTATTTTGCAGCCTCCAGTATCCGGTGCAAGGAGCTTTGGGGGACGCGTTTCAGATGTCCTGGAACGGTCAGTTGCTTTACGCGTTTCATCCCATACCCCTAATTCCTCGAGTTCTGAGGAAGATCCGCCAAGACCGAGCCCAGGTCATCTTGATAGCTCCGGATTGGCCGAGAAGGGTGTGGTACACAGACCTTCTCCAACCCTCTCAGTGCTCTCCGCTCCATCTCCCTTACAGGGTGGACCTCCTCTCGCAGTCGCAGGGGCAGATTCTACACCCCCACCTCCAGAGCCTGCACCTTCATGCCTGGAGATTGAACGGGGCAATCTGAGTGCTTTTTCTCTCCCACCAGAAGTGGTGTATGTTATTTTATCGGCCAGGCGACACTTCACCAAATCGATCTATGCAAGTTGTTGGGCTAAATTTATATGCTGGTGTGGAGAGAATAGAATTGATCCCTTAAAGGCTTGTTTGTCTGACATATTGTCATTTGCTCTTTGCCTGGCACAGAAGGGTTGTGCGGTTGCCACAGTCAAGGGTTATTTATCTGCACAGTCGGCTTTTCGGTGCCTTCCTGATCAGCCTTCCCTCTTTAAATCTCCTATTGTTTTAAGATTTCTAAAGGGTCTTACTAACAAATTTCCACCATCACCATTCGTAATGCCTCAGTGGGACCTTAATTTGGTATTAACATTTTTAATGGGGTCCCCGTTTGAACCGATGCATTCTTGCTCCTTGCGGTTGCTAGTTCTCAAAACTGTTTTCTTGGTGGCCATAACATCGGCCAGAAGGGTTAGTGAGCTTCAGGCTCTTAGCGTAGAGCCCCCATACCTTTCTTTCTATAGGGATAAAGTGGTGTTAAGGACCAAGGCGGCTTTCCTCCCGAAGGTTGTTACACCCTTTCACCTGGGGCAGTCTATTACTCTCTCTTCCTTTTACCCTCCACCTCATCCATCCAAGGAGGAAGAGAGGCTCCACCGGCTGGATCCACGAAGAGCGCTGAGCTTCTATGTCGACAGGACGAAGGAGTTGAGGCAAGATGATCAGCTCTTCGTTGGATACGTGGGGAAGAGGAAAGGTAGAGCTGTCCACAAGAGAACGCTATCCAAGTGGGTCCTTCTATGTATTAAGATTTGTTATTCTTTGGCGAAGAAAGAACCACCTGTGGGGCTTCGTGCCCACTCCACTAGAGCTAAGGCTGCTTCTTCGGCTTTAGCTAGGGGTGTTCCTGTGGCTGACATCTGCAGGGCAGCGACTTGGGCGTCCCTCCATACTTTTGTTAAACATTACTGTTTTGATTCTGAGGTTAGGAGGGATGGTCATTTTGCTCCCTTGGTGCTGCGGGATTTCTTGGTTTGACCATTCGGGCACCCACCTCCGGAGGTAGTACTGCTTTGGGACTCTATTCTTTAGGTGAGGAATCCACAGGTAGGTGTATCCATCAGAAGAATAAGTTACTTACCTTCGGTAACGCTTTTTCTGATGGATACAGTAACTACCTGTGGATTCCTCACGGTCCCACCCTCCACCCCGTTGCCTGGCTGGTCATACCAAGAAATCCTTGGGTGAGCATTCTTTGCCTTGTATATATGTTTATACCTGAATCATGTATATAGTTGTGGCATCTATATATACATTTCTTTTTCAAATTTAGATAGCTTAAGGAAAACTTGTTTGGACTTGACTGACATATTTTACTCTTGTATAGAGCAATTATTACTGTTATCTGACTTTATTAAATGTTCTGTTTTCATTCATTTGAGATGACTATGTTCTCTTTAGGGTCAACCTGATCGCCTCTATGGCACGTAAAAAATGGTGATAGCTGACATCTGCACGTCGACGAGGGCTTCTTATTGCCTAGATGATGTCATACGGCATGAAGTCGGGCGATTGTGACGTCATTGTCGGCATGCAGAGCTAGAAGAAATTGCCGTTGAGGCTGGCACGAGGGGAGAATTCTTTAGGAGAGGAATCCACAGGTAGTTACTGTATCCACCAGAAAAAGCGTTACCGAAGGTAAGTAACTTATTTGTTTGGTCCGCGATTCGTTCTTTATTCAGTTCTCAGAAGATGACTTGAGTAACCTCTGTTTTCATTATCAGGGTCACATCATCTTTGGCCTGAATATGGACGTTGTAATTCAGTTTCATTTTGGTCGTTGAACAGGCTTTTTCATCAGCTCTCTATCATAAGGGCGTAGATTTCTCAGTGTCGAGACAAATTTGCCTCTCTAAAGGTCAATAACATATACACAACGAGCAATCTTTTCTTTTCACAGTCCCATCCCACAGCTAACCCATCATGACAATCCGGTAGTAACTTTGTGAGTAACCTGGGGGGGAGTTCTGAGTCATAGATTGGTGTCTTGATACTTCCTATTCTACAGAGAGCAAAACAGATGTACATACCATGCCTATGGTGCAATGCTGTGCCAATGCAAACCAAGGTCTAGTCTTATTCAGACATGCTTAGAGGAAACTCTTAGTTTAGTCTGGAAGTGCAGAAAACCATGAGGTTCTGTCCAAGCCTAAAATATCCAATAGTGGTTTGGCTTGCTCGAAATCTGGCAGTTACCGAACCAACTAGACTTGTACATGTACAAACAACTCTGCGGTGCCCGAGTTTCTTAATGTACCAAGGGCAGGACAAATCTCACCTAGAAAGCTTCTTCCAGACGTATTGGTTCCATTTTCCTCTTTTTGTTTAGCGTCGTTATATACTCTATGGTACCCTGGATCACTACAGATCAGGGACATGTCCATCCTGCAATGGTTTTGTCAGAGGTTCAGCTTCTGAATACATTCTCTGAATGCATGGCATCTGTATTTGGCAAACACTACTTTCAGAGAAGCCTACCCAATACTCCTAACCAAATACTGATCAACCTCTGTCTACCCCAGAATGTGGTTTTCCAGATGTTCAGGTCAGAACGCTTACCTGCAATTCGGACCACAGAAATAGGATTCTGAAAAACATCAAGGTATTCCTGGTAAGCCAGAGAGATGGACAAGGTCTAAGCAAAAGCAGAATGAGACTGGTCTTCAGTAAGTTAGCTCCTGTCAGAATAACCTAGGGGTTGTGTTATTCCGGTCAAGGTGCCCCATACACAGTGGCGCAATTAGGAGACGTGATCAGATCGAAGGAAATCATTTCTTTATGATCACCAAAGAAAATTAGGAGAGGAACACGAATGGCCTGATGTCATAGGAGCATCATCAGTAATTTGTACATGATCAGGAGAAGGCTTCTTCCTGACCGGAATTTGGAGTCTCTGGGCACAATTCAAGTCCTAAGCGTTCCAGATGCACCACAATCTAACAGAGCTGGAGCAGATGGACTGACGGGTATGAATTTGTAGAGTTAAATTCAACACACACCTGAAGCTTGACCCAACAGAGGATTAGATTTCCAAAGGTATTTGTTTAGTAGGCAGTATTGTTTTACAAAAAAAACAAAGGCCTTTGAAAATTCATATTTGTTTTTTGGCACCCAAAACAACATTCTGCTTCGTACAATGATGAAAAGATTTGCATGGTCAGTGTAGGAAGTTGGCTCTGTATATACTATCTCAAAGTTAGAGATAGTGTGCACAGAGTCCAAGGGTTCCCCTTAGAGGTTGATAGTGGCAAAATTAGATAATACTAATGCTCTATTTTTGTTTTACTGTGGTCGAGCAATAGGCTTATCAGAGGGTAGTGTTAAGCATTTGTTGTACACACACAGGCAATAAATGAGAACACACACTCAAAGACTTAACTTCAGGCCAATAGGTTTTTATATAGAAAAATATTATTTCCTTAATTTATTTCAGAACCACAAGATTCAGAATTTAGGTAAGTACATAAACTGTAAGGTACTTCACACAGGCAAAAATCAACAGTTCCTGGGGGAGGTAAGTATTGGTTAGTTTCTCAGGTAAGTACAGCACTTACAAGTTCAGTCTCCTGGGCACAGGTAGCCCACAGTTGGAGGTTCAAGGCAACCCCAAACCCTCAGCACCAGCAACCCAGGGCCGGTCAGGTGCAGAGGTCAAAGGAGGGCCCAAATAACATAGGCACCTATGGAGAACAGGGGTGCTCCGGTTCCATCTGCTAGCAGGTAGTACCTGTGTCCTCGGGGAGCAGACCAGGGGGGTTTTGTAGAGCACTGGTGGGGACACACACAGGCACAGAAAAATACACCCTCAGCGGCACAGGGGCTGCCGGGTGCAGTGTGCAAAGTAGGCATAGGGTTTGTCGTAGAAAACAGTGGAGGGACCCGGGGGTCTCTCTGGCGATGCAGGCAGGGCACAGGGGTGCTTCTCGGGCCACCCACCGACTGGGCTAGGATGAGGGCCGCCTGCTGGTCACTCCTGCACTGGTAGGTGGTTCCTCTCGGTCCTGGGGGCTGCGGGTCCAGTGCTTGGTCCAGGAGTCAGGTTCCTTTGTTACCAGGCAGTCGCGGCCAGGGGGAGCCTCTGGATCCTCTCTGTAGGCGTCACTGTCGGGGTGCAGGGAGGTCGACTTAGGGTGTCCACGTTGTTGGAGTCGCCTGGGAGTCCTCTCTGCGGTGTTGTTGTCCTGAACTCAAGTTGTGGGCGTCGGGTGCAGAGTGTGAAGACTCACGTTCTGGCAGGAAGTTGGAGTCTTTTTAAAGTTGCTTTCTTTGCTGTTGTTTCTGGACAGAGCCGCTGTCCTCTGGACCTTTAGGTACAGGTCAGTCCTCTGAGTCCCCAGAGGTCGCTGGTCCTGCTGGATGCATCACTGTGCAGATTCTTTGAGTTGAGAGACAGGCCGGTAGGGCTCGGGCCAAGTCAGTTGTCATCTCCGTCGTCTCTGCGGGCTTTCAGGTCAGCAGTCCTTATTCTTTCTTCAAGTTTCAGGAATCTGATTTCCTGGGTTCAGAGTCACCCCTAAATACTTAATTGTGTGTGTATGTCTGGAGGGCAATAGCCAATGGCTACTGTCCTGGATGGTGGCTACACCCTCTTTGTGCCTCCTCCCTGAGGGGATTGGGGCACATCCCTATTCCTATTGGGGGAATCCTCCAAAACAAGATGGAGGATTTCTTAAGGCAGGGGTCACCTCAGCTCAGAACACCATAGGGACTGTCCTGACTGGTGGGTGACTCCTCCTTGTTTTTCTCATTATCTCCTCTGGACTTGCCGCCAAAAGTGGGGGCTGTGTCCAGAGGGCCGGGCATCTCCACTAGCTGGAATGCAGTGGGGTGCTGGAACTACAAACATGAGCCTTTGAGGCTCACAGGCAGGTATTACAGTTCCTGCAGGGGGAGGTGAGAAGCACCTCCACCCAGTCCAGGCTTTGTTCCTGGTCACAGAGTGACAAAGGCACTCACCCCATGTGGCCAGAAACCCATCTGGTTGTGGCAGGCTGGCAGGAACTGGTCAGCCTAACACTAGGAATTGGACTGGTATACAGGGGGCATCTCTACGATGCCCTCTGTTTGCATTTTTCAATAAATCCCACACTGGCATCAGTGTGGATTTATTTTGCTGAGAAGTTTGATACCAAACTTCCCAGATTTCAGTGTAGCCATTATGGAACTGTGGAGTTTGTATTTGACAGACTCCCAGACCATATACTCCTTATGGCTACCTTGCACTTACAATGTCTAACATTTGGCGTAGGCACTGTAGGGGCATGGTGCTCATGCAACTATGCCCTAACCTGTGGAATAGTGCACTCTGCCTTAGGGCTGTAAGGCCTGCTAGAGGGGTGACGTACCTATGGCACAGGCAGTGGGATGTGGGCATGGCACCCTGAGGGGAGTGCCATGTCGACTTAGTCATTTTCTCCCCACCAGCACACACAAGCTGTGAGGCAGTGTTCATGTGCTGAGTGAGGGGTCCCTAGGGTGGCATAATACATGCTGCAGCCCTTAGAAACCTTCCCTGGCCACAGGGCTCTTGGTACTAGGGGTACCACTTACAAGGGACTTGGCTGTGTGCAAGGGCTGTGCCAATTGTGGGAACAAAGGTACAGTTTAGGGGAAGAACACTGGTACTCCCAGCACACTTCCAATCATAACTAACATCAACAAAAGGCAAAAAGTTAGAGGGTAACCATGCCATGAGAGGCATTTTCCTACAGTCAGGTCACCAAGGAATGTACGTTTTTTTTCACTTCTGCAGAAAGTTACTTTGAGTTACCATTAGCAAAAAAACTGTGCATTTTAAAAGGTTGTTTTTTGAGACACTGATGGAGTATTTGCGAAGACTACTGTTTTGCTTCTCATGTTCAATTTGTCTTTTTGAGAAGGCAGGTAATACCTTTTTACAGTCTAGAATAAATGTTAAGCGTTGCCATAAGAACCATTCCAACCAGCAACCTGTTTTTGCTGCAGTCCGAGGAATGTGTGCTACGTAGCTTTTTTTCATGGCAGATATCTTTTCTTATGCACATGCCAAGGAGTCTCAGAATTGCAGTTAGCCAGACTACACTGATAAACCAAGTAAGGACTAGTGGCATGCACAGAATGACCAGAGTCAACAAGACCCTCTGAGCTGAAGTATGCAGTGGTTGCAGGTGAAAGGAGAAAGGTGCGTTTTCGGAAAGTTTGGACCTCTCTATTAATAGTTTGTATTGGCTTATTCATTTTGACTGTGCGAATGAAGCAAGAAGACATCCAAAATATGTTATTAATAATTATGTATCTCTTCAGCCCTGTGCACACCTACAATCTTCCCAATGTTCATTTTCTTTGAAAGTTGTCTCATATACTGATAAAGAGAGTCATTTCGACATTCTTTGTTTTCAGAACATGAGGATGATGTGGAGAGCCCAGTGCCCGAAGTTGTCAAGAAACGAAAAAGAGGACCAAAAAAACAGAAGGAAAACAAATCGGGGAAACCGAGGAAGCGAAAGAAACTGGTAGGTGATGCTTAACAGTGCCCATTTTCTACTACTTTCGGTCCAATTGAATAGGTCCTTTTTATACTCTAGTGGACTTTGATTGTTATCCATGCTGCTCTATGTCACATGTTGTCTTGCCTGATTACACATAATACAAGTACAAAAATTATTGGTCTATAATCTCTACAGTGCAAACTGCCTATTCCCTACTACTTCATGTGTGTTTCCTCACATGTATTATAAGTCCTGTCTGTTCACAAATCTCTTGGCAGATGCTCTTAACATTGCTTTGATCCAGTTTTGGTTTTGCTTGCACACTTCTGCATATGCATCCTGATACACTAGCATCTTCCATTCATAATTAATCTATTGGGGCTTGTACCATACACTCACCTGTTAACTCACCTTCTTAGATTCTCATGTGCATCATATTATAAGGCTTTGTTGAAATGTATACCCTGTTTTCAAAATTAAAATTCCATTTGTTAATCATATATAAATGTAAACTTCCTCCCTCAAACTCACAAAGACTCTCACTTGCAAACTCAAGCTGGTGTGAACTTGCAAAACATTGTATGCTCCCTTCCTATGAGCTTTTCTGCATCATGGCTTTGGAGGGGAATGATGAGTGCAATTGTTCCTTATTATGTGGCCTTTATTCTGACTAGTGATGTGATGAAGCTATGAGCTCCATTCCCCCTGGAAGCTTCCATAGCTGTGCTTAGCTACTTCACATGCATGAGTGGAATTTACAGTGCCCTGGTCCTCTCTTCAGAGTTTTCCAGATACTTTGTTTAGATTCTTCCTTGGAGTCTCTTTCTCTCACACCCCTAGTTTCAGAAGATGTGATTGGCCTGTCTGTTGAGGGAAGGGGGTGGGGCTGTGAGCCCTGGGCCTTGGTACGTTTGTTTGAATGGTTGACACACCTTCTAAGAAAAGGGTCATGTTGTGAGCATGTGAGACTTGCAAGGTAAAAAGCATTTACTGCTAGCATTACTACAATTGTGCCAAACAATTAGGTCTACAAGACGTTTCCATCCAAACCCTAAGGGATGTGAAGAAATTATTTCAGTTTGCCTTGAATATGCCCATGTATTGCAAGGAGTCAATAAGGCGTTTTTCTAGATTGCCAAAAGAAAAATCTAGAGCATGTGAAATTAGTCTGCTCCAACAATCCTGTTAGAGCTTCTTCAGCTGAAATAGTCTACGTTCACCATGAAACCCTATACTTCTGCTGTAGAGCAACAGATCTACTTTGGGTCAGAAAGCTGAGTCAAAATTAAAAAATAAAAACTTTTGGATACCTTGCATTCCGGACTGTTATTGAAGATCATTTCACTTCAGCCATCTATGGCTTTAAGGTTGACAGTCAAGCCTTTTAGTTCACCAAGAACACAGTTGTCCACAACATTTTAGGACCAAACACTGCTTTAATGAATTAGCATCACAATCTGTTTTTGTGACAAGAACATATTTGCAATTACTCCAGTATTAGAACTTTCATAGATTCACATGCTTGAATCATTCCCCGTCGTTGGGATAGGAGCCCTTGGTACATCAAAATAGCAATATAGAAGCAACTGCAATAAAAAAGGCCCAAAGGCTTCCACTTTAGTAGCCTATCCTTGTCTCTATGAGTAAAAGGGACCAAAGCAAGTCCCAGCCAATCAGGCTTCCCCTCCCTCTAGAACCCTCCTGTGAGAAGCTCCATTCCCTCAGATTTTCTACCACATGTCATGCTAGGGAGTCTCTATTCAAATATCCTGAGAAGTCTGTCTCTACAGTTTTTTCTTCAAAAGAAGGAATATTTCTTCTGCAAATAAGGTTTCATCTTTTTCCCTGGCCTAAGGGAATTATATTTTATCAAAATTCGACATGTCAGACAAGGAAAAGAAAAGCCTTTTTAGAGCCTGCAAAACCTGTAGGAAGTTGGCTCTGTATATACTATTTCAAAGTGAGAAATAGTGTGCACAGAGTCCAAGGGTTCCCTTTAGAGGTAAGACCGTGGCAAAATTAGATAATTCTAATGCTCTATTTTGTGGTAGTGTGGTCGAGCAGTAGGCTTATCAGAGAGTAGTGTTAAACATTTGTTGTACACAAACACAGGCAATAAATGAGGAACACACACTCAAAGACTTACTCCAGGCCAATAGGTTTTTATATTGAATAATATCTTTTCTTAGTTTATTTTAAGAACCACAGGTTCAAAATTTACAGTAAACACTTTAAATGTAAGGTACTTCACTTAGATACTTTAGGAACTTTGAATAAAAGCAATATCATATACAGCCTTTGTAAAAATGGCAATAAGCTATTTTCAAAGTGGACACAGTGCAAAAATCAACAGTTCCTGGAGGAGGTAAGTAAAGGCTAGATTATGAGGTAAGTAAAACACTAACAAGTATCAGTTCTGGGGCATAGGCAGCCCACCGTTGGGGGTTCAAGGCAACCCCAAAGTTACCACACCCGCAGCTCAGGGCCGGTCAGGTGCAGAGGTCAAAGAGGTGCCCAAAACACCTAGGTGCCTATGGAGAACAGGGGTGCTCCGGTTCTAGTCTACCAGCAGGTAAGTACCTGCGTCCTCGGGGGGGCAACCAGGGGGGTTTTGTAGAGCACTGGGGGGGACACAAGTAGGCACACAAAACACACCCTCAGCGGCACAGGGGCGTCCGGGTGCAGTGTGCAAAGCAGGCGTCGGGTTTCAGGTAGGAATCAATGGAGGGACCCGGGGTTCACTCTAGCGGTGCAGGCAGACACAGGGGGGGCTTCTCGGGACAGCCACTACCTTGGCAAGGCAGAGGGTCGCCTGGGGGGTCACTCCTGCGCTGAGGTTCGGTTCCTTTAGGTCCTGGGGGCTGCAGTGTTGGTTCCAGGCGTCGGGTCACTTGTTACAGGCAGTTGCCGTCAGGGGGATCCTCTGGATTCTCTCTGCATGCGTCGCTGTGAGGGTCAGGGGGGGTCGTCTGGTTACTCATGGGCTCGCAGTCGCCAGGGAATCCTCCCTGAGGTGTTTGTTCTCTGGATCTCGAGCCAGGAGCGTCGGGTGCAGAGTGTGAAGTCTCACGCTTCCGGCGGGAAACGTGCAGTCTTGGAAAGTTGCTTCTTTGTTGCAAAGAAGTAGCTGGTTTTGAAC
The DNA here is from genome assembly GCF_031143425.1 of Pleurodeles waltl. NCBI lineage: Eukaryota > Metazoa > Chordata > Amphibia > Caudata > Salamandridae > Pleurodeles > Pleurodeles waltl. The sequence goes on along the minus strand of NC_090451.1, from coordinate 682,011,118 downwards.
AGGGCTGCTGTTCACTGGAGTTTCTTGGTCCTTTAGTCCAGGGCAGTCCTCTGAGGCTTCAGAGGTCGCTAGTCCCTGTCTGATGCGCCGCTGGTTGCAAGTTTTCGAAGTTGGAGACAGGCCGGTAGGGCTGGGGCCAAAGCAGTTGTCGTCTTCCTCCTTCTCTGCAGGCTTGTAGGTCAGCAGTCCTTCTTGTTTCTCCAGGTTGCAGGAATCTGATTTCCTGGGATCTGGGGTGCCCCTAAATACTGAATTTAGGGGTGTGTTTAGGTCTGGGGGGCAGTAGCCAATGGCTACTGTCCTTGTGGGTGGCTACACCCTCCTTGTGCCTCCTCCCTGAGAGGAGGGGGGCACATCCCTATTCCTATTGGGGGCATACACCAAAATCAAGATGGAGGATTTCTAAAGGCAGGGGTCACCTCAGCTCAGGCCACCTTAGGGGCTGTCCTGACTGGTGGGTGACTCCTCCTTGTTTTTCTCATTATCTCCTCTAGCCTTGCTGCCAAAAGTGGGGGCAGTGGCCGGAGGGGCGGGCATCTCCACTAGCTGGAATGCCCTGGGACGCTGTAACAAAAGGGGCGAGACTTTGAAGCTCACCGCCAGGTGTTACAGTTCCTGCAGGGGGAGGTGTGAAGCACCTCCACCCGGTACAGGCTTTGTTCCTGGCCACAGAGCGACAAAGACACTCTTCCCATGTGGCCAGCAACATGTTTGGTGTGTGGCAGGCTGGCAAAAACTGGTCAGTCTACACTAGAAGTCGGATTGGTATTCAGGGGGCATGTCTAAGATGCCCTCTGGGTGTATGTTACAATAAATTGCACACTGGCATCAGTGTGCATTTATTGTGCTGAGAAGTATGATGCCAAACTTCCCAGATTTCAGTGTAGCCATTATGGAACTGTGGAGTTCGTGTTTGACAAACTCCCAGACCATATACTCTTATGGCTACCCTGACAATGTCTGAGGTTTTGCTTAGACACTGTAGGGGCATAGTTCTCATGCACATATGCCCTCACCTGTGGTATAGTGAACCTTCCTTAGGGCTTTAAGGCCTGCTAGAGGGGTGACTTACCTATGCCACAGCCAGTGTGAGGTTGGCAGGGCACCCTGAGGGGAGTACCATGTTGACTTAGTCATTTTCTCCCCACCAGCACACACAAACTGTGAGGCAGTGTGCATGTGCTAAGTGAGCAGTCCCCAGGGTGGCATAAGACATGCTGCAGCCCTTAGAGGCCTTCCCTGGCATCAGGGCCCCTGGTACCAGGGGTACCAGTTACAAGGGGACTTACCTGAATGCCAGGGTTGTGCCAATTGTGGAGACAAAGGTACAGGTTAGGGAAAGAGCACTGGTGCTGGGGCCTGGTTAGCAGGGTCCCAGCTCACTTTCAATCATAACTTGGCATCAGCAAAGGCAAAACGTTAGGGGGTAATCATGCAGAGGAGGCATTTCCTTACAAAACCTGTGGAAAAAAGAGACCTAATTTTGAAGGTCTACACAAGGACTGCATTTGTTGCCTCTATCCTGATCAGGTAGCCAAAGACTGTAAGGTATGCAGAACTTTCTCTAACAAAATCCGCAAGGACAGGGAGGGTAGGCTACTGGTTTGGCTGCAGTAATTGAAATCCAGATCAAACCCTGTGTCTGGTTCTGACAGTGAGGAATCCTCCTCCTCATCAAGAATGTACCAAAAAAGAGGCAGATCTCCTCAGGCTCAGCATTCTGAGGATCCACCTAAAAAAGCTCACAAAAAGACACAACAGGTGTCTTCTAAAGCTTACAGCCCTTCCAGTTCTCCACACAGGAGTTCTGCTTCATCCAAAAGAGACTCTAAGGAGCGTTCTGCTTCCTCAGAATGCAGCAAAAGAGCCTTTTCTGATGGATACAACTACCTGTGGATTCCTCACCTCATGAATACTCCCATGGCGCCAGCATTCGACGGAAATCTTCTTACTAGTCTCTGCACGTCGACGAGGACGTCACTGTCGCCCACGCGACGCCGTCTGACGTCATACAGGCAATAAGAGGTCCTCGACGACGTGCAGACGTCAGTTCCCTTTTTTCCGTGCATTCGAAACGGTTATCTTCGAGGGAGCAACTGTTACTCTTGCGGTTACAGTGTATATCTTGCTGCGTACTCTTTCTCTGTGGAAATAATGTCGCAGAGAAAGTCTGGATTTAAGCCTTGTCGTGAGTGTGGAGGCAAGATGTCGGTGACGGATCCTCATTCCGATTGCCTTTGGTGTTTGAGCTCCGACCACGACGTCTCGACTTGTGATTCATGTCAGCACATGAATCCGAAGGCCCTTAAAGAACGTGAGGCGAAGCTGTTTATGGCCAAGTCAAAGGAGAAGCATCACAAGAAGTCTTCTCCAAGACATCGGCGTCATCGAGACTCCCGGCGCCGTAGAGAATCTCGGCGTCATTCAAGGGAGGCTCGTTCCAGGTCTCCGGATCGGCGCCGAAGGACATGGGAGGTCAGCCCCACGGTGACGCCGCATCCTTCGACGCCGTTGCCCTCTCCGGCGTCTCCAACTTCGCCTGGACAGGCGTCGGTGATTGAGGTATTGGAGCCTCAAGTGTTTTCTCCGGCGCAGACGCCGAGGCCGGCGTCGGGGTCGCCTCCGAGACAGGCACCCCAGTATCTGGCTTTTCCCACCCCTGGAGCCGATAGTTCCGCATTCTTGAATGCGATGTATGCCATCTTCCAACAGATGGCTCCAGGGGGTGCTCCGGCTGGGCCTTTGGCCTTTTCTTTGGGTGATCCTGCGCCTCTTCGGCCGGCACCCTTTATGCCCTTTCTCCCGTTTGGGAACGTGGGCTCGGCGCCAGTGTCGGCGCCGGTGGCCGCTCCGGTGGCTTCGGAGGGATTGGCCCCAGGGATTTCCATCCCGTCGACGTCGAGATTTCGGCCTGTGACTCCGGTGGGTCCATCCGTTTCAACTGCTCTTCAGTCGGCGCCGAAGTTACCTGTGGCGCCGGATGCGGCGTCGGTGGCTTCGGAAGATCGGCGCCGATCTCCGACTTCGGCGGAGGTATTGTCGACTCCGCGGATTGAGCAACGACTGCATTCAAGGAGGCGTGCTCTACGGGTACTAGAAGAGCAGGAGTACCAACGAGCCCTAGAGGAAGGAGAGCTAGAGGACTCGGGTGATGGGCTGCGTGGACTGGAGTCGGCCAGTGGGCTGGACACTTCCCCTGAGTGGGACCTTTCGTCCCCGGGGGAATATACTGAGGAAGCTGCTTCCTTTCATACAGTGGTACGGAAGGCAGCTAGTTTTTTGGACCTGCCTTTGCCGGTGGTGGAGGCGAAACAAAACCTTTTGACAGAGGTGTTGTATCCGGCCTCAGCCGCGGCGGAGCCTCTGTTACCTTTTAATGACGCTCTGCTGGATCCGGTTTTAGAGGTGTGGAAGAGGCCGGCATCTTCCCCAGCAGTTCACAGAGCCGTGGCCAGGAGGTATCGGACGGCTCCAACTGATCCTGGTTTCCTATCTAGGCACCCTACGCCGGAGAGCTTGGTTGTGCAGGCCTCCTGTTCGTCCAAGTCAGCGCCTGGTTCTTTTCCGACGGTGCCTGGGGACAGAGATTCAAAAAAGCTAGAGGCGCAGTCGAAGAAGATTTTTTCGTCCTGCAGTCTGGCATTAAAAGCCACCAATGCAACCTGTATCCTGGGGAGGTATATTCATGCTCTGATGGATGACATCTCCTCTTCGTTTACAGAGCTTCCCCAGGGTCTTTTGGATCTTGTCTCTGATGCCCAGGCTGCTGCGACCCAAATTATCCAGACGGGACTGGATACCACCGACTCGGTAGCCAGAGCAATGGGCACATCTGTGGTGGAAAGGAGACAGGCCTGGCTCCGTAACTCGGGCTTTTCGGCAGATGTACAGTCCACATTGTTGGATCTCCCGTTTGATGGGGACAAACTGTTTGGGGCTAAGGCTGATTCGGCCTTGGAACGTTTTAAGGAGAGCAGGGCCACGGCTAAGTCGTTGGGACTCCAAGCTCCTTCTTCCACGGCCTCTTCCAGATTCTTCAGGAGGTTTCGTGGATTTGGGCGTGGCTCTTCCTCCTCTTCCTTTCGGGGAAGATATCAGCAACCTGCCTCTTCCCATCCCTATAGATCTTTTAGGGGGAGGGGTAGGGTCCGCACCAGGGGAGCCTCTCAGCAGCACTCTGCCTCTTCCTCATCCTCTGGCGGGGTGCAGCAGGGGAAGCAGCCTTAGGCTTCCACCATTTCCCACTCACTCCTCTCCTGTAGGGGGAAGATTACAGCATTTTCTCACCAAATGGGAGACTGTTACGTCGGACACTTGGGTTCTCAGTGTTGTGGGAAAAGGCTACACCCTTCCCTTTCGGGAGTTTCCGCCCCTCATCCCGCCCCGCCCTTCGTATTGTTCACAAGAACACCTCCTGTTGCTAGAACAGGAGGTAGAAGTCCTCCTTTTAAAGGGCGCGGTGGAGTTGGTCCCGGAGCAGGAAAGGGGTCAAGGAGTTTACTCAAGGTATTTCCTGATTCCCAAGAAGGATGGTCGTTTGAGACCAATTCTGGACCTGAGGATCTTGAATTGGTTCCTCAAGCAGGAAAAGTTCAAGATGCTGACCCTAGCACAGGTGCTTTTGGCGTTGAACATGGAAGACTGGATGGTGTCTGTCGACTTGCAGGATGCTTACTTTCATATCCCGATACTCAAGTCACACAGGAAGTATCTCCGGTTTGTGGTGGGATCGCAACACTACCAGTTTGCGGTCCTTCCGTTTGGTCTTACTTCAGCACCTCGAGTCTTCACGAAGGTGATGTCGGTGGTTGCGGCAGAGCTCAGAAGGAAGGGGATAGCAGTATTCCCTTACTTGGACGATTGGTTGATCAAAGCCAAGTCCCCGGAGCTTGTGTTGCGTCATCTGCAGTCAACAACCCAGTTGTTGTTCGACCTGGGCTTTTCGGTGAACGAGCCCAAATCTCACCTAGAGCCCTCTCAGCGCCTCCTGTTCATAGGGGCAGTACTGGATATAACATTGGGTCGGGCCTTTCCTCCGCCTCAGCGGATTCAAGATATTCAGGATTTGGTTCCAATGTTTCGAAATGGAGCGGTAGTTCCAGTCCTCAAGGTCCTTCGTCTGCTCGGTCTTTTTGCCTCCTGCATTCTGTTGGTCACGCATGCTCGCTGGCACATGAGGGCTCTTCAGTGGTGCCTCCGAAGGCAGTGGTCTCAACACAGAGGGGATCTAGAGGGTACTGTCAAGATCTCCAGAGATGCTGCTGTGGATTTGAAGTGGTGGATTGCAAGCAACAATCTTTCACAAGGAAAGCCGTTCCAGCAGTCGCCACCAGTGGCCACAGTCATAACGGATGCTTCCACTCTAGGGTGGGGAGCTCATCTGGGGGATCTGGAGATCAAAGGTCTTTGGTCTCCAGAGGAACAGATTTTTCACATCAATCTGTTAGAGTTACGGGCTGTACATCTGGCTCTCAAGGCCTTCCTCCCTTCCCTTCGTGGTCAGTAGGTACAGGTCCTAACGGACAATACTACCACGATGTGGTACATAAACAAGCAGGGAGGAGTGGGGTCGTACCTTCTCTGCAGAGAAGCTCTTCGACTATGGTCCTGGGCAAAGGACCATCGGATTTGCTTGATAGCAAACCATCTGGCCGGAGTTTTGAACGTGCACGCGGACAGTCTCAGTCGCCACTTCTCGGCAGACCACGAGTGGCGTCTCCATCCAGATCAAGTCCGTTTAATCTTCCAGAAGTGGGGGTTTCCTCGGGTAGATCTGTTCGCCACTCGAGAGAACGCGCATTGTCCGTTGTTCTGCAGCCTTCAGTATCCGATGCAGGAAGCATTGGGGGACGCGTTTCAAATGACCTGGTGCGGCCAGTTGCTTTACGCGTTTCCTCCCATACCCTTGATTCCTCGAGTATTGAGGAAGATTCGCCAAGACCGGGCTCTAGTAATCTTAATAGCTCCGGATTGGCCAAGGAGGGTGTGGTACTCCGACCTTCTCCAACTCTCAATGTGCCCGCCGCTCCGTCTCCCTTTCAGGGCAGACCTCCTCTCACAGTCGCAGGGGCAGGTTCTACACCCCAACCTCCAGAGTCTGCACCTACATGCCTGGAGATTGAACGGGGCAACCTGAGTTCCTTCTCTCTCCCGCCTGAGGTAGTGGATGTTATATTAGCGGCCAGGCGACACTCCACTAAATCTATCTACGCTAATAGGTGGTCTAAATTTGTTGCGTGGTGTGGAGAGAGGCAGATTGATCCTTTACATGCTCATCTATCGGACGTTTTGTCTTTTGCTCTATCTCTGGCGCAGAAAGGTTGTGCAGTGGCTACCATTAAAGGTTATTTATCGGCCTTGTCAGCCTTCATATGTCTTCCAGACCAACCATCTTTATTTAAATCCCCTATTGTTATCAGATTCTTGAAAGGTCTTCTAAATCAATATCCTCCAAAGCCATTCGTTATGCCGCAATGGGATTTGTCCTTAGTCCTGACTTTCCTTATGGGGTCCCCTTTTGAACCTATGCATTCTTGCCCCTTGAGGTATTTGGTTTTAAAAACAGTCTTCCTGATAGCTATAACATCAGCAAGGAGAGTGAGTGAGTTGCAGGCCTTATCAGTAAAACCCCCTTATACAACTTTTTATGGGGATAAGGTGGTGTTGAGGACCAAGGCTGCTTTCCTCCCGAAGGTTGTTTCACCCTTCCATTTGGCTCAGGCAATTACTTTGTCCACGTTCTATCCTCCGCCTCATCCTTCCAAAGAGGAAGAAAGACTGCACCGTCTGGACCCAAAGAGAGCGTTGAGCTTCTTTATCGATAGAACAAGGGATTTCAGGCTGGAGGATCAGCTGTTTATTGGATACGTGGGCAAGAGGAGAGGAAAGGCAGTCCACAAGAGAACACTATCCAGGTGGGTTGTTCTTTGCATTAAAATATGTTACTCTTTGGCAAAGAAGGATCCTCCTGAGGGCATTAGAGCTCATTCCACCAGAGCTAAGTCGGCCACTTCGGCCTTAGCCAGAGGTGTTCCTGTGGTCGACATCTGCAAGGCCGCAACTTGGTCGTCCCTTCACACTTTTGCAAAACATTACTGTTTAGATTCTGAGGTTAGAAGGGACGGCCATTTTGCACGGTCAGTGCTGCAGGATTTCTTGGTTTGACCATTTAGGCACCCACCGCCGGGCGTGGTACTGCTTTGGGACTCTATTCATGAGGTGAGGAATCCACAGGTAGTTGTATCCATCAGAAGAACGAGTTACTTACCTTCGGTAACGACTTTTCTGGTGGATACATTAGCTACCTGTGGATTCCTCACGGTCCCACCCGCCTCCCCGTTGCCTTTATGGTCTTGCCAAGTAATCCTTGAGTGCGCTCCTCTTGGTCTTTGAGGGTGCAATAGATGTATATATAATATATTTATATATATATATGTATATATGTTTTTATCTTTATGTATATACTTGGTGTGTGTATATATTTTAAAAGAGAGAGTTTTATATATATATATATATGTACATAAAAAGATTTACAGTTATTCATACAATGTGGTGTATTTTTACAATATAATGGATGTTGCCTTGCTCTTTCATTGCATTGCCTGGTTGTTCTCATGCACGTAAAAAATGATTGGTACTGACGTCTGCACGTCGTCGAGGACCTCTTATTGCCTGTATGACGTCAGACGGCGTCGCGTGGGCGACAGTGACGTCCTCGTCGACGTGCAGAGACTAGTAAGAAGATTTCCGTTGAATGCTGGCGCCATGGGAGTATTCATGAGGTGAGGAATCCACAGGTAGCTAATGTATCCACCAGAAAAGTCGTTACCGAAGGTAAGTAACTCGTTCTTCTGAGCCTCCAACAACACCTCCTGTGGTAAAACATGTCTTCAAAAGACCATCTGGGAAAACTACTATGACGGCATCGTTGACGGCAGCGTCGAAAGGAGTGTATACAGCCTCGTTGGTGACTGCCACAACGTCCACTGTCTCTACGGCTGCTTCTACTTCAATAATAATCATCTGGACGACGTCCTCGTCAACGGGTTTTGCAGTCACTTCATAAACGATTAGTGTGCCCATCGCTTCTCCGTCAACGAAACCGGCGGTGAGACCGTCGTCGGCTGCCTCATTGACAAGACTTTCTCCATCGTCAGTGCTGGTTCCGTGGACGATACTGTTGACAATGGTTAAAATACATAAAAAAATCTGATTTGCGCACGCCACTGATTACTTCACCAAATAGGGTATCAGCATTGGTACCTACACATCTTTTAGAGGAAGAGGATTCTGAGGATGAGGTCCCATTTTTGATTGTGCATAGCCCTTCAGAACTGCATGTGAAGTGCCGGGATCTAAAGGAGGACATTCAGCATGATACCCACTCATTTAATTCGCAACCACAGCAGTATACTTATCAGGAACAGATGGTCTCTTTTCCGGGATCACTCGTAGCCGACTTACAGTTGATGTTGGACGACTACAGGAGGCGATTTCCACCAGCTGGCTCGGAAGTGCAGCAGCCATCTATACCACCCTCTGTGCCTCTCCCACTCCGGTTCATCCGGGGGTCCCGCCATTACATGTACCACCACAAACGCCAATTTCAGTTCCAACACAAGATCTATCTTCATCTGAGGATGACAGAGAGGAAGGGAGAATTGCCAGATGCTATAACAGAATGGGGTGATTATCAGATTCCTACCCCGTCCTTACCTTCCCCGGTCCCGATAGATTCCCCTCCAGGTGGCATCGGGGGTTTTCTCAATTTGTTGGAAAGAGCTGCAAATAGGTTTGAGCTGCCCATGCCAACGAATCAAACGGACTGTTTCCTTTATGATTTTAAAGAACCTTTCCAAAAAAGTATAAAATCGATGCCAATAGTGGACTATATATGGGATGAAGTCATCAAGGTAATGATAAACCCGGCGACCGTCACTCCTGTTTTGCCTCGTCTTGACAAGAAGTATAAGGCACCGGAAGACTCTACGGCCTGCCTCACGGTGCACCCCGAACCGGACTCACTCATTGCCCAGGGTGCGCAACTTAGGTCCAGAAACCCTTCAGCACCAATATCTGCTCCACCAGACAAGGAGGGTAGAAGGCTCGATAATATTGGGAAGCGTTTCTCTTTGATGTCTTTGCTTATGATAAGGGCCTCTAATTCTTTAGCTATAATAGGCAGATATGACAGGCAATTATGGGCAGACATGCTCCCTGCCTAGGTCAGCTACCAGAGGAATCAAAGATGGAGGCAAAGAAAGTCTTGCAGGAGGGTGAGAGGTCTTCTGCAGAATTTATAGACTGTTCGATGGATATCGCTACCACGGCTTTTCGACAGATGGCAAGGGTGGCTGTTTTAATAAGGCAGGGTTGGCTCTGTGCAACTTCATTTAGGCCAGAGGTTCAAAACAAGATTCTGGACCTACCTTTTGATGGGGAAGCCCTATTCGGAAAGCACATTGATGATTCACTTCAGTCCATAAAGTCTGACACCGACACAGCCAGGTCCGTTGGCACGCTGCAGTTTAGAAGACAGCCCTTTCGGGGGGGCTAGAGGTCAGAGGTATTCATCTTATAGAGGAGGATTCCATCAATATAGATACCCCTCTGTCTCCGCGGCTTCTCAGTCCTTTCGTTCCCAGTACCAGCAGAGACTGCCTCCACAAGCGGCATATTCGAGAGCATCGCAAAGAGGAAAAGCAGGAAGACAAGCGAAGGACACAGGACGCAGAAAATGACTGTTCGATGGCATATGTTGCTGCAGATACACATGTTGAGCACAGTCCGCTGCCTGGTGTTGGGCTCGGAGTATTACAAGTTGTTTTTCTTCGAAGAAGTCTTTTTTGGTCACGGGACCGAAGGACTCCTCCCTCTTCGGCTCCATTGCGCATGGGCGTCGACTCCATCTTAGATTGTTTTTTTCCGCTGTCGGGTTCGGACGTGTTCCTTTTCGCTCCGTGTTTCGGTTCGGAAAGTTAGTTAGAATCTCGGAAGAAAGCGTTGGTATTGTTCTGTTCGGTATCGGGATAGTTAGGTACATCGACACCGATCATCGGAAGACTTTGGGGTAGCTTCGATCCCCCATCGGGGCCTGGTCGGCCCGACCGCGTGTGACGCCGAAGCCGATGGAACGGACCCCGTTCCGTTTCTGCCCAAAATGTCACAGTAAGTATCCTTATACAGATCAGCACTTGGTCTGTAACTTGTGCTTGTCCCCCGAGCACAAGGAGGATACCTGTGAGGCCTGTCGAGCCTTCCGGTCCAGATAAACACTCCGGGACCGAAGAGCCAGGCGTCTACAAATGGTGTCCACGCCGACAAAACAACGTTTCGACGACGAAGAGGAAACATTCTCGGTTCCGGACTCAGAATCCGGAGACTCCGACGTCGAACAACAACAACAAACAGTGAGTAAGACGTCGAAAATAAAGACCATCGAAAAAACAAAAGCCCAGGGGACGCCACTGCCAACAGGCCATGGCTCGACCCATAAAACCGGCGACCCGTCGAAGGCGCCGAAAAAGGGCACGCCCATAGCGAAGACACCCGACTCCGGTCGAGGGACCGCCCCATGGAGCAACCTCGGAGCCGAGATAGCGGCTCCGAGAAGCAAAAACAAGATGCCGGCACCGAAAAACATCGGCACCGAGACACACTGCTGAAAGCCACAAAAATTCAGTCGGTACCGAAGCCGAAAAAAGATTCTCTCTCTGCGCCGAAAAGTTCCACACCTCCTTCCTACACAGAGGAACAAGGAATAAGTGGCCAGATGCACAGATTTGGACAAGAGCTCCAAAGTGTAGAATCAGACTACACACAAAAGAGACTGTACATCCAACAAGACACAGGGAAGATATCAACCCTTCCCCCAATAATGAGAAAAAGAAGGATCGGATTTCTCAAGGATGACGCACAACCACAAGCCAAAGTGGTTAAAAAAGTCACGCCTCCGCCCTCTCCACCACAACAGGCATCGCCGGCACAAACTCCGCCACAAATGCACTCACCAGCCCAAACTACTATAAGTCAAGATAATCAGGATCTAGACGCTTGGGACTTATACGACACCCCAGTGCCGGACAATGATCCCGATTCATACCCCACAAAGCCGTCACCGCCAGAGGACAGTACCTCATACTCGCAACTGGTGGCTAGGGCAGCAGAATTCCACAATGTCCAACTGCATTCCGATCCTATAGAGGATGATTTGTTATTTAACACCCTCTCGGCTACACATAGCCAATATCAATGTCTCCCAATGCTACCAGGGATGTTACGGCACGCAAAACAAATTTTTGAAGAGCCCGTAAAATCAAGAGCCATCACCCCAAGGGTGGATAAGAAATATAAACCACCACCCACAGACCCAGTGTTTATTACTTCGCAGTTACCACCTGACTCCGTAGTAGTAGGGGCAGCTCGCAAAAGAGCAAATTCCCATACATCTGGCGACGCCCCACCTCCGGACAAAGAAAGCCGAAAATTTGATGCGGCAGGGAAAAGAGTCGCATCACAGGCAGCCAACCAATGGCGCATCGCAAATTCTCAAGCGCTGCTAGCCCGATATGACTGCGCACACTGGGATGAGATGCAACTTCTCATAGACCATCTTCCCCAGGAATACCAAAAAAGGGCGCAGCAAATAGTTGAAGAGGGACAAACGATCTCGAACAATCAAATCCGCTCTTCAATGGACGCAGCCGATACTGCAGCAAGAACAGTCAACACTGCTGTCACCATAAGGAGACACGCATGGCTCCGCACTTCAGGGTTCAAACCTGAAATCCAGCAGGCTGTCCTTAATATGCCCTTCAACAAAAAACAACTTTTTGGCCTTGAAGTGGACACAGCCATTGAAAAACTTAAAAAGGACACAGACACGGCCAAAGCCATGGGCGCACTCTACTCCCCGCAGAGCAGAGGCTCTTTTAGAAAAACTCCATTTAGAGGGGGGTTTCGTGGCCAACCCACAGACACCACCAGCCAACAAACAAGAACCACACCCTATCAGGGTTCATTCCAAAGGGGAGGTTTCAGGGGATATAGAGGGGGTCAATTCCCAAGGAGTAGGGGAAAATTCCAAACTCCAAAAACACCTCCACCTAAACAGTGACTTTCAAGTCACACAACCCCTTCACTCAACACCAGTGGGGGGAAGACTAAGCCAATTCTACCAATCTTGGCAGCAGATTACAACAGACAATTGGGTACTAGCAATAATCCAACATGGCTATTGCATAGAATTCCACAAATTCCCACCAAACATCCCTCCAAAAACACGCAAAATGTCACTACAACATTTAGAACTTTTAGGACTAGAAGCTCAAGCACTACTGCAAAAGGATGCAATAGAATTAGTACCAGTACAACAAAAAAACACAGGAGTTTACTCCCTGTACTTTCTAATTCCAAAAAAAGACAAAACATTAAGACCAATATTAGATCTCAGGACACTAAATACCTACATCATATCGGACCACTTTCACATGGTCACACTACAAGACATCATTCCACTGCTCAAACAGCAAGATTACATGACCACATTAGACCTAAAAGATGCGTACTTTCATATACCGATACATCCTTCTCACAGAAAGTACCTAAGGTTCGTATTCAAAGGAATACATTACCAATTCAAGGTGTTGCCATTCGGAATAACAACTGCACCAAGAGTATTCACAAAATGTCTAGCAGTAGTAGCAGCACATATCAGGAGACAACAAATACATGTGTTTCCTTACCTAGACGATTGGCTAATCAAGACCAACACAGTAAGAAAGTGCACAAACAACACCACATATGTCATACAAACCCTTCACAAACTGGGTTTCTCCATCAACTATACAAAGTCACACCTCGAACCGTGTCAGACACAACAATATCTAGGGGCAACCATCAACACATCAAAAGGAATTGCCACTCCAAGTCCACAAAGAGTTCAAGCATTCCACAAGGTAATAAGTGCTATGTTTCCAAACCAAAAGATACAAGCAAAATTTGTGCTAAAACTTCTAGGCATGATGTCATCATGCATAGCCATTGTCCCAAACGCAAGACTACACATGCGACCCTTACAACAGTGCCTAGCATCACAATGGTCACAAGCACAGGGTCAACTTCTAGATCTGGTGTTGGTAGACCGCCAAACATACCTCTCGCTTCTATGGTGGAACAGCAACAATTTAAACAAAGGGCGGACATTTCAGGACCCAGTGCCTCAATACGTTATAACAACAGATGCTTCCATGACAGGGTGGGGAGCACACCTCAATCACCACAGCATTCAAGGACAATGGGACGTACACCAAACAAAATTTAATATAAATTACCTAGAACTGTTAGCAGTATTTCTAGCGTTAAAAGCCTTTCAACCCATAATAACACACAAATACATTCTTGTCAAAACAGACAACATGACAACAATGTATTATTTAAACAAACAAGGAGGAACACACTCAACACAATTGTGTCTCCTAACACAAAAAATATGGCAGTGGGCGATTCACAACCACATTCGCCTAATAGCACAATTTATTCCAGGGATCCAAAACCAACTAGCAGACAACCTTTCGCGAGATCACCAACAAGTCCACGAATGGGAAATTCACCCCCAAGTTCTGAACAATTACTTTCAAATTTGGGGAACACCCCAGATAGATTTGTTCGCAACAAAAGAAAACGCAAAATGCCAAAACTTCGCATCCAGGTACCCACACCGTGAATCACAAGGCAATGCTCTATGGATGAGTTGGTCAGGGATATTTGCATACGCTTTTCCCCCTCTCCCTCTCCTTCCATATCTAGTAAACAAATTGAGTCAAAACCAACTCAAACTCATACTGATAGCACCCACATGGGCAAGACAACCTTGGTATACAACTCTACTAGACCTTTCACTAGTACCGCATGTCAAACTACCCAACAGACCAGATCTGTTAACACAACACAAACAACAGATCAGGCATCCAAACCCAGCATCATTGAATCTAGCAATTTGGCTCCTGAAATCCTAGAATTCGGACACTTAGACCTCACACAAGAATGTATGGAGGTCATAAAACAAGCTAGAAAAGCTTCCACTAGACACTGCTATGCATCTAAGTGGAAAAGATTTGTTTGCTACTGCCATACCAATCAAATCCAACCATTGCATGCCTCTACAAAGGACATAGTGGGATACTTACTACATTTGCAAAAAGCAACCCTCGCTTTTTCATCTGTAAAAATACACCTCGCAGCAATATCTGCTTACCTACAAACTACTCATTCATCGTCTCTATTTCGAATACCAGTTATTAAAGCATTCATGGAAGGACTAAAAAGAATTATACCACCAAGAACACCACCAGTTCCTTCATGGAACCTTAACATCGTCTTAACAAGACTCATGGGTCCACCTTTTGAACCCATGCATTCCTGTGAAATGCAATATTTAACGTGGAAAGTCGCATTTCTCATTGCAATCACATCCCTCAGAAGAGTAAGTGAAATACAGGCATTTACCATACAAGAACCATTTATTCAAATACACAAAAATAAAATAGTTCTAAGAACAAATCCAAAATTTCTACCAAAAGTAATCTCACCATTCCATTTAAATTAAACAGTAGAATTACCAGTGTTCTTCCCACAGCCAGATTCCGTGGTTGAAAGGGCACTACATACATTAGACATCAAAAGAGCACTAATGTACTACATTGACAGAACAAAGTTAATCAGGAAAACAAAACAACTGTTCATAGCTTTTCAAAAACCACACATAGGAAATCCAATCTCTAAACAAGGCATTGCTAGATGGATAGTCAGATGTATTCAAATATGCTATCTTAAAGCCAAGAGAGAATTGCCTATTACACCAAAGGCACACTCAACCAGAAAGAAAGGTGCTACAATGGCCTTTCTAGGATACATTCCTATGAGCGAAATATGTAAGGCTGCAACCTGGTCGACGCCTCATACATTTACTAAACACTACTGTGTAGATGTACTAAATGCACAACAAGCTACAGTGGGCCAAGCTGTACTGAGAACATTATTCCAAACTACTTCAACTCCTACAGGCTAAACCACCGCTTTTAGGGGAGGTAACTGCTTTATAGTCTATGCTCAACATGTGTATCTGCAGCAACATATGCCATCGAACTGAAAATTTCACTTACCCAGTGTACATCTGTTCGTGGCATTAGTCGCTGCAGATTCACATGTGCCCTCCCGCCTCCCCGGGAAGCCTGTAGCCGTTTAGAAGTAAATCTTAAATCTTAAACATTTGTACATTTGTAAATAATTATTATAAACTTTTTATGTACATACGTATTCACTCCATTGCATGGGCACTATTTATAGCAAACAACTCCAGCCTCACCCTCTGCGGGGAAAACAATCTAAGATGGAGTCGACGCCCATGCGCAATGGAGCCGAAGAGGGAGGAGTCCTTCGGTCCCGTGACCAAAAAAGACTTCTTCGAAGAAAAACAACTTGTAATACTCCGAGCCCAACACCAGGCAGCGGACTGTGCTCAACATGTGAATCTGCAGCGACTAATGCCACGAACAGATGTACACTGGGTAAGTGACATTTTCATTCTGGTGACTCTGGCTACAAACCTTTCCTTCGATACAAAACTAAGGGGAAGGATTTCCCACTACTGTCGCAATTGGAAAAAGATAACATCAGACCAATGGGTCTTACACCTGATTCAATTGGGCCATACTTTAGAATTCCTGCAGTGCCCTCCTGCAAGGCCCCCCCTCCCACAAAGGGTGAAGCACTTACATTTGCTCAAACAGGAAGTCGACTCAATGCTCCTCAAGGGAGCTATAGAGAGAGTTCCACATCAAGACAAAAGAAGGGGATTCTACTCTCGGTTCTTCCTGGTTCGAAAGAAATGGAAGAGTTGGCGCCCAGTCCTAGACCTCAGAGATCTCAATACTTATCTCAAGAAACAGTCATTTCGTATGATCACCTTAACAGATATCCTGTCCCTTCTCAAACCGGGAGATTACATGTCCACCCTCGATTTGCCAGACGCATATTTCCATATCCCTATACATCCTTCCCACAGGAAATATCTCAGATTTGTAGTAGCCAGAGACCATTTCCAGTTCAAAGTGCTTCCTTTCGGTCTGAAATCGGCCCGAGAATATTTACCAAATGTTTAGCTCCAGACGCAGCCTTCCTCAGAAGGCACAACATCAAGTCTTCCCGCCGTATTTGGACAATTGGCTGGTCAAGGCCAGGTCCACATCTCAGGCACTGAGGTTCACATGTGCCTGCGTGGAGCCGTTCACAAATCTCGGCCTAAGAGTCAACCGCAACAAGTCAGCCTTCCAGCCCTTAAGAAGGAGAACATTTCTAGGGGCAATATTGGGCACTTCCACCAACAAGGCAAGTCCTACAGAGGAGAGGTGGAAAAAGCTCATATCCCTCGCAAGGCGCCTGCGAAAAAGAAAGTATGTTTCAGTTTGCCTCTTCAAGTCCCTATTGGGAATGATGTCCTCCTGCATTCCACTGGTACCATTCTGTCGTCTCAGAATGAGACCCCTCCAGGAACAGCTAGACCTTCAGTGGACACAGTCCAAGGGGTCTTTTGACAATGTCATCAGAAAATATGAAACACATGATATCACCTCTGACTTGGTAGGCTCAGGAGTCTCAATTGTCGAGGGGACTTTCTTTTCTCCTCCAACCAGCTCCATGGGTGATCACTACCAACGCATCTCTCGAAGGTTGGGGAGCCTTCCTCCAGCACTTACGAGTCACGGGCAAATGGACGCCACATCAGAGGTCTTTTCACATCAATTATCTGGAATTGAAGGCAGTTCAATTAGAGCTTCTCGCTTTTCATCGAAAAAGAAAAGAGGCTCTTCAGTACTCATTCGGACAGACAACACTACAACAATGCATTATATCAACAAACAGGGAGGGACCAGTTCTCTGCTCTTATCGAGAGAATTTCAGCGCATTTGGGAATGGTATCAGACAGAAGATAAACCTTCGAGCAGAACATGTCCCGGGCATGCAGGACATCATAGCAGACTCTCTGAGCAGGTCTCTATCATCCATCCAGGAATGGGAGCTGGATCAAGGAGTGTTGAATCGAGTCTTCTCCCTATGGGTAAAATAAAACCTGAATCTCTTCGCCGCCCTGCAGAATGCAAAATGCCGGTTCTTTGCAAGTCGGGATCACCATCGGGGCTCTTGGGGGAATGCGTTTTCCTTGGCTTACGCTTTTCCTCCCATTCCCCTCATACCAAGAGTTCTGGCGAAGATCAAGAACGAACGCTGCAATCTTCTTCAGATTGCTCCGGCATGGCCTCGCCAGTATTGGTATACAGAGCTCCTTCTCCTCTCAGAGACCCGCAGCATCACTCTACCAGTGATGCCATCCCTACTAACAATGAGCGAGGGTCAAATTCTCCACCCGGATCCGGCTCACCTCACTTGACAGCCTGGCTCCTGAACACCATGAGTTTGCGCACCTACATATTCCTTTGGATTGTAGAATCATCCTCGCCAGAGCTGCAGCTAAGAGTACCAGCAAATGTTATCATCTGAAGTGGAAAAAGGTTTTGCTCATAGTGTACACAAGCTCATGTACATCCTTTCTATTCATCGCCGGAGCAAATTCTGCCTTATCTTCTCCATCTGGCCAGATCGGGTTTGGCTATCTCTTCGATTAGAGTCCACTTAGCAGCAATTTCCTGCCAAAGGCGTACAGATAACGTAGCTCCTTTGTGGTCCGCAAGACTCATAAAGCTATTTCTTAAGAGGCTATTCCGATCTTTCCCTCCAGTCAGACCTCCTCCTCCATCGTGGCAACTTAACTTGGCCTTGTCCCAATTATTGAAACCTCCGTTTGAGCCAATTCACAAGGCAGATTTAAAATTTCTATCCTGGAAGGTGGCTCTCCTTCTCGCTCTTACCTCAGCCAGAAGAGTGAGTGAGATCCAAGCATTCACTATCCAAGACCCTTTCTTGCAGTTCAAGAGAGACAGGGTAATCTTACGAACGAACCCAAAGTCTATACCTAAAGTTCCTTCGGATTTCCATATTCACCAACCTGTGGTACTAAAGTCGTATTTCCCAAATCCACCAACACTGGCGGAACAAGCTCTGCATTCATTGGACGTTCAGAGGTGCCTGAAGTTTGATTTAGATAGAACTAAGCAATTTAGAAAATCTAATCAACTTTTTGTAGCATTTAGTGCTCCTTGAAAAGGCTGATCATTGTCCAGGCAGGGGATTGCAAGGTGGATAGCCTCTACTATTAACTATTGTCATACAGCAGCAGGAAGACCTTTACAGAATCCAACTCATGCACACTCAACAAGGAAGGTGGCCGCATCCACGGCACTTTTTGCAGGAGTGCTCATCCAGAACATCTGCTGGGCGGCCACCTGGAAGTCAACGCATACATTTGCGAAACATTACAGTTTAGAAGAAACACAGCAGGGTGATGTGGCGGTAGGACAAGCGGTTTTACGACACCTATACCAGTAACGGTGAGCTGTTGTATTTCTTCATTCCTTTTTCCCACCAGCCCAGTATATTTTGTGCACATTGTATAGCATGGCTTCTTCCTTTGATGTTGTAATGTTTCTTATTTTTCAGGTTAAGGTGCTGTTCTTTTACTATATTCATTGCTTATTTAATATTTTGTCTCTCCTTCATGATCATGTTTCTTCAGTTATTCTGGTTTTATATATATATGTATGGATATATACTAATACAATGTGCTTCATTACTGCTTGCTATTCTGATTCAAGCATGTGAATCTATGAAAGTAACAATACTGGAGTAAGAAAATTAGTTACTTACCTGTAACTGTAGTTCTCCTGTATTGGAATCTTTCAACTTACAACTGATTTTCTTCTATTTTCAACAAAAGGCCACAGCCAATCTTTATGAGCAGGTGCAGCACTATAAATGCACCACACACATATATCTTCACAATCACTCTTCCTTTGTTTTCTTTGGGTTCATCCACAGACCCTGCCTTCATTGATCACCATCGGCCGACAGCTCCACCATCATTGCTGCTGCTTGGACAACAGCTCAATATTAGTCTCTCGCTGCATCGTCTATGGATTGCAGTTATGGCTGACTGCCTTCTTGCCAGCACCATTGGCCAGTTCATCGATGGTACAATTATCGATGACTGCAAACTTATCAGTGTTGGAAATTCCATTTTCCATCACCATGTCACTCCAGCCTAGAGTTTCGCCCTTCAAGATGACTTTTGAATTTCTTAACAAATACTGTATCAACCTAACTAAAGTCAGGATGGTGAGCAGTATAGCGAAAAGCAAGACAGTGGGGAGGATGTGGAATGCCCACAGCCTGTCTACAGCAATCAGGAGAATGACCAACCGGACCCTGAAACCCTAAGAATTCAATGTCCACTTTCTTCCAGATGACTCTTAATAGTAAGTTGACTACTGTTGCAATGGTCAAGAATATGAGGATGGAAACCAATCATTTCAGCCTTTTGAATGAAGAGTCTTTATACCCACTTACGAAGGTCAAAGTTCTGGTGAACTTTTACAAACCTCATATGGATGGATCTCCTTATTATGCACTTTGGAGGGGAGCCACATGCTCCACCATCATCTAAACAACTTTGCCTTCATTGCAGCCTCTTGCTTCAGTAGCAGAAGACCCTTCACAGCCTTCTCTGGAAGCTACACAATAGTTCTTAGTTGATGTCCCTACAGCTAAGGAAAAAGAGGTTGCTGATAGAGAGAATAATGATGAGAATAATCTTTGTCTTCCTAGGACAAAATCGGGTAGAGACACAGGCTCTTGAAGTGAGATGTTTATTGTCCTCAGTGCTGATGATATGGATCCCCACCTAGGGCCCCACTGAGGGTCTCTCCTATGGATGAAATTGAAAGGTTTCACAGCTTTATTGGCAAGGCATCCTAGATTTTGAATCTATCCATGGCCACCACTGAAAATTCCTAATTCGTTGATTTTAAAACAAATCCTGCAAGACATATTGTTATAACTTTGTTGGATCATTTCTGAGAGGAAGGCTCAGCATGCATAAAGAACCCCAACAATGGTTCTACTTACATTGCTCAGCCTGCTAAAACATACAGTTTAAGAATGTTTCTCTCTTATCAGCCTATGTGCAAAGAAGGGCCCACTACCCTTTGCCTCCCCACACTGTACCACTACGGGGAAAAGATTCAATACCATGGACAAAGTGATGAATACCTTTGCACTGCTACACCCATCCTGAGGCCTCCCTTAAATAGGGAGAGTACACCTCTTCCACCATCACTCTTTCTTCCAGTACTAGTTATGTACAGATGGTGAATGGATTGATAATGTTTAACTATACAGGACATCATTTCATCCAAAGGTACAGTCAAGGATTGTGGACTTGCTGTTTGATGACCAGAACTCTGCAGCTGATAATGTGGATACAAAAGAGTCCCTCCTCACCCTCCAACAGCACCGGTGTTTATCATCCTAGGAGCTGCTATCGGTATTCATCAGGCATTTTGCAAACCTACATGAAGCACAGTTACTATGGCAAAACAGAACCAAAATATGGGGCAGTTATCCTTGATTGACCAGTATAAAATGCTTCCTCAAAACTGTGCTTGTCTGCAGCCTCAGGAACACAGAAGAAACCACACTCAGAAAATGTGAGGGTCAAAGAAATGTCGATTTTTCAAATTATTATCTCAGTCTATATAGGCCAACACATGTTTCCTGATAAATGTTTCATCAGGTCCTAAATTTCATATTTGCACGATTTTCCATAGGACAGAACACAAAATAATATAATGAATAAATGAATATATCAAATAACTTATATATGGACATTATAAAATACATTTTTCTCCATTATTGTTGCAGCAAGGTCAATCGGTAGATTCAAACTCACCCCTGGAAATCAGAAAATGTCACCCGTAATGAAAAGCCCAAGATAAAAAGAGTTAAAGAGACAAAGGCACAAGCAAAAACAATAAAAAATTTAAAATATAGAGCACAACCAGTTCATTACTGCAAAAGCAGTACATGTCAATTTCTTAAAAACTCATCAGTATATGTAGGCACATATCTTTACATTCCAAAAAGAACTACAGTTCACAACACACATTTCTTAATAATGAAGAATCAAAATATAAACCAAAAACAATTTAATAATTTTGAGAGATTTTAATTTTGCTAGTATATGAAGGAGTATACCTCCACATTTAGATGCAATTACCACGAAAACTAGTCTGGTTACGGCGGATGGACAGCACTATCGATTCAAAGCTCTGTCAGCCCCACATGTCTTCACAAAGTGGCTAGTTTTGGTGGAAGCCCATCTTCAATATCAAGGGTTAAGTGTTTTCCCCAATGCAGACAACTGGCTTCTAATGTCCCTTTTCAGGTTTCAGGCCACACAAGCAGTGGACTCTACGCTGCAAGCGCTACATCAGGTATATCTTTTCCTTTAATGAGGGAAATCAGTGGTAACCCATATCAGATAAACCCTTTTCCTAGGTGCTTAGATTTTCACAAGCAATTTGAAAACATTCTGTCTCTCAGTTGAGCCACCCAACTCATGTATCTAGCAAAAAACATTTCTGATGGATACAACTACCTGTGGATTCCTCACCTTATGAATTCTCCCATTGCGTCAGCATTTGACAGAAAATTTTATTCCCAGCTCTCCACATCGACGAGGATGTCACAATTGCATGGCTCCGCACGCGACTCTGTGTGACGTCACTGTGGCAATAAGACGTCCTCGCCGGCGTGCTGACGTCAGTTCCCTTTTTTCTGTGCCTTTGACGCTAACGGTTTTCTCTTAGCTCTCAAGAAGCTACTGTTTCGAAGGTGTGTTATTGTACTCTGTTACAATGTCTCCTCCTAAAAAGTCAGAGTTGAAACCTTGTCTGGAGTGCGGGGTCGTATGTCTCTCATGGACCCTCACGAAGATTGCTTATGGTGTCTCAGTTCGGACCACGATGCACAAGAGTGCGTGTCCTGCCAAAGGATAAATCCAAAGGCGCTGAAGGAAAGAGAAGCTAAACTCTTTTTAGCTAAGGCGAAGAAGTCATCGGAGGTCTAAGACTAGAGACTCGTCATCCCATAAGTCTCATAAGAAAAGGCGCCAACACAACTCTCGAGGTCGTTCTTCTAGAGGTCGATCTCGGTCTCCATCCAGACGGCGTCATACGACGTGGGAGGTTAGCCCCACTGTATCTCCGCAGCCTCAAAGTCCTCAGGCTTCATCGGCGCCATCGCTCATTGAGGTGGTTGAGTCTCCAGCGGGTCCTCACTTTTCATCTGGGGCCCAAGAGTCGGTGCCACAGGTTCCGGATCCGTCCAGGCACCGCATAAAGATCCAAGGTTTCCTGCCTTCACGACTCCGGGAGTGGATCCAGCAGCATTCCGATTGCCATGTTCACTATCTGCAATAAGGCTATGGGCCCTGCTGGTGCACCAGCTGGTCCCACTGGTCCTTTGGCATGCTCCTTGGGCTCTCCGGCTCCATACAAGTCGGCTCCGTTCGTGCCTCTTTATCAGGCTGAGGATGCCGGTTTAGCACCACTGACATCGCCTCATAGGCCTCCGGCGCTGATGACATCGCCTCATAAGTCAACGGCGCTAATGGAGTCATCTCCGGCGCTGGATGGATCCCGGTCGGGACGAAGTGCATCTCTTTCTTCTTCCGGTTCACGCCCATCGGTTATGAAACCAGCATCGTCGACATCGGCTAACTCCATGTCGACGCCTAGGTTGGAGGCCAGGTTGAGGTTGTGGAGGAGAGCGTTGAGGCTCTTGGAAGAGCAAGAGTACCAGAGACAATTGTTGTGGAAGGAGAATTTGCTGAGCCCTTGGGAGAATTTCATGGCCTAGACTCAGCTAGTGGGCTGAACACTTCCCCTGAGTAGGACCTTTCATCCCCAGGGGAGTTTACGGAAGAGGCGGCTTCCCTCCACTCTGTTATCAAGAAAGTTGCAGAATTTTTGGACCTTCAATTGCCGGCTGCTGAAGTTAAGACTAACATTTTGACTGAAGTCTTACATCCTTCTTCTATTTCAGCTGAGCCCTTGCTTCCATTCAATGATGCTCTTACGAAGCCTATCTTAGAGATCTGGCTAAAGCCTGTTACATCACCAGCTGTGTCCAGAACTGTTGCAAGAAGTTACAGGGTTGCTCCGGGAGATCCAGGATTTTTGTCACAATATCCGATTCCTGAGAGCTTGGTGGTCCAGGCTACTTGTTCGGCTCGTTCTGCACCAGGATCCATTCCTGTTACTCCAACGGACAGGAGTCCAAGAGGATGGAGCAGACGGCTAAGAAGACTTTTTCATCCTGCAGTATGGCCTTAAAGTCAGATAATGCTACCTGTTTTGGGTAGATATGTGCACGCCCTGATGGATACGGCTAGAGCTGTAGTGCCTAACTTGCCGCAGGATATGCAGGGACAGTTCCATGAACTCCTGTCGGACACCCAAGCTGCGGCAAAACAGATCATCCAGTCTGGTCTGGATAATACAGACTCAGTTGCCAGGGTGATGGGTACTTCAGTCGCCATTAGGAGACATGCGTGGCTGAGGTCTTCGAGGTTTTCAACGGATGTCCAGACAACTTTATTAGACCTTCCTTTCGATGGGGAAAAGTTGTTTGGGGCCAAAGCGGACTCTGACTTAGAGTGCTTTAAAGATAGTAGGGCCACGGCAAAGTCTTTGGGACTGCAGGCTTCCACATCTACTCCTTTCAGGTCCTTTTGGAGGTTTAGGGGGTTTGGCCGTGGAGCCGCTTATTGTGGGAGGCCTCAATCTACGACTCCACAGTCTGCCAACCTTTCATACAGGTCCTTTAGAGGACGGGGGTTTAGAACGCGAGGATCCACCCAGCAGCATCCTGTCTCATCTTCTTCCTCTGGGGGACCACAACAAGGAAAGCAGCCCTAGTTTTCCATCCATTTTAAGTCATGCTTCTCCCATAGGGGAAAGGTTATTTCATTTTCTTCCCGAGTGGGAGTTAATCACATCGGACTCCTGGGTACTGAATTGTGGGGAAAGGATATGCCCTTCCCTTTCGGGAGTTTCCCCCCCTGCTATCCCTCCCCGTCCTTTATTTTGTTCCTGCTTCAGTAGGAGGTTCAGGTCCTTTTATCAAAAGGTGCAGTGGAGTTGGTTCCAGAGGAGGAAAGGGGTCAGGGATGCTATTCAAGATATTTCCTGAGTCCCAAGAAGGATGGTCGGTTGAGACCTATCCTGGATCTGAGGATTTTGAATTGGTTCAAAATCGTTGGTGAGCCAATCAGAGGCTTCGGTGGACGGAAGTGTCGGCCCCGGACGTAAGCCGATCAGCAGCGGCTGAGAGCGGTGTGAGGAGCTGAGGGTCTGTCTGGAACCCGGTCCGTGCCCCCGCGGAGAGAGCTGCCCCCCCCGCCAGAGAGCACCCCCTGCACCTGAGAGGAGCGGCTGCTCTGGCGGTGAAGGGAGTTTCTGTTGAACACTGAACCCCCGAACCCAGAGGCGACCGGCAGAGCTCCGAGCTGCCACGGGGAAACGGCGGCAGTCAGGGAGGGTAGCGACCGCAGCAGGGCAGGCTCCTCTGCGGCGTCCTACTGCAGCAGCCGGTGGACGGCAGAGCCTGGGAGGGGTTGACCAGCCGCAGAGCCCCCTCCTCCCGTGCAGCAGCAGGCACGGATTCACGGCATGCACCGATAGGGACAGGCAGGCAGGCAGACTGAGCAGCGCTCAGACAGAGGAAGGAGACTGCCGTTCCCAACCGCAAGTGCAGCCCCCAGGGTGGAAACTGCCTTAGGACGGGCTTCGGACACGCAGGTTTAAAGCACACCACTCTACCCCGACCAGGAGCCAGGATCCCACGGAAGAATTTGCCTTCGTTGCCCCCATAGCTGGGGTGAGCTGGTAGAACGACAGCGCAAGGTCATTGATTTTGGCATTTTCCGGCCCCGGTGATTGCACGTTACAACTCTGGGTCAGAAGTATACGGTCTCTATTGATTGGGCTGACTGTGAACTTAAGTGAGAGACGAACGCGGTTCACGAGCACCCGTGAAGTCCGAAGGCATCGCACGTGCGTCGGTCCGAGTCTCCTTTAGGCTGCGAGGATCGGGCTCCGAGCAGGGGAAGCGAGACAGTGACGAGGTGTGGAGGCAGACGGAGCAAAAGACGGAGCAGAGCAAGGGGCTCTGTCGGTGTCTGTCGGTGTTTGTATACTGGAACTGTATGTAGGTTGTGTAGGTTGTGTATATCAGATTTTGTTTTCAAGCAGCCCTTATTATCCTATTATTTGTGTGTAATTAGGAAAAGCCTCATTCGATTTTAAAGTGATAATTCGTGACTGTTAAGCATGCCAAAGCAAAAAGACCCCTCTATACCCCAGACATTGGATAATTATTTAGTGAAGATTGTTAGTAAAATTAATTGCGAAAGGAGACAATCCCTAGGGCTTAGCAGCCCCCCCCCATTATCTAGTGTGCAACTTTCACCTGCTCCATTGGTTCTGGATGACAGTAGTAGTGTCTGCACTAATTCCGGTGTTCCTGATAGGGAAATGATTATGCAGAATACTTCTACCTTAGCCGATCTAGAGGTCTCTACTGATCCCATTGTGCAACATCCACCCACCCCACTACCTAGAGTGGTTAGAGCATGTAGAAAGACCCAGACTAAACGTGGGGGTGCTCGGCCCGCAAAAAAAAGATTAGTTAGCCCCCTCAAGAATCCAGATAAGTATGAGGATATTACAGCAAATATCGACGACGTTAAATTAGACTCAGAAAAAACAAAAAGCTTAGTAAGTATTATTGACTTAAAGATTAAGGGTATTGTCAAACCTCTTATGGTAAAAATTGATCAGCTAACCGCGGAGGTTAATAGATTAGGCGATCTCCTTAAAAAAACACTGGTGGTGTCAGATAGTGTGTCAGCCCCAATAACAATAAGCAATCATGATACTCAGGTTGCTCCTCCTGGTGATGTCACAGGTTTAGATATTAGCAGGAGTGTTGTACAGTGTTGTGTTGTACAGAACTACCCGACAGCACAGTCCTTAGCCTGTAATGATAGCCAGGTTGCTTTAATACCTGATAGAAAAGAGGATTGGACTGAGGTGAGGCGAGGGCGCGCCATTAATCTCCCTCCTGACTGCGCACCATATGTGGTAGTTTTAGCTAATGTTCCCCCTGTTGCAAAGGGGAATCATCAGGAAACCCACGAGTCTTTAAAAAATAAAACTGTTTCCTGGACGCACAGGCATTGTGGATTCCCAACTGAACTCTCAGATCAAGTTCTGACTACCAGAAGGGTAAATTGGATAGGGAGCTCTAAGAAAAGTTTTAGTGGTGACTGTGTCATTATAAACTTTAAACACCCTCAACATGCTGCCACTGTATTATTAAGAGCTGCCTCATTACCAATTACTGATAATAATGTGTGTGCCCGCTCGCTTGCTTTCTTTTACAGCCATCATAATAATGCCCCTTATGGGAGTAGAGGAAGTAGATTATGCCCTGCTACACACAGGCTATACCCTGATATTTCAATACAAAACCGGTTTCAACCCCTAAGTTCTCTGGATGCAAATGATTGACTTAATGAGGGAGGGCAGTTCTTACCCCAGGTGATTATTATTCCCTGCGTGGATATCGGTATAGACAATACCATGGCCCAAGAGATGCCCAATAACACAGAAATTGAATTGGCAGTGGATATAAGGGCACCGCCCGATTGTGGGGACATAAGCAATTCAAACCAGAATGCGAATTGGGGACGAAACAATGGTATGGTGCCTGATAGTAATTGTGTTAGGGGTAAGGATACTATTACTATTGTTTGTTGGAATGTGGCAGGGCTGAAATCGAAGGAGAGGGATCCGGGATGGTTAACGTTTGTTAATGCCCATGACATTTTATGTCTTCAAGAAACATGGTGTAAAGATGAAGTTAACTATGAGGGATTCGTTTCTTACAATTTACTGGCGTTGGGAGGTGGTATAGGTAGAGCGAAAGGCGGTCTCCTTATACTTGTAACGATCTGTCGTCCTATTGTGGTTAAAAAGTATATACCTGTAGGGGACCTTGTGCAGATCCTCTGGCTTGTGGATGACAAAGACCATAATGTTTTATTGATTAACTATTATAATAACATTTTTGATGTTACCCGGGTCAAAGTAGTAACAGACTTAGCCGGCGCTGTCGAAAATCTATGTCTGGAACAGAATGTTGTATTTGACTTCATCTGGGTAGGGGACTTCAATACTACTTTGTGCGATTTGTCTACACAAAGGGTTTGTGGGGTTACTAACAGTGCCGGCTGGGATGTCCCGCATTTTGGACATAACAGTTATGGGGAAGCACTGCATAAGTTCATGGGCTGCTATGACCTGGAAATAGTAGAGTGCTGTAAAGATGTTAATGGTTTACCCATTCCCACTTTTAAAAATTGGCACGCCAGCTCGGTCATTGACCATGTGATCACATCTTCCAATATTAGTTCTTACTGTGATCCACCAAGAATTGAAGTAACTACCCTAAGTGATCACAACCGTATTATTCTGGACACTACCCTTTGGGCCGGTAGTTCGGTGGATGTGGGAATTATTATTTCTAATGTAGAACCACATAGGACTAACGGTGTAAGGCTAAGATGGATTGGTGAAAGAGCCGATGATTTAACTAGCTCCATAATTAATGAGAGCCTGCTGGACATTGCTTCTATTTAAAAAAATAGTTCTGACTCTGAGAGGGTTTTATATTGTTTTAACCAAATTAATAAAGCTATTGATGCCAAGTTTACCAGTCGTAATAGTAGGCAAAGTAGGAACGGACCGAGATGGTTTAATCACCTTTGCACCTCCGCACTAACTGGCCTCAAGCAGGCTTTAGCAGCGAGGCCCAGGGACAAAAAACTGGTAAATAAATTAAGAATGGAATATAAATGTGCGCTCAAACAGAGGAAGGGTGAACTGCAGCAACAGGCTTGGGATTCCCTCAACCAAGCTGCTGAATTATCAAATTGTACATTATTTTGGGCCACGGTCAACTCGCCTTTTCTAAGGGATGAAAAAACACCACAGTTGACTTCTAATGTTTCTAGCGAGGGTTGGATTGCACATTTCTCCAGCATTTTTGACTCTGATAAAGTCAATGATCCTAGTCCCAATAAGTGGCCTACTCTGCCTTTGGATATATCCGTTAGTGAGGTCAAATATGGTATACGGGCTAGCAAAGGAGGGAAAGCTCAGGGCCCGGACGGGGTACCTATAGACGTTTATAAAGCTGCGCCAGATGTCTGGGGCCCCCTTTTAACCATTGTCTTTAATGTTGCCGTGTGTGCCGAGGCCCCTGTAACTTGGGGTGAATCAATCATTGTGCCAATTCATAAAAAGGGAAGTAGATCTGACGCTAATAATTACCGCCCGATCTCTCTCCTTGACTCTTCAGTCAAGGTTATGAGTAGAGTGATGTTAGTAAGATTAGAGGAATGGGCTGAGCAGGATAGCATACTGGCTGATAGCCAGTATGGTTTTAGGAAGGGACGAGGTACGCTCGACCAGTGCATCAATCTTGATCTACTGATCGGGAAGTATACTGAAGCGAAACCCGGTTCCCTGTATCTTTGTTTTGCTGACCTGAGCAGCGCATTCGATATGGTAGATCATTCCATTTTATGGCCAACTCTGTTAAATTTAGGAGCCCCAGAAGGCATA
Organism: Pleurodeles waltl; assembly: GCF_031143425.1. Classification (NCBI taxonomy): domain Eukaryota; kingdom Metazoa; phylum Chordata; class Amphibia; order Caudata; family Salamandridae; genus Pleurodeles; species Pleurodeles waltl. Next base: position 681,982,415 of record NC_090451.1, on the reverse strand, counting down.
ATCTTTTTCCTCGCTAGGTTATACGAGAAATTGAAAACCAACGTACGTTTTGGGACCAGAGGAGAATGTACTCCAAAAATCTGTGTTACACGAGGAATTAGACAGGGTTGTGTTCTGGCACCTCTTTTATTTATTCTATTTATTAATGGAATTGATGATATTTTAAAAAAGGTTAATGCTGATGCTCCTCAGATCAACGGTGTTCCGGTGCCGGTGTTACTATATGCCGACGACGCTGTTTTACTCTCTCGAACACCTGTCGGATTACAACGACTAATGGATAGTTTTTCCTCCTTTATTAAAGATAGAAAACTAGTAATTAATAAGGGAAAAACGCATACCATGACCTGCGGAGCTAAAGCCAAAACGTTAAATGCCTTTTTTATAGACGGTGAAAAGGTGCAACAGGTGGATACATTTTGTTACCTAGGTATTACCTTCTCTAACGACAGGAAATGGAACAATGAATTTAATAACATCCGGAATAAAATGGCAAAAAATGCTTATGGTATTTATAGATTTGCTGCAAAAGTTGGGGATCGTCGAACCAGGGATATGCTCAAGATTTACCAAGCTAGATGTGTGACTATTGCTCTGTATGGGGCAGGAGTATGGGGTTATAGCTGTACCTACAACTTACAGTTGGAGGAAAATATGTTTTTAAAAAAGCTCCTGTTTTTGCCCATCTCTGCCTCAACTGAATTAAGCCATCGCGAATTAGCCATTAATTATTTAACTGATCTGATATCACTTAGACCATTGATGATCTGGCGGTCTTTTTGGCTTGGCGATGAGAAGCTACTTAACAGAACTATTGTTGAGGATTGCTTACGTTTGGATAAATATCGAGATATTCCCTGGGTTAAATATGTTGTTGTCTGTTTTTCAGACATTTTTAATCTGAATATTTTAAATAATGCTAGTGCAGCAACCACGATCTCCAAATCAGAAATGAAAAGTATATTTCTAACTTATGCAGAAAGGAAACGAGCAACCATAGCCGGATCATTGTCCTCCGTCATTTTTTATAATAGATACAATCTAATGGAGGGTTTTCCATCTTACCTAACTATGGTGACTAGGAATTCACATAAATTTGTGCTAACCAGACTAAGATTTGGGATGGCACATTGTTTAGTAGCCCATCCAAACATCAAGAAACACCCGATTGGGCCATGTAGGTGCGATAATGTATCTACACAGAGCACTGTGCACCTTCTGCTGTTCTGTAAACTGTATACATGTTTTCGTATAGTATTTTTGAAACCTTTGTTTGTTAAATACGGAACACGTACAGTTAAACATGCCATGGCTTTAATTTTTAATCTGCAATCGGCAGATATTTGTTTTTATACTGCCACCTTTTTAAATCAGTGCATCAATTCCAGGAAAAGTATGAGTTTTTAATGTATTTTATTATTCATTTTATATATTTATGAATGACCATATGTATTACTCAATGAGCCACTAACTATAATTAATAACTGTAAGTTTTAATTGCAATGTCTTTGTAAATATGTATTGTTGTCTTTCTTTTTTCTCCTTTGTTCATGCTTTCATGGTCATTTACATGTGCTGAATAAAGCTTTATGAATTGAATTGAATTGAATTGAATTGAATTGGTTCCTCAAGCAGGAGAAATTCAAGATGCTGACTCTAGCGCAGGTGCTTTTGGCGTTGAACAAAGAGGTTTGGATGGTGTCGGTAGACTTGCAGGATGCTTACTTTCATATCCCCATTCTCAAGTCACACAGGAAGTATCTCCGGTTTGTGGTGGGGTAGCAACACTACCAGTTTGCGGTCCTTCCTTTTGGTCTTACTTCTGCACCTTGAGTCTTTACGAAGGTGATGGCGGTAGTTGCAGCGAATCTCAGAAGGAAGGGAATATTGGTATTTCCTTACCTGGACTACTGGCTGATCAAAGCTGAGTCTCCAGAGCTTGTGCTGCATCACCTCCAAATGACAACGCAGTTGTTGTTCAGTCTGGGTTTTACGGTAAATGTGCCCAAGTCTCACCTGGAGCTCTCTCAACGCCTCCTGTTCGTAGACGCAGTACTGGATACATCATTGAATCGGGCCTATCCTCCGTCTCAGCAGATCCAGGACATTCAGGCAATGATTCCAATGTTTCAAAAAGGAGCAGTTGTTCCAGTCCTTAAGGTCCTACGTCGGCTCGGTCTGTTTGCTTCTTGCATTCTGTTGGTCACTCATACACGTTGGCACATGAGGGCTCTCCAATGGTGCCTCTGCAAGCAGTGGTTTCAACACAAAGGGGTTCTTGAAGAGTCAATAACGATCTCCAGAGACGCTGCAGTGAATCTACAGTGGTGGGCTGTGGACGGCAACCTTTCCCAAGGAAGGCCGTATGCTCTACGACCTCCAGTTGTCACGGTCTTAACGTATGCTTCCACTCTAGGGTGGGGAGCTCATCTGGGGGACCTGGAGATCAAAGGCCATTGGTCTCCAGTGGAACAGATGTTTCACATCAATCTGTGAATTGCTGGTGATACGTCTGGCTCTCAAGGCCTTCGTCCTGTCCCTTTGCGGTCAGTCAGTTCAGATCTTGACAGACAACACTACTGCAATGTGGTACATCAACAAGCAGGGAGGAGTAAGGTCGTTCCTTCTCTGCAGAGAGACTCTGTGGCTCTGGTCCTGGGCACAGGACCATCAAATTTGCATAGTAGCAAACCATCTGGCCGAAGTTCTCAACGTACCTGTGGACGGTCTCAGTCGACACTTTTCGGCTGACCACAAGTGGCATCCCCATCCGGATCTGGTTCTTCACATCTTCAGGGTGTGGGGTTCCACGCAGATAGATCTGTTTGCCACTAGGGACAACGCGCACTGCCCGTCATTTTGCAGCCTCCAGTATCAGGTGCAAGGAGCGTTGGGGGACGAGTTTGATATGTCTTGGTGCGACCAGTTACTTTGCGTGTTCCCCCCCATACCCTTGATTCCTTGGGTTCTGAGGAAGATTCGCCAAGATTGGGCTCAAGTAATTTTATTGCTCCGGATTGACTGAGAAGGGTGTGGTACACGGACCTTCTCCAACTCTCACTGTGCCCTCTGCTCCGTCTCCCTCTTAGGGCAGACCTCCTCTCGCAGTCACAGGGGCAGGTTCTACGCCCCCACCTCCAGAGCCTGCACCTGAACGGGGCAATGTGAGTTCATTTTCTCTCCCTCCAGAAGTGGTGGATGTTATCTTATCAGCCAGGTGGAACTCCACTAAAACTGTTTATGAGGCAGACGGGCACATTTTGTGGCTTGGTGTGGCGAGAAACAAATTGATCCCTTGAAAGCCCATTTGTCTGATGTTCTGTTGTTTGCCTTTACTTTAGCACAGAATGGTTGTGCAGTTGCGACTGTCAAGGGCTATTTGTTGGTTCTGTCAGCCTTTCTTTGCCTTCCGGATCAACCTTCCTTGTATAAATCACCTATAGTTGTTAGGTTCTTAAAAGGCCTACCCAATACATTTCCTCCCACTCCGTTTCTCATGCCTCAGTGGGATTTAATTCTGGTTTTGACTTTTTTAAAGGGTTCACCATTTGAACCTATGCATTCTTGTTCTTTAAGGTTGCTAGTCTTAAAGACAGTGTTCCTTGTTGCTATTACGTCTGTTAGGCTTGTGAGTGAGCTTCAGGATCTTGGTGTCAAAGCTCCCTTTACATAATTTTATGCTGACAAAGTGGTGCTGAGAACCAGGGGGGCTTTACTTCCTAAGGTTGTCACTCCCTTCCATATGGGGCAGTTTATTACTCTTTCATCCTTCTATCTTCCTCCTCACCCTTCAAAAGAGGAAGAAAGACTCCATCGCCGCTGCCTGCACCGTGACCTGTGGGCACCGCACATCGCATTGTCCCGCTTCGCACCACAGCCCCGACGCCATCCATGCCGACGCACCTCACTTCATCAGACTGGAGTTCGATCCGCAACACGTGTGACCTCAAGGGCCCGACGACTCCTGCACCGACTCTGGAATCGAGACCGCAACGCCGCTCTCCAGAGCTCACCACAAGGATCACGAAGCCCTGCAAATCCAAGATACTGTTTGTGGGTCTTCCCGACACCATAGCTGGCCCACAACACAGCGGACAGCCTGAACTGTTGGTTTTGTTGATCACGACGCCGTGATAGCCCCAGGTGGAGCTATTGACTTCAAGGAACTGTATTTTTGAGTAAATCTTGCAGAATTCATATTTTTATTACTGTATTTTGGATTTTTACTGTATTTGTTCTTGTTTTATATAGATAAATATTGGCTATTTTTCTAAAACTCATATGGTGTCCGTTTGTGGTGTTCTCACATATTACTGTGTGTTTTGTGCAAATGCTTTACACATTGATTCTGAGATAAGCCGGACTGCTCGTGCCAAGCTACCAAGGGGGTGAGCAGGGTTTATCTGAGCGGGTATCTCCCTTATCCTAACTAGAGTGAGGGTCCCTATTTAGACAGGGTGCAAACCGACTGCCAACTAGAGACCCCATTTCTAACACACTCTATTCTAATTTAGTTTAAATGTGAACTTATTAAAATATTTATGTTTTTGTTTGTTTTGCCCTTATGTATCAATGTGTACTATCTTTAAGTTTATCTTTTATGGCTCCTAGCTGAATACAGAGTTTTATGACTGGCTGACAGCACACAACAGGGCAGAGCTGGTCTTTGCAGGTCCTTGCACCCTATGCCAAAGCTAAGAAGGGTAAAGCAGTGACTAAGGGCCAGATGTATGATTCTGGCCTATTGCGATTCGGTAATTGCATTTTTAGCCTGCCTACCACCAGGGTTTTCGTGGCGTTAGCAACGACACGAAAACGATGGCGGTAGGCCCTACCAGTGACAGGGAATTCCTTCCCTGTCACTGGTAGGAGGCTCACCCACCCCCCCAAACACTCCCCACCCTGCACCCCCATACACGCACACACTGGCAGACACACAACACGCATACACCCACTCACTCACACTGGCGTACACACATTCATTCAAGCATACATCCATCCATTCTCGCACACATCCATACACACATTCACACTGACATGCAGACACGCATTCACATTTCCATTTTTACACGCATTCACACACATGCATACACCCACGCAAACAATACTACCCACACAGACGCATTCACAAACACGCTGACACATTCATACACGCAACCCCCCCAACCCCCACACACACACCCTCTTCCCCTGTCGGAAGCCCAATTTACCTTCCTCCGGCTGGTCTTACATCAGGGAACGGGACGGGGCGCTGCTACCGCCAGCAACGCCCACCAGCAGAACACCTCCAGGCCGTACCAAATGTCATAATACAGCTGGAGGCTGTCTACTGACATGGCGGTGCTGGTGGTAGCCGCTCCACTTTACCACCATCCGCCATTATGGCCACGGCCAGATTTCCACCCTTCTTCAGGTGGAAGTCTGGCTGTGGTCATAATATGGTAGACTGATGGTAGCTGCGGTGGCGGTATTTTGGCGGCTGTCACTGCGGTGGTAGCCGTTTTTTACTGCCAATTTTATAATGAGGGCCTAAATTCCCTGGTTGTGCATGTAGAATTACCCTCCTGAGGACCGCATACTTCTGGCTTAACCCCAACCGGAACCCCCATAGGCACAGTAATAATTTATCAGTCGATTTCTCTGAGGTCAGACGGGGGAGGGGGAATCTATTTCTGGTGGGTATCATGGGAATGGAGCACAACCCTGATCTCTGCTCCAGATAATTAAAACCCCTAACTGTCAACGGGGTGGTGGGCTTATAGAAAAATCCTAGTGGCAAAATCCTAATGCCAGGTCCCATCATAAAAGTTTGCCTGGCAGTGAAAATCAACCTCCCCGCCATATCCGGGGTTCTACAATGAATCACCACACAGTCACTCTCCATGGACTTATTCGTAGAACCAATCCACTCAACTTTCTGCACAAATAGTATATTTCTAGATTCCACAGGGTGAAAAGTTGTGTTTAGGCTCAACCAATGACTAACCTTATTCTGCAGGTTTTGAGTTGTCTAAGCCTGGGGAGACCCAAGAAGGGGAAAACCAGCTAAAACTGCCACATATGGGCTGCACTCAGTCAGCAAATTTAAAAGGGGCAATCTTCTAGTTGGCACATTTCGAGTATCCCAGGTTATTTCTAGGGACCCCCTCTATGGGCTTCCTTGGTTCCCATTTCCCTCCCAACCTCACGGAACAAGGGGCCCCTTATAGTACCTAATGAAGACCCCGCAGCACAAGATTGGGAGGATTGAACATTAGGTAGAGCTGAGGGCAAAACTCTGGAGAAAGGACAACCCCCCTCCCTAAGCTTTGGTTTACTTAAAGCCTCTCCCGCAATGAACTATCCTCACACCTTCTTTCCTCCAGCACAGGGGTCCCATGAGTGGTCACAGCAGGGTCTGGCCTGTTCAAAGTGGAGATCGACGTCTCCAATTTAGATAATCTTTCTAGGACTGGAGCTAGACACTGCTCAACAATGTGTTTAAATTTATCCAGTATATGATCCCACTCCTGGCTGCCACCCGGGGCTCCCACCTTGCTACTAATAAGACCTCTTATCTCCGATTGCTTGGGATAATGCTTCCCTTTTACTGCTGGGGCACTCGCTTTGGTTAATGGGGGTGTCTGGGCTAATGAGTCCTCCAAAAGCTCCCTCCCAACTACTACCTCTCTTGGGTGGGTGTCATCAAGGAGTCCCAAGATTAAAATATCTGGGGACCTTATAGAATGGCGAAGGGAATTTGGGACCATGGAAGGACCCACAAGTGGGCTGCTGCTTGGGCCCTCCCGTGGCTCCATTGATAACCTCCTCTCAGCCAAATCAATTTCTTTTGGAAACACACCCATGGCCTGGGTTAAGAAAGAGTCAATTGTAGATCCCTTTTGAGGCTTTGGGGATACTCCCTTACTTACCTGCAATTTGCTCTTTCCCATATTGTTACCCCAGGCCTTTGGAAACCTCAATACAACTAAATGGAGACAAGAATGGAATTATAAGGAGAACAGGCCCACCTATTTGCTTATACCACACAACATAAAAATTGAAATTGAAAATAGGCGGGAGCCAAAAGCAAGAGGGCAGGATCAGCCCAGCCTCGTACAGCCGCAGATGGGCCCAGGTGAGTTTCTTGCAACGGAAGCACAAGTCTTAATTTATGCACCTTCGGCGCGGCAGAGTGTCATAGGTGGCCTCCTCCCGCCGGTATGCCTGGGAGGTCTGGTCCTGCTTGGCCCGTGACCCCTGAGCCAAGTGCAGAGTGTTCAGTGCAGCTGAAGTGCAAGTCTTAATGTATGCACCTTCGGCGCAGCAGAGCATCATAGGTGGCCTCCTCCTGCTGGTGTGCCTGTGAAGTGTGTTCCTGCTTTTCCCGTGACCCCTGAGCCAAGTGCAGAGTGTCCCACACAGTGGACATGCGAGTCTTAATTTATGCACCTTCAGCGTGGCAAAGCGTCATAGGCGGCCTCCTCCCATCGGTGAGCCTGGAAGGTGTGGTCCTGCTTGGCCCGTGACCCCTGAGCTAAGTGCAGAGTGTTCAGCGCAGTGGAAACGCGAGTCTTAATTTATGCGCCTTCGGGCACAGCAGAGCATCATAGGTGGCCTCCTCCCGCCGGTGTGCCTGCGAGATGTGGTCCTGCTTTTCCCGTGACCCCTGAGCCAAGTGCAGAGTGTCCCACAAAGCAGACGTGCGAGTCTTAATTTATGCACCTTCGGTGCAGGAAAGCGTCATAGGCGGCCTCCTCCCATCGGTGTGCCTGGAAGGTGTGGTCCTGCTTGGCCTGTGACCCCTGAGCCAAGTGCAGAGTGTTCAGCGCAGTGGAAATGCAAGTCTTAATTTATGCGCCTTCGGGCGCAGCAGAGCATCATAGGTGGCCTCCTCCCGCCGGTGTGCCTGCGGGATGTGGTCCTGCTTTTCCCGTGACCCCTGAGCCAAGGCCAGTATGTCCCGCACAGCGGAAGCGCGAGTCTTAATTTATGCACCTTCGGGTGCAGCAGAGCATCATAGGCAGCTTCCTCCCGCCAGTGTGCCTGCGAGGTGTGGTCCTGCTTTTCCCGTGACCCCTGAGCCAAGTGCAGAGTGTTCCGTGCAGCGGAAGTGTGAGTTTCAATTTATGCGCCTTCGGGGGTGGCAGAGCATTGTAGGTGGCCTCCTCCCGCCGGTGTGCCTCGGAGTTGTGGTCCTGCTTCGGCTCATGAACCCTGAGCCAAGTGTAGAGTGTTCATAAAGGGTTATTTTGCCAGGTTTGCCTGCCACTTTAAACTCTTCAGGGGTCAGGCTACACAGGTAGGCCTGAAGCTATGTTTTCTTTGTCAGCTTAGTGAATGGCACAGTAAGTGTAGCAGTCCACAGTTGACATTTAACTTTCCATAATATTGGTTCTCTCGTAGGGGATTTCCATGTATAGTCATAAGCACTGAATAGTTCCGCGCGCCTGCGGGGACCCCGGAGCACTGTTGTGTAGTATATTCTTAAGTGCAATCATCAGCTCCTTGACAAAAAGGTCTGTGAAAAACACTTAAGAATAACAATGTGCAGCCTATGTGAACAGCTACACAGGCCAAATTGTTAGAAGAAAAAAACAGTTGTAGTGTAAATTTCACGTTTAAACCTCTATTTATTCTATAAATACATAAATAAATACATTCTCATATTTTATTTACACCTCTCATGAGAATAAAACAATGTAGGGCAGTGTAGCCCATAGGCTGCCATTATACAGAATGAAAATAGAACTGTGCCTTTAAGAAAGTAAAGTCTTCCTGTTTCCCATCATGCACAGCAAAAGGCAGTTGCCTCAGTTCTTTTTTCCGGCTCCTTTCTGACAGGACCCTGAAGCATTGAGCTCTACCTCACAAAATCCTTTTGTGACAGAAATTCATTTAAAATCTTTTGAATTTCATTTTCACTCGACGTTTTTAACATTGAGTGATAATTTTCTGTTTTTTTCTGTTAGATTCTGACAGAATTTTGAGGTTTTTCTACTTCAGAAATGCCTTCACTGTTTGACAAATGTCCTTCTTGTGGCAGAAAAAAGGCCAAAACAGATCCACATCGGGTCTGCATAATTTGCCTTCCATCCAGCCACAAACCGGAGTCGTGTGACATCTGCAAAACCTTCTCCAGAAGGACCCTTCGTGACAGGGAGAAGATCCGACTCCAGGCGAAAGAGGACAGGAGGAAAAGTGGTCATTCTACCACAGAGCGAGGAGAAGGTCAGTCTTCTACCAGGGCTCACACTGGTTCCTCTATAACTCCGACCAGACCGGCTCAAAAACGGCACAGGTCTCCGACGACGTCGAGGGCATCGACGTCGAGGCAAGGAACGGCGCCAACATGCTCGCCGTCGAGGAGTGGTTCGCCGGCGAGAAAGAGACATCGCTCGCCGTCGACGACGATTTCGCCGTCGAGACGGCGTGGACTTTCGCCGTCGAGATCTGGGTCACCGTCGACACGGCGAGGACGTTCCACGTCGAGGAGATCTGAATCCGGTTCGCCGTCGAAACGGCGAGATCGATCAACGTCGAGGGGTGCTCGACGTCGTAGACGTTCACCGTCATCACGGCGACGTCGAGGGTCGTCGTCGAGAGATTCTCAACGGCGAGAAGAATCGACGGCGAAGGACACTCGCCGTCACCGTACTTCGACGTCGAGGAGTGTGTCGACGTCGAGACAATCAAAAAGACCTAGGAGGGTTTATACAACCTCAGAATCCTCGGCTTCAATCATCCTCCTTCCAGCGTCTCCACAACTCTCTCCTCGACAATCACCATTGCCACAGACGCCGGTAACACCTACGGCGCCTCTTCCGGCTCCGCCTGCAGAGTCTGTTTTGAGGACTCCAACGCGGTCTGTAAGACGTTCGGGACATTCCTCTAGACGCTCTTCTTCCTCTCGGCACCGTCATGACCCACAGAGATCTCAGCATTCACATCACAGGCGTTCTTCTTCGTCTACACGGGACTACTCTCCAACCCTATCGGACTCACCGTCCCCGAGAGTGTCCCCCATAGATGATGTGAATACGTTCCAGGAGGTCTTAGTACGAGGGGCAACCAAGCTGAACATCCCGCTGGCGGTACCTGCCCCATCGACGTCAGTGATCTTCGAGACCTTGCATCACAGGACATCTTCCAGACCTTTGCTTCCACTGGTTCCAGGTCTCCTTGAACCAGCAATGGATATTTTCCTTGCACCGGCCGCAACAAAGTCTGCTCCTTCCAGACTTATTAAAAAATATCGTCCACCAGAACAAGATCCTCTATTCTTGAGGTCGGACCCAGTTCCTGATTCGGTGGTCATAGTAGCGGCAAAGAAACTGCATTCAACCTCACCATCTTCTTCTTCACCTCCAGATAAAGAGAGCAGAAAGATAGATGCTGCAGGACGAAAAGTATGCTCTACTGCAGCCGTCACGATGAAGGCAGCCAGCGCTACTGCGTTATTAGGGCGGTACGATCGTGCCCTCTGGGACTCTTTAATACAGTTTGCGGAACATCTTCCTAAGGATAAAAGGGAAGATTTCCTGGAGGTCGTGGGTGAGGGAGCCATGGTGTCTAACCAAATTATAAGTGCTGCAGCTGACTCTTCGGTGCTATCCGCACACAATTATGCACACGGGATAGCGCTCAGAAGGCATGCATGGTTGAGACTTACATCTCTCAAACCTGAAGCGCAGCAGAGAATACAAAACCTGCCTTTCTCGGGCTCCACCTTGTTCGGTTCTCATGCCGATGACGAGATGGCTAGAATGAAAGCTGAACTAGATACCTTGAAAGCGGTAGGGATGGAAAGACCGAAAGAACAAAGAAAGGTTTTCCGGCCATATCAACGACGACTTTTCACCCACCGGTATCAGTCGCCACACTGGATGTCTTCGCGCCCCCAGCAGCAGCAACAACAGCAGTATCAAAGGGGTTTCTCTACTCAGCGAAGGTCGACAAGGGGTCGTTCAACACCTCAAACTCAGGCAACTCGACAGGCTCCCACGTCTAAGCCCTGAATCTTTGCTTCCCCCTCCTCCGTTATCCACTCCGGTAGGGGGAAGTATCTCAAATCATCTGGACGAGTGGCTACGCATCACAACAGACGCCTGGGTATTGAATATTGTGAGACATGGTTACGCTCTCAGATTCACCAGTCCTCCACCATCTGTTCCACCCAAAACAGCCAACCGCCATCTCGAAGCTCTACAGTTAGAGGTCAATATCCTATTGCAAAAAAGAGCCATAGAACCCGTTCCCATCAGCCAGCAAGGGAAGGGGATTTATTCGAGATATTTCCTTGTACCGAAAAAAGGCAAACAAGAGTTTCGTCCCATCTTAGATCTGAGGACAGCAAACAAATGGATTCGCAAAGAAAAATTCAGGATGTTAGCCTTACACCAAATTTATCCACATCTACGTCAGGGCGACTGGCTATGTGCGATAGATCTTTGCGACGCTTACTTTCACATCCCAGTAACCAAGAAACATCGAAAATTCCTAAGGTTCACTGTCGGAAAACGCCATTACCAATTTGCAGTTCTACCTTTCGGCCTAAAATCAGCGCCAAGAACTTTTTCCAAATGCATGGCGGTAGTAGCCGCCCATTTGAGGAAACAGCGAATATTCGTCTACCCCTATCTAGACGATTGGCTCATAAAGGCCTCCAGTTGTCTCGAGACACAGCAACATTTCGAATGGACTCTACAACTGCTGCAAAAACTTGGTCTTCAAGTCAATCTCCTGAAATCTACAGCAACACCTGTTCAGAGGTTGCATTACTTAGGGGCCATTGTAGATACCAGGCTAGGAAAGGTGTTTCCTTCGGAGGAACGACGGTTATCGATTCTCCAGAAGTGCAAACAACTGCAGGAAAGACCTCAAGCCACTGCAAGAATAATAGCTTCTCTACTGGGCTCGATGGCGTCTTGTATCCATCTGGTTCCCAATGCTCGCCTCCATATGAGACCATTGCAGGAAAACCTGGAGGATCAGTGGTGTCAACTGAGGGACGATTGGGAGAACAAAGTCCTTCTTTCTCCTCACACCCTACAATCCCTCAAGTGGTGGTGTTTACCCAGCAATCTCTTGGTGGGGATTCCGTTCCAACAACGGCCCCCATCTCAAACCATCGTAACAGATGCGTCACTGATCGGATGGGGGGCGCACATGGAACATCTTCGAGTCCAAGGCGAGTGGTCACAGAGAGAGAGTCTCTATCACATCAACCTGCTGGAACTTCGCGCAGTCCACCTTGCGCTCAAAGCCTTCCTTCCCTCTCTGAGAACGGAAACTCTCCTTCTCCAGACAGACAACGTGGCCACTATGTACTACGTGAACAAACAAGGAGGCACCAGGTCCAGAATTTTATCCAGAGAGGCTCAGACAATCTGGCATTGGCTTCTAGCCAGGAACCTGTCACTAGTGGCAACTCACCTGCCCGGCATCCAGAATGTTCAAGCGGATGCCCTCAGTCGGGTAATGGACGAGAACCACGAATGGGTACTACACGACGACGTCGTTCATTCCATTTTCGCACTCTGGGGTACCCCCTCTACAGACCTATTCGCAACCCCAGAAAACAAAAAATGCCAAAACTTCGCCTCCAGATATTACCATCCAGGGACACTGGGGAATGCCCTGTGGATAAGCTGGTCAGGAGCATTTCTTTACGCCTTTCCACCGCTTCCCCTGATTCCGGCGGTCCTCCAGAAGCTGTCCAATGTTCAGACCAAAATGATCCTAATTGCTCCGGAGTGGCCACGCCAGTGGTGGTTCCCAGACCTTCTTCACCGGTCACTCAAACCACACATCAGGCTACCATATCGTCCGGACCTTCTCACGAAGTTCAGAGGGCAGATATCTCATCCCAACCCCTCATCGTTGAGTTTGGCAGCATGGCTCCTGAGCTAGTGCAATATGGACACTTGAACCTACCTCAGGATTGTATGGAAATTCTGAAGGAAGCAAAGCGCCCTTCCACACGATCAGCCTATGCAAGCAAGTGGAAGAGATTCTGCATTTGGTGTTTACACAACAACATTGACCCGGTTTCCTGTGGAGAACAATCTATCCTGCCATACTTGTTAAGTTTGGCAAAATCGGGCTTACAACTGTCGTCAATAAAAGTTCACTTGGCGGCTGTCACAGCATACAGAAAGAGTCCTTCACAAACTTCCTTTTTTCGGATTCCGATTATTAAGGATTTCCTAGAAGGTTTAAAGAAGGTTTTTCCCCCCATTAGAAAGCCTTCTCCTCCATGGGAACTGAACGTTGTCTTATCACGTCTGATGCTGCCGCCATTCGAGCCAATACATAAGGCATCGCTGCAACATCTCACATGGAAAGCTGCTTTTCTGGTGGCAATCACTTCAGCGCGTAGGGTCAGCGAAATCCAGGCCCTTTGCGCTCAGGAACCCTACACGGTTTTTCATTCTGCAAAAGTGGTAATGAGAACTCATCCAAAATTTTTACCTAAGGTAGTCTCCGACTTCCATGTGAACCAAACAATTTCATTACCGACTTTCTTTCAGAATCCAGCTACTCCTGCTGAGAGAACTCTGCATTCTCTGGATGTAAAGAGAGTCTTGAAATTTTACTTGGACAGGACAAAAAGCTTACGAAAATCACAACAGCTTTTTATTAACTATGGCCCAATCAGAACAGGTTTGGGTACATCTAAACAATCTTTATCCAGGTGGATTGTTTCATGTATAATGTTATGTTATCAGTTAGCAAACAAATCCCTTGGTGGTAGGCCAAAAGCCCACTCTACCAGAGGGAAAGCAGCTACTGTAGCCTTGATGAGAAATGTCCCTTTGGCAGAAATATGCAAGGCTGCCACTTGGAGGTCGGTCCATACCTTTACTAAGCATTACTGCCTTGATACAGACGCTAGGGCAGATGCTCAGGTTGGGCAGGCTTTGCTCAAGAATTTGTTTGCATGATTCATGTTTTTCTCAGTATTCTTATGTCTACTCCACCGCGGTTATGGGGATGGGCTTGCTACTCTATTCAGTGCTTATGACTATACATGGAAATCCCCTACGAGAGAAGAAATGGTTTCTTACCTGTAACTCCAGTTCTCTCGTAGGGGTATTTCCATGATAGTCATAAGCAACCCTCCCTCCTCCCCGGTGGAGTTGACATAGAACATGAATATTATGGAGGTTGGTACTCCAACAAATGTTTTGTTTTTTCTTCATGTCAGGTTAATAGCCTCCAAAAAAGAACTGAGGCAACTGCCTTTTGCTGTGCATGATGGGAAACAGGAAGACTTTACTTTCTTAAAGGCACAGTTCTATTTTCATTCTGTATAATGGCAGCCTATGGGCTACACTGCCCTACATTGTTTTATTCTCATGAGAGGTGTAAATAAAATATGAGAATGTATTTATTTATGTATTTATAGAATAAATAGAGGTTTAAACGTGAAATTTACACTACAACTGTTTTTTTCTTCTAACAATTTGGCCTGTGTAGCTGTTCACATAGGCTGCACATTGTTATTCTTAAGTGTTTTTCACAGACCTTTTTGTCAAGGAGCTGATGATTGCACTTAAGAATATACTACACAACAGTGCTCCGGGGTCCCCGCAGGCGCGCGGAACTATTCAGTGCTTATGACTATCATGGAAATACCCCTACGAGAGAACTGGAGTTACAGGTAAGAAACCATTTCTTATTGTGTATTTTTCTGCACCATATACTATGGCTTAACTGTAAAAATAATTGTCAGTTGGGAAGTAGCAGATTTAACCATGTTTCAGGGGTCAGAGTACACGCACTAGGACTTGGACAGCACAACACAATGTCAGAGTTCAAAACCGATTGATGTCATTCAGTAAAAAATGCGAATACCACTTAGGAGAATAAGCAACCTTTCACCAGGTCATTGTAATGTTCAAATGGAAAAGACTCTGAATATGGTATGGGCAAGGTTCATCAACCCCGTAATGTGCCAAGACGACATTATATTGATCATCCTCCATCTTTGGTGTGGCCTACAAGTCTACTTGCTTGTCAGCCATCTTTTCGTTTTAGAAGAGTCCCTCTCTAACTTCTTTCTTCACTTGTACAAATGATCAAGGATTTTTGGGAAAGCCTTAAAAAGTTAATTTCACATATCAAGAAACGTGTTTCCTTATGGAAGTAAAACATTGAAATTTCTAAGCTGATGGACCCTCCATTTAAGCCCATGCCTAAGGCCAAGCCACAGCATCTCACACTTAAAGTTGTGTTCCTAGTAAGCACTCTAATTGCACGTGAGGCTAGTTAGATGGAGGCCTATGCTTTCATGAGACCTGTATAATATTCCATGGTAAAAGTGTTGTTCTTGAGATTTTTCTTAGATTTCGATGCAAATAATATAGCCTGTGGTCCTCTTTTTAAAAATAGATTTTTACTATCAGCAAGATTGCTTTATATCCTAGATGTGAAAAGGTCCTTATGCATTAATTTCACAAAATTAAGAGATTATGGGCCTCATTCAGACCCTGCCGGTCTATGACCGCCAGGGTGGAGGCCGGCTGAAGCACCGCCAACAGGCTGGCGGTGCTTCATTTCGTTTCACAGCCGCTGTCGCCCAGCCGGGTCCGGCAGTTTTCCGCCGGATTTCCCCCGGCTGGGGGAAATCCTCCATGGCCATGGGGATTTCGACCCCCTTCCCGCCATCCTGTTCCTGGGGGTTTTTACCGCCAGGAACAGGATGGCGGGAACGGGTGTCGTGGGGCCCCTGGGGGCCCCACAAGGATTTTCACTGTCTGCATTGCAGACAGTGAAAATCACGACGGGTGCAACTGCACCCGTCGCACCCCTGCAACTCCATTTGGAGCCGGCTTCATTGTTGCAGGGCCTTTCCCGCTGGGCCGGCGGGCGATCTTTTGGCGGTCCCCCGCCGGCCCAGCAGGAAAGTTGAAATGACCCCTGCGGTCTTTTGACCGCAGAGCGGTCTTTCAACGGGGTAACTTTGGCGGGCGGCATCCGCCGCCCGCCAAAGTCAGAATGACCCCCTATGAGCTGTAAGTAGCCATTCATCATTATGGTCCCTCCCAGGATCCCAATCCTCCGGCTGTATGACAACCTGTAGTATATTTGCTACAAAGAGATAAATAACTCCCTTTATGAAACACATAGCTCATTCTACAACAGGGAAAAAACTCCTACAGCCATTCTAAATGTGAGTCTACAGATGTGCACGTCTGTGCTGCCTAGACTGTGATCGCAGAACAGATGCATGTGTGGAAAAAACCTCTCTATGAAAAGCATGTTAGTTTAGTTGGTGCTTCTTTGGCTGTTCTGCAGAAATGAGCTTTCTGTTTATTTTCCATTTTCTCACCTCACATCCACTACTTAACTCTAGCTTGCTATACCATTATTAAATATTGAGACACTTTCTCCATTGTGAACTTAACTCACTTGAACTCTATTATTGTCCATGATTACCTTCCTGTATTTCGCTTTTGCTGATGTTTTTATTTCAGTTCTCTCTCAATGAGAGGTCGTTTGCCTTTTTCTCTATCTCTTTATTGAAATCTAGGCTCTTGACTCTTAATTTGGCCTACTGCACCTTAAACGTTTCTTCAATACTGCATCTGTTACCTGTCTGCTTTGATTTATGCCCACAGGAGAGTGATGATGAACTTTTGGGACTCTCTGACCAAGATGACTTCAGGGAAAAGTCAGATAGTTGTGACAGTGACTTTGGGGGCAGCGGAAAGAAGAAAAAGCGGAAACACAAAGAGAAGAAAGAAAAGAAAGCAAAACGGAGGAAAAAGACTGACAACGGGGTGCAAAAGCCCAAGGTACAATTTTATATTTCTCCTCAACGTCGTATGAAAACACCCATCCCTCAGACTCTAAATCTGGTCCTGTGTATCCTTTAAGGAATTTTCTCTCTCTCTCTCTCTTTCTCTCTCACTCTTGCCGTCCCTCATTTAGCTTGCTGTAGTTATCATTCCCATGCGTCACAATGATGAAAAAAGGATGTTTTTCTGTGAAGATGTACTTTTACTGCATTGTTTTTTACTTCCTTAAGTTTGTGCATTATTATGCTGTGTCTGTGTCTATAAGTCAGGATAATCACTTTTTCTGAATAGCTATTTTAAGCCCAGCACCCTTTTTCAGGGATTTTATAAATACATTAAGTACCTACTAGGACAACTTTGAGTCTGTTTCTCACGTAAACAAGCATCTCACCATTAATGGCATGTCTCACTTAACTCCATTTCATATGCAATGAAATCAGTCATTACATATGGGTTGTTGGATCAATAATGATGAAGCTTTTGAATGGCTTTACTGTAGCATGCCGGAACCCCCAAAACATTCAGCAGGTACCTAGCTGTAGCTTACTGAATATTGAGGATTCCGGAATTCTTCACCATGAATAATGGAATCATCATTGCTATAACGTCTCCTCTTATTTATGGTAGCCCTAAACATTTTTTTTAACAAAATCCAATGAGAGTTAAGTATTTAGGTTCTAAAAAGTAAACAGAAAAGCCCTTTGTAATTCTCTTGAAGGGAAACATAAAGCTGGAAACAGTGACACATAACAAGCACTGTAAGAAAGTGCCTCTTTTTTGCATGGTCACTCCTATTTATTTTGTGGACTGATCCTGCTAGTTTGTTGACTCTGTGCTGGAACACTGCTAACTAGGCTCCAGTGCATGTGCCCCGACCCCTAAAACATGTTGAAATTGGATAATACCTAATTGGCGCATTTAACTTTCCTATAAGTTCATATTATATGGTGCCCAAAATATGCCCATGAAAAGTTAAATGCCACCTATGGAATACAGAACTAATGTGCCCTTTACTAGTGTGGCCAGGCAAACATGACGTCAGGCTTACCATTGTAGCCTATCAGGTGTAGTTTAAATCCTGCAGCCTGACCTGTCAAAATAACCCTTTTTGACTGGAGAAAACATTCCTTTTAAGTATTTGTCACATCTACCTGGACCTTGCAGCCCACAAGGTGGGGAACAAAGGCCCTCATTTCGACCTCAGCGATCTTTTTTAAAGACCGCTGAGGTACCGCCGTGCTGAAGACCGCCAGTGCAGGCGGTTTTCCACGCAGCGTATTATGACTGCTGGCAGCCCTTTGTCCTTTTTCAGACAGAGAGCAGCCAGCAGCCATACTGGCTGTCGGCGGGGAAGTGGAGGCTGCTCCACCTCCACCGCCCCGTCATCAGAACACCGCCCACCGAATCACTTCCCATGAATCGGTGTGGCGGTGTTTTGGTGACGAGGAGCCGGCGGCAGAGCAGCCCCCATGGATCCCATCCCCTCCCGGAGGATCAACGGACATGATATGTTGATCGTCCGTTAGGGAAGGGGGATGGGGGGTGTTGTGTGCGTGCATGGGGGTGTGCATGTGAGTATGTAGAGGAGGTGTGTGAGTGCGTGTATGCATGCAGGGGGTGTGTTGTGTGTATGGGAAATGTGTGTGGGTCGGTCTGTGTGCATGTCTGTTTGTATGTGTGCGGGTATGTGTTGTAGTGTGTGTGCGTGTAGGGGTGTGTGAATGTGCATGTTGGGGATGGGGTGGGGAGGGGGTGTGTGTATGTGCATGTTGGGGGTGGGGGTGGGGAAGGGGGGTCTTGCCACCTTTGGGGGCTGGCAAGGGGGTGGAGGGTGTGGGGGGAGGACTCAGAGTGGGGGAGACCCCTATCAGTGCCAGGGAAGGAATTCCCTGTCACTGATAGTGCCTACCGCCATGGATTTCGTGGCGGTTCCAAACCACCCAAAATCCATGGCGGTATGCAGGGTCCTGATATCGCCGGCGAAGTCTCCAGCCCAGCAGTCGTCACCCCCTGGCGGTCGGAGTGGAGAAGTGGCGGATGACCATGGCGATAACCGCCATGGTCATAATTCCATTTTTTTTCCACCGGCCTGTTGGCGGTTTTACCGCCACTTCTCCCCTGTCCGCCAGGGTCGTAATGAGGACCATAGTATTTAAAAGTAGGAAATGTAGAAATGTAATGTTAACATGTCCTTAACATGATTAACCCCCCCCCACACACACACACACACACACACACAAAAGCTATTTTTACTGTAGCAACTGGCTGGCCCATAGAGAAATACTGGGAGATAATATTAAATATTATTTTGGCTATCTCTGGATTAGGAGCAGCTAGAAATATGATTAAACCACTATTTTAACATTTACTCAAAGTCCAAGTCATGAAGCTGGAGTGTTTAGAAAGTTACCTTTTGCCAACCTGTAGCTCTAGGAGGATAAGTTGCCTTAGCTCTCCGGCTGTAGCCCAGTGAGTGCTTAGTCTTGATGAGGTGTGAAAATGGCTTCCACAGCTGACACAATGATTTGGACGTTGCAAGGTGTTTTTTTTCTTCCCCTGTTAATAAGACCATTTGGCGTTTACCCAGGAACTAAATTTAAATCAAAGGTGCCTTACCTGTCCCAAGCAACTGTTGGGTGACTGCCCAAATGTCTCCAACTAGTGTCCTCCCAGTCAAACCGCTGTCGGCTTCCCATCATGCCTAGGTTCGGTCTACTGTAACTATTGACGCCTTCACTCTTTTTGGCAAAATCTTTGCTTACAAACTTACCATACATTCCCGGGATGGCTACTTCAACACAGACTCCTTCTTTCCCTCTGGCGCACAACTACACAATTCCGTCATTGACACCATGATTGGTGCCACAAATTATGCCACTGACACCTCTACCAGAACTGCGCCTGGAGCCACTGGTGCCACCTCCCCCTCTCCTCCGCTGATCAAGGGAGAGGATTGCAGGCAGCGGTTCCAGAAACCTTTTGGTTTGGATTCTGATCTTCTGAATCTCTATGTCTGAGACGGTGACTGGGGAAATCCCTTTGAGGTACTGGGGTCATCTTCAGATAGTGGCTTTGATGCTTCTCAAGAAATGAAGATTGAATTTCCAACTAGACCTGCAACTCTGGAGGTTGTATTGTTCCACCCAGTGGTCCGAAAGGTGGCAGAGGTCCTGTGTAGGAAATTGGCTTTGTATATACTATCTCATGGGAGTCATGCAGGTGTTGAAAAGCGTGGGGTTGAGGGACAAGCCCTGAGGAATGCCGCAGATGATGTCTTTGGGCTTGGGGTAAAATGGTGGTAGATGGACTCTCTGGGTTCTTCCGGTAAGGAAGGTGGTGATCCACTTGAGGGTGTTTCCTTAACTACTGATATGGTGTAGCTGTAGGAAGTTGGCTCTGTATGTACTATTTCAAAGTAAGAAATAGCATGCACAGAGTCCAAGGGTTCCCGTTAGAGGTTGATAGTGACACAATTAGATAATACTAATGCTCTATTTTGTGGTAGTGTGGTTGAGCAGTAGGCTTATCAGAGGGTAGTATTAAGCATTTGTTGTATACACACAGGCAGTGAATGGGAACACAAACTCAAAGACTTAACTCCAGGCAAAAGGTTTTTATATAGAAAAATGTTATTTTCTTAATTTATTTTAGAACCACAAGGTTCAGAATTCAAGTAAATGCATAAATTGTAAGGTACTTGGCATAAGTAAATATGTGAACTTTGAGTTAAAACAGTAGTGTACACAGTTTTGGCAAAAATGGCAATAAGCTATTTCAAAAGTGGACACTGCAAAAATCAGCAGTGCCTGGGGGAGGTAAGTACAAGTTAGTTTAGCAGGTAAGTAAAGCACTTACAAGTTCAGTCTCCAGGGCTCAGGCAGCCCACTGTTGGGGGTTCAAGTCAACCCCAAACACCCAGCACCAGCAGCACAGGGCCAGTCAGATGCAGAGGTCAAAGTAGGGCCCAAATAGCATGGCTCCTATGGAGACTAGGGGTGCTCCGGTTCCAGTCTGCTAGCAGGTAAGTACCTGCATCCTCGGGGAGCAGACCAGGGGGGTTTTGTAGAGAACTGGGGGGGATCACAAACAGGCACACAGAATACACCCTCAGCGGCACAGTGGCGGCCAGGTGCAGTGTGCAAAGTAGGTGTTGGATTTTAGATAGAAATCAATGGAGAGACCCCAGGAGTCACTCGGGCCATGCAAACAGGGCAACGATGAGGGCCGCCTGCTGGTCACTCCTGCACTGGTAGTTGGTTTCTCTCTGGCCTGGGGGATGTGGGTGCAGTGCTTCTTCGAGGCGTCGGGTTCTTTGTTGCCGGACTGTCGCGGTCAGGGGGAGCCTCTGGATCCTCTCTGCAGGCATCGCTGTGGGGGTACAGGGATGTTTTCTCAGGGTGTCCACGTTGTTGGAGTCACCTGGGTTCCTTTCTGCAGTGTTGGTTCTTCTGGACACGATCGGGGGCGTCGGGTGTACAGTGTTGGGGACTTACGCTTCCGGAGTGAGGCTGGAGTCCCTTTAAAGTTGGTTTCTTCTTGGTTGTTTGGACAGAACCACTGTCCTCGGGAGGTTCTTGGTCCTTTGGGTTCCAGGGCAGTCCTCTGAGTCGGCAGAGGTCGCTGGTGCTGCTCGATGCATCACTGTTGCAGGTTCTGGAGACAGGCCAGTAGGGCTGGGGCCAAGTCATTGTTGTCTCTGCTGGGCTTTCAGTCCTTCTTGTTTCAGGTCATCAGGAATCTGTTTTCCTGGACTCAGGATCACCCCTAATACTCAATTTAGGGGTGTGTTTAGGTCTGGGGGGCAGTAGCCAATGGCTACTGTCCTGGTGGGTGGCTACACCCTCTTTGTGCCTCCTCCCTGAGGGAAGGGGGCACATCCCTATTCCTATTAGGAGAATCCCCCAAAAACAAGATGGAGGATTTCTTAAGGCAGGGGTCACATCAGCTCAGGACACCTTAGGGGCTGTCCTGACTGGTGGGTGACTCTTCCTTGTTTTCCTCATTATTTTCTCATGATCTCCTCCAGACTTGCTGCCAAAAGTGGGGGCTGTGTCCGGGGGGGGGGGGGGCGGGCATCTCTATTAGCTGGAGTGCCCTGGGGCGCTGTAACACCAGGCCTGAGCCTTTGAGGCTCACTGCTAGGTGTGAAGGACCTACACCCAGTACAGGCTTTCTTCCTGGTCACAGAGTGACAAAGGCACTCACCCCATGTGGCCAGAGACCTGTCGGGATGTGGCAGGCTGGCAGGAACTGGCCAGCCTAGCACTAGTAGTTGGGCTTTTATACAGGGGGCATCTCTAAGATGCCCTCTGTGTGCATTTCTCAGTAAATCCTACACTGGCATCAGTGTGGATTTGTTGTGCTGAGAAGTTTGATACTAAACTTCCCAGTATTCAGTGTAGCCTATATGGAACTGTGGAGTTCGTGTTGACAAACTGCCAGGCCATATACTCTTTATGGCTACCCTACACTTACAATGTCTAAGAATTAGCTTAGACACTGTAGGGGCATATTTCTCATGCAGCTATGCCCTCACCTGTGGTATAGAGCACCCTGCCTTAGGGCTTCAAGGCCTGCTAGAGGGGTGTCTTACTTACGCCCCAGTTGTGGGCATGGCACCCTGAGGGGGATGCCATGTCGACTTTGCCTTTTTCTCCCCACCAACGCACACAATCTGCAATGGCAGTGTGCATGTGTTAGGTGAGGGGTCCCTTAGGGTGGCACAACACATGCTGCATCCCTTAGGGACCTTCCCTGGTCACAGGGCCCTTGGTACCACTGATACCTTTTACAAGGGACTTATCTGTGTGCCAGGGGTAGGCCAACTGTGGAAACAATGGTACATTTTTAGTGAAAGAACACTGGTGCTGGGGCCTGGTTAGCAGGGTCCCAGCACACTTCTCATTCAAGTCAGCATCAGTATCAGGCAAAATGTGTAGGGGGGTAACTGCAACAAGAACCATTTTCCTACACACACTCCATGTACTTTAGCCATGTGTTTTCACTTGCATAACACACAACACAACATATTCCATACACACCATGATCCTTTTTCATTCCACCACAACACAGCATTTACATGCAGGAAACAAAATGCCATACATTCTAAACACAGCATACACACACTATTGCCCCACATACATCAGAACCTTAACTGCCAACACAATGACACACTCATCTACACAAACCCTCACACAAAAGCACAACTCCACACATCACAACAACCATAACCAAACAACCACAGTGACCTGAATTTAGCACACAGCAACACAACACAACTAAACATACACAACAGACAGCAGACCCACGTGAAAGTGGCACACTTACAGACACAACCACATCACCCACTCCAGCTCCCTCTGCTTCAACCAGCCAATCGACTCACACCCCTCCCAAGTTAAAAGCTCAGAGGTGCCAGATAGGTGCCCAATAGATGCTCATTCATGATTCATGATGAAGACACCCTTGGAATATAGGCAGGAGACAAGTGAAGGGCAGCGGAGCCAGAGAAAATTGTACCATCCAAACAGTTTTCACTGTCACATATGATTTACATTGCTAAAATAATATACATGAATGTAGGATTATATGTATGATGACTTGAGTTCAATTTTCACACAGTGTGCCCCACATTCTGTTTTGCAGGAAAATTCATGGTGTCATTGGAATGGAATTGTTCCAGTGATAGGCATGCACGGACTCACATTCACAACTGGAAGCACATCTCACTTTCAGGTCCCATTTCAAAGTGCACACATGGGCAATCAATTGTGATGTTAATTTTATTTTGGTGCAAGCATTCATTGGTAATGAATATTTACACCTAAAATAACTGTGAATGATCATCCTGATGATCCAGGAATCGGCATGTATGCATTGATGTCCACTCCTCACATGGTTATCACTGGAATCTATGCAGATTCTTCCCATCACTCACCTCCCATTATACATTTTTCTATTGGCAAGACAAAGGATTTGTTGGAAGGTTAGACCGAAACTGTGTTTGAGTGTTCAGAGAATTACCTATTTAAATTGATCCACCTATGTGCTAAGGACAAGATGGTCTCATCCTCAACTTGGCCAGCCCCAGTGGTGCTGAGGATACGACCATCTCGTACCTTACACTCAGGGGTTAGCAAGCCGGCCACCCTTCTCTCTGACCAAAGTAAGGTGCAGTGGTGTTCATCAGAAGGATTTTGTGCCTCATGTAGAGTTTGGCGGATAGGGTACTCAGTCACAAACTTAATAGACGTCCTTCCTACTGTAATACTACTGCATTACAATCAATGCAATTCTAAAAACAGTGGGCAAAATATTGGCTACTTTTGAACATTGCACCCTGTTCATCATACTCTAACTTATGCTCCTTGTACTCTTATTGGTGTCAAATTTAGTAAATAGTATTTTGCTTTTCAGTTATTTATTTCCACGGGGACTCTCTGTGGACACCATGCTGCTGACAAGGATTTCAGATAATGCCTGTAAGAACACCTCTGTGATTGAGTCTCATGCCTCACAAATATTGCACGTTTTTTAAATTTTTCCTACCTGATCAGGTTCTCTGTCATTTAAGGGTCAGGTTGTATGCTGGTCCAGATATTTCTGTAATCTTATCTTTTTGAGAGTTTGGATACATTTTTAAGGATGGTTATCTTTCTTGGTGGCAGTTACCTCAACCGAATGTCTTGGATCTTAAAACTGAAATTTTCTTTGGAACAGAAACTTTGTGCACTTTTGTGTGCTTTATGCTGCAAGGTGAATGGGTTATGCTGCAGAGCGAGAGAGATGAAGATCTTGGATGTCATGTTGGGATGATCGAGGGGGGTTTAGATGCAAGGCCAGTGAGGCAAATGTAGGATCTAATAATGTGTTTGTAGAGCATGAGTGGTGTGTTGGGAAGCTTCTATTAGAGTGAGTGAGAATATGAAGCTTTGATGAATATTGGTTTACCTTGGGGTGTTGAGCAGAAGTTCAGACCTTGGTCCTTGCAGGTCCTTCAATAGTAATTGAGGAAGCTTGACTGCTACCTTTATAGAAGTTTTGTGTTTACATCAGCAGGTGGAGCAGAAGTCTTCTGCAGCCTTGATTGCTGGCTGGGGTCTGGAGGATGTGGACCACGTGTTCTCGGAAGAGGATTACCACTCACTCACCAACTACAAAGCTTTCAGTCAGTTTATGCGGTGAGTAGGTGTGGCCTCTCACAGTCCCATATTTTAAGCTTCATGAGACCAAACCACAGTAAAATGTTCTATCTGTGTTTGTTTTTTTGCTCTTTAAATAAAATTAACTGACCAAACTTGCTTAAATCACGGTTGGCGCGGGGAAGTAATTTTTTTGCTTCATTTCTTTTTTTTTAATTACTGAGGTTAGCAAAAATGTTACTGCCATAATTTTCCCTACCTTCAAATAATGAACATAATAGAAATTATACTGAAGGCAAAATTGTAATTATTATAATCCACATTTATCAGTAGCTAAAATATGTTCAAAGAATTATTCATAGGATGGAATACACTTTAGTTTTAATGTTAGACAAAGGAACACACACATTACACTGGAACTCAGGATATTTTAATGAGCTTTAGCAAATACAGTAAAAAGAGTATCAACTCAAAACAGATATCAGCGCCAATGGAGCCCAGTGGGCACTGGAAAGGGGCATTTGCATGTACCTTAAAATAATCACAGTAGAGGGTCCTGGCCTGAACAATGAAGATGGCGGCCACTACATAACATAGCTCTGCATACCAATAATCGTCCAACATCCTTTTCATGGCTTTCGCTTTCTAGCGTTGAGACAGTGCCGTTCTGCTGCCATAGATCCGGGGAACAGTTGCAGGCCGAGGTGGGTCCAGGGGAGTTGCAAGAGACCGTCGCAGGGGAGAGAGCGGACTGCTGGGCAGGAGAGACTCAGCCACTGTGAGGCGAGCTTCTGCAAGGCCCTAGCGGAGTTGATCGATTACGGTCAGCTGAGCGAGCTGCACACTTGTTGGATTGCGCCTGCTGCAGTGTTCCAGTGCTGCTGGATGACAAGAGGAGGATGACAAGAGGAGGGAGAGGACGGGCCGGCAGAATCCTCTGCTGCCCCCCATTAGGCACTTCAGCCTGGGTAGGTTGGCTTGTGAGGGCTCTCCCGGCTCCGAGAGACAGGTGAGCAACTACGTGGCCCACTGCCATACAAGGACAGACTACCAGGGCAGTGCAGGCGAGGGACCTGCTTCATGGCCCACTACTCCATGAGATGAGGAACTGCTGAGGCCCATAATCGGTTCCATGACTTGGGCTGCCCTTCCCCCCCAACTCCTCTGTGACACTTTGCTTGCATAGCTGAGGCCCCGCTGTGGAAATCTGATCAGCCCTTGAGTTGGAACATGTCCTTCACTGGTTCAAGTGCCTAGAGACGGTTCTTCCCGGGGATTTGAGCTAGGATACTGGGCACAGCAGGGGGTAGGAAACTGCCCAGAAACATCATGGGGCAACAGACACTGGCAGATTGTTGGACCCATGGGCCCCTGTGCCACAGCACTGAGCGAATCCCTGATCAATTGCTTGTGGTGCCTATGGGGGGGGGGCTGGGTTTGGCTGTGGCCAACTCAGCGGCTGGGGGGGTCCCATTGGTTGCACACTGAGACATGTCCAGCAGGGGCCTCCTGTAGAAAAGCAAAAGAACAAGCTCCGGCCACAGAGCAAACAGGTGACCCTCAACCCACCCTGTTGTGAAACCTACAAAGCCCCCACAAAACCCAGGTGAAGGGGTTGAGGGATCCACCGTGGGCACGTCTATGATTATCAAGGCCGTGAATCAATCATGAGACGTGCTTGAAGCCAACTTAGGTGCATTGTTTATGGACATCATGCTACTGCATTAGGATCTTCGATGTGCAGTGGACACAATTGTAGAGGCTGAGGTTAGAGTGTCGGGAGTGGAGAACACAGCATCCACGTTACAACATATGATAGCCATACTCTCCTCTATCACCAACGAACTGGCTGCAAGGGTTGAAAACGCAGAGGGGGGGCCAGAGGAACAAAATTTGACTGGTGGGGTCCCAGAAGGCTATGAGGGGACCTCCCTGGAGGCATCTATATAATGCTGGCTATGCTCTATCCTCTGAGCAAGGGCATTATCCTTTTCCTTTATTACTGAGCTGGCGCATCAGGCCCTGAATATGAGGCCACTCCCTGGAGCCCTAGCTAGACCTTTCATTACCAGCATACTAAACGTCCATGACGGAGTCTCTATCCTGTGCCACGTTTGCACTCAGGAAGCCCTGATATATCAATCAAACAAGATACTCCTATTTCCAGATTATACCAAAATAGTCCAACAGCAGTGCAAATCCTTTATGGAGGCAAAAAATAAACTGCAAAGCTTTAGTGTAGGAAACTGGCTCTGTATATACTATATCAAAATGAGATATAGTGTGCACAGAGTCATGGGGTTCCCCAGGGGTTTGACAGAGGCAATCATAGATAATACTAATGCTCTATTTGTGGTAGTGTGGTCGAGCAGTTAGGCTTATCAGACGGTAGTGTTAAGCATTTATTGTACACACCCAAGCAATAGAGGAAAAACACACTCAGGGCCTCATTATGACCCTGGCGGTAAGCTGGCGGTAACACCGCCTACAGGCTGGCGGTGTTCTGCAGCTATTATGACCGTGGCGCTATAACCACGGCCATACCGCCGGCCCCTCCACTGCTTTCGCCTGGTGGTCATAATCCTCAGGGAACTGAAAAACCTGCAGAGAAGACGGAGACACCAACTGCTTTGGCCCCAGCTCTACCGGCCTGTCTCCCCACTTCCAAAGACAATGCTCCAGCGACGCGTTCCCAGGGTCCAGCAACCTCTGAAGCCTCAGAGGACTACCCTGCATCTAGAAGGACCAAGAACTCCTGAGGACAGCGGCTCTGTTCTCCAAAGACTGCAACTTTGCAACAAAGAAGCAACTTTGAAACAACACACGTTTCCCGCCGGAAGCGTGAGACTTTGCACTCTGCACCCGACGCCCCCGGCTCGACC
This sequence comes from Pleurodeles waltl, assembly GCF_031143425.1. Taxonomy (NCBI): domain Eukaryota; kingdom Metazoa; phylum Chordata; class Amphibia; order Caudata; family Salamandridae; genus Pleurodeles; species Pleurodeles waltl. The sequence goes on along the minus strand of NC_090451.1, from coordinate 681,954,608 downwards.
TGCGGAAAACTAACTCTACAGGGAGGACTCCCCGGCGACTGCGAGCCCGTGAGTAGCCAGAGTTGACCCCCCTGAGCCTCCACAGCGACGCCTGCAGAGGGAATCCAGAGGCTCCCCCTGACCGCGACTGCCTGCTTCAAAGAACCCGACACCTGGTAAACACACTGCACCTGCAGCCCCCAGGACCTGAAGGATCCGACCTCCAGTGCAGGAGCGACCCCCAGGTGGCCCTCTCCCTTGCCCAGGTGGTGGCTACCCCGAGGAGCCCCCCCCCCCCTTGCCTGCCTGCATCGCTGAAGAGACCCCTGGGTCTCCCATTGAAACCTATTGCAAACCCAACGCCTGTTTGCACTCTGCATCCGGCCGCCCCTGTGCCACTGAGGGTGTCATTTTTGTGCTGACTTGTGTCCCCCCCGGTGCCCTACAAAACCCCCCTGGTCTGCCCTCCGAAGCCGCGGATACTTACCTGCTGGCAGACTGGAACCGGAGCACCCCTGTTCTCCCTAGGCGCCTATGTATTTTGGGCACCTCTTTGACCTCTGCACCTGGCCGGCCCTGAGCTGCTGGTGTGGTAACTTTGGGGTTGCCCTGAACCCCCAACGGTGGGCTAACTAGGACCCAACTTTGAACCCTGTAAGTGTTGTACTTACCTGTGAACTTAACATTTACTTACCTCCCCCAGGAACTGTTGAATTTTGCAGTGTCCAATTTTAAAATAGCTTATTGCCATTTTTGCCACAACTGTACATGCTATTGTGATGATTCAAAGTTCCTAAGATACCTGAGTGAAATACCTTTCATTTAAAGTATTGTTTGTAAATCTTGAATGTTTGGTTCTTAAAATAAACTAAGAAAATATATTTTTCTAGATAAAAACCTATTGGCCTGGAATTGTATTTGAGTGTGTGTTCCTCATTTATTGCTTGTGTGTGTAAAACAAATGCTTAACACTACCCTCTGATAAGCCTACTGCTCGACCACACTACCACAAAATAGAGCATTAGAATTATCTCTTTTTGCCACTATCTTACCAATAAGGGGAACCCTTGGACTCTGTGCATGCTATTTCTTACTTTGAAATAGTACATACAGAGCCAACTTCCTACAGCTACACCACATCAGTAGTTAAGGAAACACCCTCAAGTGGATCACCACCTTCCTTACCGGAAGAACCCAGAGAGTCCATCTACCACCATTTTACCCCAAGCCCAAAGACATCATCTGTGGCATTCCTCAGGGCTTGTCCCTCAACCCCACGCTTTTCAACACCTGCATGACTCCCCTGGCTTACATCCTCAGAATCCATGGATTAAATATCATATCCTCTACAACCTATTAGAAAATGCAGAAGTGGAATACAAAACCTGCACAAACAACCCCAAACAAGTGGTCATTCAGAATAGATGGAGGTGCTACAACTCTACTGCTGCAAAGACGTGTACAAAAGGGATTTTGTCCAAGGCAATACCCAATACAATCTAGTCTAATAATCTGGAGCACTCTGATATATCTCAGTCAAAACAAATATTTATATTTTATTTGTTTCCATTCAGTACTACACCATAGGTAGTATAGATACAAATGTAAAAAAATGACTGGTCCTTTGTATAACAACACCATCATTTAATATACATATCCTATGCAGTCTGTTAGATTCAGTACATTAACATTTGCATACAGATGGCTAAAGATCAGGCACTATGTGATGCACATAAGGGATTCTTCACATAACCTGTCCAATGCTCTAGCACAGCCAGCATGTGTTTCTTCTTACTAGACTTCTTTAGGGCTGTAAGAACATAATTAAACATATAGCCAACAGACAATAATCATGGTGTGTATGTTAACTACCACCAACAAAGGGAAGAAAATAAAAGAAAAAAGGAAACAAATATAAAAAAAACAACCACCAGGAACCATGTTCCAATAGTGTGAAACATACACAAGGTAAGGAGCAAAAGCATGTAAAAACTGTAGGATCCACATCTGTATAACCAGGTTCCCTTAAGCCATACATAGTGTGCAAAGAAAGAAACTAAATCAAATCCATATACCAAAACTGAAATCAAGGACAGAAAGTCTATCCATATAAATAAAAGATATTAAGTTACCCCAGGGTATACTACATGAGTATCCCAGAAAACAGTTAAAAATGCAAATACCAAATCCAATGTCCACAATATGCTGAAGGAAAGGGAAAAAAAGGATTACCATAATAGAAAAATTAAAAAAACAATAAAGATGCCCTAATAAGACCTGTGAGAAATTGGGTCAGTAGTTGGCAGAGGTATGCGCTGCACCCTATCCACATAGGGACCACAGTCCGGGTTAGACAGATACAAACCCTAAATTAACCTATTCTCATCCTCTGGACAGCTTAGCATGGAGCAGGCAGGCTTAACTTAAGGGGCAATGTGTTGAATTTAAGCAACACTGAGAAAACACCACAAAAAATTTAGAACAATAGAGAATATTTATATGAGTAAAACAAGAACAAAACGACAAAAATCCATTAAGTAGAAGTCAGGATATGAATTTTTAAAGATTAAATGTTAAATCAGCGATTAGAAGTCACTAGCGATCAAAAGGTGCAATGGACATGTACAAATCCAAAGTTCAGGCTAGCGGCGATGGATGGCAGGCTGGCTACAGAACCCAGCCAGGGCCCGTTGAGAAAGTAAGTAACTGGTATGGATTAAAACACCAATGTTGATATATATATATTTTTTTTATTTTCCACGCATCGGTTCGATGTGTCGGAGACTAGCCTCGCAGGCGGTATCGAAGGATCGGTGCTGCATCATCGTTGTTGCGGCTTGCACACGGTGTTGAGGGATGGGCTGTGCATTGTCGTTGAGGAGTGATGCACTGGTTTTTCTCACGAAGGCAGGTCACTGCACCCGGTTTTGCAGAAAAACTGTTGCAGAACCCACTTCTGAGGCCCAGGATTGGAGAGGGGCACCTCATGCAAGGGTAGGACTCATAGATAGCAGAGTCCAGCAGCAGGAGCAAAGTTTCAAGCAGTCTTTGATGTCCCAGAGTCTGCAAGAACAGGGGCAAGCTAACAAGCCCTTGGAGACTCTTGGGTTCAAGGATGTAGAAAACAAGTCCAGTCCTTCTCACTCCAGGCAAAAAGCAGCAGGCCAACACAGCAAAGCAAGTAACAACATGGCAGTCCCTCCTACAGCACAGCACACAGTAGGCCAACACAGCAATGCAGTTAACAGAATGGAAGTCCCTCCTGGCAGCACAGCAGTCCTTTTTCCTGACAGAATGTCCTTGGTTCCATTAGAGTTCTGATTTGGTGGGGTTTGGGGTCCAGTACATATACCCAAATGTGCCTTTGAAGTGGGGTGGCACTTCAAAAGAGAGAGAGAGGCCTTTGAAGTGCACAACATCCCTGCCCTTCCTTGCCTGGCTCCAGACACTCTGCAAGGGGTTATGAAGCGCTTTGTGTGGGGAGAGACACAGCCCTATTCAGGTGCATGTGTCAGCTCCTTCCTCCCATCTAGCCCAGGAAGACATATCAGCCTGGTGATGGGCCATCAATATGCAAATGTCACACCCCAACTCCCTTGATGTGTGACCGTCTATAGCAGGGTTCTCCAACCTTTTCTGTAATAAGAGCTACTTGTGTTCAATGAAAAAAAAACTGAGCTACTAATATTATTAGAGATGTAGTAGTAACCACATCAGCCACGATTACATTAGTTGCCACCATATGAATGATTACTAGCAGTGATCACCCCGTGCATCAGGCATGGATGCTAGCAATAATGTGAAAAAATGCTTTGTCAACATAGAATTCATCTACAATGTGTGATATATAACAGCCATAGATGCAGCGCCCCTAGCACCAAGTCAATAATTATAGTAATAGTCTCCCTAACACTGTGATTTTTAATTGCTAAAATATCAGCTTTAAATACATTTTTTAAATTCATCGTTTTTTCTCCAAACACGGCTTATTCATTCTGCAAATACAGACATTTTAGTTTAAAATACATACTTTAAATTTTGGTGTATGTATATTAATTCAACCAAGCAAAAGCTTCTAATTTAGCTCACAGGAGAGCTACTTACAAGTAGCTGGAAAGCTACCAGTAGCTCATGAGCTACTCGTTGGAGAATCCTGATCTAGAGGGAATGCACAGAGCTTAGCTGTCATCCACCCCAGATGTGTATTCAGAGACAGGCAGAGGCACAGAATGGTTAAAGTAGGAAAATGCCAACTTTCTAAAAGTGCCATTTTCAGACTTACAATTTAAAATCCAACTTCATCATGAGTTGGGATTTTAAATTGTGAGTCCAGTGACCCCATTATATTTCTGTCTTTTCCATATTGAAAGTTACACCTATAAGATGTTTTAAGGCAATCCCAATGTTACCTATGGAAGAGATTGGCCTTGCAGTATTGGAAATCGTTGGAATGCGAACTGCCCTCTGTCAATACTGAAGGCAGTTAGATACTCAATCCACTGGAAATTTCCAGTTTTTTTTGTATTTTTTCTGCACCAGGTTCGTTATTAAACCTGTACTGTGTGCATTCTGTACTGCATAAATTCAAGTATGCAAGTTCAAATTTCTATAGTCTAAGGCTATTCAATAAGATCCGTCTGGTTTAGAGACTGGAAAAAAGGGCATGTTCATGTATGAAAAGCAAGGTTTTATCATGCCTTAGTACTGCAGTTGTTCTAATATTGCTTTAATACCACATTTTGTTTCTGGTTTTAATGGGTATTGTGCTTGAGGTTGTGGTTCACTGCATAGGGAAGTAATATGTGATCTAGAATGTTTGTCCCACCCTGCTGGATTTGTCTATAGAGTTGAGCCTGTCTTACAGCCCATTCACCAGCATAAATATCCCTGATGTCAGGAACAATGGGAGAGAAGGCTACCTTTATGCCTTTCTCTTCCAGGGGTGCTTCCCTGACAAAGGCTGGAGGCCAGTCTTCTTCTGTCAAGATGATGTCATAATCATCTGATAATTGAGTCCAGAACACTGCTTTAATTACAGGTGACACGTTTCTCTCAATTTATATTTTTAAATTATAGACCCTATCAGAGGATTTAAGTGTTGATCTGGAGTCTCGATTTGTATAAATCATCAGTTGGATTTGCATCCATAAATTTCTGAAGCATCTGATGTACTATTGTTACTTCTGCAGCGATGTCTAGAAGCACACTCACCCAAGTCCTGTTTTTCAGTAGGACTCATAGTTGTATCTGCATGTTTCTCAGAAAGTCCTGAAATTTTGTTTTTAGAGTCCAATCTTTTTTCTTCTTTCATTACGCTGATGTCAGTCTTACGTCATCATTCACCTTTTCTTCTGTACTTCTTCTTTCTTCATTACTCGGATTGGTTCCCTCTTTCTGGCCTTTTACTTTCAGTGTCCTGAAAAGAACGTGAAGAACGGCTATCATAATACTGATACTGATTAGTTTTTTTGTTTTTTGCTTTGTTTTTTATTTGGGGTCTCTTAAGTTCTAACCACCCCGGCTGGATTTCAGAGCAGCGGGTGATCCAGTTTAGTCTTTTCTCTTTATCTTTTTGTTTTTCCATCCCTTCGGTTGTGGATTTCTCCTTCACAGAACCTTCATTTTAATTTTTAGGTTTTAAATATGGCTTAACAGGTCGAGTAACTAAGGTATCTCTTCCTACAGTGGTATAAACTTTTGCGATTGGTTTTAATAGATCCCGTTCATGGTCCTATACCAGAACTGCTTTCAGTCTGCGACGTATGGCCAGAACGGAATCTTCTCTCTTTATGTTGCTTAGAATGATAGAGGAAACTGTAGACAAGTTTACCATTAATTTAATTCCTAAAACCATAGCTTTGCACCTCCATGCTCATTTTGTCCTAGTCAAAGTAAATTAGGGAGGACTGCCAATAAATTTGTACCATGGGTACTAGTATAGTTGCATACAAAGATGCTTCCCCAGGAGTTACATTCCTCTACGGGAGTCTCTATACCAAGAAGTAAAGACATAGGCCCTCATTATGTAGATGGCGGTCTTCACCGCCATGCCGACTGTGGCTGTAATTGCCGCCAACGTCATGGCGGTCCAGACCATCATATAATGAACGTGGCTGAACCGCCACGTTTGAAATGCCGCCGCCACCAGATAGCCTGGCAGTGGTGGTGTTTCTAATCTGACTGGGCAGCGCTGCAAGCAGCGCTGCCCGCCGGATAATGAGTCTGATTCCACCAGCCTTTCCCTGGTGGTTTACACCGACAGGGAAAGGCTGGCGAATGAGTGACTCGGGGCCCCCATGCACAGCCCCATCACGCATTTCACTGCTTGATTTATGGGCAGTGAAATGCGCGATGGGTGCTGCTGCACTGCTACATTTGGAGCCAGCGTGAATGTTCATGCCCCGCATCCACCTGGGCCAGCGGGCGGAAACACTGTTTCCACCCGCCGGCCCAGCTGGATGTTCGTAATGTGGCCGGCGGGGGGTTCTGCGTGCTGGTGGTCTTCTGTTGACCGTCAGCGCCAATCTCGGTGGGGAAACCCGCCGAGATCGTAATGACCCCCATAGTAATTATTTTGTGTTTGTCTTGGGGAGTGGTTTATGGATACCCTGCTGCTAACTGCTTGGTCGTGAGAGCAATTCAGAAAGCCATTTCATCACGCTTTGTGGGCATTTTGCCATGTTGGCTTTGATAGAGTGTGAACTAATGGTTCGTATTTGTGCTGGAGAAGCGGTTCCTGATACTATAGCAGGCCGATAGCTCAGAGTGCATTGCCCACAGTGTCTTATAGAGGGAGACTGTGTAGTTTAAAACCCCTACTACTTCTGCACAGGAAATATTTTCGGGGCAAGGAGCAGTAGTGCCACCCAATACTGGACACATAGCTCCCTCATTGCTGAGAGGCCCCAAACAAACATGTCTGCGTGTATGTGGCAAATGACCACCAAACTAATTTTGGTGCTCTTTGTAAAGGGATTTCCAATTCTTGGCAAGGCCGGGTTGGTGTAAGTGTGTCCACCACTGTGTATTCCTGAAATGGCCCTGAGGCAGCGTCAATAGGCGCAAACTTCATCAAGGAGTGAAAGGTCTCAAAGGTATATGCTGAATGTGCAGCTATTACAAATGAAACTACATCCCCCCTTCTTCATCAGGGACAGCTCACATCTTGAAGTGTTGAGTAACTGCTTCCCTGCAATTAGCACCTATTACAGTATGATGTGCCATGATGAATGAATTCAATTTGTGATTCAGATCAAAGAATTAGAAAACCCACAGTATGGAAAATAACCTTTTATGAGTCAAGCTTGACAAACGTATGGAATTAGGTGCTCCCTTATTCCCAGTAGGAGGTGGTCATGATTACTACAGATGTCTCCATAATGATGTAAACATTGTAAATTTGTTTCTGTGATATGGAATAACTACTCCGGCATATCCGTAAATTAGGTGCCCCAATCTTGGGGGCCAACTGTTGCATAAGTTATGACTTTGGCGTAACTTTACAAGAGGACCCTTCCCACCCACGGGTGACACTAGTGAACTTAGATCAGTACAACAGCTCTGAGTGTGAAGGATGGGTCATTGTAGCCCTGCAAGACACTATTCAGTGTGTAATTGAAATAGAAGTATTTCTTTTTGAGTTACTTACAATCCCATTAAGTGATTAGGGGCACTGTGGAAACAGAAACAACCTTATTTCGTTATTCATACTACCATGCACATAGTACTATCAGGAATGAAATTCCTTTAGGTTAAAAGTATTTATTGCTAAAGGAAGAATCTGTTTCTTAGCACATATAAAACAACTGCGTAGCATATTATAAAAACTGCAGGGAGGCACGTTACAAGTAACAAGAATAAAATGAACATTTCCATCATTGCTAAAAAACATTAAAATATTATCTAGAGCCTAAAACCCTAATGTCTATTTCTGTGCACTATACTCTGAGAGCTGGAAATGCAAAAAACTTGCATTCTAGATTCAGGTAGGGAGAAGGATGCACTGCATACCTTGTTGACAGCAACGGGTGTCATTATCGTTAGAGGTGTGTAAACATTGTTCTCTTCCAGGGGATCCTCATCAAAGTCATAAACATTGAATATTCCCGCCCTTGTGCGGGGACCCCGGAGCATATATAAAATATATACACATTATACATGTGTAACAAACAGTCATGCAGGCTATCATGTTAAAAACAGGCTAAAATGCTTTATTTCTATGAAGTTTTTTTTTTTTTAAATACTACAATAGAGCATAAATAAGTACCCAAGCTCCTAAAACTAGGCTTGGGGAAGTACGCAGTAGCAAACTCTAGTGAAAAAATAGAGAAAACTGCATTGAAAAACAATGAAGCATTCTTAGCCAATAGGCTGCATGTAGGTTAACACAGGAGAACCATAAAAACTTTGGCACTGTGCCTTTAAGACCCTGAGCACCTCCAGTATCCCACCATGCCTCAGGGGTGAAGGAAAGGTGACAGTTGGTTCACAGTTAGGTCAGTTCTTTTTTCCGGCTCCTTCTGAGAGGATCCTGGAGCATTGAGCTCTCAGTTTTTCTGAGTTTTCCTCAGAAAAATTCTTTAAAAAAGCGTTTTTTCACTTTTCACTCGACAAGTAACATCTTTGTCTGAGCTAGGAAGGTTTTTTCTGACAGAAAAATGCCTTCTCTTTTTGTCAAATGCCCTGCTTGTGGGAAGAAGAAGGCCCAGTCAGATCCCCACTCTCTGTGCATAGTGTGCCTGCCTCAGAGTCACTGCCCTGACACTTGTAAGTACTGTAAGAACATGTCTAGGAGGACTCTGAAAGACAGAGAGAAGATCCGACTTCATGGGCTTCAGGAGAGGAAAAGAACATCGTCCTCCTCACTCCCCAGGCATCCAGAAGGCCATTCTCAGGAGAGAATGGCCCGGTCGACGTCGACAGGTAGGAAAATACCTGTTTGTTCACCGTCGACGTCGTCGCTACCACCGTCCCACCGGCATAGATCGCCGTCGACGGCGACGCACCCGACGTCGAAGGGAACGGCGTCGAGGGAACATCAGAGTAGGGGCAGGTCTCCGTCGACGGCAGCCCGCCGATCGACGTCGAGCCACCGCCGGCATGCCCGGTCGCCGCCAAAGGCTGTGCGCCCCCCGACGTCAGGACACACGACGTCGAGATCTCCACGACGGCACGGGAAACATCCGCCGTCAACCTCCCATCGAGGCACACGACGGCGAGCAGGTCGAGGTCCAAGGAACGCCAGTCGACGTCAAGGCACTCAACGTCGAGGCAATCAACGGCGAGGCAGGACCAACCGACTGGGCGTCCTTCGACGTCGAAACAGCCATCGACGTCGACGCAGGTTTTACCTGTCCAACAGGGAGCAGAACATCGCCCCTCGCCAGACAAGGCTCAGTCTCCAGTGGTCTCCATACCGAGCGACTCTTCTCGGTCAAGAGCATCTCCTGGGCATGTCTCGCCCATCAACCTATCTCCGAGATGGCTGGAGAGCCTCAACAGACCAGCGGCCTCCCCAGATTCGCAATATTCGCGAATGTATTCACCCACTGCCTCCCCGCCAAGAACGCCATCGCCGACAGCCGGGGCAGAACGGGCTCGTTCAGCTCCTCGACAGCCGACCGCGAGGCCTAGGCGCTCGGCTACAGCGTCCCGCAGCAGATCTCGCTCTCAACGGAGATCCAGGTCGCGCTCAAGAAGATCACCCTCTTGGTCTTCATCAGGTTCTTCTGTCAGGCGTTACTCACCTACTCTTACAGATTCACCACCTGCTAGAGTCTCACCAGTGGATGACATAACCACTTTCAACGAGGTGTTGCTAAGAGGAGCACAGAAACTCAATATAGAGGTTCCAGAACCATCTACCTCCTCATCAATCATCTTTGAGACACTACAACAGAGATCAGCGTCGAAAAAGTTGCTGCCTCTAGTGCCTGGTTTGTTGCAGCCGACCATGGACACTTTTCTGGCCCCAGCCTCGCTTAAGTCTGCCCCGGCTCGGATTCTTAAAAAGTACAAGGCTCCAGAGCAAGACCCTTTATTCCTTAGGAAGGATCCGCCACCAGACTCAGTGATCATAGCTGCCGCCCGAAAGACCCACTCGGTGGCATCTTCATCCACGGTACCCCCGGATAAAGAGAGCAGGCATTTAGACTCTCTGGGAAGAAAGATGTGCGGGACAGCGGCTTCAGCAATGAAGGTCTCTAGTGCGTCTGCGCTCCTGGGCAGGTACGATCGTTCTCTGTGGGATTCCCTCAGTAGATTTACAGAAAAACTGCCCAGAGAAGACAGGCAAGATTTCCAAGAGATTCTACAGGAAGGATGCCTGGTATCTAACCAAGTTATCAGCGCGGCAGCGGATGGGGCGGATTTGGCGGCTCATGGGTACGCACATGGTATCTGTGCGAGGAGATCTTCCTGGCTGAGGCTCACTGGCTTGAAACAGGAGGCACAACAACGTATCCTGAATCTCCCATTTGCCGGGAATTCTCTATTCGGTGCCCATGCAGACGAAGAGATGGCCCGCATGAAGACCGAGGTGGATACCATGAAGGCGGTAGGCCTCGAAAGAAGGAAAGATTTCAGGCGGAGGTACAGACCGTACGATAGACGCCCTTTCCAACAGAGGGTTCAAACCCCTCATTGGTCGCAAAGGTCTCAGCAACGACAGGGACGCCCTCTGTTTCAGCGAAGAAACACAAGGGAGCGAGGGTCAAGCAGACCTCAACAGTCCACTCCAAAAGCACCCACTAAGCAATGAAGTCTCGCTTCCCTCGACACTGTACACCACTCCGGTGGGGGGAAGTATTATTGCTCATCTTCACGAGTGGCACTCTATCACAAGAGACAAATGGGTGCTCAATATTGTCGAACATGGCTATTCTCTCCTTTTCAAGCAGCCTCCACCACACTTGCCACCAACCAAACACAATCCGGCTCATCTCACCTTGCTACGCAAGGAGGCTCTCGCCCTCCTAAGAAAGAATGCCATAGAAAGGGTTCCACCTGCCCACAGAGGAAAGGGGGTCTACTCCTGTTACTTTCTAGTAGCAAAGAAGGGTCAAGAGGGCGTTTTCAGGCCAATCCTGGATCTAAGACTGCTGAACAAATACATAAGAAAGCAGAAGTTCAGAATGCTAGCGCTTCACCAAATTTTCCCTCAACTGCATCAGGGAGACTGGATGTGCTCCATCGACCTGCAGGATGCGTATTTCCACATCCCAATAGCTCCAAAGCATCGAAAATTCCTGCGCTTTCGAGTAGCGTTACAGCATTACCAGTTCAGGGTTCTACCCTTTGGCCTGAAATCTGCTCCAAGAGTTTTCTCGAAATGTATGGCAGTGGTGGCGGCGCATCTACGAAGACAAAGGATATACATATATCCATACCTAGACGACTGGCTACTAAAGGCTTCTTCTCCGGAGCAGGCGAGAAGCCATCGGGACATTGTACTAGGAGTTTGCGAAGCTCTAGGTCTTCAGGTCAATTACCAGAAGTCAACCTTGACTCCAACGCAGAGTCTTCACTACCTAGGAGCTATCATAAACACAGAACTACAAAAAGTGTATCCTTCGGAGGAACGACTGTCCTCAATAAATATGAAGTGCCAGGACCTGTTGAGAGCCAGCGCACCTACGGCACGTCAGGTGACATCACTACTGGGCTCCATGGCATCGTGCATCTTTATTGTCCCAAATGCCAGACTCCACATGAGACCCCTCCAAGAGGCATTGGAGGCCAATTGGAGCCAAAGAACAGGTCGCTGGGAAGACACAATGCGGCTACCGGAGGTAGCACTGCAGTCATTGAGATGGTGGATGCACAGACCTCACCTGTCAGTGGGCGCTCCGTTTCACCAGGTACTTCCATCCGACACTCTGGTAACGGATGCGTCTCTTCAGGGATGGGGGGCTCATCTGGGTCCTTTTCAAGCGCAGGGTCTGTGGTCAGACAAGGAGAAGCAGTACCACATCAATCTGCTAGAACTCAGAGCGGTCCATCTGGCTCTCAAGTCTTTCACACCGCTAATTCAGGGGAAAACTCTATTGATACAGACGGACAATACAACCACGATGTATTACTTGAACAAACAAGGGGGAACGAGATCCCTACCCCTTTCACGAGAGTCCCAAGCGATATGGCATTGGCTCCTGGCCAGAGGAATGTCAATCACAGCAGTTCACCTGCCAGGTCAGCAGAACGTAGAAGCAGACTTTCTAAGCAGACACCTGGAGGACGTTCACGATTGGGTCCTGCACGACGAAGTCGCAGAATACATCTTCGCGCAATGGGGTCGGCCTCAACTGGACCTCTTCGCAGACGATGTAAACAGGAAATGCCCAGACTTCGCATCCAGGTTCTACCGTCCAGGATCTCGAGGGAATGCCCTGTTGATCGACTGGTCAGGGACATTTCTTTACGCTTTTCCTCCGACTCCCCTCATTCCGGCAGTGATCAGCAAACTTTACGGATCCAGGACCAGAATGATTCTTATAGCGCCACAATGGCCTCGACAATTCTGGTACACGGATCTCCTCAACCTGTCGGAAAAACCTCACAGGAGGCTGCCGTGCAGACCGGATCTTCTGAGCAGAATGGAGGGCAGGATTCTGCATCCCAACCTACCCTCTCTGAGCTTAACAGCATGGCTCCTGAATTCCTGCAGTATGGGCACCTAGGACTCTCGCAGGAGTGCATGAACATCTTGAAAGAGTCCAAACGGCCTTCCACGCGGCGTTCCTACGCTTTTAAGTGGAAGAGATTCTACATATGGTGCTGTCAGCAAGGCCATAATCCCATACGGGCGCAGGAGGACGTCATACTGTCCTATTTGCTTCACCTAGCGAAATCCGGTCTGCAGGTATCATCTATTAAGGTACATTTGTCTGCTATTACTGCCTATCGCAAGTCACCTTCTCAGGAATCCTTCTTTACGAAACCTGTAGTCAAGGATTTCTTAGAAGGTTTGAAGAAAGTTTTTCCGCCAATTCGGAGGCCTTCTCCTCCGTGGGAACTGAACATAGTCCTAGCAAAACTTATGGGCCCTCCTTTCGAGCCTATCCATAAGGCCTCCTTACAACACCTTACGTGGAAAACGGCTTTTCTGGTGGCCATTACTTCAGCGAGGAGGGTCAGTGAGATCCAGGCCTTGTCTGCAAAAGAACCGTACACGGTTTTTCATGACAATAGAGTAGTTCTGCGAACTCACCCATCTTTCCTTCCGAAGGTGGTGTCAGAATTCCATATTAATCAGACCATAACTTTACCGACGTTCTTTCCCAATCCGGAAACTCCGGCTGAGAAAGCATTGCACTCATTAGACTTGAAAAGAGTGCTGAAATTTTATCTGGACAAGACAAAATCGATTAGAAACTCTAACCGCTTGTTTGTGAACTATGGTCATTTAAGGACAGGAGAAGCAGCATCTAAGCGAACAATATCAAGATGGATAGTCTCTTGTATTGTTAATACTTACCAGCTAGCTAATAGACAATTGCTAGCGCGGCCTAGAGCACATTCCACAAGGGGAAAAGCGGCTACAGCTGCTCTCCTTAACAATGTTCCTATATCTGAGATTTGTAAGGCTGCTACATGGAAGTCTGTCCATACTTTTACAAGACATTATTGTTTAGACTCAGATGCAAGAGCGGATGCCCAAGTGGGGCAGGCCTCTCTAAGGAATTTATTTGCGTAAGACATGTCTATTCCTGCACTTCTATCGGACAGTCCGCTGGGTTTAGGGATGGGCTTGCTAATCTATTCAATGTTTATGACTATTGATGAGGATCCCCTGGAAGAGAAGGATAAGTTACTTACCTGTAAATCCTAGTTCTCTTCCAGGGGTATCCTCATCAAAGTCATAAACAACCCACCCTCCTCCCCGGACACACGTCTACTGGAAGTGCAGGACAGACAGTATTTTGATTCAATTATACAAATTGTCACCGTAAAAAGAACTGACCTAACTGTGAACCAACTGTCACCTTTCCTTCACCCCTGAGGCATGGTGGGATACTGGAGGTGCTCAGGGTCTTAAAGGCACAGTGCCAAAGTTTTTATGGTTCTCCTGTGTTAACCTACATGCAGCCTATTGGCTAAGAATGCTTCATTGTTTTTCAATGCAGTTTTCTCTATTTTTTCACTAGAGTTTGCTACTGCGTACTTCCCCAAGCCTAGTTTTAGGAGCTTGGGTACTTATTTATGCTCTATTGTAGTATTTAAAAAAAAAAAAAAAAAAAAAAAAAACTTCATAGAAATAAAGCATTTTAGCCTGTTTTTAACATGATAGCCTGCATGACTGTTTGTTACACATGTATAATGTGTATATATTTTATATATGCTCCGGGGTCCCCGCACAAGGGCGGGAATATTCAATGTTTATGACTTTGATGAGGATACCCCTGGAAGAGAACTAGGATTTACAGGTAAGTAACTTATCCTTCTCTTCCAGGGGATCCTCATCAATAGTCATAAACATTGAATATTCCCGCCCCCGTGCGGGGACCCCGGAGCATATATAAAATACACACATATTATACATGTGTAACAAACAGTCATGCAGGCTATCATGTTAAAAACAGGCTAAAATGCTTTATTTCTATGAAGTTTTTTTTTTTTTTTTTTTTCTTTTTTTTATATTATAAAGACTACAATAGAGCATAAATATCTACCCAAGCTCCTAAAACTAGGCTTAGGGAAGTAAGCAGCAGCAAACTCTAGAGAAAAAATAGAAAAAACTGCATTTAAACACAATGAAGCATTCTTAGCCAATAGGCTGCATGCAGGTTAACACAGGAGAACCATAAAAACTTTGGCACCGTGCCTTTAAGACCCTGAGCACCTCCAGTATCCCACCATGCCTCAGGGGTGAAGGAAAGGTGACAGTTGGTTCACAGTTAGGTTAGTTCTTTTTTCCGGCTTCTTCTGAGAGGATCCTGGAGCATTGAGCTCTCAGTTTTTCTGAGTTTTTCTCAGAAAAATTCTTTAAAAAAGCGTTTTTTCACTTTTAATTCGACAAATAACATCTTTGTCTGAGCTTGGCAGTTTTTTCCTGACAGAAAAATGCCTTCACTTTTTGTCAAATGCCCTGCTTGTGGGAAGAAGAAGGCCCAGTCAGATCCCCACTCTCTGTGTATAGTGTGCCTGCCTCAGAGTTACTGCCCTGACACTTGTAAGTACTGCAAGAACATGTCTAAGAGGACTCTGAAAGACAGAGAGAAGATCCGGCTACATGGGCTTCAGGAGAGGCAAAGAACATCGTCCTCCTCACTTCCCAGACAACCAGAAGGCCATTCTAAGGAGAGAATGGCTCGGTCGACGTCATCAGGTAGGAAAGTACCTGTTTGTTCACCGTCGACGTCGTCGCTACCACCGTCTCACCGGCATAGATCGCCGTCGACGGCGACACACCCGACGTCGAAGGAAACAGCGTCGAGGGAACAACATCGCAGGGGCAGGTCTCCGTCGACGGCAGCCCGCCGATCGACGTCGAGCCATCGCCGGCGTGCCCGGTCGCCGCCAAAGGCTGTGCGCCCCCGACGTCAGGACACACGACGTCGAAATCACCACGACGGCACGAGAGACATCCGCCGTCGACCTCCCGCCGCTCCACGTTGAGGCACATGACGGCGAACAGGTCGAGGTCCAAGGATCGCCGTTCGACGTCAAGGCACTCTGCGTCGAGGCACTCAACGTCGAGGCAGGAGCAACCGGCTGGGCGCCCTTCGACGTCGAAACAACCATCGACGTCGACACAGGTTTTACCTGTCCCACAGAGAGCAGAACATCGCCCCACGCCAGACAAGGCGCCATCTCCAGTGGTCTCCATACCGAGCGACTCTTCTCGGTCAAGAGCGGCATCATCTGGGCATGTCTCGCCCATCAATCTATCTCCGAGATGGCTGGAGAGCCTTAACAGACCAGCGGCCTCCCCAGATTCGCAATATTCGCGAATGTATTCGCCTACTGCCTCTCTGCCAAGAACGCCATCACCGACAGCCAGGGCAGAACAGGCTCATTCTGCTCCTCGCCAACCGGTCGCGAGGCCTAGGCGCTCTGCTACAGCGTCTCGCAGCAGATCTCGTTCTCAACGAAGATCCAGGTCTCGTTCAAGAAGAAGATCACCCTCTTGGTCTTCATCAGGTTCATCTGTCCGGCGTTACTCACCCACCCTAACAGATTCACCACCTGCTAGAGTCTCACCGGTGGATGACATTACCACGTTTAACGAGGTGCTGCTAAGAGGAGCGCAGAAACTCAACATAGAGGTTCCAGAGCCATCTACCTCCTCATCAGTCATCTTTGAGACTCTACAACAGAGATCAGCATCGGTGGTGTTGGAGCCTCTTTTGCCTTTCAATGAGGCTCTTTTGGACACTATTAAGGACATCTGGAAAAAGCCAGTGACTTTGGTGGCTGTTAACAGGGCGGTAGTGAGACGCTATCGTGTAACACCAGGTAATCTAGACTTTCTGACCAAGCACCCAGCTCCGGAGAGTTTGGTTGTCCAAGCATCGTGCTCCTCCCGTTCTGCTCCTGGTTCGTTCACCGGGGCCTCTGCGGACAGGTAGTCTAAGAAGATGGACCTGGCAGCGAAAAATACCTTTTCTTCTTGTAGCATGGCTTTAAAGTCTTCCGATGCGACTTGCATTTTGGGGCGTTATATTCATGCCCTTATGGATGAGGCTAAAGGCCACCCTGGTTTGTCACAGGAGGTGTTGAACCTGTTGTCGGACGCTCAGGCGGCGGTGACCCAGGTAATTCAATCTGGGCTGGACACCTCGGATTCAGTGGCCCGAGCTATGGGCACATCCATAGCTCCGAGACGGCAGGCCTGGCTGCGTTCGTCAGGGTTCTCCCCTGATGTTCAGACTACTCTCCTGGACCTGCCATTTGATGGAGACAAACGTTTTGGAGCAAAAGCCGGCTCTGCTCTAGAACGTTTTAAAGAGAGTAGAGCCACGGCAAGGTCATTGGGTCTCCAAGCAGCCACTACCTCTGCTTTTAAATCGATTAGGAGGTTTAGAGGTTTTGGTCGTGGCGCTTCCTTTCGTGGCAGGATCCATGCGGCAGGACAACAATCTGCAGGAACTCTACCTTACAGATCCTGCAGGGGTAGAGTACGCACTAGAGGTGCCACCCAGCAGCACTCTGCCTCTTCCTCTGGAGGGGTGCAGCAGGGAAAGCAGCCTCAGTCCTCCACCACTCCCTGCTCACACGTCTCCGGTAGGGGGGAGACTTACTCACTTTCTTCGCATGTGGGAGTCCATAACATCAGACTCCTGGGTCACCGGCATTGTGGAGAAGGGGTAAGCTCTTCCCTTTCAGGAATTTCATCCTCCCTTCCTTCCCCACCCCTCCTTCTGTTCGGACGACCATCTTCTGTTTTTGCTACAGGAGGTGATGTCCCTTTTGTCGAAAGGCGCAGTGGAGTTGGTTCTATTGTAGAGCAGGAGAGGGGTCAGGGCTGCTATTCAATGTACTTCCTGATCCCCAAAAAGGATAGTTTGAGGCCAGTCCTTGGACCTGAGGATTTTTAATTGGTTCCTCAAGCAGGAAAAGTTCAAGATGCTGACCCTGTCACAGGTTCTTTTGGTGTTGAACGAAGGAGATTGGATGGTGTCTGTCGATTTGCAGGATGCGTACTTCCATATTCCGATCCTCAAGTCGCACAGGAAGTATCTCCGGTTTGTGGTGGGGTCGCAGCACTATCAGTTTGCAGTCCTTCCGTTTGGTCTTACTTCGGCACCTCGAGTCTTTACGAAGGTGATGGCGGTGGTAGCAGTGGAGCTCAGAAGTAAGGGAGTAGCAGTTTTTCCTTATCTGGACGATTGGTTGATCAAAGCCAAGTCTCCAAAGCTCTTGCGGTGTTACCTGCAGTCGACAACTCAGTTGTTGTTCGGCCTTGGATTCTCAGTGAATGTGCCCAAATCTCACCTGGAGCCCTTTCAACGCCTCCTGTTCTTAGGGGCAGTACTGGACACAACATTGAATCGGGCCTTTCCTCCGCCGCAGCGGATTCAGGACATTCAGGCGTTGATTCCAATGTTTCAAGATGGAGCGGTCATTCCAGTCCTCAAGGTCCTTCGTCTGCTCGGTTTGTTCGCTTCTTGCATTCGGCTGGTCATGCATGCACGCTGGCACATGAGGGCTCTTCAGTGGTGCGTCCGCAGGCAGTGGTTTCAGCACAAAGGAGAGCTCGAGGATTCGATCAGGATCTCCAGAGACACTGCAGCGGATCTTCAATGGTGGGCTGCGGTCGGCAACCTGTCGCACGGAAGGCTGTTCTCGCTGCCTCCGCCAGTGGCCACCGTTGTAACGGATGCTTCCACTCTAGGGTGGGGAGCTCATCTGGGGGACCTGGAGATCAAAGGTTGTTGGTCTCCAGTGGAACAGAGGTTTCACATCAATCTGTTGGAGTTGCGGGCGATACGTCTGGCTCTCAAGGCCTTCCCCCTTCCCTTCGCGGTCAGTCAGTCCAGGTTCTGACGGACAACACTACTGCGATGTGGTATATAAACAAGCAGGGAGGAGTGGGGTCGTATCTTCTCTGCAGAGAAGCACTTCGACTCTGGTCCTGGCTTCAGGACCACAAGATTAGCTTGGTAGCAAATCATTTGGCCGGAGTTCTGAACGTGCGTGCGGACGGTCTCAGTCGGCTCATCTCGACTGATCACGAATGGCGTCTTCATCTGGATTTAGTTCTTTACATGTTCCAGGTGTGGGGGTTTCCTCAGATAGACCTGTTTGCCACTCGGGAGAATGTGCACTGCCCCTTTGTTCTGCAGCCTCCAGTATCCGGTCAAGGAGCTTTGGGGGACGAGTTTCAGATGTCCTGGAATGGTCAGTTGCTTTACGCGTTTCCCCCCATACCCTTGATTCCTCGGGTTTTGAGGAAGATCCGCCGACACCGGGCCCCGGCTTTGCCAAGAAGGGTGTGGTATTCAGATCTTCTCCAACTCTCTCTGTGCCCTCCGCTCCGTCTCCCTTACAGGGCAGACCTCCTCTCGCGGTCGCAGGAGCAGGTTCTACACCCCCACCTTCAGAGCCTGCACCTTCATGCCTGGAGATTGAACTGGGCAATCTAAGTTCCTTTTCTCTCCCGCCAGAGGTGGTGGATGTTATTTTATCGGCCAGGCGACACTCCACCAAATCAATCTATGCAAGCAGGTGGGCCAGATTTGTCAGTTGGTGTGGAGAGAACCAAATTGATCCCTTGAAGGCTCATTTGTCTGATGTGTTATTATTTGCTTTAACCTTGGCACAGAAAGGTTGTGCAGTTGCCACAGTTAAGGGCTATTTATCAGCGCTGTCGGCTTTTCTGTGCCTCCCAGACCAACCCTCTCTGTTTAGGTCACCTTTGGTATTGAGGTTCATTAAGGGTCTCACTAATAAGTTTCCGCCCACTCCGTTTGTTATGCCTCAGTGGGATCTTAATTTAGTATTGGCCTTTCTTATGGCATCGCCATTTGAGCCGATGCATTCTTGTTCCTTACGATTCCTAGTTTTAAAGACTGTATTTCTAGTGGCCATAACATCGGCCAGAAGAGTGAGTGAGCCCCAGGCTCTTAGTGTAGAGTCCCCATATCTTTCCTTTTTTAGAGACAAAGTGGTGTTAAGGGCTGTTCAGCTTTCCTTCTCTTATTTTATGACCGAGCTTACAAAACTTCTCTGGAATGCACTTCTTAGTTTAAAGAAGACATTTATTGTTATTATTACTTCACCACGAGGTTCCTGAAAGACGAAATTAGTAGGTTGGAAGCACACGTTCAAAAGTAGTCCCAGCAATGAAAGCAAAATATATCAAAGTGCTTCTCAGTTGCAATGTACACAGCAAATACATGTGATTATATTATAGCACAACTTCAAAGCAAAGCATAAAAGTCTAAATTGCATCACCGTCGGGCCTATCACTCTGCTTCATCTTTCTGGGGCCTGCAAGTTGATGACTCTGGTTCAACTGCGAGAAAGAGATTTTCTACCCTAACAGGAGACAGGCAACTGACATCCGTTCCTGTCTGAAGTCAAGATATTTCTCTCCCTCGCTGTTGCCCAGGGCCATCGTTAAAAGCAAACTCAGTGTGAGAACCGAATAAACTTGGAGAGTGGCCCATTCTCCAGAATTCACTCGTTCCCAGACTGGATTGAGAGGTAAACACAAAATCTAGGCTCTCTTATCAGCTAGGGATGGTGTGTAAAACACAGCTTGGTCTATCATGTGGAAAAACACAGCTCATCTGCAATGTCTCAACTGTAATGTCTAACTCCACGTTAAAGCCAATAGGCAGCTAACCTAAATACCAAATGTAATGTCTAACTCCATGTTAAAGCCAATAGGCAGCTAACCTAAATATCAAATGTAATGTCTAATGCCATGTTAAAGCCAATAGGCAGCTAACCTAAATACCAAATGTAATGTCTAATGCCATGTTAAAGCCAATAGGCAGCTGACCTACATACCAAATGTAATGTCTAATGCCATGTTAAAGCCATTAGGCAGCTAAACTGAATACAACATGTAATGTGCTACTGGTGAACATTGAGCAACTAATATGCGCAGTGGTGAAACACAAAGTCATTGGTCAAACACAATTAATAGCATAACACTCCACCCTATGACCAATGAATTTTTGTTTACATACCTCTTATTTCAAACAAAAACAAAAAACAAAAACATCAACAGAAAAAAACATTATAAACAAATCAGATTTGAATGATAAAAGCAATCACGGTAAAGCAATGGAAGTAGGTTAACATATTGATCTCATAACCTTTCAAATCAGATACATCTACAATGAAAAGACTGAAACTTATATAATCTGATTGGGATAATAGTGTTTCTAAAACAGCAAGTTGATGTAGCATGAGTGTTACTCATGTTAAGGTACACGGTCCACCTGAAAGGTTTGCTGGAATGTAAGCGAAAGTCAGAGTTCCACACGAAAAAACACAGACAGTTAACTGGTAAGGTTGCTTGGTTGCAGTGGAAGAATGTAATCAAACAAGTTGACAAACTTTATATTGATTCCATGTAGAACTTGAACTGAAGGCGCCAGTTGTGCAAAATGGATCCATGGGGTTTGTACTTTAATCAATCAGGTTCAGGTTGGGGGTTCGATCCCTCCCCCGACCCCACACGCACACACCCGAAGGGAGACCACCCAGCACACTCATGGTCAGTGGCGAGTCGTGGTAGGATCTGCAAAAGAAAAAAGTATGACTTTTCTTGCAAATACCATTTGTCATTTGAAATGTGCCCTCCTTCTTCCTTTCCCTGTTTTATAATCAGCAGGACATTTTTGGGGCCCTTTGTTATTATTTCTGCAGGTTCTGGAGGGTCATTTGGGGATTCAACCCACACAATAGCACTGAGGGTTTTATCTGCTGCACCACAGCTTCCCTTTTCTTGCACTTTCAGAAGTGCTGGGGCAGACTCCTTCTTTACCAAACCTCCATTCACTGCACTTTTGACAAGTTGGGCAATTCTGTCTCCAATCTGTATGAATGAATCAGATTTTTTTCTAGTTATCAGCATAATTTTGATTTCTCCTTGGTAATCTGCAGCAATCACTCCCCCTAAAACCTGATCAATTTGCCATATCGGTCCTGGTAACCTTCCTCTCCCCAACTGATCTTTGACTGATTGTGGGACAAATTGCTGTTGTGTGTGCTGACAAATAGGACATTGCAAAATCACAGTTTTTATCAAATCTAGGGGAATGTGCATCTCTCTAATCTCTGCCCACCTGTAAGTGGCTTTTTCTCCCAGATGTCCACATTTCTGGTGCACCCACTTAGCCATCCCCACTAAGTCAGAATTCTGGGTGGACACTTCTCTCTCTGAATGTTTCTCTTTAACGTCAGCAAGGGAATTGAACCAGTTATGTACAAGCCATGTGGAAAACCAAACGGCTAAACCATTGGCAGTGAACCAAGAATCAGTGTAAAAATGACAGGTCTCAAGCAGCTCTTGCTTTAAAGTCTGACACACATTGTACAACTCTGTTCCTTCACCTGTGGTAGACAACAACTTTTTAGTCAATTAATCATTAGTCAAACAAACATGCTTTTTATCCTCAGGGGACACAATTTCAAATGGTGCACTCAATTTCACTGGTGACTCTTTTACCTGTGGTACTCCCTGCACCCTCTCCTCATCCTGAAGAGGGGCTTGTGACACCTGTTCATGTAGGGCTGCAGTGACTCTAGCCCTGTCTTGCATGTACTAGATCCAGTGTATGATACCTCCTGTGCCTGTCCTATACTGTGAGATGTAGGTGAACTCATCACCCACTGCATGCTTGATATTTCAGGTTTCAGAATTACATTATCATTTAATGTCATTTGCTCAGTATTCACTAGATCCCAATAACAAGTCAAAAGCTTAATCCAAAGTTCCAGGGGCACTCTTGTCTTCCCCTGATTCTGAATTACATGTAAATCAGTGTTTCCCTCTTGGACTGCGCAGAAACCTAAAGTCAGAATTATTTCATTTGCCAAATCAAAAGCGCGCAGCTGCTCATGTTTTTTCCTAGTTACTTTGTACCAAAGTGTTAAGATTTCACTCAGATGAGAGCTATACTGTTTCCAAAAATCAAACAAGCTCATGAAACTCGGTGTCTCTTGCTTAGTGCAAATAGTAAGAAACTCTTAAAATCTTTTGTTTTACTTGTGACAACATCTGTCTATTTTCTGGGTTCCACACAATTCCCAAAAACTGCACATTTTGCGACAGTGCTTCTGCCTTGTCTGAATTCATTTTAAATATCGTACTTTGTAAAAGCGGTCTGAAAATAACATTCCTAACTCTGTTCTCAGTGTTATATGTTAAGGAATGCACTTAAACTGCCAAAAACTGTGGGCTATTCTGCACATCTATGCTCTGCTCACACTGGCCCACTCCTGTTTTAACCTCCTCATTAGTGGAATGGGAAAAGCCAGATTCTTCTAAAAGAGCAGTTTCATAGATTTCAGCATTATCTTGCAATAATGTGTTCTGGCTAATTTGCTCATGTAAATTCTTATTTTCATGTTCTAACTGCCTACATCTCGCCTGCATTTTTCTGTAAGCAGACAAAAGTATCCAAACCCTTCTGTCAAGAACAAAAGGAACATAATTTCTTTCAAAAGGCACATTTTCTAAATATGCTTTATCAAAGCACTCTTCCCCAGACTCACAAAGTCCTGATAAACAAAAAAACATGCTTCTCACAGCACCATAAGGCAGTTTAACTTCACATGCATTTTCAAACACGGTCTGCTGTGCTTCTTTAATTCTCTAAACAACAAAACACAATTACACTTTTAAATAGTGCACTTCCAATCTCTAACTCCGACTCCCAGACAGCTGAGTAACGCCAAAATGTTTTGCTTTCCTTCTCTTATCTTATGACCGAGCTTACAAAACTTCTCTGGAATGCATTTCTTAGTTTAAAGAAGACATTTATTTTTATTATTACTTTACCACGAGGTTCCTCAAAGACGAAATTAGTAGGTTGGAAGCACACGTTCAGAAGTAGTCGCAGCAATGAAAGCAAAAAATATCAAAGTACTTCTCAGTTGCAATGTACACAGCAAATACATGTGATTATATTATAGCATAACTTCAAAGCAAAGCATAAAAGTCAAAATTGCATCACCGTAGGGCCTATCACTCCGCTTCATCTTTCTGGGGCCTGCAAGTTGATGACTCCGGTTCAACTGCGAGAAAGAGATTTTCTACCCAAATGGGAGACAGGCAACTGACGTCCGTTCCTGTCTGAAGTCAAGATATTTCTCTCCCTCGCTGTTGCCCAGGGCCATTCTTAAAAGCAAACTCAGTGTGAGAACCGAATAAACTTGGAGAGTGGCAAATTCTCCAGAGTTCACTTGTTCCCAGACTGGATTGAGAGGTAAACACAAAATTTACGCTCTCTTATCAGCTAGGGTTTGGTGTGAAAAACACAGCTTGGTCTATCATGTGGAAAAACACAGCTTGGAAAAACACAGCTCATCTGCAATGTCTATCCAAATGTAATATCTAATGCCATGATAAAGCCAATAGGCAGCTAAACTGAATACAACATGTAGTGTGCTACTGGTGAACATTGAGCAACTAATATGCGCAGTGGTAAAACACAAAGTCATTGGTCAAACACAATTAATAGCATAACAAGGACCAAGGCGGCTTTCCTCCCGAAGGTTGTTACACCCTTTCATTTGGGGCAGTCCATTACTCTCTCTTCCTTTTACCCTCCGCCTCATCCATCCAAGGAGGAAGAGAGGCTTCTCTGGTTGGATCCACGAAGAGCGTTGAGCTTCTTTGTCGACAGGACAAGGAAGTTCAGGCAAGACGATCAGCTCTTCGTTGGACACGCGGGGAAGAGGAGGGGCAGAGCAGTCCACAAAAGAACGCTGTCCAGGTGAGTCATTCTCTGTATCAAACTTTGTTATTCCTTAGCAAAGAAAGAACCCCCTGTAGGACTCTGAGCTCATTCCACCAGGGCTAAGGCTGCTTCATCGGCCTTGGCTGGTGGTGTTCCTGTGGTTGACATCTGCAAAGCTGCAACTTGGGCGTCCCTCCATCATTTTGTCAAACATTATTGTTTGGACTCTGAGGTCAGGAGGGATGGCCATTTTGCCCGCTCAGTGCTGCAGGATTTCTTGGTTTGACCATTCAGTCACCCACCTCCGGAGGTGGTACTGCTTTGGGACTCTATTCTCAAGGTGAGGAATCCACAGGTAGTTGTATCCATCAGAAGAACAAGTTACTTACCTTCGGTAACACCTTTTCTGGTGGATACATTAGTTACATGTGGATTCCTCACAGTCTCTCCCGCCTCACCGTTGCCTGATTGGTCTTACCACGGATTCCTTGGGTGAGCACCGGTTTATTGTATATTTGTTTATAATGATGAGATGTATATGTACATATTCATTTATATATATGGTATTTTTTAAAGGAAACATGTTCGGATATTTATATGTATATATATATTTGTTTCCATATGAGTGTGTTGTTTCCATTAGTATTGTTTTATATTGTTGCAATAAATGTTGGTATATAATTTTATTTGATGTAATTATATTTACTCCAGTATTGGAACTTTCATAGATTCACATGCTTGAATCATTCCCCGTCGTCGAGATGGGAGTCCCGGTATAATTTTCATAAGTAATGTTAAAACATATTGAAGAGAAAAAAGGCCCTAGGCCTCTTCAATTTGATAGTCTATCAGAGTCATTTTGTAAAAAAGGACCAAACTTGATCCTCCACCAATCAGGCGACAGCACCCTTCAGAACCTCCTGAGAGAAGCTCTAGCACCTCAGATTTTCTACCGCACGTCGTGCTAGGGAGTCTCCTCAGAGCTCTGCTCTGTTTTCACACCTTTATTCAACTCTTTTTCTCAGAGAAACTCAATTATTTTGATTTGTCAGCCTTTCACCAACTATGTCTGACAAGGAGAAGAAAAGTCTCTTTAGAGACTGCAAGACTTGTGGGAAGAAAAGACTTCATTCTGAAGATCCTCATCAAGATTGCATTTACTGCCTCTATCCAGATCATTAAGCCAAAGACTGTAAGATTTGCCGTACGTTTTCTTCTAAAACCTTAAAGGATAGAGAAGGCAGATTACTAATATGGCTGCAGAAACTGAAGCATAGGAAAGATCCAGTTTCTGGTTCTGAGAGTGAGGAATCTTCCACTTCCAAGAGATCGACTAAAAGGGCAAGATCACGCTCTAGATCTCCCTCACAAACTTCAAGAAAAGCCCTCAAAAAGACTGTTTCTGATGGATACAACTACCTGTGGATTCCTCACCTAATGAATACTCCCATGGCGCCAGCATTCGACGGAAATCTTCTTACTAGTCTCTGCACGTCGACGAGGACGTCACTCTAGCCCACGCGACGCCGTCTGACGTCATACAGGCAATAAGAGGTCCTCGACGACGTGCCGACGTCAGTTCCCTTTTTTCCGTGCATTCGAAACGGTTATCTTCGAGGGAGCAACTGTTACTTTTGTGGTTACAGTGTATTTTTGCTGCGTAGTCTTTCGCTGTGGTAATAATGTCGCAGAGAAAGTCTGGATTCAAGCCTTGTCGTGAGTGTGAAGGCAAGATGTCGGTGACGGATCCTCATTCCGATTGCCTTTGGTGTTTGAGCTCCGACCACGACGTCTCGACTTGTGATTCATGCCAGCACATGAATCCAAAGGCCCTCAAGGAACGTGAGGCGAAGCTGTTTATGGCGAAATCGAAGGAGAAGCATCACAAGAAGTCTTCTTCACCAAGACATCGGCGTCATCGAGACTCCCGGCGCCGTAGAGAATCTCGGCCTCATTCGAAGGAGACTCGTTCCAGGTCTTCGGATCGGCGCCGAAGGACATGGGAGATCAGTCCCACGGTTACGCCGCATCCTTCGACGCCGTTGCCCTCTCCGTCGTCTCCAACTTCACCTGGACAGGCGTCGGTGATTGAGGTATTGGAGCCTCAGGTGTTTTCTCCGGCGTTGCAGACGTCGAGGCCGGCGTCGGGGTCGCCTCCGAGACAGGCACCCCAGTATCCGGCTTTTCCCACCCCTGGAGCCGATAGTTCCGCATTCTTGAATGCGATGTATGCCATCTTCCAACAGATGGCTCCAGGGGGTGCTCCGGCTGGGCCTTTGGCCTTTTCATTGGGTGATCCTGCGCCTCTTCGGCCGGCACCCTTTATGCCCTTTCTCCCTTTTGGGAACGTGGGCTCGGCGCCAGTGTCGGCGCCGGTGGCCGCTCCGGTGGCTTCAGAGGGATTGGCCCCGGGGATTTCCATCCCGTCGACGTCGGGATTTCGGCCTGTGACTCCGGTGGGTCCATCTGCTTCGACTGCTCTTTCGTCGGCGCCGAAGTTACCTGTGGCGCCGGACGCGGCGTCGGTGGCTTCTGAAGATCGGCGCCGATCTTCGACTTCGGCGGAGGCATTGTCGACTCCGCATATTGAACAACGGCTTCATTCGAGGAGACGTGCTCTCCGTGTATTAGAGGAGCAGGAGTACCAACGAGCCCTGGAGGAAGGAGAGCTAGAGGACTCGGGTGATGGGCTGCGTGGTCTGGAGTCGGCCAGTGGGCTGGACACTTCCCCTGAGTGGGATCTTTCGTCCCCGGGAGAATATACTGAGGAGGCTGCTTCCTTTCACGCAGTGGTACGGAAGGCAGCTAGTTTTTTGGACCTGCCTTTGCCGGTGGTGGAGGCTAAACAAAACCTTCTAACAGAGGTGCTACATCCGGCCTCAGCTGCGGCGGAGCCTCTTTTGCCATTTAATGACGCTCTGCTGGATCCGGTGTTAGAGGTGTGGAAGAGGCCGGCATCTTCCCCAGCAGTTCACAGAGCCGTGGCCAGGAGGTATCGGGCGGCTCCGACTGACCCTGGTTTTCTGTCTAGGCACCCTACGCCGGAGAGCTTGGTGGTGCAGGCCTCCTGTTCATCCAAGTCAGCGCCTGGTTCTTTCCCGACGGTGCCTGGGGACAGAGATTCAAAGAAACTAGAGGCGCAGTCCAAGAAGATTTTTTCGTCCTGCAGTCTGGCGTTGAAGGCCACCAACGCAACCTGTATCCTGGGGAGGTATATTCATGCTCTGATGGATGACATTTCCTCATCATTTACAGAGCTTCCCCAGGGTCTTTTGGATGTTGTTTCAAATGCCCAGGCTGCTGCGACCCAGATTATCCAGACGGGACTGGATACGACCGACTCGGTAGCCAGAGCAATGGGCACAACTGTGGTGGCAAGGAGGCAGGCCTGGCTCCGTAACTCGGGCTTTTCTGCGGATGTACAGTCCACATTGTTGGATCTCCCGTTTGATGGGGACAAACTGTTTGGAGCCAAGGCTGATTCGGCCTTGGAACGTTTTAAGGAGAGCAGGGCCACGGCTAAGTCGTTAGGGCTCCAAGCTCCTTCTTCCACGGCCTCTTCCAGATTTTTCAGGAGGTTTCGTGGATTTGGGCGTGGCTCTTCCTCCTCTTCCTTTCGGGGAAGATATCAGCAACCTGCCTCTTCCCATCCCTATAGATATTTTAGAGGGAGAGGTAGGGTCCGCACCAGAGGAGCCTCTCAGCAGCACTCTGCCTCTTCCTCATCCTCTGGCGGGGTGCAGCAGGGGAAGCAGCCTTAGGCTTCCACCATTTCCCACTCACTCCTCTCCTGTAGGGGGAAGATTACAGCATTTTCTCACCAAATGGAAGACTGTTACAACGGACACTTGGGTTCTCAGTATTGTGGGAAAAGGCTACACCCTTCCCTTTCGGGAGTTCCCGCCCCTCATCCCGCACCGCCCTTCTTATTGTTCAGAAGAACACCTCCTGTTGCTAGAACAGGAGGTACAAGCCCTCCTTTCAAAGGGCGCGGTGGAGTTGGTCCCAGAGCAGGAAAGGGGTCGAGGATGTTACTCAAGGTATTTCCTGATTCCCAAGAAGGATGGTCGTTTGAGACCAATCCTGGACCTGAGGATCTTGAATTGGTTCCTCAAGCAGGAAAAGTTCAAGATGCTGACCCTAGCACAGGTGCTTTTGGCGTTGAACAAGGAAGACTGGATGGTGTCTGTCGACTTGCAGGATGCTTACTTTCATATCCCGATACTCAAGTCACACAGGAAGTATCTCCGGTTTGTGGTGGGATCGCAGCACTATCAGTTTGCGGTCCTTCCGTTTGGTCTTACTTCAGCACCTCGAGTCTTCACGAAGGTGATGTCGGTGGTTGCGGCAGAACTCAGAAGGAAGGGGATAGCAGTATTCCCTTACTTGGACGACTGGTTGATCAAAGCCAAGTCCCCGGAGCTTGTGTCGCATCATCTGCAGTCAACAACCCAGTTGTTGTTCAACCTGGGTTTTTCGGTGAACGAGCCCAAATCTCACCTAGAGCCCTCTCAGCGCCTCCTGTTCATAGGGGCAGTACTGGATACAACATTGGGTCGGGCCTTTCCTCCGCCTCAGCGGATTCAAGATATTCAGGATTTGGTTCCAATGTTTCGAAATGGAGCGGTAGTTCCAGTCCTCAAGGTCCTTCGTCTGCTCGGTCTGTTTGCCTCCTGCATTCTGTTGGTCACGCATGCTCGCTGGCACATGAGGGCTCTTCAGTGGTGCCTCCGAAGGCAGTGGTCTCAACACAAAGGGGATCTAGAGAGTACTGTCAAGATCTCCAGAGATGCTGCTGTGGATTTGAAGTGGTGGATTGCAAGCAACAATCTTTCACAAGGAAAGCCGTTCCAGCAGTCGCCACCAGTGGCCACAGTCATAACGGATGCTTCCACTCTAGGGTGGGGAGCTCATCTGGGGGATCTGGAGATCAAAGGTCTTTGGTCTCCAGAGGAACAGATGTTTCACATCAATCTGTTAGAGTTACGGGCTGTACGTCTGGCTCTCAAGGCCTTCCTCCCTTCCCTTCGTGGTCAGTCGGTACAGGTCCTAACGGACAATACTACCACGATGTGGTACATAAACAAGCAGGGAGGAGTGGGGTCGTACCTTCTCTGCAGAGAAGCTCTTCGACTATGGTCCTGGGCAAAGGACCATCAGATTTGCTTGATAGCAAACCATCTGGCCGGAGTCTTGAACGTGCATGCGGACAGTCTCAGTCGCCAATTCTCGGCAGACCACGAGTGGCGTCTCCATCCAGATCAAGTCCGTTTAATCTTCCAGAGGTGGGGGTTTCCTCGGGTAGATCTGTTTGCCACTCGAGAGAACGCGCATTGTCCGTTATTCTGCAGCCTCCAGTATCCGATGCAGGGAGCGTTGGGGGACGCGTTTCAAATAACCTGGTGCGGCCAGTTGCTTTACGCGTTTCCTCCCATACCCTTGATTCCTCGAGTATTGAGGAAGATTCGCCAGCACCGGGCTCTAGTCATCCTAATAGCTCCGGATTGGCCAAGGAGAGGGTATGGTACTCCGACCTTCTCCAACTCTCAATGTGCCCTCCGCTCCGTCTCCCTTTCAGGGCAGACCTCCTCTCGCAGTCGCAGGGGCAGGTTCTACACCCCAACCTCCAGAGTCTGCACCTACATGCCTGGAGATTGAACAGGGCAACCTGAGTTCCTTCTCTCTCCCGCCTGAGGTAGTGGATGTTATATTAGCGGCCAGGCGACACTCCACTAAATCTATCTACGCTAATAGATGGTCTAAATTTGTTGCATGGTGTGGAGAGAGGCAGATTGATCCTTTGTATGCTCATCTATCGGACGTTTTGTCTTTTGCTCTGTCTCTAGCGCAGAAAGGTTGTGCAGTGGCTACCATTAAGGGTTATTTATCGGCCTTGTCAGCCTTCATATGTCTTCCAGACCAACCATCTTTATTTAAATCCCCTATTGTTATCAGATTCTTGAAAGGTCTTCTAAATAAATATCCTCCAAAGCCATTCGTTATGCCGCAATGGGATTTGTCCTTGGTCCTGACTTTCCTTATGGGGTCCTCTTTTGAACCTATGCATTCTTGCCCCTTAAGGTATTTGGTTTTAAAAACAGTCTTCCTGATAGCTATAACATCAGCAAGGAGAGTGAGTGAGTTGCAGGCCTTATCAGTAAAGCCCCCTTATACAACTTTTTATGGGGATAAGGTGGTGTTGAGGACCAAGGCTGCTTTCCTCCCGAAGGTTGTTTCACCTTTCCATTTGGCTCAGGCAATTACTTTGTCCACGTTCTATCCTCCGCCTCATCCTTCCAAAGAGGAAGAAAGACTGCACCGTCTGGACCCAAAGAGGGCGTTGAGCTTCTTTATTGATAGAACAAAGGATTTCAGGCTGGAGGATCAGCTGTTTATTGGATACGTGGGCAAGAGGAGAGGAAAGGCAGTCCACAAGAGAACACTATCCAGGTGGGTTGTTCTTTGCATTAAAATCTGTTACTCTTTGGCAAAGAAGGATCCTCCTGAGGGCATTAGAGCTCATTCCACCAGAGCTAAGTCGGCCACTTCGGCCTTGGCCAGAGGTGTTCCTGTGGTCGACATCTGCAAGGCCGCAACTTGGTCGTCCCTTCACACTTTTGCAAAACATTACTGTTTGGATTCTGAGGTTAGAAGGGACGGCCATTTTGCACGGTCAGTGCTGCAGGATTTCTTGGTTTGACCATTTAGGCACCCACCGCCGGGCGTGGTACTGCTTTGGGACTCTATTCATTAGGTGAGGAATCCACAGGTAGTTGTATCCATCAGAAGAACGAGTTACTTACCTTCGGTAACGACTTTTCTGGTGGATACATTAGCTACCTGTGGATTCCTCACGGTCCCACCCGCCTCCCCGTTGCCTTTCTGGTCTTACCAAGTAATCCTTGAGTACGCTCCTCTTGGTCTTTGAGGGTGCAATAGATGTTGTATATATTATATTTATATATATGTATATATGTATATATCTTTGTGTATATACTTGATGTGTACATATATATTTTAAAAAGAGAGGGTTATATATATATATATAAAAGATTTACAGTTATTCATGCAATGTTGTGTATTTTTACAATGTAATGGGATGTTGCCTTGCTCTTTCATTGCATTGCCTGGTTGTTCTCATGCACGTAAAAAATTATTGGTACTGACGTCGGCACGTCGCCGAGGACCTCTTATTGCCTGTATGACGTCAGACGGCGTCGCGTGGGCTAGAGTGACGTCCTCGTCGACGTGCAGAGACTAGTAAGAAGATTTCCGTTGAATGCTGGCGCCATGGGAGTATTCATTAGGTGAGGAATCCACAGGTAGCTAATGTATCCACCAGAAAAGTCGTTACCGAAGGTAAGTAACTCGTTCTTCAGGGTCTTATAAGGGTCGCAGCCCATCCTCTTCACCAACTAGACTCTCAAGTAGAGAGGGAAAGAAACATTCTTCCAGTTCTGAGAGGCTCAGGAAATCCTCATCTGTTCCACCATCTGTGCCTTTCAAAAAGCCATCTTTTGTGACTGGAAAAAAGTCCTCGTCGACGTATTCCCCGTCGACGGCACCGTCGGTGGGCGCATTGCCGACGACTATAGCGACTTCAGGTGTTCCGTCGTCCACGGCTCCATCGGCGACTTCGTCGACGAGTGCGCCACCGTCGACGAGAACTACAACGACGACTTCAGCGTCGACGACCGTATACTCCTCGTCATCGTCGACGACGCTTACGTCAGTGTCAGCCTTACCGTCGACGACGACTTCGTCGACGGTAGAATCGTCGGCGAAGCTTGCGGCTATTAAAATAACAGTGCGACCAGCATCGACGACACCGTCTACGACACAGTCAGTTTACACGTCATCGACGAGATCGTCGACGACACCGTCGACGAGTGAAAAATACCAAAAAAGAACGGAAAAGTTAACGCCAACCCACACTTCACCTAGTAAGGTATCCTCCCTGGTACCAGTACACCTTTTGGAGGGAGAAGAAGATTCGGACGAAGATGGGCCTTTTGGTACAGCACAAATGTACCTCTGAATTAAATGTAAAATATCAGGAAGAGGAGGAATTTAAGGAAGCTTATGATCCCCAGGCTTCTTTGGAGCATCAGCAGCATCAACAGGGAGCGTATATCCCTTCCGACCTGCTTACTGGCCTTAGAGCCATGTTGGTGGATTACAATAGAAGGTTCCCTCCAGAGGGAGAGCAATCTCATCCATTGCCCATTTCTGGTCCTTCTACTCCACGTCAAAGACCGACATCTTTGCATCTTACAGATGTGGCTACACCAGACATGACAATTCCCCAGGACACTGACATCTCAGATGGAGATCAAGAAGAAGGAGAACTCATAGATACTCACTCAGAGTGGGACGAGTATATTATTCCTGCTCCATCTTCTCCTTCTCATTCGAAAGTAGAGTCCCCACCTGAAGACATTGGAGGCTTTCATAATCTCTTAGAGAGGGCAGCCAAGCGTTTTGCATTACCGCTACCTACGAAACAAACGGATTGTTTCCTTTATGATTTTAAAGAGCCCTTTCAGAAGTCTGTGCGTTCCATCCCCATGGTGAACTATTTGTGGGAAGAGGGCCTTAAGGTTATGACTAGTCCAGCTACTGTCATAGCAGTTTTACCACGTCTAGACAAGAAATACAAAGCTCCCGATGATGCCCCAGCATGCTTGACAGGCCATCCTCCTCCAGATTCGGTAGTAGCTCAAGCGGCTCAAAGAAGATCAAAGAATCCTTCTGCTCCGATTTCCGCGCCCCCAGATAAGGATGGTAGGAGGCTAGATAACATAGGAAAGAGATTCTCTTCTATGGCCAGCCTAGTTCTGAGAGCTGCCAACTCCTTGGCTATTTTGTCTCGATATGACAGACAGCTTTGGGCAGATATTGCACCCTTTATTACTCAGCTGCCGGAAGACGTAAGATCAGAGGCAAATAAGACGATGCAAAAGGGTCAACGCGCATCGGCAGAGCTGATAGACTGCGCAATGGATATAGCGACCACTGCTTTCAGACAGCTAGCAGGCGCTGCTGTATTAAGAAGACAGGGCTGGCTCAAAGCCACTTCCTTTCGTCCAGAAGTCCAGAATAAGATCCTAGACTTACCCTTTGATGGCCAAGCGTTATTTGGGAAACATGTGGACGAAGCCCTACAGTCAATTAAAACAGACACGGACACTGCAAGATCACTAGGAACCCTGCAGTATCGGAAGTCGTCCTTTCGCCCTAGGGGGCGTGGCCAGCCTTCTTACAGAGGAGGATATCAACAACAGAGATACTCTTCCTACCCATCATCGTCACAACAATATCGGCCATACTATACCCAAAGACAATTGACTCAACCGGCTTATAATAGGCCGGCAGGCCGTGGACGCTCAACCCGTCCTTGTAGGGATGCAGCTCGTAGAACCTGATGTTCTCGAGGCTCCGGCTACGCCCAGTCCGCCTCCTGTCACCCTGGGCGGAAGAGTTTCCTTATTTCTCAGTCACTGGCAAACTATTACGTCAGACAAGTGGGTCCTACAATTAGTAGAACGGGGCCATACTTTAGAATTTGTCCAAAAACCTCCCTCAAATCCTCCCCGCAGGACTCCGTCAAGATACCCGCAACAACTCAGAGAAGAGGTCTACAAGCTCATTCTCAAGGGAGCTATAGAGAAAGTGCCTCGGAGTCAACAAGGAACAGGATTTTATTCCCGGTTCTTCATAATTCGAAAAAAGTGGAAGGATTGGAGACCGATCCTCGATTTACTGCAACTAAATGTATACCTAAAGAAGCAATCGTTTCGAATGATCAGTCTGCAAGACGTCCTTCTGCGTCTCAATCAAGGAGATTTTATGTCATCACTAGACCTCAAGGACGCATACTTCCACATACCAATCCACCCTGCCCACAGAAATTTTTTGAGATTCACCGTAGCCGGGAGCCATTACCAATATCGCGTCCTTCCCTTTGGGCTCAAATCAGTCCCAAGAATATTTACCAAGTGCCTAGCACCGGTGGCAGCCTTTCTCAGGAGAAGAAAGCACCAGGTCTTTCCATACTTAGACGACTGGTTAATAAAGGCAAAGACTTTCACGAGAGCACACAAGTCAACAAGAAGGTGCGTTTCCTTGCTGACCAATCTCGGATTCACGATCAACTGGGAGAAGTCCAAACCTCTACCAGGCCGCAGTATTACTTTTCTGGGAGCGGAACTGAACACGGACTCCGGCATCGCATGCCCCACGGTAGAGAGACAACAAAGGTTGCTAACCCTAGGGAGTTTCATACGCAAAAGACGAAAGGTTACAGTCCGTCTCTTCAAATCTCTATTGGGCATGATGTCTTCATGCATACCTCTGATCCCTTTGTGTCGACTAAAGATGCGCCCCTTGCAGGAGCAGCTAAACCGTCAATGGCTTCAAGTATCAGGAACTTTCGAAGACCAGATACAAATTACTCCGACAATGGTCAAAACCCTCAAGTGGTGGTCTCTAAAGCATCATCTCTCTATCGGCCTCTCGTTTCTTCAACAACCAGCCCCGTGGACCATAACAACAGATGCCTCACTGGAAGGCTGGGGCGCAGTATTACAGAACCTGAAGATAAGTGGCAAATGGCCAACTCATCTGACATCAAGACATATCAATTGGCTAGAACTCAGGGCAGTGCATCTCGCCTTACAAGCGTTTCTCCCAAGGATCCATGGATCGCGAGTGGTGATAAGAACGGACAACACCACTACGATGCACTATCTCAACAAACAAGGAGGGACGAGATCTCTCACCCTCTCCAGGGAAGCCCAAGCGATCTGGCACTGGGCCTCGCAGCAAGGCGTCACAATATCGGCTGTGCACTTGCCGGGAATAAACAACAAGGCAGCGGATGCACTCAGCAGGCAGAAATCGGACTGCCACGAGTGGGAACTAGACCAGACGGTACTCACCCAGATTTTTTCCCAGTGGGGAACACCAACAGTGGATCTGTTTGCGAAGAAGACCAATGCCAAATGCCAGTTCTTCGCAAGCTGGCATCACCAAAAGGGATCTTGGGGGAATGCGTTTTCGATAGTCTGGTCCGACATCTTTGCTTACGCCTTTCCTCCCATTCCATTGATCCCAAGGGTCCTCACGAAGATGAAAACAGAACCGTGCACTCTCATACTGATAGCCCCGTACTGGCCGCGCCAACATTGGTTCACAGAGCTCCTCATTCTCTCAGTCAAACCTCATATTCCGCTGGAGCCGGTACCTCATCTACTAACAATGAACAACGGCCAAGTTCGACACCCCGATCCGCAGTCAATGCGGTTAGCGGCATGGCTCCTCACCACAGAGAATTTGCGCATTTGAATATCCCGCAGGACTGCAGAGATATTTTGTCACAGGCCAGAGCGGATAGCACGAACAAGGCGTATCAGTGTAAATGGAAGAGATTCTGTACCTGGTGTCATCAGTGTCAAATCGACCCGTTTCTTTCACCACCAGAAGGGATTTTGCCTTATCTCTTAGAGTTAGCCCGATCTGGCCTGGCACATTCGTCCATTAAGGTTCATGTAGCAGCCATAGCTGCATACAGGCGTTCGGATGACACACCCTCGCTTTTCTCTTCTCGGCTGATTAAAAGGTTTTTAAAAGGATTATTCAGGGTTTACCCTCCTTTCAGACCTCCACCTCCTTCGTGGAACCTGAACATTGTTTTGGCGCAACTGATGAAGCATCCTTTTGAGCCTATCCACCGTGCTTCCCTCAAGCATTTATCGTGGAAGGTCGCCTTATTAATAGCCCTTACATCAGCTAGGCGGGTCAGTGAGGTACAAGCGCTCTCCATCCAAGAGCCATTTCTGCAGCTTAAACAAGATAGACTACTAATGCGCACTAACCCGCATTTTATTCCTAAAGTCCCGTCAGACTTTCACATTAACGAACCTCTGGTTTTCAAGTCTTTTTTCCCTCATCCATCTACTCCAGCGGAGAGAGCATTACATTCTCTAGATGTGAAAAGATGCGTTCAATTTTATTTGGACAGGACAAAAGCTTTTCGGCGCTCTAATCAGCTATTTGTGGCATACACTATCCAAGCAGAGTATTTCAAGATGGATCGCCTCTGCTATTCGTTTCTGTCATCTAGCAGCGGGCAAACCTTTGCAGTCATCTGTGCATGCTCACTCGACGAGAAAGGTCTCATCGTCAGCGGCACTATTTGCCGGAGTGCCACTACAAGACATATGTAGGGCAGCAACATAGAAGAGCTGCCATACCTTTACTAAACACTATTGCTTGGAGTCCCTCTCGCACGGAGAGGTAGCAGTGGGCCAAGCGGTTCTCAGGAATCTCTTCAGGTGAAGGTGACCTACTTCTCCTACATCCCCCCATCCTAACAAAGGTATGCACATTAAGAAATGTATCTAAAGATAATACAATACTGGTTTGTTATTCGAATTTCATCATGTATCTTCATAGGAATATTCCTATTTATATTACAAATAAGAAGACATTTATATGGATATGTATATATACATATATATATATATATATATATATATGTGTATATATATCTATATATATATATATATATACACGTGGGTATATATATATAGGTGTGTATATATGTAGATGTACATATAGAGAGACAGATCTCAGTATGATTATATGCTTCGTTAATTTATACATGATGATGTTATGGTTTTGTGGCATAAGATAACCCGTTTATCAAACAAATTGTCATTTTTCAATGTGCATGGTTATTGCTTGCTACTCTGATTCAAGCATGTGAATCTATGAAAGTTCCAATACTGGAGTAAGAAAACAAGTTACTTACCTGTAACTGTAGTTCTCCAGTATTGGAATCTTTCATAGATTCACATGCGACCCACCCACCTCCCCGGAGAAGCTCACTTCACCTCTTTCTGTCTAGCAGTACATATACTCAGAGTAATATCCGCACTTGTGCGTTGAAAATCTGAGGTGCTAGAGCTTCTCTCAGGAGGTTCTGAAGGATGCTGTCGCCTGATTGGTGGAGGATCAAGTTTGGTCCTTTTTTACAAAATGACTCTGATAGACTATCAAATTGAAGAGGCCTAGGGCCTTTTTTCTCTTCAATATGTTTTAACATTACTTATGAAAATTATACCGGGACTCCCATCTCGACGACGGGGAATGATTCAAGCATGTGAATCTATGAAAGATTCCAATACTGGAGAACTACAGTTACAGGTAAGTAACTTGTTTTCTTCTCTGCTAAGTCAATGTTCACCTGTTCGCCTCAAAGGCACGTAGAAAATGGTGATAACTGACGTCTGCACGTCGATGAGGGCTTCTTATTGCCTGGATGACTTCATACGGCGTCGCATGGAGTCGGGCAATTGTGACTTCATCGTCGACGTGCATAGCTACGTCGAAGCTGGTGCATGGGGGAAAATTCTTGAGGTGAGGAATCCACAGGTAGCTAATGTATCCACCAGAAAAGGCGTTACCGAAGGTAAGTAACCTGTTCGTTTAGCCAATAACTTTCCCTCCCTCTGTCTTTCCTGCTGTGTTACTTTTGTTGGCAGCGCCGGGACACTCAATTTCAAGTAGCTGTTTGCGCTATACAAAACTCCATCATGCAATCACTCATTCAATTCAATTCACACTATATACCTCTGATCAAATATCTATATTGTTTGTTCTGTATCCTTGACTTAAGAAGGAATCAACATTTGACCTAGACTAATGTTGCCTTGGGGTTTGTATCTGTCACTGATCAAAGAAAGGGCAATATCATGTTTCTTAGGAAAGATAAGGTCTGGCTACAATGGTGTTATCATACCGACATGACAATGATTCAATCAAAACAAGGAGCATGGTGATTTTATTGGGCTAAGAGGGAGTCAGGCACAGCTAGAATGGAGAGTGACCTTAGGAATTTTATGTGAATCGCACCATCACGCTGCATGCTGTAGTTGGGCAGTGTACTAATACAACTCAAAATCCGGGAGACATAGTCCCTCATTACAACTTTGGCGGGCGGCAAACGCCGCGGTCGTAATACACAGGATTGCGCCGCCAGCCTGTTGGCGGTGCAACCGATGAAAGACCGCCAGGGTTGTAATGAGGGCCATAGTCTGCTTTTGGACGTGTCCAATTTCAGAGTTGTCAACCACATCCTGCTACGTTTGTCGGCTTACACTAATGATATCAGGTGGGAGTCCGTTTTTATAATTGTGGATCGTGGGATGTCACATAAGGGTTTTGAAGGTGGTAAAAGCACCAAGGCATGAGTATCATTTTTGCAAGAGCAATACGGCCTATAATTGACAACGAAAATATGTTCAGAACATGATGGATTTTCATAAACCTGTTAGGACACTACCCTAATTGCTTGCATATTGCAGGTCAGCTCCATGGGCAACCTGAATCCCAAGGTATATGAATTGCTCTTCCTCCCATCTCATCTCTGTGTGTGGAAGAGAGTCTGCTGGCACATTTGCAGGATGCCTCAAAGAAAACGCCAGGGACATCCCACAGTTATTGTGCAGGACTATCAGTGCACCAAACAGCTCTGTTTCTGCCATCAACACCGGTAGAGACTCCTGAGGTTCCCGACGTAGACCAGTACATGGAAACAACATGTGTAGTAGAGCCATATTCTATCCCCTAGTCACTCAGTACCGTTTGCAGCTTAATCACCTGCAGTTCCAGTGCCAGTGCAAACAGGAAGGATGACAAAGGGCATCCCTGCCTAGTTCCCCTCTGTATGCTCCAGGCATCTGATTCCATTCCCTCCAATCGCCCTCTGGCTGTGGATTGTGTGTAAAGGGGCTGTACCCATCGTCTGAAAGTGGGGCCAAAGCCTGTTCCCCAAAGCACCTCAAACACATGATCCCATCTGATAGTGTCAAAGTCTTTTCCCTATCCAGTGACACCAGGGCACCACTGATCTCCATGGAGGCTGTGGTATGAAGTTCATGTGTTGGCCTATGGATGTTGTGTGTTATGCTCTTACCAGGCATGAAGCCACACTGGTCCTCATGCACCAGTGATCCCACTGCTCTGCGGAACCTAGGGACCAGCACCTTTGCTAATAATTTTGCATCATTGCTGATCATGGAGATAGGCCTATACAACCACATCTGCGTAAAATCCTTATCGGGTTTGGGTACCATCATTATTATCACCTCTCTAATGGTAGGCAGTAGTTTCCCTCTCTCTTGATCCTTTGCATAAACATTAAGAAAATGTTTAGAGAGCATAGCATGAGGTAGCATAAACATTTGGTAGAATTCAGGGAGCAGGCCATCATATCCTACTGTCTTATTGCAGGGCATCTCCTTGAGCGCAGCAATCAGCTCCTCTTTAGTGAGCTCTGCTTCCAGGCTTTCACATTGCTCATCCATAAACCATGGCAATGGAATCCCCGCCAGTTACTCCATGGATCTGGAACCACATCCCTAAGCGGACACCTGTCCAAGCAAGCAAGGTACCGTCTCGGAGCATCAGTAATGGAGGACTGTGTTCACATATTTGTGGGTGTGGCATTTCCCTATGCAACAACCATGCAAGAAGTTTTCAGATTTGTTTCCATTTTTGTGGAGCTTCTGCCACTCTCTTGGAGTGTAAAACAGTTCAGTTCTTCCCATGTGTTTTCTGGGCTTTATTGCGGTCTAAAAGCTTCAATTAGTCCTAAGTGGCCAGGGGTTCCTGGCTCTGCATGGCAAACATAGCCTCATTCTGATGTTTCAGATCTGCCCTGAGCTGCTGCTGGATCCAATGACTTTACGGAAGCACTTGCCCCTAATCACACACTTCAGTGCCTTCTTTCCATTGGCCCTAGTCTCAGTTGGTTCCAGTTAGTCTAAAAAAATTAGTCCGCATTTCCCCCATCTTCTTTAAAACGTTCTGTTTTGCAGGACCTGAGGTCGCAGCCTCCACAGGGGAACTCATCATAAATCTGTGGTTTCCACATACGCCGCAGGGAGCAGCAAGTGGTTGGACAAAAAGTAGTATTGCTATTGTGCTGTGAGCATTCGGTGGGCCATTTTGCTCGTCACCAGAAATCGATCAAGTCTGCTGTTGGTGTCATGTGTGGGGTAGTGGCAAGAGTATTCCTTCACATCGACATGGAGCTCACACCAGATATCAAACAAGACAATCTGACCCAGAATATGTGACTTGAATGGTTTTACATGTAGTCAAGGAGGGTGCCGATCCATGGTCCCCATCCAATTTGCAGTTAGTTACCAGCCCATATGTTCAAGATAGTCACATATGGCAGGAGAAGTTCCATAATGATCTAAAAAACTGACAGTAATCGGTATTTCGAGCGTACACATTGACTAGGCAGACCTCTTGTCCATCTAGCAGACCATACACCAGTATATGACTACCCTGAATGTCTGCATCAGTGTAGAGTGCTGAAAGGGGACCCTGTGTTCTTGCTAGAGTGACACTCCCTGTGCATATGAGGAATATGTAGAGGAGTACATTTGACCCCTCAATTTACTGTGGAGCTTGTCCCCCTCTGTGTCAGTCAGGCGTGCTTCCTGTAGGAAGGCCATGCTAATATTTTGTTTCCTAATGTGTGTATGTAATATCTATCTCTTAGTATGTTCGTTAAGGTCCCTTACATTGCAGGATGTCATTTTGAAAGTGACATATGTGCTGGTCATGTAATCACGTGCATCATCAGGGCACGGTCCACTAACTTCAAATAGTAGCAACAATTGGTACCACAGCCTCCACACACTCCCAGTGAGCTCAGGTCGTCAGAACAAAACTATGTGAACAAATCCCCAAACTACTCACCTCATCCCACCCTAGAGGGCAAAGTTGACTGGATTTTTCTACTATATGCAAGTACACACTCTAAACTCTAAATTTTCCTTTTTCCTTTTTTTTCAAAAGAAGACATCTATGTCTCATTGGAAGTCATTTCTTGTGAGTGTCCTTTTTTTTGTCAGTATTTTCTCATTTATCCAGTATTTCTGAAGCGCCTCACAAATGGAAAAAAACTCTGAAGAGTTCCCACACACACATTGTGTGGGGAGAGTTGGAAGGAGGTTATCCTTTCAGCATCCTGAATTGCCAAACAATGCCAGAAATGTCCAGGTGGCAGTTGTAAGATTGAGGAGCAATTTATCAGAGGCTTAAGTAATATTGTCATCTGCAGATAATTATCATCACTAGGAAAGCTGGACCTGGTGACTCATTTCAGAGATTAATTTGGACTCTTCATTAGAGAGAACCTAAAAAGGTAGAAGGAACATCAATTGAATTTTTTTGTGCTATTCCCAACAAGCGCTGAGAAAACTGAAACTAAAAGAGTGCTCACCTCAATCAGAGACGTTGAAGTATTCATTCAGCATTGGGGGAGACACTGTCTTCCTCTTGTCTTCAAGATGCTCAGTGTCAATGGATTTGCCTTCAGTGAGTAGACCACAGCATGTGAGCTAGAAACTCAAGAGGGTGCTAACAGTAGAACAGATTGGTTCAGGGCCTACACCATGGAGATGCTGCGAAAGAGAAAAGCTACACCTCCCATAAGAAAACCACAAAGGAAAGCGTAAAAATAGATCTCCTCATAAAAATTGTGACCACCTGTATCATTACTGACTCTTTTCCAGATTTTGACATTTGGGCATTAGCCTAAGGTATTATGGCTATTGTTGTCTTGTTTTGCCTCCATTGAAGTAATTAGTCTAACACTCCTAAAATCTGATCTGTGTTTGAAAAATTCAGGACCGACAATGTCTGGTCTGGTAGCCATGCTTATTCCTAGGGAGAGGCCTGGGCGTATCCAGAGAGTGACAGCTGCTTCTAAAATACAACCATGCTAAAGCAAGGATTCCAGTTAAGTATACTGTGGCAGGTTTATTGCTGCACACAATACAGCAGTGACTTCCCCAATATGTATTTTCTGTTTGCACAGGTTTCTGCTTTCTACTTTTTCCTTCACCTCTATGGATAAGGACTTATGGCAGACTCTTGGAGGTGGAGTTGAAGCAGGCTGTGCAGCCTTGGTTATGGGCTGCAATTTGGATATGAAAGGCAAGACTGAAATTGGCCCTAACAAAACTCTGTATTCTTTTTCCCTGCCTCTCCTCTTTTTTAGCTTTAACAGGGTGTTTTCTATGCTTGTATGCCACTGTTGCTTCTGATTTTTTCTGCAGGGATTTCCCCTGTACTTCCATTCCTTCCTCTCCTGCCTTTTCTCTAACTGGGCCTTTCAGTATAGTTGAAAGTGCTGCATGGGTAAAAGCAGTCAGGGAAATTATCTGTACCCTGTCCTTGACACATAAATGACTGCATACTCAAGGCGAGCCACATGCAGAACCTGCATTGAGAATGTAGACTGGAAAATCTGTGGTGTTTTAGCCACTAAAATTGAAGTATTGAGTACTGCAGCTTTATTAGGAAGTTGTGACTGTTTTTTGTGGGAAATATTGCAGAGATTGTTTTAAGACTTCACTAGAAACATGGGGGAAGAGTTATTGAAGGTGGTCAACAAGGACATGCTTGTTTCAAACAGCTATCTGCTTACAGATAATATCATGGTGTCTCCAGGCATTGCTCACCATGCTTCACACTCCTTCACACATAAGGGATAAAGCCAAATGATAAACACACAATCACAACTTTTCTCTCATGGATGATGAGATGGACACAGTGGCGATAGAAACTGCCACCTTTAAAGCAGTGATTCTTGAGAAGAAGAAATAATATTCCTCATAGAGCTACCCTGCTGAATAACAGTATTGAGGTCA
The DNA here is from genome assembly GCF_031143425.1 of Pleurodeles waltl. Classification (NCBI taxonomy): domain Eukaryota; kingdom Metazoa; phylum Chordata; class Amphibia; order Caudata; family Salamandridae; genus Pleurodeles; species Pleurodeles waltl. The sequence goes on along the minus strand of NC_090451.1, from coordinate 681,911,530 downwards.
CTTTTTTTATCAACTGTGCCAGTAGTAGGCATTTCAACATGAGCTACAACACAGATTGCAGTTCCACCAGAAGAAACGTTCATACTTGTTCAAAGGACCCAGTAACTATGAGCTTCAGCATGGAAGACCTCAGAAATATTGAGGAAATGACCTTTTTTACGTCAACTTCACTGTTGCCCACTCTAATAGGAGAGTACTTTCAATTACTTACAGCAGTAAAAAAAAATAGTAAACAATAATGGGTATAATACTTTGTGAGCAGTGGCTAAACTCTGAGGTTCAAAACTTTGCCTCCAACAATATTTCCTACAAGCAATTAGATTTTGGTCGCTAATAGAGGAGGTATGCTACTTGCCCTGAACACGTCTTTGAGCAAGAACCAAAAGGGTCAGAAACAAAGGTTGAAACGGTTTCTGTTTCGTTCCCGGCTGCAAGTGGGAACAACAAGGTAAACTGAATGAGGGATTTAATGGTTTTGTTTGGTCTCTACAGACGCTTTATTTTCATTCTAATTCTAGTATGTATTTTTGCCTGTATTGCTTTAATTGTATTTTATTTGCATTGTTTAAACTTCAGAGCATACTGACTGAAAGTGACTCATTGTTATGGGTATGGTGTATGTATTAATCACATGTCTATTTTATGCCAACAGGCCGCTGATTGCCAAAAAGAACCCCAAAATCCCGATGTCCAAAATGATGACCATCCTGGGTGCCAAGTGGAGAGAGTTCAGTGCCAACAATCCTTTGAAAGGCTCTGCGGCTGCAGTCGCAGCAGCTGTAGCTGAACAGGTTGAGGCCACAGTGGCATCAATCACCATCGCAGCAGAGTCTCAGCCGGCTCCCATCCGCAAAGCCAAAACCAAAGAAGGGAAAGGTGAGTTTTGGCACCTGTGGTACCAAGTAATAGCAGACTTGATGCCTTATATGATGTCTCTACGGTTGCTTTAGCTGTGGTTGATTGCTAGTGACTGAAATACTACTCTGTTCTTCTTTCCTTACTTGCCAACTGGTTGGAATGCCTGCATAACTTTGCAAAAGATGGCATCCAAGATCTTGCAAAGGCATGGAGCTTGAACATCCCCATGTAGCACATCATCCTCACCTGCCACCCAGTGATCACCTCCAGTGCTAAATATCTGCCTCATAATCATGTGAAGGGACGGCCTATCCTTATATGTTACCTGTTTTAGGCTGCTTCTCTATCTCTTTGCTTCTCCCCCTCCTGAAAGTGGCATTTTCGGTTTACATTATTCTGTTGGTCTCAGAAAAACAATGTAACAACCATTCCTTCAACCCACCCTTTGCTCTATTATGACTTACTGGAGAACAAAACATATTCTCACTAGAGATCCTTGCAAGGGGATTCGTTCAAAAGAAGTGAATCTTTCCAGCAACTACAATTATAAAGTATAATATTAGTTTCGGGAAGTAGCTGACTTCTTAAATGACCACTCTCTCACCTTAACTCTGTAGAGTTCCTTCTTCCTATCTGACTCTGTCTTACCTCTTTACCATAAGTACGTAAAAGTGTTTTTAGGGCAGCAAGTTGGAAGTATGCTGGATACTTGTTTTAAAGGTGGAAATGTTTGCAAATCATAAAACTGGCCCTAAGATCAGCTGCAATTATTTCCTTTTGGTAGCACTTCATGTGGAATTCGTTATATCAGATTATTTCTTTAAAAAACATATCTATATATGTTCGGTGGCATCTGTAGCTGCAGATACACATGCTGTGCATTATCCTGCCATCTAGTGTTGGGCTCGGAGTGTTACAAGTTGTTTTTCTTCGAAGAAGTCTTTTCAAGTCACAAGACCGAGGGACTCCTCCCTTTCGGCTCCATTGCGCATGGGCGTCGACTCAATCTTAGATTGTTTTCTTTCCGCCATCGGGTTCAGACGTGTTCCTCTTTGCTCCGTATTTCGAATCGGGAAAGTTAGCTAAATATCTAAAATTCGACGATATTGTTTGCGCTCGGTACCGGATTAGTGTTAGCTTATCGACACCGACAGTAGAAGCGCTCCGGCGGCCCTTCGGGGCTTCCGCTCTTCAGCGGGGTCTGGTTGGCCCGACCGCATCCATCGACAAAACTAATGGACCGGACCCCCTTCCGCTTCTGTCCGAAGTGCCACTCGAAGTATCTGTATACAGACCAACACTTGGTCTGTAATCTGTGTTTATCACCAGAACACAGGGAGGATACTTGTGAGGCCTGTCGGGCATTTCGATCAAAAAAGACCCAACGTGATCAAAGAGCGAGAAGACTTCAAATGGGGTCGACACCGAGAGAACAACTCGACGTCGAAGAGGAGGAAAGAATTTCCATCCAGGGGACGGACTCTAACGAATCCGAAAGCGAACGACCCACAACGGTGCAGAAAACAGTGAGTAAAACTGCCCCGTACAAAACTCACACAAAGATCGTAAAGGCCAAGGGGATGCCACCGCCAGCAGGCCATGGCTTAACCCATCGAAAAGAAGGTGACCAAACATCGGCACCGAAAAAGGCCAAAGAATTGCCGAAGACATCCGACTCCGGTCGAGATTCAGGCACCGAACGATCTCGGCACCGAGAGTTCGACTCACCCAAGGTGAGAAAGGTTATGTCGGAACCGAAAAAGACTTTCTCTGAAGATTCGGTACCGAAAAAAGCACCTCCGGAGCCGAAAAGAATCTCTTATACAGAAGAGCAAGGACTTTCCAGCCAAATGCAAAAGCACAGATTTCAGCAGGAAATAAGTATGGGGGAACCAGACCATACGCAAAGGAGGTTGCATATCCAGAAAGAGACTGGAAAAATACAAACTCTTCCTCCAATCAAAACGGAAAGAAAGCTGGCATTTCAAGAGTCAGAAATGCAGCCAAAGGCGAAAGTGGCCAGAGATAAAACCCCACCACCGAGGTTTTCGCCACATCCTTCCCCACTACACTCACCACAGCTGTCCCGGGTAACAACACCTCCAATGCAGTCACCTACGCATATAGGGATGACACAGGATGATCAGGATGCATGGGACTTATATGATGCTCCAGTATCAGACAACAGCCCAGATTGTTACCCAACAAGGCCGTCACCTCCAGAGGACAGTACTGCATATACACAGGTACTATCAAGGGCAGTGTAGACGGGTCTCTTCGACCGCTTCTCTCACTGCACGGAGCTGGTAGCCATTGCCCCTCCTCCCGAAGCGACGAGTGCGTTCCCATGGCGACATGGGAACGCTGGAAGATGCATCGGATCCGGACTTCCGGGTCCGACCTAGTAAAGATATGACGGACTCTCCAGGAGAGGCGGAATGCCGGGAACGAGAAGACGCGGAGAAGAAGAAGGAAGAGACGCCGACCACAGAAGAGGAGCGGAATACCGAAGCCGAGAAGAGCACTGGAACGGACCCAAAGAACACCCGAACCAACGCTGAGGAGCCCAGCCACGACCCTGGAGGGTCGTGGCTTCACAAGGTACGGTCCTTTATAGGACTTCCGAAAATACAGCATAAAACAGGGAAACAAGGAGAAGAAACCGGGAACAGAGAGAAGGCCAGGAAGGGGAGCGAGGGAAAGGGCACAGGGTGCACTATATCAGCACAGGGTCTATGACACAGAGAAGAGAGAGTACCACTTAAGAAATTGCACATGTGACCCAAACCCTGCACCATTGGACACTCCCAGCCTTAATTTTTCCCATAACCCGGTATACTTTTCCCCTTGCATGTAACTAACACCAGAACCCCAGAGAAACCCAGTTGACTTAACTGTCCTACTATTTCTTTTTCCTTTTCCGGTATCCTCGGGGCAAGACGCACGGTCAACCACCATACCTAAAAAGAAACAGACAAGAAAAGAAGAGACAGCTGAAAACAGGACGGAGAAGGCGCCAACAATCCGTACTTTAGTGAACTCATTCCCATTTAATATTTTTTTTATTATTTTTTTGTTGTTCCTCACACCCAACGGCCTAAAAAACTAACATAAATAAACCCAACTTACCGTATCATTGTAGTTGCGTCTTCTGTACCTAGAGTAGCCTACCACAGTGGTGTCAGAAGTGGGATCTTTTTGTCCTACAAGGCTACTGAGAGAAACGGAAATGGAGGAGAAACCAACAATAGAGGACATGATAAAGCAGCTGGCGGAGGGGTAGCGACATCTCCAGTTGGTCTGGGAAGCCCAGCAAAGAGAGGCGAAAGAGGATAGAGAGGCCTTGCAAACGGCTTTAAAGAGTCAAGCCACAATAATGGCGAATAACCAGCTCGTTCATGAGACTGCACTCCAAAAACTAACAGACACCATAGCAGCAAGTAAGGTCCATCCCAATGTCCCGAGCTCGGTTTTACAGAAATTTCAGGAAGGAGAAGACCCCGACTCCTTCTTTACTAACTTCGAGCGGGTAGCCTCTTCGGCACAATGGCCGGAAGAACGGTGGGGACAGTATATTGCACCACTACTAACAGGATTCCTGCAGTCTGCCTACCAGGCTGCTAACCCCGGAGGTAACACACCCTACAAAGATATCAAGCATAGCATCTTAGAACGGGTGGGACATGATGCGGAATACTACCGAATGAAATTCAGGAAAGTGAAGTGGGGGCAGAGTGAAGATCCCCGAACTTTCTATTTTAGAGTGAAAGATCTAGGATTAAAATGGTTGGGTCCTCTGGGAACGAGTAGAGAAGACATAATAAAAACAATTATTCTCGAACAATACCTGGACTCACTCCCAAACAGCACCAGGAATTGGATTAGGCAACACCCCAAGATCGACACAGAGGTAGCCATAGACTTAGCTTGTGCCTATCACCGATCTACAGATGTGAAATCACTAACTCCCAGACCCGCTATGAAACCACCCATGGCTCCACTTAAATATACACCTAGGCATGGTATAGAAGAAACAATGACACAGAAACAGGGGGAGGGTAGCCACTTACAGCAGCCCCAATGTTTCAGTTGTGGGGAATGGGGTCATATCGCGAGAATGTGTCCCAGGAAACATGAAGGAGTTGAACCCATGGAAATCGGGGTTACCCGGCGCAGAGTACTATGCACAGGCGGGGTCCATTAAAAGTTCAGACAGGTTATACAGATCAATGGGCAACCCACTGAAGCCTTGGTGGACTCAGGCTGTAGCCAGTCCGTGATAAGGAAGGATCTGGTGAAAACCTCAGAACAGGCTTCACAACAGAGCGTCACTATTTGTTGTATACATGGAGACAAGAGACAGTATCCTCTAGGTGTGGTCAGGATAGAGTGGGGCGATTACTTCGATTTCCTTCCAGTAGGAATCATGGACAAGTTGATAGAAGATTGTATTATCGGAACTGATTACATCCGGTTTTCTCAATTGTTAGAGAAGACAAAAGTACCCCGAAAAAACCCAGACTGGTGGGCTGAGGCTCCCTTCGCTACGAGTGTTATTGAGGGCCCTCCCGCTCGCATTAAACTAACACGAAAAGAGAAAAGACAAGGAAAACTAAAATATCAAGAATCACAGTGTGAACACAACTCTAGTAAAGTTATAGCCGAAGTCCGGGACGCTACTCTTTCCTTCAGGGATAGCCAGCGACAGGACCCAACACTCAGCCAGGCCTGGAGAATAGCCAAAACAGAACCATCTACAGAGGTGGGTCCTTACTTCCTAGTTCAAAAAAACCTTCTATATAGAGTCACTAACACTACAAAGGGGGAAAAAAGGCAATTGGTGGTGCCAGATTCCTATCGTCAACAGGTCCTGTTTCTGGCTCATAACCAGCCAGGGGGTGGTCATTATGGCCGGGACAAGACAGAAGAGTACCTCTTACGCAAATTCTATTGGCCAGGGATTTATGCACAACTGAGACGTTATTGTATGCAGTGCCCGAGATGTCAACTGACAGAATCTGGAGTTCCTAGGAGAGCCCCATTACAACCTCTACCTATTATAGATGTTCCATTTAGCCGCATGGGCATGGACCTCATCGGTCCTCTTATACCCTCCTCCCGAGGTCACACCTACATCTTGGTACTCGTGGACTACGCCACAAGATACCCAGAAGCTATTCCTCTGTCTAGTATGACTACCAAAACAGTAGCTCAGGCCATGATAACGTTTTTTTCCAGAACAGGTTTTCCACAGGAGCTTCTCACCGATCAAGGCACCCCTTTCATGTCGGGCCTTATGAAACAAATATGCAAATTATTAGGGATTAGTCAGATAAAGACTTCTGTGTATCACCCCCAAACAGATGGTTTGGTGGAGTGGTATAACCGTACCATTAAAACCCTATTGCGAAAATTAGTGAATGACTCCGGAAAGGATTGGGACCAGAAATTATCACTGGTCCTTTACGCCATCCGGGTGCATGAACAATCCTCCACAGGACATAGGGGGTTATTCTAACTTTGGAGGAGTGTTAATCCGTCCCAAAAGTGACGGTAAAGTGACAGATATACCACCAGCCGTATTACGAGTTCCATAGGATATAATGGACTCGTAATACGGCTGGTGGTAAATCCGTCACTTTTCCGTCACTTTTGGGACGGATTAACACCTCCTCCAAAGTTAGAATAACCCCCATAGTCCATTTGAATTAGTTTTCGGGAGACAACCACGTAATCTCCTGGACATGGCTGTGGAAACCTGGGAAGAAGAAGCGGAGGAAGGGAAACCCCTGTTAGACTATGTCAACCAATTGAAGACCCAGTTACAGTCCATATGGGAAGATGTACGAAGTAATCTAGAAACAGCCCAAACCAACCAGAAAGCCTATTATGACCAAGGAACCAAATGACGGTCCTTCCACCCAGAGGACCAGGTTCTTATAATGCGGCCAACCTCTGAAAACAAACTGTTAGCGAGATGGCAGGGTCCATATAAAGTAATAAAAGACGTTAACCCCGTCACCTATCTTATTGAGGTAAATCAACATCCCAGGAAAACCCAGATTTACCATGTCTATCTGTTAGAGAAATGGGAACAGCCAGACGTTAACAGTGATCCCATTGCTACCGGGTTTCTCGTTACACCATCCACGACACTGGGATTAGAGCTATTCCCCACAACACAAATAAAAGAGGAAGCAACTCCCGAGATAAACAAATCGCTTCCAAACAGGGAAAAATCACAACTGTCCACCCTCATACAGAACCACTCAGTATTCTTTTCTGAGACCCCTGGTAGGACGTCCTTAATACACCATCAAATCAAAACCCCAGAGGGAAAAATCGTGAGACTCCGTCCTTATAGAATTCCGGAAGCCCGGAAACACCTCTTTGATGAAGAAATAAAGAAAATGCTGGCGCTGGAAGTAATCGAACCCTCGGTGAGTCCTTGGTGTTCCCCAGTAGTTCTTGTCCCAAAACCCGATGGTTCTGTGCGCTTCTGCATCGATTTTCGCAAACTAAATGACATATCACTGTTTGACACGTATCCTATCCCTCGGGTGGACGATGTATTAGAAAGACTAGGTAAAGCCAAATATCTGTCTACCCTCGATCTCACAAAAGGGTACTGGCAAATTCCCCTCTTAGCCCAAGACAAAGAAAAGACCGCGTTTGCAACTCCATCAGGCCTATACCACTTTTCCGTCCTTCCTTTTGGGCTCCATGGTGCCCCAGCCACTTTCCAACGACTCATGGACCGATTATTGAAACCGTTTCATGACTTTGCGGCTGCCTACCTAGATGACATAGTGATCTATAGTAATTCTTGGGAAGATCATTTATACCATCTAAATGAGGTGTTTAGAGCCCTGACTAACGCAGGGCTCACGGCGAATCCAAAAAAATGTACCCTGGGAAATACCCAGATATCCTACCTTGGGTATTTAATCGGTAACGGAACTCTGAAACCCCAACAAAGCAAAATTGAGGCTATTGCACGAGTACCTACGCCAAAGACTAAGAAAGACCTACGATCCTTTTTAGGCTTCGTAGGATACTATCGTAGGTTTATCCCACAGTACTCCACCATTGCGGCCCCCCTTACCGACCTCCTACAAAAGCATCGTCCTTCGAAATTGGCCCCATTGTCTGTCTCTCAAATGTCCAGTTTTGAAACCTTAAAACAGATCCTTACCACCACACCCGTTCTCCAGTGTCCAGATTTTTCCGCCCCTTTCCATCTCTATACTGACGCCTCTAATGTTGGGCTCGGTGCAGTCCTTGCCTAGCCTGATCGGGAGGGTCATGTCCACCCAGTTGTTTTTATTAGCAGGAAACTCCTCCCTCGCGAGTGTCACTACCCTGCTATTGCAAAGGAGTGCCTCGCCATTAAGTGGGCTGTGGAAAACTTGCAATATTACCTTTTGGGCAGGCCTTTCGTTCTATTTACGGACCATGCTCCTCTTACGTGGCTCGCCTCTCACAAAGACACGAACGCTCGTATCCTTCGCTGGTTCCTTGAGCTCCAACCTTTTTCATTTCAGGTCCGCCACGTCCCGGGTTCACAGCAGGGTCCGGCGGATTTTCTGTCTCGCTTCCCTACCTCTTCGGTCCTCTACCAGTCCCGCTTTTGGGATGGGGAGTGTAGACGGGTCTCTTCGACCGCGCCTCTCACTGCACGGAGCTGGCAGCCATTGCCCCTCCTCCTGAAGCGACGAGCGCGTTTCCATGGCGACATGGGAACGCTGGAAGATGCATCGGACCCGGACTTCCGGGTCCGACCTAGAAAAGAAACGACGGACTCTCCAGGAGAGGCGGAATGCCGGGAACAAGAAGACACGAAGAAGAAGAAGGAGGAGACGCCGACCACAGAAGGACGATCGCGGGACCCAAAAGAGGAGCGGAATACCGAAGCAGAGAAGAGCGCTGGAACGGACCCAAAGAACACCCGAACCAACGCTGAGGAGCCCAGCCACGACCCTGGAGGGTCGTGGCTTCACAAGGTATGGTCCTTTATAGGACTTCTGAAAATACAGCATAAAACAGGGAAACAGGGAGGGGAAACAGGGAGAAGGCCAGGGAGGGGAGCGAGGGAAAGGGCACGGGGTGCACTATATCAGCACAGGGTCTATGACACAGAGAAGAGAGAGTACCACTTAAGAAATTGCACGTGTGACCCAAACCCTGCACCATTGGACACTCCCAGCCTTCATTTTTCCCCATAACCTGGTATACTTTTCCCCTTGCATGTAACTAACACCAGAACCTCAGAGAAACCCAGTTGACTTACCTGTCCTACTATTTCTTTTTCCTTTTCCGGTATCCTCGGGGCAAGACGCGCGGTCAACCACCATACCTAAAAAAAAACAGACAAGAAAAGAAGAGACAGCTGAAAACAGGATGGAGAAGGCGCCAACAATCCGTACTTTAGTGAACTCATTCCCATTTAATATTTTTTTTATTATTTTTTTGTTGTTCCTCACACCCAATGGCCTAAAAAACGAACATAAATAAACCCAACTTACCGTATCATCGTAGTTGAGTCTTCTGTACCTAAAGTAGCCTACCACACGCTGCTACGTTCCACAATGTAGCAATGCATTCAGAGCCAATAGAGGATGATTTCCTGTTCAACACCTTGGCATCCACCCACACTTCCTACCAAAGTCTGCCAATGCTCCCGGGCATGCTCAAGCACGCAAAACAGGTATTCCAGGAGCCAGTGAAAGGAAGGGCTATCACGCCTAGGGTGGAGAAAAAATACAAGCCTCCGCCAACGGATCCTGTGTTTATAACACAGCAACTTACACCAGACTCTGTGGTTGTAGGAGCAGCAAGAAAGAGGGCAAATTCTCAATCATCAGGAGACGCTCCACCGCCTGACAAAGAGAGTAGGAAGTTTGATGCAGCAGGCAAACGAGTGGCAGCACAGGCAGCCAATCAATGGCAGATCGCAAACTCGCAAGCACTACTGGCTCGCTACGACAGGGCACACTGGGACAAGATGCAACATATTATACAGCACTTGCCCAAAGAACACCAGAAACGTGCCCAACAGGTTGTTGAAGAAGGACAAGCAATATCCAACAACCAAATAAGGTCCGCATTAGACTCGGCAGACACAGCAGCACGAACAGTCAACACGGCGGGAACCATACACAGGCATGCATGGTTACGAAACTCAGGATTCAAGCCAGAAATCCAACAAGCTGTGTTAAACATGCCTTTTAACCAAGAACAATTGAAGGACACAGACACGGCCAAAGCCATGGGTGCACTCTACTCCCCACAAAGCAGAGGTACATTTAGAAAGCCACAATTTAGAGGGGGGTTTCGTATACAAACACCAGAGCCTTCCACCTCGCAAACCAGACCCACCTATCAGGGACAATACCAGAGAGGAGGGTTTCGAGGCTCGTATAGGGGTGGACAATTCCCCAAAACAAGGGGAAAATTCTAAACACCTAAGACAAATCAAACCAGTGACTTCAATGTCACAAACCCCCAACACTTAACACCAGTGGGGAGAAGACTTACTGCATACTACCAAAACGGGACACACATAACTACGGACGCATGGGTCCTAGCCATTATACAACATGGTTATTGCATGGAATTCATAAATTTCCCGCCAGATGTTCCCCCAAGGGCACACAATATGTCCAAACAACGCTTAAACCTGTTACAACTAGAAGTCAAGCATTGTTACAAAAACAAGCAATCAAGTTAGTACCCAACCATCAGAAAGGAACAGGTGTCTACTCACTATATTTCCTAAGAAAGACAAAACGTTAAGATCCATATTAGACCTCAGAACGCTGAATCTCTTCATCAAGTCGGATCACTTCCACATGGTAACACTTCTAGACGTGGTTCCCTTATTAAAAAAAGAGGACTACATGTCAATGTTAGATCTCAAGGATGCATACTTTCACATACCCATACATCCTTCTCACAGAAAATACTTAAGGTTTGTAATACACGGCGTGCACTATCAATTCAAAGTGTTACCGTTCGGGATAACAACAGCCCCAAGGGTATTCACAAAATGCCTTGCAGTAGGAGGCGCTCACATAAGGAGACAGCACATGCATGTATTCCCATACTTAGACGACTGATTAATAAAAACCAGCACTCAACAACAGTGTCTTCTTCACACGCAATACGTTATAGAAACTCTACACAAACTAGGATTTTCTATAAATTACCAAAAATCACATCTGCAGCCATCCCAAATACAACAATACTTGGGAGCAACACTCAACACACAAAAAGCGATTGCCACTCCAAGTCCACAAAGGGTACAAGCGTTCCAAAATATAATATTAAACATACAGCCAAACCAACACTACCAAGTAAGGTTTGTAATGAAACTTCTAGGCATGATGTCTTCATGCATAGCCATTGTACCAAACGTGAGATTACACATGCAGCCCTTACAACAGTGCCTAGCAAAACAATGGACACAAGCACAGGGTCAACTCCAAGATCTAGTGTTGGTAGACCGCCAGACACACTTCTCGCTTCAATGGTGGAACCCTATAAATGTAAACCAAGGGCGGCCATTCCAGGACCCAGTGCCTCAAGACATGATCACAACAGATGCTTCCATGATGGGGTGGGGAGCACACCTCAACCAGCACAGCATACAGAGACAATGGGACAATCAACAAAAACAACTGCACATAAATCATTTAGAACTGTTGGCAGTGTTTCTAGCATTAAAAGCATTTCAACCACTGATAGCCCACAAACACATTCTTGTCAAAACCGACAACATGACGACAATGTATTAACTCAACAAACGAGGGACACACTCGTCACAACTGTGTCTCTTAGCACAGAAAATTTGGCATTGGGCAATTCACAATCACATTCGCCTAATAGCACAATACATCCCAGGCATTCAGAACCAGTTGGCCGACAATCTCAGTTGAGATCACCAACAAACACACGGATGGGAAATTCATCCCAAGATCCTACAAAATTACTTTCTACGCTGGGGAACACCAAAAATAGACCTATTCGCAACAAAAGAAAGCACAAAATGCCAAAACTTCGCGTCCAGGTACCCACACCCTCAGTCCAAGGGCAATGCGTTATGGATCAGTTGGTCAGGGATATTTGCTTACGCTTTTCCCCCTCTCCCACTCATTCCTTATCTGGTAAACAAACTAAGTCAAAACAAACTCAAACTAATACTTATAGCACCAACCTGGGCTCTCCAACCGTGGTACACAACACTGCTAGATTTATCAGTAGTACCTCACATCAAATTACCAAACAGGCTAGATCTGTTAACGCAACACAAACAACAGATCAGACACCCAAATCCAGCATTGCTCAATCTAGCAATCTGGCTCCTGAAATCTCAGAATTTGGACATTTAGACCTTACACAAGAATGTATGGAGGTCATTAAACAAGCTAGAAAACCCACTACAAGACATTGTTACCCAAACAAATGGAAAAGATTTGTTTACTACTGCCACACTAATCAAATTCAACCAGTACATGCTTCCGCAAAGGACATTGTAGGCTACTTGTTACACTTACAAAAGTCTAAACTAGCATTCTCTTCAATTAAAATACATCTCACAGCAATATCTGCCTATCTGCAAACTACACATTCAACATCGCTTTTTAGAATCCCAGACATCAAAGCATTTATGGAGGGACTAAAAAGAATCATACCCCCAAGAATACCACCAGTACCTTCGTGGAACCTTAATATTGTATTAACACGACTCATGGGATCACCATTCGAACCCATGCACTCTTGTGAGATGCAATACTTAACTTGGAAAGTCGCCTTTCTAATAGCTATCCCATCACTTAGAAGAGTAAGTGAGATACAAGCATTTACTATACAAGAACCCTTTATACAAATACATAAACATAAAGTGGTTCTCCGTACAAATCCCACATTCTTACCAAAAGTCATATCGCCGTTCCACCTAAACCAAACAGTGGAACTCCCAGTCTTCTTTCCACAACCAGACTCAGTAGCCGAAAGAGCCTTACATACATTAGACATAAAGAGAGCACTAATGTGTTACATTGACAGGACAAAACAATCTCGTAAAACAAAACAATTGTTTGAAGCCTTCCAAAAACCTCATGCAGGTAATCCTATATCCAAACAAGGCATTGCCAGATGGATAGTTAAATGTATTCAAACTTGCTATATCAAAGCAAAAAGAGATCTACCTATTACACCAAAAGCGCATTCCACTAGGAAAAAAGGCGCCACAATGGCTTTTCTGGGGAATATACCTATGACTGAAATTTGTAAGGCAGCCACCTGGTCTATGCCTCATACATTTACGAAGCATTACTGTGTAGATGTATTAACAACACAACAAGCCACAGTAGGACAGGCTGTATTAAGAACATTATTTCAAACAACTTCAACTCCTACAGGCTAAGCCACCGCTTTTTTGGAGAGGTTACTGCTTATTAGTCTATGCACAGCATGTGTATCTGCAGCTACACATGCCATCGAACGGAAAATGTCACTTGCCCAGTGTACATCTGTTTGTGGCATGAGATGCTGCAGATTCCCGTGCGCCCTCCCACCTCCCCGGGAGCCTGTAGCCGTTGTTAGTTGAACAAGATTTGTAAATTTGTAAATAAATATTATTTTAATACACATTATGTACATACACACCTACTCCATTGCATGGGCACATCTAGTATACTCTCAACTCCTACCTCACCCTCAGCGGGGAAAACAATCTAAGATGGAGTCGACGCCCATGCACAGTGGAGCCGAAAGGGAGTAGACCCTCTGTCTCGTGACTCGAAAAGACTTCTTCGAAGAAAAACAACTTGTAACACTCCGAGCTCAACACTAGATGGCAGGATAATGCACAGCATGTGAATCTGCAGCGTCTCATGCCACGAACAGATGTACACTGGGTAAGTGACATTTTCCATTTGTAGCATGCATTGTTGTAGAACACATTCCCTCATACTTCTGCCATCTGGTGCTGGGCCCGAGTGTTTGCAACTAGTTATTTCACCAAGAAGTCTTGAATCATAAGACCTTTTGTGATTCCTCCCTTGGTTCACAATGCAGTAGTACAAATGTTCCACTTCTTATTGTCATCATGTTGGGAAAGATGAATTACTCCTTGGATTGTTCAGGACCAGCCCTTCAACCTTCAAACTCCCCAACTTCGAGAACATCTTACCTCCAGGACCTGCCTAGAGAGTTTTTGCACAACATTTCTGTTCCTCTCTCTATGCATCGTTACTGATGAGCCTCGATGCACTGCATCCGGCGGCTCACGTTCACCGACGACCCTCGCCACTTATGGTCATATCTGTGGCTGTGGGAGAGCTTGATGGGATCTTCTGTGCTGTTCAACTTCAGAAGGCAGACCCTTGCAATTTTGCCCAGACTGCAATACTAGGTATCCTTGGTCCAACCAGCACAGCATATTCAATCTTTGCCTGTCGCCAAGGAGACAATACCTCTCTGAAGCCTTTTGTACTTTCTGGTACAAGACACCATGGTACCACAGTGAAAGATGCTGAAGTCATCATAAAATGCTGCGCCAAGCATTGGCCGAGACATAAAACATCTTTGGCTACAAAGGCCTCCTCGAACCAGAGGAGAAACAGGGAAAACAATTGGGAATTCCAACCGCCTCCAACTTTGAAAAAGACGTCATGGAGTAGCTGCTCCCTAAGCCTTCTGGAACAATGACAGAAATAAACCCCAAAGCCTCTGTGGTGTTACCGGCACTAAAGGGTCAGTCACAGCCTTGAAAAGGTTGGCCAAAATGTGGCCCTTAGCACAACCATTATTGCCCAAACTCTAGTGGGTCACTTGGGTTACCCCCCTAAGATAGCTATTAAAACTGAAGCAGAGTATGGTCCTGCGAGTGTCAGACATTAAGCACTGAATCAAGCCTAAATAGGCACTGACTCTCGGGGCCCAGTGCTGACAGAACATTAATCTCAAACTTGAGCACCCTCCTCAACACTGAGCAAGCCATCACAGTAGGGTGTTGAACCTCACTGAGGCTGGCACCTTCAGGGCTGAGGTGGACACCAAAAGCAAACTCTTGTATGGCTTAGACGTGAGTGACAGAGGCACCTCAACGCCAAAGTTGAACTGAACAGAAACACCCATCGAGATGTCCTTAGGTACTTTTCACTACCTCCACCTCCACCTCTAACACCCTTAAACCTACACAGTCTCCACAACAGGAATCATCTGTGCACTCCCTGTCGTATCTTGGCACCCCCATATGATCTGCAGAAACTATTGATGAGTTCTTACCCATGGGGATGAAGACGAGCCCTGGGAGGGCTACCACATTGATCCTCCCGATTATTCAAACATAGAACCCTATCCTTCCAATGCCCCTCCATCTAACAACTAGTGCTGCCAAGCATTACAATGCAAAAATGCATGTGGTACAGAATGAAGACGAATTCCTGCTGGAAAAGCTGTCCACAACAGAGAGGATAGTACAATAACTCCCTATGCTATGGGGCATGTTAAGGTCAATCTAAATAGCAGGAAACATCCTGCAGACAATTACATGGTGCAGGCACTGGCTACTTCCAGTTCAGCTCCTACTTTCTCAGCTCCTGTGGGGGGGAATTTCACTTGTTAAAACATGTTGTAGGGGTGTGGAATTTATTAAAATTAAATATCTACTTGTCCATGGGACAGGATGCTTCTTAAATCTACTTGTCCTATTAACAAATTCTACTTGTCCCTTTGGTGCCATGTAGTGCAGCGATACAAATATGGTCGCAATCTCATTATGTAAGAGCTCTGATAATAGCCCCTCTGACTATGCCAGGGCTACTACTATAGTAGGGCTTGAATACTCACAGTTTCAATCCCCATAATAGCAAGTTCCTTATTTTGCACCTTTCCGCAGATCTACATACAGGGGCTGGAGGAATCAGTAAGCAATAGTTCTCTTCCAGGGGATCCTCATCAATAGTCATAAACATTGAATATTCCCGCCCTTGTGCGGGGACCCCGGAGCATATATATATAAAATACATACATATTATCATGTGTAAAACAGCAATGCAGGCTATAATCATAAATAGGCTAAAATGCTTTATTTCTATGCAAGTTTTTTTTTATTTTTTTTTTTTAGATTATAAAATCACAATAGATCATAAATATCTACCTAAGCCCCAAAAACTGGACTTAGGGAAGTAAACAGCAGTAAATATCAGAGAAAAATAGAAAAAACCACATTGAAAAACAATGAAGCATTCTTAGCCAATAGGCTGCATGCAGGTTAACACAGGAGAACCATAAAAACTTTGGCACCGTGCCTTTAAGACCCTGAGCACCTCCAGTATCCCACCATGCCTCAGGGGTGAAGGGAAGGTGACAGTTGGTTCACAGTTAGGTCAGTTCTTTTTTCCGGCTTCTTCTGAGAGGATCCTGGAGCATTGAGCTCTCAGTTTTTCTGAGTTTTTTCTTCAGAAAAATTCCTAAAAATAGTGTTTTTCCTGTTTACTCGACAGATAACATCTTTTGTCTGAGTTTGGCAGTCTTTTCTGACAGAAAATGCCATCTCTTTTTGTAAAATGTCCTTCTTGTGGGAAGAAGAAAGCCCAGTCAGACCCACACTCTCTGTGTATTGTCTGCCTGCCACAGAGTCACTGTCCTGACACCTGCAAGTATTGTAAGAAGATGTCGAGGAGGACTCTCAAAGACAGAGAGAAAATCAGGCTACATGGGCTTCAGGAGAGGAAAAAGTCAACATCCTCTTCACTTCCCAGACCTACAACAGAAGGAATGGCCAGATCGACGTCGACAGGTAGGATTGTGCCTGTTTGTTCTCCATCGACGTCATCGGCGCCACCGTCTCACCGGCATAGATCGCCGTCGACGGTGACCAGACCGACGTCGAGGGACAAAGCGTCGAAGCATGGACAGCACAGGGGTACATCTCCGTCGACGGCAGGCCGCCGTTCGGCGTCGAGCCATCTCCGGCGCTCCCGTTCGCCGTCGAGAACATCTCGCCCCTTGGCGTCGAAGGACACGCCGCCAAAAACACCACGACGGCATGAACATCCGCCGTCGACCACTCGCCACTCAACGTCGAGACACACGACGGCGAGTAGGTCCAGGTCCCGCGATCGGCGATCGGCGTCAAGACATTCAACGTCAAGGCCTTCGACGTCAAGACCTTCGACGTCGAGAACAGACCAGCCATCGCAACTTTCGACGTCGAGGATGCAATCGACGTCGACACAACCTTCAGCTGTGTCACAGGCAGTAGAGCCAGCGGAAAAAGCTCCCTCACCGGTGGTCTCTATACGGAGTGCATCATCCCATTCTAGAGCGGGCTCATCGGGGCATGTTTCTCCCATCACTCTATCACCTAGATGGTTAGAGAGCCTGAATAGACCGGCAGCATCCCCGGATTCCCAATACTCTAGGATGTATTCTCCTACTGCCTCATTGCCTAGAACGCCATCGCCTACAGCTAGAGCAGGACGGGCTCGTTCTGCTTCTCGTCAGCCGACCACAAGACCTGCACACTCTGCTACAGCTTCTCGTAGCAGGTCTCGTTCCCGAAGGAGAACCAGGTCGCGAACACCACACAGAAGATCACCTTCTTGGTCTTCTTCAGGATCGTCCGTTGGGCGCTACTCCCCCACACTGACAGATTCTCCACCTGCTAGGATCTCACCGGTGGATGATATCACCACTTTTAATGAGGTTCTTTTAAGGGGAGCGCAGAAACTAAATATTGAGGTACCGGAGCCGGCCACCTCATCCTCAGTTATCTTTGAGACCCTACAACACAGATCAGTCTCGAGAAAACTGCTGCCACTAGTACCGGGTTTGCTGCAACCTACTATGGACACCTTTCTGACTCCAGCCACTCTCAAGTCTGCCCCGGCTAGGATTCAAAAGAAGTACAAAGCTCCGGAGCAAGATCCTTTATTCCTGCGGAAGGATCCGCCACCGGACTCTGTGATCTTAGCCGCAGCCAGAAAAACACACTCTGTGGCATCATCTTCCACAGTCCCCCCGGATAAGTAGAGCAGACACCTAGACTCCCTGGGGAGAAAGATGTGCGGTACGGCGGCATCTGCTATGAAGGTCTCCAGCGCCTCAGCACTTCTGGGCAGATATGACCGCTCTCTGTGGGACTCACTCCACAGATTTACAGAAAAGTTGCCCAGGGAAGATAGACAGGACTTCCAAGAAATCTTGCAGGAAGGGGGCCTAGTATCTAACCAGGTCATCAGCGCGGCGGCGGACGGGGCGGATTTGGCTGCGCATGGGTATGCGCACGGAATCTGCGCTAGGAGGTCTTCCTGGCTACGGCTCACGGGTCTGAAACAGGAAGCACAGCAACGCATTTTAAACCTTCCATTCAGCGGGAATTCGTTGTTCGGTACCCACGCGGATGAAGAGATGGCCCGAATGAAAACGGAGGTGGACACTATGAGGGCAGTGGGTCTGGAACGTAAGAAAGACTTCAGGCGGAGGTACAGGCCGTACGACAGACGACCATTCCAGCAGAGGGTTCAAACCCCTCACTGGTCTCAGAGGCCACAACAACGACAGGGACGTCCCCTGTTTCAGGCACGTAGGCCCACAAGAGACCGAGGGGCAAGTAGACCTCAACAGTCTACAGCAAAGACACCAACAAAGCAATGAAGCATTGCTTCCCTCAACACTGTGCACCACTCCGGTGGGGGGAAGTATTACGCATCATCTTCACGAGTGGCACTCCATCACAAGAGACAAATGGGTGCTCAATATTGTCGAACATGGCTATTCTCTCCTTTTCAAAAAACCTCCGCCACACTTGCCGCCAGCAAGATGTTTTCCTTCTCATCTCAGCCTGCTACGCAAGGAAGTTCTTGCACTCCTACAAAAGAAAGCGGTAGAAAAGGTTCCTCCGGCACAAAAAGGAAAAGGGGTGTACTCCCGTTACTTTCTGGTGGCGAAAAAAGGTCAACAGGGCATCTTCAGGCCAATTCTGGACCTACGGCTCCTGAACAAGTACATAAGAAAACAGAAGTTCAGGATGCTAGCCCTTCACCAGATTGTTCCGCAACTGCATCAGGGAGACTGGATGTGCTCCATCGACCTACAGGATGCATATTTTCACATCCCAATAGCATCCAAACATCGGAAATTCTTACGTTTCCAGATAGCGTCACAGCACTACCAATTCAGAGTCCTACC
The DNA here is from genome assembly GCF_031143425.1 of Pleurodeles waltl. NCBI lineage: Eukaryota > Metazoa > Chordata > Amphibia > Caudata > Salamandridae > Pleurodeles > Pleurodeles waltl. Next base: position 681,892,471 of record NC_090451.1, on the reverse strand, counting down.
ATTCGGCCTGAAGTCTGCACCCCGAGTCTTTTCAAAATGTGTAGCAGTGGTAGCGGCACATCTTCGAAGGCAAAAAATATTCATCTACCCCTACCTGGACGACTGGCTATTGAAGGCTTCCTCTCCGGATCAGGCGAGAAAACATCGAGACATTGTACTAAGAACTTTCGAGTCTCTAGGTCTTCAAATCAACCACAACAAGTCAACCTTGATTCCAACACAAAACCTCCACTACCTGGGAGCTATACTAAACACAGAGCTCCAAAGAGTGTATCCTTCGGAGGAACGACTTTTATCAATCCACAGGAAGTGTCAACAACTATTAACAGCCGATGCACCTACTGCTCGTCAGGTGACATCGCTTCTGGGCTCCATGGCTTCATGCATCTTCATAGTCCCGAATGCCAGGCTACACATGAGGCCCCTTCAGGAGGCATTAGAGAACAACTGGAGCCAAAAGACTGGTCGCTGGGAGGACAGAGTACGACTACCAACAGCGGCTTTTCAATCACTACAATGGTGGATGCACAGACCTCACCTGTCGATAGGTTCTCCGTTTCACCAGACAATTCCAGCCGACACTCTGGTAACGGATGCGTCTCTTCAGGGTTGGGGTGCTCATCTGGGTTCCTTCCAAGCTCAGGGTCTGTGGTCCGACAAGGAAAAGAACTATCACATAAATCTACTGGAGCTCAGAGCGGTCCATCTGGCTCTCAAATCTTTCTCTCCATTGGTTCAGGGGAAATCTCTCCTAATTCAGACAGACAATACAACCACAATGTATTACCTGAACAAACAGGGGGGAACAAGATCACTACCTCTGTCTCGAGAGTCCCAAACGATATGGCATTGGCTCCTGGCCAGGGGAATGTCTATCACAGCGGTACACCTGCCAGGTCAGCAAAACGTAGAGGCAGATTTCCTGAGCAGACATCTAGAAGACGCGCACGACTGGGTCCTACACGACGAAGTCGTCGAGGACATCTTTGGTCAATGGGGTCGACCCCAGTTGGATCTCTTTGCAGACGAAGCAAACAAGAAATGCCCAGACTTCGCATCCAGGTTCTGCCGTCCGGGATCTCAAGGGAATGCCCTGTTGATCAACTGGTCAGGGATATTTCTCTACGCCTTTCCACCGATTCCCCTCATACCGGCAGTAATCAACAAACTTTACAACTCCAGAACCAGAATGATTCTGATAGCACCACAATGGCCCCGCCAATTCTGGTACACGGATCTACTCAACTTATCGGAAAAACCTCACAGGAGGTTGCCGTGCAGACCGGATCTCCTGAGCAGAATGGAAGGCAGAATCCTACATCCCAACCTTCCCTCTCTGAGCTTGACAGCATGGCTCCTGAATTCCTACAGTATGGGCACCTAGGGCTCTCACAGGAGTGCATGAACATCTTGAAAGAGTCAAAACGACCTTCCACAAGGCGTTCTTACGCTTTTAAGTGGAAGAGATTTTACATCTGGTGCTCTCAACAAGGTATAAATCCCATACGAGCTCAGGAGGATGTCATACTGTCCTATTTGCTTCATCTGGCGAAGTCTGGTCTGCAGGTATCTTCTATTAAGGTTCATTTGTCTGCAATTACAGCGTATCGTAAGTCGCCTTCTCAGGAATCCTTCTTTACGATACCTGTAGTCAAGGATTTCTTAGAAGGCTTGAAAAAGGTTTTTCCTCCCATTCGGAGACCTTCTCCTCCATGGGAACTGAATGTAGTCCTGTCAAAACTTATGGGCCCTCCCTTTGAACCTATCCACAAGGCCTCTTTACAGCACCTTACGTGGAAGACGGCTTTTTTGGTGGCCATTACTTCAGCGAGGAGGGTCAGCGAAATTCAGGCTCTGTCTTGCAGAGAACCGTACACGGTTTTTCACGATAATAGAGTGGTTCTGCGAACTCACCCATCTTTCCTTCCGAAGGTGGTGTCAGAATTCCATATCAATCAGACTATGGCCCTCATTCTGACCTTGGCGGGCGGCGGAGGCCGCCCGCCAAAGTCCCGCCGTCAGGTTACCGTTCCGCGGTCGAAAGACCGCGGCGGTAATTCTGACTTTCCCGCTGGGCTGGCGGGCGGTCGCCTTCAGACCGCCAGCCAGCCCAGCGGGAAAGAGGCTTCCACGATGAAGCCGGCTCGGAATCGAGCCGGCGGAGTGGAAGCTGTGCGACGGGTGCAGTTGCACCCGTCGCGTATTTCACTGTCTGCGCAGCAGACAGTGAAATACATGTAGGGGCCCTCTTACGGGGCCCCCTGCAATGCCCATGCCAGTGGCATGGGCACTGCAGGGGCCCCCAGGGGCCCCGCGACCCCCCCTACCGCCATCCGGATCTCGGCGGTCCGACCGCCGGGATCTGGATGGCGGTAGGGGGGGTCGGAATCCCCGCGGCGGTGCAGCAAGCTGCGCCGCCGCGGAGGATTCAATGGGGCCGCGGTACACTGGCGGGACCCCGCCAGTGGTGCCGGTCCGACCGCGGCTTTACCGCCGCGGTCGGAATCCCCATTGGAGCACCGCCGGCCTGTCGGCGGTGCTCCCGCGGTCCTCCGCCCTGGCGGTCAAAGACCGCCAGGGTCAGAATGACCACCTATATCTTTACCGACTTTCTTTCCCAATCCGGAGACTCCGGCTGAGAAAGCATTGCATTCTTTAGACTTAAAAAGAGTGCTGAAATTCTATTTGGACAAAACAAAACCGATTAGACATTCTAACCATTTGTTTCTGAATTATGGTCATTTAAGAACAGGAGAGGCAGCGTCTAAACGAACGATATCAAGATAGATTGTGTCTTGTATTGTTAACACTTACCAACTGGCTAATAAGCAATTACTGGCTAGGCCAAAAGCGCATTCCACAAGGGGAAAAGCGGCTACTGCTGCCCTCCTTAACAATGTACCAATTTCCGAGATTTGTAAGGCTGCTACATGGAAGTCTGTGCATACCTTTACTAAGCATTACTGTTTAGACTCGGATGCAAGAGCGGATGCCCAGGTGGGGCAGGCCTCTCTTAGAAATCTATTTGCATGAATATGTATTCTTTCCTGCACTTCTTTCAGACAGTCCGCAGAGTTTAGGGATGGGCTTGCTAATCTATTCAATGTTTATGACTATTGATGAGGATCCCCTGGAAGAGAAGGATTAGTTACTTACCTGTAAATCCTAGTTCTCTTCCAGGGGTATCCTCATCAAAGTCATAAACAACCCACCCTCCTCCCCGGACTCAAGTCTCCTAGAAGTGCAGGACAGATTATCTTTCTGATCAGTTACACAGATTGTCACCGTAAAAAAGTACTGACCTAACTGTGAACCAACTGTCACCTTCCCTTCACCCCTGAGGCATGGTGGGATACTGGAGGTGCTCAGGGTCTTAAAGGCACGGTGCCAAAGTTTTTATGGTTCTCCTGTGTTAACCTGCATGCAGCCTATTGGCTAAGAATGCTTCATTGTTTTTCAATGTGTTTTTTTCTATTTTTCTCTGATATTTACTGCTGTTTACTTCCCTAAGTCCAGTTTTTGGGGCTTAGGTAGATATTTATGATCTATTGTGATTTTATAATATAAAAAAAAAAAAAAAAAAAAAAAACTTGCATAGAAATAAAGCATTTTAGCCTATTTATGATTATAGCCTGCATTGCTGTTTTACACATGATAATATGTATGTATTTTATATATATATGCTCCGGGGTCCCCGCACAAGGGCGGGAATATTCAATGTTTATGACTTTGATGAGGATACCCCTGGAAGAGAACTAGGATTTACAGGTAAGTAACTAATCCTTCCATGGCTGGAATGTGTTTGAGTCTGAAAATCCATTAACTTGCATGTTTTAAGGATTTCCTCCGTCTCTTTTCTAATGTTTTCCCATAACGAGAAAGGATGGAAATTTACTCCTGACAATGGCAGAAGTAGAAGGTCTTCCAGGGTTGGAAAAAAGTGGTGGGAGGGAAAGTGAACTTGTAGACGCTCAATAGATTATCACATGAGCAAATGCATATGCATATTTGCTCGTGATAAAATACAGTTCACAAATATTTTCTAGGCGTATGATTTCCTGGTCTACTTCTGTACGTTTTTGTGAATTCATGAAAGCCACTGATTCAAAGACATATACCAAGGGTGCATTTCTTTTGTGACTTTCTTTAAGAATTAGGGGCCAAATGTACGAAAGCTTTTTCCCATAGACACAGAATGGGTAAAATCCTTTAGTACATCTGGCCCTTAGTTCCTAATTAGGTCTGACGTTAACAAAGACATTTTGTTTTGTATTAAACTTCTATTTCTTTCTCTGTCTATCGTCTGGCTTTACTGTGAGTGATCGCATTCTGCTTTTCCACAAGGAGCATATTGGCACACAAAGTAGTTTTATTAAGTGCCAGGAACTACTGTGGCACTCAGTGGCATAACAATACTGGAGGGGGACCCCCCGCAAAGAACATGGAGGCCCCCCCTCCAGACTCACTAGAGCAGATGCTGTGCTAAGGGGGCCACATGGAGGGGGGATGTGGGGCCTTTGTTACACCACTTGTGGCACTGTGTGCTTTTTGAACCAAAAACCTTTTTTAATTTTTACCAGTGTTTGGTACAATGGTGAGGGCCTGGCAGCTCCCACAACAATAAAGTGTTATAAAAGGCATGTCAAAACAGACACTCATTGACGAAACCAAAAGGCTCACAAAAAATGTCAGATTGGTTGGCTTTGCCAGTGCTTGTTAATTTTCATGCTTCCCATTTAATCTTGTTGAAAATTGTTAGACTGATTTTCCATTGGGAATCTTTTTTGGAAATACTAGCATGCATCAACACATTTTATCTAATGACGCTTCAAAGAAGTAGCACCTAAAATTTTGTAGTTGTATTTTTTTCTGAACATTTTAGTTTGAAAGCAAAGAATCATCACTCTTGTTTATAAGCTTCTGCAAACCTTTGCATCTAATCAGAGAGCATTCTGAAAGCATTATACTTAGCCTCATATTATTAACTTTTCAAACGTGTGTACACTTTTTTTTGTTTTTGCTGGAACCACTGTCGGTAGTGCACTGTGACCTTGACTTTTATTTACAGCACTCACCCTAATAATGAAGGCTTTTCATTAATGAACCATAAATACAAGTTCGAACAGCATTAACATATGGACACACATATTACCTCAACTGCAGACAGCTCCCTTCTCTGTAAACTGGCAGCCAAAGGGTTTGTGCTGCAGGGAGTTGGGCCTACTTGTCCCAAGGACAAAATGACAAGTGAATATTAGATCTGGTATGTTATGGACATACTCTCAACTGTATTGAAGACTGCAACTCACTCCTCCCTGGAAGTCATCTCAATATCTACGGTTGTTCAGGATTAAACTCTTTCCATGATCGCCAGTAGGGCATTTAAAGCTATCCCCAAATTTCCAAACAATTCAAGAATTTAATCCAGGTTTTTTTCTAATGCGGAAAAAAGTGACGAGTGGTGTTTCCAATTTTGGAGGTGAAGCTGCTGAATAAATGTATCCAAAAGCAATCGTTCAGAATAGTGCTACAACAAGAAGTACCTCAGTTCATTTAAATAGGCCAATACATGATTTCACTGGTTCTCCATATTCTAATACATTCAAAATATTGCAAGTACTTGTGGTTTAAAGTAGTCACTTCCACTATCAGTTAAAGGTGCTCCATTTCGGTATCAAGCCAGTTCCAAGTACAAAATGCAGGGCGCGTACAACTGAATTTTTAAAGAGAAAAGAATGCCAAATCTTTTTTATAGGGTAACTCTCTTGTTAAGGGAAAACTTATGAAAGTACAACAATAGATAGATTTCAGTCTCAGAGCCTCTCATCAAACATTAGCAAGTCTTAAATGAAACATCTCAAGATCATTCAAATCCTGGAAGCGATATTATAAACAGTTATGGGGAAAGCTTTCCTATTTCAGGAAATATTAAACAAATTATAAGCCCTGTCTTCACAGATCCAAGGGCATAACATGATTACAGTTAGAACATTTAAGTCACTAATAAGAATGATGTCCTCATACACCCTTTTGGTTCCTCACTGCAGACTGAAAGTGTAACCCTTTATAAGAGGACTTGGACACCAAAATGATTCAGGTGACCCGCTCATTTGAACACTGAACCCAGATAAGGTCCAGAAACCAAACAGCACTGCACTGGGTTGGTAGTCAAAACTATTGACTATATCAAAAGGCTTACCTTTCCAGCTATAGTGGTCTCCTTTTGTGATGCATCCCTAGACTGATGGGGCACTTGTAAGGATGGGACTACACAACCATGGTTTTGTGCATCAGCAAGCAAGGTAGCACAGAGTCAGAGGCTACTGATCAGCTAAGTCGTAGCATCTTTGGAAGAGCAGACACCTTCTGGGAGTATGCAACACACTTGGCAGGACTACAGATGTCAACCATGAATTGGAGATGAACAAAGAGATGGTGGAGATGCTTTTTGAGCAGTGGGCCATCTAACACTGGATTTGTTTTCAGCGCCACCTAGGTACGATGGGAAACGCCTTTGGATGTCACAGTTGAAAATCTATGCACACGCCGGACTGTTGCGCTATTCTACATCAATGTGGGGTACCTCCAATAATTTAAACTTACCAAGCTAATCATCAGATATTTTGTGTTTAGTGCCACTCCAAAAGATCGCATCCTATCCTGAACCACATCAGATACTTAAATTTCTGTTGGAATTAGCTAAAGTGCGCCTTAAACATATCTTCATTAGGGTTCACTTGACGGCAACATCCAGATTTATGCGCTTTTTAGATTCCTCCTCCTCATTAGCTTCCAGAATCATCAAACAATTCAATTGTTAAAGGGCTTTTCAGTGCATTTGCATTTATTCAAGCCCTTCCTCCTTTATTTTTCCCAATTAAGGAAACAACTTTTCGAACTGATACATGGTGCAGACTTAAATAAATTACATTTAAGATAGCGCTGTTGTTGGCCCTACACTTGGTAGGAGAGTGAGAGAGAACCATGCATTGCCTTCTAAAGAGATATTTCTACACTTTAAAAAAGATAAGGTGGTCCTAAGAAATAAACCAAAGTTCATCCCAAAGGTAGCAACAGACTTTTATCTAAACGAGCCAGTGGCTCATAAATCTTATTTTCAAAATTTTACAGTAGTGGCTGAAAGAAATCTTCCTCAACTGGGATGTAATTACCAATTTGCTGAGTTAAAGGTGTGTAAAGAAACACACGCATTCATGCATCTCATAAACTTATGCACACAACCCTTCCAACAATTTTGGTGGGTCGAATGTTTGACTGCAGGCCCAGTCCTCCTCCATTGTTACCCTATGAGGTGTATTAGAGCCCATTGGAAGGCACCCACCAAAAATGTTGGAACGTCGGAGTGCGTAAGTGTATGAGATGCATGAATCTGTGCATTTCTTTCCAGGACAGTTGTTTTACAGTATCTGACAATTTTCACAGTCCTGATGAAAGCCACAGTACCCGGTAGGAGTTGAGATGACTGAAACATGTTAATCAGAATTTGTTGAATGCCTAGGGTATCCTAGTTTGCACAAAAGAGCATCTCACACATGTTTGACTTTACCCTGATACCAGTTGTCAATTAAAGAATCCTATCCTGAGGGTACTAGAGGTAGAGAGTGTCACAGGTTGAGCCCATCCGAACACATTAGGTCATATGGATGTGGACTAGATGATGATGCATGCCATGAGAAGAAACTTAAATGAGTGAGAGTCCTTTTAAAAATTCTTAAGGTTTTTCAGGATAGGAAGGACATTTTAGTGGCACCATTTCCATTTGATTAACTCTGTACCCTTGTTCTCGTCATTAGATTGTCAAACTAAACTGAGAGGGTAACTTTCTCTGTGGTAGTCTTTGGCTGTCTTTAAGCCTCAGAGCAGTTTTGGTTATCTGTTTGATGGAGTGGCATGTGAGATTTGTTTTTATTTTTCAATTTTACCTCAAAAATCAAACACAAATAAGAAAATAATTCAGTGTCAAGGGAGCTTCACGGGTATCTGTCCTCCAGGTTTTGGACAGCACCTGGGACCTAGCACTACCTCTTCACCATATACTTGGACTTTCAGGAGTTAATATTGAGAGGGTTAGCTGGGCAGTAGAACTCTAGGTGCTGCTTGTTCTGTCATTGCAATGACCACCCCATTGTTGATAGAGATCAGGAATGATGTCTCAATAGAAACATCAAACACACTTTTCTTTAGGTGATCATTCTTTTTGTTTTTTGGACACACTAAAGATTGGAGGGACCAGGGCCGCTCCTGCTTCATACTCTTCTGTTCTGGCAAGTCATCTATAAAGCCCCCCCAAAGATCATTTTATTTGAAGTTTTCCCAAAATCCTGAACATAGTTGAAAATTGTCTATGTTGGTTTAATAATATGTTGATTTAGTACCTAGGAATACTAATGAGTAACATGCCTAAATAAATTGAATTTGTTCTTATCTGTTCATTTGACATTGAAGTGTAACTGCACCACAGTATTTTTACTATTTCACAAACCAGGCTTACTCTCTGACCACTCTTTTTGGCAGGGCCAGGGCACAAAAAACGAAGTAAAAGTCCTCGGGTTATGGAGCCGAAGAAAAAGTTAAAAGGAAAAAAAATGATTCCTTTGAAGATTAAATTGGGCATAATCGGGAACAAGCGGAAGAAGAGCTCTTCAGTAAGTATGATGTGAAGTAAGAGTCCAGGGTTCTGTTGTGAAACTGGAGGGTGACTAAAAGATGTCATAGTGTGCATGAGGACAGGTGGATGGGTAATGATGCAGTACGTTCTGAGTGTTTTGAAGGTGGCATGCAAATATACTTACGTGACTGTGGGGAGAGAAGTTGAAAGATACAACTCAGTAATGGGACAAAGTGGATTTTTACCGCTGAGCCTTAGGTAGAGGGAAGTGTTGATGTATGATTACTGGAAAGGAACAAGTGAAAGAATATTTTGATGAGTGGGACTGAATTATTATAGGAAGACTGTAGTAAGGCTGATGTGTGAATCAGTGAGTTTGGTATTGTACATCTGTAAATGGGTGAAAAGGTTCGTTTAGGAATATGAATGACAAATGAAGGAGATGGACCGATATCTCAGTGAGTACCTTTGGGATCGTAAATGAAAGGTACCCCTAAGTTCAAAGAGGATAGGATAACATTGTGCATATGTCAGTACTGATGAGAGGAGTAGAAGGATACCTTAGTATTCAGAGGTACTGGAGCTGTGCTTTTGAGCACTGGTAAGAAGCAGAGGTACTCTTTGCATAGCAAAAGAAAGTAGATTTAAAAGCACGTCTGCACCAAATTTTATTAAGGGAATGCAAACTTAAATCTGAGAACGGGAGGTGGATGAGAACCTCTGTGAGAAGTTCTAGGTGGAGAATGAAGGTTACATGTACAAACTGGTAGAAGGGGAATGGTTATCAGTGTTTATTCTAGTGAGAGATAGAAAGATGTTGTCGTAGATTCAATTAGGAGGGAAATTTAAAGTTTACTTGAGTACTATGATGAGACAGTTTACTTTTCGTGTTACATGCAACATAGCGGTCCCTCGGTGTATAATGATATTTGAGGAAACATTATATTAATGAGTGTAGGAAAGTGCCACTGTTGGCATGGTTACTCCCCACATTTTGCCTGTGGCCTGGAAAGGCACCCAAGGGCTGCAGCATGTATTATGCCACCCTGGGGGACCCCTTACCAAGCACATGTACACTGCCTGTGCAGCCTGTGTGTGCCGGTGGGGAGAAAAAGGCAAAGTCGACATGGCACTCCCCTCAGGGTGCCATGCTCACAAACCACTACCTGTGGCATAGCTAAGTAACCCCTCTAGCAGGCCTTACAGCCCTAAGGCAGGGTGCACTATACCACAGGTGAGGGCATAGCTGCATGAGCAATATGCTCCTACAGTGACTAAGTCCATTCTTAGACATTGCAAGCGCAGTGTAACCATATGTATATGGTTTGAGAGTTTGTCATTATGAACTCCACAGATCCATAATGGCTTCACTGAATACTGGGAAGTTTGATATCAAACTTCTCAGCACAATAAACCCCCACTGATGCCAGTGTGGGATTTATTAAAAAATGCACACAGAGGGCATCTTAGAGATTCCCCCTGTATTTTAGCCAAACGTCTAGTGGAGGACTGACTGGTCTGTGCCAGCCTGCCACTTTCAGAAAAGTTTCTGACCTCATGGGGTAAGAGCCTTTGTGCTCTCGGTGGCCAGAAACAAAGCCTGTCCTGGGTGGAGTTGCTTTGCACCTCCCCCTTACAGGAAATGTAACACCTGGCGGTGAGCCTCACAGGGTCAGGCCTCGGATTACAGTGCCCCAGGGCAGTCCAGCTAGTGGAGTTGCCCGGTCCTCGGACAAAGCCCCACTTTTGGTGACAAGTCCGGTGGGAAAATTAGGGACAACAGGGAGGAGTGACCACCCCTAAGGTGTCCAGAGGTGAGGTGATACCCTACCTGCAGAATCCTCCATCTTGGTTTGGAGGAAAGGGACCAATAGGATTAGGTTTGTGCCCCCCCTCTCCAAAGGGAATGGGCACAAGGAGGGTGTAACCACCCTCAGGGACAGTGGCTTTTGGCCACTGCCTTCTGACACCTAAAACACCCCTAAATCTACGATTTAAGGGCCCCCTGAACCCAGCTCACCAGACTCCTGGTGACCTGACAAGAAGAAGGACTGCTTAGCTGAAACCCCCAGCAGAGAAGAAGGAAGACTACAATTGTTTTGACCCCAGCCCTACCAGCCTGTCTCCTGCTTCAAAGAACCTGCAAATGAAAAGCGATGCATCCAGCGGGACCAGCGACCTCTGCCAAGCTACAGAGGACTGCCCTGCACCCAAAAGGACTAAGAACTCCCAAGGACAGCTGCTCTGTCCAAGAAACACCAAACAACCAAGGTCTCCAGCCTCACTCCGAATGCGTGAGTCCTGTCCACTCTGCACCCGACGCCCATGGCCCGTGTTCAGGTAGTCCACCCAGCTAGAGAGGATTCCCAGGCAATTGCGAGCAAGTGCCCACCCTGGGTTGACCCCTCCATCCCTCCACGACAACACCTGCAGACGGACTCCCGAGGACACCCTTGACTGAGAAGCTCCGGATGAAGATATTCAATGCCAAAAGACACACTGAACCTGCAGCCCCAAGGCCTTGGAGAACCTGACCTCTTGTGCAGTAGCGTTCAGCAGGTGGCCCTCCTCCCTGTCCAGCTTGTGGTCTGTCCGAGATGACCCTCTGGACCTCGCCTGCAGCCTCTGAGTGACCCCCGGGGCCCGTGCCTAGACCAGCATTGGAAACCCGGCGTCCTGTTTGCACCCTGCACCCGGCCGCCCCTATGCTGCTGAGGGTGTGGGTTTGGTGCCTACTTGTGACCCCTCCAGTGCTCCTCTAAACCTTCCTGGTCTGTCCTCCGAGTTGCAGGTACTTACTTACCTGCAGGCTGGCCTGATTCGGGGTACCCCCTGTCTCCATAGGAGCCCACGTTAAATTTGCTCATCTTTAACCTCTGCACCCGGCCGGACCCTTGTTGCTGGTGGTGGGTGTTTGGGGTTAACTTGAACCCCAACCTCTGAACTTCCTAAAACCCAGAGACTGAAACTGTATGTGGGGTACTGTGACAGGGAACAGGAGATGCTAAGGCTTGAGCCACTCCCCGAGTCCCCCAAGGGGACTCGCAGGAGTATACTTTCAAGAAGGCCGACGGAGCGGGGTGACATCAGGGAGAATCCCGCCGTCATGGGAGTAGAAGAGAGGAGTGGGAGGCGGTGGAAAGAGGACGGAGAGCGGGAAGACGGTTTGGAGGAAGAACGGCGAAAAGAGGGGGACAGATGGAAATGAACCGGACCGGAGTATCCCGAGAGGGAGAAGATGATGATCGACGATTGAGGCAGCGGAGTAAGGAACCAAAAACCAGTCGCAGATGAGGAGAAGTGCGGAGGAGCCAGCCACGTCCCTGGAGAGATGTGGCTCTCACAGGTACGGAACAGCTTATGCAGTTCATTCTCAGACTTAATAGGGAAGGCTGGTGTGGAGCGGGGAGGGGAAAAGGGGTCACACCCTTTTAGTTACAGAGGGCACACTTCTTATTACCAAACACATGTTGCTGGTGACAACCGGAGATCTTGGTTTCTTTCCTTTGGTACTCTTTTGTAAGAGGCCATAATCTATAGGAGAAAGCATTCTGGAACATCAAAATCTGTGGGGAGCACTATTTTTTTTTCTAAAGAAAAAAAATAAACACAATATAAATAAATCAAAATACACACACAAAAATGAAAAGGAGTGATTCACTTATTAACCCCACCCTTTCCACACTATAGTCAGTAGAATTCTTAAAATGCACTGATGACACAGTGGTGAAGTACTTAGAAGCTGATAAGGAAAGAAAGAAACACTTACCTAATAGAGACTTCTTGTTTTTCTCCTTCTCTCGCTGGCATCGTGGGAATGACCAACAGAGAAGTTTTGACTTCCCTACAGGGATAAAAAGAGAAGAGATATTCAGGCAAATGGATGACCAAGAAGTGGAAAGACATTATAATCCTGTCCTCTTAAAAGACTGTAATAAGCCACGTAAAGTCTCTTGTGACCAATAAAACAAACATCAGCTGTTCTCAACCACAACCCAGTGTACAGTCCTTTCTGATGGATACAACTACCTGTGGATTCCTCACCTTATGAATTCTCCCAATGCACCAGCACTCAACAGAATTATTTTTCCCCAGCACCGCACGTCGACGAGGACATCACAATTGCCCGACTCCATGCGACTCCGTGTGACGTCATTGTGGCAATAAAAGGTCCTCTCCAATCTGCTGACGTCAGTTCCCTTTTTTCCGTGCCTTCGAAGCATAACTGTTTTCTCCCTGCTCTTGGGAAAGACTACTGTTGTCGAAGGTGTTGATTGTTGTTACAATGTCTCCCCCTAGGAAATCCAATTTTAAACTTTGTCGAGAGTGCGGGGGTCGCATGTCTGTGACCGATCCTCACAATGATTGTCTGTGGTGCTTGAGTTCTGAGCACGACGTAGAGGAGTGTGGGTCCGGCCAGAAGATGAACCCGAAGGCCCTCAAGGAGAGGGAGGCTAAATTATTGTTGGCCAAGGTGAAGAAGGACAGGAGTCATCTGAGGTTTTCTTCCGGAAAATCCTCGAAGTCGCACAAGAAACGGCGTCAACATAATTCCCGGCATCGCTCGGATGGGGGTCGGTCTCGGTTGAGATCTCCATCCAGTCAGCGCCGTGCGACGCTGGAGGTGAGTCCAACAGTGACTCCACAGCAGAGCCCTCAGGCTTCTCTGGCATCGTCAGTCTTTGAGGTGGTTGACCCTCAGGGAAGTCCTCGCTTCTCACATGGAGCACAGTCGGATGTTCCAGATCCGGCACTGACGCCGCAGGAGGAACAGCGGTATCCTGCCTTCCCCACTCCGGGAGCGGTTCCGGTGGCATTTCTGAATGCCATGTGTAATATCTTTAACACCATGGCTCCTGGTGGTGCACCGGCTGGTCCTACAGGTCCTTTGGCATTTACATTGGGTGCTCCGGCTCCATTCAAGCCGGCGCCGTTTATGCCCCTTTAGCCTGTGGAGGGTGTTGGTCCGGCGCCAATGCCGATGGTATTGCCTGGAAGACCTTTGACGCTGATGTCTTCACCTGCTAGACCATTGGAACCGATGACGTCGCCCCAGGTTCGATCGGCGCCAGTGAAGCGCCCCCGAGAGTCCACAGCACTGATGGATTTGGTTCAGGCGCCGGATGAATCCAGAGATCGGGGTGTGTCTGTTGGTAGTCAGTCACACTTGAAGCCGATGTCATCGACGTCGGTGAATTCCTTGTCGACACCAAGATTAGAGGCCAGGTTAAGATCTAGGAGAAGGGCACTGAGACTCTTAGAGGAGCAGGAATATCGCAGACAGCTCCTGGAGGAAGGAGAAATTGCTGAGCCCCTAGGGGACTATCAGGGCTTGGACTCGGCAAGTGGTTTAGACACTTCACGTGAGTGGGACCTAGCCTCTGCAGGAGAGTACACAGAAGAGGCGGCCTCTTTGCTGCCTTTCTTACCACGGAATGAAGAGTTCCTGGACCTCCCACTACCTGCTGCAGAGGTTAAGACCAACATCTTGACTGAGGTCCTGCATCCTGCTTCAGCTGCTGCTGAGCCACTACTTCCTTTCAATGATGCTCTCACAGAGCCCAGTCTGGAAGAAGCCTGTGACGTCATCAGCTGTCAACAGATCAGTGGCAAGAAGGTACAGGGTGGCTCTGGGCGATCTGGGATTCCTGTCACAACATCCGACTCCGGAGAGTCTGGTGGTCCAGGCTTCTTGCTGCTCTCGTTCGGCTCCAGTTTCCTTCCCTGTTGCACATTCAGACAGGGAGTCCAATAGGATGGAGTAGTCGGCCAAAAAGACCTTTTCATCCTGCAGCATGGCTCTCAAATCTGCCAATGCGACTTGTGTATTGGGCAGGTACATTCATGCCCTGATGAACGCAGCTAAAACTGTGGTACCTTATCTGCCTCCAGAATTGCAGGGACTCCTGTCGAACGCGCAGGCTGCAGCTAGGCAAGTCATCCAGTCGGGTCTGTATACCACAGACACTGTGGCCAGGGCGATGGGCACTTCTATTGTCACCAGCCTGCATGCGTGGTTGAGATCTTCAGGATTCTCTACGGATGTCCAGACAACCGTTTTGGACCTTCCTTTTGATGGGGACAAATTGTTTGGAGCTAAAGCTGACTGTGCTTTAGAACGTTTTAAGGAAAGCAGGGCTACTGCCAAGTCCTTGGGCCCTGCAAGCATCTGCTAACACATTCAGGTCTTTCAGAATGTTTGGGGGTTTGGAAGAGGAACTTCCTTTCTTGGGAGACCTCAAACTGCAGCCCAGCAGCCTTCAAGTCTTCCCTATAAGTCCTTTAGAGGACGGGGTAGAGTTAGAACAAGAGGATCCACCCAGTAGCACACTGCCTCCTCCGCTTCCTCAGGGGGGACGCAGCAAGGAAAGCAGCCTTAGTTCTCCGCCCATTGTGTCTCATGCTTCTCCTTTAGGGGAAGGTTATTTATTTTTCTCTGCCAGTGGGAGTTAGTCACATCAGACTCCTGGGTTCTCAACATTGTGGGGAAAGGTTATGCCCTTCCTTTTCGAGTTTCCTCCTCCTTTCCCTACCCGCCCATCCTTTTGCACAGAAGACCATCTCCTGTTGTTGCAGCAGGAAGTTCTAGTCCTTTTATCGAAAGGGGCAGTGGAGTTGGTTCCAGAGCAGGAAAGGGCTCAGGTATGTTATTCAAGATACTTCCTGATCCCCAAGAAGGATGGTCGGTTGCAGCCTATCCTGGACCTGAGGTTTGGAATTGGTTCCTCAAACAGGAGAAATTCAAAATACTGACCCTAGCGCAGGTGCTTCTGGCACTGAACAAAGAGGATTGGATGGTGTCTGTCGACTAACAAGATGCTTACTTTCATATCCCTTTTCTGAAGTCGCACAGGAAGTATCTCCGATTTGTGGTAGGGTCGCAACACTACCAGTTTGCGGTCCTTCCTTTTGGTCTTACTTCAGCACCTCGAGTCTTCACGGCGGGGTTGCAGCAAATCTCAGGAGGAAGGGAATATCCGTATTCCCTTACCTGGGCGACTGGTTGATCAAAGCCAAGTCTCCGGAGCTTGTGCTGCATCACCTGCAGATGACAACCCGGTTGTTGTTCGATCTCGTTTTTTCAATAAACTTGCCCAAATCTCACCTGGAGCCCCCTCAGCACCTCCTGTTCATAAGGGCAGTACTGGACACAACGTTGGATCGGGCCTTTCCTCCGTCTCAGCGGATTCAGGACATTCAGGCTTTGATTCCAATGTTTCGAAATGGAGCGGTTGTTCCAGTCCTCAAGGTCCTGCGTCGCTCACTTCTTGCATTCTGTTGGTCACTCATGCATGCTGGCACATGAGGGCTCTTCAGTGGTGCCTCCGCAGGCAGTGGTTTCAACACAAAGGGAATCTCGAGGAGTCGATAACGATCTCCAGAGATACTGCGGCAGATCTACGATGGTGGGCTATGGACGGCAATCTTTCACAAGGAAGGCCGTTTTCACTACCACCTCTGGTGGCCACGGTCATAATGGATGCTTCCACTCTAGGGTGTGGAGCACATCTGGGGGACCTGGAGGTCAAAGGTCATCGGTCTCCAGTGGAACAGACGTTTCATATCAATCTGTTGGAATTGCGGGAGATACGTCCGGCTCTCAAGGCCCTCCTCCCCTCCCTTCGCGGTCAGTCGGTCCAAGTCCTGACGGACAACACTACTGCGATGTGGTACATCAACAAGCAGGAAGGAGCAGGGTCGTACCTTCTCTGCAGAGAGGCTCAGCGGCGCTGGTCCTGGGCTCTGGACCATCGGATTTGCTTAGTAGCAAACCATCTGGCCGGAGTTCTGAACGTGCGTGCGGACGGTCTCAGTCGGCATTTCTCGGCCGATCACAAGTGGCGGCTCCATCCAGACCTGATCCATTACATCTATCAGATGTGGGGGTTTCCTCAGGTGGACCTGTTTGCCACTCGGGAGAACGTGCACTGCCCGTCGTTCTGCAGCCTCCAGTATCTGGTGCAAGGAGTGTTGGGGGATGCGTTTCAGATGTTCTGCAACAGGCAGTTGCTTTACGCGTTTCCCCCATCCCCTTGATTCCTTGGGTTCTGAGGAAGATTCGCCAAGACCGGGCCCAAGTTATCTTAATAGCTCCGGTTTGGCTGAGAAGGGTGTGGTATACAGACCTTCTCCAACTCTCTCTGTGCCTTCCGCCTCGTCTCCCTCACAGGGTAGATCTCCTCTCGCAGTCGCAGGGGCAGGTTCTACACCCCCACCTCCAGAGCCTGCATCTACATGCCTGGAGATTGAACGGGGCAATCTTAATTCTTTTTCGTTATTTTATCGGCCAGGCGACACTCCACCAAGACTGTCTATGCTGGCAGATGGGCAAAATGTGTTACTTGGTGTGGAGAGAGACAAATTGATCCCTTAAAGGCCCATTTATGTGATATTTTGCTTTTTGCGCTTTCATTGGCACAGAAGGGTTGCGCAGATGCAACAGTGAAAGGCTATTTATCAGCGCTGTCGGCTTTTCTTTGCCTTCCTGATCAACCTTCCTTATTTAAGTCCCCTGTAGTTCTCAGGTTCCTGAAAGGGTTAACTAACACGTTTCCTCCCACTCCGTTTGTTATGCCTCAGTGGGATTTGAATTTAGTTCTCACTTTTCTGATTGGATTCACCATTTGAACCTTTGCATTCTTGTCCATTAAAGTTATTAGTTTTGAAGACAGTCTTCCTCACAGCCATCACGTCTGCTATGTATGTGAGTGAGCTACAGCCTCTTAGTGTAAAACCCCCTTTCACATCCTTTCATGCAGACAAGGTGGTGGTGAGAACCAGGGCGGCTTTCCTACCAAAAGTAGTTACTCCATTTCATATGGGGCAGTCCATAAAGCTCCCGTCCTTTTACCCTTCTCCCCATCCATCGAAAGAGGAGGAGAGACTGCATTGGCTTGACCCATGGAGGGCTTTAAACTTTTATATTGAAAGGACAAGAGAGTTTTGAGTGGACAATCAATTCTTCATTGGCTATGTGGGGAAGAAGAAAGGATTGGCAGTCCACAAGAAAACATTGTCCAGGTGGGTCATTCTTTGCATTAAACTCTGTTATTCTTTGGCAAAGAAGGTTCCTCCTGTTGGTATCAGGGCCCATTCCACTAGGGCTAAGTCTGGCACTTCTGCCTTGGCAAGAAGTGTCCCGGTTGCTGAGATCTGTAAGGCTGCAACTTGGGCTTCCCTCCACACTTTCGCTAAGCATTATTGCTTAGACTCGGAAGTTAGGAGGGACGGCCATTTTGCACGATCTGTGCTGCAGGATTTCTTGGTGTTACAGGTCCGGCACCCGCCTCCGAGTGCGGTACTGCTTTGGGACTCTATTCATAAGGTGAGTGTAAGGAAATGCCTCCTTGGCATGGTTACCCCCTAACTTTTTGCCTTTGCTGATGCTAAGTTATGATTTGAAAGTGTGCTGGGACCCTACTAACAAGGCCCCAGCACCAGTGTTATTTCCATAAACTGTACCTTTGTCTCCACAATTGGCACAACCTTGGCACTCAGGTAAGTCCCTTGTAACTGGTACCAAGGGTCCTTATGCCAGGGAAGGTCTCTAAGGGCTGCAGCATGTCTTATGCCACCCCCCACTCATCACATGCACACTGCCTCACAGCTTGTGTATGCTCGTGGGGAGAAAATGACTAAGTCGACATGGCACTCCCCTCAGAGTGCCATGCCAACCTCACACTGCGTGTGACATAGATAAGTCTTAGAGATGCCCCCTGAAAACATACCCAACTTCTAGTTCCAGTTTCTGCCAGCCTGCCAGACGAGTTGCTGGTCACATGGGGAGAGTGCCATTGTCACTCTGCGGCCAGGAACAAAGCCTGTACTGGGTCGAGGTGCTTCTCACCTCCCCCTGCAGGAACTGTAACACCTGGCAGTGAGCCTCAAAGGCTCACCCCTTTTGTTACATCGCCCCAGGGCATCCCAGCTAGTGGAGATGCCCGCCCCTCCGGCCACTGCCCCCACTTTTTGGAGACAAGGCTGGAGGAGATAATGAGAAAAACAAGGGGGAGTCACTCACCACTCAGGACAGCCCCTAAGGTGTCCTGAGTTGAGGTGACCCCTGCCTTGAGAAATCCTCCATCTTGAGCTTGGAGGATTCCCCCAATAGGAATAGGGATGTGCCCCCCTCCCCACAGGTAGGAGGCACTAAGAGGGTGTAGCCACCCTCAAGGACAGTAGCCATTGGCTACTGCCCTACCAGACTAAACACACCCCTAAATTCAGTATTTAGGGGCTCCCCGATCCCAGGAAATCAGATTCCTGCAACCTGAAGAAAGAAGAAGGACTGCTGACCTACAAGCTTGCATGGAAGGAGGAAGACAACAACTGATTTGGCCCCAGCCCTACCGGCCTGTCTCCAACTTCGAAAACCTGCTCCAGTGACGCATCTGACAGGGACCAGCGACCTCTGAAGCCTCAGAGGACTGCCCTGGACTACAGGACTGTGGCAGGGATAGGCGGTACTGAGGAGTCGGAGACGTACGTAGTGTATATACAAGGGTTTTATTGTATTAAAGGGGTAATAATAACTGGTACTGAGTGGTGATAGTTTCTCGGTTACTGGTCTCTTCTCTTGTCCCTGTTGTTGTTCTTCTACGTCTTCCAGTGGTGGCAGTACTTTGATCTCCCAGGTGAAACCGGAAAGATAAACATAACAGGAAACAAAGTTAAGTCTTTTGGGGTATTTTGGGGTTGATTATGTGTACTCATGCAGGGGAAGTGTGGAGGAATAGGGTAAGTGACTAAAGGAAGCCCGGTAGTGAGGGTATAATAGGGCAAAACCAAACTAGTGACTTTCAACACCTAGCTAGTGCTGGCCCCGTAGTGATTCTTGTTTAATGTCTATCTTTTCTTCCCTCTGGGTTCTATTACACATGCTCTCCTTTCCACTCCCCCCCCTTCCTCCTCCTCCTTCCCCTTTAGTTAGTGGTGGTATCGTTCTGCCTTGTCCTTGCAATAAGGACCGTACCTTGTCTAGCCACGACCCTCCAGGGTCGTGGCGGCAAGCGCTCGTCTCGGGGGTCCGATTTCCCCCTTTTCCACTGGTTCCCAGGACTTGTGGATCGTCTCATTCCGTTTTCGGCATCCCTCTCGCTTCTCTCTCTGTCGGCGTCTCTAAGAAGAACTCCCCCTCACCGAGTCCGTCTTTTCTTTTTCTCTCGGGCTCCGGAAATTCACCGCGTCTGCCGGCGTTCCCATGGAAACATGGGGACGCGCGAGGTGGTCCGTAGTGACGCAGCTGAGGTGCCAGGCCGCGGCCGAAGTAGGCGTGGTCGTGGAGACCCGGCTACACTCCCCATCCCATGATCGGGACTGGTAGAGGACCGAAGAGTCGGGGAACCAGGAAAGGAAGTCCGCAGGGCCTTGTTGGGAGCCAGGAATGTGGCGGACCTGAAAGGTAAAGGGCTGGAGTTCCAGAACCATCGTAACACCCTGGAATTCGTGTCCTTATGGAGGCGAGCCAGGTCAACGGGGCATGTTCAGTATAAAGGATGAAGGGACGACCCAGGAGATAATATCGTAAAGTTTCAACGTCCCATTTAATAGCCAGGCATTCTTTCTCGATAGCAGGGTAGTGACATTCCCTAGAAAGGAGCTTTCTACTTATAAAGACAATGGGATGTTCATGCTGATCACCGTCGGGCTGAGTGAGAACCGCACCCAAGCCAACGTTGGAGGCGTCCATATATAAGTGGAAGGATCTGGAAAAGTCTGGACAAGCAAGGACGGGTTTGATTGTGAGGGCCCGTTTCAAGAGCTCAAAGCTGTGTAATTGGGAGTCATTGAAGAAGGGTAGCTTAAAGGCGTAATGTTTCCTTAAGAGGTCGGTGAGAGGGGAGGCAATTGTAGAGTACTGGGGAATGAACCTCCGGTAGTACCCCACCAAACCCAAGAAGGATCGTAGTTCCTTCTTTGTTTTGGGCACTGGTACCGTCAATAGGGCTTCCACTTTATCCTTTTGCGGCTGTAGTGTCCCGTTACCAATAAGGTAGCCGAGATAGGCGATTTGCGAATTCCCTAAATTACATTTCCTTGGATTGGCTGTAAGTCCTGCTTCCCGTAGGGCATGGAACACAGTCTCTAGATGGTGGAGATGCTCAGTCCATGAGTCACTAAAAATCACAATATCATCTAGGTAGGCTGCTGCATATGCTTGGAACGGCCTTAAGAGCCGGTCCATTAGTCGCTGGAAGGTAGCGGGCGCCCCGTGGAGACGGAAGGGTAGGACAGTAAACTGATACAGGCCGGACTGGGTGGCAAAGGCTGTCTTCTCCTTGTCGGCTGTGGCGAGGGGGATTTGCCAGTACCCCTTCTTTAAATCTAAAGTCGACATATATCGGGCCCTTCCTATTTTCTCTAACACCTCATCTACTCGAGGAATAGGATATGTGTCAAAGAGGGACAGGTCGTTTAATTTACGGAAGTCGATACAGAACCAAACCGACCCATCAGGTTTAGGAACCAAAACCACCGGTGAGCACCACGGGCTTGTGGACGGCTCGATAACCTTTAAGGCTAGCATTTTCTCTACTTATGCTTCAATAAGGTGTCTACGAGCTTCGGGAAGTCTGTATGGACGTTGACGGACTGTTTTGCCTTCTGGGGTTCTGATATAATGTTGGATAAGGGTGGTTTTCCCTGGTTTTCCCAAGAACAATAGGGAATGTCGCTGTAACAGGGTATGTAGTTGGTTTTTCTCGGATTCAGTGAGGGACTCATTTACAACTGGTTTTTCCCATAGATCTTCAGTCTCGTGGGGGTACAGGTCCATCTCTAGACCTGGAGTTGGGGTAATTAAGAAGCCGGAAGCAGAAACAATGTGGCCGTCTTCCGGGTTTTCCCATTTCTTTAATAAATTGACATGGTATATTTGTGTCTTTTTTGGTTGTTGATTAAGTTCAATAAGATATGTGACAGGGGAGACGGCTTTTATTACTCGGTAGGGTCCTTGCCATTTAGCTAATAATTTATTGTCTGACGTAGGTCGCATTATCAAGACCTGATCATTAGGATCAAAGGATCTCAACCTAGACCCCTGATCGTAGTACGCCTTTTGTTTTGTCTGTGCTTTTTCAAGGTGTTTCCACACATCCTCCCAGACCGTATGTAGGTGATTTTTTAAATTGTTGACATAGTCTAACAAGGGTTTTTCTTCCTCCATCTCTTCTTCCCACCTTTCTACTGCCATATCAAGCAAATTACTGGGTTGTCTCCCAAAGACTAACTCGAAAGGACTGTGACCGGTGGAGGCTTGTTCATGAGTTCGAATGGCATAGAGAACCAGAGGAAGTTTCTGATCCCAGTCCCTTCCGGATTCTTCTACTGTTTTCCTCAACAGATTTTTGATTCTGCGGTTATAGCGCTCCACTAGCCCATCAGTTTGAGGATGGTATACAGAGGTTTTTATCTGGGTGATCCCTAGTATCTTGCATATTTGTTTCATGAGGGAGGACATGAATGGAGTACCTTGGTCTGTTAGGATCTCCTGGGGAAATCCTACTCTGGAAAAGAAAAGAAGTTTATCATGGCTTGTGCCATTACTTTAGTGGTCATGCTGGATAAGGGGATCGCCTCAGGGTATCTGGTAGCATAATCTACCAAGACCAGTATGTAGGTGTGGCCCTTGGAGGAAGGTAATAAGGGTCCTACCAGATCCATTCCCACTCGACTGAAGGGAATCTCAATGATGGGTAAGGGTTGTAAAGGGGCCTTCCTTAGGGCTCCTGGTTCTATTAGTTGGCACCTTGGGCATTGTGTGCAATATTTTCTGATGTGAGCATACACCCCTGGCCAATAAAATTTCCTTAATAAGTATTCCTTTGTTTTGTCTCGACCGTAATGTCCCCCCCTGGTTGATTATGGGCTAAAAAAAGAACTTGTTGCCGATAAGGTTCTGGTACCACTAGTTGTCTCTTTTCTCCTTGGGCGGAGGAAGTGATTCTATATAACAGGTTCTTATGGGCTCCGTTTTAGCAGTTTTCCAGGCGTGAGATAGGGTAGGGTCCTCACGTTGGCTAGCTCTGAAGGAGAGGGCTGCATTGTCTTGCTGGCTATTAGCTTCTCCGGCAATGATTCGGGTCTCGAGATCTGGTACTTGTATTTTTCCTGTCTTCTCTCCCTCCTAGAGAGTTTTGGGCGAACCGGGGAGCTCTAAATGTGACTGTTGTAAAAGGGTGCTTCCGACCACCAATCAGAAGAGGGCCCCTGATTTTTGGCTTTTGCTAGAAGATCATTGAAGTGGATATAATCTGTACCAATGACACAATCCTCAACTAATCTGTCCATCATCCCCACAGGAAGGAAGTCGTGAAAGTCCCCCCATTCTAACCTGATCAAGGTTAATGGATAGTTCATCTTATCGCCATGAATGCAACAAATGGTAACCCATTGACTCGGGGTTGGTTCCCTTTGGTTTACGAGGTCACTACGGATTACCGACTGGCTACAGCCTGAATCAATTAGAGCTTCTACTGCGGTTCCGTTTATTCTGAGGATCAGTTTGAACTGATGATGTCCCCTTCCTGTGCAAAGTATTCTACCCCGGGTGACCCCTATTTCCATTGGTTCGACCCGGTCTCCTTTTCTTGGACATACTCTCGCTATATGTCCCCACTCCCCACAGCTATAACATTGAGGCTGTTGCATGGGGTTTGTTTCTCCGGGTCTGGATGGCCCTGGCTCTTCCACTAATCGACGAGGAGGATATTTGAAAGGCCCCACAGGAGGTTTTACATTAATCCGGTTACCTAAAGCCTTGACGTCTACGGATCTGTGATACGCACAGGCTAGGTCTACAGCCAGTTCTGTCTCTATCTTGGGGTGTTGTTGAATCCAGTTCCTAGTACTGCTGGGGAGCGAATCCAGGTATTGTTCAAGGATAACTGCTTTAAAAATATCCTCTCGGTAGGTTCCTAAGGGCCCCAGCCATTTGAGACCCAGGTCTTTTACTCTGAAATAGAAGGTGCGAGGGTCTTCACTCTGTCCCCATTTCACCTTTCGGAATTTCATCCTATAATATTCGGTATCGTGCCCCACTCTCTCCAAAATACTACTCTTAATATCTTTGTAAGGAGTGGTACTCCATAGATTCGCGGCCTGGTATGCAGTCTGAAGGACCCCCGTCAGGAGTGGCGCAACATATTGTCCCCAGCGTTCTTCCGGCCATTGTGCTGAGGAGGCAACCCGTTCAAAATTGGTGAAGAAGGAATCAGGGTCCTCTCCTTCTTGAAATTTTTGTAGGACTGAGCTGGGGACATTAGGGTGTACCTTACTCGCCGCGATAGTGTCAGTTAATTTCTGAAGTGCGGTCTCATGGACCAACTGATTGTTCGCCATAATGGTAGCTTGACTCTTCAAGGCGTTTTGAAGAGCCTCCCAGTCCTCCTTTGCTTCCCGTTTCTGCGCCTCCCATACCAATTGGAGGTGTCGTTGTCCTTCGGCCAACTGTTTGACCATATCTTCCAGCGTGGGTTTTTCCCCCATCCTATCTTGCTCGTGGTACCGCCTGCTATGTTAAATCTCACTTCTGACACCACTGAGGCGGGGATAGGTGGTACTGAGGAGTCGGCGATGTACGTAGTGTATATACAAGGGTTTTTATGGTATTAAAGGGGTAATAATAACTGGTACTGAGTGGTGATGGTTGCTCGGTTACTGGTCTCTTCTCTTGTCTTGTCCCTGTTGTTCTTCTTCTACGTCTTCCGGTGGTGGCAGTACTTTGATCTCCCAGGTGAAACCGGAAAGATAAACATAACAGGAAACAAAGGTAAGTCTTTTGGGGTATTTTGGGGTTGATTATGTGTACTCATGCAGGGGAAGTGTGGAGGAATAGGGTAAGTGACTAAAGGAAGCCCGGTAGTGAGGGTATAATAGGGCAAAACCAAACTAGTGACTTTCAACACCTCGCTAGTGCTGGCCCCGTAGTGATTCTTGTTTAATGTCTTTGTTTTCTTCCCTCCGGGTTCTATTACACATGCTCTCCTTTCCACTCCCCCCCCTCTTCCTCCTCCTCCTTCCCCTTTAGTTAGTGGTGGTATCGTTCTGCCTTGTCCTTGCAATAAGGACTGTACCTTGTCTAGCCACGACCCTCCAGGGTTGTGGCGTCAAGCGCTCGTTTCGGGGGTCCGATTTCCCCCTTTTCCACTGGTTCCCAGGACTTGTGGATCGTCTCGTTCCGTTTTCGGCGTCCCTCTCGCGTCTCTCTCTGTCGGCGTCTCCAAGAAGAACTCCCCCTCACCGAGTCCATCTTTTCTTTTTCTCTCGGGCTCTGGAAATTCACTGCGTCTGCGTCAGCCGGCGTTCCCATGGAAACATGGGGACGCGCAAGGTGGTCCGTAGTGACGCGGCTGAGGCGCCAGGCCGCGGCCAATGTAGGCGTGGTCGTGGTGACCTGGCTACAAGGACCAAGAAACTCCCATGAACAGCGGCCCTGTTCAAAACCTGCAACTTCTTTGCAACAAAGAAGCAACTTTCAAAGACTGCACGTTTCCCGTCGGAAGCGTGAGACTTCACACACTGCACCCGACGCCCCCGGCTCGACCTACAGAAAACAAACACCTCAGGGAGGACTCCCCGGTGACTGCGAGCCCGTGAGTAACTAGAGACAACCCACCTGGGCCCCCACAGCGACGCCTGCAGAGAGAATCCAGAGGCTCCCCCTGACCGTGACTGCCTGTAACAAGGGACCTGACGCCTGGAACCAACACTGCACCCGCAGCCCCCAGGACCTGAAGGAACCGAACTTCAGTGCAAGAGCGACCCCCCCGGTGACCCTCTGCCTAGCGCAGGTGGTGGCTGTCCCAAGGAGCCCCCCGTGCCTGCCTGCACCGCTGAAGTGACCACCGGGTCCCTCCATTGTTTTCAATCTAAAACCCAACTCCTACTTTGCTCACTGCACCCGGCCGCCCCTGTGCCGCTGAGGGTGTACTGTGTGTGCCCTCTCGTGTCCCCCCCTGGTGCTCTACAAAACCCCCATCGTCTGCTTCCCGAGAAGGCAAGTACTTACCTGCTGGCAGACTGGAACCGGAGCACCCCTGTTCCCCATAGGCACCTATGTGTTTTGGGCACCTCTTTGACCTCTGCACCTGACCGGCCCTGAGTTGCTGGTGTGGTAACTTTGGGGTTGCCTTAAACCCCCAACGGTGGGCCTTCCTATGCCTCAAACTTGAGACTTGTAAGTGTTTTACTTACCTTCAAAACTAACCTTTACTTACCTCCCCCAGGAACTGTTGATTTTTGCACTGTGACCACTTTGTAAATAGCTTATTGCCATTTTTACAAAGACTGTACATGATATTGTTTTCATTCAAAGTTCCTCCAGTATCTAAGTGAAGTACCTTACATTTAAAGTATTGACTGTAAAACTTGAACCTGTGGTTCTTAAAATAAACTAAGAAAATATATTTTTCAATATAAAAACCTATTGGCCTGGAGTAAGTATTTGAGTGTGTATTCCTCATTTATGTACAACAAATGCTTAACACTACCCTCTGATAAGCCTACTGCTCGACCACACTACCACAAAATAGAGCATTAGAATTATCTACTTTTGCCACTATCTTACCTCTAAGGGGAACCCTTGGACTCTGTGCACGCTATTTCTTACTTTGAAATAGTATATACAGAGCCAACTTCCTACAGTGAGGAATCCAAAGGTAGTTGTATCCATCAGAAGGACAAGTTACTTACCTTCGGTAACTCCTTTTCTGGTGGATACACTAGCTACCTGTGGATTCCTCACAGTCCCACCTGCCTCCCCGTTGCCGGTCTGGTTATACCAACATTTCTTTGGGTGTATATGTATATCCGTTTTTGCTAGTTTTTATTTGAATAAATATTATGTATGATATTTGATTGATATATTTAAATTGAGTTTGTGAAGTCGGTGATCACCTGTTTGCCTCAACGGCACGTAAAAAATGGTGGAAACTAATGTCAGCACGCCGGCGAGTCGGGCAATTGTGACGTCCTCGTCGACGTGCAGAGCTGGGAAGAAAAATTTCTGTTGAATGCTGGCGCATTGGGAGAATTCATAAGGTGAGGAATCCACAGGTAGCTAGTGTATCCACCAGAAAAAGCATTACCGAAGGTAATTAACTTGCTTGTTTGTAGCATATTTATAGGTACATAGACCTCCCCGAGCATTACCTTACCTGTCACAGGTACTTACTTGCAAATCAAACTAACTTTTCTTCCCCACAGGAACTGTTTCTGAAAATTGCACAGTGTCCATTTTTTAAACAGCTTATTGCCAATAATTCAAAAAGTGTCTAACTTATTGAGTTCAAACTGAGTACTGTTGATGCATGTGTGAAATACGAATCTATTGAAGTACTTACCTGCAACTTGAATCTTGTGGTTCTAAAAATAAATGTATTTTTGCTATATAAAAACCATTGGTCTGGAGTTAAGTCATTGAGTGTGTACTTCTTATTTTGCCTGTGTGTGTACAACAAATGCTTTGCACTTCCCTTTGATAAGCATAACTGCTCGACCACACTACCACAGGGGAGAGAGCATTAGTATTATCTACTTTAGCCTCTGTTAAGCCTCTGGGGAGCCCCTGGACTCTGTGCACACTATATCTCATTTTGATATAGTATATACACAGCCAGCTTCCTACAATAAGTGTTTTGGTAGTGTTGGAACAGCAAATCTGTAAGGAATATGAGTGGAGAGACATGTTCACATGTATATATACACTTAAAGTGGGCAGCTACCATTCAAGGGTAGCCTAGCTCATTTTACTGAGAAATAGGAAAGAAGATGAAAATGTGATAATGAGGAGAAGGCCTTTAATTGGATACCTGTCTTTTTGGGGTGCATTTTATAATTGAGAAAGGAAAGGTCACAGTTTGCATGAGTTTAAGCAAGGAAAGGAGATTATAATTATGAGATAATAAAAAGGCAGCAATATCTGAATTAATTTACAGAGCTCTTTACATGTTTACATGTTTTTCTCAGAGTGATGAAGCAGACTTGGAAGAGGAGTCCGACTTGGATAACTCCAGTGTGCACAGCTCTTCTGTCCGCTCTGATAGTTCAGGACGAATCAAGAAACCTAAAAAAGGGAGGCCAGGGAGGAAGAAGAAAAAGAGTAAGTGTCGCTGTGTGTTCAGGCCTTTGCAAGGATGAAACATTGTTGTCTTATCTACAGAGGAGGATTTAGGATCTGCAGAATGTGAGACATGCCATTCATGGAATATAGACAGTGTGTTTGAGCACTTGGTCTTAGTGGTGATTTTCATTGTAAACAAATGTTTACAGCTTGTAACAAGAACGTGTTTAAAATTCTGGTCTCTGTATTTCCAGTGGGAAAGAATTCCAGATTCTGATGGATACTTCTAAAAACATATTCCTCACGTTTACAATATCCGCAGGCACCAGAGCATACCTAGAAGCTTTATACAGCAATGCTCGTGCATGGTAGTAGGTGGCCCCAGCTTTTACTTTGTTCTGCCCCACAAGTGACGTTGTTGCCAGAAATAAGTACTACTCCTCCATTTCAGCATCAGTTCCTTTCTCTACATACCTTTGAATGCAGATCCAGAGATCGCTTCCACCTTTTCCTTGTCACTTGGCTAGTTTTTCTCAAAATTCTTCTTTTCTCCAGTGTGCAAGAGAACTATGCCCCCTCCTAAAACTACTGAGTTTAAACCTTGTAGGGACTGTTTTAAATAAATGTCTGTCACCGCCTCCACGAGGTATGCCTCCGGTGTTTGGGTTCAGGCACATATTGTGAGGAATCTGTTCCTATGAATTTGAAGGCTATTTCAGAAAGTGAAGCAAAGCTGTACGATGCCGAACAGCAAAATAAGTTACAGAAGTTCCCTACCCACTCAAAGTCAAGGGTGCTGACTCATTCATTCTCTGGGGGCCTTCCCTGGGACACGTCATTGTCACGGTCAAACTTTTCTCATAAGTTGAATTGGGAGCACACCAATCAATCCCAGTCCCACCACACTCAGCTAGAGAAATCACTTGGATGTCAGAGTGTCTGTTGGACTCGCTCGCTCCCCGCACCCCTCAAAAGCCAATTCCGCAACTGATTCCAATACTCCCAGAGTTTCTGGGCCATGAGCACATCACAACAAATGGAAGCCTTTAAAGAGGCCATGTTGTAAATCTTTGGCACTCTTACAGCTCCCTCCGGTGTGTGCTCGGGTCCCAGGGATCTGCAGAAGCCTTCAGATAGGTTATCCCCGGTGGATGCTTCTCCTGAACCCCTTTTTGAGTTCTGCTCTAATAACCTTTCTGACTTCCAGTGAGGCACCAAAATCCACACTGGTCCCTTTGACATCGATTCTGTAGCTGCCGCTGCCAGAACAAGACCTTGTCTCAATAGTTCTAATTGATTCCTAAACAAATTCATAATGGCCCCCAACCAAGGTACCGTCCTGAAACTATACTTGCACATGCGGTCTTCATTTCAGTTCAACTAAGACAGAACCATTCCTTTACCCAGTAGCTGCACCCCAGCACTCCAACAACTTTTAATTTCTGACTTAGGTCACAGTCAACCAGCTTTCGTAGAAGATAATGGAGATGATGGGGATTATTCATCCCAACATTATGATAGGAACAATCTGTACATGGATTTGCATGAGGCCGTTCAGTTGAACACTGGGTTGTGTTCCCCCCAGACCGTCAATAGAAGAGAGTGCTTCCTATGCTATAATGATAAGACATTCAGCGAAGGTATTAGAGTTACAGATGTTGGACAACCAGGGCTGGTTTCCTCTGAGCCTTACCTGCCATTCAATGAAGCCATGACTGACATCTTAATGGGAACCTGTTCTAAGCTTTGCTTCCGTCCATGGATAAGCAGGCACGTAGCCAGGCTCCCCAGTGTGGTGCCAGGTGACCCTGAGTTATTGATTCAGCACCCTATGCCAGATAGTCTGGTGGTTCAGGCTTTAACCAGCAGGTTGCATGCCAGATGCCAGTTCATTCCCTAACCGCCCCCCCCCAGCCCCATGTCCTCCAACAGAAAGTCAAAAAGAATTGAAGTATTTGTGAAACACTTAATTTCATTGAATAACTTAGCTTTCTGGTCAATCAATGTGAGCTGTTTGCTGGGGAGATATTTCCACACTTTATGGGACATGGTTAGCGAACTCCTGCCGCAAGTCATTGAGGAAGTTTGTACCTACCTAGCTCAAACTATTTAGGATAGTTTGGATGTGGGCAAATACATAATCTGTTCTTGACTAGATGCCTACCAGCTGCTTGGGCAGAGCAGTCTGCTCTAGCTTGATGCTTAGGTGTCATGCTTGAATAAGATCTACATGCTTCTCTGGTTATGTGCAGGCCTCACTGATGAATATGCCATTCAACAGATCTCATCTGTGTGGTGGAAAGGGCATTTCTGTGTTGGAACAATTCAAAGCAAATCAGGCCATGACATATTCCTTAGGTCTTTCTACTCTGGCAAGACAGTACCCTCAGCACCATCACCCCCTTTGAGGCTAGTCTAGAAGTTTGGTGTTCTGGCAACACCAAGAACTACTTCCTTTGTAACAAGCACCACAGCCCTTTTGGAGTTCAAGCAAACAATGTTCAGGCAACCAGGGGCAGCAAACATCTCAGTCCCATCCCCTGCTGCATAGACCTTTAAGCAGTTTTTTATTACCTTGGTGCACATAACCACCTTTTAAAAGACAGGATCAGACGTTTCCTCCTAGGGTGGCAAAATGTAACGTCCAACAAGTGGGTCCTTCAGATCGTTCAACCTGGCTATGCCCTGCCATTCCTTTTCAACCCACCCCTTCATCCGGCCACATCACATGTGCACATCCCCATCTTGCTCCAAGAGGTACAGGTTCATTTGGCAAAATGAGCTTTAAAGAGGTTTGCAGCCCCAGAAATAGGGACTGGATGTTGCATCCACTCTTCCTTTGTGCCCGAAGAAATACAGGGATTTCATCCTGTTTACTATTTACTAAAGTAGTAGTAAAGTAAAGTCAGCAATGATAGATAAGTACGGAAAATGCAGTTGTGTGTAACAATTAAAGTGCAGTAGCTTGCACATTCTTCTAGATTGTTTAAAATTGCAGACACTTTGGGAGGTAATTTTAAAGCCACTCTTTCTTAAATATAGTATTTATGAACGGAGGTAAGCAATAGTGCTAGTAACTGAAATGCGATTTTGAATGTGACATGTGCCTTAGAAATATTTGCGGTTGCCATTAAAAGTATTTTATCTGAGTTTTAATAAAGGTTTCTAAAATGATTTTGTGGAATGTATAAATCTTATGTTGACTTGTTTAATGTGATTCTAACTGTATTTATATGTAATTAGACAATTTTTAATTATAACTTTTTTAAAGATTTATAAAGACTAAGGTCAAAATAAACATTTTCTTGACTGACTATTTCACATATCCGCCGTGCAGACATCTTCTTGCAAAAGTACAAATTCAAGATGATCATGTTGGTCCAGGTTCTGTCTGCCCTTGATCCAGGATACTGGGTTTGAACCTGCAGGACTCTTTCATGGTCTTACTACTGCCCCATAGGTGTTCTCAACACACCTTTGGAGGTTAGAGATTCCTCCAGTTCTCCAGTATTGAATCTTTCATAGATTCACATGCTTGAATGATTCCCCGTCGTCGAGGTGGGAGCCCCCGTAACCATAACAAGAAGTGTGCATTATACTAGTAGGCTTTAAACAGGAATGCAATGTTCAATTTAAAAGCCTGTCCATGTCCTTTGTTAAGATTTTCTACCAAATGTCAAGTGATGGGAGTCTCCCTAACCTCTGCTCAGTTTTCTCTTCAGAACAGAGTGATGACTCTTCGCAAACTAAAAAATCCCACTGGAGGGAAAGATCTTTGGGAGTGAAGCCTTCAGAGCCCCACAAAAAAGCTCTTAAAAAAAATCTCATGGAAAGAGATGGGTCCACATAGGAAATCTTCCTCAAAGGCCTCTTCTGAGCCTTCAACACCGGCTACTCGAGAAAGTTCTGTCAAGAAAATTTTGAAATCACTTCCTTCAACATCAAAAATGATTTCTGATTAAAAAAAATGAATCAAAAATTAAAAAAAATTCTTCACCGTCGATGACAGTCTCATTGAAGACATCGACCACCATAACGCCGACGTTCACAACGGCGGCATTACCTATGATGATAATCTCTTCTCTCGTAGGGGATTTCCATGTATAGTCATAAGCACTGAATAGTTCCGCGCGCCTGCGGGGACCCCGGAGCACTGATGTGAAATATATTCTTAAGTGCATATACCAGCCCTTTTGAAAGGGCCTGTCAAAAACCACTTAAGAATAACACTGTGCAGCCTATGTAAACAGCTACACAGGCCAAATTGTTGAAAAGAAAGACAGCTGTAGTGTAAATACATCTTCAAACACACATTTATTCTAGAAATGTAATAAAAAATACATTCTCATACTTTATTTACACCTCTAATGAGAATAAAACAATGCAGGGCAGTGTAGCCCATAGGCTGCCATTATACAGGATGTAAATAGAGCTGTGCCTTTAAGAAAGTAAAGTCTTCCTGTATCCCATCATGCACAGCAAAAGGCAGTTGCCTCAGTTCTTTTTTCCGGCTCCTTCTGACAGGACCCTGAAGCATTGAGCTCTACCTCACAAAGCCTTTTTTGACAGAAAATTCAATTAAAATCTTTTGAATTTCACTTTCACTCGACGTCTTTCACCTTGAGTGAACATTTGCTAGCATTGTCTGCCAAATTCTGACAGAAATTTAAAGTTTTTCTGTCTTTAGAATGCCTTCACTTTTTGACAAATGCCCTAGTTGTGGCAGGAAAAAGGCCAAAGCAGATCCACACCAGGTCTGTATTATTTGCCTACCATCCAGTCACAAACCTGACTCCTGTGACATCTGCAGAACTTTCTCCAGAAGAACTCTTCGCAACAGGGAGAAAATTCGACTTCAGGCAAGAGAGGACAGGAGAAGAAGTGGTCAATCTGCCACAGAGCGAGGAGAAGGTCAGTCTTCTATCAGGGCTCTCCCTGTTTCCTCTGGAGCAACTGTCAGACCTGCTCACAAACGCCATAGGTCTCCGACGACATCGAGAGCATCAACGTCGAGACCGGGAACGGCGCCAACATGTTCGCCGTCGGGGACCGGCTCACAGTCGAGAAAGATGCATCGCTCGACGTTGACAGCTGTTTCGCCATCGAGACGGCGTAGACGCTCGCCGTCAAGAACGTCTTGGTCCGGGTCGCCGTCGACGCGACTAGGACGATCGACGTCGAGGGACAGTGCTCGCCGTCGAAGATGCTCGCCGTCATCTCATCGGCGTTGAGGAAGATCACCGTCGAGAGGATCTCGGCGACGAGAGGAGTAAACGCCGAGAGGTACTCGCCGTCACCGTACTGCGACGTCGAGAAGTGTGTCGACGTCGAGTAGACATTCAAAGAGGCCTAGAAGGGTTTATACCACCTCAGAATCCTCGGCCTCTCTCATTCTTCTGCCAACTTCACCTCAGCCGTCTCCTCAGCAGTCACCTCTGCCACAGACACCTGTGGCACTTACAGCTCCTTCTCCGGCTCCTCCCTCAGAGTCCATCCCGGTGACTCCAGCGGAATCCACAAGGCATTCCCGGCATTCCTCGAGACGCTCTTCTTCCTCTCTACACCATCGTCGACATGAATCAGTTCAAAGATCTTCTCATTCACGTCATAGACATTCTTCTTCTTCCACAAGGGATTACTCTCCAACCCTATCAGACTCACCGTCTCCGAGAGTTTCTCCCATAGACGACGTGAACACCTTCCAAGAGGTCCTAGTGCGCGGGGCTACCAAACTAAACATCCCGCTGGCGGTACCCGCGCCAACGACCTCTGTGATTTTCTAGACTTTACATCAGAGAACATCCTCAAGACCATTACTACCACTGGTCCCGGGTCTTCTTGAACCGGCAATGGATATATTTTTAACACCGGCCACAACTAAAACTGCTCCTTCCAGGCTTATAAAAAAGTATCGCCCACCGGAGCAAGACCCTCTATTCCTAAGGTCGGATCCAGTGCCTGACTCGGTTATAGTGGCGGCAAAAAAGTTGCACTCTACATCTCCATCTTCCTCCTCGCCTCCGGACAAGGAGAGCAGAAAGATCGATGCCACAGGTCGTAAAGTATGCTCTACCGCAGCCATCACAATGAAAGCAGCCAGTGGTACTGCGCTATTAGGTAGATATGATTTGGCTCTTTGGGACTCTGTACTACAGTTTGCGGAGCATCTACCTAAAGAGAAGATGTTTTGGAGATCGTGAGTGAAGGTGCCATGGTCTCCAACCAAGTGATAAGTGCTGCTGCTGACTCTTCGGTGCTATCGGCACATAACTATGCTCATGGAGTGGCCCTAAGAAGACACGCTTGGCTACGCTTGACGTCTCTCAAACCAGAGGCACAAGAGAGAATTCAAAATTTACCCTTCTCAGGCTCCACTTTGTTTGGCTCTCATGCCGATGACGAGATGTCAAGAATGAAATCTGAGCTAGACACTTTGAAAGCAGTGGGCATCGAACGACCAAGGGAGCAACGGAAAGCATTCCGTCCATACCAACGAAGGCTCTTCTCTCACAGATATCAAACGCCACAGTGGATGGCTTCACGACCCCTGCAGCAACAACAGCATCAAAGAACCTTCTCGACACAACGAAAGTCGACAAGGGGTCGTTCCACACCGCAAACCCAGACAACTCATCAGGCACCCGTGTCTAAGCCCTGAATCTTCGCTTCCCCCTCCTCTGTTACCCACTCCGGTAGGGGAAGTATCTCAAATCATCTGGACGAGTGGCTACGCATCAAATCAGACGCCTGGGTATTGAATATTGTGCTGAATGGCTACGCTCTCAGGTTCATCAGTCCTCCTCCATCTGTTCCACCCAAACCAGTTAGCCACCACCTCAAAGCTCTTCAATTAGAAGTAGCAACCCTATTACAAAAGAGAGCAATAGAGCCCGTCCCGATCAATTAGCACGGAAAGGGGATTTACTCGAGGTAGGTTTTGGTACCAAAGAAAGACAAACAAGAGTTTCGTCCCATTCTAGACCTAAGGATAGCAAACAAATGGATTTGCAGAGAAAAATTCAGGATGCTACGGTTGCACCAAATTTACCCTCAACTTCGTCAGGGCGACTGGCTCTGCGCGATAGACCTCCGCGACGCTTATTTTCACATTCCGGTGATCGAGAAACATCAAAAATTTCTAAGGTTCATCATCGGAAAAAGTCATTACCAATTTACGGTACTACCCTTCGGCCTCAAATAAGCACCGAGAACTTTTTCAAAATGCATGGCGGTGGTGGCAGCCCATCTCAGGAAGCATCGAATATTCGTCTACCTCTATCTAGACGATTGGCTCATAAAAGCCTCCACCTATCTAGAGGCTCAACAGCATTTCAGCTGGTCTCAGCAGCTTCTCCAGAGCCTGGGCCTTCAAGTCAATCTTCCCAAGTCCACAGCAACACCTGTTCAGAGGCTGCATTACTTAGGTGCCATCATAGATACCAAACAAGGAAAGGTGTTTCCTTCGGAGGAGCGACGGTTATCAATTCTCCAAAAATGCCAGCAGCTCGAGAGAACACCTCAGACCACTTCAAGAGCAATATCTTCTCTCCTGGGCTCAATGGCGTCTTGCATCCACCTCATTCCCAATACTCGCCTCCATATGAGACCATTACAGGAATGCCTGGAGGATCAGTGGTGTTGGGAGAGCAGAGTCCTTCTTTCTCCCCACGCCTTACAATCCCTCAAGTGGTGGTGTTCACCCAACAATCTTTTGGTGGGGATTCCATTCCAACAACAGCCTCCAGCTCAAACCATCGTAACAAACGCATTGCTGCTCGGATGGGGAGCGCATATGGATCACCTTCGAGTCCAAGGCAAGTGGTCACAGAGAGAGCGTCTGTATCATATCAACCTGTTGGAGCTTCGCGCAGTCCATCTTGCGCTCAAGGCCTTCCTCCCATCTCTGAAGACAGAAACTCTGCTCCTCCAGACGGACAACGTGACCACCATGTATTACGTAAACAAACAAGGAGGCACCAGGTCCAGGATCTTGTCGACAGAGGCTCAAACAATCTGGCATCTAGTCAGGAACCTCTCGTTAGTGGCAACTCACCTTACGGGCATACAGAATGTTCAAGCGGATGCCCTCAGCCGCGCAATAGACGAGAACCACAAATGGGTATTGCACGACGACGACGTCCGTTCCATTTTTGCCATGTGGGGTACCCCCTCTATAGACCTATTCGCAACCCCAGAAAACAAACAATGCCAAAACTTCGCCTCCAGACACTACCATCCAGGGACGCTGGGGAATGCCCTGTGGATAAACTGGTCAGGAGCATTTCTTTACGCCTTTCCACCGCTTCCCCTGATACCAGCAGTCCTCCAGAAGCTCTCCAATGCTCACACCAAGATGATTCTAATTGTCCCAGAATGGCCACGCCAATGGTGGTTTCCAGACCTCCTTCACCGGTCACTCAAGCCACACATCAGGCTGCCTTATCGCCCAGACCTTCTCACGAACTTCCGAGGCCAAATATCTCATCCCAACCTCTCATCGTTGAATTTGGCAGCATGGCTCCTGAGTTAGTACAATATGGACACTTGAACCTACCTCAGGACTGCATTGAAATCCTAAGGGAAGCAAAGCGCCCTTCCACAAGGACAGCTTATGCCTGCAAGTGGAAAAGGTTCTGCTTGTGGTGCTTGGACAACAACGTCGACCCAATATCCTGCGGAGAGGAGACTATCCTGCCATACTTATTAGGTTTGGCAAAGTCTGGATTGCAATTGTCATCAATAAAAGTACACCTGGCGGCTCTAACTGCATATAGAAAGAGCCCCTCTCAACCCTCTTTCTTTAGGATTCCAATCATTAAGGACTTCCTGGAGGGCTTGAAAAAGGTCTTCCCTCCCATTAGTAGAACATCTCCTCCATGGGAACTGAATATTGTCCTCTCACGTCTGATGTTACCTCCGTTTGAACCGATCCATAAAGCATCTCTACAACACCTTACGTGGAAAACTGCTTTTCTGGTTGCAATCACATCAGCTCGTAGGGTCAGTGAGATCCAGGCCCTTTGCGCTCAAGAACTCTACACGGTTTTTCATTCTTCGAAAGTAGTGATGAGGACACATCCAAAATTTTTATCAAAAGTAGTTTCAGACTTTCATGTGAATCAAACCATTTCATTACCAACTTTCTTTCAAAATCCAACTACCCCTGTCGAGAGAACCCTGCATTCTCTTGACATAAAGAGGGTTTTAAAGTTTTACTTGGACAGGACAAAATGCTTGCGTAAATCGCAGCAGCTCTTTGTTAACTATGGCCCCGTTAGAACAGGGTTGGCCACGTCTAAACAATCTTTATCCAGATGGATTGTTTCATGTATAGTTTTTTGTTATCAGTTAGCAAATAAGGGCCTGATTCTAACTTTGGAGGACGGTGTTAAACCGTCCCAAAAGTGGCGGATATACCACCTACCGTATTACGAGTTCCATAGGATATAATGGACTCGTAATACGGTAGGTGGTATATCCGCCACTTTTGGGACGGTTTAACACCGTCCTCCAAAGTTAGAATCAGGCCCTAAGTCTCTTGATAGCAGGCCAAATGCCCATTCTACTAGAGGGAAGGCAGCTACTGTGGCCTTAATGAGAAATATCCCTTTGGCAGAGATATGCAAAGCGGCCACTTGGAAATCGGTCCATACCTTTACAAAACATTACTGCCTTGATACAGATGCTAGGGCAGATGCGCAGGTCGGACAGGCCTCTCTCAAGAATCTATTTGCATGATTCATGGTTTCAGTATTATTCTGTCTACTCCACCGCGGTTATGGGGATGGGCTTGCTAGTCTATTCAGTGCTTATGACTATACATGGAAATCCCCTACGAGAGAAGGAATGGTTTCTTACCTGTAACTCCAGTTCTCTCGTAGGGGTATTTCCATGATAGTCATAAGCAACCCTCCCTCCTCCCTGGTGGAGTTGACATAGGAAAAGTTGCCATAATAATATCGATGTTGGTACTACAACAAAGGTTTTGTTCCTTCATGTCATGTTACAAGCCTCCAAAAAAGAACTGAGGCAACCGCCTTTTGCTGTGCATGATGGGATACAGGAAGACTTTACTTTCTTAAAGGCGCAGCTCTATTTACATCCTGTATAATGGCAGCCTATGGCTACACTGCCCTGCATTGTATTATTCTCATTAGAGGTGTAAATAAAGTATGAGAATGTCTTTTTTATTACATTTCTAGAATAAATGTGTGTTTTGGAGATGTATTTACACTACAGCTGTCTT
This sequence comes from Pleurodeles waltl, assembly GCF_031143425.1. Lineage (NCBI taxonomy): Eukaryota > Metazoa > Chordata > Amphibia > Caudata > Salamandridae > Pleurodeles > Pleurodeles waltl. The sequence goes on along the minus strand of NC_090451.1, from coordinate 681,854,536 downwards.
TCTTTTCAACAATTTGGCCTGTGTAGCTGTTTACATAGGCTGCACAGTGTTATTCTTAAGTGGTTTTTGACAGGCCCTTTCAAAAGGGCTGGTATCTGCACTTAAGAATATATTTCACATCAGTGCTCCGGGGTCCCCGCAGGCGCGCAGAAATATTCAGTGCTTATGACTATCATGGAAATACCCCTACGAGAGAACTGGAGTTACAGGTAAGAAACCATTCCATCTCCATTGTCGTTGACGACCATTGTATCCTGCAAGATTACGACAAAGCCTTCGTCCACTAAGAAAATGAAGACGCTACTGTCGACGAGTGGTACAGCTACAGTAACATCTTTACCGTCGACGATACCACCGTCGACGAGGGTTACTGAGAAGACATCACTGAGAACAACACTACAGTCGACGACAGTACTGTTGACGACCCCATCATCAACAATTCCACCATCCAAAAAGCCGTTGTTGATTAAACCACTGTCGACAAGGCCACCATCGACGAGGCCATCGTAGCATTATCATCACCGTCGACGAAGGGGCCAAACCACATCATCTTTGACACCCTTGATGCCTGATACAGGCCTGTCTTCCAATGGCCAACTATTACGTCCGGAGCAAATCACCCGATTTCCACTGCATCATCTGTTAGATGATGAATCAGAGGACAAAGGACCTTTTGGAGTAGCGCACAGCCCCTCCGAGTTGCAAGTTAAGTACCAAGGTGATGAACAAGATGAAGACTAGTACTATCATACCAACGTTTATATGGCTGAGAACGTACAACAGAGCTACCAGCCCTGCTCACCACATAATATATGGGACCAGACAATCCAGATGCCACAGGACTTGATATTTAACCTGCAAGGAATGCTGCAGGACTACTATAAACGCTTTCCCGAACCTGCACAATCTACACCTCCATCGCAGTTTCATACTCCAGGTGAGATCACCTTTGCAAATGCTGCCTACTTGCCCTACTACGGTATCCTTTTCAGGAATTCCACTATCTACAATGCCATTAACGGATCCATCGTCAGACGACCAAGATACATTGCAGAATGAACAAAAAGAAGAAGGAGAAATAAGAGACCAAACCTCCACGACTTTAGAGTGGGACATGTCATATAGCCACCATCACCACCACAATCGTCTCCTGTTGACTCTCCACCGGACGATATTGGTGGTTTTCATAGCATAATGGCATGCGCAGTGAAAAGGTGTCTGTTACCTCTAACCTCTAAACAGAAAATACCCCTAATAGATTTCATCTGGCAAGAGGGTAATCATACTGTGAAGAATCCAGCCACCATTTCAGCAGTCATGCCAAGACTGGATAAGAAATACAAAGTACCAGACAGTGCGCCAGCTTGTTTAATAGGACATCCGAGACTAGACTCTGTTATAAGTCAAGCTGCCCAGAGGCGTTCCAAAAATCCATCAGCACCCATCACAACACCACCAGATAGGGATGGGCGTCGCCTCGATTCTGTTGGTAAACGATTTTCGAGTATGGCAGGACTTATAGTTCATGCAGCTAATTCTCTTGCGATTTGGCAAGGTTCGACAGACAGATGTGGTCAGATGTGTTGCAATACATAGTCCTCCTTCCGGAAGATTCTAAAGAGGAAGCCAGAAAGATTCTCCAAGAAGGTCAAAAAGCATCTGCAGAGATAATAGACTATGGGATTGACATCTCCGCAACAGGTTTTCAGCAGCTGGCGGGCAGCTGTGCTCAGAAGACAAGCCTGGCTAAAAGCCACATCCTTAAGGTCAGAGGTGCAAAGCAAAATTTTGGACATGCCTTATGATGGCGAGTCATTATTCGGAAAGCACATAGATATTGCCTTGCAAGCTATTAAAACCGATACTGACACAGCCAGATCATTAGGTACGTTACAGTCAAAAAGGCAGCCCTTTCGTTGAGCCAGAGTCAGGAGTACTTTTTCCTTTTGAGGAGGTTTTCAGCCTTATGGATAGCAATATCAGCCCTACCAAGGACAATACCATTCTCACTACACCCAGCAGTATAGACAACCACCTACTGCAGCCTACAAGCAACCAACTAGGGAGAAACAACCCACCAGAGGTCGAGACTCTTCAAGAAAACAATGACCTAACACCAGCGCAGGCTACCCCACATTCCCAATCACCACACAGATTAGGAGGGCGAATCTCCCAATTTTTAAACCAATCGGCTGATATAACAACGGACAAATGGGTCCTAGATGTCATAACTCGAGGGCACACCCTCAAATTTATCAACAAACCACCAAATCGCCCGTCCAGGGGTCCACCCCCTCCACGGCTAAAACATCTACTAAAAGAAATTTCCTCCATGATAACAAAAGGAGCAATAGAAAGAGTACTGTATATTCAAAAGGGAACAGGTTTTTATTACTGTCTCTTTGTGATCAGGAACAAATCAGGAGATTGGCGTCCGATACTGGATCTTCGCAAAGTGAACAAATATCTAAAAAAAACAGTGCTTTCGGATTGTTACCTTACAGGACATTTTGCAACTTCTAAACCATGGCGAATATATGACATCTATCTACCTTAAAGATGCATATTTCCACATACCCGTTCATGCAAATCATCGAAAGTACTTGTGATTCTCTCAGGATGAAGGCATGTTTGGGGTAGCCAGCAGTCCATCGAGCTCAACGTCAAATGTCAAGATCTAGATAATAATATGTTTGACGATTTATATAGCAGGTTTTCACCCTCAATACCGGCAGTACCAGTCCCACAACCTTATGAACGGGAATCAGTACCACTGACTCTTGTCCCTATCCACCCGGAAACTCCATTCAGACCAGATGTGGCTATGCCCTTCGACCAGCCACCTCAGGATGACCCTCGAACCATAGATGAGGAAAGAGAAGATGGAGAAGTAACAGATGCCACACCTAATGAGTGGGACGAATACCTAATACTTACTCCATCACCACCTTTCGCAGGACCTGTAGACTCTCCACCTGAAGATATAGGTGGGTTCCATAACGTAATGGAGAGAGCAGCGAAACAGTTCGAGTTACTCATTCTATCTAGAGAGACAGACTGTTTCCTCTGTGACTTTAAGGAACCAGCAACGAAGTAAGTGAGAGCCATATCTAGGGCAGATTTTATATGGCAGGAAGGGCTAAAAGCGATGAAGAATCCACCTACAATACCTTCTCAAATACCACGTTCAGAGAAGAAATATAAAGCCACAGAGGATTCTCCAACCTGCCTAATAGGACAGCCTAAATCGAATTCTGTGGTCTCTCATGCAGCACAACGCCATTCAAAGAATCCCTCCGTGCCAATATCCTCCCCGCTAGATAGAGAGGGACGTCATCTTGATAATATTGGCAAAACGTTCTCCTCTGTTGCAGCAATAACATTCAGAGCTGCAAAATCTTTAGCCCTTCTACGCAGATACGATAGACAAATGTGGTCAGATATATCCACACACAGCGACCACCTACATGAAGACGCTAAACTAGAAGCAAAGAAGGTACTAAAAGAGGGGGGAATGGATTACAGCCAATATAATTGATTGTGCCATTGACATCTCTCTAACTGGGTTCAGGCAGCTGGCAGGGGCGGCCGTTTTGCGCAGGCAGGGTTGGCTAAAATCTACCTCCTTTCGACCAGAAATACAGAGCAAGATACTCGATATGGCAAACAGTGGTGAATGCCTCTTCGGCAAACATGTAGATGAAGCTTTGCAGTCTATCAAGGCGGACACGGACACATTTAGATCTCTGGGCACATTTCAGTACAAAACACAACTCTTTCGAGGGGCTAGAGGCATACAATATCAAGCAGGCCAAACAGGCTTTTGACCACAGTATGGACAACAGCAATACAGGTTACCACCAACAGCTGCCTACAAGCACCCCACAAGAGGAAGACTTTCAACCCGTGGCAGAGAAACTCGCAGAAAACAATGACTGCTCCCAAATCCCCCCCTCACTCCCCATTCCTCACCAGACCCCCCCTTCATACACGCCCCCTCTTTCACACACGCATACACACACCCATTCCCATATTCATCCACACATGCATACTTCCATTCACACACAAATCCACACAGACTTACATACATACAAGCAGACACGCATTCACACAACACAACATACACGCACTCACACATCCATACATGCACACACATACAACACACACGCATTCACGCCTGCACAGACATACGCACACACACACAACACCCCCCACCTCCCTCCCTGTCGGAGCACCCGACTTACCTGCTGTCAGGGGGTCCTCTGGCAGGAGACAGGATGGGGCACTGCTGCCAGCAGCAGCGTCCACCAGCAGTACACCGCCAGGCGGTATCATGTCATGATACGGCCGGCGACAGCCTACTGGCGTGGCGCTGCTGCTGGCAGCAGCGCCCCTTACCGCCATCTGCCGGCATGGCCACAGCCAGGTTTCCGCCATCCTTCTGGTGGAAATCCGGCTGTGGTCATGACTCAGCGGGCGGCTGGTAGCCACGGTGACGGTCTTTTGGCAGCTGTCCCTGCGGCGGTAGGCGGTTTTTACCGCCAGGGTCAAAATGCCCCCCATAATCTCCAAGGGGCTAACTTTGGAATTCCTCCAGGAACCTCCAAATACTCCTCCATCAGGACCTCCGCCTCCATGTTTAAAGCAACTCCTCGTGGAAATATCTTCCATGCTACACAAAGGAGCAATGAAATTGTCCCACCTCTTCAGTGGGGCCGGAGGTTTTACTCCTGCTTTTTTACTGGTGAAAAAAACTTTGGGGGATTGGCGTCCCATTTTAGATCTGAGAGTCTTAAACAAATTTTAGAAAAAACAAACGGTTTGTATGGTAATGCTTATGGATATTCTACGCCTCCTAATTACAGGAGATGACATGACTTCTCTGGATCTCTGGGATGAATACTTTCATATCCCAATACATCAAAATCACTGAACATTTCTCTGTTTCAAGGTAGCTGGTATGCATCTACAGTTCAGGGTCCTTCCATCCGGGCTTGTAGCAGGGTCGGCGCTACCCTGGCTCTTTGCAATACCCCAGGGAACTTGGAGCAGTCCCCCAGGGGCGCCTTTCAGTCTCCGGACGTCACATCATCCAGCGGCAACCCAGATCAGGAGGAAATAAATACGAACTCCACGGCGCGAGCCCGCTCAGAGGAGGTGAAGGCTGAAGCATCGGATGGGGAGAAGGATAGCAAGTGTGGGACAACAGCGGACTGCAGGGTGGAAGGAGCAGTGTCCAAGACGCTACAACACAAACTGTCAGCCCGGGAAGACTGGACGGCCACTAGAATCAGCCACATCCCTGGAGGGACGTGCCTCACACAGGTATGTACGTGCCTGCTTACTGAGCCCCTCAGGGTATTGTTGGTAGAAGGATAATTTTTGATAGCAGGATCACTAGTTTTATTTTTGCTCTGTTTTGTTTTTGCTTCTGAGTTTTTCTTTATCACTCACATGAAAGACGGGCTCCACAAATAAGGGTAGAATGCCTTGCTGAACAGTCCACTCAAAATACTTACCAGACTGACTGTTCACCAGAACGTTCGTCTTTCGCACTAAGAACACTTGTTTTTCTACTATAAGAATTATCACAAATTTTTCACATCCACTAGCGGGTTGGTGTATCCCTGCACTCCTTGTCCTATTAAACTTTAATTAAGAATAGACAAGTCCACTTACCTTTGGTTTCGGTTTTATTTTTCCTTGGGGAATTCCACGACGGCAAGATGCTCCAACCTTGAACTCCTGTGAAAGAGAGTGAAGATAAAGAGGACATTAAAAAGGGATATACAGACCCAGAAAGAAGAGAAAAAAGGTATAGAACATCTAGAGGAAACCAGAAGTGACGAAACGAAGAGTACATAAAATAAAGTGAACATCGGAGATTATAGGGACAGAATATAGTAAATAAAACAAATTATAAAAGATCATCAAGTTTGGGCGTCTTCTGTTTCCGGGGCAAAGAACCCCTACAATGGTGTCAGAAGTGGGATAAGTTTGACGCACAAACCACAGAAAGATCACCCAAAACGACCTCACCATGGAAACAAAACCAACACCCGAGGATATGATACAGAGATTGGCAGAAGGACAATGCCACCTTCAGATAGTGTCGGAAGAACAACAAAGGGAGGCCAAAATGATAAGGAGACCCTCCAGAATGCCCTCAAGAGTCAGGCTACGATAATAGCCAACAATCCACTGGTACATGAGACTGCTTTACAGCAGTTAACTGATACTATTGCAGCAATTCGGGTACAGCCCAACATACCCAGCTCAGTTCTGCAAAAGTTTCAAGATGGGGAGGACCGAGAGGCTTTCTTCACCAAAATTGAGCGTGTTGCCACTTCTGCTGCCTGGCCAGAAGATAAATGGGGTCAGTAAATGTAAATGTAAATGTAAATTAGCACTTGTCAGTATGTTGCTACTCTCTCAACTGGGACATTACAAGCGCTAATCAGGCTATTAAACAAGGGGGCACTACCCCTTATCCAGACATCAAGAAGGGCATATTAGAAAGGGTTGGACTCGACACTGAGTATTATCGGATCAAATTCCGGAAAACCAAGTGGAGCCCCATGGAGAGCCCTCAGGCCTTCTATTTTCGAATACAAGATCTTGGGTTAAAATGGCTAACACACATCGGTACCAATAGAGACAAATTAATTAAAATCTTTCTATTGGAACAGTTCCTGGAGGCTCTACCCTCGTCTACCCGGAATTGGATCAAACAACATCCTAAAATAGATACCACCACAGCAATAGATCTTGCCTGGTAATATCACTGGGACCCTGAGTTCAAGGCAGGAATGCAAAAGGGACCTACTATGGGCCAGCGGACCTCTCTTTCATCTCTTCGACCAAAATTATTTAAAAATCCTGAGGACTTCTCAGCTCCGAAAAGTACAGAGAAAACCCCAAATCAACTACCCCAATGCTACAACTGCACGGAATGAGGGCATATCGCGTGCAATTGTCCACATAAATGAGACCACCCAGAACCCATGGAAATTGGAGTCACCCCACAGTATATGAAAGAAATTTTTATCAATGGACAATCCACCCGCATATTAATCGACTCCGGGTTTAGCCAGTCGGTCATTAGAGCCACTTTAGTAGGTAGCCCGGTATTACCCGCAGTTGAATACGTGTCTATTTGTTGTGTTCACGGAGACCTAAAATGGAAACAGATGGATACTATTACGATGGGGTTTATTACACATCTCGTGGAAGAAGTCATAATAGGAACAGACTATGGCAGTTTCCCGAGTTATTAGATAACGTTAAAAGTGCAGATAAAATGAAAGCGTGGTGCAGGAGGCTCCCTCTTCTCATATAGACATTTCCCCGGGAAAAGAGAAGCCCAAATTAAGCAGAGCAGGAAAACGTGAAGGAAGAAAGACATATCAAAACCAAAACCCGTTTTTTACTCATACTGGGTCAGAAAAAGTAGTATTAGCCTCCATACCTCCGTTCCGTACCAATCAATGGGAAGACCCAACACTATGTCATGCCTGGGAGAATGCGGTGACAGAGAAAACTGGACCGGTGGGTCTGCACTTCCTGGTTAAAAAGGGTTTGTTATATCAGGTGACCCAACACCATAACATAGAACGACTCCAGTTAGTGGTACCTCAAGCATTCCAGATACAAACATTACATTTGGCTCACAGTCAGATGGGGGGGTGGTAATTTCGGAAGAGAAAAAAACAGAGAAGTACCTTCTATGGCCGTTTTACTGGCCAGGGGTCTTCTCAGATATACAACGGTTTTGCCAGCGGTGTCCTCACTGTCAACTCGTAAATCCTGGACCTCAGAAAAAGGCACCCTTATTTCCATTACCGTTTATTGATGTTCCATTCTCTAGGGTTGGAATGGACTTGGTAGGTCCTCTCATACCTTCTTCCCGGGGTTATATGTATATCCTGGTATTAGTAGATTACGCGACAAGATGCCCTAAAGCCATACCCCTAACAAGTATGACTACCAAAAACATTGTACATGCTATGATAGTTTTTTTTTTCTCAAGTCAGTTTTCCCAAAGAGTTACTTACGGACCAGGGCAAACCATTCATGTCCCGTTTAATGTCCCAAATCTTCGTGGTAGCCCAAATCCGTACATCTGTATATCATCCACAAACGAATGGACTCGTAGAAAGGTACAAACGCATCCTCAAAACCTTATTAAGGAAAACCATCAATGATTCAGGGAAAGATTCTGACAAAAAACTACCCCTAGTCCTTTATGCAATAAGAACACACGTGCAGTCCTCTACTGGACACAGTCCCTTTGAGCTAGTCTTCGGTCGCCAACCCCAGACTTTACTCAATATGGCCGTTGAGAAGTGGGAGGAGGAGGAAATTGAGGGCAAAGATCTCCTAGAATATAGTCAACAATTAAAATATCAACTACATAGAGTGTGGGAGGACTTTAGGATACATCTAGAAAAAGCTCAAGAAAGACAAAAAAGGGATTACGATAAAAACATTATTCTTAGACAACTACAACCAGGTGGTAAAGTCTTGATTCTCTTACGGAGCTCTGAAAACAAATTATTAGCCAAGTGGTAAGGCCCACTCAAAGTAGTCCAGAACATGGGTCCTGTCATGTATAAAACCCAACTATCTGAAAATCCAACAAAGACCCAGATTTATCACATCAACCTGTTAAAAAAATGGAAGAAGGTGGATGAAATACCAGGACCTTTGAAAGTGGGGTTTCTTGTTAACAATACAAAAGGCTTAGATATTAACCTATATCCACATCCTAAAGACTCGTCCACACCATTTCCTTCCATGAACACCAGTCTTCTTCCCACCCAACAAAAACAATAGGCAGAGATAATGTACCAACACAGAACCCTATTTTCAATCATTCCGGGAAAACCCCCACTAATCCAACACCATATTAGAACCCAAGAGGGCAAGATAGTCCGCCCCCGGCCTTATAGAATTCCAGAAGCAAGAGAAGACTTGGTAGAACAAGAAGTCCAGAATATGTTAAGTCTAGGAATCATCGAACCCTCAGTTAACCCTTGGTGCTCCCTAATCATTTTGGTCCTTAAACCCAATAGGTCGGTCCGGTTTTGTATCGACTTTCGTCAAGTTAACAGGATATCACAGTTCGATACAAACCCCATTCCTTGAGTTGATGAATTGTTAGAAAAATTAGGGAAATCAAAATATATGAGTACATCGGATCTTACTAAAGGTTATTGGCAGATCCCCCTATGCCCCTCGGATAAAGAAAAGACAGCGTTTTCTACTCCCTATGGGTTGTACCATTTTACTGTCCTTCCTTTTGGATTGCACAGTGCCCAAGCCACATTTCAGAGACTGATGGACAAGCTGCTAAGAGCACATAATCCTTATGCAGCCGCATACCTTGATGACATTGTGATCTTTAGCAAATCCTGGGAGGAACACTTACGACATCTAGATAAGGTGTTTCATACTTTAAAAGAACCAGGTCTCACTGCGAATCCTGAAAAGTGTAAAATGGCACGGGATAATATCGCCTACCTCGGATATCACATAGGAAACGGCCAAATTAAACTGCAGTTGAATAAAGTGGAGGCTATTTTAAAAGTACCCACCCCAACTACAATAAAAAGATCAGTTCCTTTCTAGGTCTTGTAGGCTATTATAGGCGTATCATTCCAAACTTTTCTACGCTAGCCGCCCCATTACAGACCTCCTAAAAAAGGGTAAACCCTCCAAGATAACACAGCTAAGTTATGAGCAACAACACAGTCTTGACATTAAAAAGGGATATACAGACCCAGAAAGAAGAGAAAGAAGTAATAGGACATCTACTAAGGAAAAGAAAGAAGAGGTAAACCAGAAGGGACGAAACAAATAATACATAAAATAAAGTGAACAACAGAGACTTTAGGGATAGAATATAGTATATAAAACATATTATAAAAGATCATGAAGTTTGGGCGTCTACAGTTTCGGGGGCAAAGAACCCCTACAGGGCTAAAGTCAGCCCCCAGGATATTTACCAAATGCTAGCCCCAGCAGCAGCTCGTCTAAGACAACTAGGAATACAGATCTTTCCATACTTGGACGATTGGCTCATAAAGGCATCCGTCCGACATTAGGTGGTGCAACATTTGTCCATTTGGCAGCTGTTGTTCAAAGCTCCGGGCCTTACCATCAATGATCAAAAGTCGCATTTCCATCCCACAAACAAATTGAATTTCCTCGGAGCACTACTGGATACTACATAAAGCACAGCCTTTCCATCCCAGGAGAGACAGCAAAAAATCTGCCAGATGGCTCACAAGCTATCAGCAAGGAATTTTGTTTCAATGCGGATCTACAAGTCATTCATGGGAATTAATTCTTCATATATTCTGCTCGTTCAAAATTGCCAACTACATATGCGGCCCCTGCAGGAACAATTAGACAGCCAGTGGCTCCAGGTGAATGGCTCCTTCGAGGATCAGATTCAGATCACATCAGGGATAAAAACTACCATGTCTTGGTGGACAAAACTGCCAAATCTGTCCAAGGGCCTCTCATTTCTGCAGCTGGTTCCAAATTTCATAATAACAACAGATGCATCCCTGGAAGGTTGGGGTGCCCACCTTCAGGTTTGCAAATAAGTGGCAACTGGATGCAAAGGGACAAAAAGCTTCACGTGAACCAACTGGAGCTAAAGGCAATTGAATTGGCACTAAGAGGTTTCTTAACAAAAATCTAGAACTCCACAGTCCTCATAAGAATGGACAACACCACAAGTATGTTCTACCTGAACAACCAGGGACGAACAAAATCGTTAGGGCTCTCACATCAAGACTAGAGCATTTGGATGTCGCCATAGAGAATCAAATTTCTCTGAAAGCGGAACATGTGCTGGGACAGTCCAACCTCCTGGCGGACTCATTAAGCAGAACGATCATCCCGTATTACGAGTGGGAACTCGACCAGCAGATTCTCGACCAGCTTTTCCAGAAATGGGGCAAGCCAAATCTAGATCTTTTTGCCACAGGCGAAATCAATAAATGCACATGTTATGCAAGCTGGCATCCCCAAAAAGGTTAGTGTAGAAATGCTTTTTTGATAAGATGGTCAGGAATCTATGCCTACGCTTTTCCCCGATTCCTTTTGGGGGGAACCAGGGTGATCAGCAAGACGAAAACAGAGGGATGCTGTCTTCTCCTCGTAGCACCCAAATGGCCCAGAGAGTTCTGGTTCACAGAACTCCTTCTATATTCGGAACAACCAAATGTTCAACTCAGACAGACGCCAGCCCTGCTGACCATGAACCAGGGTCAAGTCAGACATCCAAACCCATTGTCTCTACACTTATCGGCCTGGCTCCTGAATTCAATGAGTTTTCCACCTTGAACATTCCACCAGACTGCAGAGAAATATTAGCAAAGGCCATGGCCAAAACTACCATTAAGACCTATAAGTGTAAATGGAAGCGCTTCTGCTTGTGGTGTATTACTTCAGGAATCCATCCCATGACATCAGCGCTACAGCAAATACTTCCTTATTTGCTATATTTAGCAAAATCCAGTTGTTCTTATTCATCAATAAGAGTACATGTAGCAGCAACTTCAAGATTACCACGCTTTCGGCATGATCCTCGTTATACTCTTCCAGGATTGTAAGACAATTCCTCAAGGGTCTTTTAGAGCATTCCCTTTGATGCAAAAACCTCCAACATTATGACTTTTAAATTTAGTGCTAGGGCAACTCATGAAGCCACCATTTGAACCGATTCACAGGTCAAAATTAAAATTCCTTACCTGGAAGACATTACTTTTATTAGCTCTCACATCAATGAAGACGGTGAGTGACATATACGCCTTCACCACCAGGGATCCTTTTCTTGAGTTCACTCCAAAGAGTGCTTTACTTCGAGCAAACCCCAAGTATATACTGAAGGTACCATCAAATTTCCACCTGAATGAGCCAGTGATTTTAAGAGTGTTTTTCCTAATCCGCAAACAGTAGTGAAAAAGACTCTACGTTCGCTGGATGTAAAGAGATGTCTAAAGTTTTATCTTCAAAGGACGCATCAAATCCGAAAATCAGGAGAGCTGTTCGTAGTATATGGAGATGCAAAGAAAGGCTCTGCTGTATCTAAGCAGACCATCGCCAGATGGATTGTACTGACTATACAGTTTTGTCATTCTCAGGCAAGACAGCCTTTTGCAGGAAGGTTAAAGCCCATTCTAACAGAGCTGTAGCCACACCTGCAGCTCTATTTGCTGGAGTGTCCCTGCAACATATCTGACGGGCAGCAACATGGTCAAGTCAACATATGTTCACGAAGCACTTCTGCCTGGATGAGACATACAGACACAGCCTTCAGGCAAGCAGTGCTAAGACATCTATTTAATTAAGGTGAGCCTCTATTTTTCCCACCTTCCACTTAATAGGTACGTTATCAATACTTGCCTAATAATACTGTTATTATTAATATCATTATTATTATTATTTATATTGGTATTGGTATTAACTATGGTTATTATTATTATTATTATTATTATTATTATTATTATGATGATTTTTATAACCAGTAAGGTTATGGTCAAAATATAACTTGCTGCTCACTATTCAAACATGAATCTATGAAAGATCCAATACTGGAGAAGAAAATTGGTTACTTACCTGTAACTATGGTTCCCCAGTATTGGTATCTTTCATAGATTCATATGTGACCTACCATCCTCTCCTTAGAGGGTCTACTCAAATATAAAACTATATACTTCACACTTGTACTAGAAAATCTGTTGGGAGTGTTCTAGAGGATGCTTTCGCCTGATTGGTTGTAGTTCAGATTTGTTTCTTTTTTTTTAAAAGAACATGGATAGGCGATAGCAGTAACTGTCTATGACCATTGAAGCCTACTGTAATACGCTTACTGCTATGTATATTTAAGGTTACCGTGGGACTCCCACCTCGACGACTGGATGATTCAAGCATGTGAATCTATGAAAGATACCAATACTGGAGAACCACAGGTACAGGGAAGTAACCAATTTTCTTTTCCCCTACCTCAACGACAGGCTGTTAAAGCAGACTTGCCACAGTTAGTTGTAGACACTGCCAGATGACAGTTCACCTTCAATGTGCCAAAAGCAACCTTTCACAGGGCCATTCTTGATACTGTGGTGGTTCGGGCCTTCTCTCTGTCACAAGTCCATGACATTTGACCTATGATCCCAATGTTTCAGCCTTGGTCCTGGATTTCATTGAGAATGGCTGTGAGTATTCTGGGCCTCTTGACTTCCTTCTCGGTGGCTGTGTCAGGTGGCATATGTAGGTACTGTCAAGCCTGCAGTGGAACCTGTCTCAGTGGGGACAGCACCAGAGCTGATGGTAGTGACAAACCCGTCCTTGCTGGGATGAGGTGACCATCTGGGAGAGGTGAAGATCAGAGGCCTCTGGTCTGCAGAGGAGACAAGTCTTCACATCAGCCTGTTGTGGTTGCAAGCCATTCACCTGGTGCTGAAATCCTTCCTATTGTCCTTCATAGAGAGGCTGGTTCAGCTTCTCCTGGGCAACACCACTGCAATGTGATACTGCAACAAGCAGGGCAGTGGACTCCTGGGACCAGAGGTACGTCATCTCTGGAGGTGAGTGGAGGGCTCGGGCATTTCCCTGGTTGTGAATCACCTGGCAGGTTCTTTCAACACCAAGGTGGGCGAACGCAGCTGGCAGCACCTGGTGGATTACAATTGATAGTTACATCCTGTAGGGAGCTTGCCTGGTGTGTGGTGACCCCCTATGGGGTTGTCACCTTAAACCAGGTCCAGGTATCCCCTATTAGTGAGGGGTAGGCAGTGCCTAGGAAGCCGGGGCTCTCTAGAGGTAGCTGTGGATGAGCAGCCAAGACTTATCTAGGAGACATGCAAAGCTTATGCAATACCACTGTAGTAACACAGCACTTACACACATGAAAGAACTACACAACAAAAATAAAGGTACTTTAGTATGGTAACACAAATACTAAAATACTGTCTAGGCAATACTCCGACTGGAAGCAAGTAAACACACTATTATATACACATTAGGAATCAGGAAATAGCCTAGAAAGCAATAGGCATTGGTAAAGGCAATAGGAAATAGGAGGCCCTAGGGGAGGACCAAACCATGTACTAAAAAAGTGTAATGTGAAAAGCAGTCCCCCACCAAAGGAAGTGGAATCCGTAGAGGGGACCTGGAGGAACTAGGAACCCCAAGTAAGTACCAGGGTGCCCCCCAGCGACCAGGAGAGAAGAGGTAAGTTTCTGGTTTTCCTCAAAACCAACAGGAGGACTTTGGAAAAAGACTGTGCAAGACCCAGACAAGACTGGAAGAAACCAAAGGTGGATCCTGACAAAAGAAGGCCTGCAAAGGAAGGGGACTAAGGGCCAGATGTAGCAAGGTCAGAATTTGCGATTCTGAAATTGCGAGTCGGTGCGACTCGCAATTTCAGAATCGCAAATCCTGATGCAGAACGGTGTCTGAGACCCACCTCATAAATATTAATGAGGTGGGTTGCATTTTTCGACCCCATAGCGAGTCCCTGCACTCACAGGGATGGTGGCCTGCTGAAGTCAGCAGACCTCCATGTCTGTGACTGCTTTTTCAATAAAGCATTTTTTTATTTATTTTGTAGCCCGTTTTCCTTAAAGGAAAAGGAGTTGCAAAATAAAAAAAAATAACAAAACCATTTGGTTTCGTTTTTTCAGTGTAGGAGCTCTGAAAAAACCTTTTTGGTCAACATTCACAAAGGGGAAGGGGTCCCGTGGGGACCCCTTCCCTTTTGCGAATGAGTTACCACCAGTGTGACACTGGTGGTAACTGCGAATTGCTTGCATTCACGGTCACAAAGCAATTCTGCATTGCGATGCGAGTCGCAAATAGGAAGGGAACACCCCTTCCTATTTGCGAGACGCATTCACAATTTGCGAGTCGGTACCGACTCGCAAATTGTGAATGTGCATCGCAGAAGGCTGTTTGCATGGCGCAAACTGCGATTTTTGCAGTTTGCACCATGCAAACAGCTTACTACATCTGGCCCTAAGTCCAGTTCAGGTTGGAGTGTCTGGTGATGGCAGGAGCCACTACCCACCCTTCTGTAGATGCAGGATCAAGTCTACGGTGGCTGAAGAAAGTCAGCAATACAGCACATGAGCAGAAGAGAAGTTCCAGAAGTGATGCCCTGTGTCGGCGGTTGTGATGCAGTCAGTCAGTGTTGCTGGAAAACCACCAACAAGCCTTGGCACATGGAAGAGTCGGAGAAGAAGGTTTTGCACGGCTGAAGAGGACCCGCAAGGTCCAGGGGATGCGACCCAAGGAGGGGAGTCCAAAGTGACTCTCAACAGCTGGGAGAGTCACAATAAAAGGAGGCTTCTCCCATAGGCGACCCATGGGCAGCAGACACAGGAGTCGCAGTGAGGCCTACTCAGCACACCTGAAGAGGAGTCGCTGGAGCAACAGGCGGGAGACTGTGCTTGGCAGGAAAGAGTGCTGATGGCCGGGGCTACACGAAGCCTGGAGATCCCTTGGAGGAGGAACAGACAAGCCTTGGTAGCTGCAAGAGTTGTGGTGCACAAGGGTACTATCCTGCAAGGAGAGGCAAGGGCTTACCGTCTCCCAAGTTGGACAGCTGGTAGAGAGGACCAAGGGGCCCTTCCAGCCCACCACCTGTGATGCAGGATCCATGCAGTTCTGGAGGAGAGAGGACCCACACAGCCATTCGTCATTGCAGTTGGTGCATGCGGAAGAAGGGGAGTGACTCCTTCACTCCAAGGGAGATTCCTTCTTACTTGTTGTGCAGGCTGAAGACGCGTCGCCGCCAGAGGATGCACAGACAGGGAAATATTGCAGTTGCTGGAAGGAGCCAGAGAAACAATGTTGCAAAGTGGAGTTGTTGCTGGAATTACAGATTGTCGGTTCCGGGAGGGCCCACTTGAAGTGCTGGTGGCCAAAAGGTGAAGTGAATGATGCAGAACAGTCCTGCTGGAATCTTGCACATCGAATCTGACAACCAACTCAAGAGGGAGACCCTAAATAGCCTAGGAAGGGAGATTGGGAAGCTAATAGGGTGCCCACCTATCAGGATTTGACATCAGCTGCCTGACCTGGCCACTCCGATGCTCCCAGGGACCACTGCCCACCTTAGATTCAAGATGGCAGAATCATGTGGCAACCTGGAGGAGCTCTGGGCACCACCCCTGGGGTTGTGGTAGACATGTGAGTGGTCACTTCCCTTTCCATTGTCCAGTTTCACGCCAAAGCAGGGACCGAGGGTCCCTAGACTGGTGCAAACCAGTTTATGCAAGGAGGGCACCAAAATGTGCCCTTCAAAGCATACCGGTGGCCTGGGGAGGCTACCCCTCCCAAGCCATGTAACACCTATTTCCAAGGGAGAGGGTGTTTCTTCCCTCTCCACCAGGAAATCCTTTGTTCTGCCTTCCTCTGCCTGAGCTGGTCAAGCAGTAGGAGGGTAAAAACCTGTCTGAGGGGTGGCAACAGCACGGGCTGCCTGGGAAACCCCAGTTGACTAGTAGGAGCAATACTGGGGTCCTCTAGGAAGCCCCCAGAGTGCATGGATTCATACAACCAATACTGGCAATAGGATTGGGGTAGGATTCCAACATGTTTAATACCAAACATACCCAGGTTCGGATTTACCATTATGTAGCTGGAAACACGTAAAATGGCTTCTCTTCCAGGGGATCCTCATCAATAGCCATAAGCACTGAATTATTCCTGCCCGCGTGCAGGGACCCCGGAGCACTTAACACATATACATCTTCATATATATATATATATCCATATATATATATATATATATATATATATATATATATATATATATATATATATATATATATATATATAAATGCAGCCTATATTATAAAGGTCAAAAATATGTCTAATTTTCATTGATTTTTCCTTTAATACATATAAAAAAAAACTCCAGAGTTGCTAAAACTCAGAAAGAAAGGAGACATAGAAAACAGTACTATGTTTTATTGAAGAGAAAACTGTAATGCAATGCACAGACATGTTTAGCCAATAGGCTGCATTCAGATGAACATGGTAAAGCAAATAAATGGCACCATGCTCTTAAGGCCTCACAGACCTCCAGTATCCCACCATGCCTCAGAGGTCAGAGAAAGCGGACAGTTATGTGGCAGTTAAATCAGTTCTTTTTTTTGTTCCTTCAGAAAGGATCCCAGAGCATTTGCTCCTACGTTTTTGTGAATAAAACTGATTTTTCCCACCCAAATTCAAAAGAATTCACTTAACGTTTTTAAGTACATTTTGAACTTTTAAACAATTTTCTGACTGAAAAGTAGAGTTTTTATCAGTCAAAATGCCATCTCTTTTTAACAAATGCCCTTCCTGTGGGTGGAAGATGGCAATCTCAGACCCTCATTCAGTTTGCATTGCTTGTTTACCAGCTTCTCATAATCCTGAGACATGTTATTGTAAAACCCTGTCAAGAAGAACTCTCAGGGAGAGAGAGAAGAGCAGACTTCATGCGCTTTAAGAGAGAGGAAAGGTGAGGCCTCTAAGTGTCCTCTAAGTGTCCTTGGGGGGTCAAAACCCTCCTTTACAGAGCCCTCCTCTCTGAAACATCGAGGAAGGTCAAAAGAAAAATTATGCTGACTGTTACTATTACTTGTGTAAAAATCAGTCTTTGAAGATGCTGAGGCTCTGAGCGCTTACGAGCTGATAACAAACAGATGTGTGATTATTGATTCCATTGCCGGTGCCCAATCAATAGAATTTGTGTTATAAATTACGGGCAGGATTTCGTGCGATTTTTACACGCGTGATAGTAACAGTATCTTTTTTTACAGCTCCAACGGGTAGAAGATTTTCGCGACAACATCAAATTATAGGTAAAAGTTGTCCCATAGTAGTCCTGATGAGGCCCAAAATAGAAGGGGCCGAAACGCGTTGACACCTTGTGAATTGCAGCAGGTTTGGGTAGAAAGTACAATTGATTTTCCAGAAGGAGATTGGACAGTGCAAGAAACCCTAGGAAGTATTTGATCTGGGTTCAGCATTTGTTGTCATAACTAACCACAACCACCGCATTTAATTGGATTACGTCTTTAAGTACTTTACGTACCACTGCCTCCAATGGAGGAGATTGAGTTGAGACAATTTCCAGATGTTTCATTGTTAGTTATTATTTTGTGATATGTTTACATTCATTTATATGTAAATAATTGATATTGTGATGTACATATTAGTCCTGGTGTAGTTGTTCAGTTTAATTGTGATAGTTTGTTTTGTTTATGATTCTCTTTGTTCTATATAATTATAGATTAATACATTTTGACAAAGAAATTATGTCCCCAAGAGAGTACGTGGCACTCTTCTTGTTAGAAAATTTAGTAATCTATCCCAGCCTTTTTACCAATTGTTTTTCCATACATGTTTCCTTACCCAGGTCAGGTAGTTTTTTTTTTTGGGTAAACCTCTCTTTTTGCATATGACAGAATGAAAACATAAGCAGACACTCTCAAGGCTGTGGGCCTTGAAAAATGAAGAGTTCAGAAGAAGCTACAGACCCTATGACCGACGTCATATGCAACAGTGTTCAAACCCCTCACTGGGTGCCACAACAACAATACTGTTGGTCGCATCACTATCCTCGACGACCAGGCAGAGGAAAAATGCTCCCCCTCCTCCTGCATCCTCCTCCAAAGGACAGTCAAAACAATGAGTCCCAGCTTCCCTCTTTTCTGTTTCCCACTTCTGTGGGGGGAAGCATTATCAAGCACTTGAGAGTGGCTCGAAATAGCAAACAACAAATGTGTTTTGAACATTGTTCAGAATGGTTACGCACTCAAGTTCAAATCCACTCCCCCAGGAGTACCACCGAAAGCAACATTCCACCATCAACAGAGCTTGTTGCGAAAGGAAGTATAGACATGTTACTACAAAAAGAAGCAATAGAGGAGGTTCCATTCTCAGAATGGGGCACAGGAGTCTACTCACGTTATTTCCTCATCCAGAAAAAAGGCCTGTCTCAAGAATACAGGCCGATCTTAGACCTGCAACTCCTGAACAAATTCATCTCAAAAGAAAATTCAGAATGCTTGCTCTTCATCAGATTTACCCCCAACTCCGTCAGTGGGACTGGATGTGCTCCATAGAACTTTTATATTCCAGTCGCACAAAAACATCGGAGGTAGCTGCGCTTTAGGGTAGCGTCCAAGCACTACCAGTACAAAGTCTTACCCTTCGGCCTTAAATCACCTCCTCTAACATTCTCGAAATGCATGGCAGTAGTTGCTGCACATCTGAGAAGGAATCACATTTTTATCCATCCGTACCCAGACGACTGGCTGATGAAAAGTGCCTCCACAGAACTAGCACAACAGCATTATCAGGTTTGCCTCCAAACTCTTCAAACTCTGGGCCTACACAGCAATGTCAAAAAATCCACACAGATACCAACTCAAAGCATCTATTACCAAGGAGCAACACTGGAAACAGACCATGCAAGAGTGTATCCTTCTGAGGAAAGGTTATACTTAATCAACATGAAATGTCAAATTCTCCTCTGCACTCCTTGCCCATCAGCCAGACAATTTGCATCACTACTGGGATCAATTATCTCCTGCATCTTCATTGTTTCCAGTGCCAGGCTGCCTGGTTGCACATGAGACCTCTACCGAAAGTTCTGGAAGATCAGTGGTATTCCAACCAATGGGACGACAAAATACTTCTCACAAGGAAAGTCAAACAATCTCTCCAATGGTGGATGCACAAACAGCGTTTACGAATAGGAGTTCCTTTTCACCAAGAACTTCCGACACAAACTTTATTCACAGATGCTTCCTCTCAGGGTTGGGGGGCTCACATGGGTCCCTTACAAGTTTAGGACATGCGGTCCAACAAGGAACAACTTTATCAAATCAACATATTGGAACTCAGAGCATTCCATTTAGCACTGAAATCCATCTATCCATCCATTCAGACAAACTCTCTTCTTGTTAAAACGGACAACACCACAACAATGTATTATCTGAACAAGTAAGGAGGGACCTTAACGTTGGAAGCGCAAGCAATCTGGAAGTGGCTACTTGCCAGAAACTTGACGATATCGGAGGTTCACCTACCAGGATCCTTGAACACCCAAGTAGATTTTGTGAGCCGCACGTATGCAGAAGATCACGACTGGGTTCTAAACGATGACGTTGTTCAAACTATTTTTCAGGAATGGGGGCAACCGCAAATAGACCTATTCGCAGACGAAGCAAACAAAAAATGCCCAAGCTTCACATCCAGGTTTTACTGTCAGGGAGAAAGGGGAATGTCCTTTTGATCAACTGGTCAGAAAGTTTTCTGTATGGGTTTCCTCCCATTTCTCTAATTCCGAAAGTCATCAGCAAACTCTACTGAGCCAGGACCCGGATGATCCTAATAGCCCCTGTGTGGCCTCACCAGTGGTGGTACATTGACCTACTTCATCTTTCAGAGAAACCACACATGAGATTGCCGTGCAGACCGGATCTCCTTCACAAACTGGAGAGGAAAATTCTCCATCCCAACCTCCCTTCCTTGAGCTTGACAGCATAGCTCCTGAATTCCATCAATATGGTCATTTATGTATTTCGCAGGAATGCATGGACATTCTTAAGGAATCCAAAAGACCATCAATGAGATGCACATATGGAGAAGATTGTATATGTGGTTCATCTAGAATAATTTCCATCTGATTCTGGGGCAGGAGGATGTCATTTTACCTTACCTCCTCCATCTGGCAAAATCGGGTTTGCAGTTTTCATCGATAACGGTACATCTTGCAGCTTCAACTACTTCTCAGACATCCTTTTTTTGAATGCCTGTTCTAAAAGACTTTTTAGAGGGCTTAAGAAAAGTTTTACCCCCCTGTTTGTTCACTCTCTACTCCTTGGGAACTAAATGTAGTACTTTCAAAACTGATGGGTCCACCTTTTAAGCCCATACATGAGTCTTCCCCGCAGCATATCACATGGAAACAGCGTTTCTTGTAGCTTTCACCTCAGCGCGTAGAGTAAGCCTTACACAGTGTTCCACGACAATAGGGTAGGTAAAAGAACACATCCTAGTTTCCTGCCAAAGGTGGTTTCTGATTTCCATATTAACCAGACTAATTTTCGCTCCCTACGTCTTTCCCCAAACCTTCCATGCCAGCATAAAGAGTTCTACACTCTTTAGATCTAAAAAGAGTTCTACATTTCTTTTTGGATAAACCGAAATACATTAGACAGTCTGATCATTTATTTGTGAACTATGGACCAATGAGAACAGGCATGACTGCTTCCAAACAAACTATCTCTAGATGGATAGTTTCTTGCATTGTATTTACCTATCAGCTAGCCAATAAGCAATTGACTGCCATGCCCAAAGCCCGTTCTACCAGGGGCAAAGCAGCAACAATAGCTGTTCTGAAAAATGTCCCCATCTCAAGCAAAGCAGCAATGTGGAGCTTGGTACATACTTTCACAAGACATTACTGTCTCAATTAAGATACTAGAGCAGACACCCAAGTGGAACAGGCCTCGTTACGAAACCTGTTTAACTGAACTGATCAACTGCTGTAGCTTAATCTAGCTTAATCTGCAGGAGTGTAGGATGGGTTTGCTACTCTACTTACTGCTTATGACTATTGATGAGGATCCCCTGAAATAGAAGGATACGTTCCTTACCTGTATTCCTAGTTCTCTTCCAGGGGAATTCTCATCAAAGGCATAAGTAACCCTCCCACCTCCCCGGATGAACCTTTGCATACAGCAGTTCATGTTTTCTTATTCTCCACTTCACCGTTAAAGAAGAACTGATTTAACTGCTACCTAACTGTCACCTTTCTCTGACCTCTGAGGCATGGTGGGATACTAGAGGGCTCCGAGGCCTTAAAGGCATGGTACTGTTTATTTGCTTTACTATGTTACTCTGAATGCAGTCTATTGGCTAAAAATGTCTGTGCTTTTCATTACAGTTTTCTCTTCAATAAAACATAGTACTGTCACCTATGCCTCCTTTCTTTCTGAGTTTCAGAAATTCTGTAGTTATTTTTTATGTTTATTAAAGGAAAACTCAAGCGAAAATTAGACATGTTTCTCTCGTAGGGGATTTCCATGTATAGTCATAAGCACTGAATAGTTCCGCGCGCCTGCGGGGACCCCGGAGCACTGTTGTGCAGTATATTCTTAAGTGCAATCATCAGCTCCTTGACAAAAAAGGTCTGTGAAAAACACTTAAGAATAACAATGTGCAGCCTATGTGAACAGCTACACAGGCCAAATTGTTAGAAGAAAAAACAGTTGTAGTGTAAATTTCACGTTTAAACCTCTATTTATTCTATAAATACATAAATAAATACATTCTCATATTTTATTTACACCTCTCATGAGAATAAAACAATGTAGGGCAGTGTAGCCCATAGGCTGCCATTATACAGAATGAAAATAGAGCTGTGCCTTTAAGAAAGTAAAGTCTTCCTGTTTCCCATCATGCACAGCAAAAGGCAGTTGCCTCAGTTCTTTTTTCCGGCTCCTGCTGACAGGACCCTGAAGCATTGAGCTCTACCTCACAAAAGCTTTTGTGACAGAAATTCATTGAAATATCTTCTGAATTTCATTTTCACTCGACGTTTTTACCTTTGAGTGATCATTTTCTACTGATTTCTGTTAAACTCTGACAGAATTTTGAGGTTTTTCTAGTTAGAAATGCCTTCACTTTTTGATAAATGTCCTTCTTGTGGAAGAAAGAAGGCTAAAACAGATCCACATAGGGTCTGTATAATTTGTCTTCCATCCAGCCACAAACCGGAGTCGTGTGACATTTGTAAAACCTTCTCTAGAAGAACCCTTCGTGATAGAGAGAAGATCCGACTTCAGGCGAGAGAGGACAGGAGAAAAAGTGGCCATTCCACTACAGAGCGAGGAGAAGGTCAGACTTCTACCAGGGCTCAACCTGTTTCCTCCATGACTCCTTCCAGACCTGCTGAAAAACGACATAGATCTCCGACGACGTCGAGAGCGTCGACGTCGAAGCAGGGAACGGCGCCAACATGTTCGCCGTCGAGGAGTGCTTCGCCGGCGAGAAAAAGACATCGTTCGCCGTCGACAGCTATTTCGCCGTCGAGGCGGCGAAGACACCCGACGTCGAGAGGATCTGGGTCGCCGTCGACACGGCGAACACAGTCAACACCAAGGAGATCCGAGTCGGGCTCGCCGTCGACACGGCGAGGGAGATCGCCGTCGAGAGAGAGTGTTCGCCGTCGGAGGCGTTCACCGTCACTGCACCGACGTCGAGGTTCGTCGTCGAGAGGTTCTCAGCGGCGAGACGAGTCGACGTCTAGAGGCACTCGCCGTCACCGCAGTTCGACGTCGAGGAGTGCTTCGACGTCGAAAAGACCATATAAGAGGCCTAGAAGGGTTTATACAACCTCGGAATCCTCGGCCTCGCTTATCCTACTTCCAGCATCGCCACAGCTCTCGCAAAGGCAGTCGCCGTTACCACAGACGCCGGTAACACCTACGGCTCCTCTTCCGGCGCCTCCTCCAGAACCTGTTCCGAGGACTCCAACGCGATCTGCAGGGCGTTCTGGTTATTCCTCGAGGCGTACATCTACCTCTAGGCACCGTCGTCATGAATCACATCATGGACATTCTTCATCGTCCACACGAGACTACTCTCCAACCTTATCGGACTCACCGTCCCCAAGAGTGTCTCCCATAGATGATGTCAACACATTTCAGGAGGTCTTAGTGAGAGGGGCAACCAAGCTGAATATCCCGCTAGCAGCTCCGGCCCCATCGACATCAGTGATCTTTGAGACCTTGCATCAAAGGACATCTTCACGACCTTTACTTCCACTGGTTCCGGGTCTTATTGAGCCAGCAATGGACATTTTTCTCACGCCGGCTACAACAAAGTCTGCTCCTTCCAGACTCATTAAAAAGTACCGTCCACCAGAGCAAGATCCTCTATTCTTGAGGTCGGACCCAGTACCAGACTCGGTAGTTATAGTGGCAGCGAAGAAATCGCATTCGACGTCACCGTCTTCCTCTGCTCCCCCAGACAAAGAGAGCAGAAAGATCGATGCTGCAGGAAGAAAAGTATGCTCGACGGCATCCATCACCATGAAAGCAGCCAGTGCCACTGCTTTATTAGGGAGATATGATCGATCCCTCTGGGACTCTATACTGCAGTTCGCGGAGCATCTCCCTAGGGACAAAAGGGAAGATTTCCTAGAGGTCGTGAGCGAGGGAGCTATGGTTTCTAACCAGATTATAAGTGCTGCGGCGGATTCTTCAACACTATCCGCACATAACTATGCTCATGGTATAGCGCTCAGGAGACATGCATGGCTGCGGCTTACATCGCTTAAACCCGAAGCACAGCAGAGGATACAGAACCTGCCTTTCTCAGGCTCCTCTTTGTTCGGCTCTCATGCCGATGATGAGATGGCCAGAATGAAGTCGGAGCTGGATACCCTGAAAGCGGTAGGCATGGAGCGACCTAAAGAACAGCGAAAAGGATTCCGCCCATATCAAAGAAGACTGTTCACCCACAGGTATCAGGCTCCACATTGGACGTCTTCACGCCCTCAGCAACAGCAGCAGCAGCAGCATCAGAGAGGCTTCTCCAGAAGGTCGACAAGGGGTCGTTCAACACCTCAGACCCAGACACCTCGACAAGCTCCCACGTCTAAGCCCTGAATCTTTGCTTCCCCCTCCTCCGTTACCCACTCCGGTAGGGGGAAGTATCTCAAATCATCTGGACGAGTGGCAACGCATCACAACAGACGCCTGGGTATTGAATATTGTGAGACATGGTTACGCTCTCAGATTCACCAGTTCTCCACCATCTGTTCCACCCAAAACAGCCAACCACCATCTCGAAGCTCTGCAGTTAGAGGTCAATATCCTATTGCAGAAAAGAGCCATAGAACCCGTTCCCATCAGCCAACAAGGGAAGGGGATTTATTCGAGATATTTCCTTGTACCGAAAAAAGACAAACAAGAGTTTCGTCCCATCTTAGATCTGAGGACAGCAAACAAATGGATTCGCAAAGAAAAATTCAGGATGTTAGCCTTACACCAAATTTACCCACATCTACGTCAGGGCGACTGGCTATGTGCGATAGATCTTTGCGACGCTTACTTTCATATCCCAGTAACCAAGAAACACCGAAAATTCCTAAGGTTCACCGTCGGAAAACGCCATTACCAATTTGCAGTTCTACCTTTCGGCCTAAAATCAGCGCCAAGAACTTTTTCCAAATGCATGGCGGTAGTAGCCGCCCACTTGAGGAAACAGCGAATATTCGTCTACCCCTATCTAGACGATTGGCTCATAAAGGCCTCCAGTTGTCTCGAGGCACAGCAGCATTTCGAATGGACTCTACAACTGCTACAAAAACTTGGTCTTCAAGTCAATCTTCTGAAATCTACAGCAACACCTGTTCAGAGGTTGCATTACTTAGGGGCCATTGTAGATACCAGGCTAGGAAAGGTGTTTCCTTCGGAGGAACGACGGTTATCGATTCTCCAAAAGTGCAAACAACTGCAGGAAAGACCTCAAGCCACTGCAAGAATAATAGCTTCTCTACTGGGCTCGATGGCGTCTTGTATCCATCTGGTTCCCAATGCTCGCCTCCATATGAGACCATTGCAGGAAAATCTAGAGGATCAGTGGTGTCAACTGAGGGACGATTGGGAGAACAAAGTCCTTCTTTCTCCTCACACCCTACAATCCCTGAAGTGGTGGTGTTTACCCAGCAATCTCTTGGTGGGGATTCCGTTCCAACAACGGCCTCCATCTCAAACCATCGTAACAGATGCGTCACTGCTCGGATGGGGGGCGCACATGGAACATCTTCGAGTCCAAGGCGAGTGGTCACAGAGAGAGAGTCTCTATCACATCAACCTGCTGGAACTTCGCGCAGTCCACCTTGCGCTCAAAGCCTTCCTTCCCTCTCTGAGAACGGAAACTCTCCTTCTTCAGACAGACAACGTGGCCACTATGTACTACGTGAACAAACAAGGAGGCACCAGGTCCAGAATTTTATCCAGAGAGGCTCAGACAATCTGGCATTGGCTTCTAGCCAGGAACCTGTCGCTAGTGGCAACTCACCTGCCCGGCATCCAGAATGTTCAAGCGGATGCCCTCAGTCGGGTAATGAACGAGAACCACGAATGGGTACTACACGACGACGTCGTTCATTCCATTTTCGCACTCTGGGGTACCCCCTCTACAGACCTATTCGCAACCCCAGAAAACAAAAAATGCCAAAACTTCGCCTCCAGATATTACCATCCAGGGACACTGGGGAATGCCCTGTGGATAAGCTGGTCAGGAGCATTTCTTTACGCCTTTCCACCGCTTCCCCTGATTCCGGCGGTCCTCCAGAAGCTGTCCAATGCTCAGACCAAAATGATCCTAATTGCTCCGGAGTGGCCACGCCAGTGGTGGTTCCCAGACCTTCTTCACCGGTCACTCAAACCACACATCAGGCTACCATATCGTCCGGACCTTCTCACGAAGTTCAGAGGGCAGATATCTCATCCCAACCCCTCATCGTTGAGTTTGGCAGCATGGCTCCTGAGCTAGTGCAATATGGACACTTGAACCTACCTCAGGACTGTATGGAAATTCTGAAGGAAGCAAAGCGCCCTTCCACACGATCAGCCTATGCAAGCAAGTGGAGGAGATTCTGCATTTGGTGTTTACACAACAACATTGACCCGGTTTCCTGTGGAGAACAATCTATCCTGCCATACTTGTTAAGTTTGGCAAAATCGGGCTTACAACTGTCGTCAATAAAAGTTCACTTGGCGGCGATAACGGCATACAGAAAGAGTCCTTCACAAACGTCCTTTTTTCGGATTCCGATTATTAAGGATTTCCTAGAAGGTTTAAAGAAGGTTTTTCCTCCCATTAGAAAGCCTTCTCCTCCATGGGAACTGAACGTTGTCTTATCACGTCTTATGCTGACGCCATTCGAGCCGATACACAAGGCATCGCTGCAGCATCTCACATGGAAAGCTGCTTTTCTGGTGGCAATCACGTCAGCGCGTAGGGTCAGCGAAATCCAGGCCCTTTGCGCTCAGGAACCTTACACGGTTTTTCATTCTGCAAAAGTGGTAATGAGAACTCATCCAAAATTTCTACCTAAGGTAGTCTCCGACTTCCATGTGAACCAAACAATTTCATTACCGACTTTCTTTCAGAATCCAGCTACTCCTGCTGAGAGAACTCTGCATTCTCTGGATGTAAAGAGAGTATTGAAATTTTACTTGGACAGGACAAAAAGCTTACGAAAATCACAACAGCTTTTTATTAACTATGGCCCAATCAGAACAGGTTTGGGCACATCTAAACAATCTTTATCCAGGTGGATTGTTTCATGTATAATGTTATGTTATCAGTTAGCAAACAAATCCCTTGGTGGTAGGCCAAAAGCCCACTCTACCAGAGGGAAAGCAGCTACTGTAGCCTTGATGAGAAATGTCCCTTTGGCAGAAATATGCAAGGCTGCCACTTGGAGGTCGGTCCATACCTTTACTAAGCATTACTGCCTTGATACAGACGCTAGGGCAGATGCTCAGGTTGGACAGGCTTTGCTCAAGAATTTGTTTGCATGATTCATGTTTTTCTCAGTATTCTTATGTCTACTCCACCGCGGTTATGGGGATGGGCTTGCTACTCTATTCAGTGCTTATGACTATACATGGAAATCCCCTACGAGAGAAGGAATGGTTTCTTACCTGTAACTCCAGTTCTCTCGTAGGGGTATTTCCATGATAGTCATAAGCAACCCTCCCTCCTCCCCGGTGGAGTTGACATAGAATATGAATATTATGGAGGTTGGTACTCCAACAAATGTTTTGTTTTTCTTCATGTCAGGTTAATAGCCTCCAAAAAGAACTGAGGCAACTGCCTTTTGCTGTGCATGATGGGAAACAGGAAGACTTTACTTTCTTAAAGGCACAGCTCTATTTTCATTCTGTATAATGGCAGCCTATGGGCTACACTGCCCTACATTGTTTTATTCTCATGAGAGGTGTAAATAAAATATGAGAATGTATTTATTTATGTATTTATAGAATAAATAGAGGTTTAAACGTGAAATTTACACTACAACTGTTTTTTCTTCTAACAATTTGGCCTGTGTAGCTGTTCACATAGGCTGCACATTGTTATTCTTAAGTGTTTTTCACAGACCTTTTTTGTCAAGGAGCTGATGATTGCACTTAAGAATATACTACACAACAGTGCTCCGGGGTCCCCGAAGGCGCGCGGAACTATTCAGTGCTTATGTCTATCATGGAAATACCCCTACGAGAGAACTGGAGTTACAGGTAAGAAACCATTCCTTTTTTCTTCATAATATAGGCTGCATGTATATTTTATATATACTATATTATGTGCCCCGGGGTCCCCGCATGCGGGCGGGAATAATTCAGTGCTTATGACGTTGATGAGGATTCCCCTGCAAAAAAACTAGGATTACAGGTAAGCCATTTATCCTTCCCCGCACTTATGAAGTCCAGTGTAATGATATGGAGTTTGAAGGGGGCACCTCTGCTCATGCAGGGGTGCCCGCACTCACAGGTACCTGCACCCTGCCCTCTGAGCTAGGAGGATCTACCATAGTGGGGGACTTATAGTGACCTAAGTGAAAGGGTGCATGCACTTTTTCATGCAGGCTGCAATGGCAGGCCCGCAGGCACATTTTGCATGGGCTCCAATGGGTGGCACAATAAATGCTACAGCCCATGGGGAACCCCTGGTGCCCCAATGCCCAGAGTACCATATACTAGGGACTTATATGGGGGAACCACTATGCCAATTTTGGGGTGTGCTAAGTCCTTAGCAACCAAATTTAGAGGGACAGAGCACAGTCACTGGGGTCCTGGTTAGCAAGATCCCAGTGAACACAGTCAAAACACACTGACAGCATGCAAAAAGTGGGAGTAACCATGCCAAAAAGAGGGTGCTTTCCTACACATCCCAAGGTGACACAGGGCATCTTCCAGCAGTGTGGAGTACCTAGATCTTTTTACCACCATCTAGAACTCATAGTGTCAAAACGTTTGCACATTGGAGTTACCAAGAAGGCTGGCTCTCAGAAACACATTCTGGATAGGGTGGAGCTCAGGACTTCTGTACACCTTCCTGATGCTGCCTTTCCTTTCCCAAGCTCTAAAGAAGATCAGGAGTGACTCAGCTCACGTCATCCTTGTGGCTCTGGATTGGGCAAGGAGTGTGTGATACCTAAAAGGTATGGTTGTAAGCATTTGTCTCCTGCATCCAAACCTGTGCAATATGCTCCTCCATGCATCGAGACTGAGTGATGGCAGTTGACCGCATGTGATTGTCCTCCCGAAGTTGTGGATATCATCCTTGCTGCTTGGGTGCTGCAACAAGTTTGTGGTGTGGCACTCGTAGTATGGACCCACTACAGATCAAACTGTTTGAGGTCTTGTTAGGTTTATGTCTGGCCCAGCAAGGACTTGAATAGGATACCATTAAATGTTATTTGTAGGCCCTCTCAGCTTTTTTGTTTGCAGATCAGTCATCCTTGTTCAAATCACCTGTTGTGATGAGGCTTATAAAAGGTTTGACTTATATGTTTCCACCCATAATATTTGTGATGCCACTGTAGAATCTGAATGTGGTTCTCACTTTCCAAATGTACACTCCCTTCGATCCAATGCACTGCTATGCAGTTTGTCTCCTGACTCTAAGACTGTAATCCCAGTTGCTATAACTTCAGCTTGTTGAGTGAGTGAACTCCAAGCTCTCTTAGGGTAGCTACTTTATACCTTCTTTTCCCTAGATAAAGTGTTGAGGATCAGGTCAGCATTTTTTCCCAAAGGTCATGACTGCTTTTCACAGTACGCACTACATTACTCTCTCAGCTTTCTTTGTCTTGCTTCATCCTTCGAAAGAGGAGGAGAGACTCCATTGATTGGATCCCAAGAGAGCCTCAAACTTTTACATCAATTGCAACAAAGACTAATGGGTAAACAACCAGTTTTCTCTAGATGTTCTGGGGTAGAGAATAGATGGGCAGTGCAAAAGAAGCACACTGTCAAAGTGGATTGTCCTCTGCGTTAGGATTGTTATGCATTGGCCAAGAAGCAGCCTTCAAAACTGCTCAAGCCCATTCCACCAAGCCTAAGCCTTCCACCTTTGCCTTTTCTTGTTATGTGAAGTATAGAAAAATATGTTGGATGGAATGCATGAATCAATCTCAGCCACTGGTAATTAATCAGTCTTGACCTTGCTCCTACATGAATAGTCCAACCAGAACTGCCAGGTCAAGCCCTCTCTGAACATGAGCACAAGCAACCTAAGTTTAGATTTGTCCTCATTAGGGCTCATCAGTCAGGTATAGCTTGATTCCAGTCACGGAGTGTGCATGAGACCTATGTTTGGGCATACCCATCCCACTTAGGGCATTGCACTGAAGTAGACAGAAAATTGATTAACGGAATGCTTGAAATAATCCCAGTTACTGGTAATTAGTCTGACTGCCACCCAGTCCATTGTTATTTTGCACATCATGCCACTTCATTTTGAACCCAGCCACATGGAAATTAGACTTGACCCTGCTCCGATAGAATAAGCCCAGCTTGAACGATCAGAACAGGACCTCCATGAACCAGAACAAAAGCAACCCAAGCCCAGTTTCACCCTGACTGGGGCTGTTCAGTTTGGTGTACTTTGGTAGAAGTGACGCAGTGAGCACACGACCCAGCCTGGGCAGGTCACAAAGGAGGAAAGCCACTTCACCTGCAGAGAGCTGCTGTTGGAGTCTTGGACTGCAGAGCAAACAGTCTGTCGGGTTGGGCAGCAATATTGAGATGACGTGCTGCTGTAAGGTTATAGCATCATCGACGGAAAGGGGGTGTAGAAACAGAAGTCAGACTATGCTTGTAAACAAACTGACATAAAAAGAACAAGGCAAACCTGAAAAGTGCATCACAATAAGGGAAACTTTTTAAGGAAAACCTGTTAACAAGTACAAGTCAATCAAGGGTGGAGACATTAGAACGTAGTACAAACAAAGGACTTATTAATGGAAATGATTCAAGTGATGAACTCTGTAAGTTCCATATTGGTGTCATAGCTTCCAACTAATACTGAAAGTTGGTTAACACTGCAGAAAGAGGCAGCCATATTGTGCACAGATCAAATGGTACCAGTGAAAGCAATAAATCACTTTAAAATTCTATGCACCATCCACAAAGCCTCTTGGAGGACCTTCTCTGGCAATATGCGTTGTTTGTCTCACATCACATCTCAGCCAGGAATCTGTGGTTGGCTGTACTCTATCCTATTATTCAATTGGCTTTCAACGTATTAAGATACAGAGGCAGATCTCGTAACCCTTCTAATACAAAGGACAAGACATGTATGTCTGCAGTACTTTCCTAGTTCCGAGGACGTCAGTATAAGGGGTGAAAATCCTTTTGGTGCATGCACCAGAATGATTTTCTGTGGTAAAAACACAAAGAGCTTTTTTTTCATGTCGCTGTCCAGTAATACCTCTCCCTACTGGATCCCTGCATGGGGATTTGCCCGGGATGATTACCCCAAGCAAGATCCACCTACTAGGCAGCAGGGATTTTGTTTGGGGGCATATCACCTACCAGAGCAAGGTCAAGTGATCCCATCCCAAAAACAAACGGTCTTCTTGCCTACTTTGGTGTCTGTTTGAGGTACGTTACCTCCAGAATCTCCCTCCAGGGAGGCAGAAAGCCCACTATGCATCAGGCTTTTTAGCCCCCTCCACACCACCCCCAAAAGGGCCCAGCAAACAGTCTTTCTGCCCCCTCGAGGGGGAGTGCGACTGAAACCCCACTAGACACCGAATTATTTATTTTTTACTGACAAAAATACAGAGTGGGTGCTGGTCCCTACTGGCATCATACTGGTCATCCACCCCTAAAGCCCCAACAGTCATTTGCTCCATGAGGACTAGAGATGCCCATTCCAACTGCAAGCAAGAGGAAATTTGGGTATTTTGGGGTGTAGACTTGACATATGAAGTGGCAGGGTGGGTAAATGCTGATTTCCTCCCACTTGCCATTTGAATTGTTGCACTACTCTGGCTCTGGGTTTTCAGGCAACCAGGGAATCCCACCAACCCTGTGCTTTTCAGAAACTCAGGGACCCAGGGGAATGTAGGGTGAGATAGATTGTGTAGATACCACCATATTGTTTCCCAGAATGCCCTGCAAATGTCATATTATGCCTCAAAACAGGCTATTTGTCCCATATTTATGTGAAAACTTGAGCTTTTCCTCCATTGGAAAAAGTCTGACTACCCTGAATTCCCGCCCTTCTACTGATTGAACACTGCTTCCCATGCATGGGTGGATCTAACACACATCATTGGAATATATCAAAACTATAACCATGTCAAGACGTCATTAATGCCACTTTATACAGTCCATGTTTTGACCGATTCATGTTGTGGGCAGTAGGCTCAGTCACACAAATGGGGCACAGTTTATTTTATCAGGAGACGGACAGGAACACTGGGTTGTCAGAAGTTTGTGTATTGTCATAGATTCCAGAACTTACTCTTACAAAGCCAAAAACGCGCACCACCCTGTGCTTCCTGTGTCTCTCGCTTTAAAAAATGGCTGTGGTAAGTTTATCATGGCTTTCCATTTTTGGCTTCCATATGTAGTCCACTGTGCAAGATAAAACGTATATCGCAAAAGCCCTCTGAATCAAAGATACCATGGTAATCAAAATTCAGAGATGTACAAATAGCAACTGTTCCTAAGCTTAGTATCTAGGGCACGTTTCAGAAATGCATTGCTTTCCTTCATTCCCTTTTATCATTCATTCCATTTTTGTTTATGAGTTGATGCACTGTCAGTACACATTGAAATAGAAGTATAAGCTACAGCTCATATGTTGGATCTGAGTTTTGCCTGTTTTAGAGTAAGGAAAAACACAATGGTGGTCATTTCGAGGTTTGCAGTCTTTAGACCGCCATCCTCGAAGGCAGCGGTCTCCCCGCTGCAGCCAAACCCCTACAATGCTGTAAGTACCACCAGAGCGGTCGGACCACCGGAAGTGAGCACCTCCGGCCAGGCAGCAGCCGTGAGACTGCCAGGCTTTCCGTAGTGGCTGAACTACCACAAAAACCCTGGTGGTAATGCACCTGGCTACAGGAATCTTCATTCCTGTCGCAGACACCCTCCCCCCCACATCCACACACATGCACGTACTCTCCCCCCACTTCCACACACATGCACGCACCTCACCCACGACCCACAACCATACACACACCCCCACCAACACATACGCATCCCCCTTCTGCAATCATGCACATCCCCACAGCATCCATTCACACACTCCCCCCTCTACATTCATGCACACACCCAGACACTCCACCCTCCAGGTTCATGCACACACCCAGACATCTCATCTATTCACACACTTCCCCTCTCCACATTCATGCACACGCATTCCACCCTCCACAGTCATGCACACACCCAGACACCGCCTCCATTCACGCGCCCAGACATCCCATTCACACACATACACACGCCCAGACACCCCCATTCACACACATACACGCACCCAGACACCCCCATTCCCACAAACACACACACCCAAACATCCCCATTTGCACACTTACACGCCCCCACACCCCCTCCATACAGACGATCAACTTACATTTTCCGGCGAGGTGGTTGTCTAGGAGGGGATGGGTCCTGGCGTTTTACACCGTCAGCACCGCACCACCGACAGGACTCCACCACACCATATTACGTTTCATTGTTGCTGTGTTGGTGCTGGTGGTGGATCCACCTCTCTTCCTCCGACGGCCAGGCCGACGGGGTCGGATTTTGCCTGTAAACGGGCGGAAATCCTACCTAAATAAAAATATGGCGGTCTTCGGACCAGCACTCTGTTGGCGGCAGCAGCTTTGGCGGTCTTGGAAAAAGACCGCCGAAGTCGTACTGACCACCAATCTGTCCCTGCAACCAGAAGGGCCATACGGACATAATGGCATATTACTTTTGTAAATCAGCCATTGAGGCAAAAATTTACTGAAGAAAATGTTTTTGCTAATTGTTTTTTTTTTTCGTACTTGCTTATTTTCACATTTATTTTAGTTCAAAAATTAGTTTGGGAAAATCATGTAAAGCTTTATAGGTTTCACACTTGTTTCTACCATAAATACAAGTAAGTAGAACCCACAACAGTTAGGAAAAATAGACCACCGCTTAGAACAAGCATTGGCAATACCAATTTTATAAGGTCTGGCTTAAAATCGAAAGCGCCTTTTGTGTCATTGATGGGTAAGTCATCATACATACACCCTGTCACTCATCTTTGCACTCATGCATCCATTCTTCCATCCACTGACACGTGTACAATCTCAACAACATATGCAAGATAAATTTAAAAACACAAGTAGAAAAAGCAAAACACCCTGCAATACAAACAATGGGAGAATGTGTTTGCAGTAATTAAATTAAACATGGTCTCAAATATTATGGAATAAAACGCATCAAATTACATCCACAAAGTGGGGATCATGAATGGGAGCTAAAGAAATGTGAATCAAGGATTATCCTATTATTAGGGACCATAAGACCGTGGGGGACATAATTTGGATGCAGAGCTCCATGTACATTTATGATGTTCACATTTGAATAAGCTGATATTGCTGAGCAAGATGGTGCCTGTTTAGTGCACCTTGTCCACAGCACCTCTCCGCTACAGCAGTGCAAACGTGTCTTGCTGGAAAGGATTGAAGGGAAACTGATCAGGTTCATCTACAACACCAGTGTAACATCGCTGTTGCATGACTGGCCCGTTTTGGCTTCGGTGCAGAGGTCCATGAGGTGTTATCCCCACTTTGGCACTCTGCGTTCTTCTACTGACGTGCTGCTCAACTCAAGCCCTCAGCTGCTCGGCGGTCCCTAGCATGAAACATGCCTAGAAGAAGTCTCAAAATCAGCAAGAACTGGCCTGCCGCTGGCACCGTTGCCACTCAGCATAGTTCCAGGCCGGACCAGCAGAAGAGGTCAAAGCAGATGACAAGAGCCCCATTGACGACCCGAGGACCAGAAGTTAAGAAGCCGCAACTACGAGTGGCTCAACAGACTCGTCTCTTCAGTAATGTATCCCAGCCTTTATTCAGTTGTGGAGATATTCCTCGTGTCTACCACTGGGGTCCCGCCAGCGGCAACTAAAGAGTTATGCATCCCTGCTTTGGAGGCTCCAAGTTCTGCAAATGGAGAAACAAGGGAGACCGCAAAGCATCCCACAGGTGGGGCCGAAAGGTTTCTCGAGGACCTCACAAAGAAGTACCAGTAAATGTCCAGAGAATGCTCTGTTAACGGGTACGGGGGAAGGTATCAGGGTTGTATTACTGTTAAAAAGCTGTTCATGGGGGACCAAAAGAGAGACTTATATGATAGTGTCGTCTTGGCTGAATCTGCCAGTGACATTGCCCGTAGTTATCCCTTAACTGATTTAACTGACTTACAGAATCCCCTGATAAGGAAGGACATAACCCAGCTTGAAGTGGGAAGACTGAGTCTCAGACTGCTGCTGGGTCCCCGCATAATCGGGAAATGTTTTTCTCTCTGACAGACGATTCTGATCTCCCTAACCTTAGTAATATACCATCTGTTGAGGACATGGCTTCAGACTCTAGTATCATCCGCGCCCTTGGTGATCCTAGCATATCAACTACACAGAAGCAATTCTAAACGGAGCATAAAAAAAGGGGAGCATACTGTGGCTTGGTTTGGAATTCTGACGAGAATGTTGCCCATAAATTAATGTGTGGTTACTCAGCCACAAAGCAGATGTATCCACAGGGGGAAAAGAGGGTTGATTATGTCATCTGCGAGTCAATCCCAGGAACTTTCTCTAGTTGGCACCCGCACTGCAACATAACCCTTACTTTAGCTTATCCTCCCGTCGATAAAAAAACCTACAAGAGGAAGTACGGAATGATAGCCAATGCTCCCGTCTTGCTTCTAAAAAAACATTCAGGATGCCATACGGAAAGTAAACAAAACTTGCTCTGAAATTGATGATCGGATTTATGCAATGGAAGAGAGAGCTGGAATCCTCAAGACTGAGGTTGGGTCTTAGAAGGCCCAGCAAACATCCCAAGATAAGCAAATGACAGGTGTAATGTGGAAGCTTAAGGACTCCTAAGATCGGCAGCGAAGGAGCAATCTACGATTCCTTGGGATTGCCGAAGGGACTGAGGGCAATAACATTTGCACCTTTATGGTGACTCTACTGAGAGGGACATTCCTCGAGCTTTTTCATTGGGATTGGGATGCAGAGGTCCAACAGCCTTATTGTTTATGTTAAAGAAACGTGGAGATTCAGATTCTGAAAGACCTAGGGCTAAACTTGTGTATTTTGGAAATGTCCTTTTGCAGCAAGCTGTTCATGAAAGGCTCGACCCAATGCTAATAGAGAAGTTGATGGGCATTCCTTGTTTGTTACTGTGGATTTCTGCACGCCACACTGGACTGGCGGTGGCGTCTAATACAGCTCATCAACCCATTTCAGAAATTGGGAGGAGAAGCTTTCCTACGAATCCGGGTCATCCAAAGGTCACTTTCAGGGGAAGACTCGAAGTTTTGTCTCAGAAATAAAAGCTCAGGGACATCTAAAGGAGCTTTCTGCTGGGGTCTTGAGTGGGACATGAGAGATTCAATTTAGGGGATTAATGAAATGAAATAAATACTCTGAATGAGACATAGTGTTGGGGACTGTAAAGCTTGGCTATTCATAGGTGATTTAATCTTTTCTTTTCATATGTTAGGTTATTGGCTTTGAGATGGGGAGGCAGCAGGTATACAATCAGGCGACATCCCTCTAGTTTTCAGACCTGATATTGCTCTGTGTAGGTAGCGGGGGTGAGAGGGTTGGGGGGCTGGCTTGGTGGAGGGGGTGGGGATGATGGCAGGTGAGGGCCTAGGGACAACACAGGAGGGTAGTTATGTTTTTTTCCGCTGGTGTAGGTTTTCTTTTTTTTTGTAAAGGTATATGTGCCGGTTCCGTCATGGGGAAGTGACTCGATTGTGGTCCATCTTTTCAAGGTTCACCAACACGTTCACCATGAGTAATGTTCAGGTAGCTTCGGTTAATATCTGTGGACTCAATAACTGGAAAAAAAGACAAAGGATAGCTACTGCGTTACAGATGTTAAAAGGTGATATATTATGTCTGCAGGAGACACACATTGAAGATGCCAGGCGGAATAGTCTTGAGTCTTTCGGATTTCAGTTCTTTTGGGGGGACTGTGCAAGGGGTAGGACGTGAGGAGTTGTGGTCCTTGTCCGACACCATCTTTTTAATTTTAAACAAACATGGGTGGATAATCAAGGGTGATGGATTATAACAGAATGTCATCTTCCAAACAGGATATTTACACTTTATTCCGTGTATGGAACAGTTTCGGACAACCCAGGGCTGTTTGATTGGCTTAGCAGCGAACTGGGTCTATGCCCTCCACCCCATCATTGTCTGTGTGGATTTTAATATAAACGGTACAGGGGACTGGTCCTTGGATTGTTTCAAAAGGTATTTTGGTCTTAAGCCTAGAGTATTCTGGTCATTGTATAATTTGATGAGAGGCCACAGAATAGCAGTTGCCTGGCTGGATAAAATAACAGTGTTTTTTGGGTTCACTTTTTTTTTAGCACCACATCAGACACTCTCACGATTAGCTTATTTTTTTGTCTCAAGCTCCCTCCTTCCAGATTGTAGAATAGAGACGTTCCCCAGGGTGATGTCGGACCACAGTCCACTAGAGTTGGAAATTGATGTTAAAAGATGCATCCTGCAGGCCGTGAATTGAAGTTTTGAGCCTGCTTTATTATTGGATGAAAATTATATCAATTATATGAATGAGTGGATACTGATATTTATGAAAAAAGATATTGGGAGCTCTCCTCTGGAGGCAGTACGAGACTCATTTAAGGCTGGTATATATGGGGAGACCATTTCTTTTAGCCTGACTCATCAAACAAAGGTAATGCTTGAACTGTTTGAACTATATGAGGCTTTGTCAGTCGCAGAAACCAAGTACTCGCCATCCTAAAGGGGGGGCAATATTCAAGAATTCCAACATAGGGTGGCAACTGCCAAAGCCACAATAATGGAAATATTCCACAAAAAAAGGCAGCTGACAAATTTCTGGTCTGGAAAGAAAAATCATACGTTTGGAGAGAGGGTGGGCCAACTGCTCGCTATTCGCACCCAACAAAAACAGGCTCAAGGGGAAATTAGGGAAGTGAGAGATCCTGTACATTGGCTAGCTTCTGATCCCGAGGATCTTCGATGTGCCTTCCAGAGGTTCTACTGAAACCGCTATACTGAAAACACAATTTGGAAAGAAAAAGAAGTATCACATTTTTGGGATCAGATCTCATTTAATACTCTTGGCTCGGAGTATCAGGAATTGTTGGAGGGTCCCTTTTCTTGCGATAAAATCCTCCTTGCCATGTCTAGCGTTCCGTTGAGTAAAGCGGATGGTACCGATTGTGTTCCTTCCGAAGTTTACCAGGTTTTTTCCTCCAACTTAGAAGACTATTTAATGGATCTTTTTACGCAAATCTGCGGTGGCGATATCAGCCCCAAAATCATGGTCCTTGGCTAATATTGTTGTTTTCCCTAACAAAAACAAGCCTTTCTAAGAACGTGGTTCATATCGTCCAATCACCTTGATTAATGGGGACACTAACATTTATTCTAAAGTTCTGGCCACACATCTCTCTAGAGTGATTAGTAAAATTGTCACTCCTAAACAAAATGGGTTTATTTCTGTGAGAGGAACGGCAGATCATATACATTGTGTGATATCGCTCTTCGATGCTTCTTATGTCACAGGGGACCCATTGGCTTTAATTTTATTGGATACCAAAAAAGCATTTGAAAGGGTATCCTTGCGTTATCTTTAGGATAGTATGCGAAGAGTTGGTATTAGTTCTAGATTAGTTCCGTATTTATCAAGGCTATTGGCGCATTATACCATGACCCGGTGGCTAGGGTGATTGTAGTGGGAGGGCAGTCCAGTCCAGTAATGATTCAAAGGGGAAAAAGACAACACTGCCCGTGTTTTCTTTTACTTTTTGCCATCTACATTGATCACTATATTTGGAGTCTTGACACCAGTCCTGTAATTTCACCAATCCAACTTAATGGATGGGATACTAAGATCTTAGCATATGCTGATGACATGACTTTGGTTACATCCCATCCCACAGTAACTTTAGAAGCAATCGAAAGGGAGGCCAACTGGTTTGGGAGATTTTCTGTTTAATGATGATAAAACCCAAGTCGTTATCAATAGCAATATGATCTTGAGGGACATCCGGATGGTGGACAGGGCAGTCTACTTCGGGGTCAGTATTTCTGCGAAAGTTGATACAATTGTGGGAAACATATTTGATCTCCTACTAGGGAAAGCTAGAAAGGACTTTTGTCGGATTAGCAACTTGCATCTCTCCCTGGTGGTTAGGTGTGTAACATTTTAAAAATGTTATGTCTCACAAAAGACTTTTTCCGGGCCATTCTCTTGGAAGTGGATCATCAATGGTTAAAAAAACTTGAGGATATTATGACAATAATTGTTTTGGGCTTAGGCCTTAGAGGTTCCACATACTTCCACGAGAAGTGGGGGGGTTGTCAACAAACTTTACGTTATATTTTTGGACCATGGTTTACAAAAAAGTTTACTTTTGCTTCAAGTCAAAGGTGAAGTATTTGAGCAGCAGAATGGCCCCCCTCTCCTTCTGAGTTATTACTAGATGAAAAGGCATGGAGGTGTCGTGGAGACCAGTTGAATTTAGTTATTTTAAGAAAGTCTGATTTAAGTCCTTGCAGGGCATTTTCTAGGTTTGATCTGTGGTTAGCAAACATTTAGGCATTAGCCGATTCAATTTTTATATACCCCTTTGTAATAACTCCTTACTGCAATGTATATTTTAAGATGCCTGTATTTTTTGCAATACCACTGACCTGGTCAGTGCACTGCTCTGCCTCCCGTGGCACCACCTTGCAAGGACGGCCCTTTCCCTGGCTCCTCTGAACTCCTGACCCCTGTCAGGAGTTCAAGGCCCTTCTCCACCCACAGGCTTCTGCCTGTGCCTCATCCCTGGTGTCTAGTGGGAGAGCTCTGCTTTCCTACTAGGTTACCTTCTGCCACTCTCCTCCTTTTCTCCTCCTTTCTCTGCTTTGCTCTCTGCTCTGCTTCACTTCTGTCCCTTGTGCTCCTTCTGCTTCGCGCTATTCTCTTCCTCTTTTTTCTCTCACTCCGCTCTCGCTCTCACTTTCGCTCTTGCCCCCTCTCTCTCTCTCCCCCGCCGCTGCTGTCCCGGCGGCCCACACCCTTTTTTTTGCAGCCCGCCCTCTTTTTAACGCCATTTTTCGCCCTCGCCTCCCAGCTGTTCTCTCCTCCTCCCACCTCCCTACTTAATGGCGGCCGCATCCAAGACGCGCCAAAGGCAAGCCCATCTGCGACCATCCGCACCTGGACCGCGCCCCGTGCCAGAACCTCTGGCTCCCGTCCCCCCCACCGCCGCCACGCAAGTCTTCCTCTACGCCCTCAACACCGGCCACTCTCCCGCCTGCTTTCAAGCCTCCCCGCAGACCCTTCTCCTGTCGGAACTGCACCTTCACCAGCTGCCACGCCAACGACCCATCCACCAAGGCAGGACGCAACCATCTCAGATGCATCCTCCTCAACACCTGCTCCGTCCACAAGCATGCAGTAGAGCTATGGAATCTACTCGACTCAGCCTCCCCAGATGTCGCCTTCCTGACGAGACCTGGATGAACCCCTCCTCAGCACCTGACATCATCATAGCCATCCCAGATGGCTACAAGATCACCGACAGGGACCGCTCCAACAAACCAAGGAGGAGGCATCGCCATCTTCCACAAGAACACCCTCAGCACCGCCAAACACCTGCACTTCCAGATTCACACTGACTTAACCACCACCGTCCGAGGGACCCTCATCTACAGGCCCCCCCGGCCGCTGACAGCAGTTCAGTGATTCCATCACCGACGTCATCAGCACGCACGCTCTTGCATCCACTGACTAGATACTCCTCGGGGACCTAAACATCCACCTTGAGAACACCAACAACAACAAAACCGTCACCCTTCTCAACAACCTCTCCAACCTCGGCTTCAAACAGCCCGTCACGACACCGACCCACTCCGCAGGACACACACTCCACCCTCTTTTTTCTGCCAGCAATCACGTCTCCTTCAGCCACACCACCGAACTCCACTGGACAGATCACCGCTGCATCCACTTCTCCTTCAAGAAACCCACAACACACCACCACCCACAACGGATCCCCCACTGCAGTTGGAACAAGGTCACCAAAGACCAACTTATTGCGACACTCTCCCAAAACCCACCCAGCAACACCACCTACAGTGATGCAGCTGCCCGCATATTCAAGCAATGGGTCGACACATGTGCCCTAATCAAGAATCCCTCCAACAGACGCACCGACAGAAAGGCCTTCTGTTTTACCACCGACCTCCACTAATCCGAGCAAACCTGCTGAAGACTCAAATGAAAGTGGTGCCAAGATCAGGCTCTGTACAACCACACAGCCTTCAAAAACGCCATCTGCAGACATCACCAACTCATCTGAGCCACCGACAGAACAGCCTTCAAAGACCGAATCAATAACCATGCACACAGCCACAAGGTGCTCTTCAACGTCATGAAGGAACTCTCCAACCCCAGGTCCAACGTTAACGACATCCTGCCATCCCAAGATCTCTGCGACTCTCTAGCCTCTTACTTCCACCACAAGATTGCAAACATCCATGACAGCTTCAGCACCCAGACACCCCGGCAACCACCAACACCACATATTCACCTCTGACCAACCTCCTGCTCTCCTGGACTCCCGTCAACGACAACGACACCATCAAAATCCTGAACACCATCCACCCAGGCTCTCCATGTGACCCCTGCCCTCACCACATCCTCAACAAAGCAAGCTCCGTCATCCCACCCCAACTACGGAAGATCATCAACAGCTCCTTCGAGTCCGACACCTTCCCGGAGAGCTGGAAACACGCAGAGATCAACGCCCTCCTCAAAAAAACCAAAGGACCTCAAGAACTTCTGGCCTTTCTCCCTGCTCCCCTTCCCGGCAAAAGTCATTGAGAAAGCTGTCAACAGAGAACTAACCTGCTTCCTCGAGGAGAACTGCACCCTGGACCCTTCCTGTAGGAAGTTGGCTCTGTATATACTATTTCAAAGTGAGAGATAGTGTGCACAGAGTTCAAGGGTTCCCCTTAGAGGTTGATAGTGGCAAAATTAGATAATGCTAATGCTCTATTTTGTGGTAGTGTGGTCGAGCAGTAGGCTTATCAGAGGGAAGTGTTAAGCATTTGTTGTACACACACAGCCAATAAATGAGGAACACACATTTAAAGACTTAACTCCAGGCCAGTAGTTTTTATATAGAAAAATATATTTTCTTAATTTATTTTAGAACCACAAGATTCAAGATTTTAGGTAAGTATATAAAATGCAAGGTACTTCACACAGGTAAGTATAAAACTTTGATTTAAAACAGTATTACACACAGTTTTGGTTAAAGTAGCTATTTTAAAAGTGGACACAGGGCAAAAATCAACAGGTCCTGGGGAAGGAAAGTTTGGTTAGTTTTTGCAGGTAAGTAAAGCACTTACACAGTCAGTCTCCTGGGCATAGGCAGCCCACTGTTGGGGGTTCAAGTCAACCCCAAACACCTAGCACCAGCAACACAGGGCCAGTCAGGTCCAGAGGTCAAAGTAGGGCCCCAATAGCATAGGTGCCTATGAAGACCAGGGGTGCTCCAGTTCCAGTCTCCTAGCAGGTAAGTACCTGCATCCTCGGGGAGCAGACCAGGGGGGTTTTGTAGAGCATTGGGGGGGTCACAAACAGGCACACAAAATGCACCCTCAGCGGCACAAGGGCAGACGGGTGCAGTGTGTGAAGTAGGTGTCCGGTCTTAGGTAGAAATCAAAGGAGAGACCCGGGGGTCACTCTGGCGATGCAGGAAGGGCACAGGGGGGCTTCTCAGGCCAGTCACCGACTGGGCAAGGATGAGGGCACCTGCTGGTCACTCCTGCACTGGTAGTTGGTTTCTCTCTGGCCTGGGGGCTGCGAGTGCAGTGCTTCTTCCAGGCGTCAGGTTCCTTTGTTACCGGGCAGTCGCGGTCGGGGGAGCCTCTGGATCCTCTCTGCAGGCGGCACTGTGGGGGGTGCAGGGAGGTTGTCTCAGGGTGTCCACCCCCGTTGGAGTCACCTGGGGGTGCTCTCTGCAGTGTTGGTTCTTCTAGACACGAGCCGGGGGCGTCTGGTACAGAGTGTTGGGGACTCACTCTTCCAGAGTGAGGCTGGAGTCCCTTTAAAGATGGTTTGGACAGAGCTGCTGTCCACTGGAGTTTCTTGGTCCTTTGGGTGCAGGTCAGTCCTCTGAGCCCTCAGAGGTTGCTGGTCCCGCTGGTTGCGTCGCTGTGCAGGTTCTTCGAGACTGGAGACAGGCCGGTAGGGCTGGGGCAAAGTCAGTTGTCTCTGTCGTCTCTGCGGGGCTTTCAGGTCAGCAGTCCTTCTTCTTGCTTCAGGTCACCAGGAATCTAGTTTCTTGGGGGCACATCCCTAATCTTATTGGAGGGGAATCCTCCAAAACAAGATGGAGGATTTCCTAAGTCAGGGGTCACCTCAGCTAAGGACACTTTAGGGGCTGTCCTGACTGGTGGGT
The DNA here is from genome assembly GCF_031143425.1 of Pleurodeles waltl. Lineage (NCBI taxonomy): Eukaryota > Metazoa > Chordata > Amphibia > Caudata > Salamandridae > Pleurodeles > Pleurodeles waltl. Next base: position 681,810,758 of record NC_090451.1, on the reverse strand, counting down.
GACTCCTTGTTTTTCTCATTATCTCCTCCGGACGTTCCGCCAAAAGTGGGATATTGATGCTGATTTGACTGAGAGTGTTCTGGGATCCTGCTAACCAGGCCCCAGCACTAGTGTTCTTTCTAAAAATATCCAATTGTTTTCACAATTGGCACACAGATAAGTCCCATGTAAAAGGTACCAGTTGTCACGGTTTCGGGCGGGTCTGATCAGGACTTTGGTTGGGACACCCCTTGAGGTCACCAAATATCCTAAAGAGGTAGTACACTGGGGCAGAGGAGCAGCTAAAGGCATACACGGAATGGACAGCTACGGATAGGCACAGGAAACAGGAAAGTAAAAGCAGAGCAACCCTTGTGTGAACAAACAGGAAACGGATTACCAGTGGACAAACACGCTGGGGTTGTACACAGAGTAAGGCGCAGAACCTCCCACAGTGACAGGGAATCTCAATGCCTCTGTGCAGTTTGCTCTTACAGATAGTCACCCTGCCAGCCCCATAGAAAGGAGGCAGCAGAAGTGATTCTGTCTCTGGACCCTAGAGAACAAACAAGGATAGTACTTACATACACAGGACACGCTCTTGTGGGTCCAGCTGGAAACACAGTGGCGATTCCTGAGAAAACAGCAATAGCACACTGTCACTGTTAGGCACGAAATACAACGTATAACACTGGACAAGGATGGGGCTGGAATTGCCTCCTGGAAACCAGGAGCCAACCCCAGTACACAGGAGGACACGTATACACTGGTGAAGACTGATAGAACCCTTACCAGACACAAAGAACCAAGAAGAAACAGAAGGGAACAAACAAAGAGGCAGAGGCAAGAACTAGGAACAGGCTCAGGCTGAAGCAAAGGCGGGTCTAGGACTTGAAAACAGGGCGCAAACTTCTGTCTGGGACAGACAGAGACAGGACTGGGAAACTGAGAACAGGCTCTGGCTGGAACAGGCAAGGACAGGACTGGAATACAGGGAGTAGGAAATGAGCAGTAAACAGGACTGGGAAACAGAGAGAAGGTTCAGGCTGAAACAAGGCAGGAGCAGGGCAGAGAAACAGGGAGCAGGCTTTGGAAGAAACAAACAGGTACAAGGCTAAGAAATAGGGAGCAGACTCTGGCTGGAACAATCAGGAGCAGGGCAGAGAAACAGGAAACAGGATCAGGCTGGAACAGAACAGGAACAAAACGAGAACACCATCCGACAAGGGGTCTGTAACACAAAGGAATTGAAGTCCGATGCACGACGGGGAGCTTGAGGGAATGGCTGCTTATAAGCAGTTCCAAGCTGGGCTGCACAGGAGAGGTTTCAGGTGTGTGTGGTTTCGGACACTTGCAAGTCCTGGAGGAGAGGATCCAGTGAAAAGGAGCAACTGGACTTCTCCCATTGAAAACAATGGGAAACAGAATCCGGGTTTTCCTGACTACCAAGCTGTGCATTATGGGATTTGCAGTCCCAAGAAGCAAATGTAGTCCTACACAAGTGTACCATGGAGAAAAGAGAAACAAACAGGAGTCAGCAAGGGACTCTAGATAGGTGTTCAAGGTGATTCCCAGGCTTCCGACAGTCCTCTTACAGCGCCCCCTGGAAATGGGACGACAGAGTCGTAACACCAGTGGTACTAAGGACCCTGTGACCAGGGAGGTTGTGCCACCTTAAGGGACCCCCTCACCTAACACATGCACACTTCCATTGCAGATTGTATGTGTTGGTGGGGAGAAAAAGGCAAAGTCGACATGGCATCCTCCTCAGGGTGCCCTGCCCACAAAATACTGCCTGTGGCACAGGTAAGTCACCACTCTAGCAGGCCTTACAGCCCTAAGGCAGGGTGCTCTATACCACAGGTGAGAGCATAGCTGCATGAGAAATATGCCCCTACAGTGTCTAAGTCCATTCTTAGACATTGGTAGTGCAGTGTGGCCATATTAGGTATATGGTCTGGGAGTTTGTCAAAACGAACTCCACAGTTCCATAATGGCTACACTGAATACTGGGAAGTTTGTCATCAAACTTTTCAGCACAATAAACCCCCACCGATTCCAGTGTTAGATTTATTAAAAAATGCACACAGAGGGCCTCTTAGAGATGCCTCCTGTATTTTACCCAATCCTCTAGTGAGGGCCTTTGTGCTCTCTGAGGCCAGAAACAAAGCCTGCTCTGGGCGGAGGTGCTTCACACCTCCCCCCTGCAGGAACTTCAACACCTAGTGGTGAGCCTCAAAGGCTGAGGCCTCATGTTAACAGTGCCCCAGGTCACTCAAGCTAGTGGAGATGCCCGTCCCCCCCGGAAAAAGCCCCGACTTTGGGCGGCCAGTTCATCGGAAAACTTAAGAAATCAGTCAGTGTTTATAAAGCGCAGCTACTCTCCCACAAGGGTCCAAATGTGCTGGGGGGGTGGATATGTAGCATCCACCGGTGAGGTGGGTCTTAAAAAAGTCAAGTCATCAATTCCTTCGTGAAGTTGAGGAGGGGGGTGGTTTGTCTGATGTGAAGTGGAACCTTGTTCCAGGTGGTGGCTTCGAGGTAGGAAAAGGAGCGTCCCCCTGTTCTGGTTTTCCTGATGCAGGGTACTTTGGCGAGAGAAAGCTGGGCTGAGTGTAGGGGCCTGCGGGGTGCATGGAAGTTGAGTCGCTTGTTCAGGTAAGGTGGTCCCGTGTTGTGGAGGGCTTCGTGTGTGTGGGTGAGGATCTTGAAGGTGATTCTTTTCTATATGGGAAGCCAGTGTAGTTTGCAAAGGTGTTGCAAGATGTGGTAGTGTTGAGGCAGGTTGAGGACAAGTCTGGCGGCGGCGTTCTGGATGTTCTGTAGTTTACGGGTGAGATTCTTGTTGATTCCAGCGTAGAGTGCATTGCTGTAGTCCAGTCTGCTGGTGATGAGGACATGTGACGGTCTTTCTTTGTTCGAGGGGGATCCATTTGAAAGTCTTGCGTAGGAGGCATAGGGTGCGAAAGCAGGTGGAGGTGACTGAGTTGATTTGATGGTTCATGTTGTGTTTGGAGTCCAGGGTGATTCTGAGGTTGCGGGCTTGGTTGGTGGGGGCGGGTTTCCGAGGGTGGCTGGCCACAAGGAGGCGTTCCACGCATTGGGTTGAGGGCACATGATTAGTACTTCTGTCGTGTTCGTGTTGAGTTGAAGGCAGCTGTTTCTCATCCAGTTGGTGATTGCCTCCATGCCTTCGCAGAAGTTGTGCGTGGCTGTGTTGGGTTCGTTAGATAGGGAGAGGATGAGTTGGGTGTCATCGGTGTAGGAGACGATGTTGATTCCGTAGCTTCTGACAATGGCATCCAGTGGGGCCATGTAGGCGTTGAACACCTTGGGGCTGATGGAGGATCCCTGGGGAACTCCCCAGGTTGTAGTTGTGGGGCTCGCGAGGAAGGGAGCTAGTCTCACTCGTTGAGTTCTGCCGGAAACGAAGGATTGGATCCAGACGAGGGCCTTGTCTCTGATGCCGGCTTCATGAAGTCTGTATTTGAGGGTGTGGTGGGAGACTGTGTCGAAGGCTGGCGAGAGGTCTAGCAGGATGAGTGCCGCTGCCTCTCCCTTGTCCAGCAGGGAGCGGATGTCATCTGTTGCGGCCAGGAGGGCTGTTTCGGTGCTGTGGTTTTTCCTGAATCTGGATTGGGTGATGTCGAGGATGTTGTGGTCTTCGATAAAAGTGGCGAGTTGACTGTCGACGGCTTTTTCGATGACTTTCACACAAAATCGGAGTAGGGAGATGGGCCTGAAGTTTTTGAGGTCGGTGGGGTGTGCTGAGGGTTTTTTGAGGGGATTGATCTCAGTGTGTTTCCAGTCATCGGAGAAGGAGGCGGCAGCTAGAGAGAGTTTGATAGTGAGGCGGAGCTTGGGGGGGGATGGTGTCTGCGGCTCTGTTGAGGTTGTGGTGGGGGTATGGGTATTTGGAGGCTCCAGAGTGTATGAACTTCATTGTTTTCAGTGTGTCTTCGCTGGTGGTGGTGGGGGGTCCAGTTGGTGATTGTTGGTTTGTCGGTGTCAGGTTTTGGTGGAAGGGGTTCTGCACGTAGGCTGTCCTCGCTGAAACTGTCGTAGATGGTCTTGATTTTGTGGTGGAAGCAGGTGTTGAGTCTGTCGCAGAGGTCTTGAGAGGGTGGGATGTCCGTTGTTTTGCTGTTGGGTTGGGCAAACTCCTTGATGATGCTGAAGAGTTCCTTGCTGTTGTGTGCATGTGAGGAGATTCTCTTCTAGCTTTCTTTCTGGTGCTCCTGATGAGTTGGTGGTGTGCAGTGGTGGCAGCTCTGAAGTTGCTTTGGGCTTCTGTGGATTTGGTGTTTCTCCAGATTTTCTCGAGGCAATGACAGGTGAGTCTGGATTCTCAGAGTTCAGGGGTGAACCAGCTGGCTTTCTTGGCGTAAGGAGAAGGAGTGACCACTTCAGCTGAGACCAACCCTAAGGTGTCCAGAGCTGAAGTGACCCCCTCCCTGCAAAATCCTCCATCTTGTTTTGGAGGACAATGACCAATAGGGATAGGAAAGTGCCCCCTCCCCAAAGGGAGTGGATACACAGAGGGTGTAGCCACCCTCAGGAACAGTAGCCATTGGCTACTGCCCTCTGATCCCCAACATGCCCCTAAATCCAGGATATAAGGGCTTCCCTGAACCCAGCTCACCAGATTCCTGGTGACCTACAAGAAGAGGAAGGACTGCTAAGCTGAAACTCTCAGCAGAGAAGAAGCAAGACAACAACTGCTTTGGCCCCAGCCCTACCGGCCTGTCTCCTGCTTCAAAGAACCTGCAAAAGACCAGCGACGCGTCCAGCCGGATCAGAAACCTTTGCCAACTCCAGAGGACTGCCCTGCACCCAAAAGGACCAAGAACTCCCGAGGACAGCAGCTCCATCTAAGAAAACCTACAACCAAGGACTCCCACCTCACTCCAGATGCGTGTCTTGACCCCTGTGCACCCGACACCCACGGCCCATGTCCAGGAGGTCCATCGAGCAAGAGACGGTCCCCAGGCGACTGTGATCAAGTGCCCACTCTGGGTTGACCTCTCCACCTTTCCATGACAATGTCAGCAGAGGTAATCCTGAGGACCCCCCTGACCATGAAACTTCGGATGAAGATATGCGACGCTTTGGAACACACTGCACCTGCAACCCCCAGGCCTTGGAGAAACCGACCCCTGGTGCCTTAACTTCCAGCAGGTGGCCCTCCTCCTTGTCTGACCAGTGGTGTGCCTGAGACAACCCCCTGGACCTCTCCTGCAGCCTCTGAGTGATCCTCAGGGTCTGCTCATAGACCAGCATTGAAAACCCGGTGTCCTGTTTGTACCCTGCATCCGGCTGCCCCTGTGCCGCTGAGGGTGTGTGTTTGGTGCTCACTTGTGTCCCCTTCAGTGCTCTGCTATTCCCCCTGGTCTGCCCTCCGAGTCGGGGGTACAGACCGGATTCTGAGTACCCCTGTCCCCTTTGGAGCCCACGTTAAATTTGCTCATCTTTAACCTCTGCATCCGACCGGCCCTGTGTTGCTGGTGGTGGATGTTTAGGGTTAACTTGAACCCCAACAGGTGGACTTCCTAAAACCCGGAGACTGAAACTGTAAGTGTTGTACTTACCTGTAAAACGATCTAACATTTCTTCCCCCAAAGAACTGTTCTGAAAATTGTACTGTGTCCATTTTTACTACAGATTATTGCCAATAGTTCAAAAACTGTACTACTTACCTATTCCAAAAAAAAGTACTGTTGACACCTGTGTGAAATACAAAACCTTTAAAGTCCTTACCTGCAACTTTAATCTTGCCGTTCTAAAAATAATTTAAGAAAATATATTTTTCTATATAAAAACTTATTGGCCTTGTAAGTGCCTTACTTACCTGAAAAATTAACCAATACCTACCTCCCCCAGGAATTGTTGATTTTTGCACTGTGCCCACTTTTAAAATAGCTTATTGACATTTTAACTAAAACTGTGTATGTTAGTGCTCTAATTCAAAGTTCCTTACTTACCTGTGTGAAGTACCTTACAATGTATGTACTTACCTAAATTCTGAATCTTGTGGTGCTAAAATAAATTAAGAAAATAATATTTTTCTATATAAAAACCTATTGGCCTGGAGTTAAGTCATTGAGTGTGTGTTCTCATTTATTGCTTGTGTGTGTACAACAAATGCTTTGCACTGCTCTCTGATAATCCTAACTGCTCAACCACACTACCCCAAAATACAGCATTAGTATTATCTACTTTAGCCACTGTTAAGCCTCTAGGGAAGCCCTGGACTCTGTGCACACTATGGGGGTCATTCTGACCCTGGCGGCCGGTGGCCGCCAGGGCCACCGACCACGGGAGCACCGCCAACAGGCTGGCGGTGCTCCCACGAGCATTCTGACCGCGGCGGTTCAGCCGCGGTCAGAAGCGGCAAGTCGGCGGGCTCCCGCCGACTTACCGCTGCTCGGGGGAATCCTTCATGGCGGCGGAGCGCGCTCCGCCGCCATGAGGATTCTGACCCCCCCTACCGCCATCCTGTTCATGGCGGGAAAGCCGCCATGAACAGGATGGCGGTAGGGGGGGTCACGGGGCCCCTGGGGGCCCCTGCCGTGCCCATGCCAATGGCATGGGCACGGCAGGGGCCCCCGTAAGAGGGCCCCGCAAAGTATTTCAGTGTCTGCCTTGCAGACACTGAAATACGCGACGGGTGCCACTGCACCCGTCGCACCTTCCCACTCCGCCGGCTCGATTACGAGCCGGCATCCTCGTGGGAAGGGAGTTTTTCCCTGGGCTGGCGGGCGGTCTTTTGGAGACCGCCCGCCAGCCCAGGGAAAAACTCATAATACCCTCCGCGGTCTTCTGACCGCGGCGGTATAATGGGGGCGGAATTCTGGCGGGCGGCCTCCGCCGCCCGCCAGAATCAGAATCACCCCCTATATCTCACTTTGATATAGTATATACAGAGCCAGCTCCCTACACCAGAGAAACAAAGTTGCAGAAGAGTCTGCTTCCAAGTTAGCAGCTATGTTGGTTCCTGGAAGGTCCAGACCCAGTTCCAGTAGCCAGAAGTCGAAGTGGAGGTTGCAGAGGAGTCCTGCTGTAATCTTGCAAGCTGAATCTGAGGACCCACCCCAGAGGAAGACCCTGTGTAGCCCAAAGAGGGGGCTTGGTCACCTATCCAGGTAACTACCTATCAGATAGTGCCTCTGACTTCACCTGCCTGGCCTAACTATAACGTTCCTGTAATCTTTTTTTTTTGTGTGAATATATATGTATATATTTACTCCAGTAATGGAACTTTCATATGCTTGAATCATGTTGTAGAGATGGGAGTCCCTGGTACTTTTTATAAAGTAGTAGTGAGATAGCTTAAACCTAAAGGCCCAAGGCCTCTCAGTTTAGTATTCTGTCAGAGTCATTTTGAGAAAAAGGAGCAAACTTAAGAATCCACCAGTCAGGCGACACCACCCTTTAGAACCTTCTTGAGAAAATCTCCAGTCCCTCAGATTTTCTACTACACGTCGTGCTAGGGAGTCTCCACAGAGCTCTGTTTTGCTATTCACTGTTTTTTGGGTATCAAAAATAACTGAACTCTTATCAACTGACTTCTACTTACAAAGGTTGTCACCATGTCTGACAAGGAAAGAAAGGGTTTATTCAGATCCTGTAAAACCTGTGGTAAGAAAAGGTTGCAGTCTGAAGACCCACACCAGAATTGAATTTACTGCCTTTATCCGGACCATTCTGCAAAAGATTGTGCGGTATATTGTACCTTTTCCTCAAAAACCTTAAAGGACAGGGAAGGGAGGTTATTAATATGGCTGCAAAAACTTAAGTCAATAGATCATCCAGTTTCTGACTCTGTCAGGGAGGACTCTTCTACCTCTTCAGAAAAATCTCAGAAAAGAGCGAGGTCACCTCAGTCAAGGTCCTCCTCAGAGCAGCCAAGAAAGGCCCAGGGTCTTACAAAGGCCATAGCCCTTCTTCATCTCTTCATAAACACTCTGCTAACGTGAAAAGAGAACATACTAGCAGTTCAGAAAGGGCTACCTCCTACACCTCCTATTAAGGTGTCTAATACTTTTAAGGAGCCTTCCTATGTTCCACCAGTCAACAGACCATCTATAAGATCCCCACTGTCGATGACAACATCTTCGTCGACACTAATGTTGAGATCTTTTCACTGTGGACGACAGCTTCATCGTCGATTCCAGCGACGACCCTACGGCCACCACCAACTAGTTATCCACCATTGACGAGGACATCGTCATCAACAAAGATTTACACTACATAGTCATCTTCTTCATTGCTGTCATCTCCAACGACGACCTCGCCGACGGTGGCCTCATACACGAAGTTGTCAACTGTACAAATATTGTCTAAATCGTCGATGACGAAAATACCAGTGGCGAGTGCACCTTTTACACTGTCGGCGACGTCATCTACAACACAGTTGATGATCCCATTGATGGTCCTGTCGACGAGCGAAAAGTTGCAAAAAACTCAGAAAACCCAGAGAATTGACCCAGAGCATAGATCTCCAAAGCAGCATCTTTGATACCAGCTCATCTGCTGGAGGGGGATGATGAATCCGATGATGAGTGACCATTCAGAACAGCTCATAGTACCTCACAATTGAATGTAAAATATCAAGAAGATGACAACGAATACTGTGAGGAATATGATCCACAGAATTATTCAGCACAAGAACAATCGCACCAGGAGGTGTTCTGTATGCCAAGTACCTTAATAACAGATTTGCAGGACATGTTGGCGGACTATAGAATGCGGTTTCCACCCACAGAGGAGGCAGCGCCTCAGTCAGTAACATCAATAACGTCGCCAATGCCTCAGGTAGCCACCCTGCTTCAGAGGCCCACAACTCTACCATTGGCTAATGTTTTCACACCTAATATCACCCTTTTACAGGACAAGGACATCTCTGAAGGAGAAAAAGGGGAAGGTGGGCTCCATGACAACCAGTCGGAATGAGATGATTATATAACTGCAACTCCATCATCTCCTTCACCTTTGAAAGTAGACTCACATCCAGAGGACTTTGGAGGATTTCATAATCTTAAGGAAAGAGCTGCCAAACGATTTGCACTTCTATGCCAGCCAAGCAAACAGATCGCTTTCTCTATGACTTCAAGGAGCCAGTCCAAAAGTCGGTATGCTGCATGCCAGTGGTCAGTTACATATGGGAAGAGGGTTTAAAGGCCATGCAAAACCCAGCGACAGTCACAGCAGTGCTTCCACGTCTGGATAAAAAACATCCAGACTCAGTGATAGCACAAGCAGCTTAAAGGAGGTCCAAAAATCCCTTCACACCAATATCTGCGCCTCCGTATAAGGAAGAAAGACTGTTAGACAATATTGGTAAAAGATTCACTTTAATGTCAAGTCTAACAGTAAGAGCTTCTACCTCTCTAGAGGTTCTAGCGAGATACGACAGGCAGCTAGGGGCTGACATCGCCAAGTATATCGAACAGCTGTCAGAGGATGCTTAGCTAGAGGCTAGGAAAATATTACAAGAAGGGGAACGCACCTCTGCAAAAATAATTGACTTTGTGATGGACATAGCCACCACTGCATTCCGTCAACTGGCAGGGTCTGCAATCCTTAGGAAACCAGGTTGGCTGAAGGCCACGCTATTTTGCCCAGAGGTGCAAAAAAAAATACTGAACCTTCTGTTTGATGGGCAAGCGCACTTTGGAAAGCATGTTTGGAAAGCTCTTAAGTCAATAAAAACGGATGCAGAGACTACTAAATCCATAGGTACGCTACAGTTTCAGAAGTATTCCTTTCATAGTATGAGAGGATGTGGAATGCTTTTGTATAGGAGAGACTATCAATAGTACTGAGATCCATCGTACTCATCCACCCCCCCAGCAATTTCCGCAACAATATTCCCAGAGACAACCACCACAAGCAGCCTACAAAAGAGGTATCTCTAGAGGATGACCAGCTCATCAAGCAAAAGACTCATCTCGCAGACTAGGATCCATCCAAGGATCCGGCTACCCCCAAACAAGCGCCTTTCAAACAAGGAGGCAAAATCTAATTTCTCCAGCAGTGGCAATCCATAACATCAGACCAGTGGGGCTTACAACTGGTGCAATGAAAACACATGCTGGAATTTGTCCAAATACATCTTCCCAATCCTCCCACACCAATTCAAGCTGGAGGTCAACAAGATGCTTCTCAAGGGTGCAATAGAGAAGGTTCCACCTTCGCAACGGTGGGGAGGGATTTTACTCCAGATTATTCCTCATTCGCAAGAAATGGACAGCCTGGAGACCGATACTCGATCTTAGAGAGTTAAACACCCATCTGGGAAAACAATCATTCCGCATGATAACTGTCCAGGACGTCCTCCTACGGTTGACCCAGTGAGACTATCTGTCCACCCTAGATCTGAAAGATGCATATTTCCACATCCCAATTCATTCTTCCCACGGACAGTACCTAAGATTCATGGTAGCCGGCAGCCATTACCAATTTCGAGTCCTTCCTTTCGGCCTAAAATCAGCCCCCAGGATATTCACAAAGTGCCTAGCACCTATATCAGCTTTCCTGAGTAGACAAAGGCACCAAGTATTCCCATACTTGGACAATTGGCAGATAAAAGCAAAGACCTTCTCAGCAGCACGGAAGTCAACAAAAAAGTGCATTGCCTTACTCAACAGCCTAGGTCTAACCAAAAACTGGGAAAAGTCCAATCCTCAGCCATCACGTATGATCCTTTCTTAGGGGTAAACCTGAACACCCAATCCAGCATCCTGCCCTCCTATTGAAAAACAGCAAAGGCTTATATCACTGGCAAAGTCAGTTAAAAAAAGAAAATTCATTTCAGTACGCCTTTACAAGTCATTAATGGGGATGATGTTTTCATGCATCCCACTAGTACCATTTTGCAGACTGAAAATGCGCCACCTCTAGGAACAACTAAGCCTGCAATGGATTCAAGCCACAGGAAGCTTCGACTATCGCATCAAGATCACTCCGGCTATGGTCAAAGCTCTGGTGGTCTCAAAAGCATTATCTATCCATTAGCCTCTCTTTCCAACATCGGCCATCTCTATGGTTTATCACCACAGACGCCTTATTAAAAGGTTGGGGAGCTGTAGGAAGCTGGCCTTGTATGTGGTTGGTACATTGCCTGTTTACCAGCTTCTAATAAGCCTGAGACATGTTACCTCTTTAAAAACCTTTCAAAAAGGACTCTGAGATAGAGAAAAGAACAGAGTTGATGTGTTCCAAGAGAAAGGAAAGGTAAGACCTTTGAGTGGTCTTGGGGGGTCAAAAACCCCCTTTACAGAGCCCTCCTCTCTGAAACATCGAGGAAGGTCAAGAGAAAAATGATGTTTATCACCACAGTTAACAGGTAGGATAAAAGAAATCCCTGTCTGTTCTCCGTTGGCATCAGGATCGATGTCAAGGGTACCACTCCGATCGCCATCGATACAACTGACGTTGGAGAAGCCACCATTGAGGCATGGTCAGTCGACGTCAAGGCAAGCTAGATCATTGCCGGCAGGTTTACCATCAACTAATCCGATGCCACACGAGAGTTCAACTGCACAAGATTTGACGTGAAGACCTAGCCCCCTTTGCTCGACTTTGGCACTGCCTATGGAGGGTTAGGTATTGATGTCAAGAGACTCATCGTCAAGCATATAAACATCAGGTCAGCTATGACGTCAGCAGTGCAGACACAGATCGATTTAACTTCCAAGATTTTCAATGTCGAGAAGTAGATTTCTTTCCTCAGAGATCGTATCCATACATGAAGAGACAGCTCCAGGGGCAGCTAAGTCTCTAATATGATCTCCACATCTACCATGATGACATCTGTCTCTGGGTTCGGACTATTCACAAACCTATTCACCATCCAGACATACACCAACGCCTGAGCGTACACCATCACCTGTCCCTAGGACTCCACGCAGATCTAGGATTCCACACAGGCAGAGATCACCAAGTAAAGGAGCGCAATCACACAGATCACCATCTACGCATTGAAGATCTCAGTCCAGATCAGGTCACTACAACCGCTGCAGGCATAGATCACCCTCTTGGTCTTCAACTTCTCGTTGATCCATAAGGGAGAACTCACAACCACTGTCTGACTCCCCTCCAGCTAGAGTCTCCCCTGTGGATGACTTAAATTCATTCAATGATGTGCTGATTGGAGGAGCGACAAAGTTAAACATAGACATAGCAACACCTGTGTCAACATCATCTGTGATTTTTGAAACACTCCATCACAAGTCTTCCATCAGACCACTACTTCCTCTTTGCCTGGCCTTCTTGAACCTGCCATTCAGCCTTTTCTCACTCCAGTGTCTGTTTGAGCTGTACCTGTCTTCTATTGCTTCTTTTTGAAGCAACATGTCTGCTTCTTTTTGCAATAAGACTTGCAGACAATAGAATGTTGCTTTCGGTGGTACTACTGGTGAAGGAGATTTGAACCTGAGTGAGTAACCATTTTGAACAATGTTCAAAACCCATTTGTCATTTGTTATAGTGTGCCACACTTTTAGGTGCTTGGCAATGCTTCTCCCACCAGAGTGGGAGACAGAGAAGAGGGAAGCCACAATTCATTGCTTTGTATGTCCCTTGGACGAGGAAGCGTCCAGTCGGGAAACACTCCTTCCTCTTCCTGCATGCACGCAGAATAAGCAAAATTCAGGCTCTCTGCATAAAAAGAGCCTTACACAGTGTTCCATGAGAATAGGGTAATAATGAGAACCCATCCTAGTTTCCTTCCTAAGGTGGTTTCTGATTCCCATATTAACCAGACTATCTCACTCCCTACGTTTTTCCCCAAACCATCCACACCAGCAGAAAGAGCTCTGCACTCTTCAGAACAGGGATGGCTGCTTCCTAGCAAAGTATCTCCAGATGGATAGTTTCCTGCATCATATTTGCCTACCAGTTAGATAATAAGAAAATTGATTACCAGGCCCAAAGCCCATTCTAACTGGGGCAAAGCAGCAACAATAACTCTTCAGAAAAATGTCCCCATCTACGAAATCTGCAAAGCTGCGACTTGGAGATTGGTACATACTTTCACAAGACATTACTGTCTTGATTCAGATACTGGAGCAGACACCCAAGTAGGACAGGCCTCATTGCAAACTTTGTTTAATTAAAGAGGTCAACTGAAAAATTACAAAGTGCCATTGTAGATTTACCTTAATGGAACATCCTGGTATGTACAGCCGACTTCCAGCTACCTCTCTGATCAATCATTATGCCTAAGTATGCGAAGGCTTTAGTAAACTGAATACGGGTGCCTTCAACAGATGGATTACTAAATTTTATAGGTCTTTTGCAACACTTCATGACAAAAGTTTTCCCCTTTTTAATAGAAAGTCCCAGGTTACGCATGTAATTCGCAAATGCACTCAGCAAACACTGGAGGCCAGTGGGGGTGCAGGCCATTAGTACAGTGTCATTCGCGTAGAGAAGGGCCATAATAGTTTGACGCCCAACAAAAGGGACATCAATATACTGCTTAGTCACAGCCTGACCTAAGTTATTATATATATATAGGGTAAATAAGAAGGGTGCTAAAACGTATCCTTGCCTGACACCCTTCTCTATGCAAAACTCACGCAAGCAATCTCCCTTAATCCCGTATTTTACCATGGCTGTGTTGTCTACATAAAAATGCCTTAGGAAATCAACCAAAGGGGAGTCCGCTCCAGTTCCCGTCATTATGCGCCATCATTCACGCAGCCAAAAGCAGAAGATAAGTTGACAAAGGCCAAATAAAGATTGCTGTTTTTAATCTGTGTATATTTCCATACAATAAGGGCCAGATTTAAACCCTGTTCAGCCGTACCAATACCGGGTTGCAAGCCATACTGGAGCTGAGATAAAATCCCCTGTGACTCAGCCCAATCCTCTAGTCTGTTCAATAACCTGCCCCACAACCTTCAGCAGAGAATCCAATAAGGATGTTGGGCGATAACAGGTGAGATTAAGACTGTCACCCTTTTTATAAACTGGGACTATGAGGGATTCGGAACAGATAGTTAAGAACCCAGAGTTGTTGCATGCTTGCATCACTAGGGACAACAACGGAGCCCACAGGGGGATATTGGCCTTGTATTGATCTACTGGGATGAAGTCAGGACCGGGGACTTTTCCAGTTTTATTAGATTCTAGAGCTAATGCAACTTCCTCCACTGTAAAATAGAATTTCGCTTAAACTCGAGGGTGGTTTACGAGGGAAAGACTTGTCCATAGCCAACTAGGGTGATGTCCCCCAGGATACTTATGAATACCTGAAAAGAAGTCAACATATTCGGATTCCTTAATGGCAATCTCCAACATAGGGGAATCATCGACTTTCAAAAAGGGATATTTACTGATTGCCAGAATGCCCTATTCTCTCCTGTCAGTCTAGCTTCAGAGAGTGACACCCAGGCCTCATCTTGCAAATTTCTCTTTCTCCAGGCCAAAGCATTCTTACAGTCTTTTCTAAGGGTCTGTACCTCGGCTCTGCCCTAAGCACCTTTTGCAGGGCCAATTTTAACCTCTTGTGAGCCTGTGAGCACAACGAGTCTAACAAGCCACCTTTTTTCACAGAATAATTTTTAGTATGCCCAGATAAGCCACTTTTAACTACCTCTCATCTAAACAGATAAAGAATGCATCTCTGTGGGAAGCCATCCGGTGTTTTAAGAATTTATCGGAGTCAGTCTTGGTCCACCAAAGGTTACAGCTCCTGGTACCGGTGGTTTCAATATTATCCACAATATGCGGTTTACAACTATAAAATGTCATTGTCACCACACACTACAAGGAAACTCTGGGGATAATGGTCACTCATGGCAATCTCATGAGTGACAAACTCTTGTTTCATCCCGGAATAATGCAACGGAAATAGTGCGTAGTCTATAACAGTGTTAGCCCACCTACCATTAAAGGTGCTAGCAAAAGGGATAGATGAAGGACAAAGTTCATTACAGAAACCCAGATTGTACTGAGATAAAAAATCATTAAGGAGGTCGCCATATCCAGAGTGAGTAAAATGTGATAATGCCCCATCATCGTAATTAGGAAACCCACAGATTTTAGCCAATTGAGATTGACACAAATTAACGTTGAAATTACCACTGCACAGAATTATCAAGTCCACATTAGGTCTCTTGAGCAATGTCATAAGTTCCAATCTAATTGCTTGAGTGTGCTGAATATACTTCCATTATAACTAAGTTATTATAAAAGTTTACCACTGCCAGAAGTGCGGCCGACAACTTGGCAGTGATAATCTGAAAGCACACATTAGATGTAGTCAAGCAGACCTCAGTAAGAGGGTTACTAATGACAGCGTAGGTACAAAGGCCCCCTTTTGCTCTTCCAAAAGTGGATGGGAGGGCTGGGGTATGAAATGTTATAACCGTTTAAATGTACAGGGTCCACTTGCCAGATCTCTTCGAAGCACAATAGTTGAAATCCTTCAATAAGTTCAAGCTATTCAGTTATCTGTAGTTTGCTTTTTAAGGGGTTATCTTGATCCCTCAACGGTGGGCTACCTGTGCCCTGGAGATTGAACCTCTAAGCTTGTTACTAACATCAAAAACTGTACTTTACTTACCTCCCCCAGGAACTGTTGAAAATTGCAGTGTCCACTTTTGAAATAGCTTTGCCATTTTAAAGAAAACTGTGTACATTGTTGATTCCATTCAAAGTTCTGAGTATTTCTATGCAGAGTACCTTTCATTTAATGTACTTACCTGCTAAATGAATCTTGTGGTTCTAGAAATAAATTAACAAAAGAATATTTTTCTACATAAAAACTATTGGCCTGGAGTTAAGTCATTGAGGCCCTCATTATGTCCCTGGCGGACGGCGGTATTTTGGAGAAAGGTACTGCCAACAGGATGGCGGTACCTTTCCCCAAAATATGACATTGGCGGTTTGGCTCAAGCTGAACCGCCAATGTACCACTCTGTCCGCAAGGGCGGTAGTAGCCGCTGGGCTGGAGACTCCGGTCTCCAGCCAGGCGGCCGTCACTGTCCCACCTGCGAGATTATGACCCTGCCTACCGCCATGGTTTTCGTGGCAATCTTACCAGCACAAAAACCATGGCGGTAGGCACTATCAGTGCCAGAGAATTCCTTCCCTAACACTGGTAGGGGTCTCCCCTGGTGTTAATATGGTGGTAATACCGCCAACAGGCCGGCGGTAATTACCACCAAATTATGACCATGGCGGTGTTATCTCAGATAGACAGCCAATGTACCACACTGACCGCAAGGGTGGAAACAACAGCCACCATGGGGGTAGGTGTCTACAGCCAGGAGGAAGTCAATGTTCCGCCCACCATATTATGACATTCTAAACTGCCACCTTTTCCCGGGCAGTACCAACAACATCAAAAGCCTGGAGGAAACACTGAACAGAAGGGAAAGGACTCACCATTGGAGACACAGGAAACAACCATGCCACCATGGAGCCCGACCTGCATGTCTTCCCTATGATTCCTACGTGCTGCTTCACCACGAACATCAACGCAGGCGATGACGATGGTGAGTACATATGCCTAGCACACAAGGGAGGGAGGGAGGAAAAAGAGAGTAACGCACACACGCCACCCCCCACCCCCACCCAAAATCATACACACAATCAGCTGCATCACAAAAACATTTGTACCCCGTACCTCGGATGAATAATGCAAGGACAAAACGATTTTGAGAAAGTGAATGTAACGGGATCAACACATCAAGATAAATAAGTGAGGCAAGACTAGAGATAAATACATATGTACACAAAAAGGGACACAGCCCAGTCCACAATCTACGAAGTCCACATGGCTACAGGCCATAGTCCAAGGCCAAAAATGGCACCTGCCTCAACACGGAGAGAACACTGCAGTGGCATCTGTTGGTAAATTGGCAGGCACCTCAGGAGGACAGGGGGCACCTCAGCTGGGAGATGGAACACCACTTGCTCTGGAGGGGGCACCATGCTCTGTGCTTGATCCTGGGGAGTGCAAGGCCACAGTCTCACAAGTGGGTGACTTGTCCACTTGTTCTGGAGGGGGAAACATGCCCTGCGTTTGCTTCTGGGGAGTTCAATGCCACAGTCTCACGAGTGGGTGACTTGCCCACTTGCTCTGGAGGGGCAACATGCCCTTTGATCGGTCCTGGGGGTGCAAGGCCACAGTCTCAATGTGGGTGACTTGCCCACTTGCTCTAGAGGGGGCAACATGGCTTGTGCTTGGTCCTGGGGAGTTCAAGGCCACAGTCTCTCGAGTGGGTGTCTCCTACACTGGTTCTGGAGGGGACACCATGCTCTGTGCTCTTGATCCTGGAGAGTGCAAGGTCACAGTCTCTCAGGTGGGTGTCATACCCACTGGATTTGCAGGAGGCAGGCCGCACAGCAGCCCATGAAGGCAGGATTACATACCGTCCGCCTGCGGTGACGGCTGCTCAGTGGTGGTGCTGCTGCTGCTGGTGGGGGGTGGCTCCTGCACATCCCCTGCAACCTAGGACGGCTGCTCACTGGAGGAGGTGGTGGTGCTGCTGCTGGGGGGATGCTCCTGCCCATCCCCTGAGACCTTGCATGGCTATTCACTGGAGCTGGTGGTGCTGCTGGGGGCGGGGGAGGCTCCTGCCTATCCCCTGCATCCTCGGATGGCTGCTCACTGGAGGTGGTGGTGGTAATGGTGCTTGGGGGGGAGGCTCCTGCCCATCCCCTGCAACCTCGGCATCTGCACAACCATGGTTGGTGGTGGGGGCTCCTTCACAGTTCCTGCCCCAGGCCCCTTGCTCTTTCTGCCTGCTGGTGCAGGCTCCTTTCCCTTCTTGGCAGCAGCTTGGGAAGGCTCCTTTCCTTTCTTGGCAGCAGCTTGGGCAGGCTCCTTTCCCTTCTTGGCAGCAGCTTGGGCAGGCTCCTTTCTCTTCTTGGAAGCAGCTTGGGCAGGCTCCTTTCCCTTTTTGGCAGCAGCTTGGGCAGGCTCCTTTCCCTTCTTGGCAGCAGGTTGGGCAGGCTCCTTCACCCTCAGGGCATGTGCCCTGGATCCTTTTCTACCACAAGTGGATATGGTGACGACTGGGCCCGTGGACTGGGTGGCTGAGGTGCTTGGCTGGGTTCTTCCCATCCTGGCCAGACGTGCAGAATAGGGGGGCAGGTAGGGAAGAGGTCAGTGGGGGATAGCAATCGTTTTTTAGGGACACTGGGGCAGGAAGAGGGTGAAGGTTTGGGAGTAGAGGAAGAGGGAGTGGTTTTTGGAGGTGCCTGGTGATTTTGGGTGCAGGTGCATGGGCTGGATGCTGTTGGGAGGTGGATGGCTGTTGGGTGTCTGAGTGCTTGTGTTTGTGTACCTTGGGGGAGGGGGACAGCCACAGTGGGAGAGGACACAGGGGACGTGTGCATGGCTGTTGTGGAGGTGTCTGCCAGTGAGGTGTGTATTCTGCTTGGTGTGGTGGTGATGCTGGTAGTAGATAATGATGTACATGCAGGTGCGAGTGTGGACGGAACTGGGTTGGAGGTGGAGGAGAAGGAGGGGGAGACAGTGGAAATTGTGGATGTTAGTATGTCTGCATCTGGATGATGTTTGTGTGAGACCTGTGGGATGAAGTGTGGTGCTTGTGTTTGCCTGAACCACTCTTGTGAGTTGTCTTGTGTGCAAGCTCGTGTGCCTGTGTGCTTGGGATGGGTTGGGGGTTGTGGAGAATGGGACTGGGAAGTGGAAGTTGGAGGGGGGGTAGAAACAGGGACAATGGCTGCCATCAGAGAGAAGGCCAGAGCCTGAATCGATCTCTGTTGAGCCACCAATCCAGTGTGAATGCATTAGTCTGTTGCATCTGGGCTGCCAGGCCCTGGATGGCATTCACAATGGTTGACTGCCCTACAAAGATGGATCTCAGTAGGTCAACAGCCTCCTCACTCAGGGCAGCAGGGCTCACTTGGACAGGGCCTGAGGTGCCTGGGGCGAAGGAGATGCCCACCCTCCTGGGTGAGCGGGCACAGGCAACTCGATGAGAGGCTGCTGGGAGCGCAGTGCTGGTACGAGGGGGTTGCAGTTGTACCTGTAGCTGGAGTGGTTACAGAGATGTCCGCAACCACCAGGGAGCTTCCATCGGTGGAGGTATCTGTGTCAGAACGGTCCCCTCCAGTCTCCGCCGTGGTGCTCATATTGCCCTCCATCCCACTGGTGCCCTCAATGTCGGTGGACTCTGCCTCCTCAGTCCTGTGGGATGCAGCTCCCTCTGTCGCCAGTGTGTCTGCTCCTCCGCCAGGTGATGCCAATGCACATAAGGACAGGATGTCAAAACAATAAGGGGGGGGAGAGACAAATGATACACTTGGTCAGTGGCTGCACCAACACCACCGTTGGTGTACACAGCATCCTCACACACAGGGAACAGGCCTACACAATATGCCATAGCACTACCAGAGAAAAAGTTAGCTTCCAAGGTATGGGGAGGGGCACACACCTCCAAATGCAGCACACCTGGGACCCACGCAGCCCTGACCAGTAGTGGATGCTTACAAGCTAGGTAGCAGGACTATCCCCTCAGAACCCTAGCCACCAGGGGACCTACGCTGCAATGTCAGGCCTGGCCTAGGGGCACTCACTGACACACAACCCCCATCCGGATACCACCCTGCCATGCATAGGTTGTACTGATGGGCATTGTACTCACCCCCCTTGTGGCTGCTGTGAAGCCTTCAAGCGCTCATCCAGCTCTGGAAAGGGCACCGCCAGTATGCAGGCCATCGGGGGGGTCAGGGTTCGACAGGCACCCCTTCCTCGTTGGGAGGCCATCCCCAGCTGGGCATCCGCCGTCTTCCATGCCCAGTGTCTCACCGTTTCCAACAGTGGGTGCTCCGCCTGCCAAAGACCCCCAGGGTCCGCACATCCTTGGCGATGGCATGCCATACACCCTTCTTTTGATGGGTGCTGACCTGCAGAGGCAATACACACAGGGAAAAACCAGTAGACAACGAGTCCAGTCTGTTACACATATGGCCCACCATACATGTTTCCATTACCATTGGCACACACATAGCCCAGCACACAACCTGTACGCTGCCAAGAGGACTTCCACCCACCCCCCTTACATGAGGCCTTTACACACACCACCCCATGCATTCATGCCACATGCGTCATGCCCACAGTGTACTCACCTGTTGGTCTGGAGGCCCATACAGCAGTCCGTACTGGGGTAGGACCCCATCCGCCAGTCTCTCCAACTCTGCAGAAGTGAAGGCAGGGGCCCTTTCCCCAGTCACACGGGCCATGGTAGGTTTCAGACACAGGTCACAGCAGCACATGCACTGTAGGTCCTCTCCTGTGGATGATCAGGTAGCAAGTGAGGAATCGGATAGAAAATGGCGGTCATGTCCACGGCGGTGCATACCGTCACTGCCAGCACAGATCCCCATTGGCCACTGCACCCCATAGGGCCCATTGTTAACCAATGAGGAGTTGCACGGTGGTTCCCACCCGCCTCCCGCAACGGCACACAACGTCAGCGGAATTACCTCACATCCCCCTGTCCCTACACACAGGACAGGCAGACGCCATTTCAGGGGGGATGGGGGCAGGCCCTGGATATTTGCTGCATCACTGTTGAAAATTAGACATACCATACTAGGCACACTTACCCATTGCAAGTTAACAGCATGCAAAGTTCTGTTGTAGCCCCATTGTTCCGTTTGTGACCTGCTCCTCACTATTTTGCCCCATAGATTGCTACCACTGCAGATGAATAGGAGATGGAGACATACCCCCGTGTACAGATCCCTGGTGTACTTGGCAGCAATGGATGACAGGCACATCATCCTCACCTATAGACTTGACAGGGCCACAATCACAGAGCTGTGTGCCCGATTGGAGCCTGACCTGATATCTGCTATCCGTCACTGCACTGGGATCCCCCCTCTTGTGCAAGTTCTATCAGTGCTCCATTTCCTGGCAACTGGTTCTTTCCAAGTGACTGTGGGCTTGGCAGCAGGAATGTCACAGCCATTGTTCTCAATAGTGCTGACCAGAGTGTTGTCTGCCCTGATTAAACACATGTGCAGCTACATTGTTTTTCCCCAGGTTGAAGATATGGCCACAGTGAAGGCCGAGTTCTATGCAATGGGAAATATCCCCAACATAATAGGGGCGATTGATGGAACACATACTGCATTTGTCCCCCCCATCAAAATGAACAGGTGTTCAGAAATCGTAAGAGTTTCCACTCTATGAATGTATAGATGGTGTGCTTGGCAGACCAGTACATCTCCCACGTCAATGCTAAGTATCCTGGGTTGGTGCATGATGCCTTTATCCTGAGGAATAGCAGAATCCCAAATGTGATGGCCAAACTACAGAGGCACAGGGTGTGGCTAATAGGTGAGCCCTGGTCCCCACCCAGTATATGTTGGTGTATGGGTATGGTGTGGGCCATAAAAGATAGTGTGTGGCTAAATGTCGTCCCTCAGTATTTCAGGTGACTCTGGTTACCCAAACATATCATGGCTGCTGACCCCTGTGAGGAATGCCAGGACAAGGGAAGAAAACGTTATATTGAGGCTCATGGGCGAACCAGAATGATAAAGAAAGGACCTTTGGCCTCCTGAAGGCCAGGTTCCGGTGCCTCCATCTAACAGGTGGATCACTGTGCTACTCATCCAAGAAGGTCTGCCATAATATAGTGGCATTCTGCATGGTGCACAACCTTGCCCTGAGACGCCATGTGCCTTTTCCGCAGGAGTAGGAGGCTGGAGATGCCAGTGTGGCAGAAGTGGACCTTGTGGACAGTGAGGATGAGGAGGCAGAGGATGAGGACAACAGAACATGAGTCATCAGTACTTCGAATGACACACAGGTAAGACAGTGTTACTTCACATTTCAATGACATTTTTGGGAATTTCTTTGGCACTGGCATGCTGTTATTTCCCAATTCTATAGCCACTTACTATACAGTTTGGCAATTCATTTTACAGATGTTGGTGACCTCACATATGCTCCTGGTGTGATCACTGCAGCCAGCTACAGGTCATAAACCTATGCTCATTTTCTCTCCAGTTGACTTGCAATGTCTGTACCTGTTGAAATGAATACATACTTTAAAAATTTGACATAATCCAAAATTCTCTTTTTTCCAAGGGTGTTTATTGAAGTGCTAAAATTTGGAGGGGCAAATGCAGTGGGATGGGGTGATGATGGAGGAAAGTCCAGGGTATAGTTCCAGTCTATTTGTAGCACAGGTGCATTGTCCAAGGGGACATAAGAAGTGGAGCAATGGCAGTTCAAGGTGGACAGAGTGGGACACAAGGGTGACGATCAGGAGAATCTAATTTCCTGGCAGGGGTCTTGGCAAGTGCCTCTATCTTCTATTTGGATCGCAGGGAATGTTTGTGGGGTGGTTCACATTCTGCAGGGGGAGGGGTGCTGGTGGCCTGTTGGTCCTGTCCACTAGTGGCAGCGGAGGTGGAAGGCTGTTCAGATATCTGGCTAGTGGCAAGAGCCCGCTGGTGTGAGACAGCCTCCCTCATAATGTTGGTCATGTCTGCCAGCACCCCTGCAATGGAGGCCAGGGTGTTGTTAATGGCCTGCAAGTCCTCCCTGATCCCCTGGTACTGTCCCTCCTGCAGCCGCCTGTCCTCCTGCACGTTGTCCAGGATCTGGCCCATCGTGTCCTGGGAATGTTGATATGCTCCCAGGATCTCTGCAAGTGCCTCCTGGAGAGTCGGTTTCCTGGGCCTGTCCTCCCACTGGCGCACAGCACTCCTCCCAGTTTCCCTGTTGGCCTGTGCCTCTGTCCCCTGAACCATGTGCCCACTGCCACTGACCCCAGGTCCCTGATTGTCTTGGGTATGAGGGGTGGCCTGGGGTCCCTCTAGCGGTGGACACACTGCTAATTGACGTGTCCTGGGGACTGAGGTGTGGGTTCGCTCAGTGAGTGCTGTGGTGGTGTTTCCTGATGGGAGGCCTCTGTGGTGGTGTGTGACTAGGCCTGGGTAACCGGCTGTCCAGAGGTCCCTGATGGGCCAGGTTAGTCATCCAGATCCAGAAGACCAGAGTTGCTGTCATCACTATTGCCCTCTTCTGTGGGGGGGACTGGATATTGCTGGCACCCCCTCTCCGCTGATATTGGCTGGGGTACCTGTGGTGATGTAAATACTGTGTTATTGTGTCTGTGTCTGACATATTGTGCATCTGTGGCTTGCCGTCTTTGGTTGGATTTACCCTGTCAGGTTTCACTTGTGTAAGTTGGTATATGGTGTGTTAGCTGATTCTCTCTAGTGTGCATGCTTTAGTGATAGGTGTCCATGCAGGTCTGTGAGTGGTGTCCATGCATTGGTATGGCATGCAGGGCTTGACATTGGGATAAGTGAGATGTGATGGTGGGGTGTGTGGAAAGTGGTGGAGTGATTGTAGTGAGGGTGGGGGTATGTCTTGGCATGCAAGAAGGGGGGCAGTAGTAGTAGAGAGTTGACTTACCAGAGTCCAGTCCTCCTTCTTCTCTGGCCAGGCCCTCAGGATGCATAATTGCCAAGACTTGCTCTTCCCATGTTGTTAGTTGTGGGGGAGGAGGTGGGGGTCCACCGCCAATCCTCTGTACAGCGAGTTGGTGTCTTGCTGCAGTGGAACATACCTTCCCCTGTAGGTCGTTCTTGGGTGCTGTCCTACGGCGTTGACCCTGTCCACGATTCTCCGCCTTAGCTCCATCTTCCTAGTTATTGATATCTGATGCACCTGTCCTCCAAATAGCTGTGGCTCTACCCTTGATGATTTCCTCCACCATGACCCTTAGCTCCTCCTCTGTAAATCGGGTGTGTCTTTGTGGTACCATGGGTGTTGTGTGAGGTGTGTAGGTGAGGGTGTGTAGGGTGATGTGTTGGGGTGTGTGATGTGGGGTGCATGAGTGGGGTATGGGTGTAAGTAGTGTGTGGCTCTGGTTTTGTCTGTGGTCTTGGTGTCTGTCTCGTGCCAATGGTTTGTAGTTGTAAAGGTTTGTGGGTAATGTGGGTGGGTGTTTTATAGTGGTGTGGGTGTGTGGGCGTGGTGTGTGTATGGTTGTCAGGTGTGTGTTGTTTGAATTGGCCAATGTGGTTTTGTTTTATATGTGTGTGTGTGTTTTGAGCGCGACAGTATGTACCGCCAGTGGTTTACTGCCATTGAATATCTGCCGTGGTGAATCGTGGGTCATAATGTGGTGGGCGTAGTTCTGTTGGCGTAACGTGTGGGTTTTGATACCCCCAGTTCATCACTGACCATTGGGCTAGCGGATTTGTGTATGTAGCTGAATAGTGACGGATTGGTGTATGTGTGTCATAATATGGTGAGCGGATATCTGCCGTGGGCGGTGGTATGTTGGCGGCAGTCAGCGTGGTAGGAAGTGGGATTTACCGCCAATGTCATAATGAGGGCCTGTATGTCATTTTGATATAGTATATACAGAGCCAGCTTCCTACATTGCCTTTCTCTTACCCATGGGCAAAGTTCGACAGAAAAGTATCTAAATGGCCATGGCCAGATAAGGAACAGTGTACAAAAGATGAAAGTAAACAGCAAAATGTACCATATGTGAGGCTACAGTTAAGACTAGGTAAACCCAGTGAACTCATTGCTTCCAGGACATAAAACCAGCCAAAGAGTTCCAAGTCGCTATTGCGAAGCAAAACCAAATGGGAGGGCCCAATCTTGTCTGTCTGCGGATGGGCGCAGACGGGCCCACTCTTGGCCTGGTCTTTGCCTAAGCACGTCCTGCACTGCAAGGCAAGAGCATCCCAAATATAGCACCTCCGGGTGCTCAGCTAGTTTGATCGGCCTCCTCCGCAGCTAGGAATGATGGGGGTTGGAGTCTCACTCCACCCCAGGTACAAGGGAGCGCATCCCACGCTGCAGGGCAACAGCTTCCCAAATATAGCACCTACGGGCGTTCAGCTAGTTCGAGTGGCCTCCTCCGCTGCTAGGAATGTTGGGGGTTGGAGTCCCACTCTACCCTAAGTACAAGGCAGCGCGTCCCACGCTGAGGGGCAAGAGAGTTCCAAATATAGCACCTCTGGGTGCTCAGCTGGTTTGAGCGACCTTCGCTGCCGCTAGGAATGATGGGGGTTGGAGTCTCACTCCACCCCGGCGGCGTGTCCCACTCCACAGGGCAAATACGTCCCAAATATAGCGTCTCCTAGGTGCTCAGCTAGTTCGAGCAGCCTCTAGGAATGATGGAATTACAGGTAAGTAACTTTCCCTTATGCTGCATTTTGAAGGTGTGATATTTCATTAGGACATAATTATCACAGCTGTTAAACGACAGCCCACAGGGTATCTTATTTTAACTGATGCAATAATTAAGCGGGTCGAGCACTCTTAATGAGTGCTACTGGTTCAGTGAAATTATCCGTGTCTGTACAGATAGATATTAAGGGCACCTTAGTTCTAACTATATTCATATATTTATGTAATAATTAGTTAAGGTTCAGGATCTCTTCGCCAGTGCCTGACTGAGAATGCACACACTTAATTTTGACAATAGATGAAGAAGGAAATATATTAATGAAGGACAATGACATACTGTCTGTGATACTGTGTACAAGACTGATGTTTCTCTTGGGCACTCCTTTTTGCAACCAGTTGATATGTTTTGAGACCCAAATGCCGGGTCCTGCACGCCTGGCGCTATCACTCATTCATTCTTTTTTTCTCCCTCAGTTCCCAGTGAGGAGGATGTGATGTCTGGAGTGCCCACGGTATCAGCAGTTGGAGCAGATGGCTATGAAACTGATCACCAGGATTACTGTGAGGTGTGCCAGCAGGGTGGCGAGATCATTCTTTGTGACACCTGCCCCCGGGCATATCACCTGGTATGCCTAGACCCAGAGCTCGACAAGGCCCCCATGGGCAAATGGAGTTGCCCTCACTGTGTGAGTATCTCACGGTTATTCATGCAAGTCAAGAAAATGGAACAATAAAGTGTTTCCAAAGCCAACAGGTCTGGCTTTCATTTTGAGTTGAGAAGAAAATATTTAAAATAAAAGTATGTCAAAAGCTGGAGTGAGGGTGAAATATTCATCTGGGTGGGTTAAGACTCCTAGGTTTATTTTAAAGAATTTGTAACAATAAGTATTGCAGACCACTGTTGTATAGAGCCAAACTCACAAAAACTGGAGCCTTTGAACAGTATTCTCTACGTAGCACAGACCAAATAGACAGGTTGGATCGGCACACACGCCTTGTGTGCCTTAAAATCCTGTTCTCCAGTATTGGATCTTTCATAGATTCATATGCCAGTGGCATAACATAATTTGAGGGACCCGCACCCTGCAAAATGCATGGAGGGGCCCCCCCCACACCTCAGACCCCAGTCATGAGTTCACATTCATGCACTCAATGCCTGCGCTGAGTGTTGGAGGGGGACACCTGGAGCTCATCCCCTGACCCGCAGAGGGTGCATGGACTGTTGTTACCCCACAGTCACATGTTTGAATCATTCCCCATCATCGAAGTGGGACTCTCATTTTAAAACTATAAAGTCAGTATAATATTTAAAGATAGCTTGGAAAGGCTATGAACCCTCACTTTAAAAACATATCCCTATCTTTTGAAAACAGTCAGTTGCAGCACCCTCTAAAATACTCCCCTCAGAGGCTTTCTTCTCGGATTTTCTACTGCACATTGTGTAAGAGAGTCTCCCCAAGCTCAACTCAGTTCAACTATATCTTCTATTGGATTTCAAAGAAATTATCTTTGTTGCATTATTTACTATGAACAACTAACATCTTCTGGACAAGTCTGACTGCCTACAATGTCAGATCCAAATAAAAAATATCTTTTCAGGCCATGTGAATCCTGTGGGAAGAATAAACTGCATTCTGGGGACTAGCCCTGGGACTGCATATATTGTCTCTACCCATCTCACATGATAAAAGATTGCTGAATCTGTCATACGTTTTCTTCAAAAACCTTAAACGGTTGAGAGGGGAGATTGCTTCTAGGGCTTCGTGTAGGAAATTGCCCTCTTTCTTGGCATGGTTATACCCCCATTTTCGGCCTGTTGTCAGTATGTTTGGCTGTGTTTTACTGGGTTTACTGGGTTCCTGCTAGCCAGGACAATAGTAGTTTTGCTCTATTCTCTAAATTGTACCTTTTTCTTCCCACAGTTGGCATACTGACCCCCAATGTAAGTTCCTAGTATATGGTACCTAGGAACCCAGGACATTGGGGTTCCAGGATATCCCTGTGGACTCTTACAGGGTTTCTCGGGTAGCCAGCTGCCCGGGAAACAGGTTTCTGCCCTCCTGCTGTTTGATCTGATCAAGCCCAGGAAGGCAGAACAAAGGATTTCCTTTGCGAGAGGGGGTAACACCCTCTCCCTTTAGAAATAGGTGTGACTGGCTTGGGAAGGGTAGCCTCCCCAAGCAACTGGTTTGGTTTGAAGGGCACATTTGGTGCACTCTGTGCATAAACCAGTCCACACCGAGTCCCTGCTCTGGCACGAAACTGGACAATGGAAAGGGGACTGACCACTCCCCTGTCCATCATACCCCTAGGGGTGGTGTCCAGAGCTCTCCCAGAGGGTCCCTGGGTTCTGCCATCTTGTTTCCAAGGTGGGCAGGGAACTCTGGGAGCATCTGAGTGGCCAGGCCAGGCAGGTGACCTCAGAGCCCCCTCCTGATAGGTGCTTACCTGGTTAGGTGAACAGTCCCCCTTTCAGGGCTATTTAGGGTCTCTCTCTGGGGGTGGGTCCTTAGATTCGGCTTGCAAGATTCCAGCAGGACTCCTCTGCAACCTTTACTTCGACTTCTGCCCTCTGGAACTGCGATTGGACCCTCTAGGAACCTACACCCTGGAGATCCACGAGGAAGACTCTTCTGAAACATTGTATCCAGAGTTCCTGCCAGCTTTGAAACAGTTTCCTCACCATGCATCCTCAGAAAACTACAACTCTTCCTCCTGCACAAGAAGAAGAAGGAATCTCCCTTGGAGTGAAGGAGTCACTTCCCTCCAACCGCAGGCACATACAACAAGCAATGACCGGCTGCGTGGTGGTGGTGGTCCTGAGTAGTGCTTTTGGTCCTCTCTGCCAGCTTTCCAACTTTAGTGGAGGTAAGCCTTTGCAATCCCACGCAGGACAGCACCCTCATGCACTGCGTCTCTTGCAGCGGCCAAGGCTTGTTTGCATCTCCTCCAAGGGATCTTCAGGCGATGTCCAGCTCCAGTCCCCAGAACTCCTTCCTGCAAATCCCAGCCTTCTGCGTGGTTCTCCTGCGGCGTGGGATCCACTTTTGTAGTGATGATTGAGCTTCTTCTCTGGCTTCTGTGTTCCCGTCCTGTGGGACTCCTGTGGGTGCTGCCTCTGCTCCTGTGGACATTCTGCAACGCTGCAGGACCCCTGTGACTCTCCTTCCTGGGTTGAGTCCTACTGGGCCTTGCTGGTCCCCGGCAGCACCTCTTTTCCACTAACCACGAGTTTGCCTTTGCCAAGGCTTGTTGGTGGAAATCCTGCACCAACACCCGTCTGCAATCTTCCTCCCGGTGTGGGACATCTTCTGCATCCATCTGGAATCCTTCACCGGGTCCTTGGCTGCAGTGCTGACCTGTTGTTCAGAACCGTCGACCAACTCCTGCATCCACAGCTGGGTGGGTAGTACCTCCTACTTCTCCTGGACTCCACTGTGACTCTTGTACTTGGTCCCCTCTCTCCACAGGTCTTCTTTCTTCAGAATTCGACCTCTGTTTTTCTTGCAGTCTCCTCTGGGTGTCTTCTTTTTCTTCTTTTCCTCCTTTTGGATGGTTTGGAGAAAATCCAGTGTTTTACTCCTGCATTCCTGGTCACTGGGGGTGGTACTGTGGTACTTACCTTTGGGGTTTTCTAATACCCCCAGCTCCCCTCTACACATCTTACTTGCCTAGTTGGAGGTACCTTGTTCGCATTCCATTTTTTATTATATGGTTTGTGCTCCCCCTAGGGTCACAATCGTTTATAACTGTTTGCACTGTTTTCTAATCTTTTCTATGCCTATTTCCTAAGGGTGGGTCACCTGTCTAGTGATTTGTGATAATCTGCCGAAAATAAAGTACCTTTATTTTTATACAACTGAGTGTCTTCTTTCATGTGTGTAAGTGCTGTGTGACTACAGTGGTATTGCATGAGCTTTGCATGTCTCCTAGATAAGCCTTTGGCTGCTCATTTACAGCTACCTCTAGAGAGCCTGGCTTCTAGACACTGCCTACACTTCACTAAGAGGGGATACCTGGTATGAGGTGCAAGTACCTTGGGTACCCACCACACACCAGGCCAGCTTCCTACACTTCAGAAATTAAAAGACAAGGATAGCCCAGTTTCTGGGGAGGATAGTGAGGATTCTTCCTCCTCTGCCAGGAGAGTGCAAAATAGGGAGAGGTCCAAAGTTCATCTATCTCAGGAATCTCCTGAAAAGGCTTAAAAAAAACATAGGTCTTATAAGGACCGAAGTCCCACTGACAAACACCCTCCTAAACATAAAAAGCAGGGCATCTCCTCAAAAAAATCAGAAACATCAAAATCTGAACCTACCACACCATCTTGTCAGGATTTCCAAAAACAAATCTTCACATCTCCCCCCTACAGGAACTGTAACACCTGGCGGTGAGCCTCAAAGGCTCAAGCCTTGAATTACAGTGCCCCAGGGTGGAGATGCCCACCTCCCGGACAAAGCCCCACTTTTGACAGCAAGTCCGGTGGGAAAATTTGGGAAAACAGGGAGGAGTGACCACCCCAGCCAGGACCACCCCAGGTGTCCAGAGTTGAGGTGACCCCCTCCCTGCAGAATCCTCCATCTTGGTTTGGAGGACAGGGACCAAAAGGATTAGGTTTATGACCCCCCTCCCCAAAGGGAGTGAGCACAAGGAGGGTGTAGCCACCCTCAGGTACAGTAGCATTTGGCTACTGCCCTGTGACCCCTAAAAGGCCCCTAAATCTAGGATTTAAGGGCCTCCCTGAACCTAGCTCACCAGATTCCTGGTGACCTGACAAGAAGAAGAAGGACTGCTTAGCTGAAACACCCAGCAGAGATGAAGGAAGATGACCACTGCTTTGGCCGCGGTCCTACCGACCTGTTTCCTGCTTCAAAGAACCTGCAAAAGACCAGCAACGCGTCCAGTGGGACCAACGACCTCTGCCCAACTCCAAAGAACTGCCCTGCACCCAAAAGGACCAAGAGCTCCAGAAGACAGTGGCTCTGTCAAAAAAAAAAAACCTACAACCAAGGACTCCCACCTCACTCCGGATGCGTGAGACCTGACCCTTGTGCACCTGACTGCCACGGTCCGTGTCCAGGTGGTACACCCAGTAAGAGAGGGTCCTCGGGCGATTGTGAGCACGTGCTCACCGTGGGTTGACCTCTCCACCCCTCCACGACAACGCCTGCAGAGGGAATCACGAGGACCCTACTGACTGTGAAGCTCTGGACGAAGATATCCAACGCCTAAAGACACACTGCACCTGGAGCCCCCAGACCTTGGAGAAACCGACACCTGGTGCATCTACATTCAGCAGGCAGCCCTCTTCCCTGTCCGACCGGTGGTGTGCCTGAGACACCACCCTGGACCTCAGTTGCAGCCTCTAAGTGACCCCCGGGGTCTCCTCATAGACCAGCATTGGAAACCTGACGTCCTGTTTGCACCCTGCACCGGTCCTCACCTGTGCCGCTAAGGGTGTGTGTTTGGAGCCTACTTGTGGCCCCTCCAGTGCTTCTTCAATCCACCCTGGTCTGCCCTTAGAGCCATGGGTACCTACCTGCAGGCAGGCCTGATTCCGAGTGCCCACGTTAAAATTGCTCAACTTTGACCTCTGCACCCGGCCGGCCCTGTGTTGCTGGTGGTGGGTGTTTGGGGTTAACTTGAACCCTAACTGGTGGACTTCCTAAAACCTGGAGACTGAAACAGTAAGTGTTGTACTTACCTGTAAAACGATGTAAATTTTCTTCCCCCCATGAACTGTTTCTGAAAATTGCACTGTGTCCATTTTTAAAACAGATTATTGCCAATAGTTCAAAAACTGTATTACGTACCTATTTCAAACAAAGTACTGTTGATACATGTGTGAAATACAAATTATTGAAGTACTTACTTGAAGTACAACTTTTTTTGTGGTTCTAAAAATAAACTAAGAAAATATATTTTTGCTGTATAGAAACCATTGGTCTGGAGTTGTCATTGAGTGTGTGCTTCTTCTTTTGTTTGTGTGTGTACAACAAATGCTGTGCAGTACCCTATGTTAAGCCTAACTGCTCGACCACACTGCCCCAAAAGAGAGCATTAGTATTATCTACTTTAGCATCTGTTAAACCCCTGGACTCTGTGCACACTATATCTCACTTTGATATAGTATATACAGAGCCAGCTTCCTACACAGAGCACGCATCTCCAAGTAAAGTACCCCTTTACCACCTATTCATCGTCTTAAAAAGGACATGTCTTACAACAAGGGTCCACACATAGTCCATCAGAGGTGCACATTAAATATCATCAGGATGACAAAGAGAAAGGAGACATTACTGTGGCCAGGATTAGTATCCTTGTAAATCATTGGGCCACATTATGAAACTGAATTCCAATAATTTCCGCAATAGGAGTTTCAGGAGGACGTGGTATGTGTATCAAGAGCACTAGTAGCAGACTTGCAACTGAAGCTCACAGACTGCCACAAAAGATTCCCAGTTACATTGGACTCAACTTGACAGGTGACCGTGCCTCCCACTTCAACACATATACAGCCTTCAGCTCCACATATGGCACGTATACTACCACTACCAGCAGCTACCTCTCAAGGTATACACCACAATCAAAAATTATTCCAGTAGACAATACTATGCCATTAGAGGAAGAAAGAGAAGAGGGGGAAGTGAGAGACCTAGGTACTGAGTGGGATGATTAATTACTTCCGGTTTCATCATCTTAAGCACCACAACCTATTGATTCCCCACCTGAAAATATAGAAGGATTTCACAATCTCTTAGAAAGAGCAGCAAATAGATTTGACCTTCCTATGACCGCAAAACATTCAGACTTTTTACTGTACAATTTCAAAGAGACATTTCACAAAAGCATAAAATGTATTCCAATACATAAGAGGAAGGCATTAAAACTGTGAAAAACCCAGCAACAGTGGCTGCAGTTTTGCCACATTTAGACGAAAAATATAAAGCACTGAGAAGTCCCCAACTTGACTAATTGGACACACGAGGCCTGATTCAGTAGTAACAACAGCAGCCAAATGCCTTTCAAAATCCCATCAGCGCTGATATTCGCACTACCTGATAGAGCGTGAAGGTGCTTAGATAATATCGGAAAACGTTTCTCATCTATGACAGCATTAACAGTGAGAGTATCTAATTCTTTGCAATACTTGGGCGATATGACCGACCAATATGGTTAGACATAGTACGTCTACCAAATGATGTTAAATCAGAAGCCAAGAAAATCCTGCTAGAAAGATAGCGAGCGTCTTCCGAAACCATTGACTGTGCTATATACATTGCGCCCAGAGGATTTAGACAGATAGCAGGGGCAGCTGTTTAATGGAAGCAAGGGTGGCTGAGGGCAACTTCTTTCACACCTTAAGAAAAGAGAAAAAGTATAGATCTTCCATATGATTGTGAAGCTCTTTTTGGGAACCAAATCGACAGTGCTTTACAATCAGTCAGGGCTGCAATATAGAAAACTACCTTTTCGTGGTGCCAGGAGAAGTGGGCAGTTCACTTGTAGGGATGGTTATCAACCATGCAGGTTTCAGACAAACCAACCTACATCCCATTAGTCTCTACCCTAATACCAACAGTGACAATCTCCTTCAGCAGCCTATGCAAGGCGGATCCAGAGATGAAAGCAATTTCCACAGGGTAAGGACACGGGAAGGTGACAGTGACAGAACACAGGCACCAGATACAATTCTTTCATCTTTTATGCCTCATAGGCAACATTTCCAATCAACTGTGTAAATGGAGAGAAAATGCAACAGACCAGTGGGTTTTGGACCTAATTACATACAGTCATACACTGGAATTCATTCAAAAACTGCCTCTGACTCCACCCCTAACGTCACTGCAAAAGCATCTGAATCTCCTTAAGTTAGAAGTCCAATCCATGCTCTACAAAGGAGCTGTAGAACGATTCCCTGGAAACCAGAAAGGAAGGGGTTTTTACTCCTGTTTCTTTTTGATCATGCAGATGTCGGGGGAATGAAGACCCTTTTTGGATTTGCAAAACTTAAACAAATATCTAGGAAAACAGACATTTTGCATGGTCATATTTAGAGACATACTTCAATATCCGAACCCTGGAGATTATATGACATTAGATTTCCAAGGTGCTTATTTTCATACTCCAAGAAGTTCATACCTTTGCCAACTTTTGAGGTGCATGGTAGCTAACAGCCATTATCAGTTCAAAGTTCTCTCATTTGGTCGAAAATCAGCTTACTGTATTTTCACGAGTGCCTGGCTCTAGTGACCGCATTCCTGAGACAGTAAAAACACCAAGTCGCCCCCATACTTAGATGATTGGATGGTCAAAGCGCCTTCCCTTCAAGCTGCAAAGAAATCAGCCAGGGCATGTCCATGCCTTTTCAACAAATTAGGCCTTACTTTGAACCCACAGTAATCCATCCTTCAACTGTCTACCAAAATTACGTCCTGGTGACTACTATGGATAGAGCGAAGGACAAAGCATATCCAACAGCAGTGAGGCAATTAAAATTAATGCACTTGGCAAGGACTGTACTCGGAAAATGTCACTTTCCGTTCACCTGTTCAAAACACTCATAGGACTGTTGTCCTCATGCATTTCTTTGACGCCATGCTGCCTCCTTCAAATGCCACCATTACAGAAAGAGCACAAAAGTATCCTTCGACAATACAATTCTAATAACTCCAGGGATATGAGCTGCATTTTCTCAGTGGATTCGGGAGACAAATCTCTCCACAGGCCTATCCTTCATAGCTCAAGTTCCATGCTTGGCAATCACAGCAGATGCTTCCTAAGAGGGTCGGGGAACTCATCTTCAAGATTTCCAAGTCAGCTGCAAATGAGAAGCTTAGTTACATCGCATGAGTCTCCTGGAGCTCAAAGCAGTGCAGTTAGCTTTAAAGCGTTCTTGACAAGGATCAGCAGTGTTCATCTGCACAGACAACACCACTACTATGCATTATATCAACAAACAAGGGCTGGTACAAGTTCTCTCATAGGGGATTCCCATGTATAGTCATAAGCGCTGAATAGTTCCACCCACCTACGGGGACCCGGAGCACTTTTTCCAATATAACTTCTTAATTGTTCATGTTTGCCTTACTTCAGGAAGGCCTGCAAAGTCACTTAAGAATGTCCATGTGCAGCCTAAAGGAAAGGCTACAGTGTCCAAAATTCTTCATCCAGTTTGCTTTAAAAAAGACAGAGTAAAGGCACATGCATTCAAATGCATGAATGAGTTGGAAATTGAGCAGAAAAAATCCTTCACAAATCTTTGTGTGATACAAAACAGTGATGGAGTGCAGGGCAGTGTAGCTCATAGGCTGCCTACCAAATGAAGAAAAAGGAGACTGTGACTTTAAGAACAGCCAGTCCTCCAATATCCCATCATGCCTAGGGAGAAGCAGTTACGTCAATTATTTTTTCCAACTACTGCTGACAGGTTTTTTCTTAAAAATTTGAGTGAAAATCACAGTGACAGCTGTTTCATTTGACGTCCTTTGTCTTTCTTTCTTGATTTGTGTCTTTTTCAGACAGAAATTAAGGCATTTTTCCCAGAAAAAAATGGCTTCTGTATTTGACAAATGCCCAAGATGTGGCAGAAAATAGGCCAAAACAGACTCACATGATGTTTGTAACATCTGCCGCCTTCACTCCTTCCTGCCTCCTGTCACATCTGCAAGTCATTTTCCAAGCGTTTACTGCGTGACAGGGAGAAGATTCGCCTTCAAGGGAGAGCAGAGAGACGACATCAGCAAGAAGCCAGTGGGACATCTGAGTGAGAGGAAGGTCAGTCTTCCACCAGTGTTCTTCACTCAGTCTCCAGAGGACGTGGAAGGTCTGAGAAGGTTGACGTTGAGAGGAGGTATGGTGCCGACATGTTTGCCCTCGATGTCTGGCTCGACTTTGCACAAACGTTGCCGCTCGACGACAAGACGCCGCATGACATCGGGGACTCCAGCTACTCTGCACATGACGTCGAGGGGTAAATCACCGTTGTTGGAATCGACGTTGAGCCAAAAGAAGCGCCAACGTCGCAGTTTGACGTCGAGATCCCGCTCAACGTCAACACCTAAAAGTTGGAGAGAAAGATCGATGTTGAAGAGTCTCACTACGTCAAGGAGGCAGAAACGGAGAAGGATCTATTCTTCATCGGAATCTCACCATTCCAGAGATGTCTCTCCTTTTCTGGTGCTTCTTCCTCCATTGCCTTCTCCTCACACCTCTCCTCCACTGGCTGCTACGCCTCCTCCTCAACCTTCACAAAGCCTGACTCCGCTGCAGCTGGCTGCTCCAGTTCTCCTGGCACCCATACCACCTTTGGTGCCTCAAATGCGTAGCACCGCCCCAGCTCCCAGACCGTGCTCAAGATCGTGTCACCATTCTAGTCATGGCCATCAGTCATCTGGCCGTTCAAGGTCAAGACATTCCCACCACAGATCTCAATGAAGATCAAGATCATGTGCCTACTATCATAGAGATTCTCCGTCCTCCACCAGAGACTATTCACCTACACTAACAGATACACCTCAACCTTGTTACTCACCGGTTGACAATATCAACACCTTTCCTGAAGTTCTAGTACGAGGTGCGGCGAAACTGAACATTCCGATGGCTGTCCCAACTCCATCTACTTCGAATATATTCGAGACTCTCCAGCAGTGCATAGCCACCAGACCTTTGCTACCACTAGGGCCTGGTCTTCTGAAACCCGCTATGGTAGCCTTCCTTACGCTGGCTACGACTAAGTCTGCTTCCTCCAGACTACTAACAAAGTATCGTCCTCCTAAACAAGACCCTTTGTTTCTGCCCTCCGATCCTACACCTGATTCGGTGTTAATACTGGCTGCCCCCAAATCTCACACTATGGGGGTCATTCCGACCCCGGTGGGCGGCGGGTGCCGCCCGCCGGGCGGAAACCGCCCAAACACCGCCCGCGGTCAGATGACCGCGGGGGGCATTCCGACTTTCCCGCTGGGCCGGCGGGCGATCTGCAAAAGATCGCCCGCCGGCCCAGCGGGAAAGCCCCAGCAAAGATGAAGCTGGCTCCGAATGGAGCCGGCGGATTTGCTGAGGTGCGACGGGTGCAGTGGCACCCGTCGCGATTTTCAGTGCCTGCCAAGCAGACACTGAAAATCTTGCTGGGGCCCTGTTAGGGGGCCCCACGACAACCGTTCCCGCCAGCCTCTTGCAGCGCCGCCATGGAGGATTCATTTGGCCAGGGGAAAACCGGCGGGAAACCACTGGTTTCCCTTTTCTGACTGCGGCTTTACCGCCGCGGTCAGAATTGGCCAGGAAGCACCGCCAGCCTGTTGGCGGTGCTTCCGTGGTCATTGGCCCTGGCGGTCAATGACCGCCAGGGTCAGAATGACCCCCTATGTCTCCATCTACTACCTCTGGTCCTGACAAAGAGAGTAAAAAGGTGGATTAGACAGGCTGCAAAGTCTGTAGTTCGGCCGAAACCTCCATGAAGGCGGCAAGCACAACAGCCCTCTTGGGCAGATACAATAGGGCTCTGTGGGAGTCCCTACTCCAATTTGCTGACCACCTCCCGAGAGATCAGAAGGAGGATTTTTCAGAGATTATCCAAGAAGGTGCCATGGTCTCTAACCAGATCATTAGTGCAGCGGCGGACTCACCCTTACTCTGTGCAAATACGTACTGCCATTGGGTAGCGCAAAGGAGGCATTCCTGGCTGCATGTAACAACACTGAAACCCGACGCTCAGCAACGCATTCAGAACCTGCCGTTTTCAGGCTCCACTCTGTTCAGCACTCACGCCGGCGATAAAATGGCAAGGATGAAGGCTGAGGTAGACACATTGACGGCAGTAGGCCTCGAAAAACAACACTGAAACCCGACGCTCAGGAACGCATTCAGAACCTGCCGTTTTCAGGCTCCACTCTGTTCCCACTCTGTTCCCACTCTGCATGGCAGAGTGGGAACAAATTACAGCAGACGCTTGGGTCTTGAACATTGTACAACATGGGTATTGTCTCAGGTTTTCCACCCCACCACTAAGTATTCTGCTGAAGTTGACCACCTCCCATCTCTGCCTTCTAAAGGCGGAAGTTTCCATCCTGCTGGAAAATAAAGCAGTACAACCTGTTTCCCTCAACCAGTGGAGAAAAGGCATTTACTCAAGGTACTTCCTCATTCCAGAAAAGGACAAGAAAGAGTTCAGACCCATTCTAGACCTGAAGATTGCCAACAAATGGATCGGAAAGGAAAAGTTGAGGATGCTGGCCTTACACCAAATATACCCCCAGTTTCACCAAAGGGACTGGCTTTGCTAAGTAGAACTACACAATGACTACTTTCATACCTCCATCGTAAATAGCATTGGAAGTTCCGGAGATTTGTTGTGGGACAAGATCACTCCCAATACACCATCCTACCATTTGGTCTCAAGTTAGCACCCAGAATTTTCTCTAAGTGCATGGCTGTGGTGGCAGCACATCTTTGAAGGCACTGCATCTTTGTCTACCCATATCTGGACGATTGGCTAATCAAGGCATCCACTTGTGCAGAATCCCAATTGCATTTCAAATGGACATGCGATTTCCCTTATCAGTTAGGGCAGTCATGTTAACTTTCTCAAGTTCACGACAGTTCCTCTCCAGAGTTGCACTACTTAGCAGCTACCACAGACACACTACAGGTAAAAGTGTGTCCTTCGGAGGAGCAACGCTTATCCATTCTCCAGAAGTGCTGTGGACTCAAAACTATGCATCGCCCAACAGTGCACACAGTCTCCTCACTTCTAGGCTCCATGGCCTCCTGTATCTTTCTAACACCCAATGCTTGCCTCCACACGCAACCTCTTCAGGGGTGCCTGGAGGACCAATGGAATTAACTGTCCGGAAACTGGGAAGACAGAATTTTTCTGTCCACCCACGCAGCCAGATCCCTTAGTTGGGGGTGTTCTACAACCAATCTCCTACAAGGGATGCCTTTCTGTCCACAGCCTCCATCACAGACTATTGTGACAGATGCCTCTCTTCTCGGATGGGGAGCCCATATGGGTCACCTACAAACACAAGGCCTCTGGTCACCCAAGGAGGCGTTATACCACCTCAATCTCTTCGAGCTCTGTGTGGTGCACCTAGCTCTCAAGGCATTTCTCCCATCCTTCAACACCATCACCTTGCAACCACTGTGTATTACCTGACAAGCGGGGGGAACGAGATCCAAAGTCTTGTCTCAAGAGGCCCAGACGATATGGCACTGGCTTTTAGCCATGAGGTTGAAGATAGTATTAACTTACCTTCCAGGCTCTCAGATTGTACAAGCTGATGCCCTCAGCAGAGTTCTCGAAGAGAGCCATGAGTGGGTGCTGAATGAAGATGTCGTTCAAGATATTTTCCATTTGTGGGGCACACCATCTATCAACCTTTTCATAACAAAAGAAAACAGAAAATGCTGTGACTTTGCCGCCAGGTTTTACCATCCAGAATCATTGGGGAATGCTCTGTGGATAGAATGGTCCAAAATATTTCTGTATGCCTTTCCACCAATTCCCCTGATTCCAGCAGTCTTCTCAAACTCTCAACAACTTCAGCCAGAATGATCCTCATTGCACCAAAGTGGCAGAGGCAGTGGTGGTTCCCGGACCTCCTTCATAGGTCGCTCGACTACATCTCAGGCTGCCATGCAGGCCAGATCTCCTAACGAAATTCGGAGGGCAGATGAGACACCCCAATCTCTCCTCCTTGAGTTTGGCAGCATGGCTCCTGTGTAAGTACAGTATGGACACCTAAATCTACCACAGGATTGTTGGAAATCCTAAAAGAGGCGAAACGGCCATCCACCCATACGGCATATTCCTTCAAATGGAAGACAATGTGCATCTGGTTTTCCTCTAAAATAATAGACCCTACATCTTGCCAGGAAGATGTAATTCTTCCATACTTGTTACACCTGGCTAAATCTGGTCTGCAACTCTCTTCAGTTAGGGTCCATGTAGCAGCTCTGACTGCATACAGAAAAGGTCCTTCCAAACCTATTTCTTTAGAATACCAGTCATCAAAGATTTCCTAGAAGTGTTAAAGAATGTCTTTCTTCCAATTAGGCGCTCTTCTCCACCATGAGAGCTTAATGTGATCCTTTTGCACCTCATGCAAACTCCATTTGAACCCATAGACAAGGCATCTCCCAAACACCTAACTTGGAAAACTGCTTTCTTTTGGCAATTACATCAACACGCAGGGTTAGCGAGATTCAGGCTCTCTGTGCTCACGAAGCTTACACAGTATTTCACACCTCCAAGGTAGTGATGCAGACTCATCCTAAATTCCTGCCCAAGGTTATCTCTGATTTTCATGTCAACCAGTTAATTTCCTTGCCAACTTTCTTTGATAACCCATCCACTCCAGCAGAGAGGGCTCCCCACTCTCTAGACATAAAGAGGGTTTTAGAATTCTACTTAGATAAAACCAGATCTATTCGAAAATCTCCACAATTGTTTGTTCATTATGGTCCGGTTTGCACCGTCCTGGCCACCTCCTAACAATCAATCTCTAGATAGATTGTCTCCTGTATTCTATTTTGCTACCAACTAGCTAACAAAACCCTAGCTGGCAGACCAAGAGCACATTCCACCAGAGGCAAGTCTGCCACAACTGCCTTGATAATGAATGTTCCCTTAGCAGACATCTGTAGAGCTGCGACCTGGATGTCTGGCCACACGTTCACTAAACAAAACTGTCTTGACTCTGACCCCAGGACAGACGCTCAAGTAGGATAGGCTTCTCTCAGTAACCTCTTTGCTTTTTTTTTTTTAAACGTATTTTATTGGTTTTCAGTACAACACAAACAATGCAATCTCCACAAGGGGGGGTCCTACAAATGAGCAATAAAGTATCTTGTCATATTCTTTTGTTATCTTGCAGCCATTGGTTTAGAAACTATCATTACATTACATTCAACTCATAGAATTATTGGATCATAGCGTCTCTTCCAGGGGAATGCTCATCAAAGTCATAAACAATGAATATTCTCGCCCTCGTGCGGGGACCCCAGAGCATACATAAAATACACACATGTATAAGTATGAAATATGCACGAAAAATAAGTATATATCATTTTTAGTAGACAATTTTCATACCAAGCTCATGTATACGTGTGTACAACAGCAATGCAGACTATATTTATAAACAGGCTAAAATTCTTTATTTCTATGGAGTTTTTTTTTTTTTTTTTTTAAACAGTCCCTTTCAAAATTACAAGAAGAGAAAAACTTTCCAAAGCCCCAAAGCTGGGCCCAGGGAAAGAAGCAGTAGCAACATCTGTGAAAAAAGAGAAAAAACTACATTGAAAACAATGGAGCATTATTAGCCAATAGGCTGCATGCAGGTTAACACTGCAGAACAATAAAATTCTGGCACCGTGCCTTTAAGACCCTGAGCACCTCCAGTATCCCACCATGCCTCAGGGGTGAAGGAGAGGTGACAGTTGGTTCACAGTTAGGTCAGTTCTTTTTTCCGGCTTTTTTCTGAGAGGATCCTGGAGCATTGAGCTCTCAGTTTTTTTGAGTTTTTCTCAGGAAAATATTTAAAAACAGCATTTTTTCTACCTTCACTCGACATTTCACACCTTTGTCTGAGTAAAGGGATTTTTTCCTGACTGGAAAATGCCTTCTCTTTTTGTGAAGTGCCCTTCCTGTGGGAAGAAGAAGGCCCAGTCTGATCCACACTCTCTCTGTATTGTGTGTTTGCCTCAGAGTCACTGCCCTGACACTTGCAGACACTGTAAGAACATGTCAAAAAGAACTCTGAAGGACAGGGAGAAGATCAGACTTCATGGTCTTCATGAGAGGCAGAAGACATCGTCCTCTTCGCTTCCCAGGCAGCCAACAAGCCATTCTCAGGAGAGACAGGCTAGATCGACGTCAGCTGGTAGGAAGGTGCCTGTTTGTTCCCCGTCTACGTCATCGCTGCCACGTCACATCGTCATAGATCGCCGTCAACGGCGACCTGACCGACGTCGATGCATATGACGTTGAAGGTACATAGCCATCATAAGGGCAGATCTCCG
This sequence comes from Pleurodeles waltl, assembly GCF_031143425.1. Classification (NCBI taxonomy): domain Eukaryota; kingdom Metazoa; phylum Chordata; class Amphibia; order Caudata; family Salamandridae; genus Pleurodeles; species Pleurodeles waltl. The sequence goes on along the minus strand of NC_090451.1, from coordinate 681,769,594 downwards.
TCGACGGCATCCCACCGATTGACGGCGAGCCAGCACCGCCGTGCTCATTCGCCGTCGAAGGCCTCGCATCCCTCGACGGCACGGAAGACGACATCGAGATCGCCTCAACGGCGAGAGCAAAGACATCCGTCGGTGGCTGTCCATCACTCAACGGCGAGGCACACGACGTCGAGCAGGTCGCTGTCAAGGGACCACCGGTCACCATCGAGGCGCTCGACGTAGAGATCAGAGCAGTCCGTGGTACTCCCTTTGACGTTGTTGCATCTTTCGACGTTGACACAGGTGTTGCCTGTCTCACAAGGAGAAGAGCGTCAGCTACCGCCTGCTGATAAGAACACTCCAACAAGTCCAGTGGTCTCCATAAGGAGTGGTTTGTCTGGGCGGTCGAGAATCGCTTCGTCTGGGCACATCGTGCCCATCAACCTATCGCCAAGGTGGTTGGAGAGTCTTAATAAAACAACTGCTTCTCCAGACTCGCAATACTCGAGAATGTACTCACCTTCGGCTTCTCTCCCGAGGACACCATCGCCAACAGCGCGGACAGAACGTGCTCGTTCTGCGTCTCGCCAGTCTCCTACTAGGCCTCGGCGCACTGCAACAAGATCTCGGAGCAGGTCACACTCCCAGAGAAGATCGAGATCAAGATCACGCCGTCACAGAAGGTCTCCTTCTTGGTCCACATCGTCGGGGTCTTCAGATAGAGGGTACTCCCCAACTCTAACGGATTCTCCACCAGCTAAAGTTTACCCGGTGGACGACATCACAACCTTTAACGAGGTGCTTCTCAGGGGAGCATAAAAGCTGAATATTGAGGTTCCGGAGCCTTCAACCTCCTCATCCGTAATCTTTGAAACCCTGCAACACAGGGCGGTTTCAAAGAAATTGTTACTGCTGGTGCCTGGTCTTCTACAACCAACCATGGAGACTTTTTTAGCACCAGCCAACCTCTGATCAGCTCCTGCTAGGATCTTAAAGAAATACAAGGCACCTGATCAAGATCCTTTGTTTCTCAGGGCTGATCCACTACCAGACTCAGTCATATTGGCCGCAGCCCAGAAGACGCACTCAGTGGCATCATCCTCCACGGTTCCTCCGGACAAGGAGAGTAGACACCTGGACTCTCTGGGGAGGAAGATGTGTGGCACGGCGGCTTCAATGATGAAGGTCCCCAGCGCCTCCACACTCCTAGGCAGATACGATCGCTCACTCTGGGACTCACTGAGCAGGTTTACAGAAAAGCTGCCTAGGGTGGACAGGCAGGATTTTCAGGAGATCCTTCAGGAGGGAAGTCTGGTCTCCAATGAGGTCATCAGTGCGGCAGCAGATGGTGCAGATTTAGCAGCACATGGTTATGCACATGGGGTTTGTGCGAGAAGGTCTTCCTGGATAAGACTCACAGGATTGAAGCAGAAAGCGCAGCAGTGTATCCTGAACCTTCCATTTAATGGAAACTTGCTATTTGGAACCCACACAGATGAGGAGATGGTGCGTATGAAGGCGGAGGTTGACACCATGAGGGCAGTGGGCCTCGAGAGAAGGAAAGACTTCAGGCGAAGATATAGACCTTACGACAGGCGCCCGTTCCAACAGAGGGTTCAAACCCCTCATTGGTCCCAGAGGCCACAACAGAAACAAGGGTGCCCACTCTTCCAGTCTCGTAAAGCCACAAGAGACCGAGGGTCAAGCAGACCTTAGCTGTCTACCCCCAAAGCTCCTGCAAAACAATGAGGATTTGCTTCCCTTAATACCGTGCACCACTCCGGTTGGGGGAAGTATCACAGCGTTCATTCACGAGTGGCGTGGCATAACAAAAGACAAATGGGTGCTGAACATTGTAGAGAATGGGTACTCTCTTCTTTTCCGGCAACCTCCTCCTCACTTGCCACCAACCAAATCCAGTCCGGCTCACATGAGCTTATTACGCAAAGAGGCTCATGCTCTGTTACAGAAAAAAGCAATAGAAAAGGTTCCAGTCGCACACAGAGGAAAAGGAGTGTACTCACGCCATTTTCTAGTAGCAAAGAAGGGTCGGGAAGGAGTTTTCAGACCGATTCTAGACTTGAGGCTGCTGAACAAGTATATAAAGAAGCTAAAGTTCAGGATTACTGCTCTCCACCAGATTTTCCCTCAACTGCATTGAGGAGACTGGATGTGCTCCATAGATCTGCAAGACGCGTATTTTCACATCCTGATGATTCCCAAACATCGGAAATTCCTACGATTTCTGATAGCCTCCCAACACTATCAGTTCAAGGTGCTTCCTTTCGGCCTAAAATCTGCCCCTCGAGGTTTCTCCAAATGTGTAGCAACGGTAGCGGCACATTTAAGGAAGCAGAAGATTTTCATTTATCCATACCTAGACGACTGGCTACTGAAGCCCTCCTCTCCGGAGCAGGCGAAAAACCATCTGGATATTGTGCTCAGTGTTTTCCGATCTCTAGGTCTACAAGTCAACTACCAAACGTCCACCCTCATCCCAACACAAACCCTCCACAACCTGGAAGCAATACTGAATACAGAGCTCGAAAGAGTGTATCCTTCTGAGGAACGACTGTTATCAATAAGGAGGAAGTGTCAAGACCTTCTGAGTTCCCCCGCACCTACGGCCCGTCAGGTGACATCTCTTTTGGGCTCCATGGCCTCTTGCATTTTCATTGTCCCCAACGCCAGATTGCATATGAGGCCTCTTCAAAAGGCTCTGGAGAACAACTGGAATCAGCACACAGGCCACTGGGAGGACAGAATGCTTCTTCCGATAGGAGCACGACAATCGTTACGATGGTGGATGCACAGACATCACCTGTCAGTAGGAGTTCCTTTTCATCAGCCGATCCCGTCCGACACTCTGGTAACGGATGCGTCGCTTCAGGGCTGGGAGCTCATCTGGGTTCCCTTCAAGCTCAGGGCCTGTGGTCCAACATAGAAAGAGCGTACCACATCAACCTGCTGGAGCTCAGAGCAGTTCATCTAGCTCTCAAGTCTTTTGCTCCACCGGTCCAGGGGAAATCTCTCCTGGTACAAACGGACAATACGACGACAATGTATTATCTGAACAAACAAGGAGGAACGAGATCCCTGTCCCTATCTCGGGAGTCTCAGGCCATTTGGCATTGGCTCTTAGAGAGGGGAATGTCTCACAGCAATTCACCTCCCAGGGCAGCAAAACGTGGAAGCGGACTTCCTAAGTAGAACCCTGGAGGACGCCCACGATTGGGTTCTTCACGACGAGGTCGTTGAAGACATCTTCGTTCAGTGGGGTCGGCCTCAGTTAGATCTCTTCGTAGACGAGGTAAACAAGAAATGCCCAGACTTCGCGTCCAGGTTCTACCATCCGGGGTCTCGAGGGAATGCCCTGTTGATCGACTGGTCAGGGATATTTCTCTGCGCCTTTCCACCGTTTCCCCTCATACCAGCTGTGATAAACAAACTCTACAGATCCAGCACCAGAATGATTCTCATAGCCCTGCAATGGCCTCGTCAGTTCTGGTACACGGATCTCCTCAACCTATCAGACCAACCGCGCAGGAGGCTGCCATGCAGACTGATCTCCTTTGCAGGCTGGGAGGCAGGATACTTCGCCCCAACCTTCCCTCTCTGAGCTTGACGGCATGGCTCCTGAATTCCTGCAGTATGGGCATCTAGGGCTCTCGCAGGAGTGCATGAACATCCTAAAGGAGTCCAGATGACCTTCCATGCAGCGTTCTTATGCGTTCAAGTGGAAGAGGTTCTACATATGGTGTCGTCAGCAGGGTCAGAATCCTATACTGGCTCAGGAGGAGGTCATACTGTCTTACCTGCTCAATCTGGCGAAATCAGGTCTGCAAGTGTCATCTATTAAGGTACATTTATCTGCCATTACATAATCCTTTTTTACAAGACCAGTAGTCAAGGATTTCTTAGAAGGTTTGAAGAAGGTTTTTCCACCCATCCGAAAACCCTCTCCTCCATGGGAACTAAACATAGTATTATCTAGACTCATGTGCCCTCCTTTCGAAACTATCCACAAAGCTTCTTTGCAACACCTTACGTGGAAGACAGCTTTTCTCGTAGCCATTACTTCAGCGAGGAGGGTCAGTGAAATTCAGGCTTTGTCCTCCAAGGAACCGTACACGGTTTTCCATGAAAATAGAGTGGTTCTACGAACTCATCCATCATTCTTACCGAAGGTGGTGTCGGATTTTCACGTTAATCAGACTATTTCACTACCAACTTTTTTCCCCAATCCGGATACTCCGGCGGAGAAAGCTTTACATGCTCTGGATTTGAAAAGAGTGCTAAAATGTTACTTGGATAAGACCAAATTGATTAGACGATCTCACCACCTATTTGTAAATTACGGTCATATGAGAACAGGCGATGCAGCCTCGAAATGAACAATATCTAGATGGATAGTTTCATGTATTGTTACTGCATATCATCTGGCTAACAAACATCAATTAGATAGGCCTAAGGCTCATTCGACAAGAGAAAAAGCGGCTACTGCTGCCCTCCTTAATAATGTTCCAATCTCTGAAATCTGTAAGGCTGCTACATGGAAGTCTGTACATACATTTACTAGGTATTACTGTTTGGACTCAGATGCCAGAGCAGATGCTCAAGTTGGGCAAGCGTTTCTGAGAAATTTGTTTGCATAGTGTATATCTTTTCCTGCACTTCTATTGGACAGTCCGCAGAGATAGGGGATGGGCTTGCTAATCTATTCAATGTTTATGACTATTGATGAGGATCCCCTGGAAGAGAAGGATAAGTTACTTACCTGTAAATCCTAGTTCTCTTTCAGGGGTATCCTCATCAAAGTCATAAACAACCCACCCTCCTCCCCGTACTCAAGTCTCCTAGAAGTGCAGGAGACCATCTCTCTATAATCTGTTGAATACGTTGTCACGTAAAAAAGAACTGACCTAACTGTGAACCAACTGTCACCTCTCCTTCACCCCTTAGGCATGGTGGGATACTGGAGGGGCTCAGGGTCTTAAAGGCACGGTGCCAGAATTTTATGGTTCTGCTGTGTTAACCTGCATGCAGCCTATTGGCTAATAATGCTCCATTGTTTTCAATGTAGTTTTTTCTCTTTTTTCACTGATGTTGCTACTGCTTCTTTCACTGGGCCCGGCTTTGGGGCTTTGGAAAGTTTTTCTCTTCTTGTAATTTTGAAAGGGACTGTTTAAAAAAAAAAAAATAATAATCCATAGAAATAAAGCATTTTAGCCTGTTTATAAATATAGTCTGCATTGCTGTTGTACACATGTATACATGAGTTTAGTATGAAAATTGTCTACTAAAAATGATATATACATATTTGCGTGCATATTTCATACTTATACATGTGTGTATTTTATGTATGCTCCGGGGTCCCCGCACGAGGGCAGGAATATTCAATGTTTATGACTTTGATGAGGATACCCCTGGAAGAGAACTAGGATTTACAGGTAAGTAACTCATCCTTTTGCATAGGTTTCTGCTGAAGGCTCTATGGGTCAAGACTTTTATAAAAGCATAGAAGAGTCTCTCGACAATCCAGTATCGTGGACCTCCCCTTGAAGGGATCAAACTCCCCCTTTCCCCCCCCCACTCGTGTGCCTAGTTAATTTAGTATGTCAGTGGTTTTCGGGCACCTGATGGTGCTTTGCATGGTAATAATCTGTGTCTAGCCTTAATCTGCACTGTTCTATTCTTCCAGGGGAAGGCTGTGTTGTTATGAGCCTGTTACATAAGTCGCCACTAGGTCTCCTCTGTGAGTATTTCCCCAGGCTACCTAGGGGAGTTCTATATCTACTAATGCTCCCTCCCTTCGGGGTTCCTGGTAAGAAACCAGGGTGCTCCATGCATGTGTCCTCTCTATTGTCCCCTGAACCCTCCGTACTTCCTGGTGTCTTATTGTTTCTTCTGCTTTGGCCCAATTCAGGACTTCTCTCCTCCATGTGTTTTCTCAAGGGCCCAGCGTCGCTTTCCACGTCATTGCAATTTCTCGTTTAGCAAATACCAGGGCCAGATCTTGGAACTGGTTAGTGATTTTATGTTTGGCCCTTTGGTGATAGCCCCCCCCAGCAGACAGTTTCTGGGATCATTAGATACCTCCCGCTCACCTGTGTTTGTAAGTTGTTGTGTGACCAGCCGCCAATACTCGTGTATTGCTGGGCAGTACCAAAACATGTGGATGAATTCGGCCCGTCCTCCCCACATATGGGACATACAGCCTCTGTCGCCACGAAGTGTCCCCTGATCCTGCCCAGAGTCAGGTATGCTCTGTGTAAAACATATATGCTGATCAGTTTGAACCGGGCATTCCGAGAGACCTGCGGAGTCCAAGTTAAAATTTCCTCCCAGTCGTTGTCTGTAATGGGAGATCCCAAATCGACTTCCCATTTCTGTTTAAGAGATGTTAACGGCTGGCAGATCTTAGTCCTAATTTTTCTATATAGGCAATTCAATGCCCTATGTGTCCCTATAGCACTCTCCAAGTATTGAGTCCCCGCTGACATGGGTCGTTCTGTTTTCCGCACCTGCCAGTGTCCAACGATCGACTCAGTGATTGCCCTATAAAGTAGGAAGTGTCCTGCAGGGATCTGATACCTAACGTGGAAGTCTTCGAAGGGTAGCAGGGAGTCGGCTTCGTATAGGGCTCCCAAGGTGGTTGCTCCTGCTGCTTCCCATCTCAAGAGTCTCCCCCAGTCCCCCTATGCGTCAGCGTCAGCAGGCATCGCAGTTGTATCTCAGGTGCATAGGGCCTAGTTAGTCGTGTTCTGAGGAGGTGGCATTGCTGGCATTTATGAATTACTTTTAATTCAGTGGAGCTGGAAGCTGATGGGAGGCTGAGATGAAAGCCGACTTTGGTCAGCAAGGGCAGATCGGGTGTGAAGGGGGTGGTCTCGCGATCATGTATCGTGTGGCTTGCTATCCATCTGGTCAACCATTATAGTTGGCTTGCTAAATAGTATGCTTCGAAATCAGGGGTGGCCAACAGGTGGGACAGCACAATCTTCGTCAGGAGCGCCACACGACCTGCTACAGAGAGTGGCAAGGTAGCCCAGAAGGCCATGGACCCACGACCCCCTCTCAGAGCCCGTTGCATATTGCCCTCAAACAGGTCTCTGTCGCCATGATAGACTTGAACTCCCAGATATGACAGACACCTTGCCACCCATTGCAAGTCTTTAAGATCCAGGGGAGCGGCCCTACCGTCCATTGTCAGGAATAAGCTGGATTTTTGCCAGTTCACTTTCAGCCCAGATTGATCTCCAAATCTCTCTAATAAGTTACGGGCTCTTTGCAACTCACCTCCTGCATCTTTCAAGAAGAGAAAGAGGTCGTCTGCGTATAATGCAATGGGGTGAGTCTGCCCTGCTGTGGTGATGCCCTCATAGATCCTTCCCGTCTGGCCATACAAGCTAATGGTTCTATTGCCAGTGCAAAAAGCAGGGAGGAGAGAGGGCAACCCTGTCTGGTCCCTCTCTCCACCCGATAACTCTCCGAGATAGTACTGCCCGTGCGGACTCTGGCTGCCAGGTTAGTGTATAACAATCTTGTCCAAGCAATTAATCTGTCCCCTAGCCCAAATTTGCGAAGCTCCTCGTAGAGATAGCGCCATTCCAGGCTATCAAAGGCCTTTTCAAAGTAAACAGCAAATATCATCGCCCTTTGCTTCTCATATCCATTCGCTTGAATCATAGAGAAAAGGCATTGAATGTTCATCGCTGTTTGACGTCCTGGAATGAACCCAGCCTGGTCTATGTGTATCAGGTGTGGCATATGTCACATAAGGCGCATGGCTAGTATTTTACTTAATATCTTATAATCAACTTATAGCATCGAAAGAGGCCGATGTGAAGCTACATCCGTGTGGGATTTTATGGTTTCAGCAATGGTATAATCAGGGCTTCTCGGGCAGATGCGGGGAGGGTCTGGCATATGCTAGCCTCTTCATAAATGGTCACCAGTCGCGGCCCCAATTTTGAGAGGTATGTCGAATAAAATTCTATTGGAAGTCCATCTGGACCAGGTGTTTTATTACGCACCATGCTGGCTATGGCTGCCCTCACTTCTGCTATGGTGATCGCCGCCCCCAGTTCTCTCGTAGGGGATTTCCATGTATAGTCATAAGCACTGAATAGTTCCGCGCGCCTGCGGGGACCCCGGAGCACTGTTGTGTAGTATATTCTTAAGTGCAATCATCAGCTCCTTGACAAAAAAGGTCTGTGAAAAACACTTAAGAATAACAATGTGCAGCCTATGTGAACAACTACACAGACCAAATTGTTAGAAGAAAAAACTGTTGTAGTGTAAATTCACGTTTAAACCTCTATTTATTCTATAAATACATAAATAAATACATTCTCATATTTTATTTACACCTCTCATGAGAATAAAACAATGTAGGGCAGTGTAGCCCATAGGCTGCCATTATACAGAATGAAAATAGAGCTGTGCCTTTAAGAAAGTAAAGTCTTCCTGTTTCCCATCATGCACAGCAAAAGGCAGTTGCCTCAGTTCTTTTTTCCGGCTCCTTTCTGACAGGACCCTGAAGCATTGAGCTCTATCTCACAAAATCCTTTTGTGACAGAAATTCATTTAAAATCTTTTGAATTTCATTTTCACTCGACGTTTTTAACATTGAGTGATAATTTTCTGCTTTTTTCTGTTAGATTCTGACAGAATTTTGAGGTTTTTCTACTTCAGAAATGCCTTCACTGTTTGACAAATGTCCTTCTTGTGGCAGAAAAAAGGCCAAAACAGATCCACATCGGGTCTGCATAATTTGCCTTCCATCCAGCCACAAACCGGAGTCGTGTGACATCTGCAAAACCTTCTCCAGAAGGACCCTTCGTGACAGGGAGAAGATCCGACTCCAGGCGAAAGAGGACAGGAGGAAAAGTGGTCATTCTACCACAGAGCGAGGAGAAGGTCAGTCTTCTACCAGGGCTCACACTGGTTCCTCTATAACTCCGACCAGACCGGCTCAAAAACGGCACAGGTCTCCGACGACGTCGAGGGCGTCGACGTCGAGGCAAGGAACGGCGCCAACATGCTCGCCGTCGAGGAGTGGTTCGCCGGCGAGAAAGAGACATCGCTCGCCGTCGACGACGATTTCGCCGTCGAGACGGCGTGGACTTTCGCCGTCGAGATCTGGGTCACCGTCGACACGGCGAGGACGTTCCACGTCGAGGAGATCTGAATCCGGTTCGCCGTCGACACGGCGAGATCGATCAACGTCGAGGGGTGCTCGACGTCGTAGACGTTCACCGTCATCACGGCGACGTCGAGGGTCGTCGTCGAGAGATTCTCAACGGCGAGAAGAATCGACGGCGAAGGGCACTCGCCGTCACCGTACTTCGACGTCGAGGAGTGTGTCGACGTCGAGACAATCAAAAAGACCTAGGAGGGTTTATACAACCTCAGAATCCTCGGCTTCACTCATCCTCCTTCCAGCGTCTCCACAACTCTCTCCTCGACAATCACCATTGCCACAGACGCCGGTAACACCTACGGCGCCTCTTCCGGCTCCGCCTTCAGAGTCTGTTTTGAGGACTCCAACGCGGTCTGTAAGACGTTCGGGACATTCCTCTAGACGCTCTTCTTCCTCTCGGCACCGTCATGACTCACAGAGATCTCAGCATTCACATCACAGGCGTTCTTCTTCGTCTACACAGGACTACTCTCCAACCCTATCGGACTCACCGTCCCCGAGAGTGTCCCCCATAGATGATGTGAATACGTTCCAGGAGGTCTTAGTACGAGGGGCAACCAAGCTGAACATCCCGCTGGCGGTACCTGCCCCATCGACGTCAGTGATCTTCGAGACCTTGCATCACAGGACATCTTCCAGACCTTTGCTTCCACTGGTTCCAGGTCTCCTTGAACCAGCAATGGATATTTTCCTTGCACCGGCCGCAACAAAGTCTGCTCCTTCCAGACTTATTAAAAAATATCATCCACCAGAACAAGATCCTCTATTCTTGAGGTCGGACCCAGTTCCTGATTCGGTGGTCATAGTAGCGGCAAAGAAACTGCATTCAACCTCACCATCTTCTTCTTCACCTCCAGATAAAGAGAGCAGAAAGATAGATGCTGCAGGACGAAAAGTATGCTCTACTGCAGCCGTCACGATGAAGGCAGCCAGCGCTACTGCGTTATTAGGGCGGTACGACCGTGCCCTCTGGGACTCTTTAATGCAGTTTGCGGAACATCTTCCTAAGGATAAAAGGGAAGATTTCCTGGAGGTCGTGCGTGAGGGAGCCATGGTGTCTAACCAAATTATAAGTGCTGCAGCTGACTCTTCGGTGCTATCCGCACACAATTATGCACACGGGATAGCGCTCAGAAGGCATGCATGGTTGAGACTTACATCACTCAAACCTGAAGCGCAGCAGAGAATACAAAACCTGCCTTTCTCGGGCTCCACCTTGTTCGGTTCTCATGCCGATGACGAGATGGCTAGAATGAAAGCTGAACTAGATACCTTGAAAGCGGTAGGCCTGGAAAGACCGAAAGAACAAAGAAAGGTTTTCCGGCCATATCAACGACGACTTTTCACCCACCGGTATCAGTCGCCACACTGGATGTCTTCGCGCCCCCAGCAGCAGCAACAACAGCAGCATCAGAGGGGTTTCTCTACTCAGCGAAGGTCGACAAGGGGTCGTTCAACACCTCAAACTCAGGCAACTCGACAGGCTCCCACGTCTAAGCCCTGAATCTTTGCTTCCCCCTCCTCCGTTATCCACTCCGGTAGGGGGAAGTATCTCAAATCATCTGGACGAGTGGCTACGCATCACAACAGACGCCTGGGTATTGAATATTGTGAGACATGGTTACGCACTCAGATTCACCAGTTCTCCACCATCTGTTCCACCCAAAACAGCCAACCGCCATCTCGAAGCTCTACAGTTAGAGGTCAATATCCTATTGCAAAAAAGAGCCATAGAACCCGTTCCCATCAGCCAACAAGGGAAGGGGATTTATTCGAGATATTTCCTTGTACCGAAAAAAGACAAACAAGAGTTTCGTCCCATCTTAGATCTGAGGACAGCAAACAAATGGATTCGCAAAGAAAAATTCAGGATGTTAACCTTACACCAAATTTATCCACATCTACGTCAGGGCGACTGGCTATGTGCGATAGATCTTTGCGACGCTTACTTTCATATCCCAGTAACCAAGAAACATCGAAAATTCCTAAGGTTCACCGTCGGAAAACGCCATTACCAATTTGCAGTTCTACCTTTCGGCCTAAAATCAGCGCCAAGAACTTTTTCCAAATGCATGGCGGTAGTAGGCGCCCACTTGAGGAAACAGCGAATATTCGTCTACCCCTATCTAGACGATTGGCTCATAAAGGCCTCCAGTTGTCTCGAGGCACAGCAACATTTCGAATGGACTCTACAACTGCTGCAAAAACTTGGTCTTCAAGTCAATCTCCTGAAATCTACAGCAACACCTGTTCAGAGGTTGCATTACTTAGGGGCCATTGTAGATACCAGGCTAGGAAAGGTGTTTCCTTCGGAGGAACGACGGTTATCGATTCTCCAGAAGTGCAAACAACTGCAGGAAAGACCTCAAGCCACTGCAAGAATAATAGCTTCTCTACTGGGCTCGATGGCGTCTTGTATCCATCTGGTTCCCAATGTTCGCCTCCATATGAGACCATTGCAGGAAAATCTGGAGGATCAGTGGTGTCAACTGAGGGACGATTGGGAGAACAAAGTCCTTCTTTCTCCTCACACCCTACAATCCCTCAAGTGGTGGTGTTTACCCAGCAATCTCTTGGTGGGGATTCCGTTCCAACAACGGCCTCCATCTCAAACCATCGTAACAGATGCGTCACTGATCGGATGGGGGGCGCACATGGAACATCTTCGAGTCCAAGGCGAGTGGTCACAGAGAGAGAGTCTCTATCACATCAACCTGCTGGAACTTCGCGCAGTCCACCTTGCGCTCAAAGCCTTCCTTCCCTCTCTGAGAACGGAAACTCTCCTTCTCCAGACAGACAACGTGGCCACTATGTACTACGTGAACAAACAAGGAGGCACCAGGTCCAGAATTTTATCCAGAGAGGCTCAGACAATCTGGCATTGGCTTCTAGCCAGGAACCTGTCACTAGTGGCAACTCACCTGCCCGGCATCCAGAATGTTCAAGCGGATGCCCTCAGTCGGGTAATGGACGAGAACCACGAATGGGTACTACACGACGACGTCGTTCATTCCATTTTCGCACTCTGGGGTACCCCCTCTACAGACCTATTCGCAACCCCAGAAAACAAAAAATGCCAAAACTTCGCCTCCAGATATTACCATCCAGGGACACTGGGGAATGCCCTGTGGATAAGCTGGTCAGGAGCATTTCTTTACGCCTTTCCACCGCTTCCCCTGATTCCGGCGGTCCTCCAGAAGCTGTCCAATGCTCAGACCAAAATGATCCTAATTGCTCCGGAGTGGCCACGCCAGTGGTGGTTCCCAGACCTTCTTCACCGGTCACTCAAACCACACATCAGGCTACCATATCGTCCGGACCTTCTCACGAAGTTCAGAGGGCAGATATCTCATCCCAACCCCTCATCGTTGAGTTTGGCAGCATGGCTCCTGAGCTAGTGCAATATGGACACTTGAACCTACCTCAGGACTGTATGGAAATTCTGAAGGAAGCAAAGCGCCCTTCCACACGATCAGCCTATGCAAGCAAGTGGAAGAGATTCTGCATTTGGTGTTTACACAACAACATTGACCCGGTTTCCTGTGGGGAACAATCTATCCTGCCATACTTGTTAAGTTTGACAAAATCGGGCTTACAACTGTCGTCAATAAAAGTTCACTTGGCGGCGATAACGGCATACAGAAAGAGTCCTTCACAAACTTCCTTTTTTCGGATTCCGATTATTAAGGATTTCCTAGAAGGTTTAAAGAAGGTTTTTCCTCCCATTAGAAAGCCTTCTCCTCCATGGGAACTGAACGTTGTCTTATCACGTCTGATGCTGCCGCCATTCGAGCCGATACATAAGGCATCGCTGCAGCATCTCACATGGAAAGCTGCTTTTCTGGTGGCAATCACTTCAGTGCGTAGGGTCAGCGAAATCCAGGCCCTTTGCGCTCAGGAACCCTACACGGTTTTTCATTCTGCGAAAGTGGTAATGAGAATCCATCCAAAATTTTTACCTAAGGTAGTCTCCGACTTCCATGTGAACCAAACAATTTCATTACCGACTTTCTTTCAGAATCCAGCTACCCCTGCTGAGAGAACTCTGCACTCTCTGGATGTAAAGAGAGTCTTGAAATTTTACCTGGACAGGACAAAAAGCTTTCGAAAATCACAACAGCTTTTTATTAACTATGGCCCAATCAGAACAGGTTTGGGCACATCTAAACAATCGTTATCCAGGTGGATTGTTTCATGTATAATGTTATGTTATCAGTTAGCAAACAAATCCCTTGGTGGTAGGCCAAAAGCCCACTCTACCAGAGGGAAAGCAGCTACTGTAGCCTTGATGAGAAATGTCCCTTTGGCAGAAATATGCAAGGCTGCCACTTGGAGGTCGGTCCATACCTTTACTAAGCATTACTGCCTTGATACAGACGCTAGGGCAGATGCTCAGGTTGGGCAGGCTTTGCTCAAGAATTTGTTTGCATGATTCATGTTTTTCTCAGTATTCTTATATCTACTCCACTGCGGTTATGGGGATGGGCTTGCTACTCTATTCAGTGCTTATGACTATACATGGAAATCCCCTACGAGAGAAGGAATGGTTTCTTACCTGTAACTCCAGTTCTCTCGTAGGGGTATTTCCATGATAGTCATAAGCAACCCTCCCTCCTCCCCGGTGGAGTTGACATAGAACATGAATATTATGGAGGTTGGTACTCCAACAAATGTTTTGTTTTTCTTCATGTCAGGTTAATAGCCTCCAAAAAAGAACTGAGGCAACTGCCTTTTGCTGTGCATGATGGGAAACAGGAAGACTTTACTTTCTTAAAGGCACAGCTCTATTTTCATTCTGTATAATGGCAGCCTATGGGCTACACTGCCCTACATTGTTTTATTCTCATGAGAGGTGTAAATAAAATATGAGAATGTATTTATTTATGTATTTATAGAATAAATAGAGGTTTAAACGTGAATTTACACTACAACTGTTTTTTCTTCTAACAATTTTGTCTGTGTAGTTGTTCACATAGGCTGCACATTGTTATTCTTAAGTGTTTTTCACAGACCTTTTTTGTCAAGGAGCTGATGATTGCACTTAAGAATATACTACACAACAGTGCTCCGGGGTCCCCGCAGGCGCGCGGAACTATTCAGTGCTTATGACTATCATGGAAATACCCCTACGAGAGAACTGGAGTTACAGGTAAGAAACCATTCCTTCTGACTCTTCCTGTTCCGATACAGTAGGGAGTGGTAGGTGTTCTACGAAGGTACGAATCTCGTCCTTCATTGTGTGTACTTTGCTAGTGTATAGGTCGGCATAGTATTTGTGAAATTCGCCATTAATTGCAGCCTGGGAATAAATGCTATGCCCCTCAGGTTGTGTGAGCTCCACTATAACTGACCCTCTCTTCGCTGGGTTTGCCAACCATGCCAGCAGGGAACTTGCATGGTCCCCTTATACGTGGGTTTGTGCCAAATAGGTTTTATAGTCATAACAGCGCAATCGATCTACCGTGACTGCTGTTGCCTCTCGCGCAGTTAGGAGTGATGTCTGTATCTATTGGGCATTGGGTCGTTTCTGCTCAAGCTTTCGCTGTTTCTGCTCTGCAAGCTCTATATCCCGAAGCAACGCCCGACGTTAGCCGGCCACCGCTGAAAGGCAGTTCCCTCTAATAACTACTTTGAACGCATCCCATTCTAGTAGCTTGGACGCTGTCGAGCCTTCATTAGTTTAAAAATAAGCATCTATTACCATACCGTACTGGGGGGCAGAAGCCAAGGGCTACTCTCCTTGAGTGTGGTCACACCCTCCTTGTGCCTCTTCCCTGTGGGGAGGGGGGCACATCCCTATTCCTATTGGAGGAATCCTCCAAACTCAAGATGGAGGATTTCTAAGGGCAGGGGTCACCTCTGCTCAGGGCACCTTAGGGGCTGTCCTGACTGATGGGTGACTCCTCCTTGTTTTTCTCATTATCTCCTCCGGACTTGCCACCAATAGTGGGGGCTGTGTCCGGAGGAGCGGGCATCCCCACTAGCTGGGATGTCCTGGGCTGCTGGAACAACAGGCAGGAGCCTTTGAGGCTCACCGCCAGGTGTTAAAGTTACTGCAGGCGGAGGTGAGAAGCACCTTTACCCAGTACAGGCTTTGTTCCTGGCCACAGAGTGACAAAGGCACTCACCCCATGTGGCCAGAAACTCATCTGGTTGTGGCAGGCTGGCAGAAACCGGTCAGCCTAGCACTAGGAAACAGACTGGTATTCAGGGGGCATCTCTAAGATGCCTTCTGGGTGTAATTTATCATAAATCCCACTCTGGCATCAGTGTGCATTTAATGATACCAAACTTCCCAGATTTCAGTGTAGCCATTATGGAACTGTGGTGTTCGTAATTGACAGACTCCCAGACCATATACTCTTTATGGCTAAACTGCACTTACAATGTCTAATGTTTTGCTTAGACACTGTAGGGGCATAGTGCTCATGCAACTGTGCCCTCACCTGTGGTATAGTGCACCCTGCCTTAGGGCTGTAAGGCCTGCTAGTGGGGTGACTTAGCTATGCCACAGGCAGTGAGAGGTTGGCATGGCACCCTGAGGGGAGTGTCATGTCGACTTAGTCATTTTCTCCCCACCAGCATACACAAGCTGTATGGCAGTGTGCATGTGCTGAGTGAGGGGTCCCCAGGGTGGCATAAGACATGATGCAGACCTTCCCTGGCCACAGGGCCCTTGGTACCATTTACAAGGGACTTATCTGTGTGCCAGGGCTGTGCCAATTGTGGGAACAAAGGTACAGTTTAGGGAAAGAAGAACTGGTGATGGGGCCTGGCTAGCAGGATACCAGCACACTTTCAATCATAACTGGCATCAACAAAAGGCAAAAAGTTATGGGGTAACCATGCCAAGGAAGGCATTTCCTTACAGGGACCATCCAACTGGAAGGAGCAATGGATTATGGTCCGAGAATGTCCGGGTTAGGTATTCACTCAGTTGTATCAACTCATGTATCTCTGCTGTACAGAGGAAGGTATCCAATCTTACGTGTAAATCATGCATAGAGGAATAAAAGGAGTAGTCTCTATCATTTGTATGATGGATGCGCCAGGTATTGACTTGCCCCCAATTCCGTTGCCAGGTGCGGTACACTTGGGCTGTCCTAGCAACCGGGGTGGAAAGTAAGGCCACCGCCAATGTCATAATTTGGGAAAAGGTACCGCCAGCCTGTTGGCAGTACCTTTCCCTAAATTACCGCCGACCGCCAGAGTGTTCATGAGCACTACTGTGAAGGTCACGGTGTGTGTGGGGGTGGTGGCTTTGTTTCTCTGCAGCCGGGTGCTCCGGGATTCCCCCGCCCCATCCCTTCCCCTTCGTCTCTGTGGATAATACGTGCAAGGAGTCTGAAGTATATGAAAGAGGCATAGTGCCAATAGTGGGAAGGAAGTATGTGTCTCTCCTCTCTTCGTCCATCCATTGCCCAATCGTAGATTGGTTGGTGGTGAGTCTATGTGGGTTCCATCTTGATAGTATGGCCTTGTTTATATAAGTTCATCAGCTGTGCCTGGGGTGACCATGGGCAGGACCACGCTCAATTGGGTTGAGGTCAATGTCTCTCTGTCAGAATCTGTCTGTTCAGCTCCCCCCGTTGGTTCAAAGGCAATGTATCAATGGATATCTCGCCCAACTCGGAGTTGAGCCCGGAACAACATAGAGTACGGAATCTTTAGTTCTCTAAGCCTGTGCTTCACAGAGGTATATGCCGCCCTTTGTCAGACTTCTCGGGAGAAGTCTGGGAATATGTATATTTTACTGTTGGCAATCTACAGCTCATCCTGCAGCCAAGCCCAGCATAGTATGTGCTCTCTGTCTTTGAAATAAAGAAGTCTCGCTATCATTGGTCTTGGAGGAGTCCTTGGGGGTGGTGCTTTAGGAGGTACTCTATGAGCTCTTTCTAGTGCGAAAAAGGGCGAAAGCCTCTCTGGGGCTACTATCATTTGTAACCAGTCTTCCAAATATCCCACCATGTCAGATCCTTCGATTGTTTTCGGGAAGGCCTATTATTCTGATATTATTACACCTCACTCTGTTTTCTGCATCTTCTGCTCTATTTTCTAGTATTTTGAGGTAGTTTTCCATGGTGTTCAAGCGGTTGTCAGTTAGGGCCAAGGCAAGGACCGCTTCCGCCAAGTTTTGTTCCGTTGTAGTGACTCTCTCCGCTAGCTAGTTGCTTGTAGTCGTCTCGAAGGAGGCCCAGGTCTATACTCACTGTATCTATCTTAACTTATAGGGCCGTTCGGGAAGCCGCGATGGCCTGGAGGACATCCTGAAGTGTTGGTGTGGTAGGCGTCTTCTCCACCGTTGGTAATGCAGCTGGGTCCACAGCATCTTTAAGTGGTCTGGGCCGTAATGGACCCCCCATGTCGCAGTTTCTTATTTTAAGGGCTTTCCCCATTCGGTACTTTTCTCCTCAGATGCGTCCGTCTTGCCAGGGTAGATTTTTAGGCATGGTTCATGTTCCGGGGTTGGGCTGTGTTAATCAGCACTATTCCCACAGTGGGCTGTCTTCTTCGTTGGTCGGGCGCCCCCGTGGGTTTCTCAGAGCCCGAGTTGTAAATATTCTTTGTTATCCGTGTCTCCTTCTGTTAGACTTTTATCCCCACTCCTACGTTGTTATGGGGGTGTATTCCTTCCTGCAGGTCCGGTGACTTCCACTCTGTGCCATATCTCTCCCCTCCTGTCATGAGGGGCTACTGTCAGTTACACTGGATAGCATCGCCGCATATAGAAAATGTGGAGCTTACTTTATTTCTTCGCACCCTTCACTGTGTCAGAGGTACGTCCGTCAGCTAGTACTGTTAGTGAGTGAAGCAAAATGGCTCCCTGTTGGTTACTCCCCACTTTTTGCCTGATATTGATGCTGGCTTGACTAAGAAGTGTGCTGGGACCTTGCTAACCAGGCCCAGCACCAGTATTCTTTCACTAAAAATGTACCATTATTTCCACAATTGGCACACCCCTGGCACACCCCTAGCACACAGATAAGTCCCTTGTAAAAGGTACCAGTGGTACCAGGGGTCCTGTGACCAGGGAAGGTCCCTAGGGGATGCAACATGTGTTGTGCCACCCTAAGGGACCCCTCACCTAACACATGCACACTGCCATTACAGATTGTGTATGTTGGTGGGGAGAAAAAGGCAAAGTCGACATGGCATCCCCCTCAGGATGCCATGCACACACAATACTGCCTGTGGCATAGGTAAGTCACCCCTTTAGCAGGCCTTAAGGCCCTAACACAGGGCGCACTATACCACAGGTGAGGGCATAGCTTCATGAGCAATATGCCCCTACAGTGTCTGAGTCTATTGTTAGACATTGTAAGTACAGTGTGGCCATATTAAGTATATGGTCTGGGAGTTTGTCAAAATGAACTCCACAGTTCCATAATGGCTACACTGAACACTGAGAAGTTTGGTGTGAAACCTCTCAGAATAATAAACTCACACTGTTGCCAGTGCTGGATTTATTAAAAAATGCACACAGAGGGCATCTTAGAGATGCCCCATGTATTTTACCCAATCCTTCAGTGCAGGACTGACTGGTCTGTGCCAGCCTGCCACTGAGACGAGTTTCTGACCCTTCTGGGGTGAGAGCCTTTGTGCTCTCTGGGGCCAGAAACAAAGCCTGCACTGGGTGGAGGTGCCTAACACCTCCCCCCTAGAGGAACTGTAACACCTAGCTCAGGCTTCGTGTTACAATGCCCCAGGGCACTCCAGATAGTGGAGATGCCCGCCCCCAGGATACCGCCCCCACTTTTGTTGGAAGTCCGGAGGAGATAATGAGAAAAACAAGGAGTCACCCTCCAGCCAGGACAGCCCCTAAGGTGTCCTGAGCTGAGGTGATCCCTGCTTAGGAAATCCTCCATCTTGTTTTGGAGGATTCCCCTCATAGGATTAGGGATGTTCCCCCCTCCCCATAGGGACGAGGCACAGAGAGGTTGTAGCCACCCTCAAGCACAGTAGCTATTGGCTACTGCCCCCCCCAGGCCTAAACACATCCCTAAATTTAGTATTTAGTGGTGACCCTGAACCCAGGAAACCAGATCCCTGCAACCTACTACAAGAAGAAGGACTGCTGACCTGAAAGCTCCACAGAGACGACGGAGATGACAACTGACTTGGCCCCAGCCCTACTGACCTGTCTCCAGACTCAAAGAACCTGCACAGCGATGCATCCAGTGGGACCAGCAACCTCTGAGGACTGCCCTGCACCCAAAGGACCAAGAACCTCCCGTTGACAGCAGCTCTGTCCAAGAAACAACCATCTTTAAAGGGGCTCCAGCCTCAATCCGGAAGCGTCAGTCCCCAACACTCTGCACCCGACGCCCCCGGCTCGTGTCCAGAAGAACCAACACTGCAGAGACGACCCCCAGGTGACTCCCACGACGTGGACACCCTGAGTTGACCTCCATGCACCCCCACAGCGAAGCCTGCAGAGAGAATCCGAAGGATCCCCCTGACCGCGACTGCCTGGTAACAAAGGAACCCGACACCTGGAAGAAGCACTGCACCCGCAGCCCCCAGACCTGAGAGAAACCAACTACCGGTGCAGGAGTGACCAGCAGGCGGCCCTCATCCTTCCCCAGTTGGTGGCCGGCCCGAGAAGCCACCCCGGCGCCTTGCCTGCATCGCCAGAGTGACCCCCGAGTCCCTCCATTGATTTCTATCTACAACCCGACACCTACTTTGCACACTGCACCTGGCCCCCCCTGTGCCACTGAGGGTGTTTTTGTGTGCCTGTTTGGGACCCCCCCAGTGCTCTACAAAACCCCCCTGGTTTGCTCCCTGAGGACGCAGGTACTTACCTGCTAGCAGACTGGAACCGGAGCACCCCTATTCTCCACGGGTGCCTATGCTATTTGGGCCCTACTTTGACCTCTACACCTGACTGACCCTGTGTTGCTCGGTGTTTGGAGTTAACTTGAACCCCCAACGGTGGGCTGTCTATGCCCCGGAGACTGGCCTTGTAAGTGCTTTACTTACCTGAAAAACTAACCAGTACTTACCTCCGCCAGGAACTGTTGATTTTTTGCAGTGTCCACTTTTAAAATAGCTTATTGCCGTTTTTGCCAGTACTGTTTTAATTCAAAGTCCCATATTTACGTATGCCAAGTACCTCACAATTTAAGTACTTACTTGAATTCTGAATCTTGTTGTTCTAAAATAAATTAAGAAATGAATATTTTTGCTATATAAAAACCTATTGGCCTGGAGTTAAGTCTTTGAGTGTGTGTTCTCATTTATTGCCTGTGTGTGTACAACAAATGCTTAACACTACCCTCTGATAAGCCTACTGCTCGACCACACTACCACAAAATAGAGCATAAGTATTATCTAATTTTGCCACTATCAACCTCTAAGGGGAACCCTTGGACTCTGTGCACACTATGGCCCTCATTCTGACCTTGGCGGTCTTTTCGCGAGACCGCCGAGTTACCGCCGCGGTGAAGACCGCCGACCGCGGCGGTATGCCGCTGTGCGCATTCCGACCGCTGGGAGCGTTCCGCCGGGAAACCGCCAGCAGCCACACTGGCGGTCGGCGGAAAAGTGGAGACTGGTCAACCTCCAGCGCCACGCCAGCAGAACACCGCCCACAGAATTACGACCCACATATCTGTGTGGCGGTCTTCTGTTGGCGGTGTTCTGTTGGCGGTCACCTCCCCATGGCTCCTGTCGCCTCCCGGAGGACCAACGCACAAGGTAAGTGAGGGGAGGGGGAGGGGGGGTGTTGTGTGATGTGGGCGTGCATGGGGGTGTGCGTGTGAGTGTGTAGAGGGGGTGTGTGAGTGCGTGTATGCGGGCGGGGGGTGCTGCTGTGTCTATGGGTAATGTGTGCTGTTCGGCAGGTGCGCATGTCTGCATGTATGTGTGCGGGTATGTGTCCCCGTTGTGTATGTGTGTGTAGGGGGTGTGTATATGTGCATGTTGGGGGTGTGTGCATGTCGGGGTGCATGTATGTGCATGTCGGGGTGGGGGTGGGGAGGGGGTTCGTACCACCTCTGGGGGGTGGCAGGGGGGTGGAGGGTGTGGGGGGAGGACTCGGTGGGTAGTGGGGGGTGGGGGAGACCCCTATCAGTGCCAGGGAAGGAATTCCCTGGCCCCGATAGTGCTTACCGCCATGGTTCGCATGGCGGTTCCCGACTGCCAGAAACCGCAGCGGTAGGCAGGGTCATGATACCGTTGGCGGTCTTGGGACGACCGCCGGGCCGGAGTGCGCAAACTCCAGCCCGGCGGTCATGACCGCCGTGGCGGTCGGAGTGGGGAAGTGGCGGTCGATCGCGGCGGTGACCGCCGCGGTCAGAATGCCATTTTTCCGACCGCCGGTCTGTTCGCGGTCCGACCCCCGCCTCTCCGCCGACCGCCAAGGTCAGAATGAGGGCCTATGTCTCACTTTGAGATAGTATATACAGAGCCAACTTCCTGCAGTCAGCCTTTAAGATATTTCCATCTATGGTCAGCACATGGCTCTTGTTGCCAGACCCGGCTGTTATGGCCACCCAGGATGTTCTCGCCTTCGTCTGGGGTCCGTACACCCTCCCGCCTGGTGTGGCGCAGCAGTGGTGGCTGAGTTCCAAACTCTGTGGTCTGCCAATACGGGCCCCTTAGTTAAGGGATGATCCCCCTGTTGCTCAGGGCCGTGGTTCTCTGGGGGTCCGTTCACCAGGTTGGGGCTGCGCCCTCCCAGGGCCCTACTGTCGCTCCCCCTCCTCACCAGTAAGGCCTCCGCAGCTACGATCCTCCTGCGCTTCCGCCAGCGCTCTTTTCTCTGCGTCCCCGCCTCCACCTTGCTTCCTCTGAAACAGGGCCCAGGCGCTCGTTCGGTGTTCCTGGCGCACAGGCCCTGGCGCCAACTTTAGTGCTCATTTCACTGGTTTCCCGGATCTCCGCCAACTCAGCTCTCTGCCAGCGGCGAGGCTCCAGGTTCCGGTCACCTCCCTGGCAGCAGTGCTCCATTCGGCTCTTCCCGTCCTACTCACACAGGGGCGGCCTCCATTTTGGATGGACGCACTCCGCTCCACCGAAAGCTGGTCCAGGTGGTTGTAACGGGCAGCGCTATCTGCCATTGGATTCCCGAATGACTCGGGGATCAGTGTAGGTCCCCCCAGTCGATTCCTCCTTACAGGATGGTCGGTGGGGATCGCGAGGTGCCCGCGGGTCCCGGAGCTCCCGCGTTCTGTTGCCTACTCCATTCAATGCTTGGCCACGCCCCCCCCAGGAACCTCTTTCCTTGATGGCGTATCTCATTATTGTCCTGTCTTCTCCTCTGCTGTTTATGGAATGGGATTGCTATTCTATTCAATGCTTATGACTATACATGGAAATCCCCTACGAGAGAAGGAATAGTTTCTTACCTGTAACTCCAGTTCCCTCGTAGGGGTATTTCCATGATAATCATAAGCAACCCTCCCTCCTCCCCGGTGGAGTAGACAAAATAATATGTCAGGTATATCATTACTCTCAGCTAGGACTGCCTACAAAAAGAACTGAGGTAACTGCCTCTCTCTAGCCATGATTGGATACTGGAGGACTGGCTGTTCTTAAAGTCACAGTCTCCTTTTTTTCATTTATAATGGCAGTCTATGAGCTACACTGCCCTACACTCCTTCATCATTGTTTTGCAGTACAAAAAGGTTTGTGTAGGATTTTTTCTGTTAAATTTTCAACTCATTCATGCATTTGAATGTATGTGCACTAACTTTGTCCTTTTTAAACTGGATGAAGATTTTTGGACACTGTAGCTTTTCCTTTAGGCTGCATATGGACATACATAAGCGACTTTTCAGGCCTTCCTGAAGTAAGGCGAACATGAGCACTTAAGAAGTTATTTTGGAAAAAGCGTTCTGGGGTCCCCACAGGCGGGTGGGACTTTTCAACGTTTATGACTAGCATGGAAAACCCCTACAAGAGAACTGGAGTTACAGGTAAGAAACTATTCCATCCCAAGCACGGTCCCAATAGCCACAGAAGATACTGGAGTTGTTGATCCATCTTCAAATCAAGTGAAAGCAGAACATATGCCTGGGAAACAGAATGTCATAGTCGACACACTATGCAGGATCACAAACAACTGCCACTAATGGGAAATCACTCATAAAGGTCTGGCAGAAATCTTTTGTCAGTGGGGCACACCAACTCTGAACTGTTTGCGACTTCTCAGAATCAAAAATGCTGATCCTACGCAAGCTGGCATCCTCAACTAGGATCGTGGGGGAATGTATTTTCAATAGCATGATCAGGAATCTTTGCCTACGTCTTTTCATAACAAGTCTTCTTAATAAAAGTGGAACATTTAAGGATAATTCTTATAGCACTGAGATGGCCAAGGCAGCATTGATTCACAGATCTACTTCTCCTGTCATAGAAACAGAACATCCAGAAACAACCCCTTCCTTATCTACTGACAATGAACCAAGGCCAAGAACTTCAGTTAGACAGGAAATCCTAATATTTATCTGCTTGACTCCTGAATACAATTGATTTGCTGATTTTAATATCCCAAGAGAATGTGAGGTCATTTGGATCAGAGCTAGAGGAGAAAGGACAAACAAGACTTATAGTCTTAAATGGCGGCATTTTTATATCTGGTGTCAAAAGTCAAAAGTATACCTTATATCATCTCCACCACAGAAAATTCTTCCATACTTATTGCATCTGGCACATTAAAATCTCATTAAAGTACATTTGGTAGCCGTATCTCATTTCAGAAGACCATCTAACAACACCATTGTTATTATGGTCTAGCAGGCTCATTAAAGAGTTTCTCAATTGACTTTTTAAGGTTTATCCACCAGTAAAACATCCTCTTCTGCCTTGGCAATCAAATACAGTACTCTCCCAATTAATGAAGAGCCCATTTGAATCCATCTATAAGGCAGAGATTAAGTTTGTTTCTTGGAAAATAGCAGTTCTACTGGAATTAACATGGGCAAGAAGAGGAAGTGAAATACAAGCATTCACCATTCAGGAACCTTTTTTGCAGTTCAGGAGTGATGGAGTGATCCTAGAAATTAATACCAGATACATTCCAGAGGTGCCATCAGAATTCCATTTAAATGAACCCATAGTGTAAAAACATTCTTTCCAGTTCCAAAGAAGTTGCAGAACGAACATTACATTCTTTAGATGTTAAGAGAGATTTGAAGTTTTATCTTATCAGCTGGTAGTGACATGCAGTGCTTCTAGGAAAGGTTTTCTGCTTTCCAAACAAGGTATAGCAAGATGGACTGTGGCGGCTATACATTTCTGTCATCAAAATGTCGTATACCCTTACAGACTAAAGTAAGAGCACATTCTACTAGGAGTGTATCACCTTCACAGCTTTGTTTGCCGGTATGTCTATACAGGATATCTTCACAGCAGCAACATGGAAAAGTATTAACCCTTTTACGCAGCACTACTGTTTGAATTCCACAGTGTTTTAAGATGCAACAGTGGGCCAGGTTGTGATACGTCCTCGTTTCCAGTAAAGTGAGCTCCCATGGTAATTTCTACCGACCATCCGTTTTTTTTTTTGTGAATATTTAACAAAACATATGTTTATACATGTTTATGTTTATAATAAATGTTTATATATACCTATATATATGTTCGATTGCATGTGTAGCTGCAGATACACATGCTATGCATAACTCTTCCGACATCTAGTGTTGGGCTCGGAGTGTTACAAGTTTTTTTTCTTCGAAGAAGTCTTTTCGGAATCACTGGATCAAGTGACTCCTCAGTGCGCATGGGCATCGACTCCATTGTTAGATTGTTTTCTTTCCGCTGTCGGGTTCGGATGTGTTTCCTCTTGCTCCGAGATTTCGAATCGGAAAACCTTAGAAAACCTACTTAATCGTCGGTATTGTTTCGATCGCGTTTCCATTTAGCATCGAACCGGTAGTACCGTCAGAATCTAAATGTCGCCCTTCGAGGCGCGTGCGCCCAACTAGGGCCTATTCGGTCCTACCGCGTGGAAGCCTAATGGATTGGACTCCATTTCGATTCTTTCCTCAGTGCCATGCGAAGTACCCATATACAGACCAACATCTGGTTTGTAATTTGTGCCTTTCTCCTGACCATCAAGAAAAAGATTGCGAGGCCTGTCGATCGATTCGATCTAAGAAGACTTTAAGAGATCGTAGAGCCCAAAGATTGGAAATGGCGTCGAAAAGCACAGAACATCTCGACGTCATGGAAGAAGAGCAGGTGCAGACAGCAGCCTCCATTCAAGATACTGATTCCGAGCAGGAATCGGAAGAAGATAGACTCGTCACGGCTGGCCAGCATGTGAGTACGTCTGCCCCTACCCCCATATATAAAAAACTACAGAAGGACTTGGGTACACCACTGCCGGAAGGCGATGGGTCGGCCCGGAAAGAGTGTAGGCGAGTGACCTTCGGGTTCGGTGCCGAAAAAGGCCACTTCTCCGTCTACTTCGGAGTCGAGCAATTCGGGCAGAAGTTCCACCTCGGACTCCAGTAAGAGTCCTTACTCCTCGGAATCGAAGATGCAATGCCTTGCTTCGGAGCTGAAACAGCCAACTTCATTTTCGGGACCGAAAAAGATTCAGACTTCGGAACCGAAAAAAGCCTCATACATAGAGGAACAAGGACTTTCGAGTAAACTTAAACAAATTTCGAAGCCGATGCAAGAATCTTACAATCCTGATCATGAGGACACTGAGATTCAGCCAATATTGGACGTTATGGATGAAAGACAATCTAGAATACATATACATAAAGAGACTGGCAGAATTTTGACTGCGCCTCCGTTAAAGGCTAAAAGAAAGCTGGCCTTTCAAGAGGAATAAGACTCTGCTCAACCACCAGCAAAGGTTAAAAAACAAAAGGAGAAACCAGCACCTCTCCCTACGTCTGCTCCTCAATCTCTGCAGCTTTCTTTTTCACCTCCTCACAATAGTCCACCACCATTGCCTTCTCCAACACACTCACTATACTCACATTGAGATACAGTGGATCCTTGGGATCTGTATGACCCTAATCCCATTCCAGACAATGATCCTGACCTATACCCCTCCAAGCCTTCTCCACCAGAGCACACTACTGCCTACACTCAGGTAGTTTCTAGGGCAGCTGCTTACCATGGGGTGCTTATGCACTCTGAACCCCTAGAAGAAGGTTTTTTATTCAACACTCTGTCTTCCACTCACTCCAGATACCAGTGTCTCCCAATGTTGCCTGGAATGGTAAAACATGCTGACCAAATTTTAGTGAGACCATCAAAGCTAGAGTAATTACTCCTAGAATTGTCAAAAAATATAAACCTGCTCCTACAGTCCCAGACTACATCATACATCAAGTTCCTCCAGACTCGGTAGTGGTGAGTGCGGCTAGGAAAAGAGCTAACAGCCAATCATCAGGAGATGCTCCTCCACTTGATACGGAGAGTAGGAAATTTGATGCTGCTGGCAAGAGAGTAGCCATGCAAGCGGCTAATCAATGGTGAATCGCACTCCTTGCCAGATACGAAAGAGCCCACTGGGATGAGATGCAAGAATTCATACAGCACCTCCCAAAAGAGCATCAAAAGAGAGCACTACAAGTTGTAGAGGAAGAACAGTCTATAAGTAATAATCAGATAAGGTCTGCCCTCGATGCTGCTGATACAGCCGCAAGAAGTGTAAAAACGGCCATTACAATACAAAGGCATGCATGTGGTTACGCTCTTCTGGTTTTAAACCAGAAATTCAACAAGCGGTACTTAACATGCCTTTCGATAAAAAAGCATTTATTTGGGCCAGAGGTGAATACCACCTCAGAGAAACTGAGAAAAGACTCAGATACTGCAAAGGCAATAGGAGCATTATATACCACACCATATAGAGGCTCCTTTCACAGGCTCTAATTCAGAGGAGGATTTAAGCCACAATCCTCTGGACCTTCTACCTCCCAGTCAAAGCAGGGACAACAGACACAATATCAAAGAGGGGGCTTTAGAGGGTCCTATCGAGGACAATATTTCAGAAACAGAGGCACATTCCAAGCCTCAAAGCAAGCCACTACACCATCCAAACAGTGACTTCTTTCCCACCCTTCCACCACACACATCTCCTGTGTGAGGAAGACTACAACAATTCTACTCTCATTGGCAAAACATCACCACAGACAATTGGGTGTTATCAATTATCTGCAATGGCTATTGCCCAGAGTTAATCTCCACCCCTCCAAACATTCTACCACGTTACCACAAATTGTCTCCAGAACACAATGTTCTGTTACAACAGGAAGTACAATCCCTACTATAAAACAAGCAATAGAATTTGTCCCACATTCCCAACAAGGAACAGGTGTATGCTCACTAAACGTCTGCATTTCAGCCTCCTTCTCAGAAGAATGTTCTGATAAAAACAGACAACATGACGACCATGTATTACCTCAAAAAACAGGGCGGGACACATTCATCTCAACTGTCTCTGCTAGCCCAAACAATATGGAAATGGGCAATTCACAATCACATTCATCTATTAGCAGAATACATTCCAGGAATAGGCCATCAGTTCGCGGATCTCCTAAGCAGAAATCACCAACAAACTCACAAATGGGAGATTCACACCCAAGTACTTCAAAAGTACTTTCAAAAGTGGGGAACACCAGAAATAGGCCTGTTCGCAACAAGCTAAAATGCAAAATACCAAAACTTCGCATCCAGACACCCATATCCTCTATCCAAGGGTAATGCTCTATGGATCAACTGGTCAGAGATATTTGCTTACGCTTTTCCCTCTCTCCCACTCCTTCCCTTTCTGGTCAGCAAACTGTATGGTAACTCTTTGTCTCAGAGACTGTAGCTAAGGTGTAAGGTCTTTTGCCCGATTGAAGCTAAACAAGCGCCAGGGCACTCGGCCGTTTACGAACACATGCCTTTGGAAGTATCAGGGTCCTCTTCTCCAATTACTATAACTGTTGTGGTCTTTTTTCCAATAAGGTGTATATTCCTTACATCTTAGCTGCAGTCTCTGAGACGAAGAGTTACCATACTCTGTGGTCCATACACTGATCCTATTGCTTCACATCATCCATTAGCCTTGAAAAAGTCACCAATGTGATGAAACACGTGTCGGCTGTTTCTGGAATGATGTTCTCTCTCACTGATTGGATTTTGTCTAACAATAAAGAGACTATCTTGTGAGAAAAGATGTGAACACCGACGTGCCTATTCTCTTCTATCCAACATCAACTATGCACTACGGAGCTTGAACCTTTGTATCACACTGTTGTTACTGAGTGCTGTGGTCTGGTTTGTGTATTATGTTTTGTGTATAGATGTACACATTGTTCATGCCTATCGGTAGTAAGGCATTTTGACCACTTGCACCACACACTACGTTACAAATTTCATAACTGTGTCTACTTCCCTAGGAGTGCGGCTATCTTTCACCCTTACTACCCCAGTAGTGTAGCTTTCATGCCCTATATTTACAAAATATTCAACACACTTCTCTATTCAGAGTCCCTGTTATTAAAGCTTTCATGGAAAGATTAAAACGCATTATTCCACTTAAAATACCACTTGTTCCTTCTTGGAATCTAAATATTGTACTTACCAGACTCATGGGCCCACCTTTTGAATCCATGCACTCTTGTCAAATTCAATTGTTAACATGGAAGGTTGCCTTCCTTGTTGCTATTTCTTCATTAAGAAGAGTTAGTGAAATACAAGCCTTCACTAAAGTCGTACTACGGACAAATCCAACATTTCCACCAAAAGTAGTTTCTTATTTTTACAACAACCAAACAGTGGAATTGCCAGTCTTCTTTCCACAGCCAGAGCTCTTCATACTTGAGATCTCAAACAAACTCTTATGTACTATATAGATAGAACTAAAGACTTTAGGAAAACAAAACAACTTTTTGTTGCTTTTCAACAACCACATAAAGGCAATCCTATATCTAGACAAGGCTTAGCAAGATGGATTGTTTGATGCATACAGACATGCTACGTCAAGGCAAAAAGACAAC
The DNA here is from genome assembly GCF_031143425.1 of Pleurodeles waltl. Lineage (NCBI taxonomy): Eukaryota > Metazoa > Chordata > Amphibia > Caudata > Salamandridae > Pleurodeles > Pleurodeles waltl. Next base: position 681,740,449 of record NC_090451.1, on the reverse strand, counting down.
TTTTGATCACTCCTAGAGCACATTCTACAAGAAAGAAAGGTGCGTCAATGGCATTTTTAGGAAACATACCAATGGCTGATATATGCAAAGCTGCCACATGGTCTACTCCTCATACCTTTACTAAACATTATTGTGTTGATGTTTTCTCACAGCAACAGGCCACTGTAGGACAAAATGTCTTAAGAACACTATTTCAAAAACTTCAACTCCTACGGGCTAGCTACTGCTATTTTTGGGAGGACTAACTGCTTTGTAGTCTATGCATAGCATGTGTATCTGCAGCTAAACATGCCATCAAATGGAAAATGTCACTTACATCTGTTCGTGGCATGTAGTGCTGCAGATTCACATGCACCCTCCCTCCTCCCCGGAAGCCTTTAGTCGTTTAAGTTTATCATTTGTACGTATGTAGATACATTTACACTTGCATGAACATCTCTTTATATTCTTATACTCTATCACTCCTTCCTTCACCCTTTGCGGGAAAACAATCTAACAGTGGAGTCGATGCCCATGCACACTGTAACTGAGAGGAGGAGTCATTCGATCCTGTGACTCTGAAAAGACTTCTTCAAAGAAAAACAACTTGTAACACTCCAAGCCCAACACTAGATGTCGGAAGAGCTATGCATAGCATGTGAATCTGCAGCACTACATGCACTACAGCACTACATGCCACGAACAGATGTAGGCGACATTTTTCATATATATATATATATATATACACACACACACACACACACACACACACACACACACATATGCTTTGCATAAGTCTGCCATCTAGTGTTGAGCTCGGAGTGCTACAAGTTGTTTTTCTTGTAAGAAGCTTTTTCGAGTCACGAGATCGAGTGACTCGTCCTCTCAGTGATAGTGCACATGGGCATTGTGTCCTTTGTTAGACTGTTTTCTTTCTGCCGTCGGGTTCCGACGGGTTTCCTCTCACTCTGGTAGATCTCGGTTCAGTACTATGTGAACTTTTCTATTTTTTCTCTAAACGTCAGTATCGTTTTTCAGACGTGTTTTCTGACTATATCCGATCCGATTGTATTGATTAAATGCCCTTTCGGGTGACCGTATCCCTTTTCAGGCCTACTTCGACACAAGCTGATGGATCAGACTCTGTTTTGCTTCTACTCTCAGTGTCACGCTAAATTCCCTTACACCAACCAACACATGGTGTGCAACCGCTGCTTCTCTCCCATTCACAATGATGAAACCTGTGAAGTGCGTCGATCCTTCTGTTCCAGAAAACTCTGCGGGATCGAAGAGCACGTCATTTTAAGATGGCATCCAAGTCGTCGGAGCAAACACCCGACATTTTTGGAGGGGAACAAGCTCAGACAGCAGTTTCTATCGCAAATTCTGATTCCGGCGAGACTCCGATGGGGACAGCCAAGTGATTCCAGCGGCGCAGTACGTGAGTACACCAGCCCCTTCCCATCACCAAAAAACATCCAAAAAGACATCAGCACTGGTCTTAGGTCCACCACTGCTTGCTGGTCATGGTCTAACCCAAAAGATACATCCCGAGGACCAACCCTTGGGTTTTAGCACCGAAAAAGACTAAAGTGCATTCGGCGTTGACCGAACAGCGTTCCACACCTGTTTCGGGATCGACTCAAAGAGTGGAACCTTCCACTTCGGAGCCGAAACATCCCTCTTCCACCTGGGCGCTGAAACTCCCAGCATCCATTTCGGAGCCGAAAAAGCTACAATCTATTTCGGAGCCAACATTCTCGGCCAGAATAAAACATTCAGGCCCTCATTACAACCCTGGCGCTGAGTGATAAAGTGGAGGTAATACTGCCAACATGACCATGGTGGTGATAACTACCACAGACAGCCAATGTACCACACCAACCACCAGGGCGGAAACAACACTCACCAAGGCGGTAGCTGGCAACAGCCAGGCGGAAGACAAAGTACCGCCCACCATATTAAGACACTGCAAACCGCCACTTTTTCTAGGGTGGTACCAATGCCAAAAAAAGCCTGGCAGAAACAGAGCTCAGAAGTGAAAGGGCTCACCATTGGAGACACAGGGAAGAACTATGCCACCATGGAACCCGAACTGCAAGCGGTCCCGATGATTTTTTGCGTTATGCTCCACCTGGAACACCAATGCCGACAAAGACGATGAGTACAGCCGCCTAGCACACAAGGGAGGGAGGAAAATGACAGTGACACACACACGCACGACAAACACCCCACACACCATACACACAACCAGCTGCACACGTAAACCAGTGGCACACAACACACAGCATAATAAAACAAGGACCAGACCAGATTTCGGAAGTACTGACAATGTATTAGCATAGCAAAACCCACCACACAAACCAAATATACACAAATGTTCATAAAGGGCCAATGCCCAGTCCAAAGTCATAAGGACACACAAGGCCACAGGGCACAGTCCAAGGCCCAACGTGTATGCTGACACATCCGGAGAGAAAACTGCAGGGGCATCATTTTGCAAGTGGTTAGGCACCTCAGGGGAATGGGGGGGCACCTCAGCCGAATTCGGGAACTTCCCCACTGGTTCTGGAGGCGGCTCCATGCCCATTCCTCTTTGCTGGGGAGTGCAAGGCCACAGTCTCTGGAGTGGGTGACTTTCCCGCTGGTTCCGGAGGGGTCTCCATGCCCATTTTGTTTGATGGGGAGTGCAAGGTTACAGTCTCTGAGCTGGGGACCATGCCCACTGGTTCTGGAGGGGACTCCATGCCCATTTCTCTTTGCTGGGGGTGCAAGGTTAAAGTCTCTGAGCTGGGGAACATGCCCACTGGTTCTGGAGGGGGCTCCATGCCAATTTCTCTTTGCTGGGGAGTGCAAGGTTACAGTCTCTGAGCTGGGGAACATGCCCACTAGTTCTGGAGGGGGCTCCATGCCCTTTCCTGTTTGCTGGGGAGTGCAAGGCCACAGTCTCTGGAGTGGGTGACTTTCCCACTGGTTCTGGAGGGGGCTCCATGCCCATTTCTCAGTGCTGGGGAGTGCAAGGTTACAGTCTCTGAGCTGGGGAACATGCCCACTGGTTCTGGAGGGGGCTCCATACCCATTTCTCTTTGCTGAGGAGTGCAAGGTTACAGTCTCTCAAGTGGGGAACTTGCCCACTGCTTCTGGAGGGGGCCCCTTGTGTAGCAGTCCCTGGCGGGTGGCCTACATGTCCTCTGCTGACGGTGATAACTCCTTTGCCTCAGGTGGTGTGGAGTGCTGCTCTGTGGCAATAGGTGCCTCTGCTGACGGTTATAGCTGCATTGCCTCAGGTGGTGTGGAGTGCTGCTCTGTGGCAACAGGTGATGGTGCCTCCTGGGCTGCCTCTACTGGCGGTGATAGCTGCACTGCCTCTGAAGGAGTTGAGGGCTTCATTCCCTCCATGGCAGGAGGTGTGGAATCCTTCCCCTTCCTGGCTGTAGTTGTTGTGGACTCCTTCCTCTTTCTGGCTGTAGTTGTTGTGGACTCCTTCCTCTTCCTGGCTGTAGTTGTTGTGGACTCCTTCTTCTTCCTGGCTGTAGTTGTTGTGGACTCCTTCCCCTTCCTGGCTGTATTTGTTGTGGGTTCCTTCTCCTTCCTAGCTGTGGGTTTTGTGAGCTCCTTCCCCTTACTGGCTGTGGGTGTTGTGGGCTCCTTTCCCTTCCTGGCTGAAGGTGCTGTGAGCTCCTTTCTGTTCCTGGCTGTAGGTGTTGTGGGCTCCTTCCACTTTCTGGCTGTTGGAGTGGAATTCCTCACAGTCCTGCCTCCACGACTAGGAGGTGCCTCCACTGTCCTTGTGAACTGTTTGGCTGAGGTGCTGGGCTGGCTGGCTGGCACCCTGGTTCTATGTGCAGGACGGGGGGAGGGGGAGGGAAGAGGTCAAGTTTGGCAAGGAAAAACTTTTTAGGGACAGTAGGGCGGGAGGAGGGATGGGAGTAGAGGTTGAGGGAGTGGTTGTTGGAGGTGTACGTCTGCTGGACTTGGGTGCAGGTCCATGGGAAGTGTGTGTGTGTGAGGTGGATGGCTGATGGGTGTTTGAGTGCTTGCGTTTGTGCCCTTTAGGAGGGGGGGACAGACATGGTAGGAGAGGACAAAGGGGACAAGTGGATGGATGTTGTGGAGGTGTCTGCTAGTGAGGTGTGTGTGCTGCTTGGTGTGGTGATGCTGGTGGTGGATGTTGAGGCAGTGCATGCAGGTGTGAGTGTGGACGTGACTGGGAGAGGGGTAGAGGAGGAGGAGGAGGGGGAGACAGTGGAGGTAGTGGAATGGGTAGTGTCTGTAACTGTATGGTGCTTGCGTGAGTGCTTGGCTTGTGGGATGAAGTGTGATGCTTGTGTCCGCCTGTGCCACTCCTGGGTGTTGCCTTGTGTGCATGCTAGTCTGTATGTGTGCCTGGGATGGGTTGGGGTTGAGGATAATGGGACTGGGAAATGGTAGTTGGAGGGGGGATGGTAGAAACAGGGACAATGACTGCCATCAGGGAGCAGGCCAGATCCTGAATCGATCTCTGTTGGGCCGCCAATCCACTGTGAATGCCCTCCAGGAAAGCATTGCATTGCTGCATCTGGGATGCCAGCCCCTGGATGGCATTTACAATGGTTGATTGCCCTACAGAGATGGATCTCAGGAGGTCAATAGCCTCCTCACTCAGGGCAGCAGGGCTCACTTGGGCAGGACCTGAGGTGCCTGGGGCTAAGGAGATGCCCACTGTAGGAAGTTGGCTCTCTATATAGTATCCCAAAGTGAGAGGTAGTGTGCACAGAGTCCAAGGGTTCCCCTTAGAGGTTGATAGTGGCAAAATTATATAATACCAGTGCTCTATTTTGTGGTAGTGTGGTCGAGCAGTAGGCTTACCAGAGGGTAGTGTTACGCATTTGTTGTACACACACAGGCAATAAATGAGGAACACACACTCAAATACTTAACTCCAGGCCAATAGGTTTTATATAGATAAATATATTTTCTTAATTTATTTTAGAACCACAAGATTCAAGATTTGAGGTACGTACATAAAATGCAAGGTACTTCACACAGGTAAGTATAGAACTTTGATTTAAAACAGTAGTATACACAGTTTTGGTTAAAATAGCAAATAGCTATTTTAAAAGTGGACACAGTGAAAAAATGAACAATTCCTGGGGTAGGAAAGTTTGGTTAGGTTTCTCAGGGAAGTAAAGCACTTACACAGTCAGTCTCCTGGGCTCTATTTTGTGGTAGCGTGGTCGAGCAGTACGCTTATTAGAGGGTAGTGTTAAGCATTTGTTTTACACATGCAGGCAATAAATGCAAACACACACTTAAAGACTTAACTCTAGGCCAATAGGTTTTTATATAGAAAAATATTATTTTCTTAATTTATTTTAGAACCACAAGGTTCAGAATTCAAGAAAGTACATAAATTGTAAGGTACTTGGCATAGGTAAATATTAAACTTTGGATTAAAACAGTAATGTACACAGTTTTGGCAAAAATGGCAAATAGCTATTTTAAAAGTGGACAGTTCCTGGGGGAGATAAGTAATGGTTAATTTTTCAGGTAAGTAAAGCACTTACAAGTTCAGTCTCTGGGGCATAGGCAGCCCACCGTTGGGGGTTCAAGTTAACCCCAAGCACCCAGCGCCAGTAACAGAGGGCCGGTCAGGTGCAGAGGTCAAAATAGGGCCCAAATAGCATAGGCGCCTAAGGAGACCGGGGGTGCTCCGGTTCCAGTCTGCTAGCAGGTATGTACTTACGTCTTCAGAGAGCAGACCAGGGGGGATTTGTAGAGCATTGGGTGGGGGCACTAACAGGCTCACAAAATACACCCTCATCTCACAGGGACGGCTGGGTGCAGTGTGTGAAGTAGGTGTTGGGTTTTAGGTAGAAATCAAAGGAGAGACCCGGGGGTCACTCTGGCGGTGCAGGCAGGGTACAGGGGGGTGTCTCATGCCAGCCACCGACTGGGCAAGGATGAGGGCCGCCTGCTGGTCACTCCTGCGCTGTTAGTTGGTTTCTCTTGGACCTGGCAGCTGCGGGTGCAGTGCTTCTTCAAGGCGTTGGGTTCCTTTGTTACCAGGAAGGTGCGGTCAGGGGGAGCCTCAAGATCCTCTCTGCAGATGTAGCTGTGGAGGTACAGGGAGTTTGTTTCAGGGTGTCCACATTGTTGGAGTCGCCTGGGGGTCCTCTCTGCAGTGTTGGTTCTTCTGGACACGAGCCGGGGCATCGAGTGCAGAGTGTTGGGGACTCACGCTTCCAGGGTGAGGCTGGAGTCCCGTTAAAGATGGTTTCTTTGTTGCTGTTTGGACAGAGCCGCTGTCCTCAGGAGTTTCTTGGTCCTTTTGGGTGCAGGTAGGTCCTCTGAGCCCTCAGAGGTCGCTGGTCCCGCTGGATGCATCGCTGTGCAAGTTATATGAGTTTGGAGACAGGCCGGTAGGGCTAGCGCCAAGTCAGTTGTTGTCTCTGTCATCTCTGCGGGGCTTTCAGGTCAGCAGCCCTTCTTCTTGCTTCAGGTCATCAGGAATCTGGTTTCCTGGGTTCAGGATCTCCCCTAAATACTCAATTTAGGGGTGTGTTTAGGTCTGGGGGCAGTAGCCAATGGCTACTGTCCTTTAGGGTGGCTACACCCTCTTTGTGCTTCCTCCTTGTGGGGAGGTGGGGACATCCCTAATCCTATTGGGGGGAATCCTCCAAAACACAATGGTGGATTTCCTAAGGCAGGGGTCACCTCAGCTCAGGACACCTTAGGGGCTGTCCTGACTGGAGGGTGACTCCTCCTTCTTTTTCCCAATATCTCCTCCGGACTTGCCGCCAAAATTGGGGACTGTGTCCAGGGGGGGGAGGGGGGGGGGGCAGGCATCTCCACTAGCTGTAGTGCCCTGGGGCGTTTTAACACCAGGCTTGAGCCTTTGAGGCTCACCACCAGGTGTTACAGTTCCTGCAGGGGGAGGTGTGAAGCACCTCCACCCAGTACAGGCTTTGTTCCTGGCCACAGGGTGACAAAGGCACTCACCCCACGTGGCCAGAAATCCGTCTGGATGTGGCAGGCTGGCAGAAACTGGTCAGCCTAGCATTAGTAGTTGGACTGGTTTACATGGGGCATCTCTAAGATGCCTTCTGTGCATTTCTCAATAAATCCCACACTGGCATTATATTGTGCTGAGAAGTTTGATACCAAAATTCCAAGTATTCAGTGTAGCCATTATGGAGCTATGGAGTTCGTGTTTGACAAACTCCCAGACGATATACTCTTTATGGCTACCCTGCACTTACAATGTCTGAGAATTGGCTTAGACACTGTAGGGGCATAGTGCTCCTGCAGCTATGCCCTCACCTGTGGTATAGTGTACCCTACCTCAGGGCTGTATGACCTGCTAGAGGGGTGACTTACCAATGCCAGAGGCTGTGTGAGGTGGGCATGGCACTCTGAGGGGAGTCCCATGTCAACGTAGTAATTTTCTCCCCACCAACACACACAATCTGTGAAGCAGTGTGCATGTGCTGAGTGAGGGGACCCCAGGATGGTATAAGTCATGCTGCAGCCCTTAAAGACCTTCCCTGGCATCAGAGCCCTTGGTACCAGGGGTACCATTTACAAGGGAATTATCTGAGTGCCAGGGACGTGCCAATTGTGGAAGCAAAGGTACAGTTTAGGGAAAGAACACTGGTGCTGGGGCCTGGTTAGAAGGGTCCCAGCACACTTTCAATCATAATTGGCATCAGCAAAAGGCAATGCCATGGAGGTATTTCCTTACACCCCCCCCCCCAAAAAAAAAAGAGGATGAGACTAACCTTTCCCAAGAGAGTCTTCATTTTCTGAGTGGAAGAACCTGGAAAGGCCATCAGCATTGGCATGGGCAGTCCCAGGTCTGTGTTCCACTACAAAGTCCATTCCTTGTAGGGATATGGACCACCTCAACAGTTTAGGGTTTTCTCCTTTCATTGCATTTGCCATGTGAAAGGTCTGTGGTCAGTTTGAACTATGAAGTGAGTACCAAAAAGGTATGGTCTCAACTTCTACAGGGACCAGACCACAGCAAAGGCCTCCCTCTCAATGGCACTCCAACGCTGCTCCTTTGGGAGTTACCTCCTGCTAATAAAAGCAACAGGCTGGTCAAGGCCATCATCATTTGTTTGGGACAGGATTGCTCCTATCCCATGCTCAGAGGCATCTGTCTACACAATGAACTGCTCAGAGTAATCTGGAGCTTTCAAAACTGGTGCTGTACACATAGCTTGCTCAGGGTGTCTAAGGCCTTTTGACAGTCCACGGTCCAGTTCACTTTCTTGGGACGTTTCTTGGAGGTCAGTTCTGTGAGGGGTGTCACTATTGATCCATATCCCTTTACAAACCTCCTATAGTACCCAGTCAAGCCAAGGAATGCCTTGACTTGAGTCTGGATTTTTGGAGCTACCCAGTCCAGAATAGTCTGGATCTTGGGTTGGAGTGGCTGAACCTGGCCTCCACCTACAAGGTGACCTATGTAAACCACAGTACCCTGCCCCATCTGACATTTAGATGCCTTGATAAAGAGGCCTGCTGCTTGCAGGGTCTGCAAAACCTTCTTCAGGTGGACCAGGTGATCCTGCCAGCTGGAGCTAATGACAGCAATATCATCAAGATAAGCTGCACTAAAGGACTCCAAGCCAGCAAGGACTTGATTCACCAACCGTTGGAAGGGGACAGGGGCATTCTTTAGGCCAAAGGGCATCACAGTAAACTGGTAGTGCCCACCAGGCGTAGATAATGCTGTTTTCTCTTTTGCTTCAGGTGCCATTTTTATTTGCCAGTCCCCTGCTGTTAAGTCAAAGGTACTTAAGTATTTGGCAGCACCTAATTTATCTATGAGCTCATCTGGCATTGGAATCGGGTGAGCATCTGTTTTGGTGACAGAGTTGAGCCCTCTGTAGTCCACACAAAACCTCATCTCTCTCTTGCCATCTTTTGTGTGAGGTTTGGGGACCAAGACTACTGGGCTAGCCCAGGGACTGTCAGAATGCTCAATCACTCCCAACTCCAGCACCTTGTGGACTTCCACTTTGATGCTTTTTTAACTTGGTCAGACTGTCTAAATATTTGGTTTTTGACAGGCATGCTGTCTCCTGTGTCCACATCATGGGTACAAATGTGAATCTGATCAGCGGTTAAAGAAAAGAGCTCAGCAAACGGCTGGAGGACTTGCCTGCAGTCAGCCTGTTGTTGGCCAGAGAGGGTGTCTGAATAGATCACTCCATCTACTGAGCCATCTTTAGGGTCAGTGGAGAGGAGATAAGGGAGAGGTTCACTCTCAGCTTTCAGGTCCTCATCTGTAACCATTAACCTGTTTACATCTGCCCTATCTTGAAAGAGTTTGAGGCGGTTCACATGGATCACCCTCTTGGGGGTCCTGCTAGTGCCTAGGTCCACCAGGTAGGTGACCTGATTCTTTTTCTCAAGAACTGGGTAAGGGCCACTCCATCTGTCCTAAAGTGCCCTTGAAGCCACAGGCCCCAGAACCTAAACTGTCTGCCCTGGCTGAAACTCAAGCATAGCATACCACATCTTCTGGAGCTGTCGGCTGGCCTCAAGGTTTTTGCTTGCCTTTTCCATGTACTCTGCCATCCTTGAACGTAGGCCTAGTACATAGTCCACCACATCTTGTTTAGGCTCATGGAGAGGTCTCTCCCAGCCTTCTTTCACAAGTGCTAGTGGTCCCCTAACAGGATGGCCAAACAGAAGTTCAAAGGGGGAAAACCCTACTCCCTTCTGAGGCACCTCTCTGTAGGCGAAAAGCAGACATGGCAAGAGGACATCCCATCCCCCTTTGAGTTTTTCAGGGAGCCTCATGATCATGCCCTTCAATGTCTTGTTGAATCTCTCAACAAGGCCATTGGTTTGTGGGTGGTATGGTGTGGTGAATGTGTAAGTCACCCCACACTCATTCCACATATGTTTCAGGTAAGCTGACATGAAGTTGGTACCTCTGTCAGAAACTACCTCCTTAGGAAATCCCACTCTGGTAAAAATACATATGAGTGCTTTGGCTACTAAAGGGGCAGTAGTGGACCTAATGAGAATTCCTTCAGGATACCCAGTAGCATGATCCACTACTACTAGGATATATTGGTTTCCTGATGCTGTGGGAGGTTCAAGTGGACCCAATATATCCACTCCCACTCTTTCAAAGGGGACCCCCACCACTGGAAGTGGAATGAGGGGGGCCTTTGGATGGCCACCTGTCTTACCACTCGCTTGACAGGTGACACATGAGTTGCAAAACTCCTTTACCTTCTGGGACATATTGGGCCAGTAGAAATGGTTGACTAACCTCTCCCATGTCTTAGTTTGTCCCAGATGCCCAGCAAGGGGAATGTCATAGGCTAAGGTCAGAATTAACTCCTTAAACTCCTGAGGCACTACCACCCCTGCCTCAGTGTAAAGGAGTTCATCTTCCCAATAGACCCTGTGAGTTCCACTGACATTTCCTTTTTATAGCTCAGCTGCTTGCTGTCGTAGGCCTTCAAGAGAGGGACACGTTTCTTGCCCTTTACACAGCTGTTATCTTGAGGGTCCCCCTGCGCCCAAGAGCTCAACCTGGTAAGGTCCTAGCTCCATGGACTCAGTTCCCTCAGGGGATAGAACATCTTCCTGGGAAGAGAGGTTCTGCTTCTTTTGCTGTGTTGAAGCTGGTTTCCCAGTCTTTTCTTTTCTCTTGGATGTCTCAACACTCTTGCCCTGGGGAGGCTTTGTGACCCCTTTCTTTTGGTCACCCCCTGTGGAAATCTTGGTCACCCTAGTCTTGACCCAATGGTCTGCCTTCTTTATTAATTCTAGGGGAGAAATTGGACCTAGGTCTACCAGATGCTGATGCAGTTTGTCATTGAAACACTTACTTAACAGATGTTCTTTCATAAACAAGTTGTACAGCCCATCATAATCATTTACACCACTGCCAGTTATCCAACCATCTAGTGTTTTGACTGAAAAGTCAACAAAATCAACCCAGGTTTGGCTCGAGGATTTTTGAGCCCCCCGAACCTAATCCTGTACTCCTCAGTTGAGAATCCAAAGCCCTCAATCAGGGAAGCCTTCATGAGGTCATAGGATTCTGCTTCTTTACCTGAGAGTGTGAGGAGTCTATCCCTACACTTTCCAGTGAACATTTCCCAAAGGAGAGCACCCCAGTGAGATGTGTTTACTTTTCTGGTTGCACAAGCCCTCTCAAAAGCTGTGAACCATTTGGTGATGTCATCACCATCTTCATATTTTGTTACAATCCCTTGTGGAATTTTTAGGGTGTCAGTATTCTCTCTGATCCTATTTATGCTGCTGCCACCATCAGTGGGAGCTAAACCCATCTCTTGTCTTTCCCTCTCTATGGCTAGGAGCTGTCTCTCCAAAGCCAATCTTTTGGCCATCCTGGTCATCTTCATTGAGGCTGCCCTCAATGCTTTCAGAGTTACTGGTCTCCCATGTGGAAGAACCAGTTTCTCTGACTATCACTTGTGGAGTCAGGTTTGAGGGACCCTGGTCTCCCTAATTTGGACATTTGGTCACTAATTTCCTCCTCTGCAGGGTTATCCTCAGAGGGGTGGTCCTATGCAAACTCTGCCAAAAGCTTCTGGAGCTTTACTTTGATAGGGTTGGACCCAGTTTTTATATTTGTTAGCTTGCAGGGAGTCCTTAACTCTGACATCCCTAGATGCAGGTAAGGGGTGAGGTTGAGTTCCACCACCACCTCATCTGTGCTTGACATTATTTCTCTAAAAGTTGGGATTACTTTTTAAGAATCTAAAAACTTCTTCTAGAACTTAAATCCAAACTTTTAAACCCTAAAAGAAATGCTAACATGGACTTATACAAGGCCCTAGCAGGACTTCTAAAAAGTTTGAAAAATAGCTAAAATTTCAAAAATCAGCTTCTAATGACAATGTTTGGAATTTAGTTGTGTGATCAGGTATTGGCTGAGTAGTCCAGCAAATGCAAAGTCTTAGACCCCAACTGCTGATCCACCAATATAGGAAGCTGGCTCTGTATATACTATCTCAAAGTAAGAGATAGTGTGCACAGAGTCCAAGGGTTCCCCTTAGAGGTAGGACAGTGGCAAAATTAGTTAATTCTAATGCTCTATTTTGTGGTAGTGTGATCGAACAGTAGCCTTATCAGAGGGTAGTGTTAAGCATTTGTTGTACGCACACAGGCAATAAATGAAGAACACACACCCAAAGATTTAACTCCAGGCCAATAGTTTTTATATGGAAAAATATATTTTCTTAATTTATTTTTAGAACCACAAGTTCAAGATTTGAAGTAAATACATAAAATGCAAGGTACTCCACACAGGTAAGTTAGGAACTTTGAATTAGGGCAATAGCATACACAGTTTTCGTTAAAATGGCAATAAGCTATTTTAAAAGTGGACATCGTGCAAAAATCAACAGTTCCTGGTGGAGGAAAGTAATGGTTAGTTTGTCAGGTAAGTAAGACACTTACAAGTCTCAGTTCCTGGGCACAGGCAGCCCACCGTTGGGGGTTCAAGGCAACCCCAAAGTTACCACACCAGCAGCAGCTCAGGGCCGGTCAGGTGCAGAAGTCAAAGAGGTGTCCTAAACACATAGGCGCCTATGAAGAACAGAGGTGCTCCGGTTCCAGTCTGCCAGCAAACCTGCGTTCTCGGAGGGCAGACCATGGGGGTTTTGTAGAGCACTAGGGGGGGCACAGGTAGGCACATAAAGCACAGGGTTGCTGACAAGTTGCAATATTGTTGCTGTTTGTTAAGCAGAGCCGCTGGTCACGGGTGTTTCTTGGTCCTTAGGTTCAGGGCAGTCCTCTGAGGCTTCAGAGGTCGCTGGTCCCTGTTGGATGCGTCGCTGTTGCAAGTTTTCGAGTCAGGAAATAGGCTTGTAGGGCTGAGGCCAAAGCAGTTGTTGTCTCCGTTGTCTCTGCAGGTCTTTCAGGTCAGCAGTCCTTCTTCTTGGTTCAGGATGCAGGAATCTGATTTCCTGGGTTCTAGGGTGCCCCTAAATACTAAATTTAGGGGTGTGTTTAGGTTTGGGGGGCAGTAGCCAATGGCTACTGTCCTGGAGGGTGGCAACACCTCTTTGTGCTTCCCCCTCCCCCCGAGCGGAGGGGAGCACATCCCTAATCCTATTTGGGGAATCCTCCAAACTCAAGATGGAGGATTGATTTCTAAAGGCAGGGGTCACCTCAGCTCAGGGCACCTTAGGACCTGTACTGACTGGTGGGTGACTCCTGCTTGTTTTTCTAATTATCTCCTCCAGCCTTGCCGCCAAAAGTGTGGGCAGTGGCCGGGGGGCTGGCATCTCCACTAGCTGGGATGCCCTGTGGCGCTGTAACAAAAGGGGTGAGCCTTTGAGGCTCACTGCCAGGTGTTACAGTTCCTGCAGGGGGAGGTGAGAAGCACCTCCACCCAGTACAGGCTTTGTTCCTGGCCACAGAGTGACAAAGGCCTGCAGCTCGTCTGGTTGTGGCAGGCTGGCAGAAACTGGTCAGCCCCACACTAGAAGTCGGATTGGTATTCAGGGAGCATCTCTAAGATGCCCTCTGGGTGCATTCTACAATAAATTCCACACTGGCATCAGTGTGTATTTATTGTGCTGAGAAGTTTGATACCAAATTTCCCAGATTTCAGTGTAACCATTATGGAACTGTGGAGTTCGTGTTTGACAAACTCCCAGATGTTCTACTCTTATGGCTACCCTGCACTTACAATGTCTAAGGTTTTGCTTAGACACTCGAGGGACATAGTGCTCATGCACATATGTCCTTGCCTGTGGTATAGTGAACCCTGCCTTAGGGCTGTAAGGCCTGCTAGAGGGGTGACTTACCTATGCCACAGGCAGTGTGAGGTTGGCATGGCACTCTGAGGGGAGTGCCATGTCGACTTAGTCATTCCCCCCCCAGTACACACAAGCTGTGAGGCAGTGTGCATATGCTGAGTGAGGGGTCCCCTGGGTGTTATAATACATGCTGCAGCCCTTAGAGACCTTCCCTGGCATCAGGGCCCTTGGAACCAGGGGTACCATTTACAAGAGACTTATCTGAGTGCCAGGGCTGTGCCAATTGTGGAAGCAAAGGTACAGTTTAGGGAAAGAACACTGGTGCTGGGGCCTGGTTAGCAGGGTCCCAGCACACTTTCAATCATAACTGGCACCAGCAAAAGGCAAAAAGTCAGGGGGTAACCATGCCAAGGAGGCATTTCCTTACACCCACAGTATATCAAAAACGCAGTAAGTAAAATTTCCATAGGCTATAATGCTAGAAAAATCACACATATAGCCTATCCATATCCTTTTGTAAAAAAGAACCAAACCTGACTTATGACTAATCAGGCTCCAGCACCCGCTAGACTATTCCCCAAAGAGGCTCATTCCCTCAGATTTTATACCGCACGTCGTGTGAAGGGAGTCTCCCTGAGCTCTGCTCCGTTTTTTCCTCTCAAGACAACTTTTTTCTTCCAGGAAAGGCCTTTTCCACCCAAGTAAAAACTGTGGCAAGAAGATGCTGCATGTGGATGATCCACATAAGGACTGTTTATATTGCCTACATCCTGTACATCAGGTAAAAGACTGTAAGATATGCCGCACCTTCTCTGCGAAGACCCTTAGAGACAGAGAAGGAAGACTGTTAATCTGGTTACAGGCTAAATCCTGTACTTCTGGTGAGGAGAGTGACACAGAAAGGCCTCATAAAAGATCCAGATCTGTGGACCTGGAGCAGGCTGAGAAAACCAGGAAACATCACAAGACGCACCATAAAGAGGGTGCTAAGAACATACAAAGGTCACTTTCCTATGAGCCATCCTTTCCACGTCGCAAAAAGGAGTCAAGCCACTGTTCTCCTTCATCAGAGCCTTCTACTTCCAGAAAGGTTTCACTTAAATTCAAGTCGACGACGACACAGCCGTTGACGACAGTGACGATGACGACAGTTTCCACAGTTACCGTCTCGTCGACAAGACCGTCGTCGACTACGACTACGTCGATGTCTGTTATAAAGGCTCTAATTTCTTCAGTCAGAATCACAGATAAGTCACATCCATCGCCGGAGCCGTCTACGAAAGCTGCTTCAGAAAAAAACTCATCATTAAAGGGTACATCGACGAGAACGTCAACGGCAAGGGCACCGTCATCTACACCATTGTCGACGAGAGCATCGTCTTTGACAACATCGTCGACGAGAGCACCGTTGATGACGACAACGTCAATGAGAGCACCATCGATGACATCACTGTCGCCAAGACCGTCGCCAGCGGAAAAATTGTCGATGACACCAACACCGTCTACGGGACCATCGTCGTCGACTCCATCGACGATGCCACTAGTTCCTGTCAGTCAAGGCAGGGTGATCCCCATTTTTTCTGGTTCTCCCGACCTTCAAGCCACAGTGAAAATTACTACGATGTCTGTTTATCCGGCAGATACATCACCAAGTAAGGTAACAACCTTACTTCCTAGTCACCTGCTAGACTGGGAGGAGTCAGATGAAGGGCCGTTTGGTGAGGTGCACAGCCCATCCCAGTTACATGTCAAATATCAGGAGGATGATGATGAGGATGAGTACGAGCAACAGTCTTATTATACTCATCAAAGACGTTAATATGAGCCTTTACATCAGCTAAGGGACACTGTGCAAATGCCTGCCTCTTTAATTAAAGACTTGTAGTCTATGTTACAGGATTATACAAGGAGGTTTCCAACCGCAGCTGAGACGCAGCCGCCTCGTCCTTCCTCTCCTGCTACACCAAGGAGTATACCTCCAGCAACTCCCAGGCTTACACCTAAGTCTAAAATAGCCGCCCCTCCCAGAAAGGACGTTTCCTCTTCAGAGGATAAAAGGAAGAAGGAGAGATTTTAACACCCCAACATCCTAACAATGAATGGGACGAATGTTTAGGTCCTACACAGTCGCCACCGCCTCCTCATCCATCAGAGTCTCCACCGGAGGATATAGGAGGCTGTCATAATTTAATGGACAGAGCGGCCACACAGTTTCAATTGCTGACATCTTTCTGATGGATACAACTACCTGTGGATTCCTCACCTAATGAATACTCCCATGGCGCCAGCATTCGATGGAAATCTTCTTACTAGTCTCTGCACGTCGACGAGGACGTCACTCTAGCCCACGCGACGCCGTCTGACGTCATACAGGCAATAAGAGGTCCTCGACGACGTGCCGACGTCAGTTCCCTTTTTTCTGTGCATTCGAAACGGTTATCTTCGAGGGAGCAACTGTTACTTTTGTGGTTACAGTGTATTTTTGCTGCGTAGTCTTTCGCTGTGGTAATAATGTCGCAGAGAAAGTCTGGATTCAAGCCTTGTCGTGAGTGTGGAGGCAAGATGTCAGTGACGGATCCTCATTCCGATTGCCTTTGGTGTTTGAGCTCCGACCACGACGTCTCGACTTGTGATTCATGCCAGCACATGAATCCAAAGGCCCTCAAGGAACGTGAGGCGAAGCTGTTTATGGCGAAATCGAAGGAGAAGCATCACAAGAAGTCTTCTTCACCAAGACATCGGCGTCATCGAGACTCCCGGCGCCGTAGAGAATCTCGGCGTCATTCAAAGGAGACTCGTTCCAGGTCTTCGGATCGGCGCCGAAGGACATGGGAGATCAGTCCCACGGTTACGCCGCATCCTTCGATGCCGTTGCCCTCTCCGGCGTCTCCAACTTCACCTGGACAGGCGTCGGTGATTGAGGTATTGGAGCCTCAGGTGTTTTCTCCGGCGTTGCAGACATCGAGGCCGGCGTCGGGGTCGCCTCCGAGACAGGCTCCCCAGTATCCGGCTTTTCCCACCCCTGGAGCCGATAGTTCCGAATTCTTGAATGCGATGTATGCCATCTTCCAACAGATGGCTCCAGGGGGTGCTCCAGCTGGGCCTTTGGCCTTTTCATTGGGTGATCCTGCGCCTCTTCGGCCGGCACCATTTATGCCCTTTCTCCCTTTTGGGAACGTGGGCTCGGCGCCAGTGTCGGCGCCGGTGGCCGCTCCGGTGGCTTCAGAGGGATTGGCCCCGGGGATTTCCATCCCGTCGACGTCGGGATTTCGGCCTGTGACTCCGGTGGGTCCATCTGCTTCGACTGCTCTTTCGTCGGCGCCGAAGTTACCTGTGGCGCCGGACGCGGCGTCGGTGGCTTCTGAAGATCGGCGCCGATCTTCGACTTCGGCGGAGGCATTGTCGACTCCGCGTATTGAACAACGGCTTCATTCGAGGAGACGTGCTCTCTGTGTATTAGAGGAGCAGGAGTACCAACGAGCCCTGGAGGAAGGAGAGCTAGAGGACTCGGGTGATGGGCTGCGTGGTCTGGAGTCGGCCAGTGGGCTGGACACTTCCCCTGAGTGGGATCTTTCGTCCCCGGGAGAATATACTGAGGAGGCTGCTTCCTTTCACGCAGTGGTACGGAAGGCAGCTAGTTTTTTGGACCTGCCTTTGCCGGTGGTGGAGGCTAAACAAAACCTTCTAACAGAGGTGCTACATCCGGCCTCAGCTGCGGCGGAGCCTCTTTTGCCATTTAATGACGCTCTGCTGGATCCGGTGTTAGAGGTGTGGAAGAGGCCGGCATCTTCCCCAGCAGTTCACAGAGCCGTGGCCAGGAGGTATCGGGCGGCTCCGACTGACCCTGGTTTTCTGTCTAGGCACCCTACGCCGGAGAGCTTGGTGGTGCAGGCCTCCTGTTCATCCAAGTCAGCGCCTGGTTCTTTCCCGACGGTGCCTGGGGACAGAGATTCAAAGAAACTAGAGGCGCAGTCCAAGAAGATTTTTTCGTCCTGCAGTCTGGCGTTGAAGGCCACCAACGCAACCTGTATCCTGGGGAGGTATATTCATGCTCTGATGGATGACATTTCCTCATCATTTACAGAGCTTCCCCAGGGTCTTTTGGATGTTGTTTCAAATGCCCAGGCTGCTGCGACCCAGATTATCCAGACGGGACTGGATACGACCGACTCGGTAGCCAGAGCAATGGGCACAACTGTGGTGGCAAGGAGGCAGGCCTGGCTCCGTAACTCGGGCTTTTCTGCGGATGTACAGTCCACATTGTTGGATCTCCCGTTTGATGGGGACAAACTGTTTGGAGCCAAGGCTGATTCGGCCTTGGAACGTTTTAAGGAGAGCAGGGCCACGGCTAAGTCGTTAGGGCTCCAAGCTCCTTCTTCCACGGCCTCTTCCAGATTTTTCAGGAGGTTTCGTGGATTTGGGCGTGGCTCTTCCTCCTCTTCCTTTCGGGGAAGATATCAGCAACCTGCCTCTTCCCATCCCTATAGATCTTTTAGAGGGAGAGGTAGGGTCCGCACCAGAGGAGCCTCTCAGCAGCACTCTGCCTCTTCCTCATCCTCTGGCGGGGTGCAGCAGGGGAAGCAGCCTTAGGCTTCCACCATTTCCCACTCACTCCTCTCCTGTAGGGGGAAGATTACAGCATTTTCTCACCAAATGGAAGACTGTTACAACGGACACTTGGGTTCTCAGTATTGTGGGAAAAGGCTACACCCTTCCCTTTCGGGAGTTCCCGCCCCTCATCCCGCCCCGCCCTTCTTATTGTTCAGAAGAACACCTCCTGTTGCTAGAACAGGAGGTACAAGCCCTCCTTTCAAAGGGCGCGGTGGAGTTGGTCCCAGAGCAGGAAAGGGGTCGAGGATGTTACTCAAGGTATTTCCTGATTCCCAAGAAGGATGGTCGTTTGAGACCAATCCTGGACCTGAGGATCTTGAATTGGTTCCTCAAGCAGGAAAAGTTCAAGATGCTGACCCTAGCACAGGTGCTTTTGGCGTTGAACAAGGAAGACTGGATGGTGTCTGTCGACTTGCAGGATGCTTACTTTCATATCCCGATACTCAAGCCACACAGGAAGTATCTCCGGTTTGTGGTGGGATCGCAGCACTATCAGTTTGCGGTCCTTCCGTTTGGTCTTACTTCCGCACCTCGAGTCTTCACGAAGGTGATGTCGGTGGTTGCGGCAGAACTCAGAAGGAAGGGGATAGCAGTATTCCCTTACTTGGACGACTGGTTGATCAAAGCCAAGTCCCCGGAGCTTGTGTCGCATCATCTGCAGTCAACAACCCAGTTGTTGTTCGACCTGGGTTTTTCGGTGAACAAGCCCAAATCTCACCTAGAGCCCTCTCAGCGCCTCCTGTTCATAGGGGCAGTACTGGATACAACATTGGGTCGGGCCTTTCCTCCGCCTCAGCGGATTCAAGATATTCAGGATTTGGTTCCAATGTTTCGAAATGGAGCGGTAGTTCCAGTCCTCGAGGTCCTTCGTCTGCTCGGTCTGTTTGCCTCCTGCATTCTGTTGGTCACGCATGCTCGCTGGCACATGAGGGCTCTTCAGTGGTGCCTCCGAAGGCAGTGGTCTCAACACAAAGGGGATCTAGAGAGTACTGTCAAGATCTCCAGAGATGCTGCTGTGGATTTGAAGTGGTGGATTGCAAGCAACAATCTTTCACAAGGAAAGCCGTTCCAGCAGTCGCCACCAGTGGCCACAGTCATAACGGATGCTTCCACTCTAGGGTGGGGAGCTCATCTGGGGGATCTGGAGATCAAAGGTCTTTGGTCTCCAGAGGAACAGATGTTTCACATCAATCTGTTAGAGTTACGGGCTGTACTTCTGGCTCTCAAGGCCTTCCTCCCTTCCCTTCGTGGTCAGTCAGTACAGGTCCTAACGGACAATACTACCACGATGTGGTACATAAACAAGCAGGGAGGAGTGGGGTCGTACCTTCTCTGCAGAGAAGCTCTTCGACTATGGTCCTGGGCAAAGGACCATCAGATTTGCTTGATAGCAAACCATCTGGCCGGAGTCTTGAACGTGCGTGCGGACAGTCTCAGTCGCCAATTCTCGGCAGACCACGAGTGGCGTCTCCATCCAGATCAAGTCTGTTTAATCTTCCAGAGGTGGGGGTTTCCTCGGGTAGATCTGTTTGCCACTCGAGAGAACGCACATTGTCCGTTATTCTGCAGCCTCCAGTATCCGATGCAGGGAGCGTTGGGGGACGCGTTTCAAATAACCTGGTGCGGCCAGTTGCTTTATGCGTTTCCTCCCATACCCTTGATTCCTCGAGTATTGAGGAAGATTCGCCAGGACCGGGCTCTAGTCATCCTAATAGCTCCGGATTGGCCAAGGAGGGTATGGTACTCCGACCTTCTCCAACTCTCAATGTGCCCTCCGCTCCGTCTCCCTTTCAGGGCAGACCTCCTCTCGCAGTCGCAGGGGCAGGTTTTACACCCCAACCTCCAGAGTCTGCACCTACATGCCTGGAGATTGAACGGGGCAACCTGAGTTCCTTCTCTCTCCCGCCTGAGGTAGTGGATGTTATATTAGCGGCCAGGCGACACTTCACTAAATCTATCTACGCTAATAGATGGTCTAGATTTGTTGCGTGGTGTGGAGAGAGGCAGATTGATCCTTTGCATGCTCATCTATCGGACGTTTTGTCTTTTGCTCTGTCTCTAGCGCAGAAAGGTTGTGCAGTGGCTACCATTAAGGGTTATTTATCGGCCTTGTCAGCCTTCATATGTCTTCCAGACCAACCATCTTTATTTAAATCCCCTATTGTTATCAGATTCTTGAAAGGTCTTCTAAATAAATATCCTCCAAAGCCATTCGTTATGCCGCAATGGGATTTGTCCTTGGTCCTGACTTTCCTTATGGGGTCCCCCTTTGAACCTATGCATTCTTGCCCCTTAAGGTATTTGGTGTTAAAAACAGTCTTCCTGATAGCTATAACATCAGCAAGGAGAGTGAGTGAGTTGCAGGCCTTATCAGTAAAGCCCCCTTATACAACTTTTTATGGGGATAAGGTGGTGTTGAGGACCAAGGCTGCTTTCCTCCCGAAGGTTGTTTCACCTTTCCATTTGGCTCAGGCAATTACTTTGTCCACGTTCTATCCTCCGCCTCATCCTTCCAAAGAGGAAGAAAGACTGCACCGTCTGGACCCAAAGAGGGCGTTGAGCTTCTTTATTGATAGAACAAAGGATTTCAGGCTGGAGGATCAGCTGTTTATTGGATACGTGGGCAAGAGGAGAGGAAAGGCAGTCCACAAGAGAACACTATCCAGGTGGGTTGTTCTTTGCATTAAAATCTGTTACTCTTTGGCAAAGAAGGATCCTCCTGAGGGCATTAGAGCTCATTCCACCAGAGCTAAGTCGGCCACTTCGGCCTTGGCCAGAGGTGTTCCTGTGGTCGACATCTGCAAGGCCGCAACTTGGTCGTCGCTTCACACTTTTGCAAAACATTACTGTTTGGATTCTGAGGTTAGAAGGGACGGCCATTTTGCACGGTCAGTGCTGCAGGATTTCTTGGTTTGACCATTTAGGCACCCACCACCGGGCGTGGTACTGCTTTGGGACTCTATTCATTAGGTGAGGAATCCACAGGTAGTTGTATCCATCAGAAGAACGAGTTACTTACCTTCGGTAACGACTTTTCTGGTGGATACATTAGCTACCTGTGGATTCCTCACGGTCCCACCCGCCTCCCCGTTGCCTTTCTGGTCTTACCAAGTAATCCTTGAGTACGCTCCTCTTGGTCTTTGAGGGTGCAATAGATGTTGTATATATTATATTTATATATATGTATATATGTATATATCTTTGTGTATATACTTGATGTGAATATATATTTTAAAAAGAAAGAGTTATATATATATATATATATATATAAAAGATTTACAGTTATTCATGCAATGTTGTGTATTTTTACAATGTAATAGGATGTTGCCTTGCTCTTTCATTGCATTGCCTGGTTGTTCTCATGCACGTAAAAAATGATTGGTACTGACGTCGGCACGTCGTCGAGGACCTCATTGCCTGTATGACGTCAGACGGCGTCGCGTGGGCTAGAGTGACGTCCTCGTCGACGTGCAGAGACTAGTAAGAAGATTTCCGTCGAATGCTGGCGCCATGGGAGTATTCATTAGGTGAGGAATCCACAGGTAGCTAATGTATCCACCAGAAAAGTCGTTACCGAAGGTAAGTAACTCGTTCGTCTCACAGTCAGAATGCTTCCTCCATGACTTTAAATAACAAGCAAGGAAGTCGGTTAGGGCAATTCCAATCATAGACTTTATTTGGAGTGAAGGCATTACAATTATGGAAAATCCAGCTACAGTTCCACCAGTTCCACAGCAGCTGGATAAAAAGTACAAGGCTACACAGGACTCGTCAGCGTTTTTGACAGGACATCCAAAGATAGATTCTGTCATTTTCCAGGCTGCCCGAAGGCGTTCCAAGAATCCTTCAACGCCTATATCTACTCCACCAGATGAGGAAGGCAGACGCCTGGACAACGTAGGCAAGAGATTCTTGCCCATGTCAGCTATAACTGTCCATGCAGCCAACTCTCTGGTGATTTTGGGTTGCTATGATCGTCAGATGTGGTCTGACATGAACGCCTTCTTTGAGCTCATTCCTGAGAACAAATAACCTGAGGCACGTAAAATACTGCAGGAGGGAGAACGTACTTCAGAAGAGATCATCGCCTGCGCATTAGATATAGCCTCCACGGGCTTCTGGCAGCTTGCGGGAGTAGCTGTTCTGCGCCGTCAGGGATGGTTGAAAGCAAACTCTTTCAGGCCAGAGGTCCAGTCCAGAATATTAGACATGCCCTATGATGGCGAAACTCTCTTCGGCAAGCACATAGATGACGCCTTACAGGCCATTAAGACTGACACGGACACTGCTTGTTCTCTGGGTACCCTGCAGTACAAGAAGCAGCCCTCTTGGGGAGCCAGAGTTCGGGCTTTCTCTACGTTTCGTGGCTCCTACCATAGGCAGGACCAACAGCCCCAATACAGACCGACCTATCAACAGTCTTATGGACAACCATCCACGACCTCCTACATCAGACAAAGTGGGAGAAGGAAACGGAGCTCGCAAACCAGGGATCAACCTCGTAAGCAATGATCCATGTCTGGCACCAGCTACTCTTCCATGTTTTCCACATTTCCATCAAGTCAGAGCGAATGTCTACAGAATTGGAAAAACATAACATCAGACAAATGGGTGCTGGATATAGCGGCTCACGGTCATACGCTGCAATTTGTACAAAAAACGCCACCTTCTGGGAAAATCGCACCCACTTCATCTTCACTTTCTTCAGAAATAAGTTTTCCTAATGCTCTCTCAGGAGGCGATAGAAGAGGTCCCTGTGCACCAGAGGGGACTCTGGTTCAATTCCCTGTTCTTTCTAATATGAAAAAAGTCAGGGAATGGAGATCAATCCTAGACCTGAGAAAATTTAACAAGTTCCTAAGGAAACAATCTTTTCGTATGATCACACTGTTGGATATCGTGCACCTTCTCAGCACTGGAGATTACATGGCATTGTTGGATCTCTAGGATGCCTATTTCCACATCCTTATACAAACAAAGCATCACAAATATCTCTGCTTCACTGTGGTCGGTACCCATTACCAATTCAAAGTTCTCCCATTCGGTTTGAAGTCAGCGCCAAGAATCTTCAGAAAATGTGTTGCTTCGATAGCAGCTTTCCTTCACAAGGGTTTTCAAGTCTTCCCATATCTGGACGACTGGCTGATAAAGGCTCCTACGTCGTAGCTGGTGTCCAAAGCTACCAACGCCTGCCTAGCACTATTTCACAACGTAGGCCTAACAGTAAACTTCCAAAAATCGTTCACTCTTCCGGCACGCAAGGTAGTCTTTTTGGGTGCGGAACTCTACACAGTCAAAAGCAAGGCTTATCTTTCAAAGGCACGGCAACAGAAGCTGTCCAACATGGTAATCAGGTTCTCAAAAAGAAAATCCGTTTCAGTACGAATGTTCAGGTCACTCCTAGGAATGATTTTCCCATCAATCACCTTAGTCCACCTAGCAAGTTTGAAAATGAGGCCATTACAGAAGGAATTGCAACTGGAATGGACCCAATCTCAAGGTTCCTTCGAGGATTTAAGCAATATTACACCAAGGATGGTGGAGGCCCTGCGGTCGTGGTCCCAGACCGACCATATCTCTCAGGGATTAACCTTTCTAACCCCAATGACAGATTTCATTATCACAACAGATGCTTCATTGGAGGGATGGGGAGGTCATCTGCAAGACTTGTGCATTCAAGGAAAAGGTCAAGCTTGCAGAAGAGACTGCACATAAATCTGCCAGAGTTAAAGGCAATATTTCTTACGTTCAAAGCGTTCATTCCGCGGATTTCAGTTTCCCCAGTGTTGGTCCGTGCAGACAACACAACAAGCATGTTCTACGTCAACAACCAGGTAGGAACAAGATCTCTTTCCCTCTCAAGAGAAGCTCAATCTCTGTGGGAATGGCTCAGTCTTCACAAGATTTGTCTGAGAGTGGAACATCTTCCAGGTATCAACAGCGCCCTAGCGGACTCTGAGCAGGACGGACGACAACTGCCACGAATGGGAACTCGACCAGAGGGAACTGGACAACATTTTCTTCAGAACCACCAAGGAGAGCAATAAAAAAATCCAAGCACCTTTCATTGAAGCAACAGAAAGGCCAGGAAAGTTATACATCATCAACAGAAAGCCATTTAAAGGTCTTAACAAAGTTTCACTCAGAGCCTACAACTCCATCTGTGAAAAAAGCACCCCAAAAAGTGCTTCACAGTCTCTACTGTTGACAACAAAAATAAAGAAATTCCCTCTAGAGTCTGACAAAAATCCCTTGTCGATGAGAGAACCGTCAATGACACAATCGTCGACGATCGCGTATACGATGACGACAGCCAGGTCTACGTTTACTACAGCGGTGTCTCCTATGATTGTAACGTGGTCACCCCTATCATCGATGACGACAATAATTACTGCTATAATTTACAAAATAACACAATCAACGATGACACACCTGTCGACGAGGAACCTGTCGACGAGGGACCCGTCGATGAGAGACATGACAAGGAAGGATTCGTCGGCGGGGTACCTGTCGCCGAGAGACAAGATGACAAAAGATCCATCAACGAGATCCTTTGACAACAGATTCGTTGACGACACTTTTAACACTCCAGTCGACAACATCCTTATTATTGGCAAGTGAATCACTGGCAAAGACTTGTGAAAAAAACTTAATTTTTGCCGCTGTCTTTGATAACAGTGAAGCAGAAATCTTCACCAATATTACCTATACATACTTCTCCAAGCAAGATGTTACCATATCCTTCTCAACACCTGTCATTCTCAGGATGAAGGCCCATTTGCTGTGGCTAGCAGTCCATCTCAGCTTCACGTAAAATGTCAAGATCTAGATGAGGATGACGATCAATACCAAGATGACTACTACTCCGCGAGAGACCAAGCTGAACCCTCGCAATTTGAATACTGCAATCAGGATACCTCCATAACTATGCCAATGTCCTTGGTAACAAATCTTCAGAACATGTTGGAGGATTTTTATAGAAGATTTCCACCCTCAGTTCCTGCAACACTGGTTACACAACCTTATGAACTGGAAACAGTACCCCAGACACCTGTCTCAATCCAATTGAGAATTCCACCCATACCGGATGTTACTATCTCTTTGGGCCACCCACCACAACATCACCCTCAAACTACAGATAAAGAAAGAAAAGAGGGAGAGGTAATGGATACTGCAGTACCTAGTGAGTAGGACGAATACCTAATACCTACTCCATCGCCACCTTTTGCAGTACCTGTAGATTCTCCACCAGAGGATATAGGTGTATTCTATAACCTGATGGAGAGAGCAGCTAAACGTTTTGCGTTACCTATTCTGACTAGGGAGACAGACTGTTTCCGTATTGCTTTAAGGAGCCAGCAAAAAAAGTCAGTGAGGGCCATTCTAATTGTAGATTTCATATGGCAGGGAGGCCTAAAATCAGTGAAGAATCCAGCCACAATATCTGCTCAAATACCACGTTTGGAGAAAAAATATAAAGCCCCAGAGGATTCTCCAACTTGTTTAATTGGCCATCCTAAGCTGGATTCCATGGTCTCTCAGGTGGCACAATGCCGCTCAAAGAATGCCTCCGCACCAATCTTCTCCTCCAGATAGAGAGGGAAGTTGTCTCAACAATGTTGGCAAAACATTCTCCACCATGACAGCTATGACAGTAAAAGCTGACAATTCTTTGGCCATTCTAGGCAGATACGATAGACAAATGTGGTCATATATATCTAAACACATCGACCACCTACCTGAAGATGCTAAGCTGGAAGCAAGAAAAGCACTGCAAGAAGGGGAGAGGATAGCAGCTGAAATAATTGATTGTGCCATTGACATCTCGCTAATGGGATTCAGACAACTGGCAGGGGCCGCAGTTTTACATAACAGGGTTGGCTGAAATCCACCTCCTTTTGCCCAGAGATACAGAGCAAGATACTAGATATGTCATACGATGGGGAATCCCTCTTCGGTAAACATGTAGCTGAAGCTTTACAGTCTATCAAGGCGGGGACACACACACAGCAAGATTTCTGGGCAAATTACAATATAGAAAACAACCCTTTTGAGGGGTTAGAGGCAGAAGAACTTATTCCTTTCATGGTGGATATCATTCATCAGACCATCAGATTCTCAACAAGCTTTTCCAAAGATGTGGAGACCAAATCTAGATCCTTTTGCCACAAGCGAAAACAAGAAATGCCTATATTATGCAAGCTGGCATCCACAAAAAGGGTTGTAGAGAAATGCCTTTTTGATGAGATGGTCAGGAATTTATGCCTACACTTTCCCCCGATTCCTGTGATCCCCAGGGTGATCACAAAGATGAAAACAGAGGGATGCTGTCTCATCCTCATAGCACCCAAATGGCCCAGGGAGTTCTGGTTCACGGAACTCCTTCTATACTCAGAATGGCCATATGTTTAACTCAGACATACGCCAGCTCTGATGACCATGAACCAGGGCTAAGTCAGACATCTGGACCCATCATCTCTACACGTATCGGCCTGGCTCCTGAATTCAATACATTTCCCACCTTAAACATTCCACCATAATGCAGAGAAATACTAGAAAAAGCCTGGGTCGATACTACTAATAGGACCTATAGGAAACTGGCCTGGTATGTGGTGGGTGCCTAAAGTACTTACACTTTATACCAGGTCCAGGTATCCCCTATTAGTGTAGTGTAGGCAGTGTCTAGAAGGCAGTCTCTCTAGAGGTAGCTGTGGTGAATGAGCAGCCAAGGCTTATCTAGGAGACATAGTGCCCCCTAGCGACCAGGACGACAGGAGTAAGTTACTGGATTTTCCGGTTACCCACCCAGAAAGAAGAAAATGCAACAGTCAGGCAAGACTACCAGCAATCAGCAGGAGGACAAAGACTGTCAGGAATGCTCCCAGAGGTCACTGCCAACCTTGGATTCAAGATGGTAGAACTCAGGGACCCTCTGGAAGAGCTCTGGGGACCACCCTGGGTTGCTGATGGAAGGGGAGTGGTCACTCCCCTTTCCATTGTGCAGTTTCGCGCTAGAGCAGGCACTGGAGGTCTCCGAACCGGTGTAGACTGTTTTATGCATGGAGGGCACCAAATGTGTCCTTCAAAGCATACCATTGGTTTGGGGAGGCTACCCCTCCCAAGCCAATCCAGACTTTCTTATTCATCAATAGGAGTACATTTGGCGGCAATTTCAAGATTCCGACGTTCTCAAGATGGCCTCTATTTATGGCCTCCCAGAATTGTAAAGGAATTCCTCTAAGGTCTTTTTAGAGCTTTCCCTCCAGTTCGAAAACCTCCACTGTTATTACTTTTAAATATATCGCTAGGACAACTCATGAAGCTGCCATTTGAGCCTATTCAGTATCCAGAATTAAAGTTCCTTACTTGGAAAACATCGCTCTTACTAGCTCTCACATCAGCTAAGAGGGTGAGTGACATCAAAGCCTTTACCATCAAAGACCCTTTTCTTCAGTTCACTGCAAACAGTATAATACTTCGAACAAATCCTAAGTATATACCTAAAGTGCCATCAGACTTCCATCTGAATGAACCAGTAATCTTACGAACTTTTTTCAAAATCTGCAAACAGATGCAGAAAAGATTCTATATTCGCTGGATGTAAAGAGATGTCTAAAGTTCTAGCTACAAAGAACCCATCAAATATGAAAAACAGACCAAGGACCGGCCGCCAGGGCCACCGACCACGGGAGCACCGCCAACAGGCTGGCGGTGCTCCCACGAGCATTCTGACCGCGGCGGTTCAGCCGCGGTCAGAAGCGGCAAGTCGGCGGGCTCCCGCCGACTTACCGCTGCTCGGGGGAATCCTTCATGGCGGCGGAGCGCGCTCCGCCGCCATGAGGATTCTGACAGCCCCTACCGCCATCCTGTTCATGGCGGGAAACCCGCCATGAACAGGATGGCGGTAGGGGGTGCCGCGGGGCCCCTGGGGGCCCCTGCCGTGCCCATGCCAATGGCATGGGCACGGCAGGGGCCCCCGTAAGAGGGCCCTGCAAAGTATTTCAGTGTCTGCCTAGCAGACACTGAAATACGCGACAGGTGCAACAGCACCCGTCGCACCTTCCCACTCCGCCGGCTCGATTACGAGCCGGCACCCTCGTGGGAAGGGAGTTTTTCCCAGGGAAAAACTCATAATACCCTCCGCGGTCTTTTGACCGCGGAGCGGTATTATGGAGGGCTGAATTCTGGCGGGCGGCCTCCGCCGCCCGCCAGAATCAGAATCAGGGCCCAAGTGTTTGTTGCATATGGAGATGCAAGGCAGGGTTGCATTGTATCAAAACACACTATCACCAAATGGATTGGATTCACTATATAGTTTAGTCATTCTCAGGCTGGAAAGCTCTTACCGAGCAAAGATAAAGCACATTCCACCAGAGCTGTAGCCACATCCACAGCACTGTTTGCTGTGGTGCCTATACAACATATCTGCCAGTCAGTAACATAGTCCAGTAGACACACGTTAACGAAACACTATTGCCTGGATGAAGCCTACAAAACTGATACAGCTGTCGGGCAAGCAGGTGAGCCTCTTTTTTTCACACCTTCCACTTAATAGATATATTATAAATACGTGACTAATAATATTGTTATTATTATTATTATTATTTCTATGGTTATTAGTGTGAACTATGATTCTTACTATTCTTATTAATGTTATTATGATTAGAGCTGTTGTCAAGATGATACTTACTGTTCACTATTCTAATTCTAGCATGTGAATCTATGAAAGATCCAATACTGGAGAAGAAAATTGGTTACTTACCTGTAACTATGTTTCTCCAGTATTGGTATCTTTCATAGATTCACACGCAACCCACCCTCGTCCCCTTAGAGGCTCCCCTCAAATATAAAAATACGTACTTCACACTCGTACTAGAAAATCTGAGGGAATCAGCCTCTGTTGGGAGTGTTCTACAGGGTGCTGTCGTCTGATTGGTTGTAGTTCAAATTTGGTTCATTTTTTTTAAAAGTACATGGATAGGCTATAGCAGTGACTGTCTATTGCCATTAAGGCCTAGGTTAGTTCACTTACTGCTGCGTATATTTAAAGGTACTGTGGGACTCCCACCTTGACGACGGGGATGATTCAAACATGTGAATCTATGAAAGATACTGTAGAAAGTTGGCTCTGTATGTGCTATTTCAAAGTAAGAAATAGCATGCACAGAGTCCAAGGGTTCCCCTTAGAGGTAAGATAGTGGCAAAAAGAGATAATTCTAATGCTCTGTTTTGTGGTAGTGGGGTCGAGCAGTAGGCTTATCAGAGGGTAGTGTTAAGCATTTGTTGTCCACACACAGGCAATAAATGGGGAACACACACTCAAAGACAATTCCAGGCCAATAGGTTTTTATATAGAAAAATATATTTTCTTAGTTTATTTTAAGGACCACAGGTTCAAGATTTACAAACAATACTTTAAATGAAAGGTATTTCACTTGGAAACTTTAGGAACTTTGAATTAGCAAAACAGCATATACAGTTTTCACACAAACGGCAATAAGCTATTTTAAAACTGGACACAGTGCAATTTTCAACAGTTCCTGGGGGAGGTAAGTGTTTGTTAGTTTTGCCGGTAAGTAAACCACCTACAGGGTTCAAAGTTGGGTCCAAGGTAGCCCACCGTTGGGGGTCCAGAGCAACCCCAAAGTTATCACACCAGCAGCTCAGGGCCGGTCAGGTGCAGAGGTCAAAGTGGTGCCCAAAACGCATAGGCTTCAATGGAGAAGGGGGTGTCCTGGTTCCAGTCTGCCAGCAGGTAAGTACCTGCGTCTTCGGAGGGCAGACCAGGGGGTTTTTGTAGGGCACCGGGGGGGACACAAGTCAGCACAAACAGTGTCCTTACCAGGCGTCGGGTTCTTAGAAGCAGGCAGTCGCGGTCAGGGGGAGCCTCTGGATTCCCTCTGCAGGCGTCGCTGTGGGGGCTCAGGGGGGTCAACTCTGGCTACTCATGGGCTCGCAGTCGCCGGGGAGTCCTCCCTGTAGTGTTGGTTCTCCACAAGTCGAGCCAGGGGCGTCGGGTGCAGAGTGCAAAGTCTCACGCTTCCGGCGGGAAACGTGTGTTCTTTCAAAGTTGCTTCTTTGTTGCAAAGATGCTTCTTTCTTGGAGCAGAGCCACTGTCCTCGAGAGTTCATGGTCCTTTTAGATGCAGGGTAGTCCTCTGAGGCTTCAGAGGTTGCTGGACCCTGTGGAACGTGTCGCTGGAGCAGTTCTTTTGAAGGGGGGAGACAGGCCGGTAGAGCTGGGGCCAAAGCAGTTAGTATCTCCGTCTTCTCTGCAGGTTTTTCAGCTCAGCAGTCCTTCTTCGTCTTAGATTGCAGGAATCAAGGGTGTGTTTAGGTCTGGGAGGGCAGTAGCCAATGGCTACTGTCCTTGAGGGTGGCTACACCCTCTTTGTGCCTCCTCCCTGAGGGGAGGGGGGCACATCCCTATTCCTATTGGGGGAATCCTCCAAAATCAAGATGGAGGATTTCTAAAGGCATGGATCACCTCAGCTCAGGGCACCTTATGGGCTGTCCTGACTGGTGGGTGATTCCTCCTTGTTTTTCTCATTATCTCCCCTGGACTTGCCGCCAAAAGTGGGGGCTGTGTCCAGGGGACGGGCATCTCCACTAGCTAGAGTGCCCTGGTGCATTGTAACACGAAGCCTGAGCCTTTGAGGCTCACTGCTAGGTGTTACAGTTCCTGCAGGGTGGAGGTGTGAAGCACCTCCACCCAGAGCAGACTTTTGTTTCTGTCCTCAGAGAGCACAATGGCCCTCACCACATGGGGTCAGAAACTCGTCTCTCAGCAGCAGGCTGGCACAGACCAGTCAGTCCTGCACTGAACAATTGGGTAAAATACAAGGGGCATCTCTAAGATGCCCTTTGTGTGCATTTTTTTTATAAATCCAACACTGGCATCAGTGTGGGTTTATTATTCTGAGAAGTTTGATACCAAACTTCCCAGTATTCAGTGTAGCCATTATGGATCTGTGGAGTTCATTTTTGACAGACTCCCAGACCATATACTCTTATGGCTACCCTGCACTTACAATGTCTAAGGTTTTGCTTAGACTCTGTAGGGGCATAGTGCTCATGCACATATGCCCTCACCTGTGGTATAGTGCACCCTGCCTTAGGGCTGTAAGGCCTGCTAGAGGGGTGACTTACCTATGCCACAGGCAGTGTGACGTTGGCATGGCACCCTGAGGGGAGTGCCATGTCGATTTAGTCATTTTATCCCCACCAGCACACACAAGCTGGCAAGCAGTGTGTCTGTGCTGAGTGAGGGGTCCCCAGGGTGGCATAAGACATGCTGCAGCCCTTAGAGACCTTCCCTGGCATCAGGGCCCTTGGTACCAGGGGTACCAGTTACAAGGGACTTACCTGGATGCCAAGGTTGTGCCAATTGTGGAGACTATGGTACATTTTAGGTGAAAGAACACTGGTGCTGGGGCCTGGTTAGCAGGGTCCCAGCACACTTCCCAGTCAAGTCCGCATCAGTATCAGGCAAAAAAGTGGGGGGTAATTGCAACAGGGAGCCATTTCCTTACAGATACCAATACTGAAGAACCATAGTTACAGGTAAGTAACCAGTTTTCTTCCAGTTTGTCACAGGTCTCTGGGCCCAGAATTACTTTATCTGCAAATTCTGACCTAGTTACCATGAGTCTTTAAACACCAGAACCAGAAATTTCAGGCCCGGAGATCTCAGACCGGGACCCTTGTGCAGTGCTTTTGGAGGCTGTGTACAATTGCTACACTTGGCACCCTCCCACCTAGCACAATGGAGGGAGCTGCAAATGCTTCTCCCTTTTCTCCTCTCCTGTGCTCTACTGTTCAGCTCATACCAACACCCTCGGGCAGCCACCAAGTTCCTGCACCCATTTACCAACTGCTCCAAGCAGGTAAGACAAGAGTGCGGATATGGGTCTGTTATTTACTTCAGAAGGGTGAAAGCTTGTATATTTTGACCCAGTATTAACCAATGCACAAGTTAATTCCCATTCAGCAGATGGTGTTTGGGGTTGGCATTGAGGGGATCGTCACTCACTCACCCCAGCTACCAGACATAACAGTGCATTTTGCAAAGGTCAACAGAACATATGTAGGGGCTATACAACAAGTTTTCCGATCTAAGCAGCGAATGTTGGGAGATGCACAAGTGGTAGATGAACAACAGGCTGATACTAAATTACTTTTGAAAGTGAGGCACTTGACGGGTGAACTTGTTTGCGACAAGCTCAAACAAGAAATGTCAAACTACACCATCAGATTTCTGCAACCACAATCTCTAGGGAATGATCTATCGATGCATTGGTCAGGGAGCTTTGTATACTTTTATCCCCTGGTACCATTAATCTCTTCGGTGGCACGGAAGATGTACTTGTCTCATCTTTCATTGGCACAACATCTGCGATATGTCTGTTCAACCATATCAGAATCTTCCACTTGTTGTTTCCAAACAACAAGTACAACTCTTACATCCAGATTGAAAAAGCAATTAATCTGGTGATCTGGCTCATGACGTTCGTAGACAAAAAAGAAGGGCAAGTTGAAAAAACTGTCCTGACAACATGTTTCATCACAGCCCCTTCTGCTTCCTGCAAGCCTCTGCTTTAAAGTGGGTGTTACACTGCTTTACAGTCAATTCTCAGCATATGATCTACAACACCATGTGCTGAAAATGTTTCTTAACTGTAACACTGGGTTTGAATCTTGTAGTGTTAACATCCTCCTGCATCCTGGGATGTAGTAAGGCTAGATTATATTCACTATACCACAGTTTTTACCTTTTTCATTTCCATTGTGAGCTCAGATCTTGATGGGTAAACAATACAATTCTAAGATGGAATCTGTGTCCATTGCATTATGGTATTTTGGGCATGATCACAAGTCACTTGCTGTTTGTTCAAAACCACAAGAATTTGACATAGAAAATGCAGGCCAATTTCCAAATCCAACTCTGGATGACTTGACACTGCACAGCATGGGGTAGACAATGCTACCAGCTGCAAACTGACGGTCACCAGTAAGTAACATTGTCCCTATTTGATATCTTTGCCACTCGCATTTTAAGGTATGTAAAATAAATTACTTGAAAAGGCTCCAGGACATTGTTATAGTGCTGCTCCTAGAGAAGAAATGCATACTCAGTTGCTCTTTATTGTTAGTATGAGTTCAAATCTTTGAGGATTTGACAAAAAATTTCTTGTGCTGCCCTACGAACCTCAGGAAAAGGAAGGCATTCAGTGGGAGGCCAAAGAGGAGGATGATGAGTATGAGGAAGAATTGGAAGAGTGTGAGAAGGAGGAGGAGGATGATCACATGGAATACTGCCGCGTTTGCAAGGATGGAGGGGAGTTGCTGTGCTGTGACTCCTGCATCTCTTCCTACCATATACATTGCCTGAACCCGCCCCTTCCTGAGATCCCCAATGGCGAGTGGCTCTGCCCCCGTTGCACGGTAAGCTGATATAAGAAACCCTATGTCAGCATGAACCATCTGTCACCTTCTGTCTTTTTACACCATTCCTTCTAAACATTCTAATTATGCCACATTAGTTGTTCATTTCTCTGTGCCTAACCCATCAGCATTACTCAGTGTTTCTAATTCTCTTACCTCATTCATACATGTGTTGATGTGTGCAATTGCTACTTTTCTAAGAATCTTCATTGTTATTTCAGCACTAAATACCTCCTTTTATGTTTTGCTTCTATATGAAGAATCTTGGGTCACTTTCTTTGAAATATTCCCTTTCATTAGGCTGGAATTAAATTTAGCACACTATTCGTTGTAGTATGTTTACTTAATGTTTTGGGCCTGCCCTGCAACCAATAGGTTTGATAGGCTTAGAACAAGACCAATATTCCCCTGAGACACCATTTTACTCCAGATTTGTAACTAGTGTTGTGTGAAGGGAATCCACTAACTGAGCCTTGCTCTTCTCAACATTTTCCACTGAAGCTGAAGATTGAATCTGCAATATAAATTTGTACCTGGATCTGTTATATATAGGATGCTCTTACTTGCATTTTCTTTCTTATTGAGGATTTTTCTAAAACTATGATTTTAGGGCTAATCAGGTGGATGAATGTTCATTACCCGAGAAGTTATGTCAAACCAAATCTTTAGGGCTTCCTTCAGAAGTATCCTGGATTTTTATTTTCTTTATTGACATAACGCATTGATAGTCAATAGTCTGTCTGTATCACAGTTATTCACTGTGCTATCTAGGGCATTATGCACTTTGGAGATAGACAGACCTCTCTCGTTTTCAGCATCTTGCTATGGTAACATTGATCTCTGGCTGTCCACTTTCCTTGTGCAACCAGTTACTCGAAGGGAGTGCACACACTTGTCATCATTGTGCACTTCACAATAAATTGAAAATGGAAGGATTTCTGAAAAGGTACTTCATTCAAAATCTTCTTCCTTTGGTACCCTCATACAAATGACTGCAGAGTTATTGGGATTAGACTCAATGTGTCTCCACAGTCTCCTATTCACTCTAACCAGTGATCCTTCTGGCATTGCTGATTCGTCTGAATTATGGTAATTGGAGCGATGATGCACAATGGCAATAAGTCCAACCATCTTTCTGGTTGCTGGAAGTGTAATTTTCTGAAGCTAAAGATATTTTTGACTTGACTCACTGGTGGAGACAAATCATTACAGAGTTGGAACCTGTTAAGCAAACCACAAGTTGGTATGTGCGTATCCAGCTGCGAGTATCAGGTTATCACAATGTTAGGTGTTTCATGCATGCCTGTCTTGGAGAAGAACTCTTGAGGGTTGGAAGGTGTGGCAGCCTCTGCTGTGAATGGAAAAGGCAGCTCAAGAAGTGGCTTTTCTCAGCTCTCCTCCAGCATTGTATCTTTCATATAGTCACATGTTTGAATCATTCCACACTGTCAGGTTTTGAATCCCTGGTAACTTTAAATAGCAATAAACAGTGTTCAAATGGCAATAGCCCTGAACAGTAGTGTTTATTTAGTAGCCTATGCACCTCATTTGAAACAGTCCGAGTTTCAGGCAATGAGATGGCAGTGAAAAACTCTCTTATTCCCCCTAGAGACCACCATAGGAAATTTATATTGCTTGTTGTGTTTGAGGGAGTCCCTGAAAAGAACTTTGCTCTAACCTTTAATTGACCTTTTCCTGATACTTTTCATTTCTGCCCTGGAGCTCAGCCAGCCTCATCTTCAGCTTTCAGTTTAACATAAGTTGGTTCTAGGTGATTTTCTGTTAAACCTTCATTTTTCTGGACCGGTGAGATCTTTCCTCTGTCAACAACTATCATCATAACTGACAGAGAAAAAAATCTTTATTTTCAAATACTGCTCTTTCTGTGGTCCAAAAAAGTTCTAAACTGATGAGCAATGCATTTATTGCCTTTATCCAGCACACTAGGCTTCATGCTGCAGCATTTTTAAAAACCTTTCTTCAAAGACCCTAAACCTTAGGGATAGGAGGTTGGCCCTCTATGTATTAGAACAGAAGAAATACCCTCCTTCTAAGGGGATGCCCTCTCATCTGGGGATGATTCAGTAAAAGTGTCCCACCAAGCACTTTGACAAAGGCAACCCAAAGTAGAAGCATGTAGTTTCCAAAGCTAGACTTAAATCCTACAGATAAAGACCGAAGTTTATTCAGAAAACTTTTCCAGACAGGACAACCACCAACCAGCACAAAAACTTGCATGAAAATACAGCTTCCTTGATGTCCTGACTGAAATCATTTCCCGTCTGTGTCTTACTCCAGTATTGGAACTTTCATAGATTCACATGCTTGAATCCTTCCCCATCGTCAAGATGGGAGCCCCCGGTATATCAAAACAGCGATATATACAGGCTACTGCAATGAAAAAAGGCCTAAAGGCTTTCACTTTAGTAGCCTATCCCTATCGCTATGAGCAAAAAGGACCAAAGCAAGGCCCAGCCAATCAGGCTTCCTCTCCCTCTAGAACCCTCAGGAGAGGAGCTCCCTTCCCTCGGAATTTCTACTACACGTCGTGCTAGGGAGTCTCCATTGAGCTCTGCTCAGTCAACACTTCAGAGAAGTTCATTTATGCTATTTTTCCTCAGAAAAAGGATTTCCTACAGCAAGTAAGGTGTCTTCTTCTTACTTTACTTAAGGGAACTCTATTTTGAGAAGAATTCACCATGTCTGATAAAGAGAAGAAAAGTCTTTTCAGAGCCTGTAAGACCTGTGGGAAGAAAAGGCTCCACTTTGAGGACCCACACAAGGACTGTATTTATTGTCTCTACCCTGACCATGTAGCTAAAGACTGCAAAGTTTGCAGGACCTTTTCTAACAAAACCCTCAAAGACAGGGAGGGTAGACTACTAATTTGGCTCCAGAAGTTGAAGTCCAGATCTAATCCAGTGTCTGGTTCTGACAGTGAGGAATCTACAGCTTCCTCCAGAAAACTACGTAAAAGAGGCAGATCTCCTCAACCCCACTCAGAAGATCTTCCAAAAAAGGCTCACAAAAAAACCAAACGGGTGGCCTCTAAAGCTGGAAGTCCTTCCAGTTCTCCTCACAGGAGTTCTGTTTCTTCTAAAAGACACTCAACAGAAAGATCTGTCTCCTCAGAGCGCAGCAAAAGAGCCTTTTCTCAGCCTCCAACGCCACCTCCTGTGGTGAAACATGTCTTTAAGAGGCCATCCGAAAAATCTACCACAATGACACCGTCGACGACATCATCAACGGGAGCATTCAGATGATGAGGGACCTTTTGGGGTTTCTCATAGCCCATCAGAACTACACGTCAAGTGCCAGGATCTAGAGGAAGACACCCAGCATGATCCGCACTCTTACTCCCCGCAGGCACACCAGTATCCTTATCAGGAGCAGATGGTTTCTTTGCCAGGATCACTCATAGCTGATCTGCAACACATGTTGGATGACTACAGGAGGCAGTTTCCACCAGCTGGCTTGGAAGCTCAGCAGACTTCTGTTGTGCCCTCTTTGCCTTCTACTCCGATCCATACAGGAATCCAACCATCTCATGTACCGCCATAGACACCAATTTCCATCCCTACGCAGGATTTGTCTTATGATGATGATGATGATGATGATGATAACAGAGAGGAGGGAGAATTACCGGATGCAATAACAGAGTGGGACGACTATCAAATTCCTACTCCGTCCTCGCTCTCTCCGGTTCCTGTGGATTCCTCTCCTGGTGACATTGACGGTTTCCACAACCTGCTTGAAAGAGCTGCAAAAAGGTTTGAGTTGCCCATGCCCATGAAACAGATGGACTGCTTTTTGTATGATTTTAAGGAGTCATTTCAGAAGAGTGTAAAATCTATGCCGATTGTGGACTATATCTGGAATGAGGGCATTAAAGTTATGAAGAACCCGGCAACGGTCACCCCGTTTCTACCTCGCCTTGACAAAAAGCATAAGGCGCCTGAAGACTCTCCGGCCTGCCTCACGGGCCATCCCAGACCGACTCAGTTATTGCCCAGGTGACACAGCGCCGATCTAGGAACCCTTCAGCACCAATCTCTGCCCCACCGGACAAGGAAGGTAGGAGATTAGACAATATAGGAAAACTCTTCTCCTTAATGGCTTCACTTATTATAAGGGCTTCTAACTCTCTGGCTATCATAGGCAGATATGATGGACAGCTACGGGCTGACATTGTGCCCTATTTGGATCAACTGCCAGAAGACTCTAAATTAGAAGCCAAGAAACTCTTGCAGGAAGGAGAGAGGTCTTTTGCAGAAATCATAGACTGTGCTATGGACCGCGCCACCACGGTTTTTCGTCAGATGGCAGGTTTTGCGGTTCTCAGAAGGCAGGGTTGGCTTCGAGTGACTTCATTTAGACCCAAGTTCCAAAACAAAATCCTTGACCTCCCTTTTGATGTTGAAGCCCTTTTCGGGAAGCACACTGATGATGCGCTTCAGTCAATCAAGACAGACACTGATATGGCCAGGTCACTTGGCACCCTGCAGTTTAAAAGACAGCCTTTTCAAAGAGCTAGAGGCCAAGGCTACTCATCATATAGACCAGGTTTTCAGCAATATATATACCCCTATGTCTCTGCCGCATCCCATTCCTTTCGTCCTCAGTTCCAACAGAGAATGCCTCCACAGGCAGCTTATTCGAGAGTCTCCCAGAGAGGAAAGGCTGGAAGACAACCAAAAGATACAGGCCGTAGACAATAACTTGTTATCGTCTCCGGTTACGAACCTTCCCTTGGGCTCAAGACTAGGGGGAAGGATTTCCCTCTACTTCCACAACTGGCAGAAGATAACATCAGACCAATGGGTCCTAAATCTCATCCAGTTTGGCCATACCCTGGAGTTCTTGCACTACCCTCCTACGAAGCCTCCCCTTCCTCGAAAGGTGAAGCACTTGCATCGACTCAAGCATGAGGTCGAGTCCATGCTTCTCAAGGGAGCTACAAAAAGGGTTCCACATCAGGAGAGAGGAAAGGGTTACTACTCCCGTTTCTTCCTAGTTCGAAAGAAGCAGAAAAGTTGGCGTCCAATTCTAGACATCAGGGATCTCAACACTTATCTAAAAAAACAATCATTGCGTATGATCACCCTATCAGACATTCTGTCCCTGCTAAATTCAGGGAATTACATGGCCACCCTTGATTTGCAGGACGCATATTTCCATATCCCTATTCATCCCTCCCACAGAATGTATCTCAGATTTGCAGTAGCCGGAGACCATTTCGAGTTCAAAGTCTTGCCCTTCGGCCTGAAATCGGCCCCCAGGATCTTCACCAAGTGCTTGGATCCAGTGGCAGCTTTCCTCAGAAGACAGAACCATCAAGCCTTCCCGTATCTGGACGATTGGCTGGTCAAAGACAGATCCAGATCTCAGGCGCAGAAGTCCACGAGAGCTTGTATCGAGCTGTTCACAAGCCTGGACCTAACAGTCAATTGCGAAAAGTCAGCATTCCAACCCTTAAAGAGAAGAGCTTTTCTAGGGGCAGTACTGGACACTTCCACCAACAATGCAGCCCCTACAGAGGACAGATGGAGAAAGCTCATCTCTCTCACAAAGCGTTTACAAAAAAGAAAGTACGTTTCAGTTCGCCTCTTCAAGTCCTCCTGCATTCCTCTGGTGCCTTTCTGTTGTCTAAGAATGAGGCCCCTACAGGAGCAGTTAGATCTTCAATGGACACAATCCATGGGGTCTTTCGACGATATCATCAGGATAACAAAGCCCATGATACCCTCTCTAGCTTGGTGGACTCAGGAGTCTCACATAGCTAAGGGGCTTTATTTTCTTCCCCAACAAGCACCTTGGGTGAGAACTACAGACGCTTCTCTCGAGGGATGGGGTGCTTTCCTCCAGCACCTACAAGCCAGAGGCAAATGCAAGCCTCATCAGAAAGTCTTTCACATCAATTACCTCGAATTGAAGGCTGTTCGACTAGCGCTTTGCGCTTTTCTCCCAAAAATAAGAGGTTTCTCAGTTCTCATCCGGACGGACAACACAAGGACAATGCATTATATCAACAAGCAGGGAGGAACCAGGTTTCTGCTCTTATCGAGAGAATCTCAGCGCATCTGGGAATGGTCTATCAGCCACAAAGTAAACCTTCGAGCGGAACATGTCCCAGGCATAGAGAACATAATTGCGGATTCCCTGAGCAGATCACGGTCGTCCAGCCACGAATGGGAATTGGACCAACGAGTCTTGAATCATGTCTTCGCCTAATGCGGGAAACTGAGTCTGGATCTCTTCGCCACCCCGCATAATGCGAAATGCCGTTTCTTCGCAAGTCGAGATCCACATCGGGGCTCTTGGGGGAATGCGTTTTCCATGGCATGGTCAGTAATTTATGCCTATGCTTTTCCTCCCATTCCCCTGATTCCAAGAGTTCTGGCGAAGATCAAGATCGAACGCTGCAAGCTCCTTCTGATTGCTCCGGCATGGCCTCGTCAGTTTTGGTATAC
The DNA here is from genome assembly GCF_031143425.1 of Pleurodeles waltl. Taxonomy (NCBI): domain Eukaryota; kingdom Metazoa; phylum Chordata; class Amphibia; order Caudata; family Salamandridae; genus Pleurodeles; species Pleurodeles waltl. The sequence goes on along the minus strand of NC_090451.1, from coordinate 681,700,197 downwards.
GGAACTCCTTCCCCTCTCGCAGACCCGCAGCATCCCTCTACCAGTAATGCCCTTCCTGCTTACGATGAACGAGGGCCAAGTTCTCCACCCAGGTCTGGCTTCACTTCACTTGACAGCCTGGCTCCTGAACACCATGAGTTTGCACATCTAGATATACCTTCGGATTGCAGAGCCATCCTTGCCAGAGCTGTAGCTGAGAGTACCAACAAATATTATTGTCTAAAGTGGAAGGGATTTTGCTCTTGGTGTGCTCAAGTTCAAGTGCATCCCTTTACTTTATCACCGCAGCAGAAACTGCCTTATGTTCTACTCCTGGCCAGATCGGGTTTGGTGATTTCTTCGATTAAGGTCCACCTGGCAGCGATTTCCCGTTATGGGCGTACGGAGAACGTGCCTCCTCTGTGGTCAGCGAGAGTCATAAAACAGTTTCTTAAGGGTCTATTCAGGTCCTTCCCTCCGGTACGGCCTCCACCTCCATCATGGCACCTTAATTTGGTCTTGTCTCAATTAATGAAACCACATTTTGAGCCAATCCACAAGGCGGACATGAAGTTCCTATCCTGGAAAGTCTCTCTTCTCGCTCTCACCTCAGCAAGATTTTGCTCTTGGTGTGCTCAAGTTCAAGTGCATCCCGTTACTTTATCGCCGCAGCAGAAACTGCCTTATCTTCTACTCCTGGCCAGATCGGGTTTGGCGATTTCTTCGATTAAGGTCCACCTGGCAGCGATTTCCCGCTATGGGCGTATGGAGAACGTGCCTCCTCTGTGGTCAGCGAGAGTCATAAAACTGTTTCTTAAGGGTCTATTCAGGTCCTTTTCTCCGGTATGGCCTCTACCTCCATCATGGCACCTTAATCTGGTCTTGTCTCAATTAATGAAACCACAGTTTGAGCCAATGCACAAGGCGGACATGAAGTTCCTATCCTGGAAAGTCTCTCTTCTTCTCGCTCTCACCTCAGCTAGAAGAGTAAGCGAAATACAGGCATTCACTATCCAGGATCCTTTCTTACAATTCAAAAGGGATAGAGTCATTTTGCGAACAAATCCAAAGTTCATACCTGAGGCCCCGTCCAATTTTCATATAAACCAACCGGTGATACTGAAAACATACTTTCCTAATCCATCGACGCCAGCAGAGCAGGCTCTACATTCTTTGGATGTTAAAGATGCCTGAAGTTTTATCTGGACAGAACTAAACAGTTTAGGCAATCTAACCAACTTTTCATGGCTTTCAGTGCTCCACGTAAGGGACGAGCGTTATCTAAACAAGGAATTGCGAGGTGGATAGCCTCTGCTATTAACTATTGTCATACAGCGGCAGGTAAACCTTTGCAGAATGCAGCGCATGCACATTCTACAAGAAAAATGGCTGCATCCATAGCACTTTTTGCAGGAGTGCCCATTCAGGACATCTGCAGGGCAGCCACGTGGAAGTCTGTGCATACTTTCGCAAGGCATTACTGTTTGGAGGAAACTCAGCAAGGTGATATGGCGGTAGGACAGGTGGTGTTGCAACATCTTTTCCAGTAACGGTGAGCTGTTGTAAGTTCGTTATTCATTTTTTCCCTTAAGCCCAGTTTAATTTGCGCACATTGCATAGGTTTGTTTCTTCCTTTACAGTTCTCATATTCCTTGCTTTACCTGTTTAGGGTAACGTTCTATTATCTTATTTATCTGACATTCTATTTGTTTCCTACGTAATCTTTTCTTTAACGATTTTGCTGATATATGTATGTTCTAAGGTGTATAGATATAGTTATTTATATATATATATATATATATATATATATATATATATATATATATATATATATATATTAATACCAATAAGTATACATATGGATTGATGCTATACAATGTGCTTCATTACTGCTTGCTATTCTGATTCAAGCATGTGAATCTATGAAAGTTCAAATACTGGAGTAAGAAAATAATTTACTTACCTGTAGTTCTCCAGTATTGGAATCTTTCATAGGTTCACATGCTACCCTCCCTTCTCCCCTGGGAAGCTAATCTTTTCCTGTCTTCTTCAGATACTCTAACACTCGTGCTTGAGAAATTCTTAGGGAAGGGAGCTCCTCTCAGGAGGGTTCTAGAGGGAGGGGAAGCCTGATTGGCTGGGCCTTGCTTTGGTATTTTTGCTCATAGTGATAGGGATTGGCTACTAAAGTGAAAGCCTTTAGGCCTTTTTTCATTGCAGTAGCCTGTAATCATAGCTGTTTTGATGTACCGGGGGCTCCCATCTCAGCGACGGGGAAGTGTTCAAGCATGTGAATCTATGAAAGATTCCAATACTGGAGAGCTACAGTTACAGTTAAGTAACTTATTTTCTTTCATGTCATCATCATCAAGAACAAAGAAAATAACCACAGTTGTTGATGACACTCCCATTATTTCCTATGGGACAGGCATCATCAATGTCTATTAGGAAGTCATTGTCAACAACGCCACAAAGGGTGTCTGTACTCCTTCTGTTAATGGTGACCCTCCCTTCATCATCTAAAGCAGCAACCTTGTCTACGCCACTTTCAGTAGCAATATTTTCCAGAGTAGTAACTTTTTCACCTTTAAAGTTGAAAGCAAACCTCCCTGTCCAAATTCTGGATTCTGAATTGGAAAAAGAATTTTAGCATCCAAGGCAGCTTTTACACATTCCTATAGCCCTACTCAGTTAGATGTATGTTACATCCTAGGAAATGAGGGAAATGTCTTGGATGAAGAGGATCCTTAACCAGGCGCATGACTATCAGCCACAGGCTTTCATAACATATAACCCTCCTCACTTATATGCACCTCATGATTGCTATGTAGACTCTGATGTCATGGAGGTGCAGGTTTAATTTTTGTCAACCATACAACAGATAATGAAGCCCTTTCAAAGACTGCTTCCTCAGCAACCTGCCTCCAGCTCCACCCCCACCCCCACCTCCACCCCACCCCTGCTACTCCCTCTACTACCAATACTTCCTCCACCTCCTCAGCCCCTACACCTCAGTTAGACCAGTCTCCAAGGGTGGTCACTCCACCAGTGGTCTGCCAAGTCCTAAGTCCTATTCTGATTTAGCGGAAGATGCATGGTAACACTCCAAGACGTTCTGCTGATGCTACAGAGAAATCTGTTCTGTCATCTCTGGATTTTCAGAATTCCCACATCCTCATGTGCTCGAAGCACAGGAAATACATTCACTTTTCAGTGAATGGGCAGCGCTACTAAATTAAGTCACTTCTATTTGGCCTTAAATCAGCGCCACCAATTTATTTACGAAGTTGCGACCACCCTATTTCTGCCTTCCTCAGATGGCAGGGTTTTGAAGTATACTTAAAAGGAAAGATTTAAAAGCTTCTATGGTTGCCTGCATCTCTGAATTTCTCAGACTACGACTAACACTGAATTTCGACAAATCCTCTCTGGGACCACAAAGTTATTTTCTTGGAAGTGATACTTGACATGTGATTGGGAAAGGCTTTTCCTTTTGCAGACACAGTCATAAACTTGAATCCACAGTGAAGAACTTCTTTCAAGCAGCAGGTCACGGTCAGGTAATACAAATCTCTACTGAACCTGATGTCATTCTGCATATGCCTTATACATTTTTGCAGGATTCAGATGACATCTGTGCAGCAAGAATTTGACATCCGATGCAGGCAAGTTCATGGCATGTGGAATGACACAGTCTGGATCACAAGAAGGCCATTCCCAACTAATTTCAGCATGGGGCTCCTATTCCATCCCTCATTGGATAAAGTTGTCCTCACAATGGATGCATCTATGGACGTTGGGGAACTCATTGCATGACCCGTCAACCAAAGGTCTCTGGTTATACACAGAAAAGAATCTCCATATCAACATCCTGCAGCTCCATTTCAAAAGAGTGGGCCTTACAGGCGTTCCTCCCAGTACTTGCAGATAAAGCAGTCCTCACCAGTGCAGACAATACAACATCCTTGTTTTACATCACCAAGGAGGGAAGAATGACGTCCTGGTCTTTTACAGAAGAGGCGCAGGTGCTATGACACTGAGCTGTTTATCATCAAGAACACATTGCCATGAAAGTATCCTCCTGGATGCCAAAATTACCAGGGAAACTCACTCAGTCAAACACCATTAATTACCACAAATGGAAGCTCCACCAAGATCAACTGAACTACTTTTTCCATCAATGGTGTAGCTCCACACTATTTCTCCTGATCCCCAGGGTCCTAATGAAGCGAAGGCAGAACATTGTACTCTTGATTCTAATTCCCCTGGCCACACCTGTATTGGTTAACCCAGCACCTGAATCTGTCTATACTCTGAGAAATTCCATTAAAGACGCACTCCAAGCTCCTCTCTAGGCACAATGGAGATGTTCCACAACCACCTCCAGTCATAAAACCTGACAACAATAGAATTTGGTAATTTGGGTCTGATAGCAGAAGGCAGAACAATCGTGGCATAGGCCCAGGCACCAAGAACCACAAACACATATAGGGGGTTATTCTAACTTTGGAGGAGTGTTAATCCGTCCCAAAAGTGACGGTAAAGTGACAGATATACCACCAGCCGTATTACGAGTTCCATAGGATATAACGGACTCGTAATACGGCTGGTGGTAAATCCGTCACTTTTCCGTCACTTTTGGGACGGATTAACACCTCCTCCAAAGTTAGAATAACCCCCATAATGCCAAGTGCATGTTTTTCTGTCTCAGGTGAAAAGCTGAAGGAGTCCATCCAGTAACTATAAAACTCCATCAGATACTTCCAAATTGGCACAGCCTAGCCAAATGTGGCCTAAAATATTCGTCAGTATGAGCCAATCTGGCAACAATCATTTTAGAAGACTGGAACACCATTTAACCACTCTTTCCTCACAGAGAATTACAAAGAAATGCATAAAGAAACTTTTCAGAACATTTCCTCCTGTATGACGCTCACCAGAACCCTGGGAACTGAATGGTATCCCTAGCCAGCCCATGTGGCCTCCATTCAAGCCGATCCACAGAGTGCATGTAAAAATCCTTTTTGCAGCATGGCATCTCTCATAGATTCATATGCTTGAATCATTCCTCACATCCAGACTGGCAGCCCCCAGTAGCAATTTTATCATAGCAGTGTAGGCTCTACACTTAATATTCTTGAGTTTTACAATATTTTTTAGGAACACATTCACATCATTATGTATAATCCAAACTATAGCCAATCCGAGACCAGCATTCTGAGGTTTTTCCCAGCCAGCTAACCAGGCCCCAGCGCCAGTGTTCTTTCCCTAAACTGTACCTTTGCTTCCACAATTGGCACAGCCCTGGCACTCAGATAAGTCCCTTGTAAAATGGTACCCCTGGTACCAAGAGCCCTGATGCCAGGGAAGGTCTCCAAGGGCTGAAGCATTTCTTATGCCACCCTGTGGACCAATCACTCAGCACATGCACACTGCCTCACAGTTTGTGTGTGCTGGTGGGGAGAAAATGACTAAGTCAACATGGCACTCCCCTCACAGTGCAATGCCAACCTCACACTGCCTGTGGCATAGGTAAGTCACCCCTCTAGCAGGCCTTACAGCCCTAAGGCAGGGTGCACTATACCACAGGTGAGGACATATGTGGTGAGCACTATGTCCCTACAGTGTCTAAGCAAAACCTTAGACATTGTAAGTGCAGGGTAGCCATAAGAGTATATGGTCTGGGAGTTGGTCAAACACAAACTCCACAGTTCCATAATGGCTACACTGAAATCTGGGAAGTTTGGTATCAAACTTCTTAGCACAATAAATGCACACTGATGCCAGTGTGGAATTTATTGTAAAATGCACCCAGAGGGCATCTTAGAGATGCCCCCTGAATACCAATCCGACTTCTAGTGTTAGGGTGAACAGTTTCTGCAAGCCTTCCACAACCAGACGAGTTGCTGGCCACATGGGGAGAGTGCCTTTGTCACTCTGTGGCCAGGAACAAAGCCTGTACTGGGTGGAGGTGCTTCTCTCCTCTCCCTGCAGGAACTGTAACACCTGTTGGTGAGCCTCAAAGGCTCACCCCTTTTGTTACAGCGCCGCAGGGCATCCCAGCTAGTGGAGATACCCACCCCTCTGACCACTGCCCCCACTTTTGCCTGCAAGGCTGGAGGAGATAATGAGAAAAACAAGGAGGGGTCACCCACCAGTCAGGACAGCCCCTAAGGTGTCCTGAGCTGAGGTGACCCCTGCCTTTAGAAATCCTCCATCATGAGATTGGAGGATTCCCCCAATAGGATTAGGGATGTGCCCCCCTCCCCTCAGGGAGGAGGCACAAAGAGGGTGTATCCGCCCTCCAGGACAGTAGCTATTGGCTACTGCCTCCCAGACCTAAACACACTCCTAAATTTAATATTTAGGGGCACCATAGAACCCAGGAAAACATATTCCTGCAACCTGAACCAAGAAGAAGGACTGCTGACATGAAAGCCCTGCAGAGACAACAGAGACGACAACTGCTTTGGCCCCAGCCCTACCGGCCTGTCTCCTGTCTCGAAAACCTTCAACAGCGACGCATCCAACAGGGACCAGCGACCTCTGAAGCCTCAGAGGACTGCCCTGAACCCGAAGGACCAGGAAACCCGCGTGAGCAGTGGCTCTACTCAAGAACAGCAACATCTTTGCAACAAAGAAGCAACTTTTAAAGAACTCACTCTTCCCGCCGGAAGCATGAGACTTCACCCTCTGCACCCGACGCCCCCGGCGCAAGCCCCAGAGAACCGACACCACAGGGAGGACTCCCAGGCAACTGCGATTGCGTAAGTAGCCAGAGACAACCCCCCTGGACCCCCACAGCGACGCATGCAGATAGAATCCAGAGGCTCCCCCTGACCGCGACTGCGTGTAACAAGGGACCCGACGCCTGGACCAAGCACTGCACCTGCAGCCCTCAGGACCAGAAGGAACCGAACTTCAGTGCAGGAGTAACCCCCAGGCAACCCTCTGCCTAGCCCAGTTGGTGGCTGGCCCGAGAAGCCCCCCTGTGCCCTGCCTGCACCGCTAGAGTGACCCCTGGGTCCCTCCATTGAATCCAATACAAAACCCGACGCCTGCTTTGCACACTGCACCTGGCCGCCCCTGTGCCGCTGAGGGTCTGCTTTGTGTGCCTACTTGTGTCCCCCCAAGTGCTCAACCAAACCCCCATGGCCTGCCCTCCGAGGACACGGGCACTTAGCTGCTGGCAGACTGGAACCGGAGCACCCATGTTCTTCATAGGTGCCTATGTGTTTTGGGCTCCACTTTGGCCTCTGCACCTGACCGGCCCTGAGCTGCTGGTGTGGTAACTTTGGGGTTGCCTTGAACCCCCAACGGTGGGCTGCCTATGCCCAGAAACGTAGACTTGTAAGTGTCTTACTTACCTGACAAACTAACCATTACTTTCCTCCCCCAGGAACTGTTGATTTTTGCACAGTGTCCACTTTTAAAATAGCTTATTGCCATTTTTACTAAAACTGTGTATGCTATTGCTCTAATTCAAAGTTCCTAACTTACCTGTGTGGAGTACCTTTTATGTATTTACTTCAAATCTTGAACTTGTGGTTCTAAAAATAAATTAAATATATGTTTCTATATAAACTATTGGCCTGGAGTTAAGTCTTTGAGTGTGTGTTCCTCATTTATTGCCTGTGTGTGTATACAACAAATGCTTAACACTATCCTCTGATAAGCCTACTGCTCGACCACACTACCACAAAATAGAGCATTAGAATTATCTAATTTTGCCACTATCTTACCTCTAGGGGGAACCCTTGGACTCTTTGCACACTATCTCTTACTTTGCAATAGTATATACAGAGCCAACGTCCTACAACGTCACAATGAGGAACCCTTAGAGGAGTTCTATATTTAAAAGACTTTTCTTCAGGATTTTTTCAACATGTCTGGGCTAGGACAAAATGAAATCTCTCTTCAGGCCATGTACAGCATGTGGAAAGAAAATCATCTATGTTGTTGATCCACACAAGTTTGTTTGCTGCTTACATCACAGCCATAATCCCAAAAAACTTGATCTCTGCCTTACTTTCTCCTCTAAGACTCTTTTAAATGTGAAAGATTGACTGTAGCCATTTAGAAGAGAAGATGAACAAAACCATGGCCTCGGGTAAGGAGAAGAATACTGAGGGTCAATCACTGAAGTCAGTCAGCAAGACTTCTAAGCAGATTTGAAGACCCTGCTTCTATTGCTGAGTCAAGATGGCACCTCATATGCCGTCGTCAACAGATTTTACACTAGGAAAGCTGATAACATCCAAAGAAGTATCAGCGATGACTGCACCATTGACGAAACACTCTTCAGAGAAGAAGATCATGACACAGATGAAGAAGCTGTTAGACTATTTCATTTAAAAATAAGATGTGTTTTCAGACACTGAGGAAGAGCCATGCTCTTTTGTTCACAGAACCCAGGAGTTGAGTTCACCTATAACGGTGATTCTTAGCCTGTGGTCTGTGGACCTCTAGGGGTCCGAAAAGCATACTTAGAGGGGGTCGGCAACTGTTTATAAAATTAAATAATATCATCAAGTTCATAAAGTATACATATATTTAAAAAGCTAAATTCTGAATTCGGAGTTTTAGAACATACTGTAAATCTGAATAAAATTGAAAGCTAAAATGAAGCTAGTATCATTATCTTAATCTGTGAGGAGCAGCACAAGTACAGCAAACAGAATGCACTATGCCTCAATTGAAGTAACACTAATACATGCTTACAAAAAGCATGAATTTGTAGCAAAAGTGACACGATTATTCTAGAGTTTAGCATATCACTTTGGGGGTGATTCTAACCCTGGCGGTCGGTGATAAAGCGGCGGCCAACCCGCCAACAGGCCGGCGGTCCAAAAAATGAAATTCTGACCCTGGCGGGAACCGCCAACACAGCCCGCCACCTTAACACTCCGACCGCCACGGCGGGACACACAAACAGGTTGGCGGTCACTGCCAACAGACAGGCGGGAGACAATGTACCGCCCACCCTATCACAACTCACCAATCCGCCACCTTTTCCGGGGCGGGAGCCCCGCCGATAAAAACACGGCGGAAACAGACTACGAACGGGAAAACGCTCACCTCTACGCACTCCACAAGGAAGGAGGACAGCATGGAACCCGAATTGAACATCCTACCTGCTCTCGTCTACCTGCTCATCTACCACGAGTACGAACGCCGGCGCAGACGACAACGGTGAGTACTGCACCTACGACACAGGGGAGGGGGGACGAGAAAAGTTTATGGCGACCCCCACCCCCTCCCAAACTATGTACACACCAATGCAGAGCAACAAGTCACAGTGACACCACCCAAACCCCCCGGAAAAATGCAAAGACATAATTAAATAGAGAAACAAAATTTATGTAAAAAATAGCCTCTGATAAGTCATGGTCAAATAGCAATAAAAATAATAAAAAAGAAAATAAATATTTTGTCCAATCGATAAACCGGGGCAATTAGTCCTGCACATTTAACGAAATTCCAAGTGTCCGTGGGCCAAAGTGTATCAACACAAGGGCAAAGCCCACACAGGAGACCTGAGTCCGCTGGAGAGAACACTGCTGGGGCATCTGATGATAAAACTACAGGCACCTCAGGGGGAAGGGAAGGGGGGGCACCACAGCCACATGAGTCCACGACGCCAGATCCACGAAGGGGCCACCATGCCCACTGTGCCATCCTGGGGAGTGCAAAGCCACAGTCTCTCAAGTCTCTACAGTGGGTGGCTTGCCCACTGTGCCATCCTGGGGAGTGCAAAGCCACAGTCTCTCAATGTCTCTACAGTGGGTGGCTTGCCCACTGTGCCATCCTGGGGAGTGCAAAGCCACAGTCTCTCAATGTCTCTACAGTGGGTGGCTTGCCCACTGTGCCATCCTGGGGAGTGCAAAGCCACAGTCTCTCAATGTCTCTACAGTGGGTGGCTTGCCCACTGTGCCATCCTGGGGACTGCAAAGCCACAGTCCATCAGGTGGATTACAGAGAGCACTGGTCATGGAGGAGGCATGGTGGGCACAGAGAACCGTGAACAGTAGCTCGACACAGAACCGGCACTGTCATTGTGCCAGCGGTGCTTGAGACGGCGGTGCCCAGCGGAGCGGTGCTTGACAGGAAGGGCTCAGCGGAGCGGTGCTTGAGACGGCGGGGCCCAGCGGAGCGGTGCTTGAGACGTCGGGGCCCAGCGGAGCGGGGCTTGACAGGAAGGGTCCAGCGGAGCGGTGCTTGACAGGAAGGGCCCAGCGGAGCGGTGCTTGAGACGGCGGGGCCCAGCGGAGCGGTGCTTGAGACGGCGGGGCCCAGCGGAGCGGTGCTTGACAGGAAGGGCCCAGCGGAGCGGTGCTTGACAGGAAGGGCCCAGCGGAGCGATGCTTGAGACGGCGGGGCCCTGCGGAGCGGTGCTTGACAGGAAGGGCCCAGCGGAGCGGTGCTTGACAGGAAGGGCCCAGCGGAGTGGTGCTTGAGACGGCGGGGCCCAGCGGAGCGGTGCTTGAGACGGCGGTGCCCAGCGGAGCGGTGCTTGAGACAGCGGGGCCCAGCGGAGCGGTGCTTGAGACGGCGGGGCCCAGCGGAGCGGTCCTTGACAGGAAGGGCCCAGCGGAGCGGTGCTTGACAGGAAGGGCCCAGCGGAGCGGTGCTTGAGACGGCGGGGCCCAGCGGAGCGGTGCTTGACAGGAAGGGCCCAGCGGAGCGGTGCTTGAGACGGCGGGGCCCAGCGGAGCGGTGCTTGAGACGGCGGGGCCCGGCGGGGACCAGCGGAGCGGTGCTTGAGACGGCGGGGCCCAGCGGAGCGGTGCTTGACAGGAAGGGCCCAGCGGAACGGTGCTTGACAGGAAGGGCCCAGCGGAGCGGTGCTTGAGACGGCGGGGCCCAGCGGAGCGGTGCTTGAGACGGCGGGGCCCAGCGGAGCAGTGCTTGAGACGGCGGGGCCCTGTTCAGCGGTGCTCTTCTGCACGGCGGGGCCCTGTTCAGCGGTGCTCTTCTGCACGGCGGGCCCTGTTCAGCGGTGCTCTTCTGCACGGCGGGACCCTGTTCAGCGGTGCTCTTCTGCACGGCGGGGCCCTGTTCAGCGGTGCTCTTCTGCACGGCGGGCCCTGTTCAGCGGTGCTCTTCTGCACGGCGGGCCCCTGTTCAGCGGTGCTCTTCTGCACGGCGGGCCCCTGTTCAGCGGTGCTCTTCTGCACGGCGGGGCCCTGTTCAGCAGTGCTCTTCTGCACGGCGGGCCCCTGTTCAGCGGTGCTCTTCTGCACGGCGGGGCCCTGTTCAGCGGTGCTCTTCTTCACGGCGGGCCCCTGTTCAGCGGTGCTCTTCTGCACGGCGGGCCCTGTTCAGCGGTGATCTTCTGCATGGCGGGGCCCTGTTCAGCGGTGCTCTTCTGCATGGCGGGGCCCTGTTCAGCGGTGCTCTTCTGCACGGCGGGCCCTGTTCAGCGGTGCTCTTCTGCACGGCGGGGCCCTGTTCAGCGGTGCTCTTCTGCACGGCGGGGCCCTGTTCAGCGGTGCTTGTCCAGTAATTCAAGGGAGCCAGACCTGGCCTGGACCCCCTGCTCAGTCGCCCTTCGACCGTGCAGATGCTGGACCCTTCGGTGACAGAGTCCTGGGCCCTTGGGTGTCCTCCCTTACACCTGGGATAGGGCTTGTGGGGCCCTCCTGCTCCGCGCTCCTGCTGGCTGACTTCTCCGCCCTGCTGCCCTTTCTCTCCTTAGATGAGGCTCTCTGGCCCTTGCCTCCCCTGGATGTTGTGGCAGGTGAAGTGGCCGAACTTTGGTCCTTGGGGGCAGCCGTGTCAGTCTTCTCACGGCGGCCCTTGAGTTTCCTGGTCCTCTTTCCAGTGGGGGGGGGGCTGGCTGTCCCCTTGCTGCTGACAGATGTGTCACTGCTGCCAAAGGGTGGACTCCAGAACCCATGCACTACAGTGACACTTGAAGCTGGGCTGGTGGTGGCTGAGGTGCTCTTGGGACTCTTAGCAGATGGAGGGGGTGGGTCAGGGGAGGGAAAGAGGTTAAGATTGGAGAGGTAAAGTTTTTTAGGACCAAGGTAAAGGGTGGGAGTAGTGGTGATGGGAGTGGAGGAAGAGGATGTGGTTGTAGGAGAGTCAGGTGTGCTGTCTTTGGGTGCAGGTGATTGTGACGTAGGCTGTCGTGAGGTGGATGGCTGTTGGGTGGGTGGCTGCCTGCGTTTGTGTGTCTTGGAAGAGGGGGTGACAGACACAGTGGGAGAGGACACAGGGGACGTGTAAATGGCAGTGGGGGTGGTGACTGCACGTGTGCGGACTGTACTGGAGGGTGTGGTGGTGATGGAAGCACTGGCTGATGGTGGTGTGCATTCAGGTGTGAGTGTAGACGTCACAGGGAGGGAGGGGGGAGACGAGGAAGAGGGGGACACAGAGGTGGTAGTGACTGTTGGCATGTCTGCATCTGGGTGTTGCTTGGGTGAGTGTTTGTGGGATCTGTGGTGCTTGTGTCTGGATGAGCTGCCCTTGGGTGTTGAGGTGTGTGCAGGCTGGTCTGATGGTGTGGATGGGATAGGCTGAGGAACAGGAGACAGAGACAGGGTGGAGGCAGTTAGAAGAGGGAGGCTGGAAACAGGGACATTGGCTGCCGTCAGTGCTGAGGCCAGAGCATTGAACAATCGTTGATGGGCAGCCTGACCCGAATGAATGCCCTCCAGGTAGGCATTGCTCCGATGCACCTCCCTTTCTACCCCCTGGATGGCATTCAAAAGGGTAGTCTGCCCAACAATGATGGTCTGAAGGAGGTCAATGACCTCCTCACTGAGGGCAGCAGGGGTAACAGGGGCAGGGCCTGAGGTGCCTGGGGCGAAGGAGATGCCCCTCCTTCTTGGGCGAGCGGGCACGGAGCGAAGGCTGAGGGGCTGCTGGGAGGGCGGGGCTGGTGCGCTGGGAGCTCCCATCCGAGGACGTGTCAGTGTCGCTGGTGTCACCACCGGTCCCCGTTGTGGTGCTCCCCTCGCCCTCCGTATCACTGGTGCCCTCGGTGTCTGTACCACGGCCTACCGGGGCCTTGTGACTTGCAGCTCCCTCGTGCTCCGATGCCAATTCTCCTCCGCCTGATGATGCTAATGCACACATGCACAAGAAGATTAAGAAAAAGGGTGGGGGGAGAAATAATAAAACAGGTTGAGTGCATGCAATGTCAACACCGTTGGCGGAGAGGACAGACACAGGAGCCTCATGCACTGCGCTGCGCAATCGGGGTATACTACTCAGTACTTGTGACCAGGCCTACAGGTCTATGCACAACAAATACACACATGGATGATGCAGGACCATGGATAGCTGTACTTGGCACCCTACAGAGGTGGGGGGCGGGGGCACAGGGCCATGCCTAAAGGAGAGGACTACACTACAGAAAGCGCCCTGGCCTAATGTCACCCACAACCCTCCTCCCCCACCCAGACGCCTCCACTGCGCATAAAGATAGCAGAATGTGCTGATACTCACCCCTTTGTGTCTGCTGTGATGTCCTCAAGCGCCCATCCAAATCAGGGTAGGCCACCGCCAGGATCCGGGACATCAGGGGGGTCAGGGTACGACTGGCACCCCTCCTAGGTTGGGAGGCCATCCCCAGCAGTGACTCGGCGGTCTTCCTGGTCCCGCGGCGGATGTCCTCCCACCTCTTGCGGCAGTGGGTGCCCCGTCTGATGTGGACCCCCAGGGCCCGGACTTCCTTGGCGATGGCACGCCAAATGTCGACTTTCTGATGGGCGCTGACCTATTTGACATGTACAGGGTGGGAAAGGAAAATTCATCATTTATCTGCATGTTAGATGTGATTGCCCCCCCCCTCCCCAACTTTGCCATGTGGCACATGCTCTCATCTGTCGTGCGTTGCACTCCTCATTCGCTCCCCACCCCACCATCTTACATCCACCCCACTCAACACAGGCATAGCCCATTCAATGTGCACCCAGTGTACTTACCTGTTGGTCTGGAGGACCGTAGAGTAACGCATACTGGGGGAGGACCCCATCCACAAGTTTCTCCAACTCTTCAGACGTGAAGGCAGGGGCCCTTTCCCCAGTCGCAGCAGCCATTGTCTCTTCCAGACCGAGGTCACAGCAGCACTTGCAGTATAGGTCCTCTCCTGTGGATGATCAGGTCTCGAGTGATTAAGCAGATAGAAAATGGCGGTCACGCCCGCGGCGGTGCGTACCGCGGCGGTGCGTACCGCGACCGCCGGCGCACCTCGTCATTGGCTCCTGAAACCCATAGGCTTCAATGTTAACCAATGCGGCTTCGTACAGCGGTCTTCGACCGCCTACCGCCACGGTGTGCCACGCCAGCGCATTGACCTCACATCCCATTGTCCCACTTCACAGGTCAGGCAGCCGCCATTTCAAGGGCCCACATGGCATAATTTGTACTGCGTCACACAGGCCTAGGCCTTGCATTGCCACACATACACGCCTTTCAATACATAGATAATCGTGTGCTATGCAAGCTGTGGTGAACGTACCTGTGATTTGCTTGACTCCATACTCCATGTTGTCCTTCCTAGGCACCGTCCGCTGGGACTTGCGAGGAGAAGGATGAATCCTCGCGTGTACCGACCGCTGGTGGACCTGTCGACAATGGAAGAACGCCATATCATACTACGATATCGACTTGACCGAGCCGCTATACATGAACTGTGTGCCCAGCTGGAGCCAGCCCTGATGTCCCCCATCCGCCAACCCACAGGAATTCCCCCTCTAGTGCAGGTTCTGTCAGTCCTCCATTTTTTGGCAAGTGGCTCATTCCAGACAACAGTGGCCATGTCATCTGGAATGTCTCAGCCTATGTTTTCAAAGATTTTGTCCAGAGTGTTGTCTGCCCTGATGAAACACATGCGGAGCTACATTGTTTTGATTTGGCCACTGTGAAGGGTGATTTCTATGCCCTTGGACATATCCCCAACATCATTGGTGCCATTGATGGGACCCATGTGGCTTTAGTACCCCCAAAAGACGATGAGCAGGTGTACAGAAACAGAAAAAATTACCATTCTATGAATGTGCAGGTGGTCTGTTTGGCTGACCAGTACATCTCCCATGTAAATGCAAAGTTCCCTGGGTCAGTGCATGACGCGTATGTTATGCGTAATAGCAGCATCCCTTATGTGATGGAACAGCTACAGAGACAACGTGTGTGGCTAATAGGTGACTCTGGTTACCCCAACCTGTCCTGGCTACTGACCCCAGTGAGGAATCCCCGGACCAGGGCAGAGGAACGGTACAATGAGGCCCATGGGCGAACTAGGAGGATCATAGAAAGAACCTTTGGCCTCCTGAAGGCCAGGTTTAGGTGCCTGCATATGACAGGTGGATCCCTGATGTACTCACCAAAGAAGGTGTGCCAGATCATCGTGGCCTGCTGTATGCTGCACAATCTAGCATTGCGACGGCAGTTGCCTTTCCTGCAGGAGGATGGTCCAGATGGTGGTGTTGTAGCAGCTGTGGTGCCTGTGGAAAGTGAAGAGGAGGAAGACGACGGGGACGACACAGACAACAGGGACACAGTTATACAACAGTATTTTCAGTAGCACACAGGTAAGAATCACCCACGACATTTAACATTTACTTAAAGCCTCCTGCATCTCTACTTTGTGTATTTCCCCCCAGTTCTTTTTAACTGATTTTTGATTTTCCCTTCCCTTTTCAGTGCTGTATGACCCACTGCGTGACTTCTGCTTGGTTAGCCCATGGACTAAAGCTTATTGACATCGGTATGTTGTCATCACAAATTGACTGAACATTATTGAACAGTAATGTGTAATACATTTGTAAAAAATACAGGCTGACTCCTGAATAATTTCAGTGCAATGAGTGATTTATTTTTAGTGCTAGATATTGGTACATGATATTAAAACGGTGATGGGTGATGGTGGAGTAATGTCCATGGCAGAGTCAAGTTCTCAGTTTCACAGGTGCATTGTCCATATGCCTGTGGAAGGATGGAGCAGGGGCAGTTCAAGGTTGGACAGGGTGACAATGTGGGACAGTGGGATGACATCAGGGGGTATCTTAGGCTGGCGGGGGTCTTGGCATCCTACTCTGTCTTCCTGTGAGATCTCAGGTTCCGCTTGCGGGGTGGTTGTTCTTCAGCAGGAGGTGGGGTTCTGGTGGCCTGTCATTGTGGTGGGGCCTCCTGTCCACTAGCGCCGGCGGAGGTGGTAGGCTGTTCCTGGTCCTGGCTAGTGACAGGGGCCCTTTGTGGTGCCACATGGTCCCGCAATGTGGTTTCTATCCGGTTGAGGGCCTGCACTATGGTCCCCATAGCGGTACCAATGTTCCTGAGTTCATTGCTGAACCCCATGTAGCGTTCCTCCTGCTGTGCCTGGATCTCCGTGAACCTGGCCAGTACCGTCGCCATCGTCTCCTGGGAGTGGTGGTATGCTCCCATGATGGTGGTGAGGGCCTCTTGGAGAGTGGGTTCCCTGGGCCTGTCCCCCCCCCCCCTGTCGCACAGCAGCCCTCCCAGTTGCCCTGTTTCCCCGGGCCTCTGTCCCCTAGGCGGTGTGCCCACTACCTCTGCCCCCAGGTCCCTGTTGTTGTTGGGGTGTTGGGTCAGCCTGGGTGCCCTGTAGTGGCGGACACACCGCTGATTGACGCGTCCTGGAGACAGAGGCATGGGCCCGCTGGGTGGGAGCTGTGCTGCTATTCCCAGAGGGGGTTGGGTCTGCTGTGGCCTGTGTCTGTGTGTGGGGAACCGACTGTCCAGAGGTCCCCGATGGTCCGGGCTGGTCATCAGGTTCTAGGTCGACAGAGCTGCTGTCCTCACTGGGGGCCTGTTCTGGGGGTGGGATGGACAAATCTGGACCCTCCGTGGCGGTGTGTTGGCGTTCGGGCCCTGCAGGGGTAAAAGAGTATGGTTATTGCTTTTGTGTGTGCCATGGCGTGCATTTTGTGAGTGCCCTTGTCCCCCAGTGCTGGCATTCCCTTGTGGGAGGTGTTGTGAGGGTGGGTGGGGGGGTGGATGGGTATGTGCAGTGGTCATGCATTGGTGATGGATGTCTATGGTTTGTGTTGGCATTCAGGGGTTGGTGTTGTTTAGGGTGGGTTGTGCTGGTGAGACATTGGCAGGGAGGATGTGTGCTGGGGGTTGAGATTGGGGGTGAGGGTGGGGGTGTGGGTTGGCATGCTGGGGGGGGTGAAGTAGTTGAGAATCGACTTACCAGAGTCCATTCCTCCGGGTACTCCAGCGAGGCCATCAGGATGCATGATGTTTACTACCTCTTGCTCCCAGGATGTGAATTGGGGTGGAGTGGGTGGGGGTCCGCCGCCAGTCTTCTGCACAGCGATGTTGTGTCTTGACACCATTGAGCGCACCTTCCCCCGTAGGTCGTTCCATCGCTTTCGGATGTCTTCCCGATTTCTGGGATGCTGTCCCACAGCGTTGACCCTGTCTATGATCCTTTGCCTTAGCTCTGCCTTCCTGGCTATTGTGGTGTGTTGCACCTGTGTGCCGAAGAGCTGGGGCTCTACCCTAATTATTTCCTCCACCATGACCCTGAGTTCTTGGTCCGAGAACCTGGGGTGTCTTTGGGGTGCCATGGGGTGGTGTGGATGAGGTGTGGGGTGGTGTTTGTGGTTATGTGCGTGGTGATGTGTGGTGATGTGTGCGTAGATGTGGTGTGGGTGATGATGTTGGGTTCCTGTGTGTGTTGTGCTTTGCGTTCCCTGTGCTCTCTCTCAGTGTATTGCACCTTTGCTCAGATATTTGTGGTCGTAGGGGTTTGTGGGTGATGTGGGTGTGTGTTTTATATTGTATTGGGTGTGTGGGAGTGTTGTGTGTATGTGTATCAGGTGTGTATTTCAAATTGTCCAGTGTGGCTGTGTTTTGTATATGTGTGTGTATTTTGACCGCAGCGGTGTGTACCGCCAATAGAATACCGCGGTTAAAAGACCGCCGCGTGGATTCGTGGGTCAGAATGGCATGGGCGTGTTTGTGTTGGCGTGGCGGTGGAGGTTTGGTCATCTCCAGTTTATCGCTGCCCGCTGATGAGGCGGGCTTCTTTGGATGTCGGGTTTTTGGCGGTTTCACAGTTGGAGGTCAGAATGACCGTGGCGGTTTACCGCGCCCGCGGCGGTAGAATGGCGAACTTCTGACCGGCGGTAAGCGCCTTTTACCGCCGAGGTCAGAATGACCCCCTTTGTCTTTTAGAAATAAAACTAAATTTTAAAAAGCTCCAAGCTTCCCATTAAAATTTCCATTATTGCATATTTTTTTGTTTGTGAATTAAATAAAACATTAAACAGTGGAATTGTGTCACATTGTGTGTAGTTGAATTGTGTGGCAAGTGGAATTGTAGAGCACTGTGTGATGTGGAGTGGACTTGTGCCTCGTGTAGAGTGAAATTGTGTGGCATTGGGTGGCGTGAATTGGGACTGTGGGATTATGTTGAGTGGAATAGTGTGGTACGAAGTGGAATTTTGTGGCATTGTGTGGCATGGAGTGGAAGTATGTGGCATGGTTTGGAATTGTATGGAGTGGAATTTTATGGCACTGGGTGGTGTGAAGTGGAATTGCTTATAGTGCATTGTATGGCATGGAGTGGAATTGTGTGGTGTAGAATGGAATTCTATGACATTGTGTGGTATGGAGTGGAATTGTACAGCATTATATGAAGTGGAATTGAGTGATGTGGAATTGTGTGGCATATAATGGAACTGTGTGGCATTGTGTAGATTGTAATTCTGTGGTGTGGAGTGGAATTGTGTGGTGTAGATTGGAATTGAATGGAGTGGAATTGCATGCCATTGTGTGGTGGGTGATCGTGTGGCGTGGAATGGAATTGTGTGACATGGTGTGGTGTGAAGTGGAACTGTGTGGCATTCTGTGAAATTAAATTATATGGCATAGTGTGGCGTGGATTAGAACTGTGTGGCATTATGCGGATTGGAATGGTGTGGAGTGGAATTTTGTAGCATTGAGTGGTGTGAAATTGTGTGGAGTGGAACTGTGTGGCATGGAGTAGAATTGTGTGGCATGGAATGTAGTGGAATTGTGTGGAGTGAAATTGTTTGGCATTGAGTGGAGTGGAGAGGAACTGTGGCATTCTGTGGAGTGGAATTGTGTGGCGTGGAGTAGATTTGTGTGGCGTTTTCTGGAACTTAAGACGCTAGTGGAAATATCCTTGCGTTCTTAATATGTAATAAGTTGCCTTAAGATCTATTTAGAAACCACAGAATCTTTCTGCAATTCATATCACCTGTTTGTTGCTTTTGTTACAACTAATTAAAGAGGTCTGGTTTCAAAACAAGCTTTAGCAAGATGGATAGTTTCTTGCATTACAAAATCTTATCAGTTTATGAATACCACCTCGCTCATTCTATAAGAGCAACGGGAGCCTTTATAGCCACTTTTGCAGGACTAGCTCTCAAAGAGATTTGTAAGGCTGCTACATGGAATACTGATCCTGCCTTCACAAAGCATTACTTCATTGACATTGATTTCAACAAGAATTCTGCAGGGTGAAGGGCTGTGCTCCAGAATCTTTTCAAATCAGAGAAATCTCAAGAAAGTGAACCTATGTACAGGTACATGTTACTGCATCATCTTCTACTGTCCCGCCAGATAAGGACAGTAAACAGTTTGATTCAGTGGGGAAGATGTGTAATACCTCTGCATCGTTAATGAAAGTGGCCAGCACCTCTGCACTTCTTAGGAGGTACGATAGATCATTGTGGGGCTCCCTGTCCACATTTACAGAGAAAATGCCAAAGGAGGGTAGACAAGATTTTCAGGAAATCCTAGAGGAAGGCAGCCTGGTTGCAAACCAGGTCATCAGTGCTGCAGCTGATGCCTCTGGCCTCGCTACTTATGGCTATTCTCCTGGAATATTTACAAGACACTTTTCTTGGCTCAGATTTACAGATCACAAACGTGAAGCCAAACAAAGAATCTTGAACCTTCCCTTACCTGGAACGTCCCTTTTCGACACACATGCAGACAATGAAATGGCGAAAATGAAAGCGGAAGTGGGTACACTCAAGGCAGTAGGCCTCCAGAAGTGCAAAGAATTCAGACGCAAATACAGACCCCGTAGACCAGCAACCTTATCAGCAGAGGGCTCAGACGCCTCACTCAAAATGTCATCCCAGCCTCACTGGGTTCCACAACAGCAGAATGTGAGAAAGTAGCCTCTTTCTAGCATGGTTACCCCCACTTTTGGCCTGTTTGGCCTGTGTCAGTGTGTTTTTACTGTGTCACTGGGTTCTTGCTAGCCAGGACCCCAGTGCTCATAGATAAAAACCTGTATGTCAGTGTGTTTAGCCTGTCTCACTGGGATCCTGCCAGCCAGGACCCCAGGGCTCATAGTTTGTGGCCTAATGTATGTGTTGTCAGTAGTGCTTGACTGTATCACTGAGGCTCTGCTAACCAGAACCTCAGTGCTTATGCTCTCTCTGCTTTTACATTTGCCACTGTAGGCTAGTGACTTCATTTACCAATTTCAATTGGCACACTGGACCCCCCTTATAAGTCCCTAGTATATGGTACCTAGGCACCCAAGGCATTAGGGTTCCAGGAGATCCATATGGGCTGCGGCATTTCTTTTGGCACCCATATGGTAGTGCAGACAAACCCTTTGCACAGGCCTGCCATTGCAGTCTGTGTGAAATAACGCACATGTTATTTAACAGCCATTTTCACTGAATTTAAGTAACTTATAAGTCACCTATATGTCTAAACTTCACTTGCTGAAGATTAGGAGCAAAGTTACTAAGTGTGAGGGCACCCTTGCACTAGCAAGAGTGCTCCCATATAGTTAAGGGTCATTTCCCGGGACTTTTCAAGTGCGGGGACGCCATTACACGTGTGCACTACATAAAGGTCAATACCTATATGTGGCTTCACAATGGGAACACCGAATATGGCCATGTAACCTCTCTAAGATCATGGAACTGTCCCCCCATTCCAAATCTGGTATTGGGGAGCCAATTCCATGCATCCTGGGGGTTCCACTATGGACACCCAGTACTGCCAAACCAGCTCTCTGAGGCTTGCACTGCAGCTACATCTGCTGCCACCTCACAGAAAGGGTTCTGCCCTCCTGGAGTCTGGGAAGCACAGTCCCAGGAAGGCAGAACAAAGCATTTCCTCTGAGAGCAGGGTGTTACACCCTCTCCCTTTGGAAATTGGTGTTACAGGCTGGGGAGGTGTAGCCTCCCCCAGCCTCTGGAAATGCTTTGAAGGGCACAGATGGTGCTCTCCTTGCATACGCCAGTCTACACTGGTTCAGGGACCCCTTGTCCCCTGCTCTGGCGTGAAACTGGACAAAGGAAAGGGGAGTGGCCACTCCCCTGTCCATCACCACCCTAGGGGTGGTGCCCAGAGCTCCTCCAGTGTGTCCCAGACGTCCGCCATCTTGCTTTGCAAGGTGTGGGGGCACTCTGGAGGGCTCTGAGTGGCCAGTGCCAGCAGTTGATGTCAGAGACCCCTCCTGATAGGTCCTTACCTGATAAGGTAGCCAAACCCCCTCTAAGAGCAATTTAGGTTCTCGCCTGTTGGTTCTCTTCAGATTCTGCTTACAAGTTTCCTTCAGGAATCCTTTGCAACCACTTCATCATCCTCTGACCTCGGATCAACCGCAGCCTGCTCCAGGAACCGCTGTAACAGCAACAAAGTATCCACAAGGGATACTTTTCCTCTGCAACTTCTGCTCCAGCCAGCAACTGCAACAGTTTTCATGGTGTGCACGCTCTGAGGACTCCTTGTAATCATCCTGCATCAGGATTGAAGAAATCTCCAGTGGGGTGACGGAGTCACTCCCCTGCTCCAGCAGACACCTTCTAAGAGGACGACCAGTACCCTTGGACTCCTCTCACAGCGACGAGCATGCTCCTAAGGACACAGAGGGTGGACATCATCGACATAGGCTGTCCTGAGGTCCTGTTGACGCAATTTGTTGGCGGTAAGACCTTGCCTTCCCAGAGAGTGACAATACCCCTGTGCACTGCCTCTTCTCCACCTCCTGAGGCCTCTGTGCACTATTTCCAAA
Organism: Pleurodeles waltl; assembly: GCF_031143425.1. Taxonomy (NCBI): domain Eukaryota; kingdom Metazoa; phylum Chordata; class Amphibia; order Caudata; family Salamandridae; genus Pleurodeles; species Pleurodeles waltl. The sequence continues at coordinate 681,678,224 of NC_090451.1, read as the reverse complement.
ATTCCTTCATGCACACCCTGGCCCAGGTCCCCAGCACTCCATCCTGTGATGCTCAACTCGCTGAGTTGTTCTCCGGCGGCGTGGGACCTTTCTTTGTTGTGCTGCACCAACTGCGTTTTTCACCTCCTTTGTCCCCGTGTCCTGGGACTCTCGTGGGTGCTGTCTGGTATCCTGAGCGCTCTCTAAAGTGCTGAGAGCCCCCCTCCCCCTTCCTCCTCACACAGAGTTGAGGCCCCCAGGTCCCTCCTGGGTCCATCCAGTGCCATTTTGACGCAAAACGCACTTTTGTCATATCAAAGGCTTGTTGGCGACTTCCAATACGAAATCACATCTGCATCCATCTTCACGTCATGGGACAACCCTTGCATCACGCAGGAACCCGCTGGCATCTTCCTAGGGTGCATTCCTGCAGTCTTCAACTAACCGTGGACTCTTTTTTTTGCACCCTCTTCTGGTTTGGCAGGGGCTCCTGTCCTTCCTGAAACTTCTTTCGACTTCTGGACTTGGTTCCCTTCCTTTGCAGGTCTTCAGGTCAAGGAATCCAGCAGTTGCTGTTTGCAGACGTGGTTGGTTACTGCAAAATCCCAATCACGAGCTGTAGTGTGTCCTAATGAAACTTGCAGTACTTTACTCCTGCTTTTCTGGGCTATGGGGTGGGGTAATTTACTTACATTTACTGTATTCTTACTCTCTCAGCGATTCTGGACACACTACACTTGTCTGGGGGGAATTTGTGATTCGCATTCCACTTTCTTAGTATATTGTTTGTGATGCCCCTAGACCTATTTTCTCCAATTGCATTCTATAGCATTTCCTATTGTTTGCATTGTTCTATGACTATTTACTTGTCTAATTTTGGTGTCTAGTGTATATATTGTGTAAAATACTTACCTGCAGTAGGAGTATTGCCTCTAAGATATTTTTGGTACTGTGTCACCCAAATAAATGCCTTTATTTTATTTTTGGTAACACTGAGTATTGGCTTTACTTGTGTATAATTACTGTGTAACTATAAGAGGTATTGCATGAGCTTTGCATGTCTCCTAGTTCAGCCTAAGCTGCACTGCTATAGCTACCTCTATCAGCCTAGGCTGCTAGAACACTACTACTTCACTAATAAGGGATAACTGGACCTGGTATAAGGTGTAAGTACCCAGGGTACCCTACACAAAATCACTCCAGATCACATTACCATCTATGGCCTGCAGGGTGAGGAAGAAGTGCACCCCGTCCCTCTGAATCTTGATCTAAAGCGCAGCCAAAAAAATGAGCCATTTCTAGCCTCTTCTCCGTTTACCACTTCGGTTGGGGGAAGTGTCATCAAGCACCTAAACAAGTAGCGCAATACAACAAGCGACAGATGGTTATTGAACATTGTTCAAAATGGTTGCTTACTCAGATTCAAGTCTCCTTCCCCGGCAGTGCCACCAAAAACAACATCCTGTCATTTACAAGGCTTATTGCAAAAAGAAGAAGTAGACATGCTGCTCCAAAAAGTGATAGAGGAATTTCCTTTCCCACAATGGGAGACAGGAATTTATTCAGGATACCTTCTAGCCCAGAAAAAAGGCCCAACTGGACAATGCAGACTGATTCTAGACCTAAGCTTCTGAACAAGTTCATTCACAAGGAAAGATTCAGAATGCTTTCCAAACACCAGAATTACCCCCAACTCTGGAGACTGGATGTGCTCCATCGACTTTCAGGATGCCCACTTTCACATTCCAATCGCAAGAAAACATAAGAGGTTTCTACTCTTCATAGTGGCATCCAAGCACTACCAGTACAAAGTGTTACTCTTTGGGCTCAAATCAGCACCCCTAACATTTTCGAAATGCATGGTGGTACTTGCTGCACACTTGAGGAGGAAGAAAATATTTGTCTAACCATACTTACACGACTGGTTGATCAAGAGTGCCTCCCCAGCACTTGCGCAACAGGATTATCAGACCTGCCTCGAATCTCTACGAAGGCTGGGTCTGCAGGTCAGTTTCAAAAAGTCCTCGTAACTACCGACTCAAAGAATTCATGGGAGCGACCCTGGATGCAAACCATGCAAAAGTCTATCCTTCAGTGGAGAGGTTATCCTCAATCAATATAAAATGCCAATGTCTCCACCGCTCTCCTTGTCCATCAGTCACACAAGTAGCATCAATACTGGGGTCAGTGGCCTCTTGCATCTTGTTCCCAATGCCAAACAGCACGAGACTGCTACAGCAAACATTGGAAGATAAGTGTTCTCAGTATTCTAACCTATGGAACAACAGAGTAGTCATCACACAAGAAGCCAAGCAGTCACTTAAATGGTGGATGCAAAGCCAGCACTTGAAGATAGAAGTGCTTTTTCACCTGGAACTCCCCACACAGACTTTGATCATGGATGCTTCCCTCCAGGTTTGGAACGTTCACAGTGGGTCTCTGCAAGTTCAAGGCTTGCGGTCGGACAAGAAACAGTTCTATCACGTAAACATGCGGGAACTCAGGCCAGTCCATCTAGCACTGAAGTCTTTCTATCCATCCATAGAGACGAGCTCTCTGCTCATTACAACACGACCACAATGCATTATCTGAAGAAACAGGGATGGACTCGCTCACACGCCCCCTATCACTGGAGGTGCAAACTATCTGGAAATGGCTACTAGCCAGAGACCTAACAATTTTGACTAGTCACTTACCAGGATCTGTGAACACCCAGGCAGACTCCTTCAGCCGCACCTTCACAGAGTCTAACAACTGGGCTCTAAACAACAACGTTCTTCAAACTATTTTTCAGGAATGGGGGCAACCACAAATAGACCTTTTTGCAGACAAAAAATGCCCAGATTCGCATCCAGGTTCTACCGACTAGGGACAAAGGGGAATGCCCTTTTGATAAGCTGGTCAGGAAGTTTGCGGTATGCGTTTCCCCCATTCCTTTCATACCGGCAATCATCAACAAGTTCTACAGAGCCAGGACCAAAATGATCCTGATAGCCCCAGAATGGCCCTGCTAGTGGTGGTACACAGACCTTCTTAATTTGTCGGAAATACCACACATGAGGCTGCTTTCAGACCGAATCTCCTGCACAGGCTCAGATGGAAGATATTCCACCCCAACTTTCCCTCACTGCGCTTTACAACATGGATCCTGATTTCCTGCAATATGGACACCTAGGTCTCTCTCAGGAGGGCATGAACATTCTGAAAGAATCAAAACAACCTTCTACTAGCCATTCTTATTCCTTTGAATGGAAAAGGTTCTACATGTGGTGTATTCATAATGATTACCATCCAGTTTTTTTTACAAGATAATGTTACATTACCCTACCTCTCCATCTAGCAGAATTGGGGTTACAGTTCTCTTCTATTAAGGTACACTTGTCAGCTATTACTGATTATAGAAAATCACCTTCCCAAATGTCATTCTTAAAGCCCCTGTAGTGAATGATTTTCTAGAGGGTCTAAAGCAGGTGTTTCCTCCTGTATGTTCACCGTCTCCTCCATGGGAGTTGAACATGGTACTTTCAAAAAGTATGTGTAAGGAAATGTTTCCTTGGCATGGTTACCCCCTGACTTTTTGCCTTTTGCTGATGCCAAGTTATGATTGAAAGTGTGCTGGGACTCTGCTAACCAGGCCCCAGCACCAGTATTCTTTCCCTGAACTGTGCCTTTGCTTCCAGAACTGGCACAGCCCTGGCACTCAGATAAGTCCCTTGTAAATGGTACCCCTGGTACCAAGGGCCCTGATGACAGGGAAGGTCTCTAAGGGCTGCAGCATGTCTTATGCCACCCTGGGGACCCCTCACTCAGCTCATGCACACTGCCTCACAGCTTGTGTGTGCTGGTGGGGAGAAAATGACTAAGTCAACATAGCACTTCCCTCAGAGTGCAATGCGGTCATTACAACATTGGCGGTAAAAGCCGCTTACCGCCATGCAGAAGACCGCCAACACACCGCCGCGGCAGCGGAATTCCGCCACGTCATTATGACCCACAGCTCGGAATCCGCCAAAATCCAGACACCCACACAAGTCCGCCACACCAAAGGTCAGTGATAAACTGGCGATAACAAAACCTTCACCGTCACGCCAACAGGAATACGCCCACACTATCACGACCCACGAATCCACGCAGTGGTCTTTCAACCGCGGTATTCCATTGGCGGTACACACCGTCGCGCTCAAAATACACACACATATACAAAACACAACCACATTGGACAATTCCAAATACACACACCTGATACACATACACACACCACTCCCACACACCCATTACAATATAAAACACACACCCACATCACCCACAAACCCTTACGTCAACAATTGCGACAGAAGGCCAGAAAGAGACACCACCTGAAAGAACAATAGCATCCACAGGCACACTACACCATCATTCACACAACATCCAAGCACCTCACACAACACACCTCTAAATATCACACCACACATCACAACACCACCCCATGGCACCGCAAAGACACCCCAGGTTCTCTGAGGAGGAGCTCATGGTTAGGGTGGAGGAAATCATCCGGGTAGAGCCACAGCTATTCGGATCACAGGTGCAGCACACCACCATAGCTAGGAAGATGGAGCTATGGCGAAGAATCGTGGACAGGGTCAATGCAGTTGGACAGCACCCAAGAACACGGGATGGCATCAGGAAGAGGTGGAACGACCTACGGGGGAGGGTGCATTCCGTGGTCTCAAGACACCACATCGCGGTACAGAGGACTGGCGGCGGACCCCCATCTCCTCCCCCACAATTAACAACATGGGAGGAGCAGGTCTTGGCTATACTGCATCCTGAGGGCCTCGCAGGAGTAGCTGGAGGAATGGACTCTGGTAAGTCAAATCTTTCATTACTTCATCCCCCACCCACCTGCATGCTATCACATACCCCCACCCTCACCCCCATCACTCCAACTGCTCAGGTATGCCCCAATATTACAAACTACATATCCAAACCCAAGCTCTGCATGTAACACCAAAGCATGGACACCCATCACCAAAGCATGGCCAATGCACCTACCCAGCACCTACCCATACATCCCCTAAACCATTATCACACAAGGTCCTACACAGGAATGCAAGCACTGGGGTACAGGGTCACCCACCCATTGCACACCATGGCACACACAGATGCAATAATCATGCCTTTACACTCCTGCAGGACCCCTACCCAACGTCACCGGACAGGAGGGTCCAGACATGTCCACTCCACCCACAGAAGAGGCCCAAAGTGATGACAGCAGCTCTGTCCAACTGGATCTAGATGACCAGCCCAGCCCATCTGGGACCTCGGGACAGTTGGTTCCCTCACACTGGCACAGGACACCGCAGAGCCTCCCCCCTGTGGAAACACCAGCACAGCACCTACCCAGCGGGCCCATAGCTCTGTCCGCCAGGACACGTCAAGCAGCAGTGTGTCCACCACTACAGGGAACCCAGGCTAACCCACCACCCCAACAACACCAGGGACCTGGGGGCAGTGGCAGTGGGCACACGGTTCAGGGGACAGAGGCCCAGGGAAACAGGGGAACTGGGAGGGCTTCTGTGTGACAGGGGGAGGAGAGGCCCAGGGAACCCACTCTCCACGAGGCCCTCTCCAACATCATCGGAGCCTACCACCATTCCCAGGAGACGATGGCAACGGTGCTGGCCAAGTTTCAGGAGACCCAGCGGCTGCAGGAGGAACAGTATTTGGGGCTCAGGGAAGAACTCAAATCCATCAATTCCCCCCTGGGCACCATTGTAGGGGTGCCGAAGGAACTTGTCAACACCAGGAGGGACACTGTGTCACAACAAGGGGCCCCTGACACTAGCCTGGATGTTGAACTGTCCACCACCTCCGCCGGTACTAGTGGACAGGAGGCACCGCCACAGGAGCACCACTCCAGCACCCCACCCCCTGCAGATGGAGAACCACCCTGCAAGCGGTCCCTGGGATCCAGGACAAAGACAGAGAACAATGCCAAGACCCCCGCCAAGAAATGAGACCACCGTGATTGTCATCCTTCTGTCCCACTTTGTCACCCTGTCCATCCTTAAACTGCCCGGCTCCACTTCTTATGCCCCTTTGAACAATACACCTGTGAGACTAATTGACTGTACTCTGCCATGGACATTCCTCCACCATCACCCCTGACCATTTTACAACCCCCTCCACTATTTAGCACTCAAATAAACACCCATAAATCACAAAACTATCTGGAGTCAGTCTGTGCTTTTGAAAATGTGTATATGCAATAACTGTGGAAAAATGCTATATCCATTGTATTGTCAACATACCTATGTCACACAGCTCTAGTCCATGAGGGAACAAAGCAGATGTCACACAGTGGGACCCACATCTGTGAAATCGAAAGGGAAAGTGACAACTCAGGGGCCATACACTGTGCGAAAATGACAGACAAATGAGAGGTAGAAGAATTAAACAGATGTAGCAGGCAGTGTTGTCTTCTTACCTGTGTCTCACTGGAAGTATTGTTGGATCACCATGTTCCTGTTGTCTATGTCCTCTTCTTCTGCTTCCTTGTCTTCACTGTCCATAGGCTCCACAGCTGCCACAAGACCTCCATCTGGACCATCCTCCTGCAGAAAAGGCACCTGTCGTCGCAAAGCCAAGTTGTGAAGCATACAGCAGGCCACGATGATCTGGCACACCTTCTTTGGTGAGTAGAATAGGGAACCACCTGTCATATGGAGGCACCGGAACCTGGCCTTCAGGAGGCCTGAGGTCCTCTCTATAATCCTTCTAGTTCGCCCATGTGCCTCATTGTAGCGTTTCTCTGCCCTTGTCCTCGGATTCCTCCCTGGGGTCAGTAGCCATGACAGGTTGGGGTAACCAGAGTCACCTGCAAATATCAAGGGACAACTGTTAAAGACACACGCTAACTCTTAGGGACATCCCAAGACCCAGACACCTAGTCATACTGTATTGGGTCCATGTCCCCACCTAATAGCCACACACGGTGCCTCTGGAGTTGCCCCATCACATAAGGGATGCTGCTATTTCTCAGAATGTAAGCGTCATGCACTAAGCCAGGAAATTTGGCATTCACATGGGAGATGTACTGGTCTGCCAAACACACCATCTGCACATTCATTGAATGGTAACTCTTCAGTTTCTGTACACCTGTTCACTCCTGTGTAGGAGGACCAAGGCCACATGTGTCCCATCAATGGCACCTATGACGTTGGGGATATGTCCCAGGGCATAGAGGTCACCTTTCACTGTAGGCAAATCCTCCACCTGAGGGAAAACGATGTAGCTCCGCATGTGTTTCAGCAGGGCAGACAACACTCTGGCCAACACGTTGGAAAACATAGGCTGGGACATCCCTGATGCTATGGCCACTGTTGTTTGAAAAGACCCACTTGCTAGGAAATGGAGTACTGACATCACCTGCACTAGAGGTGGGATTCCTGTGGGATGGCGGATAGCTGACATCAGGTCTGGCTCCAACTGGGCACACAGTTCCTAGACTGTGGCACGATCAAGTCTGTAGGTGATGATCACATGTCGCTCCTCCATTGTCGACAGGTCCACCAGTGGTCTGTACACCGGAGGATGCCGGCATCTCCTCACCTGCCCCAGCGGACGTGCTCTATGGATGAGAACAGCGAGCAGAGAGACAACCAACACTGAGGTACGTAAACACAACTTTATGGTAAAAATATTTAAAATCGACATATGGCTGTCTTAGTGTATAATCAAGGCCTAGATATGTGTGACGCATTTAAAATTAATGCAATGTGGCCCCCTGAAATGGCGGCTGCCTGACCTGTAAGGTAGGACAAGGGGATATGAGGTAATTGCGCTGGCGTTGTACACCGTTGCGGTAGGCGGTCAAAGACCCCGGCGCAAACCTGCATTGGTTAACATTGGACCCTATGGGTCCCAGGAGCCAATGACGATGTACGCCGGCGGTGACGGTACGCACCGCTGCGGACGTGACCACCATTTTCTCTCTGTTCGATCACTTGATACCTGATCTTCGACAGGAGAGGACCTACACTGCAAGTGCTGCTGTGACCTCAGTCTGGAAGAGACAATGGCTCGTGTGTCTGGGGAAAGGGCCCCTGCCTTCAGCACGGAGGAGTTAGAGAAACTAGTGTATGTGGTCCTCCCCCAGTACACAGTACTCTACAGTCCTCCAGACAAACAGGTGAGTACACTCTGAGCATGCTCTATGGGCAATGGCTGTTTGGAGTGGTGTGAATGAAAGATAGGGGGCGGAGAATTAGGCGTGCTTGAAACGACGGTGAATGCATGTGCGACATGGCAAGGGTAGGGATGTGGGTCAATGAATGTGACGGTGCGGGCGCTTATATCTTCTCCTTTTCCCCTGTACCATTCGTGTAGGTCAGCGCCCACCAGGAGAAGGATATTTGGCGTGCCATCGCCAAGGAAGTCCGGACCCTGGGGGTTTTCCACAGATGGAACACCTTTTGACGGAAAAGATGGGAGGACATTCGCCGCTGGAGCAAAAAGACGGCGGAGGCCCTGCTGGGGATGGCCTCCCAACGTGGGAGGTAAGCCCATCGCACCATGACCCCCCCTGATGTTCTGGATCCTGGCGGTGGCGTACCCGGAGTTGGATGGGCGCTTGAGGGCATCACAGCAGCCACAAGGGGGTGAGTACACTCTCACTCAGCTGATTCAGCGGAGCAGTGGAGGTGTGTGGGTGGGGGAGGTGGGCTGTGGGTTCCCCTAGGCCAGGGCGAGTTTAGTAGGCAGGGTCCCTTCTTAAGGCAGGTCCTGTGGCACCCCACCCCACCTGTGTACAGAGCCAACTACACCTAGTCAGGCTCCTGTGACTTCCATGTGTGCAGCAATCAGGCATAGCCTTGTAAGCCATGTCCCTGGGATTGATTAGAGAACTCAAAGTGCATGGTGTAGTGCAGGGGGCTTCTGTGTCTGAATTGTCCGCCAACGGTAGCGGTATTACATGCACTGAACATGTCTTTCTTCTGTTTTCCCCTGTGCTTGTGTGCATTAGCATCATCAGGCGGAGGACCAGTGGCACCGGAGCAGGAGGGAGCTGCATCCCACATGGCCCTGGAGGGTGAGACAACGGAGTCAGAAGCCACCAGTGGGACGGAGGGTGAGGGGAGCTCCACGGTGGGGACAGGAGCTGAGACCAGCGACACGGACTCCTCCTCTGATGGGAGCTCCCTTGCGATGGCAGGCCCCTCTGTGCCCCCCGCATCTACAGGTACAGCCGCCACCCCCCGTACCAGCACCGCCTTCCCAGCAGCCCCTCAGCGTTTGCCCCATGGCCGCTCACCCAGGAGGGTGGGCATCTCCTTCGCCCCAGGCACCTCAGCCCCTGCCCCTGTCACCCCTGCCGCCCTCAGTGAGGAGGCTATTGACCTCCTCATGTCCCTCACTGTTGGGCAGTCTACCATTTTGAATGCCATCCAGGGTGTAGAAAGGCAGTTGCAACAAACAAATGCATAGCTGGAGGGCATTCATTCTGGTCAGGCAGCCCATCAGCGAGCTTTTCAGACTCTGGCCTTAGCACTGATGGCAGCCATTGTCCCTGTCACTAGCCTCCCCCCTACAACTTCCTCCACCGAGACCCAAACCCCTGTACTTCAGCCTATCCCAAGCACACCATCAGACCAGCATGCACACACCTCAACACACAAGGGAAGCTCAGGTAAACATAAGCACCACACATCCCACAGGCACTCATGCAAGCATCATACCCATGCAGACATACCAACAGCCACTGCCTCCACTGTGTCCCCCTCCTCCTCGTCTCCCTCCTCCCTCCCTGTCTCGTCTCCACTGACACCTGCATGCACTACATCGTCAGCCACTACCTCCATCACCAGCACACCCACCACCACACCCCGCTCACGTGCAGTCACCACCCCCACTACCATTCACACATCCCCTGTGTCCTCTCCCAGTGTCTGTGAGCCCACCTCCCAAAGTACCCAAACGCAGCCATCCACCTCACGACAGCCTCCAGCCCATGCACCTTCACCCAAAGTCACCAAACGTACACCTCCTACAACCACTACCTCTTCCTCCACTCCCAAACCCCCTCCATCTACCCGTCCCAGTGTGTCCAAAAATCTTTTCCTGTCCAACCATGACTTCTTCCCCTCACCTTCCCCACCCCTTCAGTCTCCTAGGGCCCGCCTCTCCAGGTCCCAACCCAGCGCCTCAGCCACAACATCAGCGGGAGCAGTGGTGCCAGTAGTGACCGGCTTCTGGAGTGCGCCAGGCAGCAGGGCAGCCAGTGTGCCAAGGAGCCAGAGCACAGACAGTCCCCCACCTCAAAAACACAAAATGTTGGCCAGTGGCCGGCGGGAGAGAGGAAAAAATCTTCGACCAAAGCCGCTCCCAGGGGTACAAGTGGGAGTGTGGATCCCGCTGTGCCACCATCCAAGGTGGGGAAGGGCACACTAAAACTGGCAAGCCTGGGAAAACCTGCACGGTGGACAAGACCGCCATAAGCACCGCTGAACAGGACACCACCGCCACCAGCACTGCTGCCAAGGACACCGGCGCCACCAGCACCGCTGAACAGGACACCGCCGCCACCAGCACCGCTGAACAGGACACTGCCGCCACCAGCACCACTGAACAGGACACCGCCGCCACCAGCACCGCTGCCAAGGACACCGCTGCCACCAGCACCGCTGCCAAGGACACCGCGGCCACCAGCACCGCTGAACAGGACACCGCGGCCACCAGCCCCGCTGAACAGGACACCACCAGCACTGCTGAACAGGACACTGCCGCCACCAGCACCGCTGCCAAGGACACCGCCGCCACCAGCACCGCTGAACAGGACACCCCCGCCACCAGCACCACAGGTCACTGAGCGCCAAAGATTCCGACGTTACTGAGGCCGCCACAAGCAGGATGAAGCACTCTCGGCACAATGCCCCCTCCAGAACCAGTGGAAAGACACATCCACTCCCTTAGTCCTTGGCAGGATGAAGCACTCTGGGCACAGTGCCCCCACCAGACCCAGTGGAGAAAGGCATCCACTACCTCATTCCTTGGCAGGATGAAGCACTCTGGGCACAATGCCCCCTCCAGAACCAGTGGAAAGACACATCCACTAACCCAGTCCTTGGCAGGATGAAGCACTCTGGGCATAATGACCCCTCCAGAACCAGTGGAATGAAACATCCACTACCTCAGTCCTTGGCAGGATGAAGCACTCTGGGCACAATGCACCCTCCGGAACCAGTGGAGAAAGGCATCCACTACCTCAGTCCTTGGCAGGATGAAGCACTCTGAGCACAATGCCCCCTCCAGAACCAGTGAGGAAAGGCATCCACTACCTCAGTCCTTGGCAGGATGAAGCACTCAGGGGCCAAAGCCCCCTCCAGAACCAGTGGAGACTGCTATCCACTTGAGAGACTGTGGCTTTGGACTCCCCAGGATACATCAATGGGAATGGAGCCCCCTTGTGGATCTGGCGTCATGCACTCATCCGGCTGAGGTGCCCCCCTTCCCTTCCCCCTGAGGTGCCTGTTTTATTTCTATCTGATGCCCCAGCAGTGTTTTCTCCGTCTTGTTCGGGTATCTTGTGTGGGCCTCGCCCATGCATTTTGGGCCAGTGGTCCACAGACTATGATGGTGGAATCCCTTGGACTTGTATTCTTGGTGTATATATTTGTTTATAGTGTGAATATCTTTATAGATGTATATATTTTTAATTCATGTCTTTGAACATATTACAATCATTCGACTCATTTCCTTTTGTCCTTGCATTCTTTTGGGGGGTTTGCAGGGTGTAACTGTAATGTATCATGATTTATTAGTGTGTGTTGTAATGGGTGAGGGTGGGAATGTTGCGTGTTGCGTGTGTGTGTCACTGTTTTTTCCCTCCCCTGTGTCATAGGTGCAGTACTCCCCGTGGTCTTCTCCGCTGACGTTTGTGCTCCTGGTAGAGGAGCAGGAAGATAAAGGCTGGAAGAATCTGGAGCTCGGGTTCCATGGCGTCCTGGTTCCTCGTGGGGTGTGTGGAGGTGAGCGTTTTCCCTTCCAAGTCCTGTTTCTGCCGTGTTTTTGTTTGCAGTGAATCTGCCCCGGAAAAGGTGGCGGATTGGACTGTTGTAATTCTGTGGGCGGTACATTGTCCTCCGCCTGTCTGTTGGCAGTTACCGCCGCGGTGTTTGTTTGTACCACCTTGGCGCTCGGAGTGTTAAAGTGGCTGTCTTTGTTGGCGGTTTCCGCCACGGTCGTGATTCCATTTTTTTTTCTGCCAGCCTGTTGGCGGTCTTACCGCCTCTTTAACACCGACCGCCAGGGTTGTAATCACCACCTATGTCCCTACAGTGTCCAAGCAAAACCTTAGGCATTGTAAGTGCAGGGTAGCCATAACAGTATATGGTCTGGGAGTTTGTCAGACACGAACTCCACAGTTCCATAAAGGCTATACTGAAATCTGGGAAGTTTGGTATCAAATTTCTCAGCACAATAAATGCACACTGATGCCAGTGTGGAATTTATTGTAAAATGTACCAAGAGGGCATCTTAGAGATGCCCCCTGAATACCAATCCGACTTCTAGTGTTAGGCTGACCAGTTTCTGCCAGCCTGCCACAACCAGACAAGTTCTTGGCCACATGGGGCGAGTGCCTTTGTCACTGTGTGGCCAGGAACAAAGCCTGTACTGGGCTTCTCACCTCCCCCTGCAGGAACTGTAACACCTGGCGGTGAGCCTCAAAGGCTCACCCCTTTGGTTCAGCACCACAGGGCATCCCAGCTAGTGCAGTTGCCCGCCCCTCCGGCCACAGCCCCCACTTTTGGCAGCAAGGCTGGAGGAGATAATGAGAAAAACAAGGAGGAGTCACCCACCAGTCAGGACAGCCCCTAAGGTGTCCTGAGCTAAGGTGACCCCTGCCTTTAGAAATCCTCCATCTTAAGTTTGGAGGATTCCCCCAATAGGATTAGGGATGTCCCCCCCTCCCCTCAGAGAGGAGACACAAAGAGGGTGTAGCCACCCTCTAGGACAGTAGCCATTGGCTACTGCCCTCCCAGACCTAAACTCACCCCTAAATTTAGTATTTAGGGGCACCCAAGATCCCAGGAAATCAGATTTCTGCAACCTGAACCAAGAAGAAGGACTGCTGACCTGAAAGCCCTGCAGAGACGATGGACACGACAACTGCCTTGGCCCCAGCCCTACCGGCCTGTCTCGAAAACCTGCAACGGTGACGCATCCAACAGGGACCAGCGACCTGTGAAGCCTCAGAGGACTACCCTGAACCTAAGGACCAAGAAACCCCTGTGAGCAGCGGCTCTGCTCAACCAACAGCAAGAATATTGCAACTTTTCTCCAACTTTCAAAGACCTCACTCTTCCCTCCAGAAGCATGAGACTTCATCCTCTGAACCCGACCCTCCTGGTTCGAGATCCAGAGAACCAACACCTCAGGGAGGACTCCGAGGTGACTGCAACCTCCTGTGTAGCCCGAGATGACCCCCCTCGACCCCCACAGTGACGCATGCAGAGAGAATCCAGAGGCTCCCCCTGACCGCAACTGCCTGCAACAAGGAACCCGACGCCTGGACCAAGCACTGCACCCGCAGCCCCCAGGACCAGAAGGAACCGAACCTCAGTGCAGGAGTGACCACCAGGCAACCCTCTGCCTAGCCCAGTTGGTGGCTGGCCCGAGAAGCCCCCCGTGCCCTACCTGCACCGCTAGAGTGACCCCGAGTCCCTCCATTGAATCCAATACAAAACCCGACGCCTGCTTTGCACACTGCACCCGGCCGCCCCTGTGCCGATGAGGGTGTGTTTTGTGTGCCTACTTGTGTCCCATCCAGTGCTCTACAAAGCCCCCCCTGGTCTGCCCCCGAGGACACGGGTACTTACCTGCTGGCAGACCGGAACTGGAGCACCCCTGTTCTCCATAGGCACCTATGAGTTTTGGGCACCACCTTGACCTCTGCACCTGACCGGCCCTGAGCTGCTGGTGTGGTAACTTTGGGATTGCCTTGAACCCCCAATGTGGGCTGCCTATGACCAGGAACTGAGACTTGTAAGTGTCTTACTTACCTCACAATCTAACCAATACTTACCTCCCCCAGAAAATGTTGATTTTTGCACTGTCTACTTTTAAAATAGCTTATTGCCATTTTAACAAAAACTGTATTTGATATTGCTCTAATCCAAAGTCCCTAACTTACCTGTGTGGAGTACCTTATATTTAATGTATTTAATTCAAATCATGAACTTGTGGTTCTAAAAATAAATTAAGAAAAGTAATTTTTCTTTATAAAATCTATTGGACTAGAGTTAAGTCTTTGTGTGTTGCCCATTTATTGCCTGTGTGTACAACAAGTACTTAACACTACCCTCTAAGCCTACTGCTAGACCACACTACCACAAAATTGAGCATTAGAATTATCTAATTTTGCCACTATCTTACCTCTTAGGGGAACCCTTGGACTCTGTGCACACTATCTCTTACTTTGAGATAGTATATACAGAGCCAACTTCTTACAGTAAGGGCCCTCCTTTTGAACCAATTCAAACGGCTTCCTCACACCATCTGACCTGGAAGACTGTTTTTCTAGTAGCAATTACTATGGAATGCAGAGTCAGTGAGATTCAGTCTCTCCATGCCAAAGAGCCTTACACTGTTTTTCATGCCAACAAGTTAGTAATGAGGACTCATTCCAATTTTGTCCCCAAGGTAGTATCTGAATTCCACATTAACCAGACAATTTCACTTCCTCCATCCACACCTGTGGAAAAAGCTTTACACTTTCTAGATCTCAAAAGATTTTGAAATTTTATCTGGATAAGACCAAAGACATCAGACAGTCTGATCGCCTGTTCGTAAATTATAGCCCTATGAGGACGGCATCGCCTTCTATAAACAAAACATCTCTAGATGGATAGATTCTTCTATTGTGTTCACTTACCAGTTGGCCAGCAAGCAACTACCTGCCAGGCCCAAAGCTCACTCTACAAGGGGCAAGGCAGCAGCAGCAGCCCTACTAAAGAATGTCCCCATCTCTGAAATCTGCAAAGTTTCTACTTGGAAATTGGTGCATACTTTCACATGGCATTATTGTCTAGATTCAGATACTAAGACAGATACCCAAGTAGGGAAGGCCTCCTTTAGAAATCAGTTTCATTCATAAAAGTGTTATATTGGTGTTCACCCTTGATTTGTCTGCAGAAGTTTGGGATGGGCTTGCAATTCTATCCAGTGCTTATGACTATTGATGAGGATCCCCTGGAATAGAAGGATAATTTACCTACCTGTAATCCTAGTTGTCTTCCAGAGGAATCCTCATCAAATTTCTCCCTGGATGAATTTTACATACAACACTATATACTTACCTATAGTTTAGTCTTCACGTCACCGTAAAAAAGTACTGACCTAACTGTCAGCAAAAAGTCACCTCTGGGGCATAATGAAATACAGGTGGTCCTGAAGGTCTTGAAGGCATGGTGCTAGTTTTTCTGTGTTATGCTTTCAAATGCAGTCTATTGGACAATAATGCCTTTCAATTTTTCTGCAGTTTTCACTTTATTAAATTCTGTAGTTTTTGCACTCTATACTCTCTCTTTCGTTTCACAGAAATGTTGAGTCTGGTAAGAGATTTATTAATCTCTTAATGTAAATCTAATGTAAGTGGCATTTTTAACCTTTACTATAGGCCGCATAGATGTGTTCAGATGTATAATATATATATTTATGTTCGATGGCATGTGTAGCTGCAGATACACATGCTGTGCACATCCCGCCATCTGGTGTTGGGCTCGGAGTGTTACAAGTTGTTTTTCTTCGAAGAAGTCTTTTCGAGTCACAAGATCGAGGGACTCCTCCCATTTCGACTCCATTGCGCATGGCGTCGACTCCATCTTAGATTGTTTTTTTTCCGCCATCGGGTTCGGACGTGTTCCTTTTCGCTCCGTGTTTCGGGTCGGAAAGTTAGTTAGAATCTCGGAAAAATAGTCGGTATTGTCTGCGTTCGGTATCGGGTTAGTTACAACAGATCGACACCGACTTTTCAAGAGCTCCGGTGGCCCTTTGGGGTTTTTTCGATCCCCCGTCGGGGCCTGGTCGGCCCGGCCACGTGTCTCTTCAAGGCTGATGGAACGGACCCCATTCCGCTTCTGCCCAAAATGCCATAACAAGTATCCATATACAGATCAGCATCTGGTCTGTAACTTATGTCTGTCTCCAGAGCACAAGGAGGATGCCTGTGAAGCCTGTCGAGCGTTTCGGTCGAGGAAGACGTTAAGAGACCGAAGAGCAAGAAGACTGCAAATGGCGTCGGCGCCGACAGGACAAGGGCGTTTCGAAGAGGAGGAAGAAACCTTCTCCATCCAGGAATCGGACTCGGAGGAGCAAGTTCGGCACAGAGACAGCAGCACCGAGACGAGTCGGCACCGAGAAACGACACCAAAAGTTAAAAAGGTTTCGTCAGAACCAAAAAAAGTAGCCGAAAAGGTTTCGATACCGAAACATCCGGCCTCGGAACCGAAATCAAGTTCCTACACAGAGGAACAAGGGCTGTCCTCACAAATGAAAATACATAGATTTGGACAGGAATTTGAGACAATGGAGCCAGACTACACCCAGAGAAGGCTCCACATCCAAAAAGAAACGGGGAAGATCAGCACTCTCCCTCCTATTAGAATGAAACGCAAACTTGCATTCCAGGAGAAAGACAAACAGCCACAGGCAAAGGTTGCTAAGCAAGTAACCCCGCCACCGTCTCCTCAACGCTCACCGCAAACATCACCGGTAGCTACTCCACCTATGATGCAATCCCCTACACATACAGGGATGAGTCAAGACGACCCTGATGCGTGGGACCTTTATGACGCACCAGTGTCAGATAATAGTCCAGACTGTTATCCAGCTAGACCTTCGCCACCAGAGGATAGTACAGCCTACGCACAGGTGGTGTCCAGAGCAGCAGCATTTCATAATGTCAGCCTGCATGCAGAGCCCATTGAAGACGACTTTTTATTTAACACACTGTCGTCCACACACAGCCAGTACCAGAGTCTTCCCATGCTACCCGGAATGCTAAAACACTCCAAACAAGTGTTTGAGGAGCCCGTTAAAGGAAGGGCAATTACTTCAAGAGTGGAGAAAAAATATAAACCGCCACCAACAGACCCCGTGTACATCACACAACAGCTAACACCGGACTCAGTTGTAGTAGGGGCAGCTCGCAAGAGAGCGAACTCACATACTTCAGGAGATGCACCACCTCCAGATAAAGAAAGTAGAAAATTCGACGCAGCAGGCAAAAGGGTGGCGGCACAGGCAGCAAACCAGTGGCGTGTTGCAAATTCACAGGCTTTGTTGGCCAGATACGATAGGGCTCATTGGGACGAAATGCAACACTTTATAGAACATTTGCCCAAGGAGTTCCAAAAGAGAGCACAGCAGGTAGTAGAAGAAGGACAAAGTATATCCAACAATCAGATACGGTCAGCAATGGATGCTGCAGACACAGCTGCTAGAACTGTCAACACAGCAGTGACAATAAGGAGACATGCATGGCTGCGTACATCAGGATTTAAACCAGAAATACAGCAAGCTGTGCTAAATATGGCATTTAACGGACAGCTGTTGTTTGGGCCGGAGGTGGAAACTGCTATCGAGAAACTTAAAAAAGACACTGACACGGCCAAAGCCATGGGCGCACTCTACTCCCCACAGAGCAGAGGCACATTTAGAAAAACACAGTTTCGAGGGGGGTTTCGAGGGCAAAGCACAGAACCCACAACTTCACAAACAAGGCCCACTTACCAGAGCCAATACCTGCGGGGAAGTTTTCGGGGACAATATAGAGGGGGACAGTTCCAAAAAAGTAGGGGGAAGTTCCAAAGTCCAAAACTCCATAAAATAAACAGTGACTTCCAAGTCATACGTCCCCAACACATAACACCTGTGGGAGGGAGAATAAGCAAATTTTACAAACATTGGGAGGAGATAACAACAGACAATTGGGTACTGGCAATTATCCAGCATGGTTATTGCATAGAATTTCTCAAATTCCCTCCAAACGTCCCACCGAAAACACACAATATGTCAAAACAACATATAGATCTTCTAGGACTAGAAATTCAAGCATTGATACAGAAAAAGGCAATAGAATTAGTACCAAACCAACAGAAAGGGACAGGAGTTTACTCTTTGTACTTTCTCATACCCAAAAAAGACAAAAGTCTGAGGCCCATACTAGATCTCAGAACATTAAATACCTACATCAAATCAGATCACTTTCACATGGTGACATTGCAAGATGTAATCCCACTGCTCAAACAACAGAACTACATGACAACACTAGACCTAAAGGATGCATATTTCCATATACCGATACATCCTTCACACAGAAAGTACTTAAGGTTTGTATTCCAAGGAGTACATTACCAATTCAAAGTGTTGCCATTCGGGATCACAACTGCGGCAAGAGTTTTTACAAAATGCCTAGCAGTCGTAGCTGCACATATCAGAAGGCAGCAAATACATGTATTCCCGTACCTAGACGATTGGTTAATCAAAACCAACACGCAAGAACGGTGTTCACAACACACAAATTATGTCATAGAAACCCTCCACAAACTAGGTTTCTCAATCAACTACACAAAGTCACACCTTCTGCTGTGTCAAACACAGCAATATTTAGGGGCGACAATGAACGCAGCAAAAGGGATTGCCACTCCAAGCCCACAAAGAGTTCAAGCATTTCACAATGTAATACAGGTCATGTATCCAAAACAAAAGATACAAGTCAAAATGGTGATGAAACTCCTAGGCATGATGTCCTCATGCATAGCCATTGTCCCAAACGCAAGGTTACACATGCGGCCCTTACAACAGTGCCTAGCATCACAATGGTCACAGGCACAGGGTCAACTTCTAGATCTGGTGTTAATAGACCGCCAAACATACATCTCGCTTCAATGGTGGAACAATATAAATTTAAACCAAGGGTGGCCTTTCCAAGACCCAGTGCCACAATATGTAATAACAACAGATGCTTCCATGATAGGGTGGGGAGCACACCTCAGTCAACACAGCATCCAAGGACAATGGGACACTCAGCAAAAACAGTTTCACATAAATCACTTAGAACTATTGGCAGTATTTCTAGCGCTAAAAGCTTTTCAACCCATAATAAGCCACAAACACATTCTTGTCAAAACAGACAACATGACAACGATGTATTACCTAAACAAACAGGGAGGGACACACTCAACACAGTTGTGTCTCCTAGCACAAAAAAATTGGCATTGGGCGATTCACAACCACATTCGCCTAATAGCACAATTTATTCCAGGAATTCAGAATCAGTTAGCAGACAATCTCTCTCGGGATCACCAACAGATCCACGAATGGGAGATTCACCCCCAAATCCTGAACACTTACTTCCACAATTGGGGAACACCACAAATAGATCTATTTGCAACAAAGGAAAACGCAAAATGCCGAAACTTCGCATCCAGGTACCCACAAGATCAGTCTCAGGGCAATGCGTTATGGATGAGTTGGTCAGGGATATTTGCTTACGCTTTTCCCCCTCTCCCACTCCTTCCATATCTGGTAAACAAGTTGAGTCAAAACAAACTCAAACTAATCCTTATAGCGCCAACATGGGAAAGACAACCTTGGTACACAACACTACTAGACCTCTCAGTAGTGCCTCATGTGAAACTACGAAACAGACCAGATCTGTTAACGCAACACAGACAACAAATCAGACATCCAAATCCAGCATCGCTGAATCTAGCAATTTGGCTCCTGAAGTCCTAGAATTCGGACACTTAGACCTTACACAAGAATGTATGGAGGTCTTAAAACAAGCTAGAAAACCTACCACTAGACATTGCTATGCAAATAAGTGGAAAAGATTTGTTTATTACTGCCATAATAATCAAATTCAACCTTTACACGCATCGGCCAAAGACATAGTAAGATACTTACTACATTTGCAAAAGTCAAAGCTAGCTTTTTCTTCCATTAAGATACATCTTACTGCAATTTCAGCTTACCTGCAAATTACACACTCAACTTCATTATTTAGGATACCAGTCATAAAAGCGTTTATGGAAGGCCTAAAGAGAATTATACCACCAAGAACACCACCAGTTCCTTCATGGAACCTCAACATTGTATTAACACGACTCATGGGCCCCCCTTTTGAGCCCATGCATTCTTGTGAAATGCAATACTTAACATGGAAAGTTGCATTTTTAATTGCCATCACATCTCTAAGAAGAGTAAGTGAGATTCAAGCATTCACCATACAAGAACCATTTATTCAGATACACAAGTATAAAGTAGTTCTACGAACAAATCCTAAATTCTTGCCGAAAGTCATATCACCGTTCCACTTAAATCAAACTGTAGAATGGCCAGTGTTCTTCCCACAGCCAGATTCAGTAGCTGAAAGAGCACTACATACATTAGACGTCAAAAGAGCGTTAATGTACTACATTGACAGAACAAAACTAATTCGGAAAACAAAACAATTATTTATTGCTTTCCAAAAACCTCATACAGGAAATCCAATTTCTAAACAAGGCATTGCTAGATGGATAGTTAAATGCATTCAAACCTGTTATCTTAAAGCAAAAAGAGAACTGCCTATTTCACCAAGGGCACACTCAACTAGAAAGAAATGTGCTACCATGGCCTTTCTAGGAAATATTCCAATGACTGAAATATGTAAGGCAGCTACATGGTCTACGCCTCATACATTTACTAAACACTACTGTGTAGATGTGTTAACAGCACAACAAGCCACAGTAGGTCAAGCAGTACTACGAACTTTGTTTCAAACAACTTCAACTCCTACAGGCTGAACCACCGCTTTTGGGGAGATAACTGCTTACTAGTCTATGCACAGCATGTGTATCTGCAGCTACACATGCCATCGAACGGAAAATGTCACTTACCCAGTGTACATCTGTTCGTGGCATTAGTCGCTGCAGATTCACATGCGCCCACCCACCTCCCCGGGAGCCTGTAGCTGTTTAGAAGTTGATCTTGAACATTTGTAAATTTATAAATAGATTACTTTAAACTACATTATGTACATACATATTCACTCCATTGCATGGGCAATATTACTAGCATACACAACTCCTACCTCACCCTCTGCGGGGAAAACAATCTAAGATGGAGTCGACGCCCATGCGCAATGGAGTCGAAATGGGAGGAGTCCCTCGATCTCATGACTTGAAAAGACTTCATCGAAGAAAAACAACTTGTAACACTCCGAGCCCAACACCAGATGGCGGGATGTGCACAGCATGTGAATCTGCAGCGACTAATGCCACGAACAGATGTACACTGGGTAAGTGACATTTTCCATATATATATATATATATATATATATATATATATACATATATATAAATATATTTCATATATGCTCCGAGGTCCCGCAGAAGGGCGGAAATATTCACTGCTTATGAGTTTGATGAGGATTCCCATGGAAGAGAATTAGGATTACAGGTACCTTTAGTATCTTTGCCTTCCTTTGGAAGGGCTAGATGGTACATATGACAAATATATAACACTCTATAGCCTTAACACAGGCTATATTGCCAGTTCCATTAATTTTCCAACTGAAATGTTACAATTCTTCTACACATTCTTTTATAATCCCTTTTTATTTTATTTTAACGTGAAAGACATGGAAGGATAGGGCAATGTAACTATGTAAGCTGCAGCAATGCAGGAAAGACAGAAGACGCTGCAACTTTAAGGGCACTTTGACTTCCAGTGTCCCATCTTGCCCTCCAGATGACAGTTCCCCTAGTTCTTTTTTATGGCTTCTGCTGAAAGGATCCTTGTCCACAAATCTCCGCCTTTTTAAGACTTTTCTTCTTCAATTCAGTTCAATCCATTTTAGAAATAATTCATTCAACCTCCTTTACGGCAGAGAGCAATTTGAGATAATTTTCTGACATGAAATATCTTCATTTTTTTACTGAATGCAATCCCTTTTTGCAGAGTGCCCACATTGTGGCAGGAAACTTGCAAAAACAGATCTGAGCAGGAGCTGCGTTCTATATTTACCAGATAATCATGATCTCAGAAGTTGTACACACAACAGCTCCCTCTCCAGGTGCACCTTGAGAGAACGTAAGATGATTTTCCTACATGCCCATGAAGAACGGCAAAAAAGACAAGATTTCCTGGCTAGAGAGACATCTGAACGGAGCGAAGAGGCTGCTCCCTTTACTAATGCCCCTGTTTCCCTCTCCGAGGGTTCCTGCAGGGGAAAATCCAAGAAGAGAAGCCAGGTGAGAGCTGATGTCCCTGTTAAGTGTCAAAGACATTGATGTTAAGAAGAGGTACAGCAACTACTTGCTTGCTGTCATGGGCTGATTCAACATCGAGGACAAATATCATGGTGGTTTGGAGGATACCATCAACGTTGAGAGATTCATCAATGTTGAAACATCAGTCGACCATAAAATCATTTGAAAATGTATTCTCCCATCCAGAGACCTTTGCCTCCATGGGAATTAAATATAGTCTTTTCATGTCTCATGTGTCCTTCTTTTGAGCCTGTAATAATAAACGTTCCCTATGACACTTGTCACACTTGCGAAATATAGGCTCTATGGACCCACATACTATAAACACTGTTCTATATAATAGGGTAGTGATGAGGACTTGCTCCAAGTTCCTCTCTAAAGTGGTTTTGGATTTTAATGTCATTTAGGTTATCACATTATCCACCTTTTTTCCAATACCTGGGCCCTCATCTCGACAGCCAGGGTTGCCCAGGCAGTCAGACCGCCGCCAGTGTAGCGGTCCAACCGCCACATTATGACCACAGCGTTAGCACCGCGGTCAGACTCCCAACACTGCCACTTTTCAGCCACAGGACAGACTGGCTGTGCTGACGGTCCTAAACCACCACAGCAGCTCTGCAAGCAGCTCTGTCCTGGGGATTATGACTCCCCTCTCCGCCAGTGGTTTCATGGCGGTAGCACCACCATGAAACAGCTGGCAGAGACGGGGTGCAGGGGGCCCCTGCATTGCCCATGCACTTGATATGGGCAGTGCAGGACCCCCCCTGGCCAATCCTGTCGCAAAGTTCACTGTCTGCCTGGCAGACAGTGAACTTTGCGACGGATGCTGGTGCACCCTACTCACTCTTATGAGCCAGCTACAATGCTGTAGGCAGTTACCCAGCAGGCCAGCAGGAAACTTGTAATGGGGCTGGTGGGGAGGCAGCCGCACTGGCAGCAACCAACCCGTCAGGACTTTTCGACCCCCTGGTCTCCTGCAGAGTGGTCTAGCCACACTCTTGATGTGAGGAGAGTGTGACATCATCTGGACAAGAGTAAGGATTTGAGAAAGACCAAACAATTGTTTGCAAACTGTGGTCCTTTACAAATAGATTTACCACATCAAAACAATCTTATTTTGTTGGATAGTCTCTTGCAAAACCCTGTGTTCCCAGAAGACTTCAGATTACCGGAAAAGCTAAAAGCCAGTTCAAGCATAGGTAAACATCTAGTTCTGCATAGAGAGAATTATTCCTTTCTCTAAGATGTGCAAGATGGCAACATGAAGATCTGTTCACACATTTAGAAGCCACTATTGTCTTGATTCTCAAGCAGATGCCCAATTAGGTCAAGCCTCCTTGAGAAATCTATTTGCTAAAGTTTCTTACCTTGCTTAACTCTTCCCTCACAGTTTAGGGGATGAGCCAACCGTTCTGTTAATCAATTATGATTATCAGTGGAGAGAGAGAATGTTTTCATACCTGTAATCCTAATTCTCTCTCAGGAAAATTTCTGTTGAAATCACCAGCAATCCTCCCTGCCCAATGGAAACAATAAAGTTAGATTAACACTATGCAGTTACTTACTTTTCAGAGAAGAACTGATGGAATTACCACCTACAGGACATACTGAGACACTGTAGGGCAAGGTGCCCTCAAATGTAAAGTGTTCTGTTGTCGTACTTAAATTGCTGCAGCCTATACAGTTACATTGCCCTATTCTTCCATGTCATTCACAGGAGAATAAAAAAAGGATTTGTGAAGGAACTTTTTAAAATGTTACTTTTGCTTATATTTGGTGGCCTTTAAAGGCTCTATGTTTTTTCATCTATCTTTTGAAGTAAAATGATGGAACTGGCAATATAGCTTTTCTTAAGGCTGCAACATTTTACATTTTTGTCAGATGTACCTCCTGGCTTTTCCGAAGTAAGACGAAGATACTACACAATATGGGGCTTAGGAAAATGTGCTCAGAAATCCCTGCGAGTGGGTGCAGCTATTTAGTGCTTGTAATTATAAAGGAGATTGCCCTGAGAGAGAACTAGGATTACAGGTAAGAAAGCATTCCATGTTATTTTTAGAATTGTCTCATCAGCATGAGATGAACTAGCAAGAGCAAAACTTAGAATCTTCTGCTGTATTCTCAGAGAAGGAAAAATAAGATACAACCATGGTAAACACTTCAGGACAAGCAAAGGTGGAAGTCAGGAGCCTATGTCTCTGCTGATTATCTTGCACAGCTAGTCACCCCTTTTTAAGGTTCTCATGTAGTCCTCCCTTTCACCTTTGGAAAGGAGTACTGCAGACTGCTCAGTGGAATCCCAAAGTGTCTGACCATACTGAATTAAAAGAGTTGTGGAACTTGCTGGTGAAGAGACGCTGATGTTGCTTCGTGGACTGTCTTGCCCTGAGTCTTACTCTCTGCCTGAAGGAATCAATGACATTGTTGAAGAATTGGGCCTATTGCAAATGACTGGAGCAATCTGACAGACTACAGGCAATATTTTCTTCCTGTGATTGCAGCTTTAAATCACTTATTGGCCTCTTTGTAATTACATACAATGGGAAAAATGTAAGATGCACTTCATAGTGGGCCCCAGGGGATGAGAAAAAAATGAATACTAGCAGTCCTGATTATAGCTTTAATGTAGGTTCTCAATTATTACTCACACTTTTTATCTGTGAAACCAAAGTTTTAATATTTAGCTTCCTGCTCACTCTATCCATGATCTCATGCAATGTAATCATCTGGAAAGAGTCTTCGCCTGGATGAATTTCATTAACTGAGAGAAATGTGTTTACAATAGTGATGCAGTATTGTTTGTATCCAGTATGCCATGTGTATCATGTATTCTTGACATGAATCGGGTGAGAATTCTGAATTTGTGAGGTTTATTTAAACAGCCAGGCAGCATGGAGTGCTTTGGCACCCTTTTTGTCAGCAAGGAAAGAGAGACCATGCAGCATGGAGGAGGGCATAATGTCCATGAGAGGCACAATCCAATTCAGAACCAACACCCTTAGATAACTATTAGGTGGCTTACCAATAGGCTTCTTTTTCTGCACCTTTCTAGATTTAGTAGAAAAAGTACATTTGACGGTCTCCTCCAGAAGATGATTCTCAATGGAAGAACACACATCCTTTTTTATTGGATAATGTTTTGACTGTAAAAGACCACAATCATGGGCAGAAGCTTGGGGTGCACATTAAAGACAATCTAAATGTGGATTATTTGTAGAGATCATTTTTAGGCTCCTGTAAGTTTAAATAGAGCCCTTTTGCCTGGGCTGGAGACTCAGTCATGGCCAGAGTGTGATTTGAAGCAAATGTGGTTACTTTGAGATTTTCTGTGGTCCAGATACTCTGAGACAGTTCTTGAATGAGTCCAGGGATTATTTAGTGGAGGGTATTAAGTTGCCATCCTCCTTTTTAAGAGGTTTCATCTTCCATGGAAGCTTAATATACTCCAGAAGACACAAATGGGCCTTGCATGGAAGCCCATTCTTAAAGCTTCCCTTTTGCACCTGTCCTGTAACTGCTTTCCCAGTAGCTATTATTTCTATATCATAGGGTCCTCACTGATAGTCATAAACATAGAATATAG
The DNA here is from genome assembly GCF_031143425.1 of Pleurodeles waltl. Lineage (NCBI taxonomy): Eukaryota > Metazoa > Chordata > Amphibia > Caudata > Salamandridae > Pleurodeles > Pleurodeles waltl. The sequence continues at coordinate 681,652,367 of NC_090451.1, read as the reverse complement.
ACCTTGGAAAACACAATATGTGCATGGAAAGAATGTCTGTCAGGTCATATAAAAGAGATAGCTCAAAAAGAGTACTGTATCTTTAACACACCAGTAGCATCCAGCATGCACTGGACTGGCAGATTGCCTCACAACCTCAATTTGCTTTTCCGGCTCGTGCTGAAAGTATAGCACAACACTTCAAAGTTCAAAACCGTTTTTTTTAATAAAACAATTTATGAAGTTTTTTTCAATTTCATTCAGTGTTTTTAATCTAATCTGAATAGTATTTTTCACTGAAAATGCCATCAATTTCGTGAAATGCCATTTATGCAGAAGAAAAATGTTAGCATCAGGCCCCTGTGCAGTCTGCAGCCTAAAGAGAGCCTAAAATGGCCAGATTACTTGGAGTTTTCATTGAAAAAAAACACCCAATCATATTAAAATATGGCAGTAAAAAAACATGACTATAGACAATCTTTCTCAAATCTTTATTAAAAGGAAAGGGAATATAAGACATTGTTAGTCAGTAGGTTGCTGTTTAAAGCAAGACAAAGACAGCTGGCAGTGTGCCTTTAAAAACCTCGCAGTACCTCCTGTATCTCATCATGCCTCACAGGTGACAGGTCACTTCATTTTTCCGGCTCCTACTGTTAGGATCCTGGAGCACTGAGCTCTGCCTTTTTGGCAATTTAGTAAGTAAAATATTTTCTAAATCTTTAAAGTTTGACAGCTTCTCATGTCTCAGTGCCTAGAGTGATGAGAACCCTTTTCTGTCCAAATAGATTTTATTTTTCTGCAGGAATGTCTTCACTCTTTGAAAAGTGCCCTTTCTGTGAGAAGCATAAGGCACAGACTGACCCTCATTCAGTCTGTATTGTCTGCGTTCAGGAGTCCCATCTTCCTGGGACCTATGGTTACTGCCAGACGTTATCCAGCGGCACTTTTAAGGATAGGGAGAAGATCTGGCTCCATGGTCTCCAAGCGAAAGGAATTGCTGGGTCATCAAGAAGCCTTGGGGAAGGTCAGTCTTCTTCCAAACAGCCCTCCTCTCGTTTCCAAGACTCCTGCAGAGGAAGATCTTGAAAGGCATGACAAAATTAGACATCCCCGTTTGAATGCGAGAGGTATGACGTTGAGGACCAATAAGATACCTGTGTGCTCAACATCGAAGATACAGTCGGAGGTGGTGTCAAGTAATTGTTCAGCGGTGAAACACAGTCGACCTTTTGACATCAAAACTTAAATCACCGTCAGGGCCGCTGTCTATGGCTAAGATACATCATTTGTCGACATTGGAGACACATGGACCTATGTCGAGGTCGATGGATAAAATTCCGTTGATGTTGAAAGAGAAGCATTTGATGTTATGTACATGACCTCATCCTCCATCGACGTTGAAAGAAAAAGATTTAACATTTCACACTATGGAAAGGTCACCATCGATGTCAAGAGAGGGACTTGCTGAATTAAGATCTCGCTCTTCATCTAGGGCCAGATCACGATCTCCATTGAACCTTTCGATTCATTGGCTACAAAGTTTGCAGCAAAGACCTGTGCCCCATACTTTGGACTCTGAATATTCTCACACATATTGTCCTTGAAGAGTCACACTGCACACACTGTCTCCTAGAGGGATACCATCTTATGTTTCCCCAGGCACACCATCTCTGATCCATGGACCCCTTCAGAGCCTTTAAAAAGTCTCCATCTACCACCTGTGACACATAAATCTCCTCAGAGATCTAGGAGTTCACTGCGGCACACCTCTAGATCCAGGCAACATCTAGAACCAGATCCACAACAAGATCATAGAGGCTTCATGATTCATGCTCCAGACATAAGAGAAGATGTTCTCCAGTACTGGATCTTTCATAGATTCACATGCTTGAATCATCCCCGTTGTCGAGGTGGGAGTCCCATGGTAACCTTAAATATATATAGAAGTAAGTGTATTACATTAGGCCTCAATAGCCTATACAGGCACTGTTATAGCCTATCCATGTTCTTTTATAAAAAAAGAACCAAATCTTAACTACAACCCTTCATGAGACAGCACCCTCTAGAACACTTCCAACAGAGACTGTTTCCCTCTTATTTTCTACCGCACGTTGTGCGAAGGGAGTCTCCCTGAGCTCTGGGAGAAAAAGACTTCATATTGATGACCCACACAAGAAGTGTATATACTGCCTGCATCCAGACCATAAGGTGAGAGTCTGCCAAATCTGTTGCACCTTTACTCATAAAACTCTTAAAGACAGAGAAAGAAGACTTTTATTATGGCTACAGAAACAAAAAGCTATGGAATGCCCTTCTTCTGATGAGAGCGAGGCCTCTTCACAGATTTCCCAATCTCTTAAAAGACCTAAAAGTAAAGAACAACTTTCTTCTGCGCCTCCTAATAAGGTACTTAAAAAATCTAAACACCTTTCATTAGAACAACAGAAAGGTAAGGAAAGTTATGCCCCATCATCACAAACTCAACCAAAGAGCTTAAAAAAAGGTTCACTCAGAACCTACCACACCATCAGCGAAACAAGCACCCCCAAAAAGAGCTTCACTGTCCTTATCTCCGATGACAAAACTAAAGCCAGAGTCTGACAATAAAGACTCATCGACAACCACTTCTTCCATCACATCAACGACTATCACGGTGACGTTTACCACAGCAGTGTCCCCTATGTTCATAACGTTGTCGCCACTCTCATTGACGACGATTATAACAGCTAGACTCTATAAAAAGACACCATCAACAGCTATTCAGTCAATGATTACACATGCATCGACGAGGAAATCCTCGACGAAGGATAGGCCGACGAAGAGTACATCGATGATGGACCCATCGACGTGAGGTCTGTCGACTAGAGACCTGTCGGCGAGAGACCCGTCGACGACGGACACAATGACGAGGGACACAGCGATGAGAGAATCGTTTTCGAGCAATCCATCGACGGTGGACCCTTCGACAACCACCACTGGATCATCAAAATTCCTCCTCTTATAGTTGATAACTGTGAAGAAAAAATGCTGTACAATTTTACTGATGCATACTTCCCCAAGTAAAGAATTTCCATACCTTCCTCAAAACCTTCTAGGTAGCGACGATGACGGTTTCTCTCATGTTGAAGGAATGTTTGGAGTGGCCAACAGCCCATCACAACTGAACTTCAAATGTCAATATCAAGACAACTATTACTCAGCAAGAGACCACGCGGATCCCTCGCATCCTGAATATGGTGATAGAGACACCTCCATTCCTATGCCAAGGTCATTGGTGACAGGTCTTCAGAGCATGGTGGATGACTACTATAGAAGGTTTCCACCCTCAGTACCGGCAACATCAATCCCACAACTGTATGACCTACAAATAGGACCACGGACTCCTCTTCCAGCCATCCGGGAACACCGCTCAGACCAGATGTAAACATCTCTTTTTGGCTACAACCTCATGATGACCCTGTAGCACATATGAAGAAAGGGAAGCCCCCGAATACCTCCCCATCAGGACCACCATACCCACATTTAAAGCAACTTCTCAAAGAAATATATTCTTTGATACACAAAGGAGCAATAGAGGTCATTCGAACTCTACAGAGAGGCAAAGGATTCTATTCCCGTTTTTTTTCTAGTGAAAAAACCTTTGTGGGATTGGCGTCCCATACTGGGTCTGCGGGCCTTAAACAAGTTCCTGGAAAAACAAACCTGTTGTATGGTAACGCTTCAGGACATTCTACGCCTCTTAAACACAAGAGATTACATGATATCCCTAGACCTCCGAGATGCGTATTTCCATATCACAATACATCAAAATCATCGCAAATTTCTCAGGTTGAAGGTAGCTGGTATGCATCTACAGTTTCGAGTCCTCCCATTCGGATTACAATCTGCCCCCAGAATTTTTTACCAAAGTGCTGGCCCCAGTGGTGGCTCACCTACGTCAGCTAGGGATACTAATCTTTCCTTACTTGGACGACTGGCTTATAAAGGCATCCACGAGAAATCAAGTGGTAAAGCACACATCCACTTGCCTCCAGTTGTTAAAAGCTCTAGGTCTTACCATCAACTATCACAAATAACACTTCCATCCCACAAAGATCTGAACTTTCTAGGAGCTACACTGGATACTGTCCAAAGCAAACCATTTCCATCTCAAGAGAGACACTGAAATATTTCCAAGATGGCTCAATAGCTGTCAACAAAAAAGTTTCAGTTCAGAATTACAAGTCATTCATGGGAGTGATTTCCTCATGTATTCCACTGATCCCGAATTGCCGACTGCAAATGCGACCTCTACAGGAGCAATTAGACACTCAGTGGCTCCAAGTGAATCGCTCTTTCGACAATCAAATTCAGATCACATCGCAAATTAAAACGGATATGTCGTGATGGGGAAAACAGTCAAACTTATCCAACGGCCTTTCATTTCTACAACCGCTGCCGAACTACATAATAATGATAGATGCGTTGCTCGAAAGTTGGGGGGCCCACCTTCAGGATCTACAAATAAGTGACAACTGGACGCAAAAGGACAAACAGCTTCATATAAACCAACTGGAGCTGAAAGCAATCAATCTAGTATTAAAGGCTTTCTTACCAAAAATCCAAAACTAAAAAATTCTAATCAGAACGGACAATACCACAAGTATGTTTTACCTGAACAAACAGGGCAGCACAAAGTCCTTGGAGCTTTCACGTCAAGCTCAGAGAATATGGAAATGAGCCATAGAGAATCTAATTTCTCTGAATGTTGAACACCTGCCAGGACAAGCCAACCTCCTGGCGGACTCTCTGAGCAGGACAATCATCGCGTATCACAAGTGGGAACTCGACCAACAGGTTGTCAACCAGCTTTTCCAGAAGTGGGGCAAGCCGAGTCTGGATCTTTATGCCACATACGAGAACAAAAAATGCCCATATTACGCAAGCTGGCATCCCCAAAAAGGGTTGTGGGGAAATGCTTTTTGATCAGATGGTCAAAAATCTATGCCTATGTTTTTCCACCGATCCCACTCATTCCCAGGGTGATCAGCAGAGGGATGCCATCTTCTAGCGGCACCCAGGTGGCCCAGACAGATTTGGTTCACAGAACTGCTTCTGTATTCGGAACAACCTCATGTTCTACTCAAACAGACATCAGCCCTACTGACCATGCACCAGGGCCAGGTCAAGCATCCGAATCCTTCATCTCTACACTTATTGGCCTGGTTCTTGAATTCAATTAATACTCTACCTTAAACATTTCATCGCAGTGTAGATAAATATTAGCCAAGGCCAGGGCGAACACCACCAATAAGACCTATAAACTTAAATGGAAGCGTTTCTGCTTGTGGTGTTTCACTGAAGGAATTTATCTTATAACGTCACTTCCAAAACAAATACTTTCTTATTTATTACATCTAGCAAAATCTGGACTTTCTTATTCCTCAATAACGGTGCATGTGGCAAGAATTTCGAGATTCTGACGCTCTCAACAGACCTCCTCGCTGTATTCTGCCACGATTGTAAAGCAATCCTTCAAGGGCCTTTTTTAGAGTATTTCCACTGGTGCGTAAACCTCCACCAGTATGGTTACTAAACATAGTGCTAGGACAACTCATGAGGCCTCCTTTCGAGCCAATCCACAGATCAGACTTAAAATGTATCTCTTGGAAGACATTGCTTTTTCTAGCTCTCACATCAGCAAAAAGAGTGAGTGACATACAAGCCTTCACCGTCAAGGAACCCTTCCTTCAGTTTACTCCAAATGGTGTTATACTTCGAACAAACCCTAAGTTTATACCAAAGATACCATCAAACTTCCATCTAAATGAGCCAGTGGTTTTAAGAATGTTTTTTCCTAACCCACAAACGGTTGCGGAGAAAGCGTTGCATTTGTTAGATGTATGGAGATGTTTAAGGTTTTATCTTAAAAAAAACCACAGCATTCGAAAATCGGACCATCTATTCGTAGCATATGGAGATACAAGAAAAGGCTCTGCTATATCTAATCAGACCATTGACATGTGGATCGGATTAACTATATAACTTTATCATACCCAGGCAGGGAAGCCGCTGCACAGTAAGGTTAAAGCCCACTCTACTAGAGCGGTAGCTACATCAGCAGCTCTCTTCGCGGGAGTACCCCTGCAACATATTTGCAGGGTAGCAACATGGTCCAGCCAGCATACATTTACAAAGCACTACTGCCTTGATGAGACAAACAAAACGGATACGGCCGTTGGGCAAGCAGTGCTGAGACATCTATTCCATTATGGTGAGCCTACCTGGTTATCCCACCTTCCACTTAAAGGTATGGGATCTATCCTTGTCTAATGTTATCGTTTTTGTTATTGCTATTATGATGATTATTATTATTATTATTTTTATTGGTTTTATTCTTATTATCAGTCTCAATACATACGTATATTGCTTTCTAATATTAGCTGAATGTAGCATCATTCCTATTATTATGGATGTTATGGCTAGAATAAACAATATTACTGCTCGCTATTCTAATTCAAGCATGGGAATCTATGAAAGATCCAATACTGGAGAAGAAAATTGGTTACTTACCTGTAACTATTGTTCTCCAGTATTGGTATCTTTCATAGATTCACACGCGACCCACTCTCCTCCCCTCAGAGGCTCCCCTTAATCATAAAACTATCTACTGCACACTCGTACTAGAAAATCTGAGGGAAGCAACCTGTGTTGGGAGGGCGCCTGATTGGTTGTAGTTCAGATTTGGTTCTTTTTTTTTATAATAGAACATGGATGGGCTATAACAGTGCCTGTATAGGTCATTGAGGCCTAGTGTAATACACTTATGCTATGTATATTTAAGGTTACCGTGGCACTCCCACCTCAACGACGGGGATGATTCAAGCATGTGAATCTATGAAAGATACCAATACTGGAGAACTATAATTACAGGTAAGTAACCAATTTTCATCTCCATTCTGGTCTTCAACATCTCTCTCTTTAGTTGGAGAGTACTCTCCTACCTTGACAGACACACCTCCTCAAGGGTGTCTTCAGTGGATGATCTCCTTACTTTTATTGACGTTGTGATAAGAGGAGGAATGAAAATTAACATAGACATCCCTACTACTACAACTTCATTGTCTGTGATCTTTGAGACTCTGCATCACAGTGCAGTTACAAGACAACTACTACCTCTGGTTCCGCATCTTCTGGAGCCTGCTATGCGGTTGTTTCTGACCCCAGCATCACCAATGTGTGCTCCATCTCGGTTACTCAAAAAATATGAAGCTCCTGACAAAGACTCATTATTTCTCGGATGGGATCCTCCTGACTCAGTAAAAGTGGCTGCAGCAAAAAAGTCCCTCACTGGTGCTTCGTCCTCCTCTGTTCCACAAGATGTAGAAAGCAAGCAGATAGACACCATTGGCAAAAAGATGTGTGGAACATCTGCATCATCCGTGAAAGTAGCAAGTGCTTCTGCTTTGCTGGGGAGGTCCTTATGGAATTTGCTGGACAGGCTTACTGAAAATCTACCAAAGGAGGACAGGCAAGATTTTCAGGAAACCTTGAATGAAGGTGGCCTAGTATCTAATCAGATTATAAGTGCAGCATTGGCTGCATCAGACCTAGCTGCACATGGTTACTGTCATGACACCTGTACTCGAAGTTCATCTTGGCTGCGCCTCATCAGCCTTAAGCCTGGGGCTCAAAAATGAATCATGGAGCTACATTTTCATGTAATACTCTTTTTTCACTCCATCAGATGACGAGATGTGTAGAATGAAGACCGAAATTGACACAATCAAGGCTGTTGGTTTGGAAAGAGAAAGGAGTATTGTAACAGATAAGAGACCTTATGGTAGATTTTTTTTTTCCTCAGAGGGTTCAAGCCCCCTCACCAGTCCCAACAGCATCACCAGCAGTAGTCGAGGCAACACTATCACCTTCTTAAACCATCTAGAGGAAGAGGCTCTCAACAGCAACCTGGAACTACAGGAAGACCTATTGCTAAACAATGGGTTGTCACTTCCCCTTTCTCTTTTACCCTCAAGGGTGTGTGGGAAGTATTATCAATCATCTGAAAGCGTGGCTCTTAATAACAAAAGACAAAGGGGTCTTGACTATTTTCCAGAATGGATATTCTCTTCGATTCAGGTCCTGTGCTCCTTCCCACCAGTAAAATTATCACTAGATCAAAAAGACCTGTTGCAGAAAGAAGTTAGCATTAAGTTACAAGATCAGGAAGTAGAGGAGTTTCCCCGTCACCAGAAAGGACTGGGAGTATATTCCCAGTATTTTTTTGGTGAGAAAGAAAAGACCGAAGCAAGAATTTAGACCCATTTTAGATATTAGAGAACTGAACAAGTAAATAGGGAAAAGAAAGTTCTGGATGCTGGCAATTACATCAGATTTACCCACAGCTGCATCAATGAGATTGGATGTGTTTGATAGGTCCTCAAGATGCTTATTGTCTCATCCCAGTTTCCATGAGGCATCAAACGTTTCTCCATTTCAAGGTGTAGGATCTCAACACAATCAATGCAAAGTCCTACCTTTCAGTCTAAAGTCAGCTCCATGGATGTTCTCAAAATGTATAGCCGTAGTCACGGCTTACTTAAGGAAACCAAAGATCTTTGGTTATACTTACCTAAATGACTGGCTGATAAAGAGAATCTCACCAGCAGAGACAAAGAAGCATTTTCAGATTTGTATAAGGATGTTAACCAGTCTGGCTCTCCATGTCATCCTCACAACGTCCACAACTTGTCCGGTCCAAAAGCTACAGTACCTGGAAGTACTATCTGATAACTAGCCACTATTATCAATCAATATGAAGTCTTGCTATATGTTCATGCTTCCCATCCATCAGTGAGAATAATTGCATCCCTTCTAGGTTTAATGGCCTCATGCATCTTCATAGTTCATCTTGTAAAATTACACATGAGACCTCTGAGGCAGTGTCTAGAGGACCAGTGGAATCAGATCCCCAACCGTGTGGGGAGACATGCTGATTCTTTTGCAAGCTGCAATTCAGTGTCTTCCATGGTGGTCTCAAAAGAAGAACCATTTGGTAAGGGTACCATTCCATCATGATGTACCAACTCAGGCACTGATCACAGATGCCTCTCAACATAGGAGTGTGCTTATGGCTCTCTGCAGATCCGAGGTATTTGATCAGACAAGGAAAAGACTTATCACATCAATATGCTGGAATTGAGAGCAGTTCATTTGGCTCTCAAATCTTTCTTCCCATTGATGATAACAAACTATCTTCTTGTTCAAACTGACAGTCCGACAAGAATGCATTATATGAACAAGCAGGGAGGGATTCACTCATGTTTTTTAATCTCCCAAGGCCCAAGCCTTTGGGAAATGGTAATAGACAGGAATTTCACCATAACAACCATTCATCTCCCAGGGTTTCAGAATAGCCAAGCAGACCCACTCAGTGTTTTTTTCACAAAAATCACAAATGGATCTTAAATGACAAGGTCTTACAAAGCATTTTTCAGGACTGGAGATATCCACAAACAGGCCCATTCACACATGCAAAAACAAAATATGCCAAGAATACACATCTAGATTTGTCTAATGAGGGTCAAAGGGAAATGCCCTTTGGATAAATTGGTCAGGGAAATTTCTCTACACATTTCCCCCCGTTTGTATCATACCAGCAGTGATCATCAAACTGTTGAGGTCCAGGACCAGGATGATATTGATAGCACTAGAATGGCCTCATCTCCAGTGGTTCACAGACCTTCTACACCTGTCAGAATGATCACACAAAAGATTGCAGTGCAGACAGGATCTTCTGTACAGGTTTGGAGGACAGAACCTGCATCCCAACCTTCCATCACTGAACTTGACAGCATGGCTCCTGAATTCCTTCAATATGGGCCTTTAGGCCTCTCTCAAGACTGCATGAATATTTTAAGAGAGGCTAAAATACCTTCTACTATAAAATCATATGCCTGCAAGTGGAAATCTTTTTATTTATGGTGCATTCAAAAAAGCACAATCCAATCTTGTGCCAAGTAGATGTGGTCATACCTTGTCTTCTTCATTTAGCTAAATCTGACCTACAATTTTCTTCCATTAAGGTGCATCTTGGGGCCATTACAACCTACAGAAAATCTCCAACATCGACATCTTTCTTTAAACTTCCACTGGTTAAAGACTTCTTAGAAGGGCTTGAGAAGGTGTTCCCTCCAATTAGGTCAACCTCCCATCTGTGGGAACTTAATGTTGTCTTTTCCATATTAATAGGTCCCCATTTGAACCTATCCTTAAAGCCTCTTTGCAGCATCTGTCATGGAAGGCTGCTGTTCTTGTGGCCATCACTGAGCATGCAGTATTAATGAAATTCAGGCGTTATACACTGAAGAACCATGTATGTTTCTTCATGCCAATAAAGTGGTAATGAGAACTCATCTCAGCTTTCTTTGGGAGGTAGTTAGACTGCTGAGGGCATCAGCGTGCTTCTCAGTCTCCCTTCTAAAGCCTTTCTCCTTCAAAACTGATTCCTTTTCTTGTTTAGAAGCAACCTGAATTTCCGTTGTCGTCAGAGTCGCTACAGCAGATCAAACAATTTCAACTGCTTCTTCTGGTGCCCCTACAGGCCCCAAGGAACCATGAGGACTCCCGTCTGGGACCACACCTGCAGGTCCACCCTAGGCTCTGGCTGGACCCTTTGAACCTGTTACGGGCACCGCACCAATTTTGTTGCCTACTCTGATCCTGGCACCACCACCCATGCAAGACCATCAAGCATCAATACTGATGCTGTCAACTCTGGACCATGAAGTGCACCCTATTGTGCTTTCTGACTACAAGTCTATATATTCTTAACAAGGACAACCATACATGCCCACGGGACAGGGGTCAGTAAGTATTATCCAAACATAAAGTCATGTGGGTCTCATTTAGAAGAGGTGAATTTGTCTGTATGTTAAAGAAATCAACATTTCAACTTAATTGCAAAAAGGAACTATTCTCAAACCTCCAGCTACTGACAAACTTAGTTTCTGCCACAAATGTTTGGAATCTATACATATGCAGTACAATATAATACAATGTGATATAGGTGAATATAGTGCAGATGTGCAGTGCTCAAACAAATGATCATATTTGCAAAATATTATACATAACCAGAGAAATCCTGAGTCTCGTGCTTTACCATCTTATGCTCAAAGATAATTTACCACAGCTGTAATGTTACCATATCAGTGTAGAATGAAGATTTAAATAAAGATTTACATCATCCATATGTCTTCAACAGAAGACTATGGGATTCATTACAACCCTGGCGGACGGTGTTAAAGCGGCGGTAAGACCGCAAACAGGCTGGCGGAAAAAAAAGGGAATTATCACCGTGGCGGAAACCGCCAACAAAGACAGCCACTTTAACACTCTGACCGCCACGCCGGTACAGACAAGCAGCGCGGCGGTCACCGCCAACAGACAGGCGGAAGACAAAGTACTGCCCACAGTATTACAACTGGCCAATCCACCACCTTTTCCGGGGCGGATTCACCATGGATAAAAACATGGCGGAAACAGCCATTTCAATGGGAAAACGCTCACCTTAACACACTCCACGAAGAAGGAGGGCACCATGGAGCCGGAACTCCAAATACTCCCTGCGATAGTCTTCCTGCTCCTCTACGATCATCAGCAACGCCGCTGCCGAAGACAACAGTGAGTACTGCACCTACGACATAGGGGAGGGGGGAGGCAAAAGTCAGGGACACACACATGGCACACTCCCACCCCCACCCTGACTCTCACACACTACAACACACACACTAATGCATTTCCAAACATCACAGTAACAACCCCCAACCCCCCCGGAAGAATGCAAAGACAAAAGAAAATTAGTTCAACCATTGTAATGTATCAAAATACAGTAAGCTAATATATACAGATATATATCCTCATTCAAAAATGTATACATCATGATTAGTAGTGCAGGTATGCACCATTTAATGTCCATGGACCACTGGGCCCAAAATGCATGGGCGAGTCCCACACACGATACCTGTCCAGAAACGGAGAGAACACTGCTGGGGCATCAGATAGAAATACAACAGGCAGCTCAGGGGGAAGGGAAGGGGGGGCACCTCAGCCAGATGACAGCACCACGCCAGATCCACGACAGGGCTCCATGCCCATTGATGTATCCTGGGGAGTGCAAAGCCACAGTCTCACAAGTCTTTTTAGTGGGTGGTTTGCCCAATGTACCATCCTGGGGAGTGCAAAGCCACAGTCTCACAAGTCTTTTCAGTCAGTGGTTTGCCCACTGTACCATCCTGGGGAGTGCAAAGCCACAGTCTCACAAGTCTTTTCAGTGGGTGGTTTGCCCACTGTACCATCCTGGGGAATGCAAAACCACAGTCTCACAAGTCTTTTCAGTGGGTGGTGTGCCCACTGTACCATCCTGGGGATTGAACAGCCACAGTCTCACAAGTGGATAACAGTCTACACTGGTTCTGGAGGGGGACTGGTGCCCAGAGTGCTTCATCCTGTTAAGGACTGAGGTAGTGGATCCTGTTCTCCACAGGTTCTGGAGGGGGACTGGTGCCCAGAGTGCTTCACTCTCCCCGTGACGGTTCCAGTTCCGTCACTGGCCCTGGCGCATATGGGCTACCGGTGCTTGATGTTGCGGTGCTTGCCCTGTTCAGCGGTGCTTGCCATGGCGGTCTTTGCCCTGTTCAGCAGTGCTTGACTTAGCAGTTTCTGACCTGTTCAGCGGTGCTTGACTTAGCAGTTTCTGACCTGTTCAGCGGTGCTTGCAATGGCGGTCTTTGCCCTGTTCAGCGGTGCTTGCCCTGTTCAGCGGTGCTTGACTTTGCTGTCTCTGACCTGTGCAGCGGTGTTTGCCATGGCGGTCCCTCATTGCCCAGCGGGCTGGGGCTGCCGGGGCCCTCCTGGGCACTGACTCTGGCAGTGGTCTCCTGACCAGTGACAATGGGACTGCCCTCCTGGGCACTGACTCTGGCGGTGGTTTCCTGACCAGTGACGATTGAACTGCCCTCCTGGGCACTGACTCTGGCGGTGGTCTCCTGACCAGTGACGATGGGACTGCCCTCCTGGGCACTGTCTCTGGCGGTGGTCTCCTGACCAGTGACGATTGGACTGCCCTCCTGGGCACTGACTCTGGTGGTGTTCTCCTGACCAGTGACGATGGGACTGCCCTCCTGGGCACTGACTCTGGCGGTGGTCTCCTGACCAGTGACGATGGGGCTGGCGGTGGCGTCCTGGGCAGCGGGGATGATGGCGGCCTTCTCTGCCGTGCTGCTCTTCCCAGAATTTGGCGCTTTCTTCTGCCCCTTCCCCACCTTGGTAAGAGTCACAGCTGACTCAACACTCCCCCCCCGGGACCCTTGTGAGCGGCTTTGCCGGGAGGAGTCTTCCCCCTCCCCTGTCAGGCACTGTCCAACTTCTGGTGCTTCACGGGGGACTGGCTGTGCTTTGGCTCCGTGTCACACTGGCTGCCCGGAGATTTTTGGGCTGAGGTGCTAGTACAGAGGAGGGGGTGGTGGGAAAGAAGTCAACGTTGCTCAGGAGAAGTTTCTGACGAACACTGGGATGCGTAGCTGGAGGGGGTCTGGGAGTGGAGGGAGAGGAGGTGGTTGTAGGAGGTGTAACTTTTGATGATTTGGGTGCAGGTGCATGTTCTGGAGGCTGTCGTGAGGTGGATGGATGTTGGGTGTGTGTGTGCGCCCGCGTGTTTGTACTTTGGGAGGGGGCATCACAGACACACTGGGAGAGGACACAGGGGACGTGTAAATGGTAGTGGGGGTGGTGAGTGCAGGTGAGCGGGGTGTGGTGGTGGGTGTTCTGCTGCGAGTCCTAGTGGCTGTAGTGGTAGTGCATGCAGGTGAGAGTGTAGACGACACTGGGAGGGAGGAGGGAGACGACGAGGAGGGGGACACAGTGGAGGCAGTGGATGTTGCTGTGTCTGTATGTGGGTGATGCTTGTGTGAGTGCCTGTGGCATGTGTGGTGCCCATGTTTGCCTGAGCTTCCCTTGTGTGTTGAGGTGTGTGCAGGCTGGTCTGATGGTGTGCTTTGGATAGGCAGAGGTACAGGGGATTGGGTCTGGGTGGAGGAAGTTGGAGGGGGAGGCCAGACACAGGGACAATGGCTGCCATCAGTGCTGAGGCCAGAGATTGCAGGGTTCGATGATGGGCAGCCTGACCAAAATGAATGCCCTCCAGGAATGCATTAGTGTGTTGCAACTCCCTTTCTACACCCTGGATGGCATTCACAATTGTAGAGCCCAACAGTGAGTGACCTGAGGAGGTCAATGGCCTCCTCACTGAGTGCAGCAGAGGTGACAGGGGCAGGGGCTGAGGTGCCTAGGGCGAAGGTGATGCCCACCCTCCTGGGTGAGCGGGCACGGGGCGAAGGCTGAGGGGCTGCTGGGAGGGCGGTGCTGGTAGGGGGGGTGGCGGCTGTACCTTTAGAAGTGGGGGGCACAGATGTTGCCGCCACCACAAGGGAGCTCCCATCGGAGGACGAGTCCGTGTCGCTGGTTGCTGATCCGGGGACCGCCGTGAAGCTCCCCTCACCCTCCGTCCCACTGGTGTATTCAGAGTCCGTGGTGTGGCCCTCCATGGCCATGTGGGATGCAGCCCCCTTGTGCTCCGGTGCCACTGTACCTCCGCCTGATGATGCTGATGCACAAAAGAACAGGGAGAGCACAAAAAAGGGGGGGGGACGACAGAAGAAAGACAGGTTGAGTGCATGGCTTACCGCTACCGTTGGCGGACAATACAGACACAGCAGCCCCCTGCACTACGCCGCGCTGTTGGGCTCTACAGATGCAGTTCCTGGGATATGGCCTACATGACTATGGTGGACATCTGCGCACATAGATGACACAGGGGCATGTATACCTGTACTTGGCACCCTACAGAGGTGGGGTGGAGTGCCACATGGCCTGCATTACGGAGGGGCCTAGCCTACAGAACTCGCCCTGGCCTAGGGAATCCCACAACCCTCCTCCTCCACCCAGACCCCTCCACTGCGCGCAAAGTCAGCAGAATGAGAGTGTACTCACCCCCTTGTGTCTGCTGTGATGCCCTCAAGCGCCCATCCAACTCAGGGTAGGCCACCGCCAGGATCCGGAACATCAGGGGGGTCATGGTGCGACAGGCACCCCTCCCACGTTGGGAGGCCATCCCCAGCTGAGCCTCAGCCGTCTTCTTGCTCCAGCGGCGAATGTCCTCCCATCTTTTACGGCAGTGGGTGCTCCGTCTCTGGTGGACCCCCAGGGTCCGGATGTCCTTGGCGATGGCACGCCAAATATCCTTCTTCTGGTGGGCGCTGACCTACATGACATGTACAGGGGAAGAAGAGATGTCATTAGCAACTGCACTGTCGAAGTGAGTGGCCCACAGCCCTAACCTTGCCATCTGGCACATGCATTCACAGTCCTTCGTGCTCGCAGAACTCTGCCCCCTTTCTTCTTACATCCAGCCCTCTCCACCCAGCCATAGCCCATACAACTTGCACCCTATGTACTCACCTGTTGGTCTGGAGGACTGTAGAGTAGCGTGTACTGGGGGAGGACCCATCCACGAGCTTCTCCAACTCCTGTGCAGTGAAGGCAGGGGCCCTTTCCCCAGACGCACGTGCCATTGTCTCTTCCAGACCGAGGTCACAGCAGCACTTGCAGTATAGGTCCTCTCCTGTCGAAGATCAGGTATCGAGTGATTGAACAGATAGAAAATGGCGGTCACGTCCGCGGCGGTGCGTATCATCACCGCCGGTGCACTTCGTCATTGGCTCCTGGGACCCATAGGGTCCAATGTTAACCAATGCAGCATTGCGCAGCGGTCTTCGACTGCCTACCGCGATGGTGTACAACGCCAGCGCAGTTACCTCACATCCCATTGTCCCAGTTTAGAGGTCAGGCAGCCGCCATTTCAGGGGCCCACATGGCTTCATTTTCAACTGCGTCACACATACCTAGGCATGGACTCAACTCAAATACAGATAACTTTTTGGATTTTGTTTTGTGTTCTGTGTAGCTGTGGGTACATACCTCTGAGTTGCTTGACTCTGTGGTCGCTTTTGTCTTTCCTAGGCACCGTCAGCTGGGACATGTGAGGAGATGGCGGAATCCTCCGGTGTACCGACCTCTGGTGGACCTGTTGACAATGGAGGAGCAACATTTAATCATCACCTACGGGTTTGACCATGCCACAATCCAGGAACTGTGTACCCAGTTGGAGCCAGACCTTATGTCACCAATCCGCCATCCCACAGGAATCCCCCTTCAAGTGCAAGTGCTATCAGTGCTCCATTTCCTAGCAAGTGGGTCATTTCAAACAACAGTGGCCATGGCATCAGGGATGTCCCAGCCTAGGTTTTCTAACGTGTTGTCCAGAGTGTTGTCTGCCGTGCTGAAACACATGAGGAGCTACATCGTTTTCCCTCAGGTGGAGGATTTGGCTACTGTTAAAGGTAGCTTCTATGCCCTTGGACATATCCCTAACATCATAGGTGCCATTGATGGGACCCATGTAGCTCTGGTCCCCCCCCCCACAGGAGTGAACAGGTGTACAGGAACCGGAAGAGTTTTCATTCCATGAATTTACAGATGGTATGTTTGGCAGACCAGTACATCTCCCAGGTAAAAGCTATGTTCCCTGGCTCAATGCATGATGCCTACATCCTGCGGAATAGCAGCATCCCTTATGTGATGGGTCAACTCCAGAGGCACCGGGTGTGGCTATTAGGGGACTCTGGTTACCCCAACCTGTCATGGCTATTGACCCCAGTGAGGAATCCCAGGACCAGGGCAGAGGAACGCTACAATGAGGCCCATGGGCGGACTAGGAGGGTGATCGAACGCACCTTCGGCCTCCTGAAGGCCAGGTTCAGGTGCCTCCATATGACAGGTGGTTCCCTATTCTACTCACCAAGGAAGGTGTGCCAGATCATCATCGCCTGCTCTATGCTTCACAATCTTGCTTTGCGACGCCAGATGCCTTTTCTGCAGGAGGGTGGTCCAGATGACGGTGTTGTGGCAGCTGTGGAGCCTGTGGACAGTGATGAGGAGGAAGCAGAGGAAGAAGACATTGACAACAGGGACTCAGTCATACAGCAATATTTCCAGTGACACACAGGTGAGAACACTTTCTTGACTACTACATTTACTTTCACACTTCTACCTCTATCCTGTCTGTTTATTTCAAGCAGTATTTGGTAACTGAGTTGTACATTTCCATTACGGTTTCACAGGTGTGGTTACCAACGTGTGTCATCTGCTTGCATCCTTCATGGACTTGTGATGTGTGACATAGGTATGTTGACATTACATTTTCTAATGGATTTTGTCATTGTCATAGCTAATACACATTTTCAAAATCACAGACTGACTCTTGAGTTTTTTGTGCTTCAAGGGTGTTTATTGAAGTGCTAATTATTGGAGGGGGTGGTAAAATGGTGATGGGTGATGGTGGAGGAATGTCCATGGCAGAGTCCAGTCCATTAGTCTCACAGGTGCATTGCCCATATGGGCATAGGAAGTGGAGCTGGGGCAGTTCCAATATGGACAGGGTTACAAAGTGGGACAGTGGGATGACAATCAGGGTGGTCTCATTTCTTCGCGGGGTCTTGCCATTGTGCTCTGTCCTGTTCCTGGATTTCAGGGACCGCTTGCGGGGTGGTTCTCCGTCTGCAGGTGGTGGGGTGCTGGTGTGGTGGTCCTGTGGCGGGGCGTCCTGTCCACTAGCACCGGTGGAGGTGGTGGGCAGTTCATCGTCCATGCTAGTGTCAGGGGCCCCTTGGAGTGCCACGGTGTCCCTCATGGTGTTCTGTATGTCCTTCAGCACCCCTACGATGGTGCCCAGGGCGGAGCTGATGGTTCTGAGTTCCTCCCTGAACCCCAAATACTGTTCCTCCTGCAGGCGCTGGGTCTCCTGAAACTTGGCCAGGACAGTAGCCATCGTCTCCTGGGAGTGGTGGTATGCTCCCATGATGGAGGAGAGGGCCTCGTGGAGAGTGGGTTCCCTTGGCCTGTCCACCCCCTGTCGCTCAGCAGCCCTCCCAGTTCCCCTGTGTTCCTGGGCCACCAATCCCTGGACCGTGTGCCCACTACCACTGCCCCCAGGTCCCTGTTGTTGTTGGGGTGGTGGGTTATCCTGGGTTCCCTGTAGTGGTGGACACACAGCTGATTGACGTGTCCTGGGTACGAAGGTATGGGCCCGCTGGGTGCGTGCTGTACTGGTGTTTCCAGAGGATGGAAGGTCAGTGTTGGGCTGTGCCTGTGCGAGGGGAACCGACTGTCCCGAGGCCCACGATGGTCCGGGCTGGTCATCTGGATCCAGTTGGCCAGAGCTGCTGTCATCACTGTGGGCCTCTTCTGTGGGTGGGGTAGAGATGTCTGGACCCTCCTGTCTGGTGACGTTAGGTAGTGGTCCTGCAGGGGTGTAAAAGCATGATTATTGCATCTGTGTGTGTCATGGTGTGCAATGGGTGGGTGAGCGTGTACCCCAGTAATAGCATTCCTGTGTGGGGCCTTGTGTGATGATGGTTAGGGGGTGTTATGGGTATGTGCAGTGGGCATGCTTTAGTGATGGGTGTCCATGCTTTGTTGTGTCATGCAGGGCTTGTTGTTGGGATGGGTTGTTTGTGTTATTAGTACATTAGTGAGGAGTTGGAGTGATAGGGGAGGGGGTGAGGGTGGGGGTGTGTGATAGCATGCAGGCAAGGTGGGGGATATGATAGTTAAGATTTGACTTACCAGTGTCCATTCCTCCACCGACTCCACTGAGGCCCTCTGGATGCATAATGGTCAAGACTTGCTCCTCCCATGTTGTTAGTTGTGGGGGAGGAGGTGGGGGTCCGCCGCCAGTCCGCTGTACTGCGATGTTGTGCCTGGAGACCACGGAACGCACCTTCCCCCGTAGGTTGTTCCACCTCTTCCTGATGTCGTCCTTATTTCTTGGGTGCTGTCCCACTGCGATGACCCTGTCGACTATTCTTCGCCATAGCTCCATCTTCCTTGCAATGGAGGTGTGCTGCACCTGTGATCCAAATAGCTGTGGCTCTACCCGTACGATTTCCTCTACCATGACCCTGAGCTCCTCCTTGGAGAACCTGGGGCGTCTTTGCCGTGCCATGGGGTGGTGTAGGTGATGTGTGGGATGGTGTATGTGGTGATGAGTGTGGTGATGTGTAGTGGTGTGTGGTGTTTTGTGCGTGGATGTTGTGTGGGTGATGGTGTTGTGTGCCTCTGTGTGGTGGGGTTGTCTATGCTGTGCTCTCTCTGTCGCCTTCGTCTATGATTTTTGGTCGTAGGGGTTTGTGGGTGATGTGGGTGTGTGTTTTATATTGTAATGGGTGTGTGGGAGTGGTGTTTGTATGTGTATCAGGTGTGTACAAATCGAATTGTCCAATGTGGCGGTGTTTTGGAGATGTGTGTGTATTTTGAGCGCGGCGGTGTGTACCGCCAATGAAATAACGCCGTTGAAAGACCGCCGCTTGGATTCGTGGGTCGTAATAGCATGGGCGTGTTTCCATTGGCGTAACGGTGGAGGTTTTGTTTTCGCCAGTTTATCACTGACCTTTGGTGTGGCGGACTTGTGTGGGTGTCTGAATTTTGGCAGATTCCGAGATGTGGGTCATAATAGCTGTGGCGGATTTCCGCAGCCGCACCGGTGTATTGGCGGTCTTCTGCACGGCGGTAAGCGGCTTTTACCGCCAATGTTGTAGTGACCCCCTATGTCCTGACAAGACCTGAGGTGGCAAATGCTGCCTCTGCAGTGGGATCTGAAATCCCAGTAGGCACACCTTCATTGGACCTTTCTGATTTCAGAGGATAATGCACAAGACCTGCAATAGTGGTACTCCATGCAGAGCTCACATTGGTTGGGGCAGCCATTTGGAGTGGGGGGGTGGAGATCGGAGGCATCTGATCTCTGGCAGAGTGCCAGTTTCGCATCAACCTGTTGGAGCAGCTGGCCATCCATTTGCCACAGAAGGCCTTCTCACTATCCATCGAAGGGTGGGCAAAACAGGTGTACACCTACAATAACGCTGCCATATAGTATTGCAAAAAACAGAATGGGACGGGGATGTGGACCCTGTGCCAATAAGGAATACTCCTCTGGCAATGCCTATACCACCAATGGATTTTCCTGATGCCTCACCACCTGGCGGGATCTCTTAATGCCAGGGTGGATCATCTCAACCGCTGAGGCTTCATGGATTTCAAGGTCTCTTCCACCAATGGGGAAAACCTTGCCTCGATCATTTTGCCTCTTCCAAGAATGTGCTGGCAGCATTCAACCTCTTTTGCTAGTTTGTCGATTTCTTCTTGGTAGCCAGGTGTCCCTCGACAAAATCTGCATACGCCAGCCTTTGATACAAGTTTTGGGTTTCATGTAGTACTCAGCAGTCAAGCCAGTTTATTCAAAGTGTTGCTTTTCGTGTTGTCCCTAGCTCCGAAAGTACATGGTTTGATCACAATTAAGGGGTACTTGTCAACTTCTGCTGCTTTTTTGCAGTTGCCTGAATAGCCCTTTTTGTTTAAATCACCCATTGTGATGTTTTTTTAAACGGTATGCAACATTTGTTTCCACTCTTTCTGTGCATCGTGCATCAGTGGGATCTTAACTCGGTTCTCACCTTCCTGATATGTATTTCTTTTGAACCATTGTACAGTTGCCTACTAAGTCTTCCTACCCTCACAACATTGTTGTCCTCGTCACTGTAACATTGACACAGAGGGTGAGTGAGCTGCAAACCCTCTCTTTCAGCCCATAAGCTGGTCCTGAGAACTCGAGCTTTCTTTCTCCAAAAGTGGTGACTCCTTTTCACATTTGGCAGAACATCACCATAGCAGTGTTTTGTTCCTCCTCATCCTTTTAAGGAGGAAAAGAAACTACATTGGCCTTGACCTATGACCAATCCGATGCCAGCACCCTCTAGAAAACTCCTAACAGAGGCTGTTTCCCTCATATTTTCTACAGCACGTCGTATGAAGGGAGTCTCCTTGAGCTCTGCTCAACTACCCGTTTTTTCCTCACAAGATTATAAGAACTTCTTCCTTTTGGAATTTTGTACTACAACTAGACTCTATGTCCCATATTTTGAAGAAAAGACGTTTCAGGCCTTGTGACACCTGTGGGAAGAAAAGACTTCACTCAGAGGATCCTCACAAGCAATGTCTTTATTGTTCATATCCGGATCATAAGGTAAAAGACTGTAAAATATGCTGTACTTTCTCTCAAAAATATTTAAAGAGCAGAGAAGATAGACTTTTATTGTGGCTTCAGAAACTTAAAATCAGAGAATATCCTATATCTGAGGAAGACAGTGATAATTCCTCACAGGCCACAACTTCAGGTAAGAGGCAGAGAATTGAAGAAAAACATTCTTAAGAGCCAAAGGCGAAAGTCAGTAAAGAATCCAAACATACTGACAGTGGCCAGGAATAGAGGCCAGGAAAAGAGGTACAAAGATCAGCCTTCAACCTCCAAAAACTCTTACCTAAGTCTCTGCCCACTACCCCTTCACTGAAAAAAACTATCCTGAAAGATGCCTCACAATCTGCTCCATCGACATTGAGAATAAAAAAAATCAGATTCAGCGTCGACGAAACGGCAATAAATAAACCATTGTTGACGGCATCGTGGACTGTAACGACAACGATGGTAACTCCTACCTTTACTTTGCCAAGTTCCCCGATGATTATGGCATCGTCTCCTCTATCTTTGACGATGATCGCTACAGTGAAGGCTATCAAGCGCTGTTCGTTGGCTGTCCCGTTGATGACAACCGGCTTCAGCTCCTCGTTGGCACATGCACCGTCAACAGCACATGAATAATATGCCTTAACCTCGTCAACGACATCATTGACAAAGAGCTCGTCGATGAGGGCAACGTCGACAAAGAGGACCTCATCATCGTAACTTCCGTCGATGACCACACTGTCGGCGATGCCTCTCAAGTCGACGACGACTCCGCTCAGAATATCACCAGGGGCAATCTCTTCCGATGCCAGCATCTCTAATAATAAATCTGCAGAGTATGCTTGAAGATTATTACCGTAGGTTTCCGTCCTCACTTCCTGCAACACCTGTAACACAAGTTTCACCGCTGGTGCAACTTTTTCAAACACCTGTTCTGTTGCCAAGGTCCACTCCTTTGGTTTCCACACCGATTATCTTGGCACAAGAAGTTGCTTCGAATTTGACACAGCCCAAAGTGGAAAATGTGCCCTCATCAGATGACAACAGAGAAGATGGTGAAATCAGAGAAAAAATGTCTGATCAAGAGGAGTGGGATGACTACCTTGTTCCCACTCCCTCACCACCACAGGGAGCACCAGTGGTTCTCCACCCAGAGATATTGGAGGCTTCCACAATTTAATGGACCGTGCAGCTAAAAGGGTTGAACTGCCATTGTTGACTAAAGAAACACATTGTTTTCTTTTTTACTTTAAAGAACAGGCAAGGAAATCTGTAAGGGCCATACTTATAGTGGACGTTTTTTGGCATGAGGGTTTAAAAGCCATGAAGAACCCAGCCACTGCGTTTCTACTTATTCCATGGCTATAGAAAAATATAAGGCCCCAGACAACTAGCCATCTTGCCTTATATGTCACCCAAAACCAGATTCAGTAGTATCGCAAGCTGTCCAGCGATGCTCAAAAAACTCTTCCAAGCCGATTTCATCTCCTCCAGATAAACATGTGCGTAGATTGGATAGTATCTGAAAGAGATTTTCCACCATGGCAGTCACTACAGTTAAACAGCAAATTCGCTGGCCATTCTAGCCTGCTGTGACTGCCAAATGTGGTCAGATATAGCACCTTACATTGACTTACTACCTGAAGATGCTAAGGCGGAAGCACATGAGATCTTACAGGAGGGGGAGGGAGTTTCAGCAGAGATGATCGACTGCGTCATTGACATCTCCACCACATGTTTCCGACAATTAGCAGGATCTGCAGTGTTGCGTAAGTAGGGATGGTTAAAATCCACATCCTTCTGCCCGGAAGTCCAGACAAGAGTCCTGGATGTGCCATTTGATGAAGAGTCATTGTTTGGCAAACACATAGATGATGCTCTACAATCAATAAAAGCAGACACTGACACAGCCAGATCCTTAGGCACCTTTCAGTTCCTTAAGCAGCCCTTTCATGGAGCTAGAGGAAGGGGAAATTACTAATTTCGAGCAGTCTACCAACAATACAGGCAGTTCCATTCCCTGCAGTACAGTCAACAATACAGACAACAGAAGCAGTATAGACAACCTCCAGCTCGGGCATATAAACACCCCCCCAAGAGGAAAATTGCCTGCAAGGGGAAAAGGCAGTAGAAAATTATGACCTCCAATGTATACCACCCACCTCCTCACAATTCCGTATCGTAGGACGCATAGTACATCATTTCCGACAGTGGTCCAGTATAACTTCTGACAAATGGGTGCTGGATTTCATTTTGAGAGGACACACTAGAATTTCTCCAGAAGCCTCAAGCACCCCACCTTCAGGCCTACCACCGCCTTGATTGAAGCAACTTTTAAAAGAACTATGCAGCATGATAAAGAAAGGAGCGATAGAGACCGTTCCAAAACATCAGAGAGGAATACGATTCTACTCACGCTTCTTTCTTGTCAGGAAGCCCTCTGCTACAGGACATATTACAACTCCTGAACCACAGGGATTACATGGCGTCATTAGATCTCCAGGACTCGTATTTCCATGTACCAATAAACACGGTTCATCACAGATTCCTATGTTTCCAGATAGCAGGAATACACTTTCAGTTCTGAGTATTGCCTTTCGGGCTACAATCTGCCCCCAGAATTTTCACAAAGATGTTGGGCCCGGTGGCAGCTCATCTCAAGCAAAATGGGATCCAAGTATTCCCGTATTTGGACGATTTGCTGATAAATGCCCCTGCTTCAAAACAGGCAGCGGAAGCAACAGCCACCTGCCTTGCGTTATTCAACAGACTGGGCCTCACAACAAATTATCCAAAGTCACAGCTGAAACCACCAACAAGGTTGACTTTCTTGGGAGCTATTCTGGACACAGTGAAGAACAGGGCCGTTCCATTCGAAAGCAGACAGGCAAAGATTCACCAACTTGCAATCAAACTTTCCAAAGGAAGTCAGTTTCTGTCCGGATATACAAGTCGTTCACAGGAAATATTTCCTTGTGCATTCCCTTAGGTCCAACTGTTGCTTACACATGAGGCCCCTTCAGCAACAACTCGACAAGCAGTGGATCCAGACACAGGGCTCATCTGAGGATCCTATTCATATCACCACAACAATGAAATCAGAGATATTATGGTGGGCACAACCCATCAACCTAACAACGGGGTCGGATGCTTACAAATGCTACCAGATTTCATACCAAAAGATACATCACTAGAAGGGTGGGTAGCACATCTTCAGGACTTGAGGATAAGTGGAAAATGGTCTGCGGAGGAAAGAAAACTCCATATCAACCAGCTGGAACTCAGGGCTATTGCCCTAGCATTGAAGGCCACTCTTCTCAACATAACAGGCTCGTCGGTCCTCATTCGAACAGACAATACAACCAGTATGTTCTATCTGAACAAACAAAAAGGAACGCATTCTCAGACACTCTCTGCTCAAGCTCAGGACATCTGGAACTGGGCGCTTCAACATTGTATATTCATAAAAGCGTAACATGTACTAGGAGTACACAATCTCCTTGCTGATTCGTTAAGCAGGACCACCATTCCATACCACAAGTGGGAACTAAATCAACACAGGATAAAAAAGCTGTTCTAGCACTGGGGAAGGCCGAAGTTCAACCTGTTTGCGACGAGAGAGAACAAGAAATGCCTGTACTTTGCAAGCTGGCATCCCCAAGAGGGATCATGGGGGAGTACATTTTCGATACAATGGTCAGGAATATATGCCTACGCCTTTCCGCCGATTCCATTGATCCCAGGGGTAATAAACAAAATGAAGAGAGAACCTTGCAGACTCCTGATAGCCTCCAGGCAGTATTGGTTCACCAAACTCCTTCTCTCAGAGCAGCCTCACTGGCAACACAAGGTAACAGCGGACCTGTTGACAATGAACAAGGGACAGATACTGCATCCGGACACAGAATCGCTACACTTATCAGCCTGGTTCCTGAATACAATGAGATGGCATCTCTAGTCATTCCAGCAGACTGCAGAGAAATTCTGGCAAAGGCAAGAGCCGAGGCAACAAACAAAACCTATAAGCTCAAGTGGAAGTGCTTCTGTCTTTGGTGCAAGTCCTTGAACATCCACCCCTTCAAAGCACTACCAGAGCAGATTCTTTTGTACTTACTCCACCTAGCAAAATCTAAACTATCTCATTCTTCAATAAAACTACACCTGGCTGCAATTGTGTACTTTAGATGCACCAATAACGCGCCATCTTTGAGCTCTTATCGAATAATTAAACAATTCATCAGGGGACTCTTCAGGGCCTTTCCACCGGTTAAGAACCCCCCCCCCCAGTGTGGTATCTGAACATAGTTCTAGGGCAGCTAAAGAAGACACCATGCAAACCGATACACAGATCAGAACTAAAGTATTTTACCTGGAAAATGGCAATACTTTTGGCTCTTACTTCTGTGAAGAGGGAAGCAATATACAGGCTTTCCCCATCAAACAACCTATCCTGCGGTTCACGGCAGACAGTGTTATCCTCAGGACAAACCGTAAATTCATTCACAAAGTTCCATCGCATTTCTATTTAAATGAACCAGTTGTTCTCCGAATGCTTTTTCCAAATCCACAGACACCAGCTTAAAAGTTCCTCCACTCACTAGATGTCAAAAGGTGTCTCAAATTCTATTTATACAGGACTCATCACATAAGATTAGACCAGTTGTTCCTAGCTTACGGAGGCATCAGGAAAGGTCTCTCAGTAACTCAGCCAACTATTGCAAGATGGATGGCTGCCACTATTCAGTATTGTCATGCACAGGCTGGAAAAAAGTTAGAAGACAGAGTAACAGCCCATTCTACCAGAGCCATGGCCACATCTCTTCCATTAAGGTGAGCCTCTTTCTTCTTATCCCACCATCCACTAATTCTGTTTCTCAAGAACTATTGTATATTGAATGTTACTGTATTGCCTGCTATTCTGATTCAAGCATGTGAATCTATGAAAGATCCAATACTGGAGAAGAAAATTAGTTGCCTACCTGTAACTATAGTTCTCCAGTATTGGTATCTTTCATAGATTCAGATGCGGCCCACCCTCCTCCCCTTAGAGGTTTTCCTCACTCACTCATGCTACAGGTTAAGGGCACACTAATGCTCGAAAATCTGAGGGAAACCGCTTCTGTTGGGGGTGTTCTAGAGGGTGCTGGCATCTGATTGGTCATAGGTCAAGTTTAGTCCTTTTTTTAAAAAGGAAGTAGATAGGCTATTAAACAGAATGTGCATTGCCATTAAAGCCTATGATACTAACATGTATTGCTTTATAAGGTGAGAGTGGGACTCCCACTTCGACGACTGGGAATATTCAAGCATGTGAATCTATGAAAGATACCAATACTGTAGAAATACAGTTACAGGTAAGTAACTAATTTTCTTCCCAACTGCTCCACTCCATGCAAGCATTCCATTCCTTACTCTCTCTAGATGTAAGAAACATTCTTTGTTTCTGCCTAGATAAAAACAAGTACCTACGCAAATCTGTTTAAATTGTTATCAGCAACAGTTACATTTGCCAAGGTCTGGCCATCTTAGAACAGAAATATTGTTTTTTACTGGCATATGGACAGCATCTATATGAAAGTTAGTCCATACATTCAGGAGACCTTATGGCCTTAATTCTTAGATGATTCTAGTTTGGTTAAGCCCTTTGATTAACACTTGATTTGAGGTTTCTAATTTTCTAATTTCTAATTTTGCATAAAATGATTGCTCTGTATACTCAGGAGACATAAGGACAATGATGTTTTTTTGCTTGCTACCCTATCCAGATATTTGTGACTGTAATTGAAGATCTAAGGGTGCAGAAGAAATATCTACTTATGGTCCTATTTCTGCATCATAGGAATCCTAATTGAAGGCGACCCTCCATCCTCTTCCACGTCTCTTGCTCGGGACCCTGAAAACAGTTGCGTCTTCAATGAGGAGGAGGGCAGGGGCGCTGCACCCTGGAGGGGGTTATGTTAATTAATATAACATAATATATATTACATAACAAAAAAATAATATAACATAAAATAAAAACGTACCCGCTCCTCGCTGCACCGCTCCTCCATCTCCTCAGGCTGCAGGCAGGCACAGTCTCCCAGCCTGCCCTGTGGCCAATCCTGATGCTGCTCAGGCAGACTGGGAGCCTGTGCAGGCTCTGTCCAGCCCAGCAACCGAGACAGCCGGCCAAATACACATGCTCTGAGGGGAGTGCACAGGGCACACCCCTGCCCCTTCCACCACAAAGGGATAATAAACCTACTTTGTTATCCCTTTGTGGTAAAACGTTTGCAGCTTCTGCTGCTGGAGGGGGGTGATGCTCCTCCGCCCTAATGGAGGAGCTGCTCATGCCTGAAAATGCTGCTAATTCGTTCATATTATAAAATATTTGTTTAAAAATGAACTGACTCTGCAAGGTACCTGCCAGTACAAAGTGTCATTGATAGGGGAAGCAAACGTCTATCAGGCTGCTCCTGTCCTTATTAATAGAAATGTAGGCAGCAGTTAATATTCAGGTAATTCAGATTTATAGAAATTTAGATCATTCAGGTAATTTAGGTTTTTGGTACTAAATTTGGAAATTCTTGCCTGTGATAGGCTTTTGGAGGGTGTCCTACAATATGTGGACATATTTGACTCTTTATCCTTTCTATTTATATATGAACATCTTGGTTTAACGTGTTGTGAGGATACTCTGTTGCTGCAGGGAATTATTCTAATGATGATGACTATCACTGAAGATTACTATGATGCAGAACATCAGGTCTACAATATGAGGTAAAGGTTCTAGTGTTGCTGTTCCCAGAAACATTCCTGTTAGCAAGTTTTTCATGGTTACCACATTAAGGTTGATCCACACTTTTACTAGACACTATTTTCATACTGATTCTAGAACGGACACTTATAGTTCCCAAACCATTTTGCTTTTCTTTCAATTTTAAGGTTTGGGGTTTTCCAGCATTTATTTGTTTGGAATGTGATTGTGCCATTCTATTCTTTGTTCATGAATATCAGTAAACAGCCTAGAATGCAGAAAGAAACATAACTTATTTGTAATCATAGTTCTCTATCGTGGGTATTTTTATTCATTTGTAAGTTGTCATCCTACTACTCTTTCAAACTGAGGACCTATTCTTTTATTTCAATCAGCTTTAGCAAAGAGAGAAAATAAGGCTGTAAAACCCCATTTGCCAAGTTGCCAAAATAGGCATTCACATAGGTAGAGCACACCACATTATCACTGTAAACAAATGACTTCTGTTAGCTCTAATAGGAAGTAATTGAAACAACAAACCTTTCAAACAAAATGATTTACAATTTGTCACCTGAAATATAAACTCACTTAACCCGTACTCAGGGCCTACAAGAGGAAGGAAGGAAATAGAGGGAGACTAATGGAAAACATCTCCATACTGAACTAAGAAAACTAAGAAAATATTCTAATCCCTCACCATTTAAAAAATAACCCCATCATTGTGTTGAATTTGACCCCTCTTTCTAGGCACAAATCCACATGCCAAGAGTAGAAAGCCCAAATATTTAGGCACATCATCATGCTCCATCCACACCTGTTCCCTCCAATAATGCTCGACTATCTGTACATGTGAAAATTCTGTTTTAATTTCAGTTTGTGAGACTCATTTTTCAGAGAAATATGTCAACCAGTAAATCTGTGCATTTCAGATTGAATTCCTTTCTCACTGCTTCTAAGTATCTTTCCCTGCTCAGGGACTCCAGACTGAGCTATGGCAATAAGATAAGTATTTTGCCTGTGCAGCAGGTCCCAATTGTGACACTCAATTGTATAGTCTAGGACCGACATCACAGGAATGACTACAACTAGTCATCCTCTTCATAGAGTTGAGATGGGACCCTGTAGATTTAATACATTTCTACAGGTATGTCATTGGACCCCACAGATTCCAGAACATTCTTGACATTGCTTTTAGGACCAAGTCAGCCTTAATGAATCTAAGCACACCCAGCACCCTGAGCTTGCGACCCATCTCAGATTATCCCGCAATTCATGGCTACTATCCTGCCTCACAAGGCTTATCACAACATAGATCTGTAGAATTATCTGTCTTGTAGGACAACCTTGGACGTGTGACTGGACTGCCCTCCTACTGATGTCGTTGTAGATTACTGTTCTAGATTGAGGACGCTGGCGCAAGCCTCCTCCATTTTCTCTTTGACAGTCCTCATTTGAGCTTCTCTTGTACTCATGTGGCAGTCCATGTCAACATGTAAGGCATGGATGGATCATAGCAAGGTTTGCTTCTCCCTTCAGCTCCCAATTGTGCCAACCCTTGCTGAGAATTCTGTGGTCTGAAGAAGTAATTCTTCTTCTTCCTTCTCTCTTCCATGTCTGCAATCTGCCACACAAATGGACTGTTATCATCCCTGTCGCTGCACTTTTAGGTAGAGAGTCTCACTGCAGGGTATTGCATTTGAGGAGCTATAGTGATCTACCTTTCTCTCAGATGTCTCACTACCAGCAGAGCAGGGATGAGGCTTCGTGACCCAGATGAAGCAGGGCCAGACCCCTTTTGGCAAGTGGACGCCACTGGCAGCCTTTCACCTTCTTTTCTTATTCTTCTACTCTTTCTGCCACAGTAGAGCTTTGGGGCCCAGTTCAGCTGCAGGACTTGCCAGCTCCTTGAAGCCCTCCAGCGTCCTCCACTATCGGCACTCTCAGACACCCATAAAACAAGGGATTACACTGCCAGCCCACAGTTTCCCTCTGTATCCACAACTTCCACAGCCATGCCGGAGGGGCTTGAGGGATCCAACTTCCTATTCATCTGAGTAAAAAACGTTCCTCAAGTTTGCTGTAAAAATGAACTGAGGTTATAACTGACATTGCAGTGCATTACAGACTATAAGTGACATTTAGTTGTGACACATTACATACCTGTTTCTACCAGTGTTTTCTCCTTTACTTTTCAAATAGGGCTGAGTAGGGTACATTAGCTACACTGTATGCTTTTCAATTTGTGTCCCTTTCAATTTGATTTTTTAGAAAACCATCAATACCTGATGTGGTGTTACTTGTATTCTAAAATTGTTACCCTCTCTGTTTAAAAAGTATTCTTTGTACTGTGTCTTATCCTCATGTCTAAAGTTCCCTGAAATCAGTCATACAAAATATCATTGCTTTCAGCAGCTACTTTTTAAATTATGAGTCTTTTTCAGGCACATTGTTTATGTATTGTTTCCTTTGGTCCCATTCAGTCTCACCTCTTGAATCTTCAACAATTGCTTGGCTATTTTGTTTTTTTTAGAGAATCAGTTTTACAGCTTGAGTTGTTAGTGCTACTTTTTCTCTATATCAGTTTAAGTTCTACTTTGCTTTATTTGGTGATTCATTTAGCTCCAAGTGATAGACATTTAAAGGTGCGGTGTGCACCTCACCTCCTGTTTATCCTATTCTTATAAAATAAATTAATTTGATCTCTTGGGTCTACAGTGCCCACACTTAAAAGGTCGAGTGCAGAAGATTCTACACTGGCGATGGGGGGAACCGCCCTCCCCAGTTGCTGGACCAAAAATGGAGGAAGAAAGCCTAGAGGAACCAGCCAACAAAAAGCTCCAAGGCCGTTCGGAACGTGAATTCTTTGTCAAGTGGGCTGGCCTGTCCTACTGGCACTGCTCCTGGATTAAAGAACTACAGGTAAGGTTAGATCACAACATTTTCCCCATCATTGAAATTGTCCAAAAACATGTTATTATTTCTGTGATACTTGTAGGACATTAACGTTTTGCATCTGAGAATTTCAACAATAAGAAAGTTGTTGGTTTTTAGTTTGAGAAACTGAACAATATAGTTTAAGGTATTTAATTATCATTTTCAAGGTATTTTATTTAGTGCAAAACACAGCTTCAATAAAGTATTGCTTACTTCAGATAACCTATACTTTTGTAGCAGCATCGGGTGCGGTACAGATAACCATGTCTAGTATTGTATATGCATAGGTGTGAATCATTCTCTGCCATCAGACTTGGAACCCTTCTGTATCTTTCAAAGAGCAGTAAACAGTGTTTCAGTTGGTCTAGGCACCCAAAGACGTGTATATTTAGTACACCTTCATCTCTTTTAGAATTGCCTGAAATTGAGCCCCTGCAGTGAATGTACCTCGCATGCTTCTTCCCCCAGAGGTCACCACAGCTCAGATTTCTAGCACTTTCCATGTATGATGGAGTCCTGGAATAGTCCTCAGTTTTTATTCTTTTGGTAAATTAGGATACAGGGTGATACCTCTG
Source organism: Pleurodeles waltl (assembly GCF_031143425.1). NCBI lineage: Eukaryota > Metazoa > Chordata > Amphibia > Caudata > Salamandridae > Pleurodeles > Pleurodeles waltl. Next base: position 681,620,971 of record NC_090451.1, on the reverse strand, counting down.
CATATGCAGAGCCTGCTCTCTAATTTTGAAGGACATTTCACATGAGTGCTGTGTGCTCACCCAGATGTCGGCACATTGCTGGTAAATCATACACCAAGATTGGTCCTTCCAGGAGTATATTGCTCAGTATAATGCAGGGACCCACTTAGAGTCAGGTACGGGCCCAATGGGGATGACATGGATGCAAGCTGCTCCACCAACTATGTAAATTCTCTCTTGGATACATTGGTCGAATTGACCTACACACTCTCCATGTACCTCGGAAGGGAATGAGCAATATCCTACAAGGAGATTATAGGTTTCATCTATCTAGTTGATAAGGAATATTCTTACACTCTTAGAGAGGACTCTAGATTATATGTTAGATGCTGATGAATTGCCACTATGTCCCTGGTGACTATATAGGATAGAAACATGTTGACCGTTGGTTTTCTAGTGTAGGTAATACCTGCACACAGTCTTCCCCATAAATATACCTACAGTTGAGGTTTTAGGTATACACTTTGTTACTTCTTAGAGAACCAGAGCATCATGATCTGTTGATTTCCCCGTTCTGTTTTTAATCTTGACACTGGTGTCAAGTTGCAGTAAAGATTGTCTTTTTGATACCCATAATCAATTTTAGTACACTCTTTCCAGTTCCTCATTCACGCATTTATCTCTGGCGATTTCTTCAAAAAAGATCTCTGGCAAAGAGCCCTTTTAAAGGGCTCGTCAGACACTGCAATGCCGGCCTGATGAAGAGCATGGCTGGATGATGAAGCATGTCACCTAATGATGAGTGAAGGCTGTTTTGCAAGCTAGTGCCTGTGGAGACCTAAGACTTCCACCCTCAGCGTAGAACGGAGCCTTAAATTTTGGAACAGTGCACCTTGATTTGTAGATTAGGATTACCTTGGGAGTTAGTGCACTGGACTGCATAACTCTCGCCATTGTTTGCTTCCTCTTCTTTTTTTGTGACACTGGTTGAGGAAGAACAGTATATTTTTTGAGGAACAAGAGTATCAAGAAGAAGAAGGAGCGATTGTGATACAGCCTTCTGTAGATCCAGACTTTGATGAGCTAAAAGAGGGAAGTGGTTTGGACACATTACCAGAATGGGAGTTGCTTTCTCCAAAAGGCATTCCACCTTCTGAAGTCACTACAGGAATACTTAGAATATGACATCTGAATTTGCTGCAAGATTGTACATACATTCTGGAAGAGGGCAAACACCAGACATCTTGTGCCTTTAAGTAGAAGATGCTTGGCATTTGTCATCTTTAAAACAACCACAATCCCTCTGAATGCCACTAAAATGTGGTAATGACTTGTCTCCTTTATCTAGAGAGGTCTGACCTACAATTTTCATCACTTAATGTACACCTTGCGGTAATTACTGTCAATAGGAAATCTCTTTCACAATCCTCTTTCTTCAGAATGACTGTGATTAAAGATTTCTTTTAGGGTGTTAGGGAAGTGTTATCCCGCACTAGATGCCACAAGAAAGCTGGTCTACCAGTACGGGGAAACAACTCATTCAACAAGATGTGTCGCAGTGACAGCACCTCTCTACACTGGAGCCCCACTGGCAGACATATGTAAAACCAATACGTAATAGAGCTGTCTCATTTTTACAAGGTACTACTGCTTGGAAGCAGAGAGGGCAACAGAGTTGGCAGTGGCACAGGTACTTTTGCATCACCTTTTTCAAAAAGGTGTTTCCAGATTTCCAGTTTACGTGCAAGTATACTGTTAAATTGTACTGCACCCTGCATCTTGAGGGTCATGCACTATTTATTTTTTCTCACCCATGTCTGAAATCCTAAGGATGGTAGCCTTTGGGGAGACCGAGGGCAAGTGGACTCTCGCCTCATTAGCTGGAGTTTGGGTTTTTGTTCCTTTTGATGACTGTTAATAAATTATCACTTAGTGAAGCATTGCATGTATGGTAAACACAGCTACTGTAGGATACATGAATTTGAATCCGTGAAAGATACCAACTCTGTAAAACTGTAGTTACAGGTTAGTAACTTGTTTCCTCACAGAAGATAGGATCTGGAATCAGTCAGAGACATGTGTTAAGTAGATTTGTGCACAAGATGTGCACAGAATAACCTGTGCAAGCATTGTAAAGAATGTATTCCTCTTGTGTGTCAAAACATTTTCAGTTCACATTTCAGTTTTACTTATAGAAATCATAAACTTGAAAGTATAAGTTGCCATCTTTTTTGCATCTCCTTGTGTTAGCAGGTGCAGCTTTGTTCAGGATGAAAATGTTGGCCTGAAAAAAACTGAATGAGAGTACCAGTAAAGTTCAGCATTTGTTGCCTTGTGGTCTTTGTGAGATTACAAATGAAAGTAGCTACAAAGTGTTGAAGTTAATTCTTCCTCCTTCCCTTCCAGCTTGAGATCTTCCACACAGTGATGTACCGCAATTACCAGCGGAAGACAGATATGGATGAACCCCCACCACTGGACTATGGATCAGGGGACGATGATGGTAAGAGTGAGAAGAGGAAGATCAAAGACCCAGTATATGCCGAGTTGGAGGAGAAATTTTACCGTTATGGGATTAAGGCAGAGTGGATGACAATGCAGCGCATTATCAATCACAGGTTTGTTAACCTATAGGGTGCACAGTACTGTTCAGATCGTGAAGACCAATTAATATTTATATTTACAGGAGGAAAACAGCATAATACACAAGTGAGTAGAATCCAGTGAGATGTGCAAATCCAGTGTAGGTAGCTGCAGCTGAGTGACCAACTTGTGCTGGGGAAGTAGATAATCTATTATACACAGACAGTAGCACTTGGTATCTGCAGCATTGTAAATCAAAGACTTCTGAAGGAACTGGACTGTGAGTACTGCATTTTCCAAGCCTGAGATCTCAGCTATCCTGATTTACTGATGGAAATCTATAGTGCTATAAAGCATATTATACAAGTCTTCTTGCTGAAATAACTCTAGAACATATGCTCTGTCACATATATATCTTTAGCATGCCAAATCTTTTACTTGAATCCCCAATGTTAGTACTTTCTAAGTGGTGCTTTCTGGAATGCTATCCCTTGCTTCTTCTGTTCTTTTAGTTCTGTCTCTACTGACCTGGAATTCATTTTTGATTTACAGCTTTGACAAAAAAGGACATGTTCATTACCTGGTGAAGTGGAGGGACCTTCCTTATGACCAGTCAACCTGGGAGGAGGAGGAGATGCCAATTCCCAGCTTTGAATATCACCAGCAGGCTTATTGGAGGCACAGGTACACACTTTGCTAAAGAGAAAATGGCTTATGTGTTTGTATGACCTATAACGACTGCAGAAGTCTGTGGTAGGACAGAATTGCCTTAGAAGAACTATTACCCTTATTAAGAGTTAGGCAGACACAGTACTGACCGAGTACCATGGACACCAAAATGGTGGTCTGCTTGCCCTGTTTAGAGCCAAGTGAACAGTCCTTTTTCCAAAGGCAGTGCCCTCACTGGGTGTTCCATTATAAACCCTGCTCCTGTGGCCCAGCAGAGTTGGGGCTATCAGTGTTGATTCATCAGACCGTCCACCCTATTTAGAGAGTTTTGTTATTTTCAGGAAGAAAACTCCCAGTGTGTCAGAATCATTTATTTTTTGTTTTTCAGAAGCAAACACTCACATTCCGAATTTGTTTGTTTATAGAAAAAATGGTTTGATATGTGTCCCTTCCTATGATATTACAGCTGCTCATCAAGACACAGAGAGCTCTGCTGGGTGGGTGGAAATTTCTACGTATGGTGAGCGGTAATCCAGCCAGAGTGGTGGAGGAAATCATCTCTACCATCCTGATAGACTGAGAGCCACCCACCATACTTTAAATCAGGCCTTATGTCCTTTTCATTGGTCAGTGCAGACTGTGATTTTGTTTTTGTCAGAGATACTTTTGTAGGTTAGATCTCCATCAATCTATGGGATTTCTAAAGGTTGTTGAGAATGAGCCTTAACTTTACTCCAGTATTGAAACTTTCATAGATTTACATGCTTGAATCATTCCACGTCGTCAAGATGGGAGTCCCTGGTACCTTAGAAAAGACATTGGAGGTTATTACAACTTTGTAGGAGGTGTTAATCCGTCCCAAATGTGACGGATATACCACCAGCCGTATTACGAGTTCCATAGGATATAATGGACTCGTAATACGGCTGGTGGTATATCCGTCACTTTACCGTCACTTTTGGGACGGATTAACACCTCCTCCAAAGTTGTAATAACCCCCATTGTCTCCATAGACATAATAATAATGGCGTACAGCCCTACTTTTAAGTAATCTGTCCATTTATCCATTGCCCTGACGTGCTCTACCCCTAGGAGGAGGTCTAAAATAGGACGCCTGGGGTGGTTGTCTTTGTAGATATTGTGTTCGAAACTGCTGAGTCGCATAGGAGGAATAATCAAGGTTTTGAAAACTCCCCCTATATGATGGGATTCCTCGCCCTCTGGAGGCACGAAAAGGCAACTTCTTGAAAAGTAGGGTACCCAATGATCTGGCGGTGTCCGAGTCAGTTTTAATCGCTTGTAAGGCTTCATCTATGTGCTTGCCAAAAAGAGCCTCCCCATCAAACGGAAGGTCCAATACCTTATTCTGTACTTCCGGTCAAAAGGTAGTTGCCCTAAGCCAGCCTTGTCTACGGAGCACCACCCCACCTGTTAGTTGTCTAAAGGCAGTGGTAGCAATATCTATTGCGCAATCAATAACCTCAGCCGAGGTGCGCTCCCCTTCCAACAGGATCTTCTTTGCTTCCACCTTTAAATCCTCCTGAAGCTAGTCCAGATACGGAGCGATAGCCGCCCATAATTACCTGTCGTATCTGCCCAAAATAGCTAAAATGTTTGCTGCTCTCACTATTAGCCCTGGCATAGAGGAAAAGGGCTTCCCAATGTTGTCTAGCCTTCTACCTTATTTGTCGGGAGGTGCTGAAATTGGCTTTAAATGCCTCTGCGCTGCCTGGGTTATTACTGAGTCTGGCTTCGGATGCCCAATGAGACATGTTGGTGCATCTTCTGGAGCCTTATACTTTTTTGTCTAACCTTGGTAAGACCGCAGTCACAGTAGCTAGGTTTTTCCTGACTTTCAGACCTTCCTCCCAGATGTAACTCACTATGGGTATGGAGCATTCACTCTTTTGAAAGGGCTCCTTAAAATCGTATAGGAAGCAGTCCATTTGTTTAGATGGCATGGACAGTGCAAATCTCTTTGCTGCTCTTCCAAGCAGATTATGGAAACCCCCAATGTCTCCAGGGGATGAATCCACTGGAGTAGGCGATGGAGATGATGGGTTTGGTAATATATAGTTGTCCCATTCAGATCTTGTGTCCTGGAGCTCACCTTCCTCCCTCTCCTCTCTAGGTGACGACATAGGTTTTGGTACTGGGGTGAAAGGTACTGAAGGTGGGGGGTTCTGTTGGGATTTGTTCTGACTGTGATGCAGACGGAAACCTCTTTATGTAGTCTGTCAACATAAGTTGGAGATCAGAGATATGGGAACTTGGAATACAAACCATATCCTGTGGCACACCTCGTTGGTCTCTCTGAGGAGAATAATACTGCTGGTCATATTCGTCTTCATCATCTTGACACTTGACCTGAAGCTAAGAAGGACTATGAGCCGCCCCAAATGGCCCATCATCGTCTGAATCTTCCTCTAGTAGATGGGCCGGAAGTAAGAGTGTGACTGTTACGTCCCCTTGTCTAGTCAAGACCTGAATTTTTCTCCTCGTCGACGGTGGCTTCGAAGAGATAATCAACGAAGTCGTCTCCATTTGCGAGGGTCTGCCTCTGGTCGCCATTGACGGTGTCGGCGACAATGTCGTCGCCACCAGAATGGCCGTCGACGATGGTATCGACGATGGCATGGTTGACGCCGTCATTGATGACATCTTTATCTTCATGTCGACTGTCCGGTCCTAGATACCATTGACGTAGACGTCGTCGACGAGCAGGAAGTAATAGTAGAAAGGCTGGTAACAGTGGAGACTCCCTTGCACGACATGCAGTAGAAAATCTGAGGTACTGGAGCTTCTCTCAGGAGGGTTCTAGAGGGTGGGATTATCTGATTGGTTGATTCTGGAGTTCGGTCCTTTTTTACATAAGGACTTGGATAGATTACTTAAAAGTAGGGCTGTAAGCCATTATTATTATGTCTAAGGAGACATTGGGGGTCATTCCAACCTTGGCGGGTGGCTACCGCCGCCCGCCAGGCGGAAACCGCCATTTGGCGGCCATGCGGCCAAAATTCCGCAGCTCCCATTGTGACATTCCCGCTGGGCCGGTGGGCGCTAACCAAGTTAGCGCCCGCTGGCCCAGCGGGAATGAGGGCTGCAACACAGGAGTCGGCTCCGAATGGAGCCGGCGGTGTTGCGGCCGTGCGACGGGTACAGTTGCACCCGTCGTGCTTTTCACTGTCTGCTAGGCAGACAGTGAAAAGCTGGCCGGGGCCCTGTTAGGGGGCCCCAGGACACCCCTTACCGCCAGTCTCTTCCTGGCAGTGAAAACCGCCAGAAACAGGCTGGCGGTACGGGGGTCAGAATCCCCAGGGCAGCGCTGCTTGCAGCGCTGCCCTGGCGGATTCTCCCAGCCGGGGCAAAAACGTCGGAAAACCGCCGGCCCCGGCGGGGCGACCGCGGCTTTACCGCCGCAGTCAGAATGACATTTGAAGCACCGCCAGCCTGTTGGCGGTGCTGACCCCCATTGTCTTTTCTAAAGTACTGGGGACTCCCATCTCAATGACGGGAAATGATTCAAGTGTGTGAATCTATGAACCTTATTATCTTCTCAGCTATGGTTATATACGCAATGTTGTGGCTCCTAATTTATTTTGGACCCCTACAGGTCAGTTATATGGGAGAAGATTCTGATTTTGAATTCTGTATGGTGTGAAAGCTTATTTAGAGTTGCACTGTGTCAACTTTAGATCAATATTCATGGAGCAATTTTAATAGTTTGAGTTCCGTAGATAAGGGTACCTTCCATTAATAAAATAGAGTTTGAGTTTCGTAGATAAGGGTACCTTCCATTAATAAAATGCAAAAGATAAAAAGCATACTAAGAATAAGGGCACACATTCTTTTTTTAGGGAAAGAAAGCCTGCAATTAGGCCGGAAAATGGGCTGTCCTAAGCACAATTCCTAGACCTTTGTCTGCTAGACACGGAGGAAATTTCCCAGCTTTTTTCTGTGAAAATTATGACCCATACTGTGGAAATTGGGATGTTGGTTAAGGGAGGTTAATTCCTAGTCAAGCAACAAGCGAAATCCCTATCAGTGTGAACCTCAAAAAGTCATTAAATTAACCTGTGCTTACCCTCTAAATAACTTGGCACAAAAGCATTCAGACTTAAGGTAGAGGCAATGGTAACGTATTTATGCAGCACACCAACAGTAATAACAAAAGAAGAATCCCACACCAATTGAGACAAATAGAGTAAAATTTAATAAATTATTTGAGACCAAAACAGCAAAAAAAACAATTAATCGAACCGGAGATATACAAGTGTGAAGGTTTTTAGAAACGTAGTGCTTAGAATCAAGAAGTGCCAATTATGGTTTTCTGGTCCTGGATGACCGGGTTCAAGTCACAAAGTCAGGCCGAATGCGATGGGGCATGGGCCGGATACAGGACTCAGTTCAGGCTGCTGTTAAAATTGCTTTGAGTTTTGTTGTATCAAGAGGCCTGCATTAGCCTGGTGTGTGACAAGGAGCCATCGACAAAGCTGCAATGTGAGGCCCTGCACTGAGATGTGTCGGGCTGAGCCGAGGTCACTGGAAATGTTGGCGGGAGCTTGCGGTGTGGAGTCCAGCACTGAGCTGCATTATGCTGCGTCGAGGTTGATAAAGCCACTGGTGCTGTGAGGACATGAGTCAAGCTATGCCTGTGCTGAACTGAGATGTGTTGAGGTGGGCCGGTTGTCGGCATTGAGATGTTGCACTGGGTCGGTGCTGCAAAGCCACTGAACTGAAGCTGCAATGCACAGTCCTGCACTGAGTATGTTGGATTGCATTGGATTGGCACAGAGAAGTCTGTTATAGTCTTTTAGCTTCGAACAGAAGCCCAGCTAACTAACACTTGCAGACACTCTGGGAAGTTCTAGTTGTAGATCCATTCCTTCTTTCTCAGGCAGGAGATTCAGTCCTTCTTTCTCAGGCAGTAGGACAACGGAGCAGTATCTCTTGCAGCAGAGCAGCAGGGCCAGCCATTCTTGCAGCAGAGCAGTCCTTTTCCCAGGGCCAGGCGTGATCTGAAAAGTTGAGTCTGAGGTTTTAATATTGTTAGAAATTGGTTTGTTGATTGTCTGGTGTGTAAACCTTATTCAAACAGCAACCACATCCCTAGTCAGGTTAAGTGTTAGGCAAACCCTAAACTAACCTGAGCTCTGTTAACTTAGCATAGAGCAGTCAGGCTGAACCTAGAGGCAGTGTGTAAAGTATTTTGTGCAGCACTTCAAAAGTAAAACCAGTGAAAACACCACACAAAAAGATTCCACACCAGGTTAGAAATATAATGCTGATTTTAATAAATAAAACATTAAATAGAACTTGGTTAGTATGAATTAGCGCTTAGAAGCAAATAGCGCCAACCGGGGATATCCAGCCTCGCTAGACTGAAACAAAGTCAAAGGTTCAGGCCGACCATGATGGAATGTGGGTTGGCTACAGGTACCCAGTTAGGCCAGCTGAACCAAAGTACCTTAAATCCTGGTTGCAGAGCATTTCATCAGTTCTGAACCACATAGTAGAGTGGATGCATCGATTTTTCTCCATGCGACAACAGCGATGCGTGGGTTCCAAGATGCTTTAGAGTTAGGGTGCGAGTTCCTGTTGCATCAACGTCGTGGACCCAGGCACCGGGGCTAGTGATGCGAAGACCAGTGTTGCAGATACGCTGTAGGGACAAGCAATGTGTCAGTTCCAATGAGTGCAGAGGCTGAGATGTGGAGATTCTGAGTTGTTATTGATGCTGCTGTTGACTGGGAATTGAGGACCTTGCACTAGGAAATGCGCCACAGTGGCAGTTTCCAAGGCGATGCGCCGGTTCTGTTCCACGCACCAGCTGTGATGCATACCGCAGCAGGGCATGCATCTGTTCCACTGGAGCAAACACCTTAAACCCACTTCCAAGGATCCAGGACTATGGTCGCACCACTTGGAAAGGCAGACTCACAGACGGCAGCGTCCAGGTGCAGAAGCAGGGTAGTTGGAAGTGTTTTATGTCCTGAGTCTTTAGATCAGGAGGCCAGCAAGGCTTAGCCTTGGAGTCACTCTGGGTTCAAATGATGCAGGATCAGTCCTTACCCAGGCAGGGGAACAGCAGGCAGCATGGCAGCACAATAAGGCAGGAGCCTAGTGTAGCAGCAGTCCAGAGGTTCTTGTGGCAGTCCTTCTTCCTAGCAGAGTATTCACAGGTCCAGAAGTGTACTGAGTTGGAGGTATCAAACGTCCAGACGTCCAATCCTTACACGCGGTTGGGCCTTTGAAGTGGAGGAGACTTCAAAGACAGGCCTTTTATGTGCATATTGGTCCTACCCTTCCTGCCCTGGTTCCAGACTCACTACAGTGGGTGATGCAGCCCTTTGTGTGGAGACAGGACACATCCTATCTAGGTGTAAGTAAGGCTGTGGCCAGATCCCTCCCATTCTCCCAGGATGGCCCTTCCAGTCATACCTAAACTCCCATTGTGTGTGGCTGCCTAGAGGGAATGCACAAAGCCCAGCTGTCACCCACCACGGACAAGTGATCAGAGCAGTCACCAAATGTCTAAGGTAAGAAATTGCCAACTTTCTAAAGTGGCTTTTTCAGAATTGCATTTTAAATATGACTTAACCCTAAATTGTGATTTTAAATTGTGATTCCAGAGACCCCAAACTCGAAAAGTTTATCTCCTTTAAATTGCGAATTGCACTTATAAGATGTAATAAGGTAATCCCAGTGCTATCCAATGGGAGAGATCGGCAGCCCTGTAGTGAAAAGTGGCTTTGGGAATTTCTCACAACCAACATATGTAAAACTTAAAAGTGCATGTCCTGATTTTTAACAATGTTGCACCCTGCACTCTGGGCTGCCTCCCTTAGGGGTGAATTATATGTATGATAAGGGGAGGTTTGGGCGCGGCAGAAGAGTTACTTTGTCAGGTCGACATAGCAGTGTAAAATTGCACGTACAGGCTCTGTACATGCAGGCCTGAGACATGATTAAAGGGCTTCTGAAGTAGTTGGCACAATCAGTGCTGCCGGCCCATAAGTAGCAGTTAATTTACATTTATGCCTTGGGTTTGTCAAGGACACAGTGGGGGCATAGTACTCATGCAGCGATGCCCTCACACATAATATGGCGCACCCTGCCTTAGGGCTGGAAGTCCTGCAGAGGGGTGACTTACCCATAATATGTGTAGGGTGGACAGGGCACACAGAGAGTGTGCCATGTCGAATGTGTCTTTTTAGGTTTGCCCCAATACACTCATTCTGCAGTGGCAGTGCTGAGTGCATCTGGGTGCCGGGCCCTTGGGGGTGGCACAATCAGTGCTGCTGCCCCCAGGGGTCTACTCTTAATATCCCTTGCCCTGGGTACTGGGGTACCCATTTACCAGGGACCTACAGGGGTACTTAAGATTGTATCCAATTGTGCCAAGCATCACAACAGATTTTGGGAAAGAGCTCTGGCACAGGGAACCTGATTAGCAGGGGCCCTGGGCACTACCAACTTCTAGAACACATCAACAACAGGCAAAAAATTGGGGGCTAACCATGCAAAAAGAGGCCTCCTCTCACAAGGGGTGTCTATAATTTCCTGCCTCCCTCGTCCTGGTCTGTCAGTATGTCTGGGAGCACAATAGGCTAGTGTGGTGTCCTTTGTGTGTGAGCTGAGCCAGTGCCTTTAAAGGGCAAGTGTGGTAGGTGACAACTCTGCCCCCCTCCCACATCAACTCAGAGATGGTCCATCCTGCCAATGCCCAAACCCTCTATTGTGATGCTGTCTAGGAGGAATACACAAAGGCTAACTGCCAACTACACCTAGTTATGTGACCCAGGAACTGGCTGCAGGCACCCAATCATTTGGACAAGAACATTGCAACTTTCTAAAAGTGACATTTTCAGAATTGTGACTTAAAATTCAACTTTACCATTAAAAATAGTTTTCATTTACAATTCCTCAGATACCAAACATGACTTTCCTACCTGCTCCAAATCAAATGTTATCACTTACCAAATGTAATAAGGTAACCCAATGTTCTCTTGTAGGGGATTTCCATGTATAGTCATCAGCGTTGAATAGTTCTGCCTGCTTGTGGGAACCCCAGAGCACTTTTTTCCAATTTAGCTTCTTAAGTGTTAATGTTCGCCTTACTTCAGGAACGCCTGCAAGGGCAGGGAGCATTGTATTTAAAACATTGGACATTTACTTTTAAGTTTTACACATCCTGGTAGTGAAAAACTCACTAATTAATTTTTCACTACTGCAAAGCCTATCTCTTCCAATTGATAAGGAATAGTTTCTTACCTGTAACTCCAGTTCTCGCGTAGGGGTATTTCCATGATAGCCATAAGCGTTGAATTTAGTAGAAAAAATCCTTCACAAACCTTTTTATATTGCAAAACAATGATGAAGGAGTGCAGAGCAGTGTAGCCCATAGGCTGCCATTATCAATGAAGGAAAAGGAGACTGTGAGTTTAAGAACAGCCAGTCCTCCAGTATCCCATCATGCCTAGAAAGAGGCAGTTACCTGAGTTCTTTTTTTTGGCTCCTGCTGACAGGACCCTGGAGCATTGAGCTCAACCTTTTTAGTTTTTTTTTCTTAAAAAATAGAGTGAAAATCTCAGTGACAACTGATTTACTCAACGTGTTTTGACTTTCTTTCGTGATTTGTGTCTTTATCTGACAGGAATTAAGCCATTTTTCCCAGAAAAAATGCCTTCTTTATTTGGCAAATGCCCACGATGTGGCAGAAAAAAGGCCAAAACAGACTCTCATAATGTCTGTATCATCTGCCTGCCGTCTTCACACCTTCCTGCCTCCTGTAACATCTGCAAGTCATTTTCCAGGCGTCCCCTGCGTGACAGGGAGAAGATTTGCCTTCAAGGGAGAGCAGAGAGACGACGCCAAGAAGCCAGTGGGACCTCTGAGCGAGGGAAAGGTCAGTCTTCCACTAGAGCTCTTCCCTCAGCCTCCAGTGGACGTGTTAGGTTTTAGAGGCGTTTTTTCTGGCAGAAAACGCTTTTGTTCGCAGTCCACTTAGAGGAGGTAGACATCGAGAGGAGGTACAACACTGACATGTTTGCTGTCGAAGTCTGGCTCGACATTGCCGCTCGACGTCAAGACGCCACACAACATCGAGGACTCCACGGCACACGACGTCGAGTAGTATATCGACATTGTTGGAATCGACATCGAGGCGAAGGAAACTCGTCCTCCACCAGAGACTATTCACCTACACTAACAGATTCACCTCAACTTCATTCCTCACCGGTTGATGATATCAACATCTTTCATGAACTTCTAGTACGAGGTTCGACGAAACTGAACACTCTGATGGCTGTCCCAACTCCATCTACTTCGATTATATTTGAGAATCTCCAGCAGCGCAAAGCCACCAGACCTTTGCTACCACTAGTGCCTGGTCTCCTGGAACCCGCTATGGAAGTCTTCCTTACTCCGGCTACGACTCAGTCTGCTCCCTCCAGGCTACAAAAAAAGTATCGTCCTCCGGAACAAGACCCTTTGTTTCTGCGCTCCGATCCTCCACCTTGATTCGATGGTAATACTGGCTGCCCGCAAATCTCACGCTACATATCCATCTACTACCTCTCCTCCTGACAAAGAGAGTAAAAAGCTGGATGCAACAGGCCACAAAGTCTGTAGTTTGGCTGCAACCTCCATGAAGGCGGCAAGCGCAACAGCCCTCTTGGGCAGATATCAAGCACGCCATCGAGCTCTGGGACCTGCTCGACACCACCGCCCCAGACGTAGCCTTCCTGACTGAAACCTGGTGGAACGACTCCTCAGCACCGGACATCGCCATAGCCATCCCGGACGGCTACAAGATCACCAGGAGGGATCGCCCCAACGGAATTGGAGGAGGAATAGCCATCGCCCACAAATCCACCCTCAGAATCCACACCCACACGGACGACACCCTCAAGACCGCCGAACACCTACACTTCCGGATCCACACTGACCCCAACACCACTCTCAGAGGAACGCTCATCTACCAACCCCTAGGACCACGAGCACCCTTCTGCGATTCCATCGCCGACCTCACGAGCACCCACGCACTCACCTCCACGGACTACATCCTCCTTGGAGACCTCAATTTTCACCTGGAGAACAACAACGACGCCAACACCACATCTCTGATCGACAACCTCTCCAAACTCGGCCTCAGACAACTGATCAACACATCCACCCACATCGCCGGCCACACACTTGATTCGATCTTCTCTGCAAGCAACCACGTCACCTTTAACCACACCACCGAACTCCACTGGACCGACCACCACTGCATCCACTTCACATTCAAGAAGCACATCCAACACCACTGCACCCAACCACCACCACACCGCCGCTTGAGCAAAGTCACCGAAGACCAGCTGACCAGCACCCTCGCCCAGAACCCGCCCACCGACTCCACCGACCCAGACACCGCCGCACTCAGCCTACGACAGTGGATCAACGACTGCGCCAACACCCTCGCAGCACTCAAGAAGTCCACCGACTACAGAGGAAAGAAAAAAGCCGCCTGGTTCACTGACGAACTCCTCGCCTCTAAACGCACCTGCCAGAAACTAAAGAAGAAATGGCTCCTCGAACACACACCCAACAGCCTTACAGCCCACAAGGAGGCCACCCGCAAGCACCACCAGCTAATCAGACTCGCCAAACGTTCCCACTTCACAGAACGCCTGAACAACAATGCAGACGACAGCAAAGAACTCTTCTGCATCGTGAAAGAGCGCCAACGTCAACAACATCCCACCATCCCAAGAACTCTGCGACGCCCTGTCCACCTTCTTCTATCAGAAGATCGCCGACATCCATGACAGCCTCAACACCACGCCTCCGTCAGACCCCACCCCCGACAGTTCCACCTGCACCAACCGCCTAACCACCTGGACCCACGTAGATGACGCTGAAACTTGCAAGATCCTGAACTCCATCCACTCAGGATCCCCTTCAGACCCATGCCCCCACCACGTCTACAACAAAGCTGACTCTGCCATTGCCCCCCAACTTCGAAAGGTCATCAACTTATCCTTCGAAACCGTGACTTTCCGGAAAGCTGAAAGCACGCCGAAATCCACGCCCTCCTCAAGAAACCCAAGGCAGACCCCACCGACCTCAAAAACTTCCGTCCGATCTCCCTCCTACCCTTCCCGGCGAAGGTCACCGAGAAGATCGTCAACGCTCAGCTTACCCACCACCTCGAGGACAACTCCATCCTGGACCCCTCCCAGTCCGGTTTCAGACGTAACCACAGCACCGAGACTGCTCTCCTCGCCGCCACAGATGACATCAGACAGCAAATGGACAACGGCGAAACATCAGCCCTCATCCTTCTGGACTTTTCCACAGCCTTCGACGCGGTTTGCCACCGCACCCTATTAACACGCCTCCACGAAGCCGGAATTCAAGAAAAGGCCCTCAACTGGATCTCCTCTTTTCTGTCCGGCAGAACCCAGAGAGTCCGACTCCCACCCTTCCGCTCCGAAGCCACCAACATTATCTGCGGTGTACCCCAAGGCTCCTCTCTAAACCCGACGCTGTTCAACGTCTACATGGCCCTCCTCGCACAACTGGCCCATCAGCACAACCTCAACATTCTCTCCTACGCCAACGACACCCAGCTCATCCTCTCCCTCACCAAAGACCCACACACCGCCAAAGCCAACCTCCACGAGGTAATGAAGTTCATCGCCGAGTGGATGAGAAATAGCCGTCTGAAGTTGAACTCCGACAAGACGGAGGTCCTCATCCTCGGACGCACACCCTCGGCCTGGGACAACTCCTGGTGGCCCACCGCGCTGGGACCCCCTCCAACGCCAGCCAACCACGCACGCAACCTGGGTTTCGTCCTCGACTCCACCCTCACCATGTCCAAACAAGTCAACGCAGTTTCCTCCTCCTGCTACAACACCCTCCGCATGCTCCGTAGAATCTACAAATGGATCCCTACAGAAACCAGAAGAACGGTGACCCAGGCCCTCGTCAGCAGTAGACTAGACTATGGCAACGCACTCTACACAGGCATCCCAGCAAAAGACATCCAACACCTCCAACGCATCCAAAACGCCTCCGCCCGACTTGTCCTCGACATACCCCGCCGATGCCACATCTCCCACCACCTGAAAGACCTCCACTGGCTCCCCGTGGACAAGAGGATCACCTTCAAGCTCCTCACCCACGCTCACAAGGCACTCCACAACACCGGACCAGCCTACCTGAACAACAGACTCAACTTCTACGTCCCCTCCCGCCAACTCCGCTCCACCAACCTTGCCCTCGCCATCGTTCCCCGCTTCCAACACAAGACCTCTGGCGGCAGATCCTTCACCTACCTTGCCGCCAAGACCTGGAACACCCTCCCGACCCCCCTGCGACAGACCTAGGACCTTCTCACCTTCAGAAAACGCCTCAAGACCTGGCTCTTCGACCAGTAGCAAAATCCCCCCTCCCCCTAAGCACCTTGAAACCCTAACGGGTACGTAGTGCGCTCTATAAATATTGTGATTGATTGATTGATATGATCGGTCCCTGTGGGACTCCCTACTCCAATTTGCTGAACACCTCCCGAGAGATCAGAAGGAGGATTTTTGGGAGATCGTCCAAGAAGTTGCCATGGTCTCTAACCAGGTCATTAGTGCAGTGGCGGACTCATCATTGCTGTCTGCACATACATAATGCCAGGGGTAATGCTAAGGAGGCATTCCTGGCTGCGTCTAACATCACTGAAACCGGATGCTCAGCAGCTCATTAAGAACCTGCCGTTCTCAGGCTCCACTCTGTTCGGCTCTCACGCCGACGATGAAATGGCAAGGATGAAAGCTGAGGTAGACACATTGAAGGCAGTAGGCCTTGAAAAACCCAAAGAGCAACAAAGACCCTTCTGACCTTTTCAACGTCGCTATTCTACCCAGAGGGTTTAGACCCCTCAGTGGCTGCCTGGAAGAACTCAGCAGCAATTCCAAAGATCCTACCAGCTTCAGTAGAAACAACAAAGAGGAAAAGCAACACATCAACCCAATCAGGGTTCTCGAAAACCTTCAGCCTCAAAACCGTGAAAGCTTTCTTCCAAGCGTCACTAATTGCCTGACAGAGAGGCAACGAATTACAACAGACGCTTGGGTCTTGAACATTGTCAAAATGGGTATTGTCTCAGGTTTTCCACCCGGAAACCAATTATTCCGCCGAAGTCGACCACTTCTCATCGCGGTCTTCTAAAGGCGGAAGTTTCCATCCTACTGGATAAGAAAACAGTAGAACCTGTTCTCCTCAATCAGCAGGAAAAAGGCATTTACTCAAGGTACTTCCTCGTTCCAAAAAAGGACACCAAAGAGTTCAGACCCATTCTAGACCTGAAGATTGCCAACAAATAGATCCAAATGGAAAAGTTCAGGATGCTAGCCTTACACCAAATATACCCCCAGATTCATCAAGGGGACTGGTTTTGCTCAGTAGACCTACACAATGCCTACTTTTATATCCCCATAGTAAAAAAGCATTGGAGGTTCCTGAGACTTGTTGTGGGACAAGATCACTTCCTATACACCGTCCTACCATTTGGTCTCAAGTCAGCACCCAGAACTTTCTCCAAGTGCATGGCTGTGGTGACAGCACATTTTCGAAGGCACCAAATTTTTGTCTGCCCATATCTGGACGACTGGCTAATCAAGGCATCCACCTCTGCAGAAGCCCAACTGCATTTCAAATGGGCATGCGATCTCCTTTATTGGCTAGTGCTTCATGGCAACTCTCTCAAGTCCATGACAGTTCCTGTCCAGAAGTTGCACTACTTAGGAGCTACCATAAACACACTATAGGCAAAAGTGTGTCCGTTGAAGGAACAACACTTATCCATTCTCCAGAAGTGTCAGGCACTCCAAACTATGCATCGCCCAACAGTGCACACAGTCTCCTCCCTACTAGGCTCCATGGCTCCGTGCTTCTTTGTGACACCCAATGCTCGCCTCCACATGCAACCTCTTCAAGAGTGCCTGGAGGACCAATGGAATCAACTGTCTGGAAACTGGGAAGACAGAATCTTTCTGTCCACCCACGCAATCAGATCCCTCAGTTGGTGGTGTTTTCCAACCAATCTCCTACTAGGGATGCCTTTCTGTCCACAGCCTCCAGCACAGACTATTGTGACAGATGCCTCTCACCTCGGATGAGATGGGTAGCCCCTATGGATCACCTACAAACACAAGGCCTCTGGTCTCCCAAGGAGACGTCATACCACATCAATCTCCTCCAGCTCCATGCTGTGCACTTAGCTCTCAAGGCATTTCTCCCGTCCTTCCACACCGACACCCTGCTTGTCCGGACAGACAATACAACCACCATATTTTACCTGAACAAGCAGGGGGGAACCAGATCTAGATTCTTGTCTCAAGAGGCCCAGACAATATGGCACTGGCTCCTAGCCAGGAGGTTGAAGATAGTATCAACTCACCTTCCAGGTACTCAAAGAGAATCACAAGTGGGTGCTGAACGAAGATGTTGTACAAGATATCTTCCGTTTGTGGGGCACACCTTCTATCGACCTCTTTGCCACAGAGGAAAACAGAAAATGCTGCAACTTGGCCGCCAGATTTTACCATCCAGAATCATTGGGGAATGCTCTGTGGATAGACTGGTCCAACAAATTTCTGTATGCCTTTTCACCAATTCCCCTAATCCCAGCAGTCCTTCTCAAACTCTCAACGACTTCAGCCAGAATGATCCTCATTACACCAGAGTGGCCGAGGCAGTGGTGGTTTCCAGACTTCCTTCACTGGTCGCTCCGACCACATCTCAAGCTGCCATCATGCCAGACCTCCTAACAAAATTCGGAGGGCAGAGGAGACACCCCAATCTCTCACCCTTGAGTTTGGCAGCATAGCTCCTAAGTTAGTGCAGTATGGACACCTAAATCTTCAACAGGATTGTATGGAAATCCTAAAAGAGGCGAAAAGGCCATCCACCCGTACGGCATAATCCTTCACATGGAAGAGATTCTGTATCTGGTGTTCTTCCAAAATGATAAACCCTACATCTTGCCAGGAAGATGTCATTCTTCCATACTTCTTATACCTGGCTAAATCTGGTCTGCAACTCTCTTCAATTAGGGTCCATCTGACAGCTCTGACTGCATACAGAAAAGGTCCTTCGCAAACCTCTTTCCTTAGGATACCAGTCATCAAAGATTTCCTAGAAGGATTAAGGTAGGTCTTTCCTCCAGTTAGGCGCCCTTCTCCATCATGGGAGCTTAATGTGGTCCTTACGCGCCTCATGCAAAATGCATTTGAGCCCGTACACAAGGCATCTCACCAGCACCTTACATGGAAAGCTGCTTTTTTGTGATATTTACATCAACACACAGGCTTAACGAGATTTAGGATTTCTGTGCTCACGAGCCTTAAACAGTATTCCACTCCTCCAAGGTCATGATGCGAACTCATCCTAGATTCCTGCCCAAGGTTATCTCTTACTTTCAGGTCAACCCGCCAATTTCCTTGCCAACTTTCTTTCGAAACCCATCTACTCCAGCATAGAGGGCTATTCACTCTCTACACGTAAAGAGGGTTTTAAAATTCTACTTAGATATAACCAGATCTATTTGAAAATCTCCACAATTGTTTGTTAATTATGGTCCGGTTTGCACTGGTCTGGCCTCCTCCAAACAATCAATCTCTAGATGGATTGTCTCCTGTATTTTATTTTGCTACCAACTAGCTTACAAAACCCTAGCTGTCAGACCAAGAGCACATTCTACCAGTGGAAAGTCTGCCACGACTGTCTTGATGAGGAATGTTCCCTTAGCAGACATCTGTAGAGCTGCGACTAAACATTACTGTCTTGACTCTGATGCCAGGACTGATGCTCAAGTTGGACAGGCTTCTCTCAGGAACCTCTTTGCTTGACAGTGTATTTCATTATTGTTGAGTTTACTCCTCCGCTCTTTATGGGATGGGCTTGCTATTCTATTCAACGCTTATGACTATACATGGAAATCCCCTACGAGAAAAGGAATAGTTTCTTACCTGTAACTCCAGATCTCTCGTAGGGGTATTTCAATGATAGTCATAAGCAACCCTCCCTCTTCCCCGGTGGAGTAGACCAAATAATATCTCAGGTGTATTATTACTCACATCTAGGGCTGCCTACAAAAAGAACTGAGGTAACTGTCTCTCTCTAGGCATGATAGGATACTGGAGGACTGGCTGTTCCTAAAGTCACAGTCTCCTTTTTCTTCATTGTTAACGGCAGCCTATTGGCTACACGGCCCTGCACTCCTTCATCATTGTTTTGCAATAGAAAAAGGTTTGTGAAGGATCCTTTTTAAATCAAACTGGATGAAGAATTTTGGACACTGTAACCTTTCCTTTAGGCTGCATATGTACATTCTTAAATGACTTTGCAGGCCTTCCTGAAGTAAGGCGAACATGAACACTTAAGTTATATTGGAAAAGCGTGCTCCGGGGTCCCTGCAGGTGGGCGGAACTATTCAATGCTTAAGACTATCATGGAAATACACCTACAAGAGAACTGGAGCTACAGGTAAGAAACTATTCCTTATCCATTGGGAGATATAAGCCTTGCAGTAGTGAAAAACGAATTGGTGAGTTTTTCACTACCAGGAAGTGTAAAACTTAAAAGTATGTGTCCAGTGTTTTAAATAGAACGCTTTCTGCCCTTTGGGCTGTTTGGGGCCTACCCAGAGGGTGGCATCTATGTATTACCAAGCATTTGCAATACAATGGGTCTCATGTTTGCTTGAGGTAGAGCTATTAGCGTTGTAAATTCATAACTAGACTTCTCTTGCCGAGCAAACCTGCAATTATCCATGTAACAGGGTCGATGGCCAAGGCGGTAACAAAACCGCAGTAAGGCGGGACAAACGTAAAGCAGTTACCAACAAGAGGAAAGGATTTTTAAAAGCAAGCCCATGAACAAGTGATAGTGATGGGCGAGTGGTGGGCATGGTTAAAAGATTTAGGCCTGCAAAAGGTTTATTTCGTCAGGTCAAAATGGCAGTTTAAAACTGCACACAAGTTGCACTGGCACCTCTGAGACATGTTTTAAAGGCTACTTAAGCGGGTGGCACTATACGTGCTGCAGGCCCTTTTGTAGTATTTAATTCACGGGCCCTAGGTATATGTTGTTCCACTTTACTAAGGACTTAAAGGTAAATTAAAAAGGCCAGCGTAAGCTAGTTTTTGCATGTTTAAAGGAGAGAGCACAATCACTGTAGTCCTGGTTAGCAATGGTAAATTGCAGAGAGTCATAAAAGCTAACTAAAATGTGTTCAGAATACAGGAGGGTGAAGGCAAAAAGTTTGGGGTTGACCATGCAGAGGGGCCAAGTCCATCATCTACTAATTGGTAAATATAAATGTGTGGCTGCACCTACTCTTACACTCCACAACACTTCACCTGTATATTGTCTGATGCACCATATTTTGATCTTGTAGTTGAACCTCACACACACCTCAACCAATATCGCCCACATAGGACATGCTAGATAAAATGCCCTTCTACCCACCAACACTTAGGAAATGGTGCCCAGGAACTAATGTGTATTCCAACCTTTTGCAGCCTTGACAGGGGTATTAGACAATATACAAATGCTCCAACACAACAACAGCAGTTTAATTCAATGGATACTACCCACAGCTGTTTACAAAACTTACCGGCACTCTAAAAGAAATACATATCATTATTTCAATTGTTTGAATACACTGAAGAAGTACACTGTAGGAAAGTGCCACTGTTTGCATGGTTACCCCCCACTTTTTGCCTAGTTTTGATGCCAACTTTGATTGAAAGTGTGCTGGGATCCTGCTAACCAGGCCCCAGCACCAGTGTTCTTTCCCAAAATCTGTACCTTTATTTCCACAATTAGCACACCCTTGGCACACAGTTAAGTCCCTTGTAAAAGGTACCCATGGTACCAAGGACCCTGTGGCCAGGGAAAGTCCCCAAGGGCTGCAGTATGTATTATGCCACCCTAGGAGACCCCTCACCAAGCACACATACACTGCCTATGCAGCCTGTGTGTGCTGGTGGGGAGAAACAGGCAAAGTCGGCATGGCACCCCTCTCAGGGTGCCATGCCCACAAATCACTGCATGTGGCGTAGGTAAGACACCCCTCTAGCAGGCCTTACAGCACTAAGGCAGGGTGCATTATGTCACAGGTGAGGGCATAGCTGCATGAGCAATATGCCCCTACAGTGTCTAAGTCCATTCTTAGACATTGTATGTGCAGGGTAGCCATATTGAGTATATGGTCTGGGAGTTCATCATTACAAACTCCACAGTTCCAAAATGGCTTCACTGAATACTGGGAAGTTTGGTATCAAACGTCTCAGCACAATAAACCCACAGTGATGCCAGTGTGGGATTTATTGAAAAATGCCCACAGAGGGCATCTTAGAGATGCCCCCAATATGTTAGCCAAACTGCTAGTGTAGGATTGACCGGTCTGTGCCAGCCTGACACTTTCAAGTTTCTGACCACATGGGGTGAGAGCCTTTGTGCTCTCGTGGTCAGAAATAAAGCCTGTCCTGGATAGAGGTGCTTCACACCTCCCACCTACAGGAACTGTAACACCTGTTGGTGAGCCTCAGAGGCTTGAGCCTCGGATTACAGTGGCCCGGGGCACTCCAGCTAGTGGACTTCCACGTCCCCCCAGACACAGCTCCACTTTTGGCGGCAAGTCCGGCAGGAAAGTTAGGGAAATCAGGGAGGAGTGACCACCCCAGCCAGGACCAACCCTAAGGTGTCCAGAGTTGAGTTGACCCCCTCCCTGCAGAATCTTCTATCTTGGGTGGGAGGACAGGGACCAATAGGATTAGGTTTTCTGCCCCCCTTCCCAAAGGGAGTGGGCACAAGGAGGATGTAGCCACCCTCAGGGACAGTAGCCATTGGCTATTTCCCTCTAGCCCCTAAAACTCCCCTAAATCTAGGTTTTAAGGACCTCCCTGAACCCAGCTCACCAGATTCCTGGCGACCTAACAAGAAGAAGGACTTCTTAGCTGAAACCTCCAGCATAGAAGAAGGACGACAACAATTGATTTGGCCCTAGCCCTACCAGCCTGTTTCCTGCTTCAAAGAACCTGCAAAAGAACAGCGACGCATCCTGTGGGACCAGCAACCTCTGCCAAGCTCCAGAGTACTGCCCTTCAACCAAAAAGGACCAAGAACTCCTGTAGACAGCAGCCCTGTCCAAGAAGAAACCAACAACTAAGGACTCCAACCTCACTCGCAATACGTCAGTCCTTTCTACTCTGAACCCAACGCCCACGGCCCGTGTCCATGTGGCCCAACCAGATAGAGAGGCTCCCCAGGCGATTCTGAGCAAGTGCCCACTCTCGCTTGACCTTTCCACCCCTCCACGACAAAGTCTGCATAGGGAATCCCGAGGACCGCACTGACCGTGAAAGCTCTGGACAAAGATATCCAATGCCTTAAGATTCACTGCACCCACCTTACCGAAACTGACCCCCGGTGCAGCAACATTCAGAAGGCGGCTCCCCTCCCTGTCCAACCTGTGGTTTGCCCGAGACGCCCCCCTGGACCTCGCCCGCAGTCTCTGAGTGACCCCCGGGGTCCCCTCAAAGAGAATCATTGGAGACCCAACATAGTGTTTGCACCTTGCACCCGGCTGCCCCAGTGCCGCTGAGGGTGTATATTTGGCGCCTACTTGTGGCTCCCTCCCAGTGCTCCTCTATACACCCCAAGTCTGCCCTCCAAAGTCAGGGATGCAGATCTGAAATAGAGTGCTCCCAGTCTCCATAGGAGCCCATATTAATTTTGCCTACACTTTTACTTCTGCACTCGGCCGGCCCCATGTTGCTGGTGTTGGGTGTTTAGGGTTAACTCAAACCCCAACCTGTGGACTTCCTAACCCCGGAGACTGGAACTGTAAGGGCCAGATGTAGCAAAGGGTTTTACCCATTTTGTGTCTATGGGAAAATGTGTTTGTACATATGGCCCTAAGTGTGGTACTTACCAGTTAAAATAAACAAACTTTACTTCCACCCGGAACTGTTTCTGAAAATTGCAGTTTCCATTTTTAAAACAATTTATTGCCAATATTTCAAAAACTGTAAAACTTACCTCAAACCAAGTACTGTTGATACATACATGAAATATTAATCTATTGAAGTACTTACCTGCAACTTGAATCTTGTGGTTCTAAAAATAAATTAAGAAAATATATTTTTCCTATATAAAAACCATTGGTCTGGAGTTAAGTCATTGAGTGTGTGCTTCTTCTGTTGTCTGTGTGTGTACAACAAATTGTTTGCACCACCCTCTGATAAGCCTAACTGCTCGACCACACTACTACAAAAGAGAGCATTAGTGTTATCTACTTTTGCCTCTGTTAAGCCTCTCTGTAACCCCTGGACTCTATGCACAATATATCTCATTTTGATATAGTATATGCAGACCCAGCTTCTTACATACAGTCTAGTCAAGAAACCCTCAGTACATAATGGTAATACGATAATAATGTTAAAAGCAGCTTTAACATCTGATTAAAGTATTCAAACATTTTATCACCAAACCCTCTAATTACCTGGTATTGTTTGTGGTGCAAATATAAATGGCAATCCCACTTGTTTTATATTCACACATTTACATGAAAAACATATTCTTTAAATACCAGTTCTGATGGATACAACTACCTGTGGATTCCTCACCTAATGATTACTCCCATTACGCCAGCATTCGACAGAAATCTTCTTCTTAGCTTCTGCACGTCGACAAGGACGTCACAATTGCCCACGCAACGCCGTATGACGTCATACAGGCAATAAGAGGTCCTCGCTGACGTGCCGACGTCAGTTCCCTTTTTTCCGTGCCATTCGAAACGGTTATCTTCGAGGGAGCTACTGTTGCTGTTCGACAGTTACAGTGTGTTTTTGGCTATTTTTATTTTGAGATTACAATGTCGCAAAGAAAGTCAGGATTCAAGCCCTGCCAAGAGTGTGGAGGCAAAATGTCGGTAACGGACCCACATTCTGACTGTTTGTGGTGTCTTAGTTCCGACCACGATGTTGACAAGTGTGATTCTTGTCAACATATGAATCCGAAGGCCCTCAAAGAACGTGAGGGCAAACTTTTTCTTGCAAAATCAAAGAAGAAGGAGAAAAGGCGTCACCGAAAGTCGTCGTCACCAAAGTCACATGAGTGTCATCGGGACTCCCGGCGCCGTCGAGAATCTCGGCGCCGATCGAGTAGGGAGAGGTCTCGATCGAGGTCACCATCGACTCGACATCGTAAGACTTGGGAAGTTAGTCCCACTGTCACTCCCCAGCCGACGACGCGTTACCTTCTCCGGCTTCACCGACTTCGCCCATGTCATCGGTTAATCCTCCTTCAGTGTTCGAGGTTCCACAGCCTCAGGTGTTTTCTCCGTCTATGCAGATGTCGAGACTGGCGTCGATGTCGCCTTCGAACCAGGCACCTCAGTACCCGGCTTTCCCGGCCCCTGGAGCTGATAGTACCGCATTCTTGAATGCGATGTTCTCCATCTTCCAACAGATGGCTCCAGGTGGTGGACCGGCTGGTCCTTCAGGCCCTTTGGCCTTCAACATGGGTGCACCGGCTCCACTTCAACCGGCACCCTTTATGCCCTTTCTTCCCCTGGGAAACGTGGGCTCGGCGCCGGTATCGTCTCCGGTGGCTTCGGCTCCTGTGGCTTCGGCTCCTGCAGCTTCGGCGTCTCAGCCAGCGACGCGACTAGACCTCTTCCGACTCCGGAACATTCTTCACTCCGTCCTGCTCCACGTTCGGCGCCGAAGAAAACCATGGTGCCTTTAGACCCGGCGTCTGACGGATCCGAAGATTGGCGCCAAGCTTCGATGTCCGCTGACGCCATGTCGATGCTGAGGATAGAGGAGAGACTGCATTCGAGGAGGCTTGCTCTTCGCCTCCTTGAGGAACAGGAATACCGGAGACAAGCTTTAGAGGAAGGGGAGATTGAGGACTCTCGTGAGGGTCTCCATGGCTTGGACACTGCTAGTGGTCTGGACACCTCTCCTGAATGGGACTTGTCATCACCTGGGGAGGTGGCAGCCTCTTTTCATTCAGTAATTAGAAAGGCGGCTGACTTTCTGGACCTCCCTTTGCCAGTGACTGAGACCAAGCCGAACATCTTGACGGAAGTGTTGCATCCTGCCTCTACATCTGCAGAGCCACTTTTGCCTTTCAATGAGGCACTACTGGACCCATTATGGAAGTATGGAAGAAGCCGGTGTCTTCTTCGGCCGTGAATAGATCTGTGGCTCAGAGGTTTCGGGTTGCACCGGCTGACCCAGGCTTTCTTTCCAGGCATCCAACACCTGAAAGCCTGGTGGTTCAGGCTTTGTGCTCAGCTTGATCTGCTCCTGGGTCCTTTCCAGCTGTGCCATCGGATAGAGACTCTAAAAAGATGGACATGTCATCGAAGAAGGTTTTCTAGTCATGTAGCATGGCTTTGAATTCCACCAATGCTACATGCATCTTAGGGAGATACATTTACGCCCTGATGGACGAGATTAAATCGACGCACACAGAGGTTCCTCAAGAATTATTGAGCCTGGTCTCTGATGCTCAGGCAGCAGCAACCCAGGTTATTCAATTTGGGTTGGATACATCTGACTCAGTTGCTAGAGCAATGGGCACTGCTGTGGCTACGAGGAGGCAGGCCTGGCTTCGTAGGTCTGGTTTTTCCTCTGATGTGCAATCGGCCCTCTTGGACCTTCCTTTTGATGGTGACAAGCTTTTCGGCCCCAAGGCAGATTCGGCCTTAGAAAGGTTCAAGGAGAGTAGGGCCACTGCCAAGTCGTTGGGCTTGCAAGCCACTTCTTCTGCTTCCTCCAGATTTTTTAGGAGGTTTCGAGGATTTGGTCGTGGTTCCTCCTCCTCCTTTTGAGGAAAATTCCAGCAACCCGCCTCTGCTCTCTCCTATAGATCTTTCAGAGGGAGGGGTAGGGTCCGTACCAGGGGAGCCACTCAGCAGCACTCTGCCTCTTCCTCATCCTCTGGAGGGGTGCAGCATGGGAAGCAGCCTTAGGCTTCCGCCAATTCCTTCTCACTCCACTCCTGTAGGGGGAGGTTACTGAATTTTCTCCACAAGTGGGAGATCATAACATCAGACTCCTGGGTTACCAGCATTGTGATAAAAGGCTATACCCTACCCTTTCTGGAGTTTCCACCCCCCATCCCGCCCCGTCCTTCCTATTGTTCAGAAGAACACCTCCTGTTGCTAGAACAGGAGGTTCAAGTCCTCCTTTCAAAGGGCGTGGTGGAGTTGGTTCCAAAGCAGGAAAGGGGTCAGGGTTGTTACTCGAGATACTTCCTAATTCCCAAGAAGGTTGGTCGGTTGAGGCCAATCCTGGACCTGAGGATCTTGAATTGGTTCCTCAAACAGGAAAAGTTCAAGATGCTGACCCTAGCTCAGGTGCTTTTGGCGCTGAACAATGGAGATTGGATGGTGTCTGTCGACTTGCAGGATGCTTACTTTCATATCCCGATACTCGAGTCGCACAGGAAGTATCTCCGGTTTGTGGTGGGGTCGCAGCACTATCAGTTTGCGGTCCTCCTGTTTGGTCTTACTTCAGGCCCTCGAGTCTTCACGAAGGTGATGTTGGTGGTTGCAGCGGAGCTCAGAAGGAGGGGGATAGAGGTATTTCCTTACCTAGACGACTGGTTGATCAAAGCCAAGTCTCTGGAGCTCGTGTTGCATCACCTTCAGTTGACTACTCAGTTGTTGTTCGACCTGGGTTTTTCAGTGAACGTGCCCATATCTCACCTAGAGCCCTCTCAGCGCCTCCTGTTCATAGGGGCAGTACTGGATACAACATTGAATCGAGCCTTTCCTCCGCCTTAGCGGATTCAGGACATTCAGGCGTTGGTTCCAATGTTTCGAAGTGGAGCCGTTATTCCGGTCCTCAAGGTCCTACGCCTGCTCGGTCTGTTTGCTTCTTGCATACTGTTGGTCACTCACGCACGCTGGCACATGAGGGCTCTTCAGTGGTGCCTCCGTAGGCAGTGGTCTCAACACGAAGGAGATCTCGAAGGTTCGGTGAGGATCTCCAGAGATGCTGCCACGGATTTGAAATGGTGGATTGCGGACGGCAATCTTACCAGAGGAAGGCTGTTCTCGCAAGCTCCGCCTGTGGCCACGGTAATAACGGATGCTTCCACTCTAGGGTGGGGAGCTCATACGGGGGACCTGGAGATCAAGGGTCTTTGGTCTCCAGTAGAACAGATGTTTCATATAAATCTGTTGGAGTTACGGGCTGTACGTCTGGCTCTCAAGGCCTTCCTCCCATCCCTTGGCGGTCAGACAGTTCAGGTCTTGACAGACAATACTACTGCAATGTGGTATATAAACAAACAGGGAGGAGTAGGGTCGTACCTTCTCTGCAGAGAAGCTCTTCGGCTATGGTCCTGGGCAAAGGACCATCAGATTTGCTTGGTAGCAAATCATCTGTCCGGAGTCTTGAACGTACGTGCGGACAGTCTCAGTCGCCATTTCTCGGCCGATCACGAGTGGCGTCTCCATCCAGATCAAGTCCGTCTAATCCTCCAAATGTGGGGGTTTCCTCGGATAGATCTGTTTGCCACTCGGGAGAACTCGCACTGCCCGTTATTCTGCAGCCTCCAGTATCCGGGACAAGGAGCGTTGGGGGACGCGTTCAGATGACTTGGTGCGACCAGTTGCTTTACGCGTTTCCCCCCATACCTTTGATTCCTCGAGTATTGAGGAAAATTCGCCAAGACCGGGCCCAAGTCATCCTAATAGCTCCGGATTGGCCGAGGAGGGTATGGTACACGGACCTTCTCCAACTCTCACTGTGCCCTCCGCTCCGTCTCCCTCTCAGGGCAGACCTCCTCTTGCAGTCGCAGGGGCAGGTTTTACACCCCCACCTCCAGAGCCTGCACCTTCATGCCTAGGGATTGAACGGGGCAACTTGAGTTCTTTCTCTCTCCCGCCTGATGTAGTGGATGTTATCTTAGCGGCCAGGCGACACTCCACTAAATCTATCTACGCTAATAGGTGGTCTAAATTTGTGGTTTGGTGTGGAGAGAGGCCAATTGATCCCTTATGTGCTCATTTATCAGATATTTTATCTTTTGCATTGTCTCTGGCACAGAGGGGTTGTGCAGTGGCTACGGTTAAGGGATACTTGTCTGCCCTATCATCCTTTCTTTGTCTTCCAGACCAGCCTTCTTTATTCAAATCCCCTATAGTACTTAGATTCTTGAAAGGTCTTATTCATAAATTCCCTCCTACTCCTTTCATTATGCCTCAGTGGGATTTAAACTTGGTTCTAACTCTTCTTATGGGGTCCCCTTTTGAGCCTATGCATTCTTGCCCCATAAGATTATTGGTCCTGAAGACGGTTTTTTCTGGTTGCAATTACTTCTGCAAGGAGAGTGAGTGAGTTGCAAGCTCTATCTGTAAATCCTCCTTTTACATCTTTTTATGGGGATAAGGTGGTGTTGAGGACCAAGGCTGCTTTCCTACCGAAGGTTGTTTCACCATTTCATATGGCCCAGACGATTACTCTTTCCACGTTTTATCCTCCCCCTCATCCTTCAAAGGAAGAAGAGAGACTTCACTTCTTAGATCCAAGGAGAGCGCTAAGCTTTTATATGGATAGAACAAAGGATTTCAGGCTGGAGGATCAGCTCTTCATCGGGTACGTGGGAAAGAGGAGAGGAAAGGCAGTCCACAAGAGAACACTCTCCAGGTGGGTTGTTCTTTGCATTAAAATGTGTTACTCTTTAGCAAAGAAAGAACCCCCTGATGGTATAAGAGCTCATTCCACCAGAGCTAAGTCGGCCTCTTCGGCCTTGGCTAGGGGTGTTCCTGTGGTTGACATCTGCAAGGCCGCAACTTGGTCATCCCTTCACACTTTTACGAAGCATTACTGCTTGGACTCTGAGGTCAGAAGGGATGGCCATTTTGCACGGTCAGTGCTGCAGGATTTCTTGGTTTGACCATTCAGGCATCCACCACTGAGTGTGGTACTGCTTTGGGACTCTATTCATTAGGTGAGGAATCCACAGGTAGTTGTATCCATCAGAAGAACGAGTTACTTACCTTCGGTAACAAGTTTTCTGGTGGATACATTAGCTACCTGTGGATTCCTCACGGTCCCACCCGCCTCCCCGTTGCCTGTCTGGTCTAACCAAGTAGTTCTTGAGTGTGCTCCTCTTGGTTTTAAGGACTTGTACATATTCTATATATATGTTCATATGTATATATAATTGTTTGTATATTCATTTACTTGTTTTAAAAAAAAAAAAGAAATTAAGTTCTTAGAATGATGTATTTATTTGGAATATCATTAAATATTGCTGTTTGTTAATTTATCTCAATGGCCTATTATTCTCAGGCACGTAAAAAAAATTTGGTACTGACGTCGGCGAGGACCTCTTATTGCCTGTATGACGTCAGACGGCGTCGCGTGGGCAATTGTGACATCCTCGTCGACGTGCAGAAGCTAGGAAGAAGATTTCCGTTGAATGCTGGCGCAATGGGAGTATTCATTAGGTGAGGAATCCACAGGTAGCTAATGTATCCACTAGAAAAGTCGTTACCGAAGGTAAGTAACTCGTTCTTTTGGTTCACTTTTTTATATGAACAAATAGTACATTTTATGTTCTGAATTTGAATGATTCTGAGAGGATAATTACAATCAGTCCTTTTCAAGCCATACTATTACCTAAAATAATAGGTATATAGTGCACCAACAAACTGAGATACAACTCATGCTCAATATATGTGTATGTTTTAGCTGTCTTCACCATTTTCTCGTGTCTGTTCTCATTTTCCCACCTTCTACCTTATACAATCTCCATTTCCGTGGCTTTTCATTATCTCTCATATCATCTTTTTCTTTTGTTCCTCAAAGTGCTTCATTCCATCTTGCATTTTTGTGCATTGTCCCCTTAAATGTACTTTTGTAGTAGTTTTACTCAACCTTTCTTTTCTCACCTTGTTTGTATTGGTTTGTGTTTTATTTTGGCAGAGAACTCATCATGGGAGAAGACCCTACTCAACCTCGGAAATTCAAGAAAAAAATGAAGGAAGGTGAAGTGGAGGAGCCAGCAGAGGCTCCTGTCAATGATGTGAGTTCTAACAACCCAAGATTCTTGTGTAACTGTTATTTTTTAGTGACAAAGGTTCTTTGTTGCAATTGAAAAAGCACTCTTCCCAAGGATTTTCCAAGGTGTTTTTAGGGTCTTGAGTTTCCAACAAGACTCTGATGACTCCTTCTGATCGGGTATTTTTCTGTACCACAATGGCAGTATCACTTGGCCTGTGGCAGGGTGATTGAGATTCTTTGCAGAATGTATAAAATTAAATGAACAGAAGGAATTTACTGTTGCACACTGTAGGAAAGTGCCCTCTTTCTTGGCATGGTTACCCCCATTTTGTGCCTGTTGTCAGTATGTATGACTGTGTCTACTGGGTTCCTGCTAACCATGACCCCAGTAGTTTTGCTCTCTCCCCTAAACTGTACCTTTTTCTTCCTACAATTGACATACTGGTCCCCCCATGTAAGACCCTAGTATATGGTACCTAGGTACCCAGGCATTAGGGTTCCAGGGGATCCCTATGTGCTGCAGCAGTTATTCTGGCACCCATAGGGAGCACATGCAAAGGGTTCTGCAGGCCTGCCATTGCAGCCTGCGTGAAGCAGGTGCATGCTCCCGTTTTCACTGCAGGTCACTACACCAGGTCACTATAAGTCTCCCCTATGGTAGGCCCTCCTAGTCCAGACGACAGGGTGCAGGTACCTGTGTGTGAGGGCACCCCTGCACTAGCAGAGGTGCCCCCACAAACTCCAAATCCATTTCCCTGGACTTTGTGTGTGCGGGGACGCCATTTTATGTGTGTACTGGACACAGGTCACTACGTATGTCCAGAAACATAATGGTAACTCCAAACCTGGGCATGTTTGGTATCAAACATGTCGGAATTATACCCCAATACTGTTGCAAGTATTGGAAGTAAGATTCCATGCAATCTGAGGGCTCCTTAGAGGACCCCCAGCATTGCTACCACCAGTCTTACAGGTGCTGCTGCCACCCCTCAGATAGGTTTCTACCCCCCTGCTGCTTGATCTGATCAAGCCCAGGAAGGCAGAACATGGATTTCCTTTAGGAGAGGGAGGTAAGGCCCTCTCCCTTTGGAAATAGGTGTGACTGGCTTGGGAGTGGTAGCCTCCTCAGGCCACTGGTTTGCTTTGAAGGCCACATTTGGTGCCCTCCGTGCATAAACCAGTCCACACAGGTTCAGGGACCCCCAGTCCCTGCTCTGGCACTAAACTGGACAATGGAAAGGGGACTAACCACTCCCCTGTCCATCTCCACCCCAGGGTTCATGCTCAGAGCTCCTCCAGAGAATCCCTGGGTTCTGCCATCTTGATTCCAAGGTTGGCAGGGAACTCTAGAAGCATCTGAGTGGCCATGCAGGTGATGTCAGAGCCCCCTCCTGATAGGTGCTTACCTGGTTAGGTGACCAGTCACCCTTTCAGGGCTATTTAGGTTTTCTCTCTTGGATGGGTCCTCACATCCGGATTGCAAGATTCCAGCAGGACTCCTCTGCAACCTTTACTTCGACATCTGGCCTCCAGAACCGCGACTGGACCCTCCAGGAACCCACAAGCTGCAGATTCACGAGGAAGACTCTTCTGCAACATTGTATCCAGAGTTCCTGCCAAGTTTGCAACAGTTTCCTCGCCGTGCATCCTCAGAAGACTTCAACTCTTCATCCTGCACAAGAAGATGACGGAATCTCCCTTGAAGTGAAGGAGTCACTTCCCTGCAACCACAGGCACCTACAACAAGTGACGACCAGCTGCGTGGATCCCCTCTCCTGCTGAGCTGCGTGGATCCCCTCTCCTGCTGAGCTGCTTGGATCCTGCAACACGGGTGGTGGTTGGGAGTAGTCCCCTTTGTCCTCTCTGCCAGTTGTCCAACATTGGTGGAGGTAAGCCCTTGCCTTCCCATGCAGGACAGTACCCCCGTGTACTGCGTCACTTGGAGCTGCCAAGGCTTGTTTGTGTCTCCCCCAAGAGGACTTTAGGCGAGGTGCAGCTCCTGTCTGCAGCACTCCTTCCTGCAAATCCCAGCTTCATGCGTAGTTCTTCTGCGACGCTGAGGGTTCTCTGTGATGTCCCTTCCTGGGTTGAGTCCTGGGCTTTGCTGGTCCCCGGCAGTACCTCTTTTCCAATAATCGCAAGTTTGTCTGTGCCAAGGCTTGTTGGTGGAAATCCTGCACCGACACCCGTCTGCAATCTTCCTTCCGGTGTGTGACATCTTCTGCATCCATCTGGGACTCTTCTGCGGGTCCTGGGCTGCAGTGCTGACCTGTTCTTCAGAAGTGTCAACCAACTCCTGCATCCACAGCTGGGTGGGTAGTTCCTCCTACTCCTCCTGGACACCACTGTGACTCTTGGACTTGGTCCCCTCTGTCCACAGGTCTTCTTTCTTCTGGAATCCACTGCTGGTTTTCTTGTAGTCTTCTCTGTGTGTTTTCTTTTCCTCCTTTTGGGTCGTTAGGAGAAAGTCCAGTGTTTTACTCCTGCATTCCTGGTCACTGGGGGATACTGTGTTACTCACTTTTGTAGTTTTCTAATACACCCAGCTTCTCTCTGCACAATTTACTGACCTAGGTGGGGGTACCTTGTTTGCATTCCATTTTTTTAGTATATTGTTTGTGCTCCCCCTAGGGTCACTATTGGTTATTGTTGTTTGCACTGTTTTCTAACGTTTTCTATGCCTATTTCTGATTGCTAGTGTATATGTTTAGCGTATCACTTACCTCCTAAGGGTAGGTCACCTGTTGAGTATTTTGTGGTGATTTGTGCCAGAAATAAAGTACTTTTATTTTTGTATAACTGAGGTTTTTCTTTCATGTGTGTAAGTGATGTGTGACTACAGTGGTATTGCATGAGCTTTGCATGTCTCCTAGATAAGCCTTGGCTGCTCATCCACAGCTACCTCTAGAGAGTCTGGCTTCTAAACAGTGTCTACACTACACTAATAGGGGATACTTGGACTTGGAATGAGGTGTAAGTACCTTAGGTACCCACCACACACCAGGCCAACTTCCTACATTGGTCCATTGGTGGGATAAGCTCTTACAATTGCCTTACCACGCTGTCACTTGGTACTTTCAACAGGAAAAACCACTCGCTGACTAGGGGATACACACTGTACTTAGTGTCAGGGAACTGGTCTCTTAACTTTAGGTAAGCTAGGGGTCTAAGCATAGCCCTTGCTCTAAACTTCCTTGGAGAGACTTAGGGTTAGGTTAGTTAGATACACCTACACTACCCTAACAACACAACATGTCTTCAGCAGAGTGCACATCTCAGGTCATGGATTCTCCCTAGGAGAAGCTGAGATGCCAAGAATTAAGAGAGATGTGTGCTCTGAGAAAACTGGAGACAGGGAGGAACTCTAATAAGAGTCTGCTTCTGGGCCTGCTTCTCCAGAATGACCAGGACCATGAAGGTAGCCAGAAGGAGAAGGGGGAAGATGCAGGCTCTAGCCTCCCAGTATTAGACCGGACCTAGACACTGAGGAGGGTCGGCAGGGTCCCTCAGAGGATCACAGAGTCCGTAGTAAGCCCTCTAGCCTAGCTGGGAGCACCTCAGGTAGTGGGAAGGGAAGCCATAACAGTAGGGCCCCCCTTTGTGCCTAAAGGGTCAGTTGAGAGGGTTACTAAGAATAGGGACAGATCCTCCTGTGTCCACTCTCATGTCACCTCAGTATCTGAGGGCACACTGCACAACTCTAAGGAAAGACTCTCTAGACAGGAAACTCTGGAAACTGAGACTGGAGGGGGCCAGGTTGAGACTGCAACAGCAGCTATCCCTAGATAGGGAGGCCTTGGCAATGGAGAGACGGAGGCAGGGGTTGGGGTTAGTACCCCTTGGTGGCAGCAACTTTAGTTTCAGGGAGCCCAGGGAGGACTCTTTTGACTCCAGAAACCTTAACACAATTGTTCCCCCCTACAAGATGGGTTATAATATTTACAAGTGGTACACTGATCTGGAGAGTGCCTGTAAGGTAGAAAGGGTCCCTCGAAGACAGTGGGCTGCTATCCCCTGGCTTTCCTCCTACAAAGGGAGGGATAGACTTTTCACTGTCAGAGAGGAGGATGCTGACAATTATGCTGTTCTAAAATCTGCATTCTTAGATGGATTTGGTCTTACCACTGAGCAATATAGAATCAAGTTCAGGGAGACCAGGAAAGAGTCCTCCCAGGATTAGATTTATTTTGTGTCCTACTCTGTCAAAGCTTTGGAAGGCTGGTTACATGGCAGCAAAGTCAGTGATAATGAGGGCTTGTACAGTCTGATTTTGAGAGAGCATATTTTGAACAACTGTGTGCCTGACTTGTTGCACCAATACCGGGCTGACTCAGATCTTACCTCTCCCCCAAGAAGTCGGAAAGAAGGCAGACAAATGGGTCAGAACAAGGGTGAACAGAAAAGCTCATACAAGGGGTGACAACAAGAAAAAGGATGGAGGTAAGTCTCAAGACAAGGGTGGGGACAAAGATACACACAAGGAATCTTCATCAGGCCCACAAAACTCTTCTGGGGATGGGTCTAAAACCTCTTCCTCTTCCTCCCATATTAATAAGCCTTGGTGCTATGTTTGTAAAAACAAAGGCCATAGGCCAGGAGGCAGCTCTTGCCCTAAGAAAGACACTAAGCCACCCACTGTTACAACCCCCAACTCTACCACTAGTGCCCCTAGCAATAGCAGAAGTGGTGGGCTTGGTAGCAATAACCAATCCAAGGGTGTAGGTGAGCACACTTTAGGAAGTGTAGTGGGGGCTGGTTTAGTTAGAGAGAAGAAGCTGTTTTAGTCTCTGATGGGGGCATTGATCTTGCCACCCTTGCTGCCTGTCCCTTTAATATGGATAAGTACAGGCAGCAGCCCTTGATAAATGGTGATCTGATAAGAGACTTCTAGCTGCAGATCCCTTACCTTTGAATCCCCTGGCATCAGCTCAGAATCCGGAAACCTTTGCTGCGCAAATCCCTGCGCGCGCCGTTGGTTGATGTCGCTTGGATCCCCATGCGTCGTTCAGCTCCGCGTGGCTTCGTCAGCGTCGTTGGAGCGGCCTGTGATGTCACGGTCGCCTATAAAGGCACCACCCTAGCGCGAACACATCAATTCTTTTCCTTCCATGCCTGTTACGCGCAGATCCAGGATCGCGCTACCCTCTGCCTTTTTTGGCGGGCCTTTTTTCGACCGTTTTGTCCTAAGATTTTTCGTGTTTGTGCGAGGATGTCATAGAGGAAGACTGGGTGTAAGCCGTTTGGCACCTGCCATCGCGCCATGTCGGGGACGGACCCCACCAGGTATTGTCTCTGGTGCCTTGACAGAGACAAAGACTCGAAGTTGTACGCCGACTGCCAGGCTATAACCCTGAAAGCTTTGAGAGAGTGGGCTTTGAAGCTCTTGGCAACCCAGCAGTTGCCTTCGGTTGGAGAGACTCCTAGGAGGTCACCGTCCCGCTCGAGGAGTAGGTCGCAGGACTGCTCCAGGAGCCCCAAGTCCTCTTCTTCGCACTTGAGGTCCTATGGGCACTCGGGTAAGAAGCACAAGAAGAAGTCCAAGTGGACTTTGACTTTGCCACGCCCGTCGGCGGACGAAGAATCATGGGAACATCGATATTCCAAGCATGGTTCAGTGGAGCCGATGCCAGGGCCGACTACACGTTTCCCCCCTTATCTGGAAGTCGGAGCGACCCCTGCTCAAATTAAAGACTTCTATGAAGTCATGCACCTCATTTTTGAGCAGGCTGCCCCGCGGATGGGTCTTTGGAC
Source organism: Pleurodeles waltl (assembly GCF_031143425.1). NCBI lineage: Eukaryota > Metazoa > Chordata > Amphibia > Caudata > Salamandridae > Pleurodeles > Pleurodeles waltl. The sequence goes on along the minus strand of NC_090451.1, from coordinate 681,584,909 downwards.
CCCACGGGGTCAGCAGATGTCCCATCGGGTTCAGCACCAGCAGCTTCGGCCTCGGCGCCATTGGGGACCACAGGATCCAATATCGGTTCCGGACCGGTGCCGGTTCCACACATCGGCCTCCTCAAGCGCCAGTCCCGACATTAAAGCTCCCCCCATCACCGGCGCCACCGTTGGTGAGAGTCCCATCCTCATTCCAGATGATCCAGAGCCAGAACGACATCGTCACAGCGCAGATTCCAACTTTGACGGTGCCAACATGGCCCAGATCAGTGCCTGAGGTGTATTTTGAACAGCCAGGCACAGATGAGGAATGGGAGGGGTCTGAGGACCCTTTAGAGTATGGATTAGAGGAGCAGGACTGGTATGAGGATCTAGGCCAAGCCAGTGGACTGAATACTTCTCCAGATGCTCGTATGCTCTCTCCTCCTTCTGTGACTACAGAGGTGGGAGCATGCTATGCCATGGTGGTGCGTAGAGCAGCCTAGGTTTTGGACCTAGATTTCCCTATGGTGCCGGTCAAGACTAACATCCTGACAGAGGTGCTTCAGCCGGGGGTTGCTACATCGGAGCTGATGTTACTCAGCAATGACTCCCTTACTGATGTCCTGCTGGGGACATGGTCCAAACCCAGCACAGGGGCTCCTGTTAATAGGACAATTGGCAGCTGCCATCAACCAGCTCCTACCGACCCTAGTTTCCTCACCAAACACCCCACCCCGGATAGCCTGGTGGTCTAAACCTTTACTTCGCATGGTGACTTCCCTTCCGCTCCCCCAGATAGGGAATCCAAGAGGCTGAACCAGCTTGGGAAGAAGATGTTTTCTTCCTCCAGCCTGGCATTGAGGTCCGTAAACACCTCATGCTTATTGGGCTGTTTGTCCCATACTTGCAGATGCAGCCAAGTTTACAATTCGGTGTGTTCTGATGGATACAACTACCTGTGGATTCCTCACCTCATGAATACTCCCATGGCGCCAGCATTCGACGGAAATCTTCTTACTAGTCTCTGCACGTCGACGAGGACGTCACTGTCTCGCACGCAACGCCGTCTGACGTCATACAGGCAATAAGAGGTCCTCGACGACGTGCAGACGTCAGTTCCCTTTTTTCCGTGCATTCGAAACGGTTATCTTCGAGGGAGCAACTGTTACTCTTGCGGTTACAGTGTATATCTTGCTGCGTACTCTTTCTCTGTGGAAATAATGTCGCAGAGAAAGTCTGGATTTAAGCCTTGTCGTGAGTGTGGAGGCAAGATGTCGGTGACGGATCCTCATTCCGATTGCCTTTGGTGTTTGAGCTCCGACCACGACGTCTCGACTTGTGATTCATGTCAGCACATGAATCCGAAGGCCCTTAAAGAACGCGAGGCGAAGCTGTTTATGGCCAAGTCAAAGGAGAAGCATCACAAGAAAAAGTCTTCTCCAAGACATCGGCGTCATCGAGACTCCCGGCGCTGTAGAGAATCTCGGCGTCATTCAAGGGAGGCTCGTTCCAGGTCTCCGGATCGGCGCCGAAGGACATGGGAGGTCGGCCCCACGGTGACGCCGCATCCTTCGACGCCGTTGCCCTCTCCGGCGTCTCCAACTTCGCCTGGACAGGCGTCGGTGATTGAGGTATTGGAGCCTCAAGTGTTTTCTCCGGCGCAGACGCCGAGGCCGGCGTCGGGGTCGCCTCCGAGTCAGGCACCCCAGTATCCGGCTTTTCCCACCCCTGGAGCCGATAGTTCCGCATTCTTGAATGCGATGTATGCCATCTTCCAACAGATGGCTCCAGGGGGTGCTCCGGCTGGGCCTTTGGCCTTTTCTTTGGGTGATCCTGCGCCTCTTCGGCCGGCACCCTTTATGCCCTTTCTCCCGTTTGGGAACGTGGGCTCGGCGCCAGTGTCGGCGCCGGTGGCTTCGGAGGGATTGGCCCCAGGGATTTCCATCCCGTCGACGTTGAGATTTCGGCCTGTGACTCCGGTGGGTCCATCCGTTTCAACTGCTCTTCAGTCGGCGCCGAAGTTACCTGTGGCGCCGGATGCGGCGTCGGTGGCTTCGGAAGATCGGCGCCGATCTCCGACTTCGGCGGAGGTATTGTCGACTCCGCGGATTGAGCAACGACTGCATTCAAGGAGGCGTGCTCTCCGGGTACTAGAAGAGCAGGAGTACCAACGAGCCCTAGAGGAAGGAGAGCTAGAGGACTCGGGTGATGGGCTGCGTGGACTGGAGTCGGCCAGTGGGCTGGACACTTCCCCTGAGTGGGACCTTTCGTCCCCGGGGGAATATACCGAGGAAGCTGCTTCCTTTCATACAGTGGTACGGAAGGCAGCTAGTTTTTTGGACCTGCCTTTGCCGGTGGTGGAGGCGAAACAAAACCTTTTGACAGAGGTGTTGCATCCGGCCTCAGCCGCGGCGGAGCCTCTATTACCTTTTAATGACGCTCTGCTGGATCCGGTTTTAGAGGTGTGGAAGAAGCCGGCATCTTCCCCAGCAGTTCACAGAGCCGTGGCCAGGAGGTATCGGACGGCTCCAACTGATCCTGGTTTCCTATCTAGGCACCCTACGCCGGAGAGCTTGGTTGTGCAGGCCTCCTGTTCGTCCAAGTCAGCGCCTGGTTCTTTTCCGACGGTGCCGGGGGACAGAGATTCAAAAAAGCTGGAGGCGCAGTCGAAGAAGATTTTTTCGTCCTGCAGTCTGGCATTAAAAGCCACCAATGCAACCTGTATCCTGGGGAGGTATATTCATGCTCTGATGGATGACATCTCCTCTTCGTTTACAGAGCTTCCCCAGGGTCTTTTGGATCTTGTCTCTGATGCCCAGGCTGCTGCGACCCAAATTATCCAGACGGGACTGGATACCACCGACTCGGTAGCCAGAGCAATGGGCACAACTGTGGTGGAAAGGAGACAGGCCTGGCTCCGTAACTCGGGCTTTTCGGCAGATGTACAGTCCACATTGTTGGATCTCCCGTTTGATGGGGACAAACTGTTTGGGGCTAAGGCTGATTCGGCCTTGGAACGGTTTAAGGAGAGCAGGGCCACGGCTAAGTCGTTGGGACTCCAAGCTCCTTCTTCCACGGCCTCTTCCAGATTCTTCAGGAGGTTTCGTGGATTTGGGCGTGGCTCTTCCTCCTCTTCCTTTCGGGGAAGATATCAGCAACCTGCCTCTTCCCATCCCTATAGATCTGTTAGGGGGAGGGGTAGGGTCCGCACCAGGGGAGCTTCTCAGCAGCACTCTGCCTCTTCCTCATCCTCTGGCGGGGTGCAGCAGGGGAAGCAGCCTTAGGCTTCCACCATTTCCCACTCACTCCTCTCCTGTAGGGGGAAGATTACAGCATTTTCTCACCAAATGGGAGACTGTTACGTCGGACACTTGGGTTCTCAGTGTTGTGGGAAAAGGCTACACCCTTCCCTTTCGGGAGTTTCCGCCCCTCATCCCGCCCCGCCCTTCGTATTGTTCACAAGAACACCTCCTGTTGCTAGAACAGGAGGTAGAAGTCCTCCTTTTAAAGGGCGCGGTGGAGTTGGTCCCGGAGCAGGAAAGGGGTCAAGGAGTTTACTCAAGGTATTTCCTGATTCCCAAGAAGGATGGTCGTTTGAGACCAATTCTGGACCTGAGGATCTTGAATTGGTTCCTCAAGCAGGAAAAGTTCAAGATGCTGACCCTAGCACAGGTGCTTTTGGCGTTGAACATGGAAGACTGGATGGTGTCTGTCGACTTGCAGGATGCTTACTTTCATATCCCGATACTCAAGTCACACAGGAAGTATCTCCGGTTTGTGGTGGGATCGCAACACTACCAGTTTGCGGTCCTTCCGTTTGGTCTTACTTCAGCACCTCGAGTCTTCACGAAGGTGATGTCGGTGGTTGCGGCAGAGCTCAGAAGGAAGGGGATAGCAGTATTCCCTTACTTGGACGATTGGTTGATCAAAGCCAAGTCCCCGGAGCTTGTGTTGCGTCATCTGCAGTCAACAACCCAGTTGTTGTTCGACCTGGGCTTTTCGGTGAACGAGCCCAAATCTCACCTAGAGCCCTCTCAGCGCCTCCTGTTCATAGGGGCAGTACTGGATACAACATTGGGTCGGGCCTTTCCTCCGCCTCAGCGGATTCAAGATATTCAGGATTTGGTTCCAATGTTTCGAAATGGAGCGGTAGTTCCAGTCCTCAAGGTCCTTCGTCTGCTCGGTCTTTTTGCCTCCTGCATTCTGTTGGTCACGCATGCTCGCTGGCACATGAGGGCTCTTCAGTGGTGCCTCCGAAGGCAGTGGTCTCAACACAGAGGGGATCTAGAGGGTACTGTCAAGATCTCCAGAGATGCTGCTGTGGATTTGAAGTGGTGGATTGCAAGCAACAATCTTTCACAAGGAAAGCCGTTCCAGCAGTCGCCACCAGTGGCCACAGTCATAACGGATGCTTCCACTCTAGGGTGGGGAGCTCATCTGGGGGATCTGGAGATCAAAGGTCTTTGGTCTCCAGAGGAACAGATTTTTCACATCAATCTGTTAGAGTTACGGGCTGTACGTCTGGCTCTCAAGGCCTTCCTCCCTTCCCTTCGTGGTCAGTCGGTACAGGTCCTAACGGACAATACTACCACGATGTGGTACATAAACAAGCAGGGAGGAGTGGGGTCGTACCTTCTCTGCAGAGAAGCTCTTCGACTATGGTCCTGGGCAAAGGACCATCGGATTTGCTTGATAGCAAACCATCTGGCCGGAGTTTTGAACGTGCGTGCGGACAGTCTCAGTCGCCACTTCTCGGCAGACCACGAGTGGCGTCTCCATCCAGATCAAGTCCGTTTAATCTTCCAGAAGTGGGGGTTTCCTCGGGTAGATCTGTTCGCCACTCGAGAGAACGCGCATTGTCCGTTGTTCTGCAGCCTTCAGTATCCGATGCAGGAAGCGTTGGGGGACGCGTTTCAAATGACCTGGTGCGGCCAGTTGCTTTACGCGTTTCCTCCCATACCCTTGATTCCTCGAGTATTGAGGAAGATTCGCCAAGACCGGGCTCTAGTAATCTTAATAGCTCCAGATTGGCCAAGGAGGGTGTGGTACTCCGACCTTCTCCAACTCTCAACGTGCCCGCCGCTCCGTCTCCCTTTCAGGGCAGACCTCCTCTCACAGTCGCAGGGGCAGGTTCTACACCCCAACCTCCAGAGTCTGCACCTACATGCCTGGAGATTGAACGGGGCAACCTGAGTTCCTTCTCTCTCCCGCCTGAGGTAGTGGATTTAATATTAGCGGCCAGGCGACACTCCACTAAATCTATCTACGCTAATAGGTGGTCTAAATTTGTTGCGTGGTGTGGAGAGAGGCAGATTGATCCCTTATATGCTCATCTATCGGACGTTTTGTCTTTTGCTCTATCTCTGGCGCAGAAAGGTTGTGCAGTGGCTACCATTAAAGGTTATTTATCGGCCTTGTCAGCCTTCATATGTCTTCCAGACCAACCATCTTTATTTAAATCCCCTATTGTTATCAGATTCTTGAAAGGTCTTCTAAATCAATATCCTCCAAAGCCATTCGTTATGCCGCAATGGGATTTGTCCTTAGTCCTGACTTTCCTTATGGGGTCCCCTTTTGAACCTATGCATTCTTGCCCCTTGAGGTATTTGGTTTTAAAAACAGTCTTCCTGATAGCTATAACATCAGCAAGGAGAGTGAGTGAGTTGCAGGCCTTATCAGTAAAACCCCCTTATACAACTTTTTATGGGGATAAGGTGGTGTTGAGGACCAAGGCTGCTTTCCTCCCGAAGGTTGTTTCACCCTTCCATTTGGCTCAGGCAATTACTTTGTCCACGTTCTATCCTCCGCCTCATCCTTCCAAAGAGGAAGAAAGACTGCACCGTCTGGACCCAAAGAGAGCGTTGAGCTTCTTTATCGATAGAACAAGGGATTTCAGGCTGGAGGATCAGCTGTTTATTGGATACGTGGGCAAGAGGAGAGGAAAGGCAGTCCACAAGAGAACACTATCCAGGTGGGTTGTTCTTTGCATTAAAATATGTTACTCTTTGGCAAAGAAGGATCCTCCTGAGGGCATTAGAGCTCATTCCACCAGAGCTAAGTCGGCCACTTCGGCCTTAGCCAGAGGTGTTCCTGTGGTCGACATCTGCAAGGCCGCAACTTGGTCGTCCCTTCACACTTTTGCAAAACATTACTGTTTAGATTCTGAGGTTAGAAGGGACGGCCATTTTGCACGGTCAGTGCTGCAGGATTTCTTGGTTTGACCATTTAGGCACCCACCGCCGGGCGTGGTACTGCTTTGGGACTCTATTCATGAGGTGAGGAATCCACAGGTAGTTGTATCCATCAGAAGAACGAGTTACTTACCTTCGGTAGCGACTTTTCTGGTGGATACATTAGCTACCTGTGGATTCCTCACGGTCCCACCCGCCTCCCCGTTGCCTTTATGGTCTTGCCAAGTAATCCTTGAGTGCGCTCCTCTTGGTCTTTGAAGGTGCAAAGATGTATATATAATATATATATATATGTATATGTGTATATATCTTTATGTATATACTTGGTGTGTGTATATATTTTAAAAGAGAGAGTTTTATATATATATATATATATATGTACATAAAAAGATTTACAGTTATTCATACAATGTGGTGTATTTTTACAATATAATGGATGTTGCCTTGCTCTTTCATTGCATTGCCTGGTTGTTCTCATGCACGTAAAAAATGATTGGTACTGACGTCTGCACGTCGTCGAGGACCTCTTATTGCCTGTATGACGTCAGACGGCGTCGCGTGCGAGACAGTGACGTCCTCGTCGACATGCAGAGACTAGTAAGAAGATTTCCGTCGAATGCTGGCGCCATGGGAGTATTCATGAGGTGAGGAATCCACAGGTAGCTAATGTATCCACCAGAAAAGTCGCTACCGAAGGTAAGTAACTCGTTCGTTTGGACACGACCGACACGCTGGGCTGGGCGATTTAATCAACAGTGGCCCTTCGTCGCCACGCCTGGCTTCGTACCACTGGCTTATCGGGGGATGTCCAGGCCAACCTGATGGACATGCCATTCGATGGCTTGCGCCTTTTTGGGGAAAAGGCAGACTCAGTGTTTGAGCGGTTCAAGGACTCTTGAGCTATGGCCAGATGCTTGAGCTTCTTGGCATCCGCTCGCCAGCAGTCTGCCTTTCACCCCTTTCGAGGCTTCAGAAGGGGCAGGATACCACAGCACCTGCAAGTTACTCACGGTCCTCAATCTTCATAGCATCCAGTGCGAGGACAAATTTGTGATACCTTCAGACACAGAGGGTCTAGCCAGAGATCGGCCTCCACCCAGCCCCCCTCTTCCGCAACACCCAAGCCCTCCTAGTATGGTTCTGCAGGACCATATTCGTCCAGTTGGAGGGAGGATTCGGTTTTACCTCCCTCACTGGCGGTCCATAACATCAGACAAATGGTTCTTGCAGATCATACAGAAGGGCTGTTCCCTCCCCTTCCAGTCTTTCCGTCCCTCTATCCCTCCATTGAGAGAACTGCTGATGGAGGATCATTTAATCTTGATCCGTGAGGAAGTTATGGCTCTCTTGGCCAAGGGAGCACTAGAAAGGGTCCCGATGTCAGAAGTAGGCAGTGGTTGTTATTCCCTCTACTTTTCTGATTCCAAGAAGAACAAGGGACTATCTTGGATTTAAGGGACGTCAATCTCTTCCTCAAAAAGGAGAAATTCAAGATGCTCTCTCTGGCTCATGTCTTGTCTGCCCTAGACCAAGGAGACTGGATGGTAGCGCTGGACTTGCAGGATGCATATTTTCACATACCCATCCGGCCCGCCCACAGGCGTTACTTGCGGTTCAAGGTGGACCACGAGCACTTTCAGTTTACTGTGCTCCCCTTCGGTCTCACCAGTGCCCCTCAGGCGTTCAAGGTGATGGCGAGGGTAGCAGCCCATCTGCGCAGGTTTGGGATTTCAATCTTCCTCTACCCCGACGACTGGCTGTTGAAGGCTCCTATGCCCCAAGCTCTCGTCACCCACCTTCAGACTACGGCGGGCCTCCTGCATTTGCTGGGGTTCACTGTAAATGCACCTGACTCCCTCTCAAAAGCTCCCTTTATCCAGTATTGGATCTTTCACAGATTCCCATGCTTGAATCATCCCAGTTGTCGAAGTGGGAGTCCCACGAGATCCTAGAAAAACAGTAAATGACAAATAGCCATAGGCTATAATGCTGAGCAAACGTAATCATATAGGTGGTCATTACAACCCTGGCGGTCGGTGTTAAAGCGGCGGTAAGACCGGCAACAGGCCGGCGGAGAAAAAAATTGAATCACGACCGTGGCGGAAACCCCCAACGTAGGCAGCCACTTTAACACTCCGACCGCCACGGCGGTACAAACAAACAAACAGCATGGCTGTCACCGCCAACAGACAGGCGGAGGACAATGTACCGTCCACAGTAACACAACCTACCAATCCGCCACCTTTTCCGGGGCGGATTCACCGCAAATAAAAACACGGCGGAAACAGGACTTCGAAGGGAAAACGCTCACGCCATGGAACCTGAGCTCCAGATCCTGCCAGCCCTCATCTTCTTGCTCCTCTACCAGGAGCACGAACGCCGGCGGCGAAGACCACGGTGAGTACTGCACCTACGACACAGGGGAGGGGGGAGGGAAAAAACAGGGACACACACACGCAACACCCCCACCATCACCCACTACAACACACACACTAATACAGCATGATACATTACAGCTACACCCCCAAACCACCCTGAAGAATGCAAAGACAAAAGGAAATGAGTGTAACCATTGTAATATATTAAAATCCAGTCCGCAAAAATATATATACACTATAAACAAATATATACACCAAGAATAGTAGTCCAGGTAGTGCTCCATTGAAGTCCGTGGAACACTGGGCCCACACGGCATGGGTGAGGCCTACACTCAATCCCCAAACATGACGGAGAGAACACTGCAGGGGCATCAGATAGCAATAAAACAGGCACCTCAGGGGGAAGGGAAAGGGGGAGCACCTCAGCCGGTTGAGTGTACGACGCCAAATCCACGAGGGGGCCACATGCCCACTGTTCAATCCTTGGAGAGTGTAAAGCCACAGTCTCTACAGTGGGTGGGTTGCCCACTGTTCAATCCTGGGGAGTGCAAAGCCACAGTCTCTCAAGTCTCTACAGTGGGTGGGTTGCCCGATGTTCCATCCTGGGGAGTGCAAAGCCACAGTCTCTCAAGTCTCTACAGTGGGTGGGTTGCCCACTGTTCAATCCTGGGGGGTGCAAAGCCACAGTCTCTCAAGTCTCTACAGTGGGTGGGTTGCCCACTGTTCAATCCTGGGGAGTGCAAAACCACAGTCTCTCAAGTGGATAACAGTCTCCACTGGTTCTGGAGGGGGCCTTGTGCCCAGAGTGCTTCATCCTGCCAAGGACTGAGGTAGTGGATGTGAATCTCCACTGGTTCTGGAGGGGGCCTTGTGCCCAGAGTGCTTCATCCTGCCAAGGACTGAGGTAGTGGATGTGAATCTCCACTGGTTCTGGAGGGGGCCTTGTGCCCAGAGTGCTTCATCCCGCCAAGGACTGAGGTAGTGGATATATCTCTCCACTGGTTCTGGAGGGGGCCTTGTGCCCAGAGTGCTTCATCCTACCAAGGACTGAGGTAGTGGATGTATTTCTCCACTGGTTCTGGAGGGGGCCTTGTGCCCAGAGTGCTTCATCCTACCAAGGACTGAGGTAGTGGATGTGAATCTCCACTGGTTCTGGAGGGGGCCTTGTGCCCAGAGTGCTTCATCCTGCCAATGACTGAGGTAGTGGATGTATCTCTCCACTGGTTCTGGAGGGGGCCTTATGCCCAGAGTGCTTCATCCTGCTCGTGACGGACTCAGTAGCGTCAGTGCCCTTGGCACTCATGGGCCAGCGGTGCTTGTTGCCGCAATGTCCTTGGCAGCGGTGCTTGTGGTGGCAGTGTCCTGTTCAGCGGTGCTTGTGGCCGCAGTGTCTTGTTCAGCGGTGCTTGTGGCGGCGGTGTCCTTGGCAGCGGTGCTTGTGGCGGCAGTGTCCTGTTCAGCGGTGCTTGTGGCCGCAGTGTCTTGTTCAGCGGTGCTTGTGGCGGTGGGGTCCTTGGCAGTGACTCAGCTGCTGGCGGTCCTGTCTGGCCCAGCGGGGCTGGTGCTGGCTGTCCTTTATGGCCCAGCGGGGCTGGTGCTGGTTGTCCCTTATGGCCCAGCGGGGCTGATGCTGGGGGTCCCTTATGGCCCAGCGGGGCTGGTGCTGGCAGTCCTTTATGGCCCAGCGGGGGCTGGTGCTGGCGATCCTGTCCTGGGCAGCTGGGCGGGTGCTGGCAGTCCTGTCCTGGGCAGCTGGGCTGGTGCTGGCGGTGGCCTCCTGGGCAGCAGGGATGATGGCGGTGGCCTCCTGGGCAGCAGGGCTGATGCTGGCGGTGGCCTCCTGGGCAGCGGAGATGATGGCGGTGGCCTCCTGGGCAGCAGGGCTGGTGCTGGTGGTGGCCTCCTGGGCAGCGAGGATGATGGCGGTGGCCTCCTGGGCAGCGGGGATGATGGCGGTCTTCTCCGCCGTACTGCTCTTCCCAGACTTGCTGAGTTTCTTGTGCCCCTTCCCCACCTTGGAAGGTGTCGCAGCTGACTCCACACTCCCACCTGTACCCCTGGGAGTGGCTTTGGTGGCTGGAGTCTTTCCCCTCTCCCGCCAGGCACTGGGCAACTTTTGATGCTTGACAGGAGGGGCACTGTCCGTGCTGTGGCTCCGTGCCACACTGGCTGCCCTGCTGCCCGGTGCACTCCAGATTCCGGTGACTACAGACACCACTGGTCCCGGAGAGGTTGTGGCTGAGATGCTAGGTTGGGACCTGGAGAGTCGGGCCCTAGGAGACTGACGGGGTGGGGAGGTGAGGGAAAGAGGTAAAGTGTGGACAGGAAAAGTGTCTTGGGAACACTGGGACGGGTAGCTGGAGGGGGTTTGGGAGTGGAGGAAGAGGTTGTGGTTGTAGGAGGTGTTCGTTTGGTGACTTTGGGTGAAGGTGCATGCGCTGTAGGCTGTCGTGAGGTGGATGGCTTTTGGGTGGGTGTGTGGCTGCATTTGTGTATCTTGGGAGGTGGCGTCACAGACACACTGGGAGAGGACACGGGACATGTGAATGGTAGTGGGGGTGGTGACTGCAAGTGAGCGGGTGTGGTGGTGTGTTTGCTGGTGATGGAAGTAGTGGCTGTAGATGTAGTGCATGCAGGTGTGAGTGTAGACAAGACTGGGAGGGAGGAGGGAGACGAGGAGGAGGGGGACACAGTGGAGGCAGTGGATGTTGGTGTGTCTGCATGTGTGTGAAGCTTGCATGAGTGGCTGTGGAATGTGTGGTGCTTATGTTTACCTGAGCTTCCCTTGTGTGTTGACGTGTGTGCATGCTGGTCTGAAGGTGTGCTTGGGATAGGCTGAGGTAGAGGGGATTGGGTCTGGGTGGAGGAAGTTGGAGGGGGAAGGCTAGAGACAGGGACAATAGCTGCCATCAGTGCTGAGGCCAGAGTCTGAAAAGCTCGCTGAAGGGCTGCCTGACCAGAATGAATGCCCTACAGGAATGCATTTGTTTGTTGCAACTGCCTTTCTACACCCTGGATGGCATTCAAAATGGTAGACTGCCCAACAGTGAGAGACCTGAGGAGGTCAATGGCCTCCTCACTGAGGGCAGCAGGGTTGACTGGGGCAGGGCCTGAGGTGCCTGGGGCGAAGGTGATGCCCACCCTCCTGGGTGAGCGGGCACGGGGCAAAGGCTGAGGGGCTGCTGGGAGGGAAGTGCTGGTAGGGGTGGTGGCGGCTGTACCTGTAGATGCGGGGGGCACAGATGTGGCCCCAACCACAAGGGAGCTCCCATCAGAGGACGAGTACGTATCACTGGTGTCAGCTCCTGTCCCCGCTGTTGAGCTTCCCTCGCCCTCCGTCCCACTGGTGAATTCCGAGTCCGTAGTCTCGCCCTCCAGGGCCATGTGGGAAGCAGCTCCCTCCTGCTCCGGTGCCACTGCTCCTCCGCCTGATGATGCTAATGCACACAAGAACAGGGAGACCAAAAAAAGGGGGGGAACGACAGAAGAAAGACATATTGAGTGCATGCATTACCGCTACCGTTGGCGGACACGACAGACACAGAAGCCCCCTGCACTACCCCGCGCACTTGGGGTTCACTGTTCAACCCCTGGGACATGGCCTACAAGGCTATGGCCGACATCTGCACAAATGGATGTCACAGGAGCCTGACTAAGTGTACTTGGCACTGTACACAGGTGGGGTGGGGTGCCACAGGGTCTGCCAGAACAAGGGGACCTAACTAGCACACTCGCCCTGGCCTAGGGAATCCCACAGCCCACCTCCCCCACCCAGACACCTCCACTGCACGTAAAATCAGCTGAATGCGAGTGTACTCACTCCCTTGTGGCTGCTGTGATGCCCTCAAGCGCCCATCCAACTCCGGGCACGCCACCGCCAGGATCCTGAACATCAGGGGGGTCATGGTGCGATGGGCACCCCTCCCACGTTGGGAGGCAATCCCCAGCTGGGCCTCCGCCGTCTTCTTCCTCCAGCAGCGAATGTCCTCCCATCTCATAAGGCAGTGGGTGCTCGGTCTGTGATAGACCTCCAGGGTCCGGACGTCCTTGGCGATGGTACTCCAAATATCCTTCTTCTGGTGGGCGCTGACCTACATGAATTGTACAGGGGAAAAAGGAAGGTTATTACCAACTGCACCGTCACAGTCATTGGCCTCCATCCCTACCCTTGTCATGTGGCACATGCACTCACCGTCGTTTCATGCACGCCTCAATCTCGTCCCCCCCATCTTTCATCCACCCCACTCCACACAGGCCTAGCCCATACAGCATGCTCCCAGTGTACTTACCTGTTTGTCTGGAGGACCGTAGAGTAGCATGTACTGGGGGAGGACCCCATCCATGAGTTTCTCCAACTCCTCCGATGTGAAGGCAGGGGCCCTTTCCCCAGACGCACGAGCCATTGTCTCTTCCAGACCGAGGTCCCAGCAGCACTTGCAGTGTAGGTCCTCTCCTGTCGAAGATCAGGTATCGAGTGATTGAACAGATAGAAAATGGCGGTCACGTCAGCGCCGGTGCATACCATCACTGCCGGCGTACATCGTCATTGGCTCTTGGGACCCATAGGGTCCAATGTTAACCAATGCAGAATTGCGCCGTGGTCTTCGACCGCCTACCGCAACGGTGTACAATGCCAGCGCAGTTACCTCACATCCCATTGTCCCACTTTACAGGTCAGGCAACCGCCATTTCAGGGGCCCACATGGCTTAATTTTTTAACTGCGTCACACATACCTAGGCCTTGCCTCAACACTTATACAGGCCAAATTTCGGATTATGATTCGTGTTCTGTGTAAGCTGTGGGTACGTACCTCTGTGTTGGTTGACTCTGTGCTTGCTGTTGTCCTTCATAGGTACTGTCCGCTGGGACATGTGAGGAGATGATGGCATCCTCCGGTGTACAGACCGCTGGTGGACTTGTTGGCAATGGAGGAAAGACATGTGATCATCACCTTCAGGCTTGATCGTGCCACAATCCTGGAAGTGTGTGCCCAGATGGAGCCAGACCTGATGTCAGCTATCCGCCTTCCCACAGGAATCCCCTCTAGTGCAGGTGCTGTCAGTACTCCATTTCCTTGCAAGTGGGTCATTTCAAACAACAGTGGCCATAGCATCAGGGATGTCCCAGCCTATGTTTTCCAACGTGTTGTCCAGAGTGTTGTCTGCCTTGCTGAAACACATGCGAAGCTACATCGTTTTCTCTCAGGTGGAGGATTTGCCTACAGTGAATTGTGACTTCTATGCTCTGGGACATATCCCCAACATCATAGGTGCCATTGATGGGACACATGTGGCTTTGGTACCCCCCCACAGGAGTGAACAGGTGTACAGAAACCGGAAGAGTTATCATTCCATTAATGTGCAGATGGTGTGTGTGGCAGACCAGTACATCTCCCATGTGAATGCCAAATTCCCTGGCTCAGTGCATGACGCTTACATCCTGCGGAATAGCAGCATCCCTTATGTGATGGGTCAACTCCAGAAGCACCGTGTGTGGCTATTAGGTGAGCACCTGGAAGCAAGTCAGTGGGAATGGTTGTCTGGGTCTGGGGATATCCCTACAGGTTAGTGTGTGTCTAACAGTTGCCCTCGCAATTTGCAGGTGACTCTGGTTACCCCAACCTGTCATGGCTACTAACCCCAGTGAGGAATCCCAGGACAAGGGCAGAGGAACGCTACAATGAGGCCCATGGGCGGACTTGGAGGATTATAGAGTGGACCTTCGGCCTCCTGAAGGTGAGGTTCAGGTGCCTCCATATGACAGGTGGATCCCTATTCTACTCACCAAAGAAGGTGTGCCAGATCATCATGGCCTGCTGTATGCTTCACAACTTAGCTTTGCGATGACAGGTGCCTTTTCTGCAGGAGGATGATCCAGATGGCAGTGTTGTGGCAGCTGTGGAGCCTGTGGACAGTGAAGACGAGAAAGCAGAAGAAGAGGACATTGACAACAGGAACTCGGTTATCCTGCAATACTTCCAGTAAGACACAGGTAAGAATACAAACCTGCCTACTACATGTTCTTTAACACTACTACCTCTCTACTGTCTCTCGTTTTCACCCAGTGTATGGTCACTGAGTTGTCACTTTCCCTTACAATTTCACAGATGTGGGTCCCACTGTGTGACATCTGCCTTGTTTCCTCATGGACTAGAGCTGTGTGACATAGGTATGTTGACATTACAATTGAAAGAGCATTTTGTCACTGTAATTGCTAATACACTATTTCGAAATCACAGACAGACTCCAGATTGTTTTTTGCTTTAAGGGTGTTTATTTCAGTGCTCAATATTGGAGGGGGTTGTAAAATGGTGAGGGGTGATGGTGGAGGAATGTCCATGGCAGAGTCCAGTCTATTAGTCTCACAGGTGCATTGCCCAAATGGGCATAGGAAGTGGAGCTGGGGCAGTTTGTGGATGGTCAGGGTGACAAGGTGGGACAGAAGGATGACATTCAGGGTGGTCTCATTTCTTGGCGGGGGTCAGGGCATCGTTGTCTGTCTTTGTCCTGGATCTCAGGGACTGTTTGCGGGGTGGTTCTCCCTCTGCAGGGGGTGGGGTGCTGGTGTGGTGGTCCTATGGCGGTGCCTCCTGTCCACTAGCGCCGGCAGAGGTGGTGGGCAGTTCATCGTCCAGGCTAGTGTCAGGGGCCCCTTGTTGTGCCACAGTGTCCCTCCTGGTGTTGAGGACTTCCTTCAGCACCCCTACGATGGTGCCCAGGGTGGAATTGATGGATCTGAGTTCCTCCCTGAAGCCCAAATACTGTTCCTCCTGCAGGCAATGGGTCTCCTGAAACTTGTCCAGTACCGTTGCCATCGTCTCCTGGGAATGGTGGTAGGCTCCCATAATTTTGGAGAGGGCCTCGTGGAGAGTGGGTTCCCTTGGCCTGTCCTCCCCCTGTCGCACAGCAGCCCTCCCAGTTCCCCTGTGTTCCTGGGCCTCCGTCCCCTGGACCGTGTGCCCACTGCCACTGCCCCCAGGTCCCTGTTGTTGTTGGGGTGGTGAGTTAGCCTGGGTTCTCTGTAGTGGTGAACACACTGCTCATTGACGTGTCCTGGGGACAGAAGTATGGGCCCGCTTGGTGGGTGCTGTGCTGGTGTTTCCAGAGGGGGGAAGCTCTGGGGTGGCCTGTGACTGTGTCAGGGATACCTACTGTCCAGAGGTCCCAGATGGACCGGGCTGGTCATCTAGATCCAGTTGGACAGAGCTGCTGTCATCACTGTAGGCCTCTTCTGTTGGTGGTGTGGACATGTGTTGACCCTCCAGTCCGGTGACGTTGGGTAGGGGTCCTGCAGGGGTATAAAAGGATGTTTATTACATCTGTGTGTGCCATGGTGTGCAATGGGTGGGTGACCGTGTACCCCAGTGCTTGCATTCCTGTGTGGGTCCTTGTGTGATGATATTTCAGGGGGTTGTATGGGTATGTGCAGTGGGCATGCTTTGGTGATGGGTGTCCATGCTTTGTTGTTGCATGCAGGGCTTGGTGTTGGGATGTGTGGTTTGTGATGTTGGGACAAATGTAAGGAGTTGGGGTGCTAGGGGTGAGGGTGGGGGTATGTGATAGCATGCAGGTAGGGTGGGGGATGTAATAGTAAAGCTTTGTCTTACCAGAGTCCATTCCTCCACCTACTCCTGCAAGGCCCTCAGTCCGCTAAACCGCCAGGTGGTGAATTGAGACCACGGAA
Organism: Pleurodeles waltl; assembly: GCF_031143425.1. NCBI lineage: Eukaryota > Metazoa > Chordata > Amphibia > Caudata > Salamandridae > Pleurodeles > Pleurodeles waltl. Next base: position 681,568,674 of record NC_090451.1, on the reverse strand, counting down.
CGCACCTTCCCCCGTAGGTCGTTCCACCTCTTCCTGATGTCCTCCCGATTTTTTGGGTGTTGACCCTGTCCTCTATTCTTCGCCATAGCTCCATCTTCCTAGCTATGGAGGTGTGCTGCACCTGTGATCCGAATAGCTGTGGCTCTACCCGGAAGATTTCCTCCACCGTGACCCTGAGCTCCTCCTCCGAGAACCTGGGGTGTCTTTGCTGTGCCATGGGGTGGTGTAGGTGGTGTGTGATGTGGAGTGTGTGATGATAAGTGTGGTGATATGTAGTGGTGTGTTGTGTGAGGTGCGTGGAAGTTGTGTGGGTGATGGTCTAGTGTGCCTGTGGATGCTGTTGTTCTTGCTGGTGCTGTCTCTCTCTGGCCTTCTTTCAGAATTTGTGGTCGTAGGGGTTTGTGGGTGATGTGGGTGTGTGTTTTATATTGTAATGGGTGTGTGGGAGTGGTGTGTGTATGTGTATCAGGTGTGTGTATTTTGAATTGTCCAATGTGGCTGTGTTTTGTAAATGTGTGTGTATTTTGAGCGCAGCGGTGTGTACCGCCAATGGAATACCACGGTTGAAAGACTGCCGCGTGGATTAGTGGGTCGTGATAGTGTGTGCGTATTTTTGTTGGCGTGACGGTGGAGGTTTTGTTTTCGCCAGTTTATCACTGACCTTTGGTGTGGCGGACTTGTGTGGGTGTCTGACTTTTTGCGGATTCCGAGATGTTGGTCATAATAGCTGTGGCGGAATTCCGCGGCCGCAGCGGTGTGTTGGCGGTCTTCTGCACAGCGGTAAGTGCCTTTTACCGCCAATGTTGTAATGACCGCCAAAGTCATCCTACGGACAAACCCAAAATTCATTCCCAAAGTACCATCTGACTTCCACATTGAGCCAGTAGTGCTAAAGACTTTCTTTCCACGGCCTCAAACTGGGGCAGAAAGATCGCTGCATTCCTTGGACGTCAAACAATGCCTTAAATTTTATTTGCAGCAAACATCCTCGATCAGGAAGTCCAATCAACTGTTTGTAGCATTTAGTGCACCCAGAAGATGGCATCCTGTTACTAAACAAACCATTTCTAGATGGATTTCAAGTGCCATAGCCTTTTGCCATCAGAAGGCTGGTCGACCCCTGGACACTGAGGTTCGTGCACATTCTACCCGAGCAGTGTCCACTTCTTGCGCACTCTTCTCTGGGGTATCTTTGCCAGACATCTGTTGAGTACCATGTGGAAAACAAGGCATGCCTTCACAAAGCCTTAATGCTTGGATGATGAGACGCTCCGTGAGGCTGCGGTGGGTCAAGTAGTTCTTAGACATTTGTTCCGATAAGGTGAGCTGTTTGTGTCCCACCTTCCGCTTCTGATATAATATCACATTTTCTGTTCAGTATTAACGTACCTTTCTTGCATATTTATGTATGTTTAAAAAGGTTTACTTTTACTGCTTTGCATTTAACTGTCTAATGATAACGTTCTCTAATGATTTGGATGGGCAGTATTTGTTAATACAGAAAATGCATTAGTTACTGCTTGCTACTCTTATTCAAGCATGTGAATCTAAGAAAGTTCCAATACTGGAGTAAGAAATAAGTTACTTACCTGTAGTTCTCCAGTATTGGAAGCTTTCATAGATTCACATGCGGCCCGTCGCCTCCCCGGAGGAGCTCACCTTCTCTCTTCTCATTGTTCTTTGTTATTACAGCACTTATGCTCAGAAGATCTGAGGGAAGGCAGCTCCTCACAGGAGGTTCTAAGGGGGTGACGCAATCTGATTGGTTAAAGTTGAGTTTGGGTCTATTTACAAAACAACTATGATGGGTTATTCTGTTGAGGCCTATTCGATGTATTGTGTGCATACATTTTCAGGCCTAGTTTTTATATTCCACCGGGGACTCCCATCTCGATGACGAGGAAGTATTCAAGCATGTGAATCTATGAAAGCTTCCAATATGGAGAACTACAGTTACAGGTAAGTAACTTATTTCTTTTCTGTGCTTTACAATTGTTATAATCACTGTGTACTTGCTGATGTATTTCTTGGAATAGTTTGATTGTTTATATAAACCGATATGCCTGTTACCACCATCCACTACAAGCATTCCATTTATCTTGAGTACTGTTGGCTATTCAGATTCAAGCATGTGAATCTATGAAGGATCCAATACTGGATAAGAAAACTAGTTACTTACTTGTAACTACAGTTATCCAATGTTGGTATCTTTCATAGATTGACATGCGACCCACCCTCCTCCCCTGTGAGGCTCACCTTTCCTTTCAGTGTATACTCTTCACTCTAGAGCTTGAAAATCTGAGGGAAGGAGTCTCTATTGGGAGTGTTCTAGAGGATGCTAGCACCTGATTGGTCATAGGTCAAGTTTGGTTCTTTTTTTCAAAACAACATGGATAGGCTATATGTTTAAATTTGCTAGCATCATAGCATATGTTCATTTATTATTTAGTATTTTTCTAGGATACCATGGGACTCCCACTTCAATGACGGGGATGATTCAAGGATGTGAATCTATAAAAGATTCCAAGGAGACTGGATGATAGTTCTGGACTTGCAGGCTGCGTATTTTCACATCCCTATCCTGCCCGCCCACAGGTATCACTTCTGGAATGGGACTGCCATCTGGAAGAGGTGGAGGTCAGAGGCCTCTGGTCTCCGGCAGAATCTGGACTCCATATCAACTTGCTGGAGCTTCGGGCGATCCTACTGACATTGAAAGCATTTCTTTCCATTGTGAAAGGGAAGATAGTGCAGGTGTTCACAGCAAACACCATTGTGAAGTGGTACTGCAACAAGCAGGGCGATGTGGGGTCGAGGACCCTTGGTTAAGAGGTTCTGTGACTCTGGACATGGCTGGAACATCAGGGCATACCTCTGGTGGTTCAACACCTGGCAGTTTCTCTGAATGCCAGGGCGGAACTCAGCCATTGATGCCTAGTGGATCACAAATGGTATCTCCATTCGGAGGTGGCGCAAGGACTCTTTCAGCAGTGGGGAGAGCCTTGGTTAGATATGTTCGCCTCTGCAGAGAAAGTGCAATGTCAGCAGTATAGCATTTTGGAGTTTCCAAGGCGGAAATCACTCAGCGACCCCTTTCATTACAAGTGGATTTCAGGCCTCCTGTACGCTTTTCTGCCCATACTACTCCTGCCCAGAGTTCTCAAGAAGATCAAGAATGACCGGGCCCAAGTCTTTCTAGTGGCTCCGGATTGGGCACGCAGAGTCTGGTATCCTGAGCATCTCAAAAGGAGCATCAATCCTCCAATCAGTCTGCCCCTTCAGGAGGATCTTCTGTCGCAGCAGCAGCAGGGAAGCGTTCTCCACCCGAACCTGTCAACTCTGCACCTTCATGCGTGGAGATTGAGTGGTGGCAGTTGATGGCTTTTGACCTTCCTTCTGAAGTCTGTAAAGTTATTTTGACAACCAGGCGTCCCTCCACTAAAATGGTATACTCCTACCATTGGAAACGCTTAGTATATTATTGTACAGAAAGGTGTATTGACCCTCTTTCTGCTTCTCTTTCTGACATCCTTCTCTTTATACTTTCCCTTGCCCAGTAGGGTTCTGCCTTGGGTAACCTCAAGGGCTATATTTCTGCCTTATCTGCATTTCTTCGGCTTCCTGATCAGCCATCTCTGTTCAAATACCCCATTGTACATAGATTCCTCAAAGGGCTTTGTAGGAAAGTGCCACTGTTGGAATGCTTACCCCCACTTTTTGCCTAGTGTTGATGCCAACTTTTAATAAAAGTGTGCTGGGGCCCTGCTGACAAGGCCCCAGCACCAGTGTTGTTTCCTTAAAACTGTACCTTTTGTTTCCACAATTGGCACAGCCATGGCACACAGTTAAGTCCCTTGTACAAGGTACTCATGGTACCAAGGGCCCTGTGGCCACGGTCTCTAAGGGCTGCAGCATGTATTATACCACCCTGGGGGACCCCTCACTCAGCCCATGCACACTGCCTTGCAGCTTGTGTGTGCTGGTGGGGAGGAAAAGGAAAAGCTGACATGACACCCCTCTCAGGGTGCCATGGACAAACCACTGCCTGTAGCATAGGTAAGTCACCCGTCTAGCAGGCCTTATAGCCCTAAGGCAGGGTGCCCTATACCACAGGTGAGGGCACAGCTGCATGAGCAATATGACCCTACAGTGTCTAAGTCCATTCTTAGACATCGCAAGTGCAGTGTAGCTATAATAAGTATATGGTCTGGGAATTTGTCATTACAAACTCCACAGCACCATAATGGCTTCACTGAATACTGGGAAGTTTGGTCTCAAATTTCTCAGCACAATAAACCCACACTGATGCCAGTGCAGGATTTATTGAAAAATGCATACAGAGGGCATCTTAGAGATGCCCCCTGTATGTTAGCCCAACTCCTAGTGTAGGATTGACTAGTCTCTGCCAGCCTGCTACTTTCCGACGAGTTTCTGACCACATAGGGTGAGTGTCTTTGTGCACTCAGTGGTCAGAAACAAAGCCTGTCCTGGGTGGAGGTGTTTAACACCTCCCCTTGCAGGAACTGTAACACCTGGCGGTGAGCCTCAAAGGCTCAGGCCTCGATTTACAGTGTCCAAGGGCACTCCAGCTAGTGCCTCACTTTTGGCGCAAGTCTGCCAGGAAAATTAAGGAAAACAGGGAGGAGTGGCCACCCCTACCAGGACTGCCCCTAAGGTGTCCACAGCTGAGGTGATCCCCTCCCTACAGAATCCTCCCTCTTGGTTTGGAGGACAAAGACCAATAGGGATAAGAATGTACCCCCCCCCCCCCAAAGGGAGTGGGCACAAGGAGGGTGTAGCCACCCTCAGGGACAGTAGCCATTGGCTACTGTCCTCCTACCCCTAACAGGCCCCTAAATATGTGATTTAAGGGCCTTCCTGAAGCCAGATCACCATATTCCTGATGACCTCAGAAGAAGAAGGACTGCTTAGCTGAAGCCCCAGCAGAGAAGGAAAGGAGACAACTGACTTGGCCCCAACCCTACCGGCCTGTCTCCTGCTTCAAGGAACCTGCAGAAGAAAGCTGACACGTCCTGCAAGTCCAGCAACCTCTGAAAAACCTCCAGAGGACTGCCTGCATCACAGAGGATCAAGAACTCCCATGGACAGCAGCCCTGTCCAAAGAAGAAACCTCTTCTAAAGGACTCCCAGCTCATTCCGGATGCGTGATACCTGACCCCTGTGCACCCGACGCCCCCGGCCTGTGCCCAGGTGATCCACCCAGCCAGAGAGGGTCCCCAGGCAATTGTGAGCAAATGCCCACTCTGGGTTGACCCCTCCACGACGACGCCTGCAGAGGGAATCCCGAGGACACCCCTGACCCGAGCTCTGGACGAAAATAACCGACACCTGGGGAGCCACTGCACCCGTAGCCCCCAGGCCTTTGATAAATCAACCAGCAGTGCAGCATCGACCAGCAAGTGGCACTCTTCCCTGTCCGACCAGTGGTTTTCCAGAGACACCCCCCACTGGACCTTACCTGCAGCCTCTGATTGATCCCTGGGGTCCCCCCTTGGACCTGCATTGGAAACCCGACGTCCTGTTTGCACCCTGCTCCCGGCCGTCTCTGTGCTGCTGAGGGTGTTTGTTTGGTGCCTACTTGTGGCCCCCATGTACTCTTCTAATCCCACCTGGTGTCCCTCTAAGTCGCTTGTACTTACCTGTTGGCTGACCGGATTCCGAGTACCCCCTGTCTCCATAGGAGCCCACTTTAACTTGGCTCTCCTTTGACCTCTGCACCCAACCGTCCCGTGGTGCTGGTGGTGGGTGTTTGGGGTTAACTTGAACCCCCAACGATGGACTACCTAAAACCCAGAGATAGGATCTGTAAGTTGAATACTTACCTGTAAAACTGTACAATCTTTTCTTCCCCCAGGAACTGTTGAAAATTGCAGTGTCCACTTTTAAAATAGCTTTTTGCCATTTTAAAGAAAACTGTATACATTGTTGATTGCACTCAAAGTTCTGATCATAACTATGCAAAGTACCTTACATTTTATGTACTTACCTGCAAACTGAATCTTGTGGTTCTAGAAATAAATTAACAAAACATAGTTTTCTATATAAAATCCTATTTTTCTGGAGTTAAGTCATTGAGTTTGTGTTTCTTCTATTGCTTGTGTGTGTACAACAAATACTTAACACTACACTCTGATAAGCCTAACAGTTCGACCACACTACTACAAATAGAGCATTAGTATTATCTATTATTGCCTCTGTCAAGCCCCTGGGGAATCCCTGGACTCTATGCACACTGTATCTCATTTTGATATAGAATATACAGAGCCAGCTTCCGACATTGGTGGATCAGCCGTGGGGTACTACAGGCTTGTACTTATGTTTCCCCCTACACCCTTTGTTATGCCCCAATGGGCCATAATTCTGGTCCTCACATTTCTTATGTGTGCTCCCTTCAAGCCTTTACACAACTGTCCCCTCCGGCTGTTCACCATCAAGACAGCCTTCCTAGTGGCAATAACATCAGCCAGGAGGGTGAGTGAGATGCAAGCTCTGTCATCAAAGCCACCGTATCTCCACCATGTTTTCAGACAAGGTGGTTCTCAGAACTCGTGCCTCTTTCCTCCCCAATGTGGTGACCCCATTTCATCTGGGTCAGAACATCACCCTGCCCACTTTCTTTGCTCCACCGCATCCCTCTAAAGAAGAGGAGCCGCTCAACTGGCTGGACCCAAAAAGAGCGTTGTTCTACCTTGACCGGACGAAAGAGTTCCAGGTGGATGACCAACTCTTTGTGAGGTACGTGGGAGCAAAGAAGGGCCGGGCAGTGCAGACACGAACCATTTCGTGCTGGGTCGTTCTCTGCATTGGCCAGGAAGCAGCTCATTCTACCAGGGACAAAGCTGCTACCACTGCACTAGCTCGGGCGTACCAGTCCTGGATATCTGTCAAGCAACGACGTGGGCATCCTTGAACACGTTTGCAAAACATTACTGCCTGGTCAATCAGGTCCGGAGGGATGGACATTTTGCATGTTCAGACCTACAGGACTTTTTAGTGTAAAGGAGATTTATACTTAACCCACCGCCAGGAGGTTATGGCTTGGGTTCTATTCAAATATAAGGAATCTGCAGCTAGAAGTCTCTAACAGATGAACAAGTAACTTACCTTCGGTTATGCATGATCTGGTAGAGACTCTATCTTGCTGCAGATTCCTTACAACCGCCCATGCTTCTCTGCTCTGCGGCTATGTCTAGTAGGATTAGGGTTCATCCCTTTTAGGGCCCTAGTTTTGCACAGACAAACTGTTGGTTCTATCCATGACTCTGCGCTTCTTGTGTGAAAGTTTGTGGGTAAAAGAACTGACATACGCATGCCGGAGTGGTGACTTTATAGACGACCATGATGTCACAGATGGCTCCAACGACACTGACAACGCCACGCAGAGCCGACAACATACATGGATCCGAACGACACCACCCGGCGGCGAGCGCCGGGTATTGCTCAGCAAAAAAATCCAGATTCGCCAGGGAATTCAAAGGTAAGGAATCTGCAGCTAGATAGAGTCTCTACCAGATAATGCATTACCGAAGGTAAGTAACTTGTTCTTCATATACTTAAGTAGTCTGTGATTTGGACTTAATACATTTCAACAAATATTTCAAAAAGCAGTGTTTTCACATAACCACACTTAAGGATAAATTACTGTTCTTCAAGAAAGGAGAATAAATTCCTGGTTTCATTAGATCTGGGCATTAGTTTTGGAGACTGAGCTACAAGACAAGATTCTTACACCTGTAAGGGACTGCCTCGTCTTACCAGCCCTACATAGTATTGATTTTGTTGCTTGTTCCAATGTTATTGGTGGGGTTAGTTGCCCATCAACATGGCAAAGCCTGCAGGAGCGCTCTCCTCCTGAGCTTTCTGAAGTTCTTATTTATTTGAGCTATGTGGCATGCGAGCCATAATAGGATACCTAATAAACCATAAGGTGGTGGAACAGCAACAAAATGACATGGCAAATGTAATTCAAAAGGGCTCATAGCTGAAAACCACTTTGTGCTGTTACTTACAAACAGGGTTAGATGGAGGTTCTAAGGTGATGGCTTTTCTGCAAAGGATTTTTAAGTCTTCCCCAGAATATATGTATGTGAAATACCTCGGCGAGCTTTTGTTTCTCTTATATGCTGCAGTAGCATCATTTTGTAAGCTTAAAAGTATGTGACTAGTTCTCCTTACAAGCTAACCTTGGGGAGAACTGTTCTAAACATTTTTGGTCAGACGTTTTTCTTGTTTTCACTAGTGCTTATTTTACATGAGATGATTTTGCAATGTCAGTTACTACCAACTGGAATATATTGAAAGTGATGCCTATGAAAGAACCCATATAGTATGCTTATATGAAAGGTAATTAGGTGTTGCAACTAAAGATCCTTTGTTTAAAAAATTTAACTGATGAATTTTGTTCTGTAGTGCTAAATGACAAAGAAGAAGCTTCACATAGTTTAAATTAGAAAGAACAGATGTGTTGGGAGTTCAGTGACAAAAGGGCCAGGAAGGGGTGTGTGACAAAAGATACTGGATGTTTAGCAGAAACCAAGTCATCTTATGTGCTAAGCAGACCCCATCTTGCCTTGCCTGTTGTAAGGAAATGCCTCCTTGGCATGGTTACCCCCTGACTTTTTGCCTTTGCTGATGCCAAGTTATGATTTGAAAGTGTGCTGAGGCCTGCTAACCAGGCCCCAGCACCAGTGTTCTTTCCCTAAACTGTACCTGTTGTCTCCACAATTGGCACACCCTGGCATCCAGGTAAGTCCCTTGTAACTGGTACCCCTGGTACCAAGGGCCCTGATGCCAGGGAAGGTCTCTAAGGGCTGCAGCATGTCTTATGCCACCCTAGGACCCCTCACTCAACACAGACACACTGCTTGCCAGCTTGTGTGTGCTGGTGGGGAGAACATGACTAAGTCGACATGGCACTCTCCTCAGAGTGCCATGCCAACCTCACACTGCCTATGGCATAGGTAAGTCACCCCTCTAGCAGGCCTTACAGCCCTAAGGCAGGGTGCACTATACCACAGGTGAGGGCATAGGTGCATGAGCACTATGCCCCTACAGTGTCTAAGCAAAACCTTAGACATTGTAAGTGCAGGGTAGCCATAAGAGTATATGGTCTGGGAGTCTGTCAAACACGCACTCCACAGCACCATAATGGTTACACTGAAAACTGGGAAGTTTGGTACCAAACTTCTCAGCACAATAAATGCACACTGATGCCAGTGTACATTTTATTGTGAAATACACCCAGAGGGTATCTTAGAGATGCCCCCTGAAAACAAACCCGACTTCCAGTGTGGGCTGACTAGTTTTGCCAGCCTGCCACACACCAGACATGTTGCTGGCCACATGGGGAGAGTGCCTTTGTCACTCTGTGGCTAGTAACAAAGCCTGTACTGGGTGGAGGTGCTTCTCACCTCCCCCTGCAGGAACTGTAACACCTGGCGGTGAGCCTCAAAGGCTCACCCCCTTTGTTACAGCACCACAGGGCATCCCAGCTAGTGGAGATGCCTGCCCCCTCCAGCCACTGCCCCACTTTTGGCGGCAAGGCCGGAGGAGATAATGAGAAAAACAAGGAGGAGTCACTGGCCTGTCAGGACAACCCCTAAGGTGTCCTGAGCTGAGGTGACTCTGACTTTTAGAAATCCTCCATCTTGCAGATGGAGGATTCCCCCAAAAGGGTTAGGGATGTGCCCCCCTCCCCTCAGGGAGGAGGCACAAAGAGGGTGTAGCCACCCTCATGGGTAGTAGCCATTGGCTACTAACCCCCCTGAGACCTAAACACCCCCCTAAATTGAGTATTTAAGGGCCCCCAGAGCCTAGGAATATAGATTTCTGCAACCTGAAGATGAAGAAGGACTGCTGACCTGAAGCCCTGCAGAGAAGAGGGAGACACCAACTGCTTTGGCCCCAGCCCTACCTGCCTTTCTCCCCACTTCAAGAAAAACTGCAACAGCAACGCAGCCTCAGAGGACTACCCTGCATCTAAAAGGACCAAGAACTCCCAAGGACAGTGGCCCTGTTCCAAAGAAACTTTGCAACAAAGAAGCAACTTTTAAAGACCACACGTTTCCCGCCGGAAGCGTGAGACTTTCCACTCTGCACCGATGCCCACGGCTCGACCTGCAGAAAACCAACACTAAAGGGAGGACTCCCGGGCAACTGCGAGCCCATGAGTAGCCAGAGTTGACCCCACTGAGCCCCCCCAGCGACGCCTGCAGAGGGAATCCAGAGGCTCCCCTGACCGCGACTGCCTGCTTCAAAGAACCCGACGCATGGGAAACACACTGCACCCGCAGCCCCCAGGACCTGAAGGATCCGACCTCCAGTGCAGGAGCGACCCCCAAGTGGCCCTCTCCCTAGCCCAGGTGGTGGCTACCCCGACGACCCCCCCCCCCCCTTGCCTGCCTGCATCGCTGAAGAGACCCCTGGGTCTCCCATTGAAACCTATTGCACACCCGACGCCTGTTTGCACACTGCACCCAGCCGCCCTGTGCCGCTGAGGGTGTACTTTCTGTGCTGACTTGTATCCCCCCCGGTGCCCTACAAAACCCCCCTGGTCTGCCCTCTGAAGTCGCGGGTACTTACCTGCTGGCAGACTGGAACCGGGGCACCCCTATTTCCATGGAAGCCTATCTGTTTTGGGCACCACTTTGACCTCTGCACCTGACCGGCCCTGAGCTGCTGGTGTGGTAACTTTGGGGTTGCTCTGAACCCCGAACGGTGGGCTACCTTGGACGCAACTTTGAACCCTGTAAGTGCTTTACTTACCTGTGAAACTAACAAATACTTACCTCCCCCAGGAACTGTTGAATTTTGCAGTGTCCAATTTTAAAATAGCTTATTGCCATTGTTGCCAAAACTGTACATGCTGTTGTGAAGATTCAAAGTTCCTAAGATACCTGAGTGAAACACCTTTCATTTAAAGTATTGTTTGTAAATCTTGAACATGTGGTTCTTAAAATAAACTAAGAAAATATATTTTTCTATATAAAAACCTATTGGCCTGGAATTGTCTTTTGAGTGTGTGTTCCCCATTTATTGCCTGTGTGTGTACAACAAATGCTTAACACTACCCTCTGATAAGTCTACTGCTCGACCACACTACCACAAAATAGAGAATTAAAATGACCTATTTTTGCCACTATCTTACCTCTAAGGGGAACCCTTGGACTCTGTGCATGTTATTTCTTACTTTGAAATAGTACATACAGAGCCAACTTCCTACACCTGTGATATCCCTTGTATGGTAGTAGCATTCTCTTATAAAAACTGTTAGATGCTGTGTATCACAGAAAGTGATCAGGCTTGATTAAAGTGAAAACTAGTATCACTGTTTAAGAGCTGTAGGCTTGAATGGAGTGTTTTAGGGCTAGATGTACTAAGCATGTCTCCAGTTGCAAACATCTTGATTTGCAGAATTGGATTTTGCAACCAGAAATAATGCTTTTTCAGATGTACAAAATGCAAAATATGATTTGGTAACTGGTTACCTAATCGCAATTTGCATTTGTGATTTGGTATTTGGAAGGACTGTGTTTTGGGCGTCCCTTCCAAATACCCAATCAGTATAGTATGAATTACTGTTTTGCAACCAAATTCCTGTCTCAAATCAGAATTACTTTAATACCATTTAAAAAGCTGTGGTAGCCCAATCGCAAAATGAGAAGGGGTCTCCTTTGGAACATTTTCCCTTTCAGAATGATGAAAAAATTTTTTTTAGGAGCGGGCAATGGTCCCACGAACCACTGCCTACTTGAAAAACAATGAAACTTAAGAGTTTCATTTTTTCCTTTTTAAACACACCCTAATTTCCTTTGAGGAAAATGGGCTGCATTTAAAATAAAAAGATTGGTTTATTTATAAATTATCAGTGACCCCAGCAGGCCACCACCCCTGTGATGGTAGCGAATCTTAGTGAATCATAAATTGTGACCTACCTCTTTAATATGCATATTGTAGGTCTACTTGCAACCCACAGGGAATTGCTAATGAAACTCAGAAGTGTTTCATTGATTAGGAATAGCAATTTCCTAATTGCGATTCACAGGAAATCCCAATTAGGACATCGCTTTTCCTATCTTTGTTCATCTGGCCCATAGTCCCTTTGTGAAGCAGTTCTTAAAGGCAGTCTCGTTGCTCAGTGAAATTGGTGTGCTGTGAGCCTGATATATAGCCTGTTCTGTGCTCGCAATTGCTTGGACATAGATGTTGAAATAGTATTGATAATTTGAAAAGCCTTTTTAGTTTTCTACTCTGTGCTAACAGTATGAGCCAGGTACTGAAATAAAGATAGAAAGGACCTGGCAAACACAGGCTTTTGGTCTCAAACTTTCTCAAGCTTTCACCCATTTGTGTGTTGTGTTAGTCCCTGGAACTGAGTGAAGCAGCATATCTAAGATAGTTTAATAGCAAGTGCCTAAATGCTGATATACAGATCAACTCCTTGTCATGTCTCCTTTTCAGCCAACAATCAAATACGACAGCCAGCCTGATTTTGTCACGTCCACTGGTGGAACCTTGCACATGTATCAGCTAGAGGGACTGAACTGGCTGCGCTTTTCCTGGGCGCAGGGCACTGATACAATCCTTGCTGACGAAATGGGGCTTGGCAAGACTATTCAGACGATCGTCTTTCTGTATTCCCTTTACAAAGAGGTAAGGAAGAGATGCTTCCAGCTGACTGTATAGTTCTCAGTGATTCACACTTGACAAAGGTATTCCCACTTTATGTTTAAGGTGTGAGCAGATAATTTGTTAAGAGTACTTACTAGTCAAAAGGGGTACCTTACACTTTTTTTAAGTAGTGAAAAAGCACTCCTTGATTAGGCAAAGGCTCACTTAGTAGTTTTTTTAATGGTCTTGGTTTTTGTTTCATTCCCTGCTTTTTAAAAGACCAGACATTTTCAAATTTACTGCTAAATTTAGAGCATCGTCTTTAGCTGTATCATTTTCATTTCTAATTTGAATTGCAATCTTTAATTGTTAATGTACTTGCTTTTTTCTATCTCTCATATAATCCCCCTTGACTTCATCAATCCATTTTACTTCTTGTTCCATATTAATTCTCATCACACTCTTTAATGATTCTATTTGCTATTTCTTTAAATCCCTTGCATGTGTATTCTTCCTTTTGTTTTTTTCTGATGCTCGTTCATGTACATTTCAGTTCCTCTCTTTCTTTTTTCCTTCTGTTTGTCACCCGCATTTTCTCTTTCTTACAGGGACATACCAAAGGACCATTTCTGGTCAGTGCCCCCTTGTCTACCATCATCAACTGGGAGCGTGAATTCCAGATGTGGGCACCATATTTTTATGTCGTGACCTACACAGGTGACAAAGACAGTCGAGCCATCATTCGGGAGAATGAGTTTTCCTTCGAGGACAATGCAATGAAGGGTGGGAAGAAAGCCTTTAAAATGAAGGTAATTTAATATTTCTAATGTGTGAAAAAGTATACTCGCCTATATAATAAGCTACAATGTGTTATGCTTTGAAAGTCCATGCACATTTTGTGGATCTACCTATGTGGACTTCCACTTCACTCAAAGTAAATTGCATAAATAAGTGTCTAGTTTTAAAATAGCTATATGTGATTTATGTGAAAACTGTACATGCTATTTTGCTGATTCAAAGTTCCTAAGTTATCTAAGTGAAATACCTTTCATTTGAAGTATTACTTGAAAATCTTGAACCAGTGGTTCTTAAAATAAATTAAGAAAATATATTTTTCTATACACAAACCTATTGGCCTGGAATTGTCTTTTAGTGTGTGGTCCTCATTTATTGCCTGTGTGTGTACAACAAATGCTTAACACTACCCTCTGATAAGCCTACTTCTCGACCACTCTACCACAAAATAGAGCATTAGAATTATCTCTTTTTGCCACTATCTTACCTCTAAAGGGGAACCCTTGGACTCTGTGCATGCTATTTCTTACTTTGAAATAGTACATACAGAGCCAACTTCCTACATTGGTGGATCAGCGGTGGGGTACAAGACTTTGCATTTGCTGGACTACTCAGCCAATACCTGATCACACAACTAAATTCCAAAAAAATTCATTAGAAACTGATTTTTGGAAACTGAAGTCTTGGAAAATTCCCCTCGCTGCTGCCCAGGGACACCTTTTATACATTAAATAATGAAAAAGCCTGCTGAAAGGCCCTTCCCTCTAATAATCAAAACATGCTGGCTACTGTAGGTCAGAGTTGGAAAAAACAAGCGTCGAAAGTTGGCCAAGTTTTCAAGGCTGTCTTTCTCAAGACTGCACTAGAGAAAAACACAAAATATGCGCTTCCTTATCATGCTAGTGTTCGGTGAGAGAAAATACGAAAAACACAAGCTTGGTTTACCATGTGGAAAAACACAGCTCATCTGCAATGTCTAACGCCACGATAAAGCCAATAGGCAGCTAAACTGAAACCAAATGTCTAATGCCACGTTAAAGCCAATAGGCAGCTAAACTTAATACAGAATGTAATGTCTAATGCCATGTTAAAGCCAATAGGCAGCTAAACCGAATACACAATGTAATGTGCTACTGGTGAACATTGAACAACTAATATGCACAGTGGTGAAACACAAAGTCAGCGGTCAAACATACTTAATTTCAATACAATAGGTAAGTAACTTATTTTATATATAGTTTACTATGTTACAACCTTGAAATATTTCCTTTAAAGAACAAAAAACATGTCAGCTGTTTCCCCGAGTTGCAGATTTCACTGAATTGTTTCTAGCTTAAAAGTAAGGAATGATTTCAGTTCTAAACAAAAGGAAGCCTTTCCATTGCTCTGATGCTGTTACTATTTTCAGAAGTTTTAACTACTTTGTATCAGACATTTTTAACTCTGTGAACTTTCATTTAAAATGTCAAATTGATTTAAACTATTTAGACTTGATTCTAATTATTAGTATTTATAAATTGCATTTATGTGAACTGTATGTCAGTATGTCAGTTGTTGATGTCAAACTGTGTGTTGTTTTATTAAATACACTATTTTGCTACTTTTCTAGTTATGTTTCTGAGACCATTCTTTTATTAACCTTCAGAGTTTTTCCACCTGATTTTTAGTAATGGGAATATCTATACTTTCATCTATATAACTGTAAAGCAGACATCCTTGCAAACTGAACCTGTTAACCAGAGTATGGGTCTACCTAGTCCACCCAACCCTGATGTCACGTCTTCTGACAACATGGATCCTAAGATCAGATAGTATGGAAATTTAAATCTACCTCAGTCAGGCTGGGAGATTGTAGAGAAACTAAAAAGACCAATAAAAAAAGCTTCTTATGCTTTCAGAATGGAAAAGTTCTACATTATGGTGTCAGCAGTAGGGTCTTAATTGAATCTCCTATCACGAAGAGTTCATTTTGCCATTCTAATTTTGTCTCACTAAAGCTAAGCTGGAATTTGCTTCAGTTGAAGTTCGCCTGGTAGCAATACTTAAAAGGAAACTAACAACAGTCATTGTTCAGGCTTCCAGTATTAAAGATTTACTGGAAGGCTTAATGAAAGTCTTTCCTCTGATACGATCACCTTCCCCTGCATGGAAACGGAACTTTGTGCTCTCTAAATTGATTGTTTCTCCTTTTTAATGTGTTCATGTGGCTTCCTTGCAGCACCTGTCACCAAGAACTACCTTTTTAGTTGCTATCCTTCAGCATATAGAATTACTGAGTTACGTGGTTGTTAAGTTGCTGAGACCTATGTTTTGCTTCACTACAGACTGAGATGAAACACACACACTGAAAGAAAATTCTGGTATGCAACTCTTAGTCGGAGAAGTATATTTATTAAATCACTCCACAAGGCTCGCAAAGAAAAGGTAAAAAGTGAACAACTGAGAGTACATGTTCAAAAATAATTACAGAAATGAAATCACAATAATCCTGAAAACATACACTAAGGATAATTTACTTCAGTCTATAAACAGCAATTATATAGATATATATGTATATATTCATGCGCAATGCAAGGCAAATGAAGTTAAAAATGCATCAACATTAGGCATACTTGAATTCGCTTTATCTCTTTGCCAGCACCAACAAGCCGTGAACCCGATCGACTGTGAAGAAAGAGGGAAAAACTACCCTCATAGGAAAACGGCAGGCACTAGTGCACTGATCCTGCCAGAGTTTAAACCCATTTCACGGTTGATCTGGTCTTGGTCTCTTATATACCTTAAACAAGCCAGAGAGGAGAATTCTAGAAAACCCCTCCTGCTCTATAAGTTGTTGTTCAACATGCTGGCTACTTCAGGTCAGTTTTGAAACAAACACGTTGTAATGCCCAAGATCCCAAGGTGCTCTCCCAAAACTAAATGTTCTGATGGATACAACTACCTGTGGATTCCTCACCTAATGAATACTCCCATGGCGCCAGCATTCAACGGAAATCTTCTTCCTAGCTTCTGCACGTCGACGAGGACGTCACATTAGCCCACGCGACGCCGTCTGACGTCATACAGGCAATAAGAGGTCCTCGCCGACGTGCCGACGTCAGTTCCCTTTTTTCCGTGCATTCAAAACGGTTATCTTCGAGGGAGCTACTGTTACTTGCATAGTTACAGTGTATTTTCTGCTGCGTGGATTTTCTCTGCGGTAATAATGTCTCAGAGGAAGTCGGGTTTCAAGCCCTGTCGAGAGTGTGGCGGCAAGATGTCCGTTACTGATCCTCACTCCGACTGTTTATGGTGTTTAAGCTCCGACCACGACGTCGCAACTTGTGATTCATGTCAGCACATGAATCCGAAGGCCCTGAAAGAACGTGAGGCTAAACTATTCATGGCGAAGTCGAAGAGAAAGGATAAGAAACATCATAAGAAGTCTTCTTCGCCAAGGTCTCATCGGCGTCATCGAGACTCCCGGCACCGTAGGGATTCACGGCGTCATTCCAGCAAGGAGTCTTGTTCGAGGTCACCTTCGGCTCGGCGTCGGAAGACTTGGGAGGTCAGTCCCACGGTCACACCACATCCATCGACGCCGTTGCCCTCTCCGACGTCACCGACTTCGCCTGGACAGGCGTCTGTGGTTGAGGTGATGCAGCCTGTTGTGATGTCTCCGGCGTCGCGGACGTCGAGGCTGGCGTCGGGGTCGCCTTCGATCCAGGCACCCCAGTATCCAGCTTTTCCCGCCCCTGGAGCCGATAATACCGCATTTCTGAATGCGATGTATACCATCTTTCAACAGATGGCTCCAGGAGGTGCTCCGGCTGGTCCTTCGGGGCCCTTGGCCTTTTCATTGGGTGATCCTGCGCCTCTATAGCCGGCACCCTTTACGCCCTTTCTCCCTTTAGGGAATGTGGGCTCGGCGCCGGTGTCAGCGCCGGTGGCCGCTCCGGTGGCTCCAGAGGTTTTGGCCCCGGAGGTTTCCATCCCGTCGACATCAGGATTTCGTCCTGTGACTCCAGCGGGTCCATCGGAGACTCCAAGATTTCTTCGTCCGGCTCCTTCCTCGGCGCCGAAGCTGCCTGTGGCGCCGGACACGGCGTCGGATGGTTCTGGAGATCGGCGCCGATCTTCGGCGGAGGCCATGTCGACTCCGCGTATCGAGGAAAGACTACATTCGAGGAGGCGTGCTCTCCGTCTTTTG
Organism: Pleurodeles waltl; assembly: GCF_031143425.1. Classification (NCBI taxonomy): domain Eukaryota; kingdom Metazoa; phylum Chordata; class Amphibia; order Caudata; family Salamandridae; genus Pleurodeles; species Pleurodeles waltl. The sequence goes on along the minus strand of NC_090451.1, from coordinate 681,551,060 downwards.
GAAGAGCAGGAATACCAACGAGTCTTGGAGGAAGGAGAGGTTGAGGACTCTGGTGATGGATTGCATGGTCTGGATACAGCCAGTGGGCTGGATACTTCCCCTGAGTGGGACCTTTCATCTCCAGGGGAATATACAGAGGAGGCTGCTACCTTTCACGCTGTGGTGAGGAAGGCAGCTAACTTTCTGGACCTGCCTTTGCCGGTGGCAGAGGCGAAGCAGAATTTGCTGACTGAGGTACTGCATCCGGCCTCTGCTGCAACGGAGCCTCTCTTGCCATTTAATGAGGCTTTGCTTGATCCGGTGTTAGAGGTGTGGAAGAAGCCAGTATCTTCCTCGGCTGTTCATAGGGCTTTGGCCAGGAGATATCGAGCTGCACCATCTGACCCTGGCTTTCTGTCTAGACACCCTACGCCGGAGAGCTTGGTGGTGCAAGCCTCCTGTTCCTCTAAGTCAGCGCCTGGATCTTTCCCGACGGTACCAGGAGACAGAGACTCTAAAAAGCTGGATGCACAATCCAAGAAGATTTTTTCCTCTTGTAGTTTGACGTTGAAGGCCACCAATGCGACTTGCATTCTGGGAAGATACATCCATGCTCTCATGGATGATATTTCATCTTCATTTACGGAGCTTCCCCAGGGACTCTTGAATGTCGTCTCGGATGCCCAGGCTGCCGCAACCCAGATTATCCAGTCTGGGCTGGACACGACCGACTCGGTGGCTAGGGCAATGGGCACGGCTGTGGTGGCAAGGCGGCAGGCCTGGCTCCGTAACTCAGGGTTTTCTGCGGACGTGCAGTCGACCCTGTTGGACCTCCCGTTTGATGGGGACAAACTGTTTGGAGCCAAAGCAGATTCGGCCTTGGAGAGATTTAAAGAAAGCAGGGCCACAGCCAAATCATTAGGACTGCAAGCCCCTTCTTCTTCTGCCTCCTCCAGATTTTTCAGGAGGTTTCGTGGATTTGGGCGTGGCTCTTCCTCCTCTTCCTTTCGGGGGAGATTCCAGCAACCCACCTCTTCCCTCTCCTATAGATCATTTAGAGGGAGGGGTAGGGCCCGCACCAGAGGAGCCTCTCAGCAGCGCTTTGCCTCTTCCTCGTCCTCTGGAGGGGTGCAGCAGGGAAAGCAGCCTTAGGCTTCCACCATTTCCCACTCACTCCTCTCCTGCAGGGGGGAGGTTACGGCATTTTCTCCACAAGTGGGAGACTATTACATCGGACACTTGGGTTATCAGTATTGTGGGAAAAGGCTACACCCTTCCCTTTCGGGAGTTTCCGCACCCCATCCCGCCCCGCCCATCTTATTGTTCAGAAGAACACCTCCTGTTGTTAGAACAGGAGGTTCAAGTCCTCCTTTCAAAGGGCGCGGTGGAGTTGGTCACAGAGCAGGAAAGGGGTTGAGGTTGTTACTCAAGGTACTTCCTGATTCCCAAGAAGGATGGTCGGTTGAGACCAATCCTGGATCTGAGGATCTTGAATTGGTTCCTCAAACAGGAAAAGTTCAAGATGCTGACCCTAGCTCAGGTGCTTTTGGCGTTGAACAAAGAAGATTGGATGGTGTCTGTCGACTTGCAGGATGCTTATTTTCATATCCCGATACTCAAGTCGCACAGGAAGTATCTCCGGTTTGTGGTAGGGTCGCAGCACTATCAGTTTGCGGTCCTCCCGTTTGGTCTTACTTCAGCACCTCAAGTCTTCACGAAGGTGATGTCAGTGGTTGCAGCAGAGCTCAGAAGGAAGGGGATAGCAGTATTCCCTTACTTGGACGACTGGTTGATCAAAGCCAAGTCTCCGGAGCTTGTGTCGCATCATCTGCAGTCAACAGTTGTTGTTCGACCTGGGCTTTTCGGTGAACGTGCCCAAATCTCACCTGGAGCCCTCTCAGCGCCTCCTGTTCATAGGGGCAGTACTGGATACAACATTGAATCGAGCCTTTCCTCCGCCTCAGCGGATTCAAGATATTCAGGAGTTGGTTCCAATGTTTTGAAATGGAGCGGTAGTTCCAGTCCTCAAGGTCCTTCGTCTGCTCAGTCTGTTTGCCTCCTGCATACTGTTGGTCACGCATGCTCGCTGGCATTTGAGGGCTCTTCAGTGGTGCCTCCGAAGGCAGTGGTCTCAACACAAAGGAGATCTAGAAGGTGCTGTCAAGATCTCCAGAGATGCTGCTGTGGGCTTGAAGTGGTGGATTGCGGGCAACAATCTTTCACAAGGAAAGCCGTTCGCGCAGTCACCACCAGTGACCACGGTCATAACGGATGCTTCCACTCTAGGGTGGGGAGCTCATCTGGGGGATCTGGAGATCAAAGGGCTTTGGTCTCCAGAGGAACAGATTTTTCATATCAATCTGTTGGAGTTGCGGGCTGTACGTCTGGCTCTCAAGGCCTTCCTCCCTTCCCTTCATGGTCAGTCGGTACAGGTCCTGACGGACAATACTACCGCGATGTGGTACATAAACAAACAGGGAGGAGTAGGGTTGTACCTTCTCTGCAGAGAAGCTCTTCGACTATGGTCCTGGGCAAAGGACCATCAGATTTGCTTGGTAGCAAATCATCTGGCGGGGGTCTTGAATGTACGTGCGGACAGTCTCAGTCGCCATTTCTCGGCCGACCACGAGTGGCGTCTCCATCCAGATCAAGTCCGTTTAATCTTCCAGATGTGGGGGTTTCCTCGGATAGATTTGTTTGCCACTCTGGAGAACGCGCATTGTCCGTTATTCTGCAGCCTCCAGTATCCGATGCAGGGAGCGTTGGGGGACGCGTTTCAGATAACCTGGTGCGGCCAGTTCCTTTACGCGTTTCCCCCCATACCCTTGATTCCTCGAGTGTTGAGGAAGATTCGCCAAGACCGGGCCCAAGTCATCTTAATAGCCCCGGATTGGCCAAGGAGGGTGTGGTACTCCGACCTTCTCCAACTCTCACTGTGCCCTCCGCTCCGTCTCCCTCTCAGGGCAGACCTCCTCTCGCAGTCGCAGGGGCAGGTTTTACACCCCAACCTCCAGAGTCTGCACCTACATGCCTGGAGATTGAGCAGGGCAACCTGAGTTCCTTCTCTCTCCCGCCTGATGTGGTGGATGTTATATTAGCGGCCAGGCGACACTCCACTAAATCTATCTACGCTAATAGGTGGTCTAAATTTGTTATGTGGTGTGGAGAGAGACAGATTGATCCCTTACATGCTCATCTGTCAGATGTTTTGTCTTTTGCTCTGTCTCTAGCGCAGAAAGGTTGTGCAGTGGCTACCATTAAGGGTTATTTGTCTGCCCTGTCAGCCTTCATTTGTCTTCCAGACCAACCATCGTTATTTAAGTCCCCTATTGTTCTCAGATTCTTGAAAGGTCTTCTAAATAAATATCCTCCAAAACCATTCGTTATGCCTCAATGGGATTTGTCCTTGGTCCTGACTTTCCTTATGGGGTCCCCTTTTGAACCTATGCATTCTTGTCCCTTAAGGTATTTAGTTATTAAGACAGTCTTCTTGGTGGCTATAACATCTGCAAGGAGAGTGAGTGAGTTGCAGGCCTTATCGGTAAAACCCCCTTATACAAACTTTTATGGGGATAAGGTGGTGTTGAGGACCAAGGCTGCTTTCCTCCCGAAGGTTGTTTCACCCTTCCATTTGGCCCAGACAATTACTTTGTCCACGTTCTATCCTCCGCCTCATCCTTCAAAGGAGGAAGAGAGACTACATCGCTTGGACCCAAAGAGGGCGTTAAGCTTCTACATTGATAGAACGAAAGACTTCAGGCTGGAGGATCAGCTGTTCATTGGATACGTGGGCAAGAGGAGAGGAAAGGCAGTCCACAAGAGAACACTCTCCAGGTGGGTTGTTCTTTGCATTAAAATCTGTTACTCTTTAGCAAAGAAGGATCCTCCTGATGGCATTAGAGCTCTTTCCACCAGAGCTAAGTCGGCCACTTCGGCCTTGGCCAGAGGTGTTCCTGTGGTCGACATCTGCAAGGCCGCAACTTGGTCGTCCCTTCACACTTTTGCGAAGCATTACTGTTTGGACTCTGAGTTCAGAAGGGACGGCCATTTTGCACAGTCAGTGCTGCAGGATTTCTTGGTTTGACCATTTAGGCACCCACCACCGGGCGTGGTACTGCTTTGGGACTCTATTCATTAGGTGAGGAATCCACAGGTAGTTGTATCCATCAGAAGAACGAGTTACTTACCTTCGGTAACGACTTTTCTGGTGGATACATTAGCTACCTGTGGATTCCTCACGGTCCCACCCGCCTCCCCGTTGCCTTTTTGGTCTTACCAAGTAATCCTTGAGTGCGCTCCTATTGGTCTTCAAGACTGCAATAGATTTTGTATATATGGATATTTGTATATATATATATATATATATATATATATATATATATCTTTGTGTATATACATAATTAGTATATATTTGTTTGTTTAAAAAAAAAAAGGAGTTATATTAAATCTATAGCCATTTTATTGCAATGTTGTGTGATTTACAATGTTATGGGATGTTGCCTTGCTCTTTCATTGCATTGGGTTATTGTTCTCATGCACGTAAAAAATGTTGGTACTGACGTCGGCACGTCGGCGAGGACCTCTTATTGCCTGTATGACGTCAGACGGCGTCGCGTGGGCTAATGTGATGTCCTCGTCGACGTGCAGAAGCTAGGAAGAAGATTTCCGTCGAATGCTGGCGCCATGGGAGTATTCATTAGGTGAGGAATCCACAGGTAGCTAATGTATCCACCAGAAAAGTCGTTACCGAAGGTAAGTAACTCGTTCTTCCCTGCCGTACCATACACATCATCCTACTACATCCTTTTCTCTCTGACTCCTCCATATATGTCCTAGCCCTTGATAAGAAAGAACACGAAGAGTGAAAACATGAGCGAAAAACACATTGCATAACATGCACAGAAAAATACCTGCATGGTGTCTAAAGCTACGTTACGGGCTGGAGTCTGTAATCAGAATGGAGCTTGTGTTCACCAATGTGACGGTGTGCAGCTAGGCTTAATGCAAAGTTGAGTCAGTGGTCAAACACAAATATAATTACAACCTATACCATTTTCTTCCAAGAAAGACAGTAGAACTCTTTCTTTATTTTTTACCTCAAATAGTTTCAGAATTCCAGTTAAATCAATCCATCACTCTGCAGTTTTCTTCAACGATGCTGGTACTCCGGTAGAGTGCTGTCACATTCTGTAGGGATCACAAAGTTTTTTTATTTGACAAGACAGTGACACTGAGAAAATCAATTGAGCTTTTTATCAGTTATAGCCTGATAAATGACTTGCTTAATCATTTCTAAACAATCAATCTCATATTTGGTTATTAAATGCATATGGTTATTAAATGCATTACTGTCTCTTTTCAGTTGGCAAATATCCCCCTTCCAGGCCAACCCAAAGCTCATTTCACCAGGGGAAAAGCAGCCACTGCGACAGGTTGAAAAACATCCCATTGGCAAATATTTATGTGGTAGCCACTCTGAAGACACTATTGTCTTAATACTGATGCTAAAGGTGATTCAGGTGTAGGTCAAGCTAACTTGGGAAACCTTTCCTGTTAATTCCGTCTTCATAACTACCAGTAAAGATCCTGTGATGCAGAAGTAATGGTTGGATGCTTCTAGTCCTGGTTCTACATCATAATTTGTTGAGGTCACAAATAAGCCTCCTGCATACCTGTTTTGTTCAGTCAGGTTTGTGAATTGAATGAAGGGTCATATGGTCCAGGTCTAGGACTACATCCAAGTTCCTATTTTTGTCACACGCCTGGGAATCAACTACAACAGATCGGAAAACAAGGGACTGCATACTCTCAATAAGTGTTGCTGATAGCTGCTTCTCTAGCTCAGTTGCTCAAGCTCCAAATCCATGCAATACTAGTCTACACCCATATCCACCCAAGGTGAATGGAACCAATTTCTGTATTTTTTTTGGAGCTTGCAGTCAGGCATTTCAGTAAAATTCATTTATCAGATAGTTCTTTTCCTAGAGTGGATATTTTTATTTTATGGTATTTTGAACAGTTGACACACCCTTCACTTCAGAATTTCTCTGTTACTTCTGGCTCACAGAGCATAAACCTAAAGAAAATATTATTTTTTGATTCAGACATAACTAAACATAGCTAAAATATGGTTCAACATGTTTGACAATATGCTTCCATGTTCCTTTCACATTCTTAAATAATTGAAATGCAGTATGTAAGCTCCAGTTAAAATATATATTTAATTTTTTACAGTGTTTATGTTTAAATGACTGCAGGGCTAGTCCTTGAGCTGCTGAAGGTGTATATTATCATCTTGTTTCTCTTTGCCAGAGAGAAGCTCAGATAAAGTTCCATGTGCTTCTGACGTCCTATGAGCTGATCACAATAGACCAAGCAGCTCTTGGTTCCATTCGTTGGGCATGTCTGGTGGTGGATGAAGCACACCGGCTTAAAAACAACCAGTCCAAGGTAAGATAATGAATTGCAACACCTTCAGATCAGTAATCGGACTCATGGAGAGCCCTAATAACTGTTACTAGAGCTGGTGTGATGTATAGTTGTAACATGCACAGATCTGTTTTTACACCTAAGCTGTCATATTAGGTCAAAGTTCTTTTCCCTATTGTTGGACATTTTGTAGATTCACTTGAAATATTAACAATAATTAGAACGGCAGTCCTCATTGCATTTAACATGGCAGCTGTAATGGCTCAGCTGCTGCTCACTCAGCTCCTGTCAGAGTGTTCTATGCTGAAAGATGAGGAAATTTGACTGTAGCACATTTTAGTAAGCCTATGCAGCATGAGGTAATGAGAGAAAAGACGATGCAGTTGATGGCAAGCTTATGAGCGGCCTTGGTAAAATGCTCCCAGCTGTCTCTTTGGATGAGTTGATTTGATTTTTCTTTTCTGATTGATCTGGGGAATTCTACTCCAGTGGTTCAGTGTTCCAACAGTTGGTGCAATGTGGCTCTACATTAGCTAGATGTGAGTCACATAAAAGCAACCCCCCACCGCTCTTACTTCATTTCTTTTCTTTCAGCGCTGTTCAATGCAGATCTGGAACTCCATTTTCATCTTCATCAGTTTTCCAATTACTTTAAAATTTGGAAACAACTTGGCACTGAAAGCTATTGAATTCAAACTGTGCTGAGTTGTCAGAAAGCAGATGTCTTTGAGAGACGCATAAGGAATAAGTTACTTACCTGTAACTGTAGTTCTCCAGTATTGGAAGCTTTCATAGATTCACATGCTTGAATACTTCCCCGTCGTCAATATGGGAGTCCCCGGTGGAATGTATAAGATATGCCTAAATGTATACCTACATTACATGCATTAGGTCTTAGTTTAGCAACCTATCACAGTCATTTTGTAAAATAGACCCAAACTCAAAACTCAACCAATCACACTGCCTCACCCCCATAGGACCTCCTGTGAGGAACTGCCTTCCCTCAGATTTTACAAGCATAAGTGATGCAATAATCAAGAACACTGAGGAGAGGGAAGGTGAGCTCATCAGGGGAGGTGGGTGGGCCACATGTGAATCTATGAAGGCTTCCAGTACTGGAGAACTACAGTTACAGGTAAGTAACTTATTCCTTACTCTAGTATTGGAACTTTCATAGATTCACATGCTTGAATAAGAATAGCAAGCAGTGACTAGCACATTTTCTGTGTTTGTAAGAACACATTCTACCATGTAAAAGAGAACCTCCGCATTTAGATAACTGATTGTTGGAGAAATAAAGATATTTAAACATCTATAGATAAATCTATATGTATATATATATATATATATATATATATATATATATATATATACACAGTATAAGATTAATAGATTTATACACATCTGATGGAGATTGTAGATTCCTTACCTTTGAATTTTCCCTAGGCGTCAGACTGGATCTGGAGATTTTTCTTAGAGCAGTACCTCTGCGTGCCGTTAGGTGGCGTCGGTCGACTCCGTGGGCATCGTTGGCGCCGTGCTCACTGTGATGACATCGCCGTTGCACATCCCCAGTAATGACTTGTAGCGTCTAACTGAAAGAGACTTTGACGAGCTTGAGTTGTCTGTCCACTGTTGGATAAGCTTTTGTTTGGACCGTATCCAGTATGGCGCCCAGGAAAACTATTCTTATGGTTGGCTGAAGCTGGGACTTTTCTCAGTTGAGAGTGAGGCCCAATTGTCTGAAAAGTCATAAGATCGCCTTGAGATAATGTCATAGTGACTGGATGTCGGAGGCTTTCACTAACCAGTCATCCAGGTATGGAAATATTTGATGTCTCCTGCGCCGTAGTTATACTGCAACAGGGGCTAGACACTTTGTAAAAATTCAGGGGGTGGACTTGAGCCCGAAAGGTAGCACGTTGAATTGAAAGTGCCGGCCAGCTACCATAAATCTTAGGAACGTCCTGTGTTTCGGGTGAATGGGTATGCGGAAGTAGGCATCCTGCAGGTCTAAGGAAGTCATGTAGTTGGCTACGTTGAGAAGCTGCAAGACGTCCTTCAATTTCACCATGAGGAAGGACTGTTTTTTCAGATACTTGTTCAGCTTCCTTAGATCCAGGATGGGTCTCCATAGACAAAATGTTTTCTGATTAGGAAGAAGTAAGAATAGAAACCCTTTACCTTTTGTGAATGGGCACCAATTCTATCGCTCCTTTGGATAACATTACCTCATTTTTTAGGATGAGAAGATGGAGACGTGTTTGGCAGACTTGGGAGGGAGGTTTCCACAGGGGCATACATGTAAATTCTAGAAGATGACTGTAATTTATTATGTCTAGGACCCACTTGTCATTCGTTATCTGATGCCAGCTGTAGGAAAATGGCTCCCTGTTGCAGTTACCCCACCACTTTTTGCCTGATATTGATGCTGACTTGACTGAGAAGTGTGCTGGGACCCTGCTAACCAGGCCCCAGCACCAGTGTTCTTTCACTAAAAATGTACCAGTGTTTCAACAATTGGCACACAGTTAACACACCCCTGGCACACAGATAAGTCCCTTGTAAAAGGGTACCAGTGGTACCAAGGGCCCTGTGACCAAGGAAGGTCCCCAAGGGCTGCAGCATATGTTGTGCCACCCTAAGGGACCCCTCACCTAAAACATGCACATTGCCACTGTAGATTGTGTGTGTTGGTGGGGAGAAAAAGGCAAAGTCAACATGGCATCCACCTCAGGATGCCATGCCCACAAAATACTGCCTGTGGCATAGGTAAGTCACCCCTCTAGCAGGCCTTACAGCCCTAAGGCAGGGTGCACTATACCACAGATGAGGGCATAGCTGCATGAGCAATATGCCCCTACGGTGTCTAAGTTTATTCTTAGACATTGTAAGTACAGTGTGGCCATATTAAGTGTATGGTCTGGGAGTTTGTCAAAACAAACTGCACAGCTTCATAATAGCTACACTGAATAGTGGGAAGTTTGGTATCAAACTTCTCAGTATAATAAACCCACACTGATGCCAGTGTTGAATTTATTAAAAAATGCACACACAGGGCATCTTAGAGATGCCCCCTGTATTTTACCCAATCCTTCAGTGCAGGACTGACTGGTCTGTGCCAGCCTGCTGCTGAGAGATGAGTTTCTGACCCCCTGGGGTGAGAACCTTTGTGCCCTCTGAGGCCGGAAACAAAGCCTGCTCTGGGTAGAGGTGCTTCACACCTTCCGCCCGCAGGAACTGTAACACGTAACAGTGAGCCTCAAAGGCTCAGGCTTTGTGTTACCATGCCCCAGGGCACTCCAGCTAGTGGAGATGCCTGCTCCCTGGACACAGCCCCCACTTTTGGCAGCAAGCCCAGGGGAGATAATGAGAAAAACAAGGAGTCACCCACCAGTCAGGACAGCCCCTAAGGTGTCCTGAGCTGAGGTGACCCCTGCCTTTAGAAATACTCCATCTTGATTTTGGTGGATGCGCCCAATAGGAATAGGGATGTGCTCCCCTCCCCTCAGAGAGGAAGCACAAGGAGGGTGTAGCCACCCACAAGGACAGTAGCCATTGGCTACTGACCCCCAGACCTAAACACACCCCTAAATTGAGTATTTAGGGGCAGCCCAGAACCCAGGAAATCAGATTCCTGCCACCTGAAACAAGAAGAAGGACGGCTGACCTGAAAGCCCTGCAGAGACGACGGAGACGACAACTGCTCTGGCCCAGCCCTACCGGCCTGTCTCCTGACTCGAAAAACTGCAACATCGACGTATCCAACAGGGACCAGCGACCTCTAAAGCATCAGAGGACTGCCCTGAACCTAAGGACAAAGAAACTCCCGTGAGCAGCGGCTCTGCTCAACAACAAGCAGCAACTGTGCAACTTTCTTGCAACTTCTTAAGACTTCACTCTTCCCGCCGGTACCGTGAGACTTCACCCTCTGCACCCGACGCCCCCGGCTCGAGCTCCAGAGAACCAACACCACAGGGAGAACACCCAGGCGACTGCGACCTCGTGAGTAGCCCGAGAGGACCCCCCTGGGACCCCACAGCAACATATGCAGAGAGAATCCAGAGGCTCACCCTGACCGCGACTGCCTGTAACACGGAACCCGACGCCTGGACCAAGCACTGCACCCGCAGCGCCCAGGACCGGAAGGAACTGAACCTCAGTGCAGGAGTGACCCCCAGGCGACCCTCTACCTAGCCCAGGTGGTGGCTGCCCCAAAGAGCCCCCCCTGTGCCTGCCTGCACCGCTGAAGTGACCCCCGGGTCCCTCCATTGTTTTCAATCTAAAACCCAACGCCTGCTTTGCTCACTGCACCCGGCCGTCCCTGTGCCGCTGAGGGTGACCTTTGTGTGCCTTCTCATGTCCCCCCCCACGGTGCTCTACAAAAACCCCCTGGTCTGCCCCCAGAGGACGCAAGTACTTACCTGCTGGCAGACCGGAACCAGAGCACCCCTGTTCCCCATAGGCACCTATGTGTTTTGGACACCTCTTTGACCTCTGCACCTGACCGGCCCTGAGTTGCTGGTGTGGTAACTTTGGGGTTGCCTTGCACCCGCAACGGTGGGCTGCCTATGCCCCATATTTGAGACTTGTAAGTGATTTACTTACCTCCAAAACTAACCTTTACTTACCTCCCCCAGGAACTGTTGATTTTTGCACAGTGTCCACTTTGAAAATAGCTTATTGCCATTTTTACAAAGACTGTGTATGATATTGTTTTCTTTCACAGTTCCTAAAGTATCTAAGTGAACTAGCTTACATTTAAAGTATTAACTGTAAATCTTGAACCTGTGGTTCTTAAAATAAACTAAGAAAATATATTTTTCAATATAAAAACCTATTGGCCTGGAGTAAGTGTTTGAGTGTGTGTTACTCATTTATTGCCTGTGTGTGTACAACAAATGCTTAACACTACCCTCTGATAAGCCTACTGCTCGACCACACTACCACAAATAGAGCATTAGAATTATCTACTTTTGCCACTATCTTACCTCTAAGGGGAACCCTTGGACTCTGTACACACTATTTCTTACTTTGAAATAGTATATACAGAGCCAACTTCCTACAGTCTGGATCCAAAAAGAGCGTTGGCGTTCTATCTAGATCGTACAAAAGATTTCCGGGTGGACGATCAACTCTTTGTGGGATATGTGGGTTTGAAGAAAGGGAAGGCGGTGCAGAAGAGGACCATCTCACGTTGAGTACTTCTCTGCTTCAAGATGTGTAATGCTTTGGCAAAAAAGCATCCCCCTGAGGATGTGCTACCGCTTTGGTGAAAAAGCAACCCCCTGAGGGTTTGCGCGCTTATTCTACCAGATGAACTGCTGCTACCACAGTGTCAGCATGCAGAGTTCCAGTCCTGGATATCTGTCAGGCCGCAAAGTGGGCATCCATACATAAGTTCACCAAGCACTACTGCCTGGACAACCAGGTCCGCAGGGATGGCTATTTTGGCTGTTCGGTCCTGAAGAAATTTTTGGTGTGATCTTAGTTCGCAGCCCACCACCGGGGATGGTATTGCTCGGTATCTATTCAAAAGTAAGGAATCTGCAACTAGAAGTCTCTGTCAGATGTATGAGTTACTTACCTTTGTTAACAATATATCTGTGTAAGGAAATGCCTCCTTGGCATGGTTACCCCCTGACTTTTTGCCTTTGCTGATGCCAAGTTTTGATTTGAAAGTGTGCTGAGGCCTGCTAACCAGGCCCCAGCACCAGTGTTCTTTCCCAAACCTGTACTTTTGTTTCCACAATTGGCACACCCTGGCATCCAGGTAAGTCCCTTGTAACTGGTACCCATGATACCAAGGGCCCTGATGCCAGGGAAGGTCTCGGCTGCAGCATGTCTTATGCCACCCTGGGGACCCCTCACTCAGCACAGACACACTGCTTGCCAGCTTGTGTGTGCTGGTGGGGATAAAATGACTAAGTCGACATGGCACTCCCCTCAGGGTGCCATACCAACCTCACACTGCCTATAGGTATAGATAAGTCACCCCTCTAGCAGGCCTTACAGCCCTAAGGCAGGGTGCACTATACCATAGGTGAGGGCATAAGTGCATGAGCACTATGCCCCTACAGTGTCTAAGCAAAACCTTAGACATATTAAGTGCAAGGTAGCCAGAAGAGTATATGGTCTGGGAGTCTGTCATGCACGAACTCCACAGCACCATAATGGCTACACTGAAAACTGTGAAGTTTGGTATCAAACTTCTCAGCACAATAAATGCACACTGATGCCAGTGTACATTTTATTGTGAAATACACCCCAGAGGGCATCTTAGGGATGCCCCCTGAAACCATACCGACTACCAGTGTGGGCTGACTAGTTTTAGCAGCCTGCCACACACCAGACATGTTGCTGGCCACATGGGGAGAGTGCCTTTGTCACTCTGGGGGTCATTCTGACCCTGGCGGCCGGTGGCCGCCAGGGCCACCGACCACGGGAGCACCGCCAACAGGCTGGCGGTGCTCCCACGAGCATTCTGACCGCGGCGGTTCAGCCGCGGTCAGAAGCGGCAAGTCGGCGGGCTCCCGCCGACTTGCCGCTGCTCGGGGGAATCCTTCATGGCGGCGGAGCGCGCTCCGCCGCCATGAGGATTCTGACCCCCCCTACCGCCATCCTGTTCATGGCGGGAAAGCCGCCATGAACAGGATGGCGGTAGGGGGGGTCGCGGGGCCCCCGTAAGAGGGCCCCGCAAAGTATTTGCTATATACTGAATTTAGGGGTGTGTTTAGGTCTGGGAGGGCAGTAGCAAATGGCTACTGTCCTTGAGGGTGGCAAAACCCTCTTTGTGCCTCCTCCCTGTGGGGGGGGGGAGCACATCCCTAATCCTAATGGGGGAATCCTCCAAAATCAAGATGGATGATTTCTAAAGGCAGGGGTCACCTCAGCTCAGGACACCTTAGGGGCTGTCCTGACTGGTGGGTGACTCCTCCTTGTTTTTCTCATTATCTCCCCTGGACTTGCTGCCAAAAGTGGGGGCTGGGTCCAGGGGCGGGCATCTCCCCTAGCTGGAGTGCCCTGGGGCATCGTAACACGAAGCCTGGTCCTTTGAGGCTCACTGCTAGGTGTTACAGTTCCTGCAGGGGGGAGGTGTGAAGCACCTCCACCCAGAGCAGGCTTTTGTTTCTGTCCTCAGAGAGCACAAAGGCCCTCACCACATGGGGTCAGAAACGCGTCTCTTAGCAGCAGGCTGGCACAGACCAGTCACTCCTGCACTGAACAATTAGGTAAAATACAGGGAGCATCTCTAAGATGCCCTCTGTGTGCATTTTTTAATAAATCCAACACTGGCATCAGTGTTGGTTTATTATTCTGAGCAGTTTGGTACCAAACTTCCCAGTTTTCAGTGTAGCCATTGTGGAGCTGTGGAGATCGTTTTTGACAAACTCCCAGACCATATACTTAATATGGCCACACTGTACTTACAATGTCTAAGAATAGACTTAGACACTGTAGGGGCATATTGCTCATACAGCTATGCCCTCACCTGTGGTATAGTGCACCCTGCCTTAGGGCTGTAAGGCCTGCTAGAGGGGTGACTTACCTATGCCACTGGCAGTATTTTGGGTGCATGGCATCCTGAGGGGGATGCCATGTCGACTTTTCCTTTTTTTCCCCACCAACACACAAAATCTACAATGGCAGTGTGCATGTGTTAGGTCAGGGGTCCCTTAGGGTGGCACAACATATGCTGCAGCCCTTAGGGACCTTCCCTGGTCACAGGACCCTTGGTACCACTGGTACCTTTTACAAGGGACTTATCTGCGTGCCAGGGGTGTGCCAATTGTGGAAACTATGGTACATTTTAGGTGAAAGAACACTGGTGCTGGGGCCTGGTTAGCAGGGTCCCAGCACACTTCTCAGTCAAGTCAGCATCAGTATCAGGCAAAAAGTAGGGGGTAACTGCAACGTGGAGCCATTTCCTTACACGCTGGGAAAAAAAATATCTGACTAATTACACCAATATTTGTAAAGTGATTTTCGAGAGCGTTCTGAGATGATTTCCAATGACAGCAAGGTAATGTTCTAATACGCATGTGAAGCTTTTTTTGATGTCCATGTTGCCATACTATTGTCCTAGAAAGTGAGCTGTATTTTGCATACAGGGCTTTGTTAGCTATTGATTTTATGGTTTTAATGAAAGATGGCTGTTTATTTCAGTTTTTCAGAGTACTTAACGGGTACAAAATCGACCACAAATTACTCCTCACTGGGACACCGCTGCAGAACAACCTAGAAGAACTGTTCCACCTCCTGAATTTTCTTACCCCAGAACGCTTCAAGTATGTCTTACTCCACTTTTTGGGTAATAGTTTACATTTGGTTTGTTAGTGTCTAATTTTTACTATTAATACCTTTAAAAGTTTTATTCTTTGCTTTTAGGAAAACATTCCTGGACAGTAGTTTGTGTGCTTGCTTCCAGATGTACCCCTAAAGTTATTTTGTTTTTTTCCCCTCCCTACGCAGTTCAAACTCATTGTTGACCTCCCAGGTTGAGTCTGTGAATGTGAAATGAGAGACTCACCCTACTTTGTATACCACAAAACAGCACTTGTGGTGATCCTCTCTACTGCCCTGCTTTTATATTTTGTGATTTATCTCAACCCTCTCATACGCACCTTCGAAGTGCAACCACTTAAGGTCAATCAAGCAGAATTAAATTGCATCCAGGGCGTTTGGTGACTTTTGTGGTAAACTAAATTGGATCAATCCAAAAAACTGTTCAGTACTGTACCCTGAAGAACTGAGATACATGCTTTTAATCTGAAGTGTGCCTCTCTGCTTGATAGCGCATAGCCTGCCTTATACTGCGACTTCTGCTTCCCCATCTACAATGTGTCATATCTGATCTATTTTGAAAGAAACTTGTCAGAGGTTTTTATTTCGGTTTTAAACAACCTTTTAAACAATCCTAAAGAATCTTTAGCCGTTAGATAAGGTGAGAGCATTGTGTAAGTGTATTGTACTAAAATATATTGTCTGTATCTACCTACAAACTGATTGTTTAAATATATCTACTACTGTACTTGGTGTTTTCAAGAGCATGGAGCATTTGTGTATTTGTCATCTACCTGTTATGACATTCTCCCTTATTATGGTAAGACATGTGGTTGAAAAAATGGCTATTGTATTCTGTACATGCAACCCTGATACCGATAATGAAACGCTAATGGATATCAGATGACCAAGGTGTTTTTTTAAATTTTTTTAATAAAACAGCTTTATTGGTTTTGTTGCAGAACAAGAAAAACAACACAGTATTGCATAACACCACTGGTCACTAATTACTTCCTTCGACTGAACACTACACAATTGAATCAAGTTCACTGGACATCTGATCCCCATATAGCCTCCGTAAGATCTTAGGTGCTCATCCCTGCTCACACCAAGGGATCACATCCCGTGCCCTTCCCCCAGGATCCCATCCATCTCCCACACCCGCTTGTATTTAGCCGGACAACCCCGCGCTTCATAAGCCAGTTTCTCTTGGGAGGCACACCAGTCCATTCCGCGATGCCACCTCGCCAGCGCAGGGGCCGACTCCGCTCTCCAGCCTGAGGCAATGTCCCTCTTGGCCACCAAACAAGCCATTCCAACAAAGGTGCGTTCGGCCCTGCTGGAGCCCACTCCCTCGAGAACTCCCAGCAGGACAGACAGGGGGGGCGGGCTCAATCCTCTCCTGCAGAACCCCGGACACCTCCGCTAGCACCGTGCGCCAGTAGGCAGCGATATCGGGGCATGTCCATACCGTATGGAAAAAGTCTGCAGAGGGACACGTACACCGTGGACACTCCGCTTGCCGCCTGAGGCCAGCCGTGTGCATCCTTCTGGGGGAGAGATACGCTGCATGAAGAAAGTAGGTCTGCACCAGTCTCAGTCGCGAAGCCATAGACAACATTTGTGGGGCCATAAGGGCGTCCCGCCAGTCCTCCTCCGTCATCGGACCCACCCAGTGCTCCCATCTTTCCTGAAGCTTGTCAAGTGACTGCAATGTATTGGTGATCAACATGCGGTATATGCGCGAAACCCCCTCTTTTGCCTAGGTGACCCATAATTGTCTTGGTTTCCACGGGGCTGAATTCTGGGGGCACCGATCCCACCCGGAGGTGCCCCTGAAGGGCATGATGGAGCTGTAAGTGCTTGTGGAACTGGGTCCGGCTGAGCAAGAACTGCTTTTGAAGATCCTGAAAGGACCGCATGTGTGTGCCCACCCAGATGTCTCCGAATGATGATATCCCAATAAGATCCCAATTGTGGAACCCTCGGAGCAGCGAGACCTCCCTCAGCCAAGTACTCTGCCACAGTGGGGTTTGTTGGGTAAGCCGACTCCACCACCCCGATAATCGCTGCGCCACCGTCCATCCTATAAACACCACCCGTGTCACTTTGGGAATCTCACGTGGTACCGGGTCACCGTAGAGCATCCCAAACAAGCCAGAGAAACCAATAGTCAGAAGCTCCAGCTGATAGGTGGGGTCCGCCCATCCACCCCCCAACCAGTTGTTAATTACCAAGGGTGCATTGCCAGGTGAAAAAGGTGCAGATTCGACATCCCCAGACCACCCTCGTAAACATCCTGCTGACAGACCTGAAGCGCTAGGCTTGGGTGGGATCCATGCCACAGAAACTGTCGCGCTGCTGCCTCCATATCGGCGAACCACCTTGTGGGAACATGATAGGGGAAGTTTTGAAGTAAGTAGAGGACCTGGGAGAGTACCATCATCTTATATAGAGCAATCCGTCCGAGGATATTCAATGGAAGGGATCTCCATCTTTGGAGGTCATCCTTGATCTGCCTAGTTAGAGGCTTGACATTTAAGGCCCATGCCAGCTCCGGCAACAAAGCTATATGGATCCCCATGCATCGGAAGCTGGTTCGTTTATATGGGAATGTTGTGCTGCCAGTCGTAACAGTCCCTGGAGTGATTGAGCGGGACCAGTAAAGATTTACTAGGATTAACCACCAGGCCTGATGCTTCAGCGAACAGCCCCAAAAGCTGAAGCACCCTGGGACCACTGCTAGCCGGTTTAGCAAAGTACAGAAGGACATCGTCAGCGTACAACGCTATGCGGTCCTCCCTTCCGGTGGGCCACGACCATCCCTCAACCAGAGGGTCCTCCCAAATTAGTTTCACCAGCAGCTCCATCACCAGACCGAAAAGGAGCGGGGAGAGGGGACAACCTTGGCGGGTCCCCCTGCGAATGGGGAACCGATCTGAGACCGCCCCGTTGACCTGCACCCAGGCCGACGGAGTAGAATAAAGGAGGCCCACTAAAGCACGGAACCGCGGCCCGAGCCCCATCCTCTCAAGGACATGGTGTAGGTACGACCAATAGACAGTGTCGAATGCTTTTTCAAAATCCACCAACAGAAGTGCCAATGGAGGGGCAAGGAGGGCCCTGTGGGCCAGAGCCACAAGCAGGCGTTGGGTACTTCTGGCGGGCATGAAACCGCACTGGTCCTGGTGAACCAACGTGGACAGCACCCTCTTCAGTCTCTGGGCCAATACCGTGGAGAATTATGGGGCGATAAGCGGAGCAGTCCCTCGAGGGGGGCTTCGTCTTTGGGATCACCACAATAGTGGCCTGATCCAAATCGGAAGGGAAAGCCCTGATACTTTCGGCTTCCTCATACATTGCCAGAAGGTGAGGGACCAACATATCTCAGAACTTCATATAGAACGCAGTGGGAAACCCGTCTGGGCTGGGGGTCCTCCCCTCCGACAACTCCGCCATTGCGGCCTCAACCTCCTCTAAACTGAGCGGCTCATCAAGCTCACACCTCTCCGCCTCAGTAACAGTCAGGAGGGTCACTTCCATCAGCAAGGGGGCCTCAAGCTCAGCAAGGGTCCTGGGCTGTTCCTCGTAGAGTCTTCGGTAATAGGCAGCGAAGCTCTGCGCAATCTCACTCGGGGTCCGGGTGACCGCACCGAGTCGTCGACTATCTCTGGGACCACCCAGTCTGCCATCGGCCTGGTGGCTATCCAATGGAGGAGCTTGCTATTTTTGCCCCCCCATCCATACACACGGGCCACAGAGGCTCGCCACATATGCTTTGCAGTCTCGAGCATTGTGTGCCGAATTTCCTCCCGGACCAAGGCCAGTTGCTGCGTGGCCTCCACTCACGCCGACCCGTCAATGTGACCTTCCAAATGCATCGCCTTTGCCTCAAGCACTGACATGCCGTGGCGGCGTGCACGCTCCCTTGCTCGGAGGATCTGTCGGGCGTGCCCCCTGACTGTGGCCTTACAGGCCCCCCAGAGGATGCCTGGCAATGCCACGGATCCCACGTTATGCTTAAAAAGCTCAGAGACCCGATCGCCCAGTTCTTGGGCATACTCGCCATCCTGCAGACACCAGACGTTGAGCCGCCACACCGGTCGTCTCTCCGTCCAAACAAAGGAGAAGTGGAGCGTGATCCGATACCCCATGAGTGAGGATCTCTGCACCTGTGAAACAGGGTACATCGACGGCAGGTGCAAGAAAGAGATCAATTTGCGCGCATGTGTGTGCTGCGCTGCTGACGTATGGGTGTATTGCCACAAGCAGAGGTGCCAAACCCGCCACATGTCACAAAGACCCAGACCATCCATCCATCTTCGCAAACCGGGCGCCCCCACCCTACGATGCGAGGACGGGGGCCCAGCAACGTCATCCTCGGGGTCCACAACCGAGTTAAAGTCCCCTCCCAGCACCATCAGCCCCGGGGGAAGACCAGCTGCTACCGCCCCCAGAGATGCCAAGAACTGCTTGCACGCCCCCGGAGGGGCGTAAACCCTCAGGAGATTAATCAGGCGTCTCCTAGAAAGCCGGACACCACCACGTAACGCCCCTGCGGGTCAAAACGGGAATCTGCTACCACCAGTGGCAAGGAACGGTGCAGCAAAATCGCAACTCCTCTCGAGCCCCTGGAGAACCCAGCGTGATAGACTCTGCCGTATCCCCCCCCCTCGTAAGCACCGGGCATCTGGTACCCAACAGATGGGTTTCCTGTAGAAGAACCACAGAGGGGGTAGACATACGGATAGAGGAGAAGACCGCGGACCATTTAATTTTATCTAGGAGCCCATTTACATTTCACGAGAGGACCCGTTGAGGTTGCTCCAGCATAGGTACTTATGTGATAACATCCCGTGTAGTGCCCCTACTTTAGCCTCCCTTCATGACCAGTGGACCAAACATGGAAAAACAGAGAACACGCCCAACCATGGGCAACAATGTTTAAACATTCCCACCCAACCCCCCAAATGTCCCCCTCCCCATACTTCCAACCCCGAAGCATCTGTCGCCCAAAACTGTGAATACAGAGTGTCAACGTTAAGCGTGGAGTGGTGGACCCCTCCTGTATGTCGGATAATTGCAGTCCGGCCCTCGGCTGCCCCATGTACAAAGACTCGCAGACATCAACGCTGCCCCTCTCTCCTGCCACAAAGAGCTCCCAAGGGATCAGCCACAAGAGATCCGAGGGGACTGGCTGAGGCGTTCGCCCCCCCCTGGGCCGTCTCCTGACCCTCGCCGCCAGGGCCCCCCGGCATCACCCCGTCCATGGGCTGGCTTGGGCCCATCTGGTCGACCCCGTTCGAGCCTTCACGCCGCCCGCTTCGCCTCCTCCTGCGGGACCGGGTCCACCCCAGCCTCCCCCTACCAGCCCGGGAGAGTTCCTCCGGGCCGCTCGGTGCTCCTCCGTAAGCCAATCCCAGGCCGCCTCCGGGGATTCGAAGAAGAAGGATTTGCCATTGTGGAGGACCTTTAGGCGAGCAGGGAAAAGTAGCATATAGGTCAGCTGCATCGCCCGGAGCTTCTGCTTGACTCCTTCATAGGATCTCCTCTTGGCCTGCACCTCCCGGGTGTAGTCGGGGAAGATGAGGATCTTATGGTTATCCCAGCGAAGGTCTGTCTGCACCCTAGCCTCCCGAAGGATAACATCATGGGCTTTGAAGTTGAGGAACCGCGTAATCATCGGCCTTCGGGCCGGGGCGCCAGGGCTCTGTGTGCGTGCTCACTGGCGAACCAGGAGGAGAGTTTCTGGGTGGGGACCCACGACTTTATCCAACTCTCCAAGAAGTCAATTGCACGTCCGTCCTCTGCGTCTTCAGGGAACCCCACAAAACGCAAGTTATTTCGCCTGGCGCAGTTTTCTGTGTCCTCCACTCTGTGATGTAGCTCACCATTCTCTTCCAGGGGATCCTCATCAATAGTCATAAACATTGAATATTCCCGCCCTTGTGCGGGGACCCCGGATCATATATAAAATACACACATATTATACATGTGTAAAAACAGCAATGCAGGCTATAATGTTAAAAACAGGCTAAAATGCTTTATTTCTACGAAGTTTTTTTTTTTTTTTTTTTTTACATTATAAAACTACAATAGAGAATAAATATCTACCCAAGCCCCCAAAACTGGGCTTAGGGAAGTAAGCAGCAGCAAACTCTAGAGGAAAAAGAGAAAAAACTGCATTGAAAAACAATGAAGCATTCTTAGCCAATAGGCTGCATGCAGGTTAACACAGGAGAACCATAAAAACTTTGGCACCGTGCCTTTAAGACCCTGAGCACCTCCAGTATCCCACCATGCCTCAGGGGTGAAGGAAAGGTGACAGCTGGTTCACAGTTAGGTCAGTTCTTTTTTCCGGCTTCTTCTGAGAGGATACTGGAGCATTGAGCTCTCAGTTTTTCTGAGTTTTTCTCAGAAAAATCCTTTAAAAAAGCGTTTTTTCCTTTTTCATTCGACAAATAACATCTTTGTCTGAGCTTGGCAGTTTTTTTCCTGACAGAAAAATGCCTTCACTTTTTGTCAAATGCCCTGCTTGTGGGAAGAAGAAGGCCCAGTCAGATCCACACTCTCTGTGTATAGTGTGCCTGCCTCAGAGTCACTGCCCTGACACTTGTAAGTACTGCAAGAATATGTCAAAGAGGACTCTGAAGGACAGAGAAAAGATCAGGCTACATGGGCTTCAGGAGAGGCAAAGAACATCGTCCTCTTCACTTCCCAAACAACCAGCAGGCCATTCTCAGGAGAAAATGGCTCGGTCGACGTCAGCAGGTAGGTAAGTACCTGTTTGTTCCCCGTCGACATCGTCGCTACCTCCGTCTCACCGGCATAGATCGCCGTCGACTGCGACACACCCGACGTTGAAGGAAACGGCATCGAGGGAACACCATCACAGGGGCAGGTCTCCGTCGACGGCAGTCCGCCGATCGACGTCGAGCCATCGCCGGCGTGCCCGGTCGCCGCTAAAGGCTGTACGCCCCCGACGTCAAGAGACACGACGTCGAAATCGCCACGACGGCATGAGAGACATCTGCCGTCGGCTTCCCACCGCTCCACTTCGAGGCACACGACGGCGAGCAGGTCGAGGTCCAAAGATCGCCGTTCGACGTCAAGGCTCTCTGCGTCGAGACACTCAACGTCGAGGCAAGAGCAACCGGCGGGGCGCCCTTCGACGTCGACACAGCCATCGACGTCGACACAGGTTTTACCTGTCCCACAGGGAGTAGAACATCGCCCCACGCCAGACAAGGCCGCGCCATCTCCAGTGGTCTCCATACCGAGCGACTCTTCTCGGTCAAGAGCGGCATCATCTGGGCATGTCTCGCCCATCAATCTATCTCCAAGATGGCTGGAGAGCCTTAACAGACCAGCGGCCTCCCCAGATTCGCAATATTCGCGAATGTACTCGCCTACTGCCTCCCTGCCAAGAACGCCATCACCGACAGCAAGAGCAGGACGGGCTCGTTCTGCTCCTCGTCAACCGGCCGCGAGGCCTAGGCGCTCTGCTACAGCGTCTCGCAGCAGGTCTCGTTCTCAACGACGATCCAGGTCTCGTTCACGAAGAAGATCACCCTCTTGGTCTTCGTCAGGTTCATCTGTCGGGCGTTACTCACCCACCCTAACAGATTCACCACCTGCTAGGGTCTCACCGGTGGATGACATTACCACGTTTAACGAGGTGCTGCTAAGAGGAGCGCAGAAACTAAACATAGAAGTTCCAGAGCCATCTACCTCCTCGTCAGTCATCTTTGAGACTCTACAACAGAGATCAACATCAAAAAAGCTGCTGCCTCTAGTGCCTGGTTTGTTGAAGCCAACCATGGACACTTTTCTGGCCCCAGCCTCGCTCAAATCTGCCCCGGCTAGGATTCTCAAAAAACACAAGGCTCCCGAACAGGACCCTTTGTTCCTCAGGAAGGATCCGCCAACGGACTCGATAATAATAGCTGCAGCCCGAAAGACCCACTCGGTGGCATCATCATCCACGGTCCGCCCGGATAAAGAGAGCAGGCATCTAGACTCTCTGGGGAGAAAGATATGCGGGACGGCGGCTTCGGCAATGAAAGTCTCCAGTGCTTCTGCACTCCTGGGCAGGTATGATCGTTCTCTGTGGGACTCTCTCAATAGATTCACAGAGAAATTGCCCAGAGAGGACAGACAAGATTTCCAGGAGATCCTGCAAGAAGGATGCCTGGTATCCAACCAGGTTATCAGCGCGGCAGCAGATGGGGCGGATTTAGCTGCACATGGGTACGCGCATGGAATCTGTGCAAGGAGGTCTTCCTGGCTGAAGCTCACTGGTTTAAAGCAGGAAGCACAACAACGCATCCTGAATCTCCCATTCGCCGGGAACTCTCTATTCGGTGCCCATGCAGACGAGGAAATGGCCCGCATGAAGACCGAGGTGGATACCATGAGGGCAGTGGGCCTGGAAAGAAAGAAAGATTTCAGGCGGAGGTACAGGCCTTATGACAGGCGCCTTTTCCAGCAGAGGGTTCAAACCCCTCATTGGTCCCAAAGGTCACAGCAACGACAGGGACGCCCTCTTTTTCAACGAAGGAACACAAGGGAGCGAGGGTCAAGTAGACCTCAACAGTCCACTCCGAAAGCACCCACCAAACAATGAGATCTCGCTTCCCTCGACATTGTACACCACTCCGGTGGGGGGAAGTATTACATCTTATCTTCACGAGTGGCACTCTATCACAAGAGACAAATGGGTGCTCAATATTGTCGAACATGGCTATTCTCTTCTTTTCAAACAGCCTCCACCACGCTTGCCACCAACCAAAGGCAATCCATCTCATCTCAGCTTGCTACGCAAGGAGGCTCTCGCCCTCCTAAAAAAGAATGCCATAGAAAAAGTTCCACCTGCGCACAGAGGAAAGGGGGTTTACTCCTGTTACTTTCTGGTGGCGAAGAAGGGTCGAGAGGGCGTTTTCAGGCCAATTCTGGACCTACGGCTGCTGAACAAATACATAAGGAAACAGAAGTTCAGGATGCTAGCGCTTCACCAGATTTTCCCTCAACTACATCAGGGAGACTGGATGTGCTCCATCGACCTGCAGGATGCGTATTTTCACATCCCAATAGCTCCCAAACATCGAAAATTCCTGCGCTTCCAAGTAGCGTTACAGCATTACCAGTTCAGAGTTCTACCATTTGGCCTGAAATCTGCCCCACAAGTTTTCTCGAAATGTATGGCAGTAGTAGCGGCGCATCTTCGAAAACAAAAGATATTCATATATCCATACCTAGACGACTGGTTACTGAAGGCTTCTTCTCCGGAGCAGGCGAGAAGCCATCGGGACATTGTGCTTGGAGTTTGCGAGTCTCTAGGTCTTCAGGTCAATTACCAAAAGTCAACCTTGATTCCAACACAGAATCTTCACTACCTGGGAGCTATCATTAACACAGAACTCCAAAAAGTGTATCCTTCGGAGGAACGACTATCCTCAATAGACAGGAAGTGTCAGGACCTGTTGAGAGCCAACGCACCTACGGCACGTCAGGTGACATCGCTGCTGTGCTCCATGGCATCATGCATTTTTATTGTACCAAATGCCAGACTCCACATGAGGCCCCTCCAAGAGGCATTGGAGAGCAACTGGAGCCAAAGGACAGGTAGCTGGGAGGTCAGAGTGCGACTACCGGCGGTAGCACTTCAATCATTGAGATGGTGGATGCACAGACCTCACCTATCAGTGGGTGCTCCGTTTCACCAGGTACTTCCATCCGACACCCTAGTAACGGATGCGTCTCTTCAGGGATGGGGGGCTCATCTGGGTCCCCTTCAAGCTCAGGGCCTGTGGTCAGACAAGGAAAAGCAGTACCACATCAATCTGCTAGAACTCAGAGCGGTCCATCTGGCTCTCAAGTCTTTCATACCACTAATTTAGGGGAAAACTCTCCTAATACAAACGGACAATACAACCACGATGTATTATTTGAACAAACAAGGGGGAACGAGATCCCTACCCCTATCGCAAGAGTCCCAAGCGATATGGCATTGGCTCCTGGCCAGAGGAATGTCAATTACAGCGGTTCACCTGCCAGGTCAGCAAAACGTGGAAGCAGATTTTCTGAGCAGACACCTAGAGGACGCTCACGATTGGGTCCTACACGGCGAAGTCGCAGAATACATCTTCGCGCAATGAGGTCGGCCTCAACTGGATCTCTTCGCAGACGAAGTAAACAAGAAATGCCCAGACTTCGCATCCAGGTTCTACCGTCCGGGATCTCGAGGGAATGCCCTGTTGATCGACTGGTCAGGGATATTTCTCTACGCTTTTCCACCGATTCCCCTCATTCCGGCAGTGATCAGCAAACTTTACAGATCCAGAACCAGAATGATTCTTATAGCGCCACAATGGCCCCATCAATTCTGGTACACAGATCTCCTCAACCTGTCGGAAAAACCTCATAGGAGGCTGCCGTGCAGACCGGATCTTCTGAGCAGAATGGAGGGCAAAATTCTACATCCCAACCTACCCTCTCTGAGCTTAACAGCATGGCTCCTGAATTCCTGCAGTATGGGCACCTAGGGCTCTCACAGGAGTGTATGAACATCTTGAAAGAGTCCAAACGGCCTTCCGCGCGGCGTTCTTACGCTTTTAAGTGGAAGAGATTCTACATATGGTGCTGTCAACAAGGTCACAATCCCATACGGGCTCAGGAGGATGTCATACTGTCCTATTTGCTTCATCTAGCAAAGTCCGGTCTGCAGGTATCATCTATTAAGGTACATTTGTCTGCTATTACAGCCTATCGCAAGTCACCTTCTCAGGAATCCTTCTTTACGAAACCTGTAGTCAAGGATTTCTTAGAAGGTTTGAAAAAAGTTTTTCCGCCCATTCGGAGACCTTCTCCTCCATGGGAACTGAACATAGTATTGGCAAAACTTATGGGCCCTCCTTTTGAACCTATACATAAGGCCTCTTTACAACACCTTACGTGGAAGACGGCTTTTCTAGTGGCCATTACTTCAGCGAGGAGGGTCAGCAAAATCCAGGCCTTGTCTTCCAAAGAACCGTACACGGTTTTTCATGACAATGGAGTGGTTCTACGAACTCACCCATCTTTCCTTCCGAAGGTGGTGTCAGAATTCCATATCAATCAGACTATATCTTTACCGACTTTCTTTCCCAATCCGGAGACTCCGGCAGAGAAAGCATTGCACTCCTTAGACTTGAAAAGAGTGCTGAAATTTTATCTGGATAAGACAAAATCGATTAGACACTCTAACCGCTTGTTTGTAAACTATGGTCATTTGAGGACAGGAGAGGCAGCATCTAAACGAACGATATCAAGATGGATAGTTTCTTGTATTGTTAATACTTACCAGCTAGCTAATAAACAATTACTAGCGAGGCCTAAAGCGCATTCCACAAGGGGAAAAGCGGCTACTGCTGCCCTCCTTAACAATGTTCCAATATCTGAGATTTGTAAAGCTGCTACATGGAAGTCTGTGCATACGTTTACTAGACATTACTGTTTAGACTCAGATGCAAGAGCGGATGCCCAAGTGGGGCAGGCCTCTCTGAGAAATTTATTTGCATAATACGTATCTATTCCTGCACTTCTATCGGACAGTCCGCAGGGTTTAGGGATGGGCTTGCTAATCTATTCAATGTTTATGACTATTGATGAGGATCCCCTGGAAGAGAAGGATAAGTTACTTACCTGTAAATCCTAGTTCTCTTCCAGGGGTATCCTCATCAAAGTCATAAACAACCCACCCTCCTCCCCGGACGCACGTCTCCTAGAAGTGCAGGACAGACTGAATTTTGAATCAGTTACACAGATTGTCACCGTAAAAAGAACTGACCTAACTGTGAACCAACTGTCACCTTTCCTTCACCCCTGAGGCATGGTGGGATACTGGAGGTGCTCAGGGTCTTAAAGGCACGGTGCCAAAGTTTTTATGGTTCTCCTGTGTTAACATGCATGCAGCCTATTGGCTAAGAATGCTTCATTGTTTTTGAATGCAGTTTTTTCTCTTTTTCCTCTAGAGTTTGCTGCTGCTTACTTCCCTAAGCCCAGTTTTGGGGGCTTGGGTAGATATTTATTCTCTATTGTAGTTTTATAAAAAATAAAAAAAATAAAAAAAATAAAAACTTCATAGAAATAAAGCATTTTAGCCTGTTTTTAACATTATAGCCTGCATTGCTGTTTTTACACATGTATAATATGTGTGTATTTTATATATGCTCCGGGGTCCCCGCACAAGGGCGGGAATATTAGAGGTAAGATAGTGGCAAAATTAGACAATTCCAATGCTCTATTTTGTGTTAGTGTGTTCAAGCAGTAGGCTTATCAGAGGGTAGTGTTAAGCATTTGTTGTACACACACGGGCAATAAATGAGGAACACACACTCAAAGACTTAACTCCAGGCCAATAGTTTTTATATAGAAAAATATATTTTCTTAATTTATTTTAGAACCACAAGTTCATGATATGAAGTAAATACATAAAATGCAAGGTACTCCACACAGGTAAATAATGAACTTTGAATTAGAGCAGTAATATGCACAGTTTTAGTTAAAATGACAATAAGCTATTTTAAAACTGGGCACAGTGCCAAAATCAACAGTCCCTGTGGGAGGGTAGTATTGGTTAGTTTTTCAGGTAAGTAAGGCACTTACAAGTTCAAGGTCCTGGGCATAGACAGCCCACCGTTGGGGGTGCAAGCCAACCCCAAAGTCACCGCACCAGCAACACTGGGCCGGACAGGTGCAGAGGTCAAAGGAGGGCCCAAAACACATAGGCGCCTATGGAGAACAGGGGTGCTCTGGTTCCAGTCTGCCAACAGGTAAGTACCTGCGTCTTTGGAGGGCAGACCAGGGGGGTTTTGTAGAGCACTGTGGGGGACACAAGTAGGCACACAAAACACACCTTCAGCGGCACATGGACGGCCGGGTTCAGTGTGCTTAGCAGGCGTCTGATTTTCAATAGGAATCAATGGAGGGACCCAGGGGTCACTCTAGCGGTGCAGGCAGGGCACAGGGGGGCTGCTCAGGCCAGCCACCAACTGGGCTAGGCAGAGGGTCGCCTGATGGTCACTCCTGCACTGGAGTTCGGTTCCTTCTGGTCCTGGGGGCTGCGGGTGCAGTGCTTGGTCCAGGCGTCAGGTTCTTTGATCCAGGCAGTTGCGGTCAGGGTGAGCCTCTGGATCCTCTCTTCATGCGTCGCTGTGGGGGTCCAGGGAGGCCATCTCAGGTTACTCACGAGGTCGAGTCACCTGGGAGTCCTCCCTGCAGTGTTGGTTCTCTGGAGCTCGAGCTCGAGCTGGGGGCGTCGGGTGCAGAGGGTGAAGTCTCATCCTTCCGGCGGGAAGAGTGAAGTCTTTGAAAGTTGCAAGAAAGTTGCAAAGTTGTTGCTGTTTTGAACAGTGCCGCTGTTCTCTGGATTTTCTTGGTCCTTCGGGTTCAGGACAGTCCTCTGAGGGTTCAGAGGTCGCTAATCCCTGTCGGATGTGTCGCTGTGCAGGTTCTTTGAGTCAGGAGACAGGCCGGTAGGGCTGGGGCCAAGTCAGTTGTCGTCTCCATCATCTCTGCAGGGCTTTCAGGTCAGCAGTCCTTCTTATTTTTGTAGGTTGCAGGAATCTGATTTCCTGTGTTCTGGGTCGCCCCTAAATACTGAATTTAGGGGGGTGTTTAGGTCAGGAGGGCAGTAACCAATGGCTACTGTCCTGGAGGGTGGCTACACCCTCTTTGTGCCTCCTCCCTGAGGGGAGGGGGGCACATCCCTAATCCTATTGGGGGAATCCTCCAATCTCAAGATGGAGGATTTTTAAAGGCAGGGGTCACCTCAGCTCAGGACACCTTAGGCGCTGTCCTGACTGGTGGGTGACTCCTTCTTGTTTTTCTCATTATCTCCTCCAGCCTTGCTGCCAAAAGTGGGGTCGGTGGTCGGAGGGGCGGGCATCTCCACTAGCTGGGATGCCCTGGGGTGCTGTAACAAAAGGCATGAGCCTTTGAGGCTTACTGCCAGGTGTTACAGTTCTTGCAGGGGGAGGTGAGAAGCACATCCACCCAGTACAGGCTTTATTCCTGGCCACAGAGTGACAAAGGCACTCTCCCCATGTGGGCAGAAACTCGTCTGGTTGTGGCAGGCTGGCAGAAACTGGTCAGTCTAGCACTAGGAGTCAGACTGATATTCAGGGGCATCTCTAAGATGCCCCCTGGGTGCAATTTACAATAATTTCCACACTGGCATCAGTGTGCATTTATTGTACTGAGAAGTTTGATACCAAACTTCAGATATTTCAGTGTAGCCATTATGGAACCGTGGAGTTTCTGTTTGACAAACTCCCAGACCATATACTCTTTATGGCTACTGTAGGAAGTTGACTCTGTATATACTATTTCAAAGTAAGAAATAGTGTGCACAGAGTCCAAGGGTTCCCCTTAGAGGTAAGATAGTGGCAAAAGCAGATAATTCCAATGCTCTAATTTGTGGTAGTGTGGTCGAGCAGTAGGCTTATCAGAGGGTAGTGTTAAGCATTTGTTGTTCACACACGGGCAATAAGTGAGGAACACACATTCAAAGACTTACTCCAGGCCAATAGGTTTTTATATTGAAAAATATATTTTCTTAGTTCATTTTAAGAACCACAGGTTCAGGATTTGCAGTAAACACTTTAAATGCAAGGTACTTCACTTAGATACTTTAGGAACTTTGAATGAAAACAATATCATGTACAGTCTTTGTAAAAATGGAAATAAGCTATTTTCAAAGTGGACACTGTAGGAAGTAGGGGCCATATGTACGAACTTTTTTTCCCATAGACACAGAATGGGTAAAAACCTTTGCTACATCTGGCCCTTGGTTCTGTATATACTATTTCAAAGTAACAAATAGTGTGTACTGAGTCCAAGGGTTCCCCTTAAAGGTAAGATAGTGGCAAAAATAGATAATTCTAATGCTCTATTTTGTGGTAGTGTGGTCGAGCAGTAGGTTTATCATAGGGTAGTGTTAAGCACTTGTTGTACACACACAGGCAATAAATGAGGAACACACATTCAAAGACTAACTCCAGGCCAATAGGTTTTTATATTGAAAAATATATTTTCTTAGTTTATTTTATGAAGCACAGGTTCAAGATTTCCATTAAACACTTTAAATGTAAGGTACTTCACTTATATGCTTTAGGAACTTTGAATGAAAACAATATCATGTATAGTCTTTGTAAAAATGGCAATAAGCTATTTTCAAAGTGGACACTGCACAATCAACAGTTCCTGGGGGAGGTAAGTAAAGGTTAGTTTTGAAGGTAAGTAAAACACTTACAAGTCTCAAGTTTGGGGAATAGGCAGCCCACCGTTGGGGGTTCAAGGCAACCCCAATTTACCACACCAGCAGCTCAGGGCCGGTCAGGTGCAGAGGTCAAAGAGGTGCTCAAAACACATAGGCACCTACGGGGAACGGGGGTGCTCCGGTTCCAGTCTACCAGCAGGTAAGTACTTGCGTCCTCGGGGGGCAGACCAGGGGGGTTTTGTAGAGCACCGGGGGGACACGAGAAGGCACACAAAGTACAACCTCAGCAGCACTGGGGCGGCCGGGTGCAGTGAGCAAAGCAGGCGTTGGGTTTTAGATTGAAAACAATGGAGGGACCCAGGGGTCTCTTCAGCGGTGCAGGCAGGCACAGTGGGGGCTCCTTTGGCAGCCACCACCTGGGCTAGGCAGAGGGTCACCTGGGGGTCACTCCTGCATCGAAGTTCGGTTCCTTCAGGTCCTGGGGGCTGCGGGTGCAGTGTTGGTTCCAGGCGTCGGGTCCCTTGTTACAAGCAGTCGCGGTCAGGGGGAGCCTCTAGATTCTCTCTGCAGGCGTCGCTGTGGGGGCTCAGGAGGGTCGTCTCTGGTTACACACGGGCTTGCAGTCGCCGGGGAGTCCTCCCTGAGGTGTTGGTTTTCTGCAGGTCAAGCCGGGGGCGTCGAGTGCAGAGTGTGAAGTATCACGCTTCCGGCGGGAAACATGAAGTCTTTGGAAGTTGCTTCTTTGTTGCAAAGACGTTGCAGGTTTTGAACAGGGCCACTGTTCACAGGAGTTTCTTGGTCTTGTAGTTCAGGGCAGTCCTCTGAGGCTTCAGAGGTCGCTGGTCCCCGTCGGATGCGTCGCTGGAGCAGGTTTTCGAAGTTGGAGACAGGCCAGTAGGGCTGGGGCCAAATAAGTTGTCGTGTTTCTCCTTCTCTGCAGGCTTGTAGGTCAGCAGCCCTTCTTCTTTCTTCAGGTTGCAGGAATCTAATTTCCTGGGATCTGGGGAGTCCCTTAATACTGAATTTAGGGGTGTGTTTAGGTCTGGAAGGGCAGTAGCCAATAGCTACTGTCCTTGAGGGTGCTACTCCCTCTTTGTGCCTCCTCCCTGTGGGCAGGGGGGCACATCCCTAATCCTATTGGGGGAATCCTCCAAACTCAAGATGGAGGATTTCTCAACGCAGGGGTCACTTCAGCTCAGGACACCTTAGGGGCTGTCCTGACTGGTGGGTGACTCCTCCTTGTTTTTTCTCATTATCTCCTCCAGCCTCGCCGCCAAAAGTGGGGGCTGTGGCTGGAGGGGCGGGCATCTCCACTAGATGGGATGCCCTGTGGTGCTGTAACAAAAGGGGTGAGCCTTTGAGGCTCACCACCAGGTGTAACAGTCCCTGCAGGGGTAGGTGAGAAGCACCTCCACCCAGTACAGGCTTTGTTCCTGGCCACGGAGTGACAAAGGCAGTCTCCCCATGTGGCCAGCAACATGTCTGGTGTGTGGCAGGCTGGCAGGAACTGGTGAGTCTACACTAGAAGTCGGGTAGGTATTCAGGGGGCATCTCTAAGATGCCCTCTGGGTGTATTTTACAATACCTTGCACACTGGCATCAGTGTGCATTTATTGTGCTGAGAAGTTTGATACCAAACTTCCCAGTTTTCTGTATAGCCATTATGGAACTGTGGAGTTTGTGTTTGACAAACTCCCAGACCATATACTCTTATGTCTGCGCTGCACTTACAATGTCTAAGGTTTTGCTTAGACACTGTAGGGGCATAGTGCTCATGCACGTATGCCCTCACCTGTGGTATAGTGCACCGTGCCTTAGGGCTGTAAGGCCTGCTAGAGGGGTGACTTACCAATGCCACAGGCAGTGTGAGGTTGATGGCATTCTGAGGGGAGTGCCATGTCGACTTAGTCATTTTCTCCCCACCAGTACACACAAGCTATGAGGGAGTGTGCATGTGCTGAGTGAGGGGTCCCCAGGGTGGCATAAGACATGCTGCAGCCCTTAGAGACCTTCCCTGGCATCAGGGCCCTTGGTACCAGGAGTACCAGTTACAAGGGACTAACCTGAGTGCCAGGGTTGTGACAATTGTGGAGACAAATGTACAGTTTAGGGAAAGAACACTGGTGCTCGGGCCTGGTTAGCAGGGTCCCAGCAAACTTTCAAATCATAACTTGGCATCAGCAAAGGCAAAAAGTTAGGGGGTAACCATGCCAAGGAGGCGTTTCCTTACACCTACCTTGCACTTACAATGTCTAAGGTTTTGCTTAGACAGTGTAGGGGCATAGTGCTCATGCAGCTATGCCCTCACCTGTGGTATAGTGCACCCTGCCTTAGGGCTGTAAGGCCTGCTAGAGGGGTGACTTACCTATGCCACAGGCAGTGTGAGATTGGCATGGCACTCTGAGGGGAGTGCCATGTCGACTTAGTCATTTTCTCCCCACCAGCACGCACAAGCTGTGAGGCAGTGTGCATGTGCTGAGTGAGGGTCCCCAGGATGGCATAAGACATGCTGCAGCCCTTAGAGACCTTCCCTGGCATCAGGGCCCTTGGCACCAGGGCTGCCATTTACAAGAGAGTTATCTGTGTGCCAGGCCTTTGCCATTTGTGGGAACAAAGGTACAGTTTAGGGAAAGAAAACTGGTGTTGGGGCCTGGTTTTGAGGGTCCCACCACACTTTCAATCATAACTGGCATCAACAAAAGGCAAACAGTCAGAGGGTAACCATGCCAAGGAGGTATTTCCTTACAATTGTGTTCTGATGAGCAGCTCATCAAAACTATTAGCTAATTGTCATCCTGGAAAGATCACATAGACCTTACTCCTGAGTTTTCTAAATATGAAATTCATAAGGCCATACTCTGCTAAAAACCACTGATAGATCCTGTGCATGGCAGAATAGCCACAGATGTTTTTTTGCAACAACTTACTAAGCTGGGTTCCTGTTTTATCATTAGATTATAAAAACATGGAAATTCAAGGACATCCCTGCTTCGTGGAGATCAGTTATTCTTGTTCCTCTACACAAAAAAGATTGATTTTCTTTTGAAGGGACAAACTTAGTTCAAACTTAGAAAAGTGGTCTTTTAGGTGATCAACCATAATCCATGGAATCATGGTGTTTTAGATGATCAACCATAAACCAGTGTATTATGGTTTATAGCATAAAAGACTTTAACTATGTTTTTCTGATGGATACAACTACCTGTGGATTCCTCACCTCATGAATACTCCCATGGCGCCAGCATTCTACGGAAATCTTCTTACTAGTCTCTGCACGTCGACGAGGACGTCA
Source organism: Pleurodeles waltl (assembly GCF_031143425.1). Taxonomy (NCBI): domain Eukaryota; kingdom Metazoa; phylum Chordata; class Amphibia; order Caudata; family Salamandridae; genus Pleurodeles; species Pleurodeles waltl. The sequence continues at coordinate 681,517,818 of NC_090451.1, read as the reverse complement.
CTGTCTCGCACGCGACGCCGTCTGACGTCATACAGGCAATAAGAGGTCCTCGACGACGTGCGGACGTCAGTTCCCTTTTTTCCGTGCATTCGAAACGGTTATCTTCGAGGGAGCAACTGTTACTCTTGCAGTTACAGTGTATATCTTGCTGCGTACTCTTTCTCCGTGGAAATAATGTCGCAGAGAAAGTCTGGATTTAAGCCTTGTCGTGAGTGTGGAGGCAAGATGTCGGTGACGGATCCTCATTCCGATTGCCTTTGGTGTTTGAGCTCCGACCACGACGTCTCGACTTGTGATTCATGTCAGCACATGAATCCGAAGGCCCTTAAAGAACGTGAGGCGAAGCTGTTTATGGCCAAGTCAAAGGAGAAGCATCACAAGAAGTCTTCTCCAAAACATCGGCGTCATCGAGACTCCCGGCGCCGTAGAGAATCTCGGCGTCATTCAAGGGAGGCTCGTTCCAGGTCTCCGGATCGGCGCCGAAAGACATGGGAGGTCAGCCCCACGGTGACGCCGCATCCTTCGACGCCGTTGCCCTCTCCGGCGTCACCAACTTCGCCTGGACAGGCGTCGGTGATTGAGGTATTGGAGCCTCAAGTGTTTTCTCCGGCGCAGACGCCGAGGCCGGAGTCGGGGTCGCCTCCGAGACAGGCACCCCAGTATCCGGCTTTTCCCACCCCTGGAGCCGATAGTTCCGCATTCTTGAATGCGATGTATGCCATCTTCCAACAGATGGCTCCAGGGGGTGCTCCGGCTGGGCCTTTGGCCTTTTCTTTGGGTGATCCTGCGCCTCTTCGGCCGGCACCCTTTATGCCCTTTCTCCCGTTTGGGAACGTGGGCTCGGCGCCAGTGTCGGCGCCGGTGGCCGCTCCGGTGGCTTCAGAAGGATTGGCCCCGGGGATTTCCATCCCGTCGACGTCGGGATTTCGGCCTGTGACTCCGGTGGGTCCATCTGCTTCAGCTGCTCTTTCGTCGGCGCCGAAGTTACATGTGGCGCCGGACGCGGCGTCGGTGGCTTCTGAAGATCGGCGCCGATCTTCGACTTCGGCGGAGGCATTGTCGACTCCGCGTATTGAACAACGACTTCATTCGAGGAGACGTGCTCTCCGGGTACTAGAAGAGCAGGAGTACCAACGAGCCCTAGAGGAAGGAGAGCTAGAGGACTCGGGTGATGGGCTGCGTGGACTGGAGTCGGCCAGTGGGCTGGACACTTCCCCTGAGTGGGACCTTTCGTCCCCGGGGGAATATACTGAGGAAGCTGCTTCCTTTCATACAGTGGTACGGAAGGCAGCTAGTTTTTTGGACCTGCCTTTGCCGGTGGTGGAGGCAAAACAAAACCTTTTGACGGAGGTGTTGCATCCGGCCTCAGCCGCGGCGGAGCCTCTGTTACCTTTTAATGACGCTCTGCTGGATCCGGTTTTAGAGGTGTGGAAGAGGCCGGCATCTTCCCCAGCAGTTCACAGAGCCGTGGCCAGGAGGTATCGGACGGCTCCAACTGATCCTGGTTTCCTATCTAGGCACCCTACGCCGGAGAGCTTGGTAGTGCAGGCCTCCTGTTCGTCCAAGTCAGCGCCTGGTTCTTTCCCGACGGTGCCTGGGGACAGAGACTCAAAAAAGCTAGAGGCGCAGTCGAAGAAGATTTTTTCGTCCTGCAGTCTGGCGTTAAAGGCCACTAATGCGACCTGTATCCTGGGGAGGTATATTCATGCTCTGATGGATGACATCTCCTCTTCGTTTACAGAGCTTCCCCAGGGTCTTTTGGATCTTGTCTCTGATGCCCAGGCTGCTGCGACCCAAATTATCCAGACGGGACTGGATACCACCGACTCGGTAGCCAGAGCAATGGGCACAACTGTGGTGGAAAGGAGACAGGCCTGGCTCCGTAACTCGGGCTTTTCGGCAGATGTACAGTCCACATTGTTGGATCTCCCGTTTGATGGGGACAAACTGTTTGGGGCTAAGGCTGATTCGGCCTTGGAACGTTTTAAGGAGAGCAGGGCCACGGCTAAGTCGTTGGGACTCCAAGCTCCTTCTTCCACGGCCTCTTCCAGATTCTTCAGGAGGTTTCGTGGATTTGGGCGTGGCTCTTCCTCCTCTTCCTTTCGGGGAAGATATCAGCAACCTGCCTCTTCCCACCCCTATAGATCTTTTAGGGGGAGGGGTAGGGTCCGCACCAGGGGAGCCTCTCAGCAGCACTCTGCCTCTTCCTCATCCTCTGGCGGGGTGCAGCAGGGGAAGCAGCCTTAGGCTTCCACCATTTCCCACTCACTCCTCTCCTGTAGGGGGAAGATTACAGCATTTTCTCACCAAATGGGAGACTGTTACGTCGGACACTTGGGTTCTCAGTGTTGTGGGAAAAGGCTACACCCTTCCCTTTCGGGAGTTTCCGCCCCTCATCCCGCCCCGCCCTTCGTATTGTTCACAAGAACACCTCCTGTTGCTAGAACAGGAGGTAGAAGTCCTCCTTTTAAAGGGCGCGGTGGAGTTGGTCCCGGAGCAGGAAAGGGGTCAAGGAGTTTACTCAAGGTATTTCCTGATTCCCAAGAAGGATGGTCGTTTGAGACCAATTCTGGACCTGAGGATCTTGAATTGGTTCCTCAAGCAGGAAAAGTTCAAGATGCTGACCCTAGCACAGGTGCTTTTGGCGTTGAACATGGAAGACTGGATGGTGTCTGTCGACTTGCAGGATGCTTACTTTCATATCCCGATACTCAAGTCACACAGGAAGTATCTCCGGTTTGTGGTGGGATCGCAACACTACCAGTTTGCGGTCCTTCCGTTTGGTCTTACTTCAGCACCTCGAGTCTTCACGAAGGTGATGTCGGTGGTTGCGGCAGAGCTCAGAAGGAAGGGGATAGCAGTATTCCCTTACTTGGACGATTGGTTGATCAAAGCCAAGTCCCCGGAGCTTGTGTTGCGTCATCTGCAGTCAACAACCCAGTTGTTGTTCGACCTGGGCTTTTCGGTGAACGAGCCCAAATCTCACCTGGAGCCCTCTCAGCGCCTCCTGTTCATAGGGGCAGTACTGGATACAACATTGGGTCGGGCCTTTCCTCCGCCTCAGCGGATTCAAGATATTCAGGATTTGGTTCCAATGTTTCGAAATGGAGCGGTAGTTCCGGTCCTCAAGGTCCTTCGTCTGCTCGGTCTTTTTGCCTCCTGCATTCTGTTGGTCATGCATGCTCGCTGGCACATGAGGGCTCTTCAGTGGTGCCTCCGAAGGCAGTGGTCTCAACACAGAGGGGATCTAGAGGGTACTGTCAAGATCTCCAGAGATGCTGCTGTGGATTTGAAGTGGTGGATTGCAAGCAACAATCTTTCACAAGGAAAGCCGTTCCAGCAGTCGCCACCAGTGGCCACAGTCATAACGGATGCTTCCACTCTAGGGTGGGGAGCTCATCTGGGGGATCTGGAGATCAAAGGTCTTTGGTCTCCAGAGGAACAGATTTTTCACATCAATCTGTTAGAGTTACGGGCTGTACGTCTGGCTCTCAAGGCCTTCCTCCCTTCCCTTCGTGGTCAGTCGGTACAGGTCCTAACGGACAATACTACCACGATGTGGTACATAAACAAGCAGGGAGGAGTGGGGTCGTACCTTCTCTGCAGAGAAGCTCTTCGACTATGGTCCTGGGCAAAGGACCATCGGATTTGCTTGATAGCAAACCATCTGGCCGGAGTCTTGAACGTGCGTGCGGACAGTCTCAGTCGCCACTTCTCGGCAGACCACGAGTGGCGTCTCCATCCAGATCAAGTCCGTTTAATCTTCCACAAGTGGGGGTTTCCTCGGGTAGATCTGTTCGCCACTCGAGAGAACGCGCATTGTCCGTTGTTCTGCAGCCTTCAGTATCCGATGCAGGAAGCGTTGGGGGACGCGTTTCAAATGACCTGGTGCGGCCAGTTGCTTTACGCGTTTCCTCCCATACCCTTGATTCCTCGAGTATTGAGGAAGATTCGCCAAGACCGGGCTCTAGTAATCTTAATAGCTCCGGATTGGCCAAGGAGGGTGTGGTACTCCGACCTTCTCCAACTCTCAACGTGCCCGCCGCTCCGTCTCCCTTTCAGGGCAGACCTCCTCTCACAGTCGCAGGGGCAGGTTCTACACCCCAACCTCCAGAGTCTGCACCTACATGCCTGGAGATTGAACGGGGCAACCTGAGTTCCTTCTCTCTCCCGCCTGAGGTAGTGGATGTTATATTAGCGGCCAGGCGACACTCCACTAAATCTATCTACGCTAATAGGTGGTCTAAATTTGTTGCGTGGTGTGGAGAGAGGCAGATTGATCCTTTACATGCTCATCTATCGGACGTTTTGTCTTTTGCTCTATCTCTGGCGCAGAAAGGCTGTGCAGTGGCTACCATTAAAGGTTATTTATCGGCCTTGTCAGCCTTCATATGTCTTCCAGACCAACCATCTTTATTTAAATCCCCTATTGTTATCAGATTCTTGAAAGGTCTTCTAAATCAATATCCTCCAAAGCCATTCGTTATGCCGCAATGGGATTTGTCCTTAGTCCTGACTTTCCTTATGGGGTCCCCTTTTGAACCTATGCATTCTTGCCCCTTGAGGTATTTGGTTTTAAAAACAGTCTTCCTGATAGCTATAACATCAGCAAGGAGAGTGAGTGAGTTGCAGGCCTTATCAGTAAAACCCCCTTATACAACTTTTTATGGGGATAAGGTGGTGTTGAGGACCAAGGCTGCTTTCCTCCCGAAGGTTGTTTCACCCTTCCATTTGGCTCAGGCAATTACTTTGTCCACGTTTTATCCTCCGCCTCATCCTTCCAAAGAGGAAGAAAGACTGCACCGTCTGGACCCAAAGAGAGCGTTGAGCTTCTTTATCGATAGAACAAAGGATTTCAGGCTGGAGGATCAGCTGTTTATTGGATACGTGGGCAAGAGGAGAGGAAAGGCAGTCCACAAGAGAACACTATCCAGGTGGGTTGTTCTTTGCATTAAAATATGTTACTCTTTGGCAAAGAAGGATCCTCCTGAGGGCATTAGAGCTCATTCCACCAGAGCTAAGTCGGCCACTTCGGCCTTAGCCAGAGGTGTTCCTGTGGTCGACATCTGCAAGGCCGCAACTTGGTCGTCCCTTCACACTTTTGCAAAACATTACTGTTTAGATTCTGAGGTTAGAAGGGACGGCCATTTTGCACGGTCAGTGCTGCAGGATTTCTTGGTTTGACCATTTAGGCACCCACCGCCGGGCGTGGTACTGCTTTGGGACTCTATTCATGAGGTGAGGAATCCACAGGTAGTTGTATCCATCAGAAGAACGAGTTACTTACCTTCGGTAACGACTTTTCTGGTGGATACATTAGCTACCTGTGGATTCCTCACGGTCCCACCCGCCTCCCCGTTGCCTTTATGGTCTTGCCAAGTAATCCTTGAGTGTGCTCCTCTTGGTCTTTGAGGGTGCAATAGATGTATATATATAATATATTTATATATATGTAGGTATATGTCTATATATCTTTATGTATATACTTGGTGTGTGTATATATTTTAAAAGAGAGAGTTTTATATATATATATATATATATATGTACATAAAAAGATTTACAGTTATTCATACAATGTGGTGTATTTTTACATTATAATGGATGTTGCTTTGTTCTTTCATTGCATTGCCTGGTTGTTCTCATGCACGTAAAAAATGATTGGTACTGACGTCCGCACGTCGTCGAGGACCTCTTATTGCCTGTATGACGTCAGACGGCGTCGCGTGCGAGACAGTGACGTCCTCGTCGACGTGCAGAGACTAGTAAGAAGATTTCCGTAGAATGCTGGCGCCATGGGAGTATTCATGAGGTGAGGAATCCACAGGTAGCTAATGTATCCACCAGAAAAGTCGTTACCGAAGGTAAGTAACTCGTTCGTTTTGTCCAAAACTATTCACAGCCGTTGAAAGCAGTTTGTATAAACCTTTGTGTAGGAAAGCTAAGTATAAAACTAATCAAATCGGTTAAGGGACTGTAGAAAGTTGGATCTGTATATACTATTTCAAAGTAAGAAATAGTGTGCACAGAGTCCAAGGGTTCCCCTTAGAGGTAAGATAGTGGCAAAAGTAGATAATTCTAATGCTCTATTTTGTGGTAGTGTGGTCGAGCAGTAGGCTTATCAGAGGGTAGTGTTAAGCATTTGTTGTACACACACAGGCAATAAATGAGGATCACACACTCAAAGACTTTCAGAACATGAAATAACACTCTGTTGAATCTAGGGTTCAATGATACTCGGAACATGAAATAACACTCTGTACTGAAGAAACATGAATGGCCTAGAACTAGACCCCAACTAGGCCTCAAAAAATCTAGGTACCTGGAAAAATCAAGAATGGGTTAATACAATGTTTCATATGAGCTTTTCATGAAATGTCACATACTGTCTAGGAATACAAGAACCTTCTAGAATAATGTTTCAGAACAAACATTGCATTTTTACATGAGGACAAAAGGCAATCTGAAACATTCCCAGGAAAACAATAGGAATTGTACTAGGAGCTTAATTTGCACAAAGAATGTCACATTTTGTATTTAGCGTCTTCACAGAGAATCCAAAAGCCCAGGATAAATGTGTACACTTCAACAAACACTACACATGTGTAGGAAAGTACCATCTTGCCTGGCATGTTACCCCCATTTTTCACTGTATATATGTTGTTTTAGTTGTATGTGTCACTGGGACCCTGGTAACCCAGGGCCCCAGTGCTCATAAGTGTGCCTGAATGTGTTACCTGTGTAGTGACTAACTGTCTCACTGAGGCTCTGCTAATCAGAACCTCAGTGGTTATGCTCTCTCATTTCTTTCCAAATTGTCACTAACAGGCTAGTGACCATTTTTACCAATTTACATTGGCTTACTGGAACACCCTTATAATTCCCTAGTATATGGTACTGAGGAACCCAGGGTATTGGGGTTCCAGGAGATCCCTATGGGCTGCAGCATTTCTTTTGCCACCCATAGGGAGCTCTGACAATTCTTACACAGGCCTGCCACTGCAGCCTGAGTGAAATAACGTCCACGTTATTTCACAGCCATTTTACACTGCACTTAAGTAACTTATAAGTCACCTATATGTCTAACCTTTACCTGGTAAAGGTTAGGTGCAAAGTTACTTAGTGTGAGGGCACCCTGGCACTAGCCAAGGTGCCCCCACATTGTTCAGAGCCAATTCCCTGAACTTTGTGAGTGCGGGGACACCATTACACGTGTGCACTACATATAGGTCACTACCTATATGTAGCTTCACAATGGTAACTCCGAATATGGCCATGTAACATGTCTATGATCATGGAATTGCCCCCTCTATGCCATCCTGGCATAGTTGGCACAATCCCATGATCCCAGTGGTCTGTAGCACAGACCCTGGTACTGCCAAACTGCCCTTCCTGGGGTTTCACTGCAGCTGCTGCTGCTGCCAACCCCTCAGACAGGCATCTGCCCTCCTGGGGTCCATCCAGGCCTGGCCCAGGATGGCAGAACAAAGAACTTCCTCTGAGAGAGGGTGTTACACCCTCTCCCTTTGGAAAATGGTGCGAAGGCAGGGGAGGAGTAGCCTCCCCCAGCCTCTGGAAATGCTTTGTTGGGCACAGATGTGCCCAATTCTGCATAAGCCAGTCTACACCGGTTCAGGGGACCCCTTAGCCCTGCTCTGGCGCGAAACTGGACAAAGGAAAGGGGAGTGACCACTCCCCTGACCTGCACCTCCCCTGGGAGGTGTCCAGAGCTCCTCCAGTGTGCTCCAGACCTCTGCCATCTTGGAAACAGAGGTGCTGCTGGCACACTGGACTGCTCTGAGTGGCCAGTGCCACCAGGTGACGTCAGAGACTCCTTGTGATAGGCTCCTTCAGGTGTTGCTAGCATATCCTCTCTCGTAGGTAGCCAAACCCTCTTTTCTGGCTATTTAGGGTCTCTGTCTCTGGGGAAACTTCAGATAACGAATGCAAGAGCTCATCCGAGTTCCTCTGCATCTCTCTCTTCACCTTCTGATAAGGAATCGACTGCTGACCGCACTGGAAGCCTGCAAACCTGCAACATAGTAGCAAAGACGACTACTGCAACTCTGTAACACTGATCCTGCCGCCTTCTCGACTGTTTTCCTGCTTGTGCATGCTGTGGGGGTAGTCTGCCTCCTCTCTGCACCAGAAGCTCCGAAGAAATCTCCCGTGGGTCGACGGAATCTTCCCCCTGCAACCGCAGGCACCAAAAAGCTGCATTACCGGTCCCTTGGGTCTCCTCTCAGCACGACGAGCGAGGTCCCTCGAATCCAGCGACTCTGTCCAAGTGACCCCCACAGTCCAGTGACTCTTCAGTCCAAGTTTGGTGGAGGTAAGTCCTTGCCTCACCTCGCTGGGCTGCATTGCTGGGAACCGCGACTTTGCAGCTACTCCGGCCCCTGTGCACTTCCGGCGGAAATCCTTTGTGCACAGCCAAGCCTGGGTCCACGGCACTCTAACCTGCATTGCACGACTTTCTAAGTTGGTCTCCGGCGACGTGGGACTCCTTTGTGCAACTTCGGCGAGCACCATTTCACGCATCCTCGTAGTGCCTGTTTCTGGCACTTCTCCGGGTGCTACCTGCTTCAGAGAGGGCTCCTTGTCTTGCTCGACGTCCCCTCTCTGCTGGTCCAATTTGCGACCTCCTGGTCCCTCCTGGGCCTCAGCAGCGTCCAAAAACGCTAACCGCACGATTTGCAGCTAGCAAGGCTTGTTGGTGTTCTTTTGGCGGGAAAACACTTCTGCACGACTCTCCACGGCGAGAGGGATCCGTCCACCAAAGGGGAAGTCTCTAGCCCTTTTTGTTCCTGCAGAAACCTCAGCTTCTTCTGTCCAGTAGAAGCTTCTTTGCACCCGCAGCTGGCATTTCCTGGGCATTTGCCCATCTCCGACTTGCTTGTGACTTTTGGACTTGGTCCCCTTGTTCCACAGGTACCCTAGATTGGAAATCCACAGTTGTTGCATTGCTGGTTTGTGTCTTTCCTGCATTATTCCTCCAACACGACTTCTTTGTCCTTAGGGGAACTTTAGTGCACTTTGCACTCACTTTTCAGGGTCTTGGGGAGGGTTATTTTTCTAACTCTCACTATTTTCTAATAGTCCCAGCGACCCTCTACAAGGTCACATAGGTTTGGGGTCCATTCGTGGTTCGCATTCCACTTTTGGAGTATATGGTTTGTGTTGCCCCTATCCCTATGTTTCCCCATTGCATCCTATTGTAACTATACATTGTTTGCACTGTTTTCTAAGACTATACTGCATATTTTTGCTATTGTGTATATATATCTTGTGTATATTTCCTATCCTCTCACTGAGGGTACACTCTAAGATACTTTGGCATATTGTCATAAAAATAAAGTACCTTTATTTTTAGTATAACTGTGTATTGTGTTTTCTTATGATATTGTGCATATGACACTAAGTGGTACTGTAGTAGCTTCACACGTCTCCTACTTCAGCCTAAGCTGCTCTGCTAAGCTACCATTATCTATCAGCCTAAGCTGCTAGACACCCTATACACTAATAAGGGATAACTGGGCCTGGTGCAAGGTGCAAGTACCCCTTGGTACTCACTACAAGCCAGTCCAGCCTCCTACATTGGTTGTGCAGTGGTGGGATAAGTGCTTTGAGACTACTTACCACTCTTGTCATTGTACTTTTCATAAGAGAAAAATATACAAAACAAGGTCAGTGTATATACACATAGCCAAAAAGTTTTGCATTTCCTCTTCTCTCGTAGGGGATTTCCATGTATAGTCATAAGCACTGAATAGTTCCGCGCGCCTGCGGGGACCCCGGAGCACTGTTGTTTAGTATATTCTTAAGTGCAATCATCAGCTCCTTGACAAAAAAGGTCTGTGAAAAACACTTAAGAATAACAATGTGCAGCCTATGTGAACAGCTACACAGGCCAAATTGTTAGAAGAAAAAACAGTTGTAGTGTAAATTTCACGTTTAAACCTCTATTTATTCTATAAATACATAAATAAATACATTCTCATATTTTATTTACACCTCTCATGAGAATAAAACAATGTAGGGCAGTGTAGCCCATAGGCTGCCATTATACAGAATGAAAATAGAGCTGTGCCTTTAAGAAAGTAAAGTCTTCCTGTTTCCCATCATGCACAGCAAAAGGCAGTTGCCTCAGTTCTTTTTTCCGGCTCCTGCTGACAGGACCCTGAAGCATTGAGCTCTACCTCACAAAAGCTTTTGTGACAGAAATTCATTGAAATATCTTCTGAATTTCATTTTCACTCAACGTTTTTACCTTTGAGTGATCATTTTCTACTGATTTCTGTTAAATTCTGACAGAATTTTGAGGTTTTTCTAGTTAGAAATGCCTTCACTTTTTGATAAATGTCCTTCTTGTGGAAGAAAGAAGGCTAAAACAGATCCACATAGGGTCTGTATAATTTGTCTTCCATCCAGCCACAAACCGGAGTCGTGTGACATTTGTAAAACCTTCTCTAGAAGAACCCTTCGTGATAGAGAGAAGATCCGACTTCAGGCGAGAGAGGACAGGAGAAAAAGTGGCCATTCCACTACAGAGCGAGGAGAAGGTCAGACTTCTACCAGGGCTCAACCTGTTTCCTCCATGACTCCTTCCAGACCTGCTGAAAAACGACATAGATCTCCGACGACGTCGAGAGCGTCGACGTCGAAGCAGGGAACGGCGCCAACATGTTCGCCGTCGAGGAGTGCTTCGCCGGCGAGAAAAAGACATCGTTCGCCGTCGACAGCTATTTCGCCGTCGAGGCGGCGAAGACACCCGACGTCGAGAGGATCTGGGTCGCCGTCGACACGGCGAACACAGTCAACGCCAAGGAGATCCGAGTCGGGCTCGCCGTCGACACGGCGAGGGAGATCGCCGTCGAGAGAGAGTGTTCGCTGTCGGAGGCGTTCACCGTCACTGCACCGACGTCGATGTTCGTCGTCGAGAGGTTCTCAACGGCGAGACGAGTCGACGTCTAGAGGCACTCGCCGTCACCGCAGTTCGACGTCGAGGAGTGCTTCGACGTCGAGAAGACCATCTAAGAGGCCTAGAAGGGTTTATACAACCTCGGAATCCTCGGCCTCGCTTATCCTACTTCCAGCATCGCCACAGCTCTCGCAAAGGCAGTCGCCGTTACCACAGACGCCGGTAACACCTACGGCTCCTCTTCCGGCGCCTCCTCCAGAACCTGTTCCGAGGACTCCAACGCGATCTGCAGGGCGTTCTGGTTATTCCTCGAGGCGTACATCTACCTCTAGGCACCGTCGTCAGGAATCACATCATGGACATTCTTCATCGTCCACACGAGACTACTCTCCAACCTTATCGGACTCACCGTCCCCAAGAGTGTCTCCCATAGATGATGTCAACACATTTCAGGAGGTCTTAGTAAGAGGGGCAACCAAGCTGAATATCCCGCTAGCAGCTCCGGCCCCATCGACATCAGTGAGCTTTGAGACCTTGCATCAAAGGACATCTTCACGACCTTTACTTCCACTGGTTCCGGGTCTTATTGAGCCAGCAATGGACATTTTTCTCACGCCGGCTACAACAAAGTCTGCTCCTTCCAGACTCATTAAAAAGTACCGTCCACCAGAGCAAGATCCTCTATTCTTGAGGTCGGACCCAGTACCAGACTCTGTAGTTATAGTGGCAGCGAAGAAATCGCATTCGACGTCAGCGTCTTCCTCTGCTCCCCCAGACAAAGAGAGCAGAAAGATCGATGCTGCAGGAAGAAAAGTATGCTCGACGGCATCTATCACCATGAAAGCAGCCAGTGCCACTGCTTTATTAGGGAGATATGATCGATCCCTCTGGGACTCTATACTGCAGTTCGCGGAGCATCTCCCTAGGGACAAAAGGGAAGATTTCCTAGAGGTCGTGAGCGAGGGAGCTATGGTTTCTAACCAGATTATAAGTGCTGCGGCGGATTCTTCAACACTATCCGCACATAACTATGCTCATGGTATAGCGCTCAGGAGACATGCATGGCTGCGGCTTACATCGCTTAAACCCGAAGCACAGCAGAGGATACAGAACCTGCCTTTCTCAGGCTCCACTTTGTTCGGCTCTCATGCCGATGATGAGATGGCCAGAATGAAGTCGGAGCTGGATACCCTGAAAGCGGTAGGCATGGAGCGACCTAAAGAACAGCGAAAAGGATTCCGCCCATATCAAAGAAGACTGTTCACCCACAGGTATCAGGCTCCACATTGGACGTCTTCACGCCCTCAGCAACAGCAGCAGCAGCAGCATCAGAGGGGCTTCTCCAGAAGGTCGACAAGGGGTCGTTCAACACCTCAGACCCAGACACCTCGACAAGCTCCCACGTCTAAGCCCTGAATCTTTGCTTCCCCCTCCTCCGTTATCCACTCCGGTAGGGGGAAGTATCTCAAATCATCTGGACGAGTGGCAACGCATCACAACAGACGCCTGGGTATTGAATATTGTGAGACATGGTTACGCTCTCAGATTCACCAGTTCTCCACCATCTGTTCCACCCAAAACAGCCAACCACCATCTCGAAGCTCTGCAGTTAGAGGTCAATATCCTATTGCAAAAAAGAGCCATAGAACCCGTTCCCATCAGCCAACAAGGGAAGGGGATTTATTCGAGATATTTCCTTGTACCGAAAAAAGACAAACAAGAGTTTCGTCCCATCTTAGATCTGAGGACAGCAAACAAATGGATTCGCAAAGAAAAATTCAGGATGTTAGCCTTACACCAAATTTACCCACATCTACGTCAGGGCGACTGGCTATGTGCGATAGATCTTTGCAACGCTTACTTTCATATCCCAGTAACCAAGAAACACCGAAAATTCCTAAGGTTCACCGTCGGAAAACGCCATTACCAATTTGCAGTTCTACCTTTCGGCCTAAAATCAGCGCCAAGAACTTTTTCCAAATGCATGGCGGTAGTAGCCGCCCTCTTGAGGAAACAGCGAATATTCGTCTACCCCTATCTAGACGATTGGCTCATAAAGGCCTCCAGCTGTCTCGAGGCACAGCAGCATTTCGAATGGACTCTACAACTGCTACAAAAACTTGGTCTTCAAGTCAATCTTCTGAAATCTACAGCAACACCTGTTCAGAGGTTGCATTACTTAGGGGCCATTGTAGATACCAGGCTAGGAAAGGTGTTTCCTTCGGAGGAACGACGGTGATCGATTCTCCAAAAGTGCAAACAACTGCAGGAAAGACCTCAAGCCACTGCAAGAATAATAGCTTCTCTACTGGGCTCGATGGCGTCTTGTATCCATCTGGTTCCCAATGCTCGCCTCCATATGAGACCATTGCAGGAAAATCTAGAGGATCAGTGGTGTCAACTGAGGGACGATTGGGAGAACAAAGTCCTTCTTTCTCCTCACACCCTACAATCCCTGAAGTGGTGGTGTTTACCCAGCAATCTCTTGGTGGGGATTCCGTTCCAACAACGGCCTCCATCTCAAACCATCGTAACAGATGCGTCACTGCTCGGATGGGGGGGCGCACATGGAACATCTTCGGGTCCAAGGCGAGTGGTCACAGAGAGAGAGTCTCTATCACATCAACCTGCTGGAACTTCGCGCAGTCCACCTTGCGCTCAAAGCCTTCCTTCCCTCTCTGAGAACGGAAACTCTCCTTCTTCAAACAGACAACGTGGCCACTATGTACTACGTGAACAAACAAGGAGGCACCAGGTCCAGAATTTTATCCAGAGAGGCTCAGACAATCTGGCATTGGCTTCTAGCCAGGAACCTATCGCTAGTGGCAACTCACCTGCCCGGCATCCAGAATGTTCAAGCGGATGCCCTCAGTCGGGTAATGAACGAGAACCACGAATGGGTACTACACGACGACGTCGTTCATTCCATTTTCGCACTCTGGGGTACCCCCTCTACAGACCTATTCGCAACCCCAGAAAACAAAAAATGCCAAAACTTCGCCTCCAGATATTACCATCCAGGGACACTGGGGAATGCCCTGTGGATAAGCTGGTCAGGAGCATTTCTTTACGCCTTTCCACCGCTTCCCCTGATTCCGGCGGTCCTCCAGAAGCTGTCCAATGCTCAGACCAAAATGATCCTAATTGCTCCGGAGTGGCCACGCCAGTGGTGGTTCCCAGACCTTCTTCACCGGTCACTCAAACCACACATCAGGCTACCATATCGTCCGGACCTTCTCACGAAGTTCAGAGGGCAGATATCTCATCCCAACCCCTCATCGTTGAGTTTGGCAGCATGGCTCCTGAGCTAGTGCAATATGGACACTTGAACCTACCTCAGGACTGTATGGAAATTCTGAAGGAAGCAAAACGCCCTTCCACACGATCAGCCTATGCAAGCAAGTGGAAGAGATTCTGCATTTGGTGTTTACACAACAACATTGACCCGGTTTCCTGTGGAGAACAATCTATCCTGCCATACTTGTTAAGTTTGGCAAAATCGGGCTTACAACTGTCGTCAATAAAAGTTCACTTGACGGCGATAACGGCATACAGAAAGAGTCCTTCACAAACGTCCTTTATTCGGATTCCGATTATTAAGGATTTCCTAGAAGGTTTAAAGAAGGTTTTTCCTCCCATTAGAAAGCCTTCTCCTCCATGGGAACTGAACGTTGTCTTATCACGTCTGATGCTGACGCCATTCGAGCCGATACACAAGGCATCGCTGGAGCATCTCACATGGAAAGCTGCTTTTCTGGTGGCAATCACGTCAGCGCGTAGGGTCAGCGAAATCCAGGCCCTTTGCGCTCAGGAACCTTACACGGTTTTTCATTCTGCAAAAGTGGTAATGAGAACTCATCCAAAATTTCTACCTAAGGTAGTCTCCGACTTCCATGTGAACCAAACAATTTCATTACCGACTTTCTTTCAGAATCCAGCTACTCCTGCTGAGAGAACTCTGCACTCTCTGGATGTAAAGAGAGTATTGAAATTTTACTTGGACAGGACAAAAAGCTTACGAAAATCACAACAGCTTTTTATTAACTATGGCCCAATCAGAACAGGTTTGGGCACATCTAAACAATCTTTATCCAGGTGGATTGTTTCATGTATAATGTTATGTTATCAGTTAGCAAACAAATCCCTTGGTGGTAGGCCAAAAGCCCACTCTACCAGAGGAAAAGCAGCTACTGTAGCCTTGATGAGGAATGTCCCTTTGGCAGAAATATGCAAGGCTGCCACTTGGAGGTCGGTCCATACCTTTACTAAGCATTACTGCCTTGATACAGACGCTAGGGCAGATGCTCAGGTTGGACAGGCTTTGCTCAAGAATTTGTTTGCATGATTCATGTTTTTTCTCAGTATTCTTATATCTACTCCACCGCGGTTATGGGGATGGGCTTGCTACTCTATTCAGTGCTTATGACTATACATGGAAATCCCCTACGAGAGAAGGAATGGTTTCTTACCTGTAACTCCAGTTCTCTCGTAGGGGTATTTCCATGATAGTCATAAGCAACCCTCCCTCCTCCCCGGTGGAGTTGACATAGAATATGAATATCATGGAGGTTGGTACTCCAAACAATTGTTTTGTTTTTTCTTCATGTCAGGTTAATAGCCTCCAAAAAAGAACTGAGGCAACTGCCTTTTGCTGTGCATGATGGGAAACAGGAAGACTTTACTTTCTTAAAGGCACAGCTCTATTTTCATTCTGTATAATGGCAGCCTATGGGCTACACTGCCCTACATTGTTTTATTCTCATGAGAGGTGTAAATAAAATATGAGAATGTATTTATTTATGTATTTATAGAATAAATAGAGGTTTAAACGTGAAATTTACACTACAACTGTTTTTTCTTCTAACAATTTGGCCTGTGTAGCTGTTCACATAGGCTGCACATTGTTATTCTTAAGTGTTTTTCACAGACCTTTTTTGTCAAGGAGCTGATGATTGCACTTAAGAATATACTACACAACAGTGCTCCGGGGTCCCCGCAGGCGCGCGGAACTATTCAGTGCTTATGACTATCATGGAAATACCCCTACGAGAGAACTGGAGTTACAGGTAAGAAACCATTCCTTTTCACTCTTTTCTAAGTGCTGAAAAGTACTTCTAACTTTCTAAAAAGTTCTAAAAAGTTTTTAAAGTTTTTTTCTCTGTCTTTCTAAAAGCTCTGACAAACTTTTTATCTTTTATTATCACTTTAACTCTCTCTAAAAATGTCTGGCACAGGCCAAAATGTTGATCTGTCCAAACTTGCATATGACAACCTTAGCTGGAAAAGAGCAAGGAGTCTCTGTATAGAGAGAGGTTTGAGTGTAGGGAAGAATCCTTCCTTGGAACTGTTACTTAACATGCTTAGAGAACAGGATAAGGCCATAGGTGCCTCATCTGTTGAAAAAGTACCTAATAGTTCCCAATCTGATTCAGGGACTCCCCCAGGAAAAGATTCAGGAAAGAAACTTCCTAGCCTGCCCATTACTAGACAGTCTAGCATAGTTGGTAATGATGATGAGCCACACCATACAAATAGTATTGTCTCACATCATAACAAAAGCATTTATTCTCACCATACTGGTAGTAATGTTTCTGTTAGCCAAGCTGTTAGGGTGGCTTCTGTAAGGGACAGGTCTCCTTCTGTTCATTCCCATCATACCTCTGTATCTAGGAATGTCCCTCCCACCAACCCTGATGACAGAATGTTAGAGAGGGAACTCAATAAGTTGAGGGTGGAACAAACCAGACTGAAGCTTAAAAAGCAACAGCTGGATTTGGATAGACAGTCTTTTGAACTAGAGAAGGAAAGACAGAAGTTGGGTTTAGAAACCCATGGTGGCAGCAGCAGTATTCCCCATAGTCATCCTGCAAAAGAGCATGATTCCAGGAATCTGCACAAGATAGTTCCCCCTTATAAGGAGGGGGATGACATTAACAAGTGGTTTGCTGCACTTGAGAGGGCCTGTGTTGTACAGGATGTCCCTCAAAGGCAGTGGGCTGCTATCCTATGGCTATCATTTAGTGGAAAAGGTAGGGATAGGCTCCTTACTGTGAAAGAAAATGATGCTAATAATTTCCAAGTTCTTAAGAATGCACTCCTGGATGGTTATGGCTTAACCACTGAACAGTACAGGATAAAGTTCAGAGAGACCAAAAAGGAGTCTTCACAAGACTGGGTTGATTTCATTGACCATTCAGTGAAGGCCTTGGAGGGGTGGTTACATGGCAGTAAAGTTACTGATTATGACAGGCTGTATAACTTGATCCTGAGAGAGCATATTCGTAATAATTGTGTGTCTGATTTGTTGCACCAGTACTTGTTGGACTCTGATCTGACCTCTCCCCAAGAATTGGGAAAGAAGGCAGACAAATGGGTCAGAACAAGAGTGAACAGAAAAGTTCATACAGGGGGTGACAAAGATGGCAACAAAAAGAAGGATGGTAAGTCTTCAGACAAGGGTGGGGACAAATCTAAAAATGAGTCTTCATCAGGCCCACAAAAACACTCTGGTGGGGGTGGTGGGTCCAAATCCTCCTTTAATCAGAACAAGGAAAAGAAACCATGGTGCTATTTATGTAAAATAAAAGGCCATTGGACAACAGATCCCAGTTGTCCAAAGAAAGGCACCACTGCTCCTACCACTACAACCCCTACTGCTACCCCTAGTGTCCCTACTAATAGCAGTGGTGGTGGGAGCAAACCTACTAATAGCCAATCCAAGGGAGTAGCTGGGCTCACTTTTGGTAATTTAGTTGGGGTTGGCCTTGTTAGGGAGGCCACAGAGGCTGTGTTAGTCTCTGAGGGGGCTATTGATTTAGCCACCTTAGTTGCTTGTCCCCTTAATATGGATAAGTACAAGCAGCTACCCCTAATAAATGGTGTTGAGGTTCAGGCCTACAGGGACACTGGTGCCAGTGTGACTATGGTCATAGAGAAACTGGTCCACCCTGAACAACACCTACTTGGTCACCAGTACCAAGTAACCGATGCTCACAACAACACACTTAGCCACCCCATGGCTGTTGTAAATCTCAACTGGGGGGGGGTTACTGGTCCAAAGAAAGTTGTGGTAGCTTCAGATTTACCTGTAGACTGTCTATTAGGGAATGATTTGGAGACATCAGCTTGGTCAGATGTGGAGTTGGAGGCCCATGCAGCAATGCTGGGCATCCCAGGGCATATTTTTGCTTTGACAAGGGCTCAGGCCAAAAAGCAAAAAGGACAGGGAAGCTTGGATCCTGGAACAATGGACCAAGTGCTCCCTAAAGCTAGGGCTAGTAGAAGCAAACCACTTCCTACTATCCCTCCCTCTACAGTGGATTCTACTTCTGAGGAAGAAGAATTCCCTCCCTGTGCAGAACCTACACCAGAGGAGCTGGAAGCAGACACTGCTGAGCTTTTGGGTGAAGGGGGGCCTGCCAGAGAGGAGCTGAGTGTGGCACAGCAAACCTGTCCCACATTAGAGGGTCTCAGACAGCAAGCTGTCAAGCAGGCTAATGGGGATGTCAGTGACTCTCACAGAGTTTACTGGGAGGACAACCTCTTGTACACTGAGCATAGGGATCCTAAACCTGGAGCTGCCAGGAGATTAGTGATTCCTCAGGAGTACAGAAAGTTCCTCCTAACCCTGGCACATGACATTCCCCTAGCTGGACACCTGGGTCAAATGAAAACTTGGGACAGATTGGTTCCATTGTTTCATTGGCCTAGGATGTCTGAGGACACAAAGGAATTTTGTAAGTCCTGTGAAACCTGTCAAGCCAGTGGCAAGACAGGTGGCACCCCAAAGGCACCCCTTATTCCACTGCCTGTGGTTGGGGTTCCCTTTGAAAGGGTAGGGGTTGACATAGTTGGCCCCCTTGACCCTCCTACTGCTTCAGGCAATAGATTTATCTTGGTGGTAGTGGACCATGCCACAAGATATCCTGAAGCTATTCCTTTAAGGACCACTACAGCACCTGCAGTGGCAAAGGCCCTCCTGGGAATATTTTCCAGGGTGGGCTTCCCAAAGGAAGTGGTATCAGACAGAGGAAGCAATTTCATGTCTGCATACTTAAAGGCCATGTGGAAGGAGTGTGGTGTAACGTACAAGTTCACAACACCCTATCATCCACAAACAAATGGACTGGTGGAGAGATTTAATAAAACTCTCAAAGGCATGATTATGGGTCTCCCTGAAAAACTCCGCAGGAGATGGGATATCCTTCTACCATGCCTCCTTTTTGCCTACAGGGAGGTACCCCAGAAAGGAGTGGGCTTCAGCCCCTTTGAACTTCTTTTTGGACACCCTGTTAGGGGTCCACTCACACTTGTAAAGGAAGGTTGGGAACAACCTTTAAAATCTCCTAAGCAGGATATTGTGGATTATGTACTTGGCCTCAGATCAAGGATGGCTGAGTACATGAAAAAGGCCAGTAAAAACCTTCAGGCCAGCCAAGAGCTCCAGAAGCAATGGCATGATCAGAAGGCTGTTTTGGTTCAGTACCAACCAGGGCAGAAAGTGTGGGTCTTGGAGCCTGTGGCCCCAAGAGCACTCCAAGATAAATGGAGTGGACCCCACACAATTGTTGAAAAGAAGGGAGAAGTCACCTATTTAGTTGACTTAGGCACTGCCAGGAGTCCCCTTAGGGTGCTCCATGTCAACCGCCTGAAACCCTACTATGACAGGGCTGATCTCACCCTGCTCATGGCAACAGTTGAGGGACAGGAAGAAGACAGTGATCCTCTACCTGATCTCTTCTCTTCCACAGATCAAGATGCTCTTGTGGAAGGTGTAGTTTTGGCTGATTGTCTTACTGCTGAGCAGAAAGATAATTGCATAAATCTCCTAGATCAATTCTCTGAACTCTTCTCTACTGTGCCAGGTACCACTTCTTGGTGTGAGCACACTATAGATACTGGAGACAGTTTACCTGTCAAAAGTAAGATCTATAGGCAGCCTGACCATGTCAGGGACTGCATAAAGCAAGAGGTCCAGAAAATGTTAGAACTAGGAGTAGTTGAGCACTCTGACAGTCCATGGGCTTCTCCTGTGGTACTGGTACCAAAACCCCATTCCAAAGATGGAAAGAAGGAAATGCGGTTTTGTGTAGACTATAGAGGTCTCAACTTGGTAACCAAAACTGATGCTCACCCTATACCCAGGGCAGATGAGCTCATAGATACACTGGCATCTGCCAAGTATCTAAGCACTTTTGATTTGACTGCAGGGTATTGGCAGATCAAATTATCAGAAGATGCTAAACCTAAGACTGCATTTTCTACCATTGGAGGACATTACCAGTTTACTGTAATGCCTTTTGGTTTGAAAAATGCACCTGCCACTTTTCAGAGGTTGGTGAACACAGTCCTGCAAGGGCTGGAAGCTTTCAGTGCAGCATATTTGGACGATATAGCTGTCTTTAGCTCCAGCTGGGATGATCACCTGGTCCACCTATGGAAAGTTTTGGAGGCCCTGCAAAAGGCAGGCCTCACTATCAAGGCTTCAAAGTGCCAGATAGGGCAGGGTAAGGTGGTTTATCTGGGACACCTTGTTGGTGGGGAACAGATTGCACCACTTCAGGGGAAAATCCAAACAATTATTGATTGGGTTCCCCCTACCACTCAGACTCAGGTGAGAGCCTTCCTAGGCCTCACTGGGTATTACAGGAGGTTCATTAAGAACTATGGCTCCATTGCAGCCCCTCTTAATGACCTCACATCCAAGAAAATGCCTAAAAAGGTATTATGGACAGCAAACTGTCAGAAAGCTTTTGAGGAGCTGAAGCAGGCCATGTGCTCTGCACCTGTCCTGAAAAGCCCTTGTTACTCTAAAAAATTCTATGTCCAAACTGGTGCATCTGAATTAGGAGTAGGGGCAGTCCTATCACAACTTAATTCTGAGGGCCAGGATCAACCTGTTGCTTTTATTAGTAGGAGGTTGAGCCCTAGAGAAAAGCGTTGGTCTGCCATTGAGAGGGAGGCCTTTGCTGTGGTCTGGGCTCTGAAGAAGTTGAGGCCATACCTGTTTGGCACTCACTTCATTGTTCAGACAGACCACAAACCTCTACTTTGGCTAAAACAAATGAAAGGTGAAAATCCTAAATTGTTGAGGTGGTCCATATCCCTACAGGGAATGGACTATACAGTGGAACATAGACCTGGGAGTAGCCACTCCAATGCAGATGGACTCTCCAGATATTTCCACTTAGACAATGAAGACTCATCAGGTCATGGCTAGTCTTATTGTCCTTCGTTTAGGGGGGGGTTGTGTAGGAAAGTACCATCTTGCCTGGCATGTTACCCCCATTTTTCACTGTATATATGTTGTTTTAGTTGTATGTGTCACTGGGACCCTGGTAACCCAGGGCCCCAGTGCTCATAAGTGTGCCTGAATGTGTTACCTGTGTAGTGACTAACCGTCTCACTGAGGCTCTGCTAATCAGAACCTCAGTGGTTATGCTCTCTCATTTCTTTCCAAATTGTCACTAACAGGCTAGTGACCATTTTTACCAATTTACATTGGCTTACTGGAACACCCTTATAATTCCCTAGTATATGGTACTGAGGTACCCAGGGTATTGGGGTTCCAGGAGATCCCTATGGGCTGCAGCATTTCTTTTGCCACCCATAGGGAGCTCTGACAATTCTTACACAGGCCTGCCACTGCAGCCTGAGTGAAATAACGTCCACGTTATTTCACAGCCATTTTACACTGCACTTAAGTAACTTATAAGTCACCTATATGTCTAACCTTTACCTGGTAAAGGTTAGGTGCAAAGTTACTTAGTGTGAGGGCACCCTGGCACTAGCCAAGGTGCCCCCACATTGTTCAGAGCCAATTCCCTGAACTTTGTGAGTGCGGGGACACCATTACACGCGTGCACTACATATAGGTCACTACCTATATGTAGCTTCACAATGGTAACTCCGAATATGGCCATGTAACATGTCTATGATCATGGAATTGCCCCCTCTATGCCATCCTGGCATAGTTGGCACAATCCCATGATCCCAGTGGTCTGTAGCACAGACCCTGGTACTGCCAAACTGCCCTTCCTGGGGTTTCACTGCAGCTGCTGCTGCTGCCAACCCCTCAGACAGGCATCTGCCCTCCTGGGGTCCAGCCAGGCCTGGCCCAGGATGGCAGAACAAAGAACTTCCTCTGAGAGAGGGTGTTACACCCTCTCCCTTTGGAAAATGGTGTGAAGGCAGGGGAGGAGTAGCCTCCCCCAGCCTCTGGAAATGCTCTGTTGGGCACAGATGTGCCCAATTCTGCATAAGCCAGTCTACACCGGTTCAGGGGACCCCTTAGCCCTGCTCTGGCGCGAAACTGGACAAAGGAAAGGGAAGTGACCACTCCCCTGACCTGCACCTCCCCTGGGAGGTGTCCAGAGCTCCTCCAGTGTGCTCCAGACCTCTGCCATCTTGGAAACAGAGGTGCTGCTGGCACACTGGACTGCTCTGAGTGGCCAGTGCCACCAGGTGACGTCAGAGACTCCTTGTGATAGACTCCTTCAGGTGTTGCTAGCCTATCCTCTCTCCTAGGTAGCCAACCCCTCTTTTCTGGCTATTTAGGGTCTCTGTCTCTGGGGAAACTTCAGATAACGAATGCAAGAGCTCATCCGAGTTCCTCTGCATCTCTCTCTTCACCTTCTGATAAGGAATCGACTGCTGACCGCGCTGGAAGCCTGCAAACCTGCAACATAGTAGCAAAGACGACTACTGCAACTCTGTAACGCTGATCCTGCCGCCTTCTCGACTGTTTTCCTGCTTGTGCATGCTGTGGGGGTAGTCTGCCTCCTCTCTGCACCAGAAGCTCCGAAGAAATCTCCCGTGGGTCGACGGAATCTTCCCCCTGCAACCGCAGGCACCAAAAAGCTGCATTACCGGTCCCTTGGGTCTCCTCTCAGCACGACGAGCGAGGTCCCTCGAATCCAGCGACTGTCCAAGTGACCCCCACAGTCCAGTGACTCTTCAGTCCAAGTTTGGTGGAGGTAAGTCCTTGCCTCACCTCGCTGGGCTGCATTGCTGGGAACCGCGACTTTGCAGCTACTCCGGCCCCTGTGCACTTCCTGCGGAAATCCTTTGTACACAGCCAAGCCTGGGTCCACGGCACTCTAACCTGCATTGCACGACTTTCTAAGTTGGTCTCCGGCGACGTGGGACTCCTTTGTGCAACTTCGGCGAGCACCGTTTCACGCATCCTCGTAGTGCCTGTTTCTGGCACTTCTCCGGGTGCTACCTGCTTCAGAGAGGGTTCCTTGTCTTGCTCGACGTCCCCTCTCTCTGCTGGTCCAATTTGCGACCTCCTGGTCCCTCCTGGGCCTCAGCAGCGTCCAAAAACGCTAACCGCACAATTTTCAGCTAGCAAGGCGTGTTGGTGTTCTTTCAGCGGGAAAACACTTCTGCACAACTCTCCACGGCGAGAGGGATCCGTCCACCAAAGGGGAAGTCTCTAGCCCTTTTTGTTCCTGCAGAAACCTCAGCTTCTTCTGTCCAGTAGAAGCTTCTTTGCACCCGCAGCTGGCATTTCCTGGGCATTTGCCCATCTCCGACTTGCTTGTGACTTTTGGACTTGGTCCCCTTGTTCCACAGGTACCCTAGATTGGAAATCCACAGTTGTTGCATTGCTGGTTTGTGTCTTTCCTGCATTATTCCTCCAACACGACTTCTTTGTCCTTAGGGGAACTTTAGTGCACTTTGCACTCACTTTTCAGGGTCTTGGGGAGGGTTATTTTTCTAACTCTCACTATTTTCTAATAGTCCCAGCGACCCTCTACAAGGTCACATAGGTTTGGGGTCCATTCGTGGTTCGCATTCCACTTTTGGAGTATATGGTTTGTGTTGCCCCTATCCCTATGTTTCCCCATTGCATCCTATTGTAACTATACATTGTTTGCACTGTTTTCTAAGACTATACTGCATATTTTTGCTATTGTGTATATATATCTTGTGTATATTTCCTATCCTCTCACTGAGGGTACACTCTAAGATACTTTGGCATATTGTCATAAAAATAAAGTACCTTTATTTTTAGTATAACTGTGTATTGTGTTTTCTTATGATATTGTGCATATGACACTAAGTGGTACTGTAGTAGCTTCACACGTCTCCTAGTTCAGCCTAAGCTGCTCTGCTAAGCTACCATTATCTATCAGCCTAAGCTGCTAGACACCCTATACACTAATAAGGGATAACTGGGCCTGGTGCAAGGTGCAAGTACCCCTTGGTACTCACTACAAGCCAGTCCAGCCTCCTACAACATCAAAGTTTGAATTGCCATGAAATGATCTCGCACACTGTTGCCGATCTGAACATCAAGTTTTACATGTTGGAAATGAATCGCGCACACTGTCGATTCTAACAAGGATATGCAAATGCCACTAAATGATCGCGCACACTGTTGCTGATCTGAACACCAAGTTCTACATGTGGGAAGTGAATCGCGCACACTGCAGATTCTAACAAGAATATGCAAATGCCATGAAACGATCGCGCAAGCTTTTGCCGATCTGAACACCAAGTTTTACATGCGGGAAATGAATTGTGCACACTGCTGATTCGAACAAGAATATGCAAATGCCATGAAATGATCGCGCAAGCTTTTGCCGATCTGAGCACCAAGTTTTACATGCGGGAAACAAATCGCGCACAATGCTGATTCGAACAAGGATATGCAAATGCCATGAAATGATCGCACAAGCTTTTGCCGATCTGAACAGCAAGTTTCAAATGAGAGCAATGACTTGCGTACTCTGAAAGTTTAACTAGTAGGCCCAAAACTCAAGAGTCTTTGCGAACGGGGTCGGGGGCCCAGCCCGACCTCCGCCTTACCACCCTGCTCAAGGATCACCAATATAATGCAGGGCAGGCCTGGAACATCAAGGTAGGCCTCCGGAACAGGAGCTCAGGAAGTTGCTGCTGCTCTGCACCGGGACCTCTGAATAGTGAGCATGTGTAGCTGGGCTGGCTCCCTTGAGTCTGGCACAGCCCACAAACCACACCAAGTCATGCTGCAGGGAAAGCTTCTAGAAGGTCCAAGAAAGGGACCACACCGTGACACACTCTGTAAGCCTGCAGCCATACCTTGCAAATGAACATTATTTGCAAACATCTTTAATGTTTTTCAAGGTTAAACTCTGCAATGCAAAAGGTTAACATACTGCATATAAGCACAGTGCATGAATTATGCTCTTGCATAAAGACTGGGTTTTTGTATTTTAGTCGCCCGTATAGCGCACACTGTCCTGATGTTGACAGGATGTGCCAATTGTGGAAACAATGGTACATTTTTAGTGAAAGAACACTGGTGCTGGGGCCTGGTTAGCAGGGTCCCAGCACACTTCTCAGTCAAGTCGGCATCAATTTCTGATGGATACAACTACCTGTGGATTCCTCACCTATTGAATTCTCCCCTTCCGCCAGCATTCAACGGAAATCTTCTTCCTAGCTTCCGCACGTCGACGAGGACGTCACAATTGCCCACGCGACGCCGTCTGACTTCATACAGGCAATAAGAAGTCCTCCTCGAAGTGCAGACGTCAGTTCCTTTTTTTCCGTGCCATTCGAACGACGGTTATCCTTCGAGGGAGCTACTGTTACTACTCTACGTAGTTACAGTTATTGTTGCTGTTTCTTTCTTTGACGAAAAGAAAGAATGTCGCAAAGAAAATCTGGTTTTGAGCCCTGCAATGAGTGCGGAGGCAAGATGTCGGTGACGGACCAACATACAGACTGTTTGTGGTGTCTCAGCTCCGACCACGACGTTGACAAATGTGACTCTTGTCAACGCATGAATCCGAAGGCGTTAAAGGAGCGAGAAGCAAAGCTCTTTTTGGCGAAGTCTAAGAAAAAAGAAAAGCGGCATCGACGCAAGTCATCCTCACCGAAGTTCCATCGGCGTCATCGTGACTCCCAGCGTCGTCGTGAATCTCGCCGCCGGTCGAGTAGGGAGGGATCGCATTTGATCCGCCTTCAGCTCGACGCCGAAAAACATGGGAAGTGAGCCCCACCATCTCTCCACAGCCGCAGACGCCTTTTGCATCACCGACTTCACCAGCTTTGCCTTCGTCACCTGTGAATCCACCTAAGGTGTTTGAGGTTCCTCAGCGTCAGGAGTTCTCACCAGCTTCTCAGACACCTGGGCCAGCACCAATGTCACCTCGAGCCCAGGCTCCTCAGTATCCGGCTTTCCCGGCCCCAGGAGCCGACAGTTCCGCATTCTTGAATGCAATGTTTACAATCTTTCAGCAGATGGCTCCAGGTGGTGGACCGGCTGGTCCTTCGGGCCCCTTGGCCTTCAACATGGGTGCTCCGGCTCCGTTACGACCTACACCTTTTATGCCCTTCCTTCCCATGGGAAATGTGGGCTCGGCGCCGGAGCCTACGGCGTCAGCTTCACAACCGGTGACGCCGAGTAGATCTGTGGGTCCGGCACCGGAACTTTCTCCTGTCCGCCCTCTGCCTTGTACGGCACCGAAGAAGTCCACGGCGCCGATGGATCCGGCGTCGGATGGATCCGAGGATCGGCGTCAAGCTTCGACATCTGCTGAAGCCATGTCGACGCCTAGAATTGGTTGCATTCGAGGAGGCTTGCTCTTCGCCTTCTTGAGGAGCTGGAATATCAGAAGCAGGCATTGGAGGAAAGAGAGATTGAGGAACCTCTGGGGGACCTCCATGGTTTAGATACAGCTAGTGGTTTGGACACTTCTCCAGAATGGGACTTAACATCGCCTGGAGAGTATACGGAGGAGGCTGCATCATTCCACTCGGTTATAAAGAAAGCAGCAGATTTTTTGGACCTTCCTTTGCCGGTGTCTGAGCCTAAGCCTAATATTTTAACAGAAGTATTACATCCTGCTTCAACTGTTGCAGAGCCACTTCTACCTTTTAATGAGGCTCTGTTAGATCCAATCCTGGAAATATGCAAGAAGCCGGTGTCATCTTCGGTAGTTAATAGATCGGTGGCTCGCAGATATTGGGTGGCTCCTGCAGACCCAGGCTTTCTGTCCAGGCACCCAACCCCTGAGAACCTGGTGGTTCAGGCTTCATGTTCATCCCGGTCTGCCCCAGGTTCTTTTCCGGGTGTGCCTTAAGACAGAGACTCAAAGAAGATGGATCATTCCTCCAAAAAGGCTTTTTCGTCATGTAGCATGGCTTTAAAATCTACTAATGCTACATGTATTTTGGGAAGATACATCTACGCCCTGATGGATGAAATAAAGTCGTCCCATGCTGAGGTGCCTCAGGAGGTGTTGAGTCTGGTTTCCGATGCTCAAGCTGCGGCGACCCAAGTGATCCAGTCTGGGCTGGATACGACGACTCTGTAGCCAGGGCTATGGGTACTGCTGTTGCTACAAGGAGGCAAGCCTGGCTTCGTAGCTCTGGTTTCTCGTCGGATGTCCAGTCAGCCCTGTTGGATCTTCCCTTCGATGGGGACAAACTTTTTGGCTCCAAGGCGGACTCTGCCCTAGAGAGGTTTAAGGAGAGTAGGGCCACTGCGAAGTCTTTAGGTTTGCAGACCTCCTCTTCTGTTTCGTCCAGACTCATTAGAAGATTTAGGGGGTTTGGTTGTGGTTCATCCTCCTCCTTTCGGGGCAGATTTCAGCAACAACCCGCCACTGCTCTCTCCAGCAGCACTCTGCCTCTTCCTCTGGAGGGGTGCAGCATGGGAAGCAGCCTTAGTCTTCCACCAATTCCTTCTCATACCACTCCTGTAGGGGGGAGGTTATTGAACTTTCTCCGCAAGTGGAGGTTATAACATCAGACTCCTGGGTCACCAGCATTGTGGGGAAAGGCTATGCCCTTCCCTTTCAGGGGTTTCCTCCCCCCATCCCGCCCCGCCCATCCTACTGTTCAGAAGAGCATCTCCTGTTGCTAGAACAGGAGGCTCAAGTCCTCCTTTCAAAGGGTGCGGTGGAGTTGGTTCCAGAGCAGGAGAAGAGTCAGGGTTGTTACTCAAGATACTTCCTGATCCCCAAGAAGGATGGTCGGTTGAGGCCAATCCTGGACCTGAGGATCTTGAATTGGTTCCTCAAACAGGAGAAATTCAAGATGCTGACCCTAGCTCAGGTGCTTTTGGCGCTGAACGATGGAGATTGGATGGTGTCTGTCGACTTGCAGGATGCTTACTTTCATATCCCGATTCTCAAGTCGCACAGGAAGTATCTCCGGTTTGTGGTGGGGTTGCAGCACTATCAGTTTGCAGTCCTTCCGTTTGGTCTTACTTCAGCACCTCGAGTCTTCACAAAGGTGATGGCGGTGGTTGCGGCAGAGCTCAGAAGGAAGGGGATAGCGGTATTTCCTTACCTGGACGACTGGTTGATCAAAGCCAAGTCTCCGGAGCTCGTGTTGCATCACCTACAGTCGACAACCCAGTTGTTGTTCGACCTGGGTTTTTCTGTGAATGTGCCCAAATCTCACCTAGAGCCCTCTCAGCGCCTCCTGTTCATAGGGGCAGTTCTGGATACAACATTGAATCTTGCCTTTCCTCCGCCTCAGCAGATTCAGGACATTCAGGCGTTGGTTCCAATATTTCAAAGTGGAGCGGTCTTTCCAGTCCTCAAGGTCCTGCGTCTGCTCGGTCTGTTCGCTTCTTGCATTCTGTTGGTCACTCATGCTCGCTGGCACATGAGGGCTCGTCAGTGGTGCCTCCGGAAGCAGTGGTCTCAACACAAAGGGGATCTCGAGGGATTGGTAAAGATCTCCAGGGACGCTGCGGCGGATTTAAAATGGTGGATTGCGGACGGCAATCTTTCCCAAGGAAGGGCGTTCTCGCAACCTCCGCCAGTGACCACAGTAATAACGGATGCTTCCACTCTAGGGTGGGGAACTCATCGGGGGGACCTGGAGGTCAAAGGTCATTGGTCTCCAGTGGAACAGATGTTTTATATAAATCTGTTGGAGTTGCGGGCAATACGTCTGGCTCTCAAGGCCTTCCTCCCTTCCCTTCGCGGTCAGTCGGTTCAGGTCCTGACGAACAATACTACTGCGATGTGGTATATAAACAAACAGGGAGGAGTAGGGTCGTACCTTCTCTGCAGAGAAGCTCTGCGGCTATGGGCCTGGGCAAGGGACCATCGGATTTGCTTGGTAGCAAACCATCTAGCCGGAGTCTTGAACCTGCGTGTGGACAGTCTCAGTCGGCATTTCTCGACCAATCACGAGTGGTGTCTTCATCCGGATCTAGTCCGTCACATCTTCCAGATGTGGGGAATCCCTCGGATAGATCTTTTTGCCACTCGAGAGAACTCGCACTGCCCGTTGTTCTGCAGCCTCCAGTATCCGGTGCAAGGAACGTTGGGGGACGCGTTTCAGATGACCTTGCGCGACCAGTTGCTTTACGCGTGTCCCCCCATACCTTTGATTCCTCGAGTTTTGAGGAAAATTCGCCAAGACTGGGCCCAAGTCATCTTAATAGCTCCGGATTGGCCAAGAAGGGTATGGTATTCAGATCTTCTCCAACTCTCTCTGTGCCCCCCCCTCCGTCTCCCTCTCAGGGCAGACCTCCTCTCGCAGTCGCAGGGGCAGGTTTTATACCCCCACCTCCAGAGCCTGCACCTTCATGCCTGGAGATTGAACGGGGCAACCTGAGTTCCTTTTCTCTCCCACTTGAGGTAGTGGATGTTATTTTATCGGCCAGGCGACACTCCACTAAATCTATCTACGCTAATAGGTGCGCTAAATTTGTGATTTGGTGTGGAGAGAAACAAATTGATCCCTTACGTGCCCACTTATCAGATAAACTTGTCTTTTGCGTTGTCCCTGGCACAGAAGGGTTGTGCAGTGGCTACAGTGAAGGGATATTTGTCGGCCCTGTCAGCCTTTCTATGCCTTCCAGACCAACCTTCTTTATTTAAATCTCCTATAGTGCTAAGATTTTTAAAAGGTCTCATTAATAAATTTCCTCCCACTCCTTTCATTATGCCTCAGTGGGATTTAAATCTAGTCGTAACATTTCTTATGGGCTCACCGTTTGAGCCAATGCATTCTTGCCCTTTAAGGTTATTGGTTCTGAAGACTGTTTTCCTTGTTGCAATTACTTCAGCAAGAAGAGTGAGTGAGCTGCAGGCTCTATCTGTTAAACCCCCGTACACATCTTTTTATGGGGATAAGGTGGTGTTAAGGACCTAGGCTGCTTTCTTGCCGAAGGTTGTTTCACCCTTTCATATGGCCCAGACTATTACTCTTTCCTCTTTTTATCCTCCACCTCATCCTTCGAAAGAGGAAGAAAGGCTGCACCGTTTAGACCTGAGAAGAGCGCTGAGCTTCTACGTGGACAGAACGAAGGATTTTAGGTTGGAGGATCAACTCTTCATCGGGTACGTGGGAAAGAGGAGAGGAAGGGCAGTCCACAAGAGAACAATCTCCAGGTGGGTCATTCTTTGCATTAAACTGTGTTACTCTCTAGCAAAGAAAGAACCCCCTGATGGAATAAGAGCTCATTCCACCAGAGCTAAGTCAGTCTCTTCGGCCTTGGCTAGGGGTGTTCCTGTGGTTGACATCTGCAAGGCTGCAACTTGGTCATCCTTCCACACTTTTGCGAAGCATTACTGCTTGGATTCGGAGGTTAGGAGGGATGGCCATTTTGCACGGTCAGTGCTGCAGGATTTCTTGGTTTGACCATTCAGGCACCCTCCACCGAGTGCGGTACTGCTTTGGGACTCTATTCAATAGGTGAGGAATCCACAGGTAGTTGTATCCATCAGAAGAACGAGTTACTTACCTTCGGTAATGACTTTTCTGGTGGCTACATTAGCTACCTGTGGATTCCTCACGGTCCCTCCCAACTCCCCGTTGCCTGTCTGGTCTTACCAAGTTATCCTTGGGTGTGCTCCTCTTGGTATTTGGGGGCCTGCAGATATTTTGTATATATTTATGTATTTATGTTCAAAATAAAATTTTGGAATGATGTTTTTATCTTTTGATGTTATTAAATATTGTTATATGATTGATTGTTTCAATGGCCTATTCCTCTCAGAGGTGTGTAAAAAATGTTGGTACTGACGTCGGCTTGTCGGCGAGGACTTCTTATTGCCTGTATGACGTCAGACGGCGTCACATGAGCAATTGTGACGTCCTCATCGTCGTGCGGAAGCTAGGAAGAAGATTTCCGTCGAATGCTGGCGCAAGGGGAGAATTCAATAGGTGAGGAATCCACAGGTAGCTAATGTATCCACAAGAAAAGTTGTTACCGAAGGTAAGTAACTCGTTCATCAGGCAAAAAGTGGGGGGTAACTGCAACATGGAGCCATTTTCCTACAGGGACAAATTAAAGATGCAGTACTAGGTGGGAGAAAAGAGTAGAAGCTTGTCCAAACCACCAGTAAGAAGGAATGGGATTTGCGCACTACTTTGAAAAATAAGGAGAACAAGGAACGTTGGCATCTCATTGCACATGGCAATAGGGACCCCATCAAGGTAGAGAATTTCCATATACAATTTGAGGTGTGATTTAAGCACTTCAAAGAGATGTTTATGGCAGCCAATTCTGTTTCTGATTTCCACAATAGAACTTCTCAGGTCCCATGGATAGAGAGGAGGGTAATTCTAATCACCTAGTGTGTACTCTCAAAGAGACGTTTGTGGCTGTTGAGTCAATGAAGGTGGGAAAAACGACTGATTTATTAAAATTCCAGCAGATTTATATCATTTGGAGCCTTCAATATGGGGCACTGTGTCAATTTACCGTCAAATTCGATTCTGCTTGGCTCAGATATTCCCGCCACCTAAAGTGGTGCCGAAATTATTTCATTATTTAAGAAAGGCACTAGAGATAATATGGCTAACTTGAGACCGATCAGTCTTGTTGACACAGCCCAAAAGATCTTTTGCAGGGAGGTTCTTGTTAAAATACAGGACTGGATACAAGGAGTAAGGGTATTATTCCACTTGCATATGGGGTCAGGGAGCATACCAGTACAATTGATCAAGTCTTCTGATTTCAAGGCTGTCCGACTAAAGCAAGAGCACCTATACCTGTTTTTTGTAGATCTGAGGGCAGCTTTTGACTTGGTCCCTAGAGCAAATATGTGGTCTGTTCCCTTTAAAGTGGGATTGCCAGAACCATGGCTGTCCTTAATCATACTTCGATACAGCAGTAATTATGTACAGTCTATATTGGGAACCAGGGGCGAATTGACAGAAAGAATTCTGATTGAAAGAGGGGTTCACTAAATAACCCCCCCCCCCCTACAAAATAGGTGGTCAGAAAATTCCCACCCTCTTATTTGAAAGTGATATCCTATTATTAGCAATAACCCCAGGTGGCCTGTAAATTTTACTCAATATTTGCGATTCACAATGATTAGAAATTAGCACTAATAAAATAAAATATCTGATAGAGACTTCTAGTTGCAGAGTCCTTACATTTGAATTTCCCCAGCCATCAGGTGGCATTGGTCGACTCCGCGGGCGTTGTTGGAGTCGTGTTCGCCGTGATGACTTGGTGGTCGTATATAGGCACCACCCCAGAGCGCTGACATCAGTTCTTTTCTTTCCGCACCAGCCTATGCGCAAATCCGGAGACAGCTACCTCAGTCATTTTTTGACTACATCAACACTTTTGTCAAAGTTTTTTGACGAGTTTGTGCATGCGTCAAGGGATGGCCCGCATGACCGGATTCAAGCCCTCATGTGTCTTTGGTGTCTGGATCGTGATCACGACCCGAAGTCGTGCTCCGAGTGTCTGGCCATGAACCTGAAAGCTTTGAAAGAGTGGTCCCTAAAGCTCATGGCGGCCCGACACTCGACTCCCCGGCGCTCACGGTCTCGTTCAAGAGGAAGGTCTTGAGATCGGCCATGGAGTCACCACCATTCTTCGTCCTCCAAGTCATCGGGACATTCGGGTCACACAAAGAAGAAGTTGAAGAAGGAGAAGCGTTCTTTGGATTCACCTCGTTGCTCGGACGATGCAACGCTGAAAGATTGGTCAACGTTCTAGGCCTCCGTCATCGGAGCCTTCATCTGGGTCGACTCCGCTCTTCCCCAACTTCCCGGGAGCCGGAGCCACCCCTGCCTAGCTTAAAGAATTTTATGAGGCAGTGCACCATATTTTTGGGCAGACCGACCCACCTTGGGTGCCCTCAGGCACAAGTGAGTCGGTGGGGGCCCCCTCGGGGTCAAAGATGTCGGCTTCGGCCATGGCTCCGTAGGGCCGCTCCGGATCCAATTGCGGATCCGTCTTGATGCCGGTCGTGCCACAGGGACCTTCCCCAGTATCGGGTCAGATGTCGACGCTCCTGACGTCGGTTGGGCCCACAATCAACGTCAATCCCATCCTCATACCTGGCAACCCGGAGCTCGACGCCAATTCAGTTGGCTCTCCTGGGCCCAGGTTGATCCAGACCTTTATTCTTGTGGGTATGGATACCGGGAGAGTATGGAGGGGACACTGGACCCTTTAGAATACCAGCTTGACCCCCAAATGGACTGGGTGCAGGATTTGGGTGATGCCAGTGGTTTACACACTTCCCCTGACACTGGTATGCTCTCTCCTCCTACCGTGGCTACGGAGGAGGGGGCCTCTTATTCCACGGTGGTGAGAAGGGGAGGCTGAGGTCCTGGACCTCGAGCTACCTTCTGTGGAGATTAGGCCTAATATCCTAACTGACGTGCTTCAGCCAGGGACTTCCTCTTCCGAGCCCCTTCTTCCCTTTAATGAAGCACTGACAGATGTCCTTTTGGGGCAAAGGGGCTCCTGTGAATAGGACGATTGCCCGCCGCCATCGGCCTGTGTCGTCGGACCTGAAATTCCTGACCCAACAACCCACGCCTGAGAGCCTTGTTATCCAGGATTCTTCTTTATCTGGCGCATTCCCTGCCGCACCCCCGGATAGGGAATCAAAAAGACTGGATATTTTGGAGAAGACGTTGTTTTCTTCCAACAGTCTAGCGCTGCGGTCCGTGAGCACTGCATGCCTTTTGGCCCGCTATTCCCATACTCTCTGGGATATGGTCGCGCAAGTGCTGCCTAGAGTTCTGGAGGAGACCCAGACTATCCTTTCCCAAGCCGTGAGAGATGGGAGGGATGCAACGCAGTTCATGATTCGTTGTGGACTGGATTTGACCGACTCTCTGGGCAGATCGGTTGCATCAACAGTGGCAACGGTGGCATTTAGACGCCACGCCTGGCTGAGAACATCTGCCTTTTCAGGGGATGTCCAGCAAACCTTGATGGACATGCTCTTTGATGGCACACGTCTCTTCGGAGACAAGGCAGACTCGGCACTCAAGCACCCTTGGCCTCGCACCTGCTCCTAGACCCCAGCAGTCCTGCCTTTCGCCCCTTTCGTGGCTACAGAAGGGGCACCCAACCGCGTCCTTTCCCCCCTGGCCATCGACCCGCGCATTCTGTACAACCCCTGCGTGGGCATGGGATCCCACGCCCCCGGGGTTCAGGGAGTAAGCGGGTCACCCAGTCCACCCTTGCCCCCTCCTCAGCCTCCAAACAGTCCTAGTCAGTGGGTACATCAGGAACCAGTTGGCGGCAAGATTCACCATCACCTTCCCCAGTGGCAAGCCATTACCTCGGACAGGTGGGTCCTCCAAATTGTCTGAAGGGCCTACTCCCTCCCATTCGAAACACCTCCTCCAGCCATGCCACCTTCATACAATCGGATATCGGAGGATCATATGGCGCTTCTCTGCGAGGAAGTCCAAGCCCTTTTGGCCAAAAGAGCTATAGAGAGGGTTCCGTTGCCAGAAGTAGGTTGTGGTTGCTATTCCCGCTACTTTCTGGTGTTGAAAAAGGACAAAGATCTCCGGCCTATATTAGATCTTTGGTCTCTCAACCTCTTCCTCAAAAAGTAGAAGTTCAAAATGTTGACATTGACTCAGCTCCTATCTGCCCTGGATCCCGGAGACTGGATGGTAGCGTTGGACTTGCAAGACACATACTTCCACATTCCCGTCTTGCCGGCCCACAGATGTTACCTACGATTCGTGGTAGGTCACGAGCACTTTCAGTTTACTGTGCTCCCCTTTGGCCTTACCAGTGCCCCTCGGGTGTTCACAAAAGTGATGGTAGTAGTGGCAGCTCATCTGCACAGGTTAGGGGTCCCAGTCTTCCCGTACCTCAACGATTGGCTGTTGAAGGCGAAATTGCCTCAGACAGTCGTCTCCCACCTCCAGACTACGGCAAACCCTTTGCATTAGCTGGGATTCATTATCAACGTGCCGAAGTCTCACTTGACTCCTTCTCAGACGCTCCCTTTCATCAGAGCTGTTCTGGATACAGTGCAGTTTCAGGCATATCATCCCGAAAAGCAAGTCTAGGATATTCGGGCTATGATAACGATGTTTCAGCCTCTGTCCTAGATTTCAGTGAAATGACTGAGTCTGCTGGTCCTCATGGCCTCCTGCATCCTGCTGGTTCAAAATACCAGATGGCATATGCGGGATCTGCAGTGGGACCTGAAGTTCCAGGGGAATCTCTCCGACAAGGTCCAGATCTCAAAAGGAACTGCGAAAGACCTGCAGTGGTGGTTAACAAATCAGGATTGGGTCAAGGGCAGATCCCTCTCCTTTCCCCAACCAGATCTTACAGTCGTGACATATGCGTCACTCCTGGGATGGGGCGGCCATATGGGAGAGGCGGAGATCAGAGGCCTCTGGTCTCCGGCGGAAACCGGTCTCCATGTCAATCATCTGGAGCTCGGAGCGATTTAACTAGCATTGAAAGCATTCCTTACCTCTCTCAGGGGGGAAAGCAGTGCAGGTATTCAGAGACAACACCACTGCCATTTGGTATTGCAACAAACAAGGAGGAGTGTGGTCTCCGGCGGAAACCGGTCTCCATGTCAATCATCTGGAGCTCCGAGCGATTTAACTAGCATTGAAAGCATTCCTTACCTCTCTCAGGGGGGAAAGCAGTGCAGGTATTCAGAGACAACACCACTGCCATTTGGTATTGCAACAAACAAGGAGGAGTGTGGTCGTGGACCCTTTGTGAAGAGGCTCTTCACCTCTGGACTTGGCTGGAACATCAGGACATTTCCCTGGTGGTTCAACACCTGGCAGGTTCCTTGAATGCCAGAACAGACTAACTCGGCCAACGATGCGTGGTCGATCACAAATGGCGTCTGCATACGGAGGTGGCGCAAGGTCTTTTCCTACAGTGGGGAGAACCTTGGTTAGACTTGTTCACCTCCATAGAGGATGCGCAATGTCAGTTGTTTTGCGTGTTGGAGTTTCAAAGGCAGCACACGCTCTGCCCAGAGTTCTGAAGAAGATCAGATGAGACCAGGCCCAAGTAATACTGGTGGCTCTGGACTGGGCACGAAGAGTCTGCTATCCCGAGCTGTTGAGTATGCCCATAGTTCCTCCAATCAGACTGCCCCTTCAGGAGGATCTTCTATCGCAGCAGCAGGGGAGGGTCCTCCATCCAAACCTGTCAACCGTACGGCTTCATGCGTGGAGATTGAGTGGCGACAGTTGACTTATTTGGAGCTGCCACCCGAAGTCTGTGATGATATCTTGGCAGCCAGGCGTCCCTCAACCAAAACTGTGTACGCTTGTCGTTGGAAGAAATTTGTGGTATGTGCATCGACAAATCTTTCAATCCTCTATCTGCTCCTCTTTCTCAAGTTCTTCTCTTTGTTCTTTCCCTTGCCCGTCAGGGTTCCACCTTGGGCACTCCTAAGAGATATTGTAGGAAAATGCCTCTCATGGCATGGTTATCCCCTACCTTTTTGCCTTTTGTTATTGCTAGTTATGATTGAAAGTGTGCTGGGACCCTGCTAACCAGGCCCCAGCACCAGTGTTCTTTCCCTAAACTGTACCTTTGTCTCCACAATTGGCACAACCCTGGCACTCAGGTAAGTCCCTTGTAACTGGTACCCCTGGTACCAAGGGCCCTGATGCCAGGGAAGGTCTCTGAGGGCTGCAGCATGTATTATGCCACCCTGGGGACCCTCACTCAGGACATGCACACTGCCTCACAGCTTGTGTGTGCTGGTGGGGAGAAAATAACTAAGTCGACATGGCACTCCCCTCAGAGTACCATGCCCACAACCCACTGCCTCTGGCATAGGTAAGTCACGGCTCTAGCAGGCCTTACTGCCCTAAGGCAGGGTGTACTATACCACAGGTGAGGGCATAGTTGCATGAGCACTGTGCCTCTACACTGTCAAACACGAACTCCGCAGTTCCATAATGGCTACACTGAATTCTGGGAAGTTTGGTATCAAACTTCTCAGCACAATAAATACACACTCATGGCAGTGTGGGATTTATTGACAAATGCACACAGAGGGCATCTTAACGATGCCCCCTGTATACCAGTCCAATTTCTAGTGTTAGGCTGACCAGTTCCTGCCAGCCTGCCAGATCCAGACGGGTTTCTGGCCACATGGGGTGAGTGCCTTTGTCACTCTGTGGCCAGGAACAAAGTCTGCACTGGGTGGAGGTGCTTCTCACCTCCCTCTGCAGGAACTGTAACACCTGGTGGTGAGCCTCAAAGGCTCAACCCTGGTGTTACAGCACCCTAGGCCACTCCAGCTAGTGGAGATTCCTGCCCCTCCAGACACAGCCCCTACTTTTGGCGGCAAGCCCGGAGTAGATAATGAGAAAAACAAGGAGGAGTCACCCACCAGCCAGGACAGATCGTAAGGTGTCCTGAGCTGAGGTGACGCCTGCCTTAAGAAATCCTCCATCTTGTTTTGGAGGATTCCCCCTCAAGGAATAGGGATGTGCCCCCCTCCGGGAGGAGGCACAAAGAGGGTGTAGCCACCCTCCAGGACAGTAGCCATTGGCTACTGCCCCCAGACCTAAACACCCCCCTAAATTGAGTATTTAGGGGTGACCCTGAACCCAGGAAATCCGATTCCTGCAACCTGAAGAAAGAAGAAGGACTGCTGACCTGGAAGCCCCGCAGAGACGACGGAGACAACAACTGACTTGGCCCCAGTCCTACCAGCCTGTCTCTGGACTCAAAGAACCTGCACAGCGACGCACCCAGCGGGACCAGCGACCTCTGAGGACTCAGAGGACTGGCCTGCACCTGAAGGACCAAGAACCTCCTGAGGACAGCAGCTCTGTCAAAAAACTGCAACAAGAAACCAACTTTAAAGAGACTCTCGCCTCACTGCGAAAGCGTGAGTCTTCACACTCTGCACCCGATGCCCCCGGCTCGTGTCCAGAAGAACCAACACCACGGAGAGGACCCCCAGGTGACTCCAACGATTTGGGCACCCTGTGTCGACCTCCCTGCCACCCCACAGCGACACCTGCAGAGAGGATCCAGATGCTCCCCATGAACGCGACTGCCTGGTGACAAAGGAACCCAACGCCTGGACCAAGCACTGCACCCACAGCCCTCAGGACCGAGAGGAACCAACTACCAGTGCAGGAGTGATCAGCAGGCGGCCCTCATTCTAGCCCAGTTGTTAGCTGGCCCCGAGAAGCCCCCCTGTGCCCTGCCTGCATCGCCAGAGTGACCCCCGGGTCCCTCCATTGCTTTCAGCGCAAAACCCGACACCTACTTTGCACACTGCACCCGGCCGCCCCTGTGCTGCTGAGGGTGTATTTTGTGTGTCTTTGTGTAAGGAAATGCCTCCTTGGCATGGTTACCCCCTGACTATTTTGCCTTTGCTGATGCTAAGTTATGATTTGGAAGTGTGCTGGGACCCTGCTAACCAGGCCCCAGCACCAGTGTTCTTTCCCTAAACTGTACCTTTGTCTCCACAATTGGCCCAACCCTGGCACTCAGGTAAGTCCCTTGTAACTGGTACCCCTGGTACCAAGGGCCTGATGCCAGGGAAGGTCTCTAAGGGCTGCAGCATGTCTTATGCCACCCTGGGGACCCCTCACTCAGCACATGCACACTGCCTCACAGCTTGTGTGTGCTGGTGGGGAGAAAATGACTAAGTCGACATGATACTCCCCTCAGAGTGCCATGCCAACCTCACACTGCCTGTGGCATAGGTATGTCACCCCTCTAGCAGGCCTTACAGCCCTAAGGCAGGGTGCACTATACCACAGGTGAGGACATATGTGCATGAGCACTATGCCCCTACAGTGTCTAAGCAAAACCTTAGACATATTAAGTGCAAGGTAGCCAGAAGAGTATATGGTCTGGGAGTTTGTCAAACACGAACTCCACAGTTCCATAATGACTACACTGAAAACTGGGAAGTTTGGTATCAAACTTCTCAGCACAATAAATGCACACTGATGCCAGTGTGCAATTTATTGTAAAATACACCCAGAGGGAATCTTAGAGATGTCCCCTGAAAACATACCTGACTTCCAGTGTTGGCTGACCTGTTCCTGCCAGCCTGCCACACACCAGACATGTTGCTGGCCACATGGGGAGACTGCCTTTGTCACTCTGTGGCCAGGAACAAAGCCTGTACTGGGTGGAGGTGCTTCCAACCTCCCTCTGCAGGAATGGTAACTCCTGGCGGTGAGCCTCAAAGGCTCACCCCTTTTGTTACAGCGCCCCAGGGCATCCCAGCTAGTGGAGATGCCTGTCCCTCCGGCCACTGCCCCCTCTTTTGGCAGCAAGACTGGAGGAGATAATGAGAAAAACAAGGAGGAGTCACCCACCAGTCAGGACAGCCCCTAAGGTGTCCTGAGCTGAGGTGACCCCTGCCTTGAGAAATCCTCCATCTTGAGTTTGGAGGATTCCCCTAATAGGATTAGGGATATGCCCCCCTCCCCACAGGGAGGAGGCACAAAGAGGGTGTAGCCACCCTCAAGGACAGTATCCATTGGCTACTGCCCTCCCAGATCTAAACACACCCCTAAATTCAGTATTTCGGGGCTCCCCAGATCCCAGGAAATCAGATTCCTGCAACCTGAAGAAAGAAGAAGGACTGCTGACCTACAAGCCTGCAGAGAAGGAGGAAAGGAGGAAGACGACAATTGATTTGGCCCCAGCCCTACCGGCCTGTCTCCAACTTTGAAAACCTGCTCCAGGGACGCATCTGACAGGGACCAGCGACCTCTGAAGCCTCAGAGGACTGCCCTGACCCCCAGGACCAAGAAACTCCTGTGAACAGCGGACCTGTTCAAAAACCTGCAACTTCTTTGCAACAAAGAAGCAACTTTAAAGACTTCACGTTTCCCGCCGGAAGCGTGAAACTTCCCACTGTGCACCCAACGCCCCCGGCTAGACCTGCAGAAAACAAACACCTCAGGGAGGAGTCCCCGGTGACTGCGAGCCCGTGAGTAACCAGAGACAACCCCCCTGAGCCCCCACTGCGACGCCTTCAGAGAGAATCCAGAGGCTCCCCCTGACCGCGACTGCCTGTAACAAGGGACCCGACGCCTGGAACCAACACTGCACCCGCAGCCCCCAGGACCTGAGGGAACCGAACTCTAGTGCAGGAGCGACCCCCAGGTGACCCTCTGCCTAGACCAGGTGGTGGCTACCCCGAGGAGCCCCCCCTGTGCCTGCCTGCATCGTTGAAGTGAACCCCGGGTCCCTCCATTGTTTTCAATCTAAAACCCGATGCCTGTTTGCCCACTGCACTCGGCCGCCCCTGTGCCGCTGAGGGTGTACTTTCTGTGCCTTCTTGTGTCCCACCCGGTGTTCTACAAAACCCCCCTGGTCTGCCCCCGAGGACGCAAGTACTTACCTGCTGGCAGACCGGAACCAGTGCACCCCTGTTTCCCATAGGCGCCTATGTGTTTTGGGCACCTCTTTGACCTCTGCACCTGACCGGCCCTGAGCTGCTGGTGTGGTAACTTTGGGGTTGCCTTGAACCCCCAACGGTGGGCTGCCTATGCCCCAAACTTGAGATTTGTAAGTGTTTTACTTACCTTCAAAACTAACCTTTACTTACTTCCCCCAGGAACTGTTGATTTTTGCAGTGTCCACTTTGAAAATAGCTTATTGCCATTTGTACAAAGACTGTAGATGATATTGCTTTTATTCAAAGTTCCTGAAGTATCTAAGTGAAGTACCTTACATTTAAAGTTTTAACTGTAAATCTTGAACCTGTGGTTCTTAAAATAAACTAAGAAAATATATTTTTCAATATAAAAACCTATTGGCCTGGAGTAAGTCTTTGAGTGTGTGTTCCTCGTTTATTGCCTGTGTGTGTACTACAAATGCTTAACAATACCCTCTGATAAGCCTACTGCCTGCTCAACCACACTACCACAAAATAGAGCATTAGAATTATCTACTTTTGCCACTATCTTACCTCTAAGGGGAACCCTTGGACTCTGTGCACACTATTTCTTACTTTGAAATAGTATATACAGAGCCAGCTTCCTACACTGTGTGTCCCCCCCCCCCCCCACCAGTGCTCTACAAAAAAACCCTAGTCTGCTCCCTGAGGATGCAGGTACTTGCCTGCTAGCATACTGGAACCGGAGCACCCGTATTCTCCATAGTCGCCTATGTTAATTGGGCCCTCCTTTGACCTCTGCACCTGACCAGACCTGTGTTGCTTCTGCTGAATGTTTGGGGTTGCCTTGAACCCCCAACGGTGGGCTGCCTATGCCCAGAAAACTGAACTTGTAAGTGCTTTACTTACCTGAGAAACTAACTATTACTTACCTCCCCCAGGAACTGTTGATTTTTGCAGTGTCCACTTTTAAAATAGCTTATTGCAATTTTTGCCAAAAGTGTGTATATTACTGTTTTAATTCAAAATTCCATACTTACCTGTGTGAAGTACCTTACAATATATGTACTTACCTAAATTCTGAATTTTGTGGTTCTAAAATAAATTAAAATAAGAATATTTTTCTATATAAAACCTATTGGCCTGGAGTTAAGTCTTTGAGTGTGTGTTCTCATTTATTGCCTGCATGTGTACAACAAATGCTTAACACTAGCCTCTGATAAGCCTACTGCTTGACCACATTACCACAAAATAGAGCATTAGTATTATCTAATTTTGCCACTATCAACCTATAAGGGGAGCCCTTGGACTCTGTGCACACTATCTCTCACTTTGAGTTGGGCCGGTAGTTTTTGAGGTCCTTTGGGTCCGCCTTGGGTTTTTTGAGTAAGTCGTTGATCTCGGCATGCTTCCAGCTTTCCGGTAAGGTGGCGGTCTCGAAGGAGCTGTTGATGATCATCCAGAGTTGGGGGGCGATGATGGAGCTCGCTTTGTTGAAGATGTGATGCGGGCAGGGGTCGGATGGTGAGCCGGAGTGAATGGTGTTCATGATTTTGGTGGTGTCATCGTCGTTGACGTGGGTCCAGGAGAGCAGGAGGTTGGTGTGGCTGGGGGACGGTGAGTCTGAGGTGTTGGTGACTGTCGGGGGGGTCTTGGTGTTAAAACTGTTGTGGATGTCTGCGATCTTGCTGTGAAAGAATGTGGCTAGGGAGTCGCAGAGGTCTTGCGAAGGTGGGATGTCATTGGTGCTGGAGCTGGGGGTGGAGAGTTCCTTCATGATGTTGAAGAGCTCTTTGTTGTTGTGCGCATTGTTGTCGATGCGTTCTTTGTAGGAGGAACTCTTGGCGGTCTGGATGAGCTGGTGGTGCCTGCGGATGGTGTTTTTGAGGGCCGTATGGGTGATCGCTGTCTGTTTGTGGCGCCTTTTCTTCTCGAGTCTTCGGCACGTCTGTTTGGAAGCCTGGAGGTCGGTGGTGAACCAGATGGCATTTCTCTCGGTGCAGTT
This sequence comes from Pleurodeles waltl, assembly GCF_031143425.1. Taxonomy (NCBI): domain Eukaryota; kingdom Metazoa; phylum Chordata; class Amphibia; order Caudata; family Salamandridae; genus Pleurodeles; species Pleurodeles waltl. Next base: position 681,475,337 of record NC_090451.1, on the reverse strand, counting down.
GTTGGAGGGTTTCTTGATCGGGCAAGAGCGTTGGCGCAGTCGTCGATCCATTGCCTGAGGTTGCGTGCAGCTGTGTCGGTGTCGGTGGTGTCGGTTGGTGGGGCTTGGGTGAGGGGGGAGATCAACTCGGCTTCGGTGACCTTGTTCCAGCTGCTTCAGGGGAATCCGTTGCGGGTGATGGTGCGTGGTGGATTTCTCAAAGGTGAAGTGGATGCAGCTGTGGTTGGTCCAGTGGAGTTCAGTGGTGTGGCTGAAGGTGACGTGGCTGCTGGCAGAGAAGATGGGTTCGAGCGTGTGTCCGGCGGAGTGGGTGGGTGACAAGCTGTTTGAGTCCAGGGTTGGCGAGGTTGTTGAGCAGGGCGGTGGAGTTGCTGTCATTGGTGTTCTCGAGATGGAAGTTCAGGTCTCCGAGGAGGATGTAGTCTGTAGAGGCAAGGGCTTGTGTGCTGACAATGTCAGCGAGGGAGTCGTTGAACCGCGGCCGAGGTCCGCGTAGGGTCTGTAGACAAGGGTTCCTATGAGGGTGGTCTTGGGGTCGATGTGGATCTGGAAGTGCAGCTGTTCGGCGGTGCTGAGGGTGTCTATGGTGTTGGTCGAGATTCTGATGGTGTTCCTGTGGACGATGGCAATCCCTCCTCCCGGTCTGTTGGTGGGGTCTCTGCGGGTGATCTTGTAGCCGTCTGGGATGGCTACGGCAATGTCGGGTGCCGAGGATGGGTTCATCCAGGTCTCTGTCAAGAAGGCAAAGTCCGGGGAGGAAGAGACGAGAAGGTCCCAGAGTTCGATGGCATGCTTGTGGACGAAGCGGGTGTTGAGAAGGATGCATCTAAGGTGGTTGCGTCCGGCTCTGGTGAGCGTGCGGCGGCTCGGGGGCTGGTGAAGTTGCAGCTCTGACAGAAGAAGGGTCAGTGGATGCGCTTCGGGGTGGCCTGGAAGCAGGTGGCTGATCGGCTGGCGTTGAGGGCGTGGAGGGTGTTGGCGTCGTAGCACTGTCGGGCTACATGGCGGTCATGGGGACCAGGGGGCCTGGCGCTGGGCGCAGTCCAGGCGCGGACGGGCGCAGATGGGCTTGCCTCTGGCACGCGCAGCAGCTGCCATTAAGAAGGGGAGGTGGGAGGGAGGAGCAGCTGGGAAGCAGGAGGAGCAGCTGAGAGGCGGGAGCGGAGCGCAAATGAGCGCACGAGGGGGGCAGGGACGCAGCGGCGGGAAGAACGAAGGGGAAGCTGGCGAATGAAATAGGGGACACAGAGAGAGAACCGTGAAGAGCAAAATGCAGATATACAGTAAAAAGGCAGCAAATAATATGACAGCAGACACAAGACAGACACAAAATAAGTACAGGCTCACCACTGGCCACCAGGGAAGAGGCGCAGGTGGGAGCCTGCGGTTTGAGGAGGGCCTCGAACTTGCAGCAGCAGCGAGGGTGTGGAAGCGGACACAGGCACAGTCAGGTGGAGCTGTGTGGCGTGGGGAGCAATCCCGACTTCAAAACAAGTGAAGGATCACTGTATAAGAATCTATTGTATAAAGCCTGACTGTCCATAGTATGTTACTAACAGAAATTCTTGGATTTTTAGGATTTTAAAATCGGGGGCATTTTGGGTTACATGTAATTACATGTAATTATTTTTATGTGAGTCTTTTTATTAATACCTGCCTCAGAACTCAAAAATTCCCTAATATCGGTATTTGATTTGCATACCTTTTCCACAATTGTCCTTTGGATTTTACTGTAAAACTTGTTTTACTTATGTGTTCTTATGTAAACCTTTATGACTGTAATTGGCTGAACAAAGAATACATTGATCACGTAATGAACTGGCAAATTATCAACCAGTTTCCTTGCTGAATGGCACTTGAAAGTTTTATGGCAAATTACTCCTTACCCACGTAGAAGCATGGGTTAAAAACAAAAAAATATCTTGTCCCCTCTCCAAGTGGGTTTTTAGGAAAGGCAAGGCGCGATTGACTAAGCCATGCAACTGTATTGTATATGTTTAAAATACATACAAATAAAAACTCACCACTGTACATTGTCTTCATAGACTTGAAAACAGCCTTCGATTTTTTGGCCAGATCGCGATTATGGCTCAATCTCAAAGTACAAGGCATTCCTGATAAACTTTTCTCTACCATAAAACCACTAAATTAAGGCAATTCAGTCATAGTGGCATATGGCCCTGAAGGCAATTGTACACTGAATTTTGTCAGTTCAGGCATGAGACAACGGTGTGTGCTTCTTCCCACATTATTCAGTCTATTTATAAATGATGTAGGTCAGCTTTTGCTTGCTGTGGACCCGGATGTACTGGCGACAATAAAAACATTCTTCTATTTGCATATGATGTCGTATTACTAGCCAGCTCAGAGATATCAGTGCAAAGTTACTCGAGTGTTAAAAATTATTGTACATCAAAACAGCTCATAATCAACACCAACATTGTCCATTCTGATAAACACATTTAAAAATCAATAACGTGGCTCTAAATATAGTTCACAGTTTGCAATAATGTGAAACTATCTTGAGCCAGTTTGCTAGTGTGGTCCTACACGTTTCGAATAGATTTGGCCGTAAACCAATCAAATCCTCCCACCAAAATGATCAAACGAAAAGCCCTGGCTGAAGTCTCTCCTGGAGCAGGTCTTTGAGGACACAGGGAGGCCCAGGAATGCAAAAATTAGATACTCAATTTCTTTGGCACTTACTGTATCTTGGCCCTAGAACGCCAATGATCACATTAAGGTCTGAGCTGGGTATGTCTAGTGTTGAAGCACTGCTGGCCCTTAAACCTGTTTCGCACTGGTTCTGTCCCTAGACCAAACCTAAATTGGGGATTTAGCTAAATATCTAATGGAATAATGCATCACGCAGAATGCCCTGGCCCAATCACAGTGCAAACATTTAAATATACTAGTTTGGTCCGAACCAGAGAGGATGAACAGGCCAAGCTTGCAGTTAATGAAAAAACAATACTGCACCCTCTGGTAACTGAAGCTTTCAAACAAGGAGGCAAACTAATGGCACAGTTCCTGGATCTAAGTCCAGAGGCTCATTTGAAAAATATATGGAGCTACTTTATCCAAAGATAAAAAGATCACTGTACATGAGGTTCAGGCTAGGCACATTACCGGTAATGGTCTACACACTAAAATGATCAAACAGTAAATCATGCACAAGTACTTGCAGCTGTACACTAGGTGGTGAGGATAGAAATTGACTTTCACTTTATGCTTCTTTGCGCTAAATCACTGCCAGACAAGAGACTGCATTTGCATTCTCCTGTACAACAATATGGCTTATAGGCTCACTGTGAATGCTGTATGTGGGACTCGAAAGAGACTGAATTAAATGTGAATATGTTTTTATATCATGCTGGGCCTGTGTTTTGTAGGATATTATTTGTGCATTTGTACTTTCGGGGCACTAGGAACCATTGTGCACTTTATGACATTTTGTACAAAATGTCTACTGAAAATATATATTTCTGATGGATACAACTACCTGTGGATTCCTCACCTATTGATTCCTCACCTATTGAATACTCCCATTGCGCCAACATTCGACGGAAATCTTCTGCACGTCGACGAGGACGTCACAATTGCCGAGGAGTAGGACGGACAGAAGAGTGTTCCGGGGCCGATGCAGGTCTACTCGGCGTCGCTGGCTGAGACGCTGACGCCACAGGCGCCTACACCGGCGCTGAGCCCACATTTCCCAAGGGAAGAAAGGGCATAAAGGGTGCCGGTCGTAGCGGAGCCGGAGCACCCATGTTGAAGGCCAAAGGGCCTGAAGGACCAGCCGGTCCACCACCTGGAGCCATCTGTTGAAAGATGGAGAACATCGCATTCAAGAATGCAGAACTATCGGCTCCAGGGGCCGGGAAAGCCGGGTACTGAGGTGCCTGGGTTAAAGGCGACATCGACGCCGGTCCCGACGTCTGCAAAGTCGGAGAAAACTCTTGACGCCGTGGAATCTCAAACACCGAAGGAGGATTAACAGGCGATGTCGGGGAAGTCGGAGATGCCAACGGCGTCGACGGCTGGGGAGAGACGGTGGGACTAACTTTCCAAGTCTTCCGACGTCGAGTCGAAGGTGAAGACGACTTGCGGTGATGTCTTTTCTCCTTTTTCTTTGACTTCGCCAAAAAAAGCTTGGCCTCACGTTCTTTTAAGGCCTTTGGATTCATACGTTGACAAGAATCGCACTTGTCAATGTCGTGGTCGGAACTAAGACACCACCAACAGTCAGAATGTGGGTCCGTAACTGACATTTTGCCACCACACTCGTTGCAGGGCTTGAATCTTGTCTTTCTTGGCGACATTGTAATGTCTCAAAGCAAAAACAGCAAAAATAACTGTAACTACGTCGAGTAGCAACAGTAGCTCCCTCGAAGATAACCGTCGTTCGAATGGCACGGAAAAAAGGGAACTGACGTCGGCACGACGGCGAGGACCTCTTATTGACTGTATGATGGCAGACGGCGTCGCGTGGGCAATTGTGACGTCCTTGTCGACGTGCAGAAGCTAGGAAGAAGATTTCCGTCGAATGCTGGCGCAATGGGAGTAATCAATAGGTGAGGAATCAATATGTGAGGAATCCACAGGTAGCTAATGTATCCACCAGAAAAATTGTTACCGAAGATAAGTAACTCGTTCTTCTCAGCATCTCATTTTTTACAATTCAAAGTAGCAGATGATATATGGCTAGGGGAAATTAACATGACATGGTTTGCTCATTTACAGTATCAGACTAGGCAGGAATGTAACTCTCCAGTGCCCCCGAAACTTTCTTCATCCCTGTACACTTATAAATAGACTTATACAGTGCTAATGGCTTGTATATTATTAGCACAGGTGCTGTTTTGGCCCGAGCTCCGGTGCATGCTTCTGGAGGGTGGTGATGGAGAGATTATACAAATTATGATTATTCTTTTACAGTGCCTTTTTTGTTGCAGTTGAAATGGTTTAACAATCAAGTATTTAAACGATCAGCTGAATTTTACATGATTGATATTTCTTTGTTTTTGGGAATTGTAATTTAATCACATGACTGCTTATAGGCTGAAACAATACCGGGACACAGAGCAAAAATCGTTGACTCTCATCAAAGCAAATTTCAAAGTAGTCTGACTTTGTGTTTTTTTCCCCCCCACTTAGCAATGTGAGAGAAAACATTAAAGTGACTCATTAGTCTATTCGTCCTCTAACTAACTCAGGGGCAATACTGGCCTCACAGCTGTCTCAGTGATTTTCTTCCCAAACTGCTAAAGCCTGGAACACACTTCCTCTTCCTTAGCGGTCCATTCTCTCCCTCATTGACTTAGAAGAATGCTAAAAACGTCCTTATTTATATTGCTTGTTAGATGCATTGTCTCACAGTGACAAGAGAATTAACGTTATCCAAGCCTTAATGTACATAGTATAATTGAACTTTTTTATGAGCTTTACATTCACTGGCAATTAAAATCAACTGCAAGTGTTTTATGTGCATTGGCAGACAGGGGCTCAGGCCAAATAACGGACACGGGCAGCAGGTTCCTGCAGTCAGCAGCACTATGTCCGCACACACCGCTCTAGGGGTTCATGTTGGAGGCTGAGGTGAGAGCTGGCAGAAGCAACATAAACGATCGGCTCGAATTTTGCTCGCGAGTCCAAGCGAACCTCGAGATGCTAGAGCCGGACACAGGGTTCAAGACAGGCTCAAGCCTTGAGTTCTCTTCCTCATCTCCATGGGAGCTAATCACTGTTCATAGGTTCTGTGGGGTTATGATGGAGATCTAGGAGTGCAAATGAGTAACTTTTCCGTCTTAGGAATTTAGGGCCAGATATAGCTAATGTTTTTACCCATTCTGTGTCTATGGGAAAAAGTGTTCGTACATATGGCCCTTAATGCCAAAGTGCTCATTAAGAGTGCATTTTAAAAATTCCAAAGTCGGCAGCTCGCCCACCTGCTGAGTGGGGCAAAGTAAGGACAGGAGGTGTTGTCTAAAGGCCTGAACTAGTGACTTTGGAAATGGGGAACTACATTCGAGTCCTGTCCTCGGCTCAAACATTTTCTGATTTTGGGCGTAATCACTTAGGTGGTCATTACAACCCTGGTGGTCGGATTTAAAGCGGCGGTAAGACCGCCAACAGGCCGGCGGTAAAATCTTTGCAATTACGACCGTGGCGGAAACCGCCAACAAAGACAGACACTTTAACACTCCGACTGCCATGGCGGTACAAACAAACAGTGGGACGGTCACCACCAACAGACAGGCGGGAGACAAAGTACCGCCCACAGTATCACAACCTATCAATCCGCCACCTCTTCCGGGGCGGATTCAACACGGATAAAAACACTGCAGAAACAGGATTCTGAAGGGAAAACGCTCACCTCTACACACCCCACGAGGAACGAGGACACCATGGATCCGGAACTCCAAATTCTCCCTGCGATAGTCTTCCTGCTCCTCTACCAGGAGCACGAATGCTGGCGGCGAAGACCACGGTGAGTACTGCACCTACGACACAGGGGAGGGGGGAGGGAAAAAACAGGGACACACACACGCAACACCCCCACCCCCACCCTCACCCACAACAACACACACACTAATACATATTGATACATCACAGTTACACCCACCAACCCCCCCGGAAGAATGCAAAGACCAAAGAAAATGAGTGTAACCATTGTAATATATTAAAAGCAAGTAGGCTAAAATATATATATATATATATATATACACCATTAACAAAATATACAACAAGCATGGTAGTCCAGGTAGTTTTCCAATTAAGTCCGTGGAACACTGGGCCCACACGGTATGGGCGAGGCCCACACAAGATCCCCGACCATGACGGAGAGAACACTGCAGGGGCATCAGAGAGCAGGAAAGAAAGGCACCTCAGGGGGAGGGAAAGGGTGGGCACCTCAGCCGGTTGAGTGCACAACGCCAAATCCACGAGAGGGCCACATGCCCACTGTTCAATCCTGGGGAGTGCAAAGCCACAGTCTCTCAAGTCTGTAGAGTGGGTGGGTTGCCCACTGTTCCATCCTGGGGAGTGCAAAGCCACAGTCTCTCAAGTCTCTACAGTGGGTGGGTTGCCCACTGTTCCATCCTGGGGAGTGCAAAGGCACAGTCTCTCAAGTCTCTACAGTGGGTTGGTTGCCCACTGTTCAATCCTGGGGAGTGCAAAGCCACAGTCTCTCAAGTCTTTACAGTGGGTGGGTTGCCCACTGTTTCATCCTGGGGAGTGCAAAGCCACAGTCTCTCAAATGGATAACAGTCTCCACTGGTTCTGGAGGGGGCATGGTGCCCAGAGTGCTTCATCCTGCTAAGGACATAGGTACTGGATGGCAGTCTCCACTGGTTCTGGAGGGGGCATGGTGCCCAGAGTGCTTCATCCTGCTAAGGACAGAGGTAGTGGATGGATCTCTCCACTGGTTCTGGAGGGGGCATGGTGCCCAGAGTGCTTCATCCTGCTAAGGACAGAGGTAGTGGATGGATCTCTCCTCTGGTTCTGGAGGGGGAATGGTGCCAGAATGCTTCATCCTGCTAAGGACAGAGGTAGTGGATGACAGTCTCCACTGGTTCTGGAGGAGCATGGTGCCCGGAGTGCTTCATCCTGCTAAGGACAGAGGTAGAGGATGACAGTCTCCACTGGTTCGGGAGGGGGCATGGTGCCCAGAGTACTGCATTCTGCCCGTGACGGACTCAGTAGCGTCAGTGCCCTTGGCGCTCATGGGCCAGCATTGCTTGAGACGGCGGTGCCCAGTTCAGCGGTGGTTGAGACGGCGGTGCCCAGTTCCGCGGTGCTTGAGACGGCGTGCCCAGTTCAGCGGTGCTTGAGACGGCGGTGCACTGTTCAGCGGAGCTTGACACGGCGGTGCCCTGTTCAGCGTTGCTTGAGACGGCGGTGCCCTGTTCAGCGGTGCTTGGAGCAGCGTGCTCCTTTGCAGTGACTCAGCTGCTGGCGGTCCTTCATGGCCCAGCGGGGCTTGTGCTGGCGGTCCTCTCTGGCCCAGCGGGGCTTGTGCTGACGGTCCTCTCTGGCCCAGCGGGGCTTGTGCTGGCGGTCCTCTCTAGCCCAGCGGGGCTTGTGCTGGTGGTCCTTCATGGCCCAGCGGGGCTTGTGCTGGCGGTCCACTCTGGCCCAGCGGGGATGATGGCGGTGGCCTCCTGGGCAACAGGGCTGGTGCTGGCGGTGGCCTCCTGGGCAGCAGAGCTGGCGCTGGCATGCTGGGCAGCCAGGCTGGTGCTGGCGGTGGCCTCCTGGGCAGCAGGGCTGGTGCTGGCGGTGGCCTCCTGGGCAGCAGGGCTGGTGGCCTCCTGGGCAGCTGGGCTGGTGCTGGCGGTGGGCTCCTGGGCAGCAGGGCTGGTGCTGGCGGCGGCCTCCTGGGCAGCAGGGCTGGTGGCGGTGGCCTCCTGGGCAGCAGGGCCGGTGCTGGCGGTGGCCTCCTGGGCAGTTGGGCTGGTGCTGGCGGTGGGCTCCTGGGCAGCTGGGCTGGTGCTGGCGGTGGGCTCCTGGGCAGCGGGGATGATGGCGGTCTTCTCCGCCGTGCTGCTCTTCCCAGACTTGCTGAGTTTCTTGTGCCCCCTTCCCACCTTGGAAGGTGTCACTGCTGACTCCACACTCCCACCTGTACCCCTGGGAGCGGCTTTGGTGGCTGGAGTCTTCCCCCTCTCCCGCCGGACACTGGCCAACTTCTGATGCTTCACAGGTGGGGGACTGTCTGTGCTGTGGCTCCGTGCCACACTGGCTGCCATGGTGGGCGGTGCACTCCATATTCCGGTGACTACAGGCACCACTGGTCCCGGAGATGTTGTGGCTGAGGTGCTTGTTCGGGACCTAGGAGACGGACAGGGTGGGGGAGGTGTGGGAAAGAGGTCAAGGTTGGACAGGAAAAGTTTTTTTGGAGACACTGGGACGGGTAGCTGGAGGGGGTTTGGGAGTGGAGGAAGAGGTTGTGGTTGTAGGAGGTGTTTGTTTGCTGACTTTGGGTGAAGGTGCATGCGCTGGAGGCTGTCGCGAAGTGGATGGCTGGTGGGTGGGTGTGTGCCTGAGTTTGTGTATCTTGGGAGGGGGTGTCACAGACACACTGGGAGAGGACACAGGGGATGTGTGAATGGTAGTGGGGGTGGTGACTGCACGTGAGCGGGGTGTGGTGGTGTGTGTGCTGGTGATGGACATAGTGGCTGTAGGGGTAGTGCATGCAGGTGTGAGTGTAGACGAGACTGGGAGGGAGGAGGGAGATGAGGAGGAGGGGGACACAGTGGAGGCAGTGGATGTTGGTGTGTCTGCATGTGTCTGATGCTTGCGTGAGTGCCTGTGGGATGTGTGGTGCTTATGTTTGCCTGAGCTTCCCTTGTGTGTTGACATATGTGCATGCTGGTCTAGAGGTGTGCTTGGGATAGGCTGGGGTACAGGGGATTAGGTCTGGGTGGAGGAAGTTGGAGGGGGGAGGCTAGACACAGGGACAATGGCTGCCATCAGTGCTGAGGCCAGAGTCTGAAAAGCTCGCTGAAGGGCCGCCTGACCAGAATTAATGCCCTCCAGGAATGCATTTGTTTGTTGCAACTGCCTTTCTATACCCTGGGTGGCATTCAAAATGGTAGACTGCCCAACAGTGAGGGAACTGAGGAGGTCAGTGGACTCCTCACAGGGGGCAGCAGGGGTGACTGGGGCAGGGCCTGAGGTGCCTGGGACGAAGGTGATGCCCACCCTCCCGGGTGAGCGGGCACGGGGGCAAAGTCTGAGGGGCTGCTGGGAGGGCGGTGCTTGAAGGGGGGGTGGCGGCTGTACCTGTAGATGGGGGGGCACAGATGTTGCCACCACCACAAGGGAGCTCCCATCAGAGGACGAGTCCGTGTCACTGGTCTCCGCTCCTTTCCCCCCGTGGAGCTCCCCTCGCCCTCCGTCCCACTGGTGAAGTCCGAGTCCGTAGTGTGGCCCTCAATGGCCATGTGGGATGCAGCCCCCTCGTGCTCCGGGGGCCACTGCTCCTCCGCCTGATGATGCTAATGCACACAAGAACAGGGAGACCACAAAAAGGGGGACGACGACAGAAGAAAGACATGTGGAGTGCATGCATAACCGCTACCGTTGGCGGACACGGCATACACACAAGCCCCCTGCACTACGCCGCGCTCTTGGGCTCCACTGTTCAATTCCTGGTAATGGCCTAATAGGCTATGGACAACATCTGCACACATGGATGACACAGGGGCATGACTAGGTGTACTTGGCAGTCTACAGAGATGGGGTGAGGTGTCACATGGCCTGCCTTACGGAGGGACCTTGCCTACGGAACTCGCCCTGGCCTAGGGAAACCCACAGCCCACCTGCCCCACCCAGACCCCTCCACTCGTACAAAATCAGCAGAATGAGAGTGTACTCACCCCCTTGTGGCTGCTGTGATGCCCTCAAGTGCCCATCCAACTCCGGGTACGCCACTGCCAGGATCCTGAACATCAGGGGGCCCTGGTGCGACGGGCACCCCACCCCCCCCCATTTTGGGAGGCCATCCCCAGCTGAGCCTTCGCCGTCTTCTTGCTCCAGCGGCGAATGTCCTCCCATCTTTTCCGGCAGTGGGTTCTCCGTCTGTGGTAGACCCCCAGGGTCCAGACGTCCTTGGCGATGGCACGCCAAATATATTTTTTCTGGTGGGCGCTGACCTACATGATTTGTACAGGGGGAAGAGAAAATTATTATCAACTGCACCGTCACACTCATTGGCCCCCATCCCTACCCTTGCCATGTGGCACATGCACTCACCGTTGTTTAATGCACGCCTCAATCTCCCCCCCCATCTTTCATCCACCCCACTCCACACAGGCATAGCCCATACAACATGCTCCCAGTGTACTTACCTGTTCGTCTGGAGGGCCGTAGAGTAGCGTGTACTGGGGGAGGACCCCATCCACGAGTTTCTCCAACTCCTCCGATGTGAAGGCAGGGGACCTTTACCCAGACACTCGAGCCATTGTCTCTTCCAGACCGAGGTCACAGCAGCACTTGCAGTGTAGGTCCTCTCCTGTTGAAGATCAGGTATGGAGTGATTAAAGTGATAGAAAATGGTGGTCACGTCCGCGGCAGTGCGTACCGTCACTGCCGGCATACATCGTAATTGGCTCCTGGGACCCATAGGGTCCAATGTTAACCAATGCAGCATTGCGCCGCTGTCTTCGACCGCCTACCGCGACGGTGTACAACGCCAGCGCAGTTACCTCACATCCCATTTTCCTACTTTAGAGGTCAGGCAGCCGCCATTTCAGGGGCCCACATGGCTTCATTTTCAACTGCGTCACACATACCTAGGCCTAGACTCAACACACATACAGGCCACTTTTTAGATTATGATTGGTGTTCTGTGTATGCTGTGGGTACGTACCTCTGAGTTGTTTGACTCTGTGCTGGCTGTTGTCCTTCATAGGCACCGTCCGCTGGGACATGTAACGAGGAGATGGCGGCATCCTCCGGTGTACCGACCGTTGGTGGACCTGTCGACAATGGAGGAAAGACGTGATCATCACATACAGGCTTGACCGTGCTACAATCCAGGAACTGTGAACCCAGTTGGAGCCAGACCTGATGTCAGCTATCCGCCATCCCACAGGAATCCCCCCTCAAGTGCAGGTGCTGTCAGTACTCCATTTCCTTGCAAGTGGGTCATTTCAAACAACAGTGGCCATAGCATCAGGGATGTCCCAGCCTATGTTTTCCAACGTGTTGTCCAGAGTGTTGTCTGCCCTGCTGAAACACATGTGGAGCTACATCGTTTTCCCTCAGGTGGAGGATTTGCCTGCAGTGAAAGGTGATTTCTATGCCCTGGGACATATCCCCAACATCATAGGTGCCATTGAGGGGACACATGTGGCTTTGGTACCCCCCCACAGGAGTGAACAGGTGTACAGAAACCGGAAGAGTTATCATTCGATGAATGTACAGATGGTATGTTTGGCCAACCAGTACATCTCCAATGTGAATGCCAAGTTCCCTGGCTCAATGCATGACGCCTACATCCTGCGGAATAGCAGCATCCCTTATGTGATGGGTCATCTCCAGAGGCACCTTGTGTGGCTATTAGGTGAGCACCTGGAAGCAAGACAGTGGGAATGGTTGTCTGGGTCTGGGGTTATCCCTCCAGGTTAGTGTGTGTCTAACAGTTGTCCCTCGCCATTTGCAAGTGACTCTGGTTACCCCAACCTGTCATGGCTACTGACCCCAGTGAGGAATCCCAGGACAAGGGGTGAGGAACACTACAATGAGGCCCATGGGTGAACTAGGAGGGTGATCGAGCGGACCTTCGGCCTCCTGAAGGCCAGGTTCAGGTGCCTCCAAATGACAGGTGGATCCCTATTCTACTCACCAAAGAAGGTGTGCCAGATCATCGTGGCCTGCTGTAAGCTTCACAACTTGGCTTTGCGACGACAGGTGCCTTTTCTGCAGGAGGATGGTCCAGATGGCTGTTGTTGCAGCTGTGAAGCCTGTGGACAATGAAGAGGAGGAAGCAGAAGAAGACCTGGACAACAGGGACTCAGTGATCCAGCAATATTTCCAGTGAAACACAGGTAAGAATACAAACCTGCCTACTACATGTACTTTAAGACTACTACCTCTCTACTGTCTGTCGTTTTCACCCAGTGTATGGTCACTGAGTTGTCACTTTCCCTTACGATTTCACAGATGTGGGTCCTACAGTGTGACATCTGCTTTGTTTCCTCATAGACTAGAGCTGTGTTACATAGGTATGTTGACATTACATTTGAAAGAGCATTTTGACACTGTAATTGCTAATACACTATTTCGAAATCACAGACTAACTCCAGATTGTTTTGTGCTTTAAGGGTGTTTATTTTAGTGCTCAAAATTGGAGGGGGTAGCAAAATGGTGAGGGGTGATGGCGGAGGAATGTCCATGGCAGAGTCCAGTCTATAAGTCTCACAGGTGCATTGTCCAAATGGGCATAGGAAGTGGAGCTGGGGCAGTTTAAGGATGGACAGGGTGACAAATTGGGACAGTAGGAAGACAATCAGGGTGGTCTCAATTCTTGGCGGGGGTCTTGGCATCATTCTCTGTCTTTGTCCTGGATCTTAGGGACCGCTTGCAGGGTGGTTCTCCCTCTGCAGGGGGTGGGGTGCAGGTGCGGTGGTCCTGTGGCGGTGCGTCCTGTCCACTAGTGCCGGCGGAGGTGGTGGGCAGTTCATCGTCCAGGCTAGTGTCAGGTGCCCCTTGTAGTGCCACAGTGTCCCTCCTGGTGTTGAGTACTTCCTTCAGCACCCCTACGATGGTGCCCAGGATGGAATTGATGACTCTGAGTTCCTCCCTGAAGCCCAAATACTGTTCCCCCTGCAGGCGCTGGGTCTCCTGAAACTTGGCCAGTACCGTTGCCATCGTCTCCTGGGAGTGGTGGTATGCTCACATGATGTTGGAGAGGGCTTCGTGGCGAGTGGGTTCCCTGGACCTGTCCGCCCCCTGTCGCACAGCAGCTCTCCCAGTTCCCCTGTGTTCCTGCGCCTCCGTCCCCTGGACCGTGTGCCCAATACCATTGCCCCCAGGTCCCTGTTGTTGTTGGGGTGGTGGGTTAGACTGGGTTCCCTGTAGTGGTGGACACACAGCTGATTGACGTGTCCTGGGGACGGAGGTATGGGCCAGCTGGGTGGGTGCTGTGCTGGTGTTTTCAGAGGGGGGAAGCTCTGTGGTGGCCTGTGACTGTGTGAGGGGAACCGACTGTCCCGAGGTCCCCGATGGGCCGGGCTGGTCATCTAGATCCAGTTGGACAGAGGTGCTGTCATCACTGTGGGCCTCTTCTGTTGGTGGTGTGGACATGTGTGGACCCTCCTGTCCGGTGACGTTGGGTAGGGGTCCTGCAGGGGTATACAAGGATGTTTATTACATCTGTGTGTGCCATGGTGTGCAATGGGTGGGTGACCGTGTACCCCAGTGCTTGCATTCCGTTGTGGGACCTTGTGTTTTGATGGGTTAGGGGGGTGTATGGGTATGTGCAGTGGCCATGCTTTAGTGATGGGTGTCCATGCTTTGTTGTTGCATGCAGGGCTTGGGGTTAGGATGTGTGGTTTGTGATGTTGGGACATTTGTGAGGAGTTAGAGTGATGGGGGTGAGGGTGGGGGTATGTGCTGGCATGCAGGTAGGGTGGGGGATGTAATAGTTAGGATTTGACTTACCAGAGTCCATTCCGCCACCTACTCCTGCAAGGCCCTCAGGATGCAGAATCGCCAAGACCTGCTCCTCCCATGTTGTTAGTTGTGGGGGAGGAGGTGGGGGTCCGCCGCCAGTCCGCTGAACCGCCAGGTGGTGTCTTGAGACCACGGAACGCACCTTACCCCGTAGGTCGTTCCACCTCTTCCTGATGTCCTCCCGATTTCTTGGGTGCTGTCCCACTGCATTGACCCTGTCCACTATTCTCTGCAATAGCTCCATCTTCCTTGCAATTGAGGTGTGCTACACCTGTGATCCGAATAGCTGTGGCTCTACCAGGATGATTTCCTCCACCATGACCCTGAGCTCCTTCTCCGAGAACCTGGGGTGTCTTTGCTGTGCCTTGGGGTGGTGTAGATGATGTGTGGGGTGATAAGTGTGCTGATATGTAGTGGTGTGTAGAGTGAGGTGCGTGGAAGTTATGTGGGTGATGGTGTTGTGTGCCTGTGGATGCTGGTATTGTTGATGGTGGTGTCTCTCTCTGGCCTTCGTTCGTGATTTTTTGTCATCGGTGTTTGTGGGTGATGTAGGTGTGTGTTTTATATTGTATTGGGTGTGTGGAAGTGGTGTGTGTATTTGTATCAGGTGTGTGTATTTTGAATTGTCCAATGTGGCTGTGTTTTGGAGATGTGTGTGCATTTTGAACGCGGCTGTGTGTACCGCAAATGGAATACCGCTGTTGAAAAACCGCCGCGTGGATTCGTGTGCCGTGATAGTGTGGGCGTATTCCTGTTGGCGTGACGGTGGAGGTTTTATTTTTACCAGTTTTTCACTGACCTTTGGTGTGGCGGACTTGTGTGGGTGTCTGAATTTTGGCGGATTCCGTGCTGTGGGTCATAATAGCTATAGTGGTTTTCCACGTCCACGGCGGTGTGTTGGCGGTCTTCTGCACGGCGTTAAGTGGCTTTTACCGCCAATGTTGTAATGACCGCCTTAATCTCTCTGTGCCAGGAAAAACAAGATCTAATCATTTGACATTGTATAAAGTAATCTGGTGCTCATATAAAGCGCTCTAATTCCCTTGCGCCAAGTGTATGCTAAATAAAATGCAGCAAAAATAGAGTTTTAGAGGTCAGCCGAGTTTAACTGTGCTTTTCACCCTTGTTTTTGAGCTGAATCTCTTGATATAAAATTGACAAAAGTTCATTTGACAAGACAAGTGGTTCAACTGTAGGTCGCGACCTACTGGTGGGTCAAATGCCTGTTTTTGGTGGGTTGAAAGTCCAACCAATAACATAAAGATGCCTTTAAATTCTGTATTTATCTTGTCACATTTGCAGTAGTTCAAAGACAGAGGTCAAACTTCTGGCATGTCTTCTGACAAATTATACATTTGACAGTTAGGTCCTTACTGAAATACAGTACTTTCTCTTAAACCTTAAAACTATGTGTATAATCTGCCACTTTAGTTGTTTATCGCACAGTCACCACAACATACTCTGATGCATGAACAGAAAGGTCTTGCCAGGATGAAAGTGCTTCTTCTCCGCATCGTATGCAAGTTCAGAAAGGCTTCCAGGATAGCTAGATCCATTGAGGCAATAGCATAGCACTGAGACGAGATGAGGACCCTTAAGGGTTACACACTAATCCCTCTCCGTATTCATGTAGACATATTCTGGGACAAATTAACACGTATAATGGGACACTGTAGCAACATCGTGGCTTGAATTCCTCAGAAGTTTCCGTAACATTTCTCCTTTTAGTCAAACTCAATCACACATTTTCTACGGGCAAGTTAAGGCAGCAAATTGTCTGACGCTAGAACAGGAAGCACCTGCAGCATTACAGATTGAAATGTGGGTGGTAGCTATTACCTTTAGCCAAAGTAAATCACCTCTTTTAAACAGCTGTGTGAATGCTTTATTCTGAGGTATTTTAGGCTCAATATATAATACTTTGGTGCTTTAAAATTGTTTTTGTTTTCATAGCATAATACACGTCATTTTGTTTCTGTTAACCCGCATATTTCTTCCACTGAGCTGTTCAATATCTAAACTGGATAAGACTGTCAATGGGGCCATTGATAAAGCAGCGAAACAGATCTAATCTTCACTCATTTGTATGATTTTCTCATTCTAATATGTTACTTTTCCCCCACATAGTAACCTGGAGGGTTTCCTGGAAGAGTTTGCCGATATCTCCAAGGAGGACCAGATTAAGAAGCTTCATGATCTTTTGGGGCCTCACATGCTACGGCGCCTCAAAGCTGACGTCTTTAAGAACATGCCTGCCAAGACAGAACTGATTGTGCGGGTGGAGCTCAGCAACATGCAGAAGTAAGGCCGCTCTCTTTACTACTAGCTGTGGAAGGCACACCAACAATCTTCTCCATAATATAGGGTCTGCATGGAAAGCAATCTCTCTAGAGGGGGACTGCAATGGCTGATTTATGCAAGCTCTCATCGCATTGGAAAAAATTCCTAAAAGTTTTGAACCCTGGGGTTTTGGTAAAGAAACATTGTCACTGTGTCCAGATGTAGAGATAGGCATTATTTTGCATCTAACAGAGAATTAGACCAGTTTTGCATTTTACAGAATTCAGCCAAAAAGTTAACCTCAGGAAAATGTATAGAATTAAGGAAACATTCATCAAGAAGCAGTGGTTTAGCCAGTAGGTGGCGGCTCTTAAATGCAACACTAATGGCTTTGCCAATTATTTTTTAATTGCATGCATGCACGTGTATGAAGATGTATGCACACACATGGATGGCAATTTTGGAATAGGTTTTCTAGCAAAGAAAACCTCTTCCAAATTTGAAACTTCCGTCATGAAGCATGCACACGTTCATATGTGCATGCACAGAGACATTGAAGCCCTTTCTAATTTAACAATCTAGCATGACGGACGTCACAGTTAGATTAGTGAATTAAAATATTTTAAAAAAGAAAGAAAATTAAATGTGTGAAGAACGCACACGTTTGCAAGCAGCCCTGCAGTGCTTTGCAGCTACCATGCTGTCTTGAAAATATATAAATAATGTGTCTAAACGGGGTGGGAGTTTAAAAGATAGCCCGAATAGAGAAGCAGGCTGTAAGGCGTTCTTAAAAAAAAAAAAAAGAAACTCAAGTAAGAGAGGGCTGGATGAAAGTGAAGTGGGAAGCAGCATAGGAAGGAGAGACCAAGTAAACAAATACAGTCCAGTGGAGTGCTTAAAGTAAAAAAAAAAGAAAAAAAAAATCCTGAATGCAAGCAGTATTAGCAATGGTAGGATATCTTATTTTATGTAGTGTCATGTGTATTTGTAAAGTGTGCTATCACCTCTGAGAGTATCCTGTTGTTTGTGCCTAGCCCTGCCTATAGCAGGTTGGTTAATTGAAAATCCAAGTCTTTAGCTTCTTGTGGAATTCAAGAAGAGAGGAAGCAGCTCTGATGTGGAGTGGGAGGCCATTCCACGCTTTAGGAGCAATCTAAGAGAACACCCGTCCTGGTCTGGTTTTGTGTATGCTTGGGATGTGTACGAGTAGAAGTACTGTGAAGTGGAGGTGGCTGGTGGAAGTAAATGTGACCTTTCACGTATGTCAGGCCTCAATTGTGTAGGGCCTTGATTGTGTATGTGAGGAGAGCTTGAAATTATCATGTTTGTGTATCAGGAGCTAGTGGAGCTCCCTGAGGTGTGGTGTGTTGTGTGTTCTGTGTTAGAGGTTGGGGATGAGTCTGGCTGCTGAGTTCTGAATGGTATGTAGTCTTCTAATGAGTTGCTTGGTGATGTCTGCTGGTGACTAGGGCATTGTAGGAAGTTGGCTCTGTATATACTATTTCAAAGTAAGAAATAGTGTGCACAGAGTCCAAGGGTTTCCCTTAGAGGTAAGATAGTGGCAAAAGTTTATAATTCTAATGCTCTATTTTGTGGTAGTGTGGTCGAGCAGTAGGCTTATCAGAGGGTAGTTTTAAGCATTTGTTGTACACACACAGGCAATACATGAGGAACACACACTCAAAGACTTACTCCAGGCCAATAGGTTTTTATATTGAAAAATATATTTTCTTAGTTTATTTTAAGAACCACAGGTTCAAGATTTACATTAAACACTTTAAATGCAAGGTACTTCACTTAGATACTTTAGGAGCTTTGAATAAAAGCAATATCATACACAGTTTTTGTAAAAATGGCAATAAGCTATTTTCAAAGTGGGGACACTGCAAAAATCTACAGTTCCTGGGGGAGGTAAGTAAAACACTTACAAGTCTCAGTTCTGGGGCGTAGGCAGCCCACCGTTGGGGGTTTAAGGCAACCCCAAAGTTACCACACCAGCAGCTCAGGGCCGGTCAGGTGTAGAGGTCAAAGAGGTGCCCAAAACACATAGGTGCCTATGGAGAACAGGGGTGCTCCGGTTCCAGTCTGCCAGCAGGTAAGTACCTGCGTCCTCGCGGGGAGACCAGGGGGGTTTTGTAGAGCACTGGTGGGGACACAAGTAGGCACACAAAACACACCCTCAGTGGCACAGGGGCGGCCGGGTGCAGTGTGCAAAGCAGCCCTTTGGTTGCAGGTAGGAAACAATGGAGGGACCTGGGGGTCACTCTAGCAGTGCAGGCTGGCACAGGGGGGGCTTCTATGGACAGCCACCACCTGGGCAAGGCAGAGGGTCTCCTGGGGGTCACTCCTGCACTGAGGTTCGGTTCCTTCAGGTCCTGGGGGCTGCGGGTGCAGTGTTGGTTCCAGGCGTCGGGTCCCTTGTCACAGGCAGTCGCGGTCAGGGGGAGGCTCTAGATTCTCTCTGCAGGCGTCACTGTGGGGGCTCAGGGGGGTCGTCTCTGGTTACTCACGGGCTCGCAGTCACCGGGGAGTCCTCCCTTTGGTGTTTGTTCTCTGGATCTCGAGCCCGGGGCGTCGGGTGCAGAGTGTGTAGTCTCACGCTTCCGGCAGAAAACGTCCAGTCTTTGAAAGTTGCTTCTTTGTTGCAAAAAAGTAGCTGGTTTGAACAGGGCCGCTGTTCACGGGAGTTTCTTGGTCCTTTAGTCCAGGGCAGACCTCTGAGGCTTCAGAGGTCGCTGGTCCTTGTCGGATGCGTCGCTGGTTGCAGGTTTTCAAAGCTGGAGACAGGCTGGTAGGGTTGGGGCCAAACCAGTTGTCGTCTTCCTCCTTCTCTGCAGGCTTGTAGGTCAGCAGTCCTTCTTGTTTCTTCAGGTTGCAGGAATCTACCTTCCTAGGTTCTTGGGTGCCCCTAAATACTGAATTTAGGGGTGTGTTTAGGTCTGGGAGGGCAGTAGCCAATGGCTACTGTCCTTGAGGATTGGCTACTGCTTATAAGGGTGGTTACACCCTCTTTGTGCCTCCTCCCTGAGAGGCGGGAGGGCACATCCCTAATCCTATTGGGGGAATCCTCCATCTGCAAGATGGAGTAAAAGTCTGAGTCACCTCAGCTCAGGACACCTTAGGGGCTGTCCTGACTGGCCAAAAGTGGGGCCGTGGCCGGAGGGGGCAGGCAACTTCACTAGCTGGAGTACCCTGGGGTGCTGTAACAAAGGGGGTGAGCCTTTGAGGCTCACCGCCAGGTGTTAGAGTTTCTGCAGGGGGAGGCGAGAAGCACCTCCACCCAGTACAGGCTTTGTTACTAGCCACAGAGTGACAAAGGCACTCTCCCCATGTGGCCAGCAACATGTATGGTGTGTGGCAGGCTGGCAGAAACTGGTCAGCCTACACTAGAAGTCCGATTGGTATTCAGGGGACATCTCTAAGATGCCCTCTGGGTGTATGTTACAATAAATTACATACTGGCATCAGTGTGCATTTATTGTGCTGAGAAGTGTGATACCAAACATCCCAGATTTCCGTGTAGCCATTATGGAACTGTGGAGTTCGTGTTTGACAAACTCCCAGACCATATACTCTTATGGCTATCCTGCACTTACAATGTCTAAGGTTTTGCTTAGACACTGTAGGGGCATAGTGCTCATGCACATATGCCCTCACCTGTGGTATAGTGCACCGTGCCTTAGGGCTGTAATGCCTGCTAGAGGGGTGACTTACCCATGACACACCAGTGAGAGGTTGATGGCACTCTCAGGGGAGTGCCATGTCGACGTAGTAATTTTCTCCCCACCAGCACACACAAGCTGTGAGGCAGTGTGCATGTGCTGAGTGAGGGGTCCCCAGGGTGGCATAAGACATGCTGCAGCCCTTAGAGACCTTCCCTGGCATCAGGGACCTTGGTACCAGGAGTACCAGTTACAAGGGACTTACCTGAGTGCCAGGGTTGTGCCAATTGTGGAGACAAAGGTACAGTTTAGGGAAAGAACACTGGTGCTGGGGCCTGGTTAGCAGGGTCCCAGCACACTTTCAATCAAAACTTAGCATCAGCAAAGGCAAAAAGTTAGGGGGTAACCATGCCAAGGAGGCATTTCCTTACAGGCATGCCTGACTGTATTTTTAGTGCTGTTTCAGGGCCATTTGAAGATCTTTCTCAGCAGCATCAGGATGTGGAAGCAGGAGGCATTGATAGTGTTGACTTGTGCAGTCATGTCCATTTTGCTGTCAATAATTATTTTGGGGTTTCTGGTATGGGTGCTTCGTGTGGGTCTGAGTTCAGCCAGCCATCAGTTGTAGTCCGATGGTAAGGTGTTCTTGCCAAAGTTCCTGTCTTGTCTGTGTTGAGCTTGAAACAGCTGGTCTTCATCTAGTTAGCTACTTTGATCTCGCAGGCAGTGAACTTGTTCTGTGAGTTCAGGGTTTTTTCCGAGAGGGAGTGAATGAGTTTCGTGTCATCAGCACTGGAAAAGAGTTTGATGTTGTGTATGCAGCTGACGTTTGCCAGAGGCATCATGTATGGATTGAAAAGGGTGGGACTGAGCAATGAACCTAGAGACACTCCACAGATGAGTTTTTCACATTTTTTTTATAGGTGAGTTTCTGTGACATGATTGTTTTATTTGCATTTACAAGTGCAAACATATCACTGTAAAACAGTGCTTGAGCAGTAATGTAGCCTGTGAGATGTGTGGCATACTTCTACTTCTGTTTTTTAGCATATTGGATGGCCTTCTATAGCATTTTGGTGGTTTAACATTCCCATAATTTTATTGTGTACAATTTGATAGGCTGGTTACTCCTTAGGCTTCCACCACTCCCTCTCTATCGTTCCCTGCTTTATTGCCATAGCAGAATTGGGGATTTATTTTCTAAAATATCCTCTTGTCCAATAAATGGAGTGCTTATTGTATTAAATTATGGTAGCATTCATATTATATAAGAACTGTGATAAGATGTTCTCATTATCTTAAGGCTCATATTATATCATGGTTTGGATTCTAGCAAGACTCTGATTTCATCACTTTCCTGCAAATTCTACATACAGTGGCTGGTAGTAGGCAGCAAAAGGTAGTTTCATGCTTAGAATGTCCTGTGAGGCTATGCACACTTACAAACTAACATGTTTAATTGTATTTACCAACTCATCTCCATTTTCTGTCAGGAAAAGCTTTGGAATTTACATATGACAAGGATAGGTTTAAGGGTTTGTCAGGGGTAGGGGTAGAGTGGTTGTAGGATCAATTAATTTCAACAGATTTTCATATGAGAAAATATTACAAATGTACATGTGCTCATCTAAAAATGGATTTCTGAAATGTTTGACAGGAGTACAGTTACCAGGCCTCCTATTTTAACGCCTTGTGAATTTCTGAAAGTCTTAAATGTGCAGTAATTAAATTACTTTAGGATTAATAAAAAAAAGGCTCAGGATTAACTGAGCTTTTTCAAGCACAAGCATGGTAGAACACTCAGTGACACACTACATCACAGCTCAAAGCAATTGATAGCCTTTGATAATTCTCTCAGAATGCTCCCAAGAGATATGCGGATACTTGCATAAGCATCCAAGCAGGATTAGCGGTTGCTCCTTTTCAAAAGAAAATGTCAACAAAAAAATTGCAACTTGAAAAAACGTTTTGCCAAACTGTTGTGCATGTTTAGGGTGAATCAATGTAAAATCAGAGCAGGCAACATGAAACTATGCAAGGGACCAGGTTCTTGAGGCAGTTCACAAAAGTGCACCCACAGGTGTATGTCTTTGCATTACCAAAGTAGTCATACTTTAAAAAATGGCTTAATTCAGTCATATTCCATGCCTTTACAATATCATTTATCCTATGTGCATTATGGGGTTTCTTTCATCGGGAACTCATTTACGCATGATTCAATGAACGCTGTGGAGAAAAACAAATATACATCAAACCAGACAAACACAAAATACTCAATATCTGGTAATGAGACACCCTATACCAGTGGTTCCCAAACTGTGGTCCGGGGACCATTGGGGGTCCGCAAAGCCTCCTCAGGGGGTCCGCAGCTGCTTAAAAAATGTAACAGATTAGGTCTCCAGCTTTAAGTAATGACTCATTGGGGGTCCCCAGATTCCAATAATGATTAAGTGGGGGTCCCCGGGTTCCTGTTCTGATGATGTGGGGGTCCACAGAAGTCAAAAGGTTGGGAACCACTGCCCTATACCATTGTTTAATCACAGCTGTAACATTATTGTGGATGCAAAAGATTTAAAAAAAACTCACCCCACCAAAAAAATGAAAAGATATGCTCACCCCCAGTGTAATTAAAATTGTGCCATAATTCTATGTGACTTAGCAATATGCGAGCCAGAATATAGCATGAGCTGATAATAAAGTGTTCTGTAAATTAAAATTATCCCTTGAAACTAATCCAACACACTAACAACCACTTTATGCCAACTTACCCGAGATCACACAGATAGCAGACATAAGTATAAAAATAAAGTCTAAAGAGGATGTGAAGTTACCCCACTTGTATCACCCATCTGTGAGCAACTAATGATACGGTATGGAAGTAACCACACCCATACAACTTGTAAAATCACTTGTGAATGAGCCGAACAGCAACACTTTATTAACCCTGTAGTCATCATATACTTGGCACTCATTAAACGTAAAAGTCTCATATAGCTACTCAATGCATTCAGTAGAGGCCACAAGGTTAGGCCAATAAAAATGATATGTTTGTCAAACACATCAAATAGCTCATATCACTTGTAAAAGATTCATAAAAAATATGACAATCACAGAGGGGATTTGTTAAATCACTGTTGGACAGCTTATGATTATTATTATTATGATGTCTGTACCCAGCATGTGCCAGTGTTAGGTGCGTATATAAATGATACGCATTTGATGGATAAACACCCTTGAACTGGGGTGAAAATATAGAGGGATCCATGACTTGTGAGAGTGCATCGTTAACGAGGAATTCCTGTCATAAAGCAGGAACCGTGTTCAACATATAAATATATACATAAGTTTGTTTAGGTGGATCCCCACTTACTGGGGCATGGTGACATATGAGCGTTAATACCATGAAGTAATACGGGAATATCAAATGCAACTGCATGATTAATTTCATGTAAAGGAGTAGAAAATGTTTTTGCTTCTAGAAACTGGTGCATAATCTTGTAGGAGCAACCAAAAAAATGAGGTGACTAGACACCCTGCTTAATGGCAAGGAACAATATTGAACTTGGCCCACTTTCCATGGTTACCCCCAAACTTTTTGCCTTCTTTTCTCCTGTTTTGCTGAATTTGTTTTTTTGTTGGCCTTAGGCCACTGCGCTTTACCGCTGCTAACCAGTGTTAAAGTGCTTGCGTTCACTCCTTTAAACATGGTAAAAATTGGCTTATACTAAATTGTCCTATTTAATTGATTTATACGTTTCTAGTAAAGTGGTACTACAGGTATCTAAGGCCTGTGAATTAAATGCTACTAGTGGGCCTGCAACACTCATAGTTATACCCACTTAAGTAGTCCCTTAAAACTTGTTGCAGTTCTGCTATTGCAGCCTTTGTGTGCAGTTTTAAACTGTCATTTTGACCTGGCAAACTAAACCTTTTTCAAGGCCTAATCCTTTGTTTTGAATAGGTTTTACTGACCCCTAAGGTAACCCCTAACCAACCCATAGGGCAGGGTGTTTTGTATTTGAAATGTTGGACATGTTCTTTTAAGTTTTATATTCTGGTAGTGAAAACCTCTCAAATATGTCTTTGACTATTGCAAGACCTACCTCTTCCATGGGATAACATTGGGTTACCTTATTATATTTAGTAAGTGATAACTTTTGTTTGGGGGCAGGTAGGAATATCATGTTTGGTATCTGAGGAATTATAATTTCAAACCCTCTTTATTGTTAAAGTCAGATTATAAGTCACAGTTCTGAAAATACCGCTTTTACAAAGTTGGAATTTTCTTGCCTAACCATTTGGTGCCTTCAACATATTTCCTGGGTTACAGGACTAGGTGTAGTTGGCATTTGGCCTTCATGCATTGTCCCAAACAGTATCATAGTATAGGGTCAGGGTATTGGCAGGATGGCCCAGCCTAACTTGATGAGAGGGGTGGAGCTGTCAACTATCACACTTGAACTTCAAAAGACCCTGCTCAGCTCAGACACAAAGGACCTCACACTACCCTATTGTGCTCCCAGACCGACTTGGGCCAGGGTAGGGAGGCTGGAAAATACTGGAAACTTCTGTATTGGGAAACTCCAGAAGCTTCTCGCCCTTCAAAGTGGCACAGGGAATCAAAATAGGACCCACAGACCCAATCTTCAGATCACTTTGGGGCTTGTGGAAGACTGAGAAGGAGGACTGCCCTGATGCCCTGCTGCAGGAAGGACTGCCCTGCTGTAAGAAGTACTCCCCTACTTCCTTCAGAAGGAAGACTGGTCCTGCTCCTTAAACCCAGAACCACCAAAGTGACTCCAAAGAATGAATGGCCTCATGTTTTGAGCTACAGTGACATAACAAGCTTCAGAGACCTGTCCTGCAGCTCCAAAGGGTCAACTGGACCTGCCAGTGCCCTGCTGCTGGCCTCCTCTGGAGTCAGTCGTGATCCTCAGGAGATGCCCCTCAGGTCCTGAACCCCCCCCTTGCACGATTCTATGTTCCCTCAGAACCAACATGGTGCAACTAGAAGGAGGACCTCACAGTCCTTGCAACGTCTTATTGGAACCAAAGCAGTACAACACAACTTGACACAAGACCTCACATTGCAGCCCTCACAGCTCCTCACCGGAACCTATGTAGCACAACACACCACAACAAGGGCAGAAGTTATAATTCTCTATGGGACTAACCTGATCCCTGTACCCAGCCCATGCTCCATCGGGGCTGGCCTGAGTTTATCATTTGTCCTGGTCTGGTGCGACCAGGTAACCACAGTTGATGCGTTGCGCTTCTTGATGCTACTTATACCTAAGATTTTGAAATGCCATCCCTCTGTCTACTGATTGGATTTTTGGTGTCCTACAATTTATTACATTTTAATTTATTTTTCTACATTGGTGTAGGGTTCTTGTGTTATGTTTTCATGTTATTGCTCTTTGTGTGCTGTATAAATATTTTACACATTGCCTCTCATTAAGGCTGATTGCTTTTATGGCAGACTACCAGAGGGTTAAGCACAAGTTAATTTAGTGACCGTGCGTTGCTCACCCTGGTTGTGGTTGATGCTTGAGAAGGTCACACCCCTTCTCAACCAACAACCCAGTTTCTCGCAAATAGTATTACATTGGACACTTTATTAGGAATGTATACTTCTCCAGTATTTTGGTATCTTTCATAGATTCACATGTTTGAATCATTCCCCGTCATTGAAGTGGGAGTCCCACAGTACATAGAAAGTAGTAAAATAAAATTTACATTGAAGGTAATTCAAAAGACATTCACTTGAATATCTTGTAAATGTTATTAGAAGTCCAGCCAATCAGGCGACAGCACCCTTTAGCACCCTCACCACAGAGGCTTCAGTCTCTCAGATTTTCTACTGCACATCGTGTGAAGGTAGTCTCCCTGAGCTCTGCTTAATTTAGATTTTATCTGACAGGAATTCTTCTGAATACTTTTGTTTACCTCTAGGACTGCGACTTCTAACATCAAGTCTACAGCCAGGTTTATTTCGACCCTGCAGCACCTGTGGAAAACTAAGGCTCCACTGTTAGGATCCTCACAAGGACTTCATATATTGTCTTCACCCAGACCACAAGGTGAAAGATTGTAAGATTTGTCTAACACCTAGCACTAGCATTTGGACTGGTATACAGGGGGCATCTCTAAGATGCCCTCTGTGTGCATTTTTCAATAAATCCCACACAGTGGATTTATTGTGCTGATAAGTTTTATACCAAACTTCCCAGAATTCAGTGTAGCCATTATGGAACTGTGGAGTTCGTGTTTGACTAACTCCCAGACCATATACTCTTTATGGCTACCCTGCATTTACAATGTCTAAGAATTTGCTTAGACACTGTAGGGGCATAGTGCTCATGCAACTATACCCTCACCTGTGGTATAGTGCACCCCGCCTTAGGGCTGTAAGGCCTGCTAGAGGGGTGACTTACCCATGCCACAGACAGTGGGTTGTGGGCATGGCACTCTGAGGGGAGTGCCATGTTGACTTTGTCTTTTTCTCCTCACCAGCACACCCAAGCTGTGAGGCAGTGTGCATGTGCTGAGTGAGGGGTCCTCAGGGTGGCATAATACATGCTGTAGCCCTTAGAGACCTTCCCTGGCCACAGGGTCCTTGGTACCAGGGGTACCATTTACAAGGGACTTATCTGTGTGCCAGGACTGTGCCAATTGTGGAGACAAAGGTACAGTTTAGGGACAAAACACTGGTGTTGGGGCCTGGTTAGCAGGGTCCCAGCACACTTTCAATCATAACTAGCATCAACAAAAGGCAAAAAGTTAGGGGTAACCATACCATCAGAGGCATTTTCCTAGATTTGGTATATTTTTTGGATTTGTTCGAAGTATCACCCCATTTGGAGTGAACTGAAGAAAAAGTTATTTGATGTTGAAGGCTTGTATGTTACTCACCCTCTTTGCTGATGTGAGAGCCAGTAAAAGTGACATCTTCCACGAGATGAACTTTAACTCTGACCTATGGATTGGTTCAAAAGACGGCTTCATGAGTTGTCCCAACACGGTGGAGGTTTATGCACCGGTGGAAACACTCTTAAAAAGGCTCCAGCATTTTCCTACACTAGTCTTCTACTTTGGCTACAAAAACTTAAGTCCAAAGAGTACCCCCTCTGTGATGACGACAGCGATACCTCATAGAGATCTGTGCCATCGAAGAAGAGAAAAAGATCTGTAGAAAGTTTCTCTCCAAAAAGAAGTAAGGCAACCAAGAAAACCCATTCTGTGGGAGAAAAAGCAGAGGAAAGTCCAATGACCTCATAGAAAGAAAGCTCAAAAGGGAAAAGTCATTCTGAACCTTCCACACCACCTGCCAACACAATTAAAATTAGCAAAACATCCATATCTCTGCCACCGTCTACGACTTAAAACATTTCAGTCTCATCAACGAGACTGTCGACGAGCGCATCGTTGATGACAGCCTTGGTCACAACTGCTGCCACAGCAACAGCGACATTTACAGCACCGTCTGCGCCCTTAATAATAACGTCATCACCGTTATCATCGACGACGATTACATCGGTGAGCATAAAGCATAAACCTGCTTTACCGTCATCAGCCTCCCAAGTCAAGAAAGCGTCGACAAAGTGATCTAAGTTTGACCTATCGATGAAAATTTTCCGCTTCTCATCATCAGGCCCGTCGATGTCAGTAAGGAAAGCGACGACAGAGAATTTTAAACTATCAATGCTGATACTGTTGACAGCTCCATCGACGACAGCCGTACCAACCACCTATGTTCTGTTGACGACTCACTTACATCATGTAGGCACACGGTCTACCCCAACACTGTCAACAACAATACAACGATGCCTTCAGCAAGACCTGATTTGGACTCTCACCAACCGTCTTTCCTACCCTTAACATTAATAACTGTAATGTGCAAATCCACACTAGAGACATTGCTACAGTCACATACGTCACCCAGTAAGGAATCGACTGCACCTCTAGAAAATCTTCTCGATGATAAGGAAGATGAGGGGGGAATATGAGGAGGAATATTCGAATAATAAACTGTTAGGAGTGGCTCGTAGTCCTTTGGATTTACATATTGAATGCCAGGAAAACGATAAGGAGTACTAGCAGTCTGAACATTCATATGTTTGTTGCAAGCTGGCCTGTTGTGTGGTGAACACCTATGGTATTATCACCCTACACCAGGTCCAGGTATCCCCTATTAGTGAGAGGTAGTCAATGTCTAGGAAGCCAGGCTCTCTAGAGGTAGCTGTGTATGAGCAGCCAAGACTTATCTAGGAGACATGCTAAACTCATGCAATATCACTTATAGTCACACAGCACTTACACACATGAACGAACCACACAGTGTTACAAAAATAAAGGTACTTTATTTTAGTGACACAAAAACTAAAATACTATACAGGCAATACTCTATTAGCAGGTGAGTAAACACACTATTATATACACCTTAGTTGTCAGGAACGAGCATAGAAAGTAATAGAAAACAGTGCAATAACAATAGACAATAGTGAACCTAGGTGGGGCCAAAACCATATACTAAAATAATGGAATGTGAATGATGGACCCTCACCCAGGTAAGTGGAATCTGTAGAGGAGAGCTGGAGGAACTAGGAACCCCAAAAGGTCAATACCAGGAGAGGAGAGGTAAGTACCTGGTTTTCCCAAACCCACAGAGAAACATTTGGAAAGGACTGTGCAAGAACCAAGCAATACTGCAAAAAACAGAAGATGGATCCGGACAGAAGAAAACCTGCAAATGAAGGGGACCAAGTCCAGTTCCATTTAGGATGTCTGGTTGGGGCAGGAACCACTACCCACCCTTCTGGAGATGCGGACTAGGTCAGTGGTGAAGACCAGAAGTCGACTATGCAGCACAGGAGCGGACAAGGAGTTCCAGAAGTGATGCAGTCAATATCCCACATCAGAAGAAGAGGCGCAGTCCATCAGTGGTGTGGAAAAACCACCAACAAGAGTTGCCAGGGACCAGCAAGTTCCAGGGGGCCTCACCCTATGGAGGGGAGTTACTGGTGACCCTGAGCAGTGAGGACAGTCAGAAAATGAGGATGCAGCCCCCACATGCAACCCACAGGCAGCAGGCACAGTAGGCTATATGAGGCCCACTCAGCACACATGGAGAGGAGTCCCACATTGCTGGAACAGCAGGCAGGAGACTGTGCTTTGCAGGAAAGAGTGCTGGAGGCCGGGGCTACACGGAGGCCCTCGTTATGAATATGGTGGTCTGGACCGCCGCGGTGGCGGTAATTACCGCCAACGGCATGTTGGTCCAGACTGCCATATTCTGAACATGGTAGTGAACTGGCTGCAAAGCAGCCAGTTCACTACCACCCACCGCAAGGCCAGAGTCCACCGCCGGGCCGACTGTGAGCCCATTCGACCCGGCGGTGGAGGCATTACAGGCAGTGGGATTACAATCCAATTTCCACCAGGGATTCTCTGGCGAGTTACCCCGCCAGGTAATCCTTGGCGGAAAGCATACGGGTGACTGGAATAATCATTCCTGTCACCTGTTTGTGGCATGCCTGGCCCCTCTCCCCTTTCTACAATCCCTACTCACCCCCAAGCCCCTAGAACAGCCCCCACCCCCCAGAAAACGACCCCCAACCTTCCATCCCCAAAACCCCATGCAGGTCCCCCCACCCCGAACCTTACAATCCCCCACCCCCCACCCCTACATACAGGTCCCCCCAAACCCCCACATCCACATTCACCCATTCACGTACATGCACACACGCAGACATGCACTCAGACACACATCCCCCCCACATATACTCATGCACACCCCCATGCACTCACACACTCAAACACACAACCCTCTTCCCCCTTCCCTCTCCGACAGCACTTACCTTTGCTGCCACACTGCCCCGGGAGTGAACGGGCTCCCTGGGTGCTGCTCCGTCGCGACTGCCGCCTCTCCATACACCGCCCGCCTATAACTGCTTCATTATAGGCGCGGCGTTGTATGGAGTGATGTGGCGGTGAGGGTGGAGCAGCATCCACACAGACCACAAGCATGGCGGCCCTCACCGCCATCAGTGGCTGTGAGCCACCATGCATCATTATTTGGCGGGATGCCGCCCGCTAACTCTGGCGGTCTTTCATTGACCGCCGGCACTGTTGGCGGTGGGGCATCCTGCCAAGTACGTAATGAGGGCCTTAGTGTCCTTCTTTACACCACATAAGGGCTTCCCAGTCACAAAACAGGGAATATCAAGATAGGTAGTTGTGACAATACCTTTCTGTCACATTAAAGCAGAGTTAAAGCCCTTTTCCGTGAGGATCGTGGCCACTTCATCAGCACTCTATGCAGCAGTGCCACTGATAGACATTTGCTGAGCAACAATGTGGAGGAGCAGACACACATTCATAAGACACTATTGTCTGGAAGCAGCAGCAGACACAGATGCAGCAGTGGGCCAGGTAGTTCTCTGTTATGAGCTCCAGTAAGGTGAGTCTTTCCTTTCCATCCTGCCATCCTCACCTGATGTACATATTGATTTGTAATGTTAGCACTTCTCTATTCTGATTCATGCATTTGACTTCATGTAAGAGTCAATGCTGGATAAAAACAAGTTACTTACCTTTTTCTCATAGCAGATTCCTCAACTTTTGAATATTCCCCAGGTGTCAGGCTGGATCCGGAAACTTTTCAGCAGTACCTCTGTGTGCCGGAAGGTGGTGCTATGTGGCTTCTCACTGGTGCTGATTCACTATGGAAATGACGTTCAAGGCCTATATAGGTGCCACTCTCGCTCACTTGCGACAGTTCCTCTCTTTCTGCCCCTCTAGATGCGGATCCAGAGCTCTTTCTCATCTCTCAGGCACTACCTCAATATTTTCCACAAATTTTCCAGTGTGCAAGGGACTCCACCCCCTAAAATGACAGCTTTCAAGCCCTGTTGGGACTGTCCCAAACAAATATCTTTGACAGAGCCCCAACAGTTTTGCCTGTGGTACCAGGGTCAAGCCACAACTCCAAGGCCTGGAGTGACCCTAAGGCCATAAGGCAATGGGAGGCAGAACTTTGCGTCACCAGGTATGAGAAGACTCCAAGCCTGGGCCATTCCAAATCATGCTTTGTGTCCAAGGTTCGATTTCAGTCCTGTTCCCATTGTTGACAAAGCAGCTACTGAGGTTAGTCTTTTTGCGCTTCAAGTCCTCAGGTAGGTGTAAAACACAAGAAATTGAAGCAGGATTCTGCTGCTCTCTTTCTCCATTTGCATTTACCTGAGTAGGCCTGGGGTTGGTGCCACCCTTCTTAATTTAGTTTCAGACGTCGTATGACTTCAGGCCAGTCCTGCATCTGTTTTTAGCACAACCTTAGTTTCTCGGGCCTTCAGCCATGCCGCATCAGATCGAATTGTTCTGTGAAGCTGTGCTCCTGCTCTTTGATTCTCTGCCAAATCCGTGCACCTTCAGGACTCAAGGAGCCAAAAGGCCTTCCTCCTGGGATATCGCTGCCAGGATCGCCATCTGCCCCAGCCGGGTCCTCCAAACATATCTTGCCTCTGGCTCTTTTCCAAATCTGCTTACTGCACCCAAACCCATGCTGGACCCAGGAATGTCCACACTGATGCCCACTTCGCTGCCTGAGGATGTGACCCTGATTTCTCTCTCTAATGCAGAGTCAACACCAGTGCGTGTTCGATTTATGTCCTACCCAATTCCACCTGGGGTTTCCCATACTTGAATTACAACACGATCAACAACACTCTGTTTATACCTTTTTTGGCGCTCATTTGGATAATCCCTGTGATCCCGGTGATGAGTTTACTCAGCCCTACCTGGATGACATTTGTTACGAGGCTAGTGGTCTCAATACCTCCTCAGAGACACGTCTTTTTTCTCCCCCCTAGCCAGCCATGGAAAAATTTGCTACCCGCACAATGGTGATGCATAATACTTGACCTCCAGTTCCTGACCTTTCATGTTAAAACCAGTGCCTTAAAAGAAATCCTCCAACAGGGCAAACATATTCTGAGCCCCTTCTTCCATTTAACGAGGCACTGATGTATAACTTATTATGGGCTTGGTCCACACTTTGTTCAACCTCACCAGTCAATCAACAGATTGCCACACACCATTTTCCTGCTCCTTTGCGACCCAACTTTCTTTTTTGCAGCACCCTTCACCGGAAAGCCAGTGGATCAGGTTCCAGCCAACAGCTCTGATCCCAACACAGTTCCCATCACTCCCCCAATAGTCAATCTAAGCAACTGGAAATATTCAGAAAACATGTTTTTTCTTCTACTAGCTAGGCTCCCTGCTCTGTGAGTGCCAGGTGCTTGTCGGGATGCTGCTCACATCCCCTTTTGGATTCAGTGGGATATTTCCACCCAGTGTGCCGAAAGACCTTTGTCCTGTGTTATCTCAGGCAATTGAAGATGGTCGTGATGCAGCCAAGTTCACTATTCATTGGAGCTTGTACACCACTGATTACATCGGGCGGGTCAATAGCCACCAGCTTTGCCATTCGTGGCCATGCATGGCTGCAATCAACTGGGTTCTCCGGCGATGTAAAGAGAGCAGAACTACTGCTTGCTTTCTGGGCCTTTCTGCCCCACCTCTCCAACTACAGCAGTTCTATTGCTCCCTTCGCGGCTTCAGCCAAGGAGTTCCTTGCCGCCAACCTGTTCAACCCCCACTGGGAACCCAGCAGTTCTACAATACAAGCTGTGGTGCCCTCCATCCCCGCAGCCAAGGTCAGCATGTCACATCGCTTACTACCCCTCCTGCAGCCCCACCTGCCAAACCACTTTGCTGTGCCCTTGAAGGGACACAGCCACCCAGTGGGAGGCAGGGTCGGCGGATTCTTATGGAGTCCTACAGATTGTTCACAGGGGCTATGGTTTATCCTTTCTCTCTTCTCCATTGCATCTTCCAGTGTCCTTTCAACAGCT
Source organism: Pleurodeles waltl (assembly GCF_031143425.1). Taxonomy (NCBI): domain Eukaryota; kingdom Metazoa; phylum Chordata; class Amphibia; order Caudata; family Salamandridae; genus Pleurodeles; species Pleurodeles waltl. The sequence continues at coordinate 681,442,300 of NC_090451.1, read as the reverse complement.
GACGTAGGACCATCATTCTATTGTAGAAAGTGGAAGTCCTTTTGGCTATAGGGGCTGCCATGAGGGTGTTGGTGACGGAAGTAGCATGTGATTGTTATTCCTGTTACTTTCTGCTACCTAGGAAGGGCAGGGGTCTTTGTCCTGTTTTAGACCTGTTCCCTCCCAATTTCTTTAGCCGTAAGGAGAAATTCAGAATGCTCAACTTGTATCACAGTTTTGTGGTTTGGCTAGGCAGATGCCAGATTCCCTCCAGGCCAAGTTATCTGACATTCTTTTATTTTTTTCTGTCTCTTGCCTGGCAAATATTTGCTTTGGGCTCAGTTGTCAGCCTTCTTACAGTTGCTAGATCAGCCCTCATTGTTAAAATAATGAGTTGTGATGCGATTTCTGAAAGGGCTGCAACACACATTTGCCCCTTCTTCCTTTGTCATACCCCAGTGGAACCTTAATCTAGTTCTGACTTATCTGAAGTGCACTCCATTTGAGCCTCTTCACAGCTGTTCTTTACGGGTCCTTACTATTAAGATTATGTTCCTCATTACCATCACTTCAGTGTGTGAGTGAATGTCAGTTTATTTGTGTCAATCCACCATACACATCTTTCTTCCCAGACTAACTGGTTCTGTGAACTATGGCATCCCGCCTTCCGAATATTGTGACGCTGTTCCAGGTCAATCAAACCATCACCCTGCCATTGTAGTATGCCTCGCCTCATCCCTCTAAGGAGGAGGAGAGACTCCATTGCTTGGACCCCAAGAGAACACTGACCTTCTATATCATTTGTACCAGAGACCACTGGGTGGATGATCAGCTCTTTGTGCAGTTCACAGAAAGGCAAAGCAGTGCAGGAGAGAACGATCCCCTGCTGGGTCATTCTCTGTATTAAGATCTGCTACGCATTGGCCAAAAAACAGCCTCTAGAATGTCTGCGTGCTCATTCTACCAGGGCCAAAGCTGATATTGTTGCATTAGCATGTGGAATCCCTGTCCTAGATATTTTCCAGGCAGCTATGTGGGCGTTCCTCCACACGTTCATGAAGCACTGTTGCCCGGTCAGGTTCGCTGAGAACGGCTTTTTGCCCTCTTGGTCCTGCAGGACTTTCTGGTTTGAGTCCATTCACAGACCCTCCACTGAATAAATATTGCTTTCATATCTGTTCAAAAGGTGAGGAATCTGCTGCTAGAAATTTCTTCCAGAACAGGTTCTCTCTTAGGGGATCTCCATTAATAGTCATAAGCAGTGAATAGTCCTGCCAACGTGTGGGGATCCCGGAACGCTTCTTATATTATGTCTTCTTAAGTTTAGATTTTCATCTTTATTCAGTAAAGCCTGGAAAAACACTTGAAACATGAATTATCACAGCCTATAATCAAGGCTGTCTTGGCCAATTGCTTCAGAATGTATTTATAAACGGGAAATTAACATATACAAAATACAGCCAAAATAACTGAAAATTGTGATGGCTGACGGTTTAAATCTCCTTCAGAAACACTTTTTTAAAAAGAGGAAGAGAGGACAGGATTACAGGTAAGAAACCATTCCTTATCCTTGATAACACTCTTTCTGGTAGAGGCTCTGTCTAGCAATAAATTCCTCATTATTTAAATGTTTTTTACTTTATTTTGAAACTTGATGTGGGATATTTAGATACGAAGAGGATTCTGTAAATCAAGCTCATTTTGGTCACTGTTAGTTCTTGAGTCTCTTGAGCTGACCTGCAGGAAAGTTATTCTCAGTGCTTAATTTGTAAATAAAAAGGTGCCGGTGCCCATAGCCCTTCTCAAACACGCGGCTGCTACAATTAAATATGTGAACACAGAATACTCAGGCAGCGTAATCCTGAAGCCATCTCGGGCCTCTTCAATCCACATAAAGCAACTCGCTGCCCCTTCAGCTCGCTCTTGCAGCTTTCTACTTTCTCCCTTTGTGATGCTTTTTCGTTTTTCCCTTCATCCCCCTTTCCCATATGTGTCTTTTGGTCGCAGCAAATGCTTGAGGCAGAAGAGTAAGCCCCGGCCCTCAAAAATAAGTGCTGGTGCTCAGCACCGGAAACAACAAGCACAAATTAAGCACTGGTTATTCTTTAGGTAAATGGGATGGAAGCTTTTGTAATGCTGCAAGTTGTTGCATTCATTGGATTTGGACTATAACCTGATACTCAAGTGTTGTTGTTCCAGACAGATTTCAACTTCCAAGAAAACGATGTAGATTTCAAATCTATGAAAACTAAATTGAATCCCAGAGCTTATTTATTTGTTTGCTTTCACTGAATCCTGGAATAACATTACTTACAGAATGGTTTATAGCTAGGTTGTGCTATGTTCTCACATGCAGAACAATTGCAGTCACATGCAACTGAGGTGAATTTTTAATTGCACTGTGATTGCCCTTATCTTTTAATTTTTTCATCCATGATGATGTTAGTCATGATTATTCAGCGGGCTTAGGAGTCCCAGGACAGAATCTTGAGTACATGGTGTTTGCCAGGTTTTAGGTGTATTTGTAGTGCTTTTCTCCACAGTTCTTTTTTTAATGATGCCTAAATGCCCCCTGCGTCTCTCTCTGCCTTGAAAGGACTGAGGCTTTATAGGAAGCTGGCTCTGTAAACACTATCTCAAAATGAGAGATAGTGTGCACAGTGTCCAGGGGTTCCTCCTAGAGGCTTGACTGTGGCAATTATAGATAATACTAATGCTCTATTTGTGGTAGTGTGATCGAGCAGTTAGGCTTATCAGATAGTAGTGTTAAGCATTTGTACACATACAGGCAATACATGGGAACACACACTCAAAGACTTAACTCCAGGCCAATAGGTGTTAATATAGAAAAATATTATTTTCTTAATTTATTTTAAAACCACAAGATTCAGAATTCAAGTAAGTACATAAATTGTAAGGTACTTGGCAAAGGTAAATATAGAACTTTGAATGAAAACAGTAATGTACACAGTTTGGCATAAAATGGCAAAAAGCTATTTTAAAAGTGGACACTGCAAAATTCAACAGTTCCTGGGGAGGTAAGTAAAGGTTAGTTTGTCAGGTAAGTAAAGCACTTACAAGTTCAGTCTCCGGGGCATAGGCAGCCCACCTTTGGGTGTTCAAGTTAACCCCAAACACCGAGCACCAACAACAAAGGGCCGTCTGGTGCAGCGGTGAAAGAGGGGCCAAGATAACATAGGCGCCTATGGAGACTAGGGGTACTCCAGTTCCAGTATGCTAAAATGTAAGTACCTGCGTCCTCGGGGACCAGACCAGGGGGGTTTTGTAGAGCACTGGGGGGGTCCCAAACAGGCACACAAAATACACCCTCAGTGGCACAGGGGCGGCCGGGTGCAGAATGCAAACAAGGTGTCGGGTTTTGTGTTGAAATCAATGGAGGGACCCAGGGGTCACTCTAATGATGCAGGCAGGGCACAGAGGGGCTTCTCGGGCCAGCCTATCGACTGCGCAAAGATGAGGGCCCCCTGATGGTCACTCCTGCACTGGTAGTTGGTTCCTCTCTGGCGTGGGGGCTGCGGGTGCAGTGCTTCTTCCAGGCATCGTGTTCTTTGTTACCAGGCAGTCGCGGTCCGGGGGCTTCTCTGGATTATCTCTGCAGGCGTCGTCGTGGGGGTGCAGGGAGGTCGGCTCAGGATGGAAACGTAGTTGGAGTCACGTGGGGATCCTCTCTGTGGTTTTGGTTTCTCTAGACACGGGCCGGGAGCGTCGGGTGCAGAGTGGTGGGGACTCACTCTTCAGGAGTGAGGTGAGAGTCCCTTTAAAGATGGTTTCTTCTTGTTGCTTTGGACAGAGCCACTGTCCACAGGAGTTTCTTCATCCTTTGGAATTGCAGGGCAGTCCTCTGAGTCGGCAGAGGTCGCTAGGCCCGCAGGATGCGTCACTGTTGCAGGTTCTTTGAATCTGGAGACAGGCCGGTAGAGCTGGGGCCAAAGCAGTTGTCATCTTCTTCTCTGTGGGGTTTTCAGGTCAGCAGTCCTTCTTCTTGTCAGATCATCAGGAATCTGATTTCCTGGGTTCAGATACTGAATTTAGGGTGTGTTAGGGCTGGGGGCAGTAGCCAAAGGCTACAGTCCCTGAGGGTGGCTACACCCTCCTTGTGCCTCCTCCCGTTGGGGAGGGGGGCACATCCCTATTCCTACTGGGCTAAATCCACCAAAACAAGATGGAGGATTTTCCAAGGAGGGGGGTCACTTCAGCTCTGGTCACCTTAGGGGTGGACCTGGCTGAGGGGGTGACTCCTCCTTGTTTTTCTCATTATCTCCCCGGACTTGCCACCAAGAGTGGGGACTGTGTCCGGGGGGCGGGCGTCTCCACTAGCTGGAGTGCCCTGGAGCATTGTAACATAAAGCCTGAGGCTCACTGCTAGGTGTTACAGTTCCTGCAGGGGGAGGTGTGAAGCTCCTCCACCCAGTGCAGGCTTTGTTTCTGGCCCCAGAGAGCACAAAGACTCTCACCCCAGAAACTCGTCTCTCAGTGGCAGGCTGGCAGAGACCAGTAAGTCCTGCGCTGAAGGATTGGGTAAAATACAGGGGGCATCTCTAAGATGCCCTCTGTGTGCATTTTTTAATAAATCCAACACTGACATCAGTGTGGGTTTATTATTCTGAGAAGTTTGATACCAAGCTTCCCAGTATTCTGTGTAGACATTATGGAACTGTGGAGTTCGTTTTGACAAACTCCCAGACCATATACTTAATAATATGGCCACCCTGCACTTACAATGTCTAAGAGTGGACGTAGAGACTGTAGAGGCATAGTGCTCATGCAGCTATGCCCTCACCTGTGGTATAGTGCACCCTGCCTTAGGGCTGTAAGGCCTGCTAGAGGGGTGACCCTCTAGAGGACTGCCACAGGCAGTGGGTTGTGGGCATGGCACCCTGAGGGGGATGCCATGTCGACTTTGTCTTTTTCTCCTCACACACACACACAATCTGCACTGGCAGTGTGCATGTGTTAGGTGAGGGGCTTCTTAGAGTAGCACAACACTTGCTGCAGCCTTTAGGGGCCTTTCCCTGGTCACAGGGCCCTTGGTACGACTGGTACCTTTTACAAGGGACTTATCTGCATGCCAGATGTCTGCCAGTTGTGGAAACAATGGTACATTTTTAGTGAGAGAACACTGGTGCTGGGGCCTAGTTAGCAGGGTCCCAGCACTCTCTCAAGTCATCATCAATACCAGGCAAAAAGTGTGTGGGGGGGTACTGCAACAAGGAGCCACTTTGCTACAGCTTTTTCTTTGTCCCAGGGCAACCAGAGGACTGGCTGTGTATGTGTCTGCGTTGATGGTTTGCAGTCCATCATCCACATGCTTACCAAATAGCCATTCTCCATTGAATGGCATGTCCATGATGTATTTTACACCTCTGCGCTCAGTGAGGTAGCTCTTAACCTTCCTTGCCTACTCAAAACAGCTGCTCAGGTGAGTTGTCTGAATCTTGTACTTATAACAGGAAATTCCATAATGAATATGTGCTGGATAATATCGTGACGACATAGGCTACAAAGCACACATATTTGATAGGTGCACGTATCACCTGAGTGTATCAAGGCACTGAATAACAGATGTTTATTGTTACCCACCTCAATGGTACTCATTTTATTGATCTCAGAAGGATGAAAGGCTGAGTGGCCTCACCAGGATTTGAACCTGTTACCATGTGGTTGAACACAGGCCCCTACAGTGGGCGCATTAGTCCACTAAGCTACCAGACCCGGATATGGCTAAATAAAGTAATTTTAAATTTATGACAACTGTGTGGATGAAGTTCATTTTGGATTGCTAACAGAGGACTCCGAATTAACTGAGCCTGTTTAAACTCTACATTGGTAACGTGCTCTGTGAAACACTACATCACCTTTGCGCGCAATTGGTGGTGGTACAGTGAAGAGGGGTATGGTACAGACAAGATAGGCCAAGTATTAATACATTTCAAGGTTCAGTTTGAATCACTGCGAGTGCACATAGGCATTGCCTGGAACGGTAAAAGGTTTAGCATTATAAATAGACTCAAACTGTAGACATTTGCAAATGTGTACATGCTTTTTTACTGGAATCGCTGTTAGTATTAAAAGCTTAAGTCTCAGCTCACTTACTTTCTTTAGAGTGTTCATCCTAATTGCAAAGGCTCTGCATCACATGCACACATGAAGATGAACAAGTTATACATATAGATACAAACCTTCCTTCGTAGCAGACTGTCTCTTATTTCACAGATGTGCATTATAGTACTGTAAACTGGCTGCCAATGTGTTTGGGCTGCAGAAGTTGAGCCTGCTTATCCAATGGACAAAATAAACAATAAAAACTTATCTCAATATCTCGTAAGTATCAGGCAATATGAAAATCCAGACTTCGGACATATGAACAATATCATATCTCCTTAGTAACTGATATCTCCATCTTTGTTTTTTATCTTCCTTTAGGAAATATTACAAATTCATTTTGACCCGGAACTTTGAAGCGCTGAATTCAAGGGGAGGAGGAAATCAGGTTTCCTTGCTTAACATCATGATGGACCTGAAGAAGTGCTGTAATCATCCCTACCTCTTCCCTGTGGCCGCAATGGTATGTCTTTTATTCCTCTCAAAATGTAAGACCGTGAGCTTTTGCACCATTCAGTGCTAAGATTTTTGGGCCTGCACTGCATTTTCTTTGTTGTATCGCAAACAATAAGGAATGGTCCTTATTTTCATGCTGAATTGGACATTGTACATCAAAGTATTTCACCTCACTCTAAGAGTGCCAAAGGAAACCCCCACAGGATACTCAGGTTCTCAACATTGAGAGAGAATATAACAGTAAAGATTAAGTTGATGTTGACTTCGGAGGCCCTAAAAATTCTACATTGGATGCCTCAACGTTGACTGCCATGACAATGTGCGTAAATGTGACAAGTAAGGGTATATCTGGGGATCCGATGATAGGTCTGAACTGATCAAACAGAAGACAGACGAGAGGGATGCTTCCTCCCTTACTCTTTTGGAAGCTGTAAACCTAGAATATAATTGCCTCACTTCACTCTGCTATTCTCTGAGGAATATTTCATCCTTGTCCCTCAGACTCCTCACAGTAAGATAAGGGAAAGTATCAAAGAAAATCAAAATTGTGACTGAGCAAAGCAGGCTGGGAAAGGAAAAGAGAGGCTCAGGTAAAGGAGATGTCAAAAGACATTCAATGAATTCAAATAACATGATTTAAATCTGAGTGAGTAAAAACAGCCTTTTGAAAATCCCAATGTGTTTGGTGCTTCTTCTTAGTGAGCAAAAAAAGCAAACTGGTTGATTCACAGTGCAGGAGGTATTGGGACAGTGGATCTTCAGGAGAACCTTTAAGTGTCGTCTTAGATTTGCATACAGCCAAGGTTCCAGTTCCCTTTTTCAGAATAAAACGTTAAAAATGTATATGTTTTTAGTCAAATATGCTTTATGACTGATGATTTATATTATTGGCTACATTTATTGGCTACATTTTTTTAATCTGAAAAATATAAGAAAAACATTGTTAGGACCTAGTCACAAAATGCATTTTGTAATCGATTTAGTTAGTGGATCCTATGGCATTGTGAGCAAGGGAGCCAAGTCCATGCATAACCTAGGCATACCCTTCGGCGCGAGCCAAGCATTCAGCTTGGGGCGGGGTGCGGTTCATAGCGGCCTGGCGTGCAGCGCCTCTTTTGTTCTTTACTTTCTCGCACAAGGCCCCAAAGTGGGCATGGGGCCTCAGCGAGTCTCAATAGTACTATGGCACCTTCCCTACCCCTCACTTACCTAGTGAGCCTGTCCTTAGTCTTATTTTCTCTCTTTTTTCTTCTTTTCATTGTGTTTTTATGTTTACATTTAGCAGCCATGTTCTTTCTTTTTCCCAGCATGCCTTCTTTTTCCCTGCATGCTTTAGGACCGTCTTTCAAAATGGTGTCTTTTCTCTATATGCTTCCTTCCCAATCCAATATGGTGACTTTCTGCTTCCTGTTGGTCATTTTCTGTACTAGGGTATATAAAGTGAATGATTCTTCTTCTCCTTGCTCTGCAACAGTTCCTCTGGTGTTGATCTTCGCTTCTTTTGTTTTTTCTCCAGTTTTTTTCCCTTGCTTGTTCCAGTTTTATTCCAGTATAGTTTTCTTGTTGGAAGACTTACCTTTTTGCTTATTTTTGTTCCAGGGAGTTCCTGCTTTAGAGGTTTTTCCCTTTGGGTTTTTTTCCCCTGGGACTCCTTCTGGAGGTCACAGACTGCTTTATGGCGTTCCTTCGTCGGCAGCACCGTGGCTATCAGAAAGGGCCACCCTTACCTTGTTCAAGGTAGAACCTACAAGACTCAAGACCCTTCTGCAGTTCCAGTGGGCCATTGACATAAACGATGAGTAGCCTGTGACAGGGTGCTACATCAGTCACACAGAGAAGGCATAGCTTGTCAGTTTGTGCTGGACTGTTCCTATTGGAGCAGGACCACGTCTGATTTGCATATGGCCTGGTCCTATCAGAGTTGACATGGTGGGCAAAAGAACAGTGGTTTGGAATACTACCCAGAGCAATTGCCAGTGCTTAAAGTAATTGCAAGCTTTCCTCCACTCACTTTTTGTGTGTTTGATGTAATGCAGTAAGTGGCCAGCAGTATTCCCAAATGTGGTTTTCTTGCTCACTGTGCCACAGGAACCAAGCTGCACCTCACTGAAAATGCCCAGTTCGGCCAAACCTGGTCTTGGGTTGCTTGTGTTCTGGTTCAGAGAAGAACTGGCTTGGCAGTTCGGGCTGAATTGTTTCTGTTGGAGAAGGACCAAGACTAGTTTGCATATGGCTGGGTCTAATCTGAGGTAGTATGTTGGGCAAAAGAATGACAGGCTGGAATACTACTATTAGAGATTGCCAGTGGATAGATTATTTTTAAGCATTCCTTTCATTACCTTGAGTTTGTTTGACAGAAACAGGAACTAGTTCTGTTTGTTAAAGAAATCTAAAATAGGATGTTCTCTCACTGTGGATTGCCCCCTCTTCTGGGGATAACCCTGAAGATTTAGTGTGAAACATTCCCTCTGTTATTTCTATAAAGAAGATATAATCATGCAAACATTATTGGAACTTTACTAAAGAGTTTCCAATTTAGTCAGCTGTTCAGAAAAAAAACCCTCTAATTTCAAGTTTGCCTCAGCAAATCAGAGAAAAAGCCACCTGGGGAGCCAAAGACCAAAAAGGTACAGAAATCAAACTCTTGCTGTTCTCTGCCTATTTACTTGCCTAAATCCTCGACAACAGCAGTGCCTTCGCTCCCTAAGAAGGTCATGCTGTCATCTAGAAAAGGTACATCCGCAACAACAGCAAAAAATGCTCATTGGCAATCTTCCTATCGACACCACCCTCATCAACAGACTAGAGCCCCTCACTGATATTTCAACAGTCAACAGCTTCACAAGCAATGCCATCAGCCATTTCATCATCGGTACATCCACTATCCATAGCATTGTAAATTGTACTTCATCCAGTGGATCCCTAATTTAAACACCTTAAAACACCAATCAAGCAGTGTTTCCTCAGCTGAGGAAACAAACTGGGCACTAGACACTGCCCTTGCATTGCTCTTGGGTCAGACAAAGCCTCTCACTATTATTACATCAGTGAGTCAATGTAGTCCAGTCACTCCAGGCTTACCCAACCAGACACGGATGATAGATGCATAGACTTTCCAGTCAAGAGTGTTTTCCATGATGGCTGCTTCTTTTACAGTAGATAACATATTGGTTGTCGAGGTTTCACCATATGTGAAATGCCAATTTGCCATTAATCATCCATCCCAAGAGATGGAAAATCAGAGGCAAAGGCTATTTTCAGGAAGGGGTGAATACTTCAACTGAAATAATGGATGCAGAAGTACAAGTGTCTGTAGCAGGTTTCCTCCAGCTAGTTGGAGAAGCTGTCCTGCATCTTCGGGGTTGGGTGTAAAGTATGGTTCTCTTCCAGGGGATCCTCATCAATAGTCATAAACATTGAATATTCCCGCCCTTGTGCGGGGACCCCGGAGCATATATAAAATACACACATATTATACATGTGTAAAACAGCAATGCAGGCTATAATGTTAAAAACAGGCTAAAATGCTTTATTTCTATGAAGTTTTTAAAAAAATTTTTTTGTTATATATTATAAAATTACAATAGAGAATAAATATCTACCCAAGCCCCCAAAACTGGGCTTAGGGAAGTAAGCAGCAGTAAACTCTAGAGAAAAAGAGAAAAAACTGCATTGAAAAACAATGGAGCATTCTTAGCCAATAGGCTGCATGCAGGTTAACACAGGAGAACCAAAGAAACTTTGGCACCGTGCCTTTAAGACCCTGAGCACCTCCAGTATCCCACCATGCCTCAGAGGTGAAGGAAAGGTGACAGTTGGTTCACAGTTAGGTCAGTTCTTTTTTCCGGCTTCTTCTGAGAGGATCCTGGAGCATTGAGCTCTCAGTTTTTCTGAGTTTTTTCTCAGAAAAATCCTTTGAAAAAGCGTTTTTTCCTTTTTCATTCGACAGATAACATCTTTGTCTGAGCTTGGCAGTTTTTTCCTGACAGAAAAATGCCTTCACTTTTTGTCAAATGCCCTGCTTGTGGGAAGAAGAAGGCCCAGTCAGACCCACACTCTCTGTGTATAGTGTGCCTGCCTCAGAGTCACTGCCCTGACATTTGTAAGGACTGCAAGAATATGTCAAAGAGGACTCTGAAAGACCGAGAAAAGATCAGGCTACATGGGCTTCAGGAGAGGCAGAAAACATCGTCCTCTTCACTTCCCAGACAACCAATAGGCCATTCTCAGGAGAGAATGGCTAGGTCGACGTCAGCAGGTAGGAAAGTACCTGTTTGTTCCCCGTCGACGTCGTCGCTACCACCGTCTCACCGTCATAGATCGCCGTCGACGGCGACACACCAGACGTCGAAGGAGACAGCGTCGAGGGAACACCATCGCAGAGGCAGGTCTCTGTCGACGGCAGTCCGCCGATGGACGTCGAGCCATCGCCGGCGTACCCGGTCGCCACCCAAGGCTGTGCGCCCCCCCGACGTCAAGAGACACAACGTCGAAATCGCCACGACGGCATGAAAGACATCCGCTGTCGGTTTCCCACCGCTCCACGTCGAAGCACACGACGGCGAGCAGGTCGAGGTCCAAAGATCGCCGTTCGACGTCAAGACACTCAACGTCGAGACACTCAACGACGAGACATGAGCAACCGGTGGGGCGCCCTTCGACGTCGACACAGCCATCGACGTCGACACAGGTTTTACCTGTCCCGCAGGGAGTAGGACATCGCCCCACGCCAGACAAGGCCGCGCCATCTCCAGTGGTCTCCATACCGAGCGACTCTTCTCGGTCAAGAGCGGCATCATCTGGGCATGTCTCGCCCATCAATCTATCTCCAAGATGGCTGGAGAGCCTTAACAGACCAGCGGCCACCCCAGATTCGCAATATTCGCGAATGTACTCGCCTACTGCCTCCCTGCCAAGAATGCCATCACCGACAGCAAGGGCAGGACGGGCTCGTTCTGCTCCTCGTCAACGGCCGCTAGGCCTGGGCGCTCTGCTACAGCGTCTCGCAGCAGGTCTCGTTCTCAACGACGATCCAGGTCTCGTTCACGAAGAAGATCACCCTCTTGGTCGTCGTCAGGATCATCTGTCGGGCGTTATTCACCCACCCTAACAGATTCACCACCTGCTAGGGTCTCACCGGTGGATGACATTACCACGTTTAACGAGGTGCTGCTAAGAGGAGCGCAGAAACTAAACATAGAAGTTCCAGAGCCATCTACCTCCTCGTCAGTCATCTTTGAGACTCTACAACAGAGATCAGCATCAAAAAAGCTGCTGCCTCTAGTGCCTGGTTTGTTGCAGCCAACCATGGACACTTTTCTGGCCCCAGCCTCGCTCAAATCTGCCCCGGCTAGAATTCTAAAAAAATACAAGGCTCCTGAACAGGACCCTCTGTTCCTAAGGAAGGATCCGCCACCGGACTCGGTAATATTAGCCGCAGCCCGAAAGACCCACTCGGTGGCATCATCATCCACGGTCCCCCCGGATAAAGAGAGCAGGCATCTAGACTCTCTGGGGAGAAAGATATGCGGGACGGCGGCTTCGGCAATGAAAGTCTCCAGTGCTTCTGCACTCCTGGGCAGGTATGATCGTTCTCTGTGGGACTCTCTCAATAGATTCACAGAGAAATTGCCCAGAGAGGACAGACAAGATTTCCAAGAGATCCTGCAAGAAGGATGCCTGGTATCCAACCAGGTTATCAGCGCGGCAGCAGATGGGGCGGATTTAGCTGCACATGGGTACGCGCATGGAATCTGTGCAAGGAGGTCTTCCTGGCTGAGGCTCACTGGCTTAAAGCAGGAAGCACAACAACGCATCCTGAATCTCCCATTCGCCGGGAACTCTCTATTTGGTGCCCATGCAGACGAGGAAATGGCCCGCATGAAGACTGAGGTGGATACCATGAGGGCAGTGGGCCTGGAAAGAAAGAAAGATTTCAGGCGGAGGTACAGGCCTTATGACAGGCGCCCGTTCCAGCAGAGGGTTCAAACCCCTCACTGGTCCCAAAGGTCACAGCAACGACAGGGACGCCCTCTTTTTCAGCGAAGGAACGCAAGGGAGCGAGGGTCAAGTAGACCTCAGCAGTCCACTCCGAAAGCACCCACCAAACAATGAGATCTCGCTTCCCTCGACACTGTACACCACTCCGGTGGGGGGAAGTATTACAGCTTATCTTCACGAGTGGCACTCTATCACAAGAGACAAATGGGTGCTCAATATTGTCGAACATGGCTACTCTCTTCTTTTCAAACAGCCTCCACCACACTTGCCACCAACCAAAGGCAATCCATCTCATCTCAGCCTGCTGCGCAAAGAGGCTCTCGCCCTCCTACAAAAGAATGCCATAGAAAAGGTTCCACCTGCGCACAGAGGAAAGGGGGTTTACTCCCGTTACTTTCTGGTGGCGAAGAAGGGTCGAGAGGGCGTTTTCAGGCCAATTCTGGACCTACGGCTGCTGAACAAATACATAAGGAAACAGAAGTTCAGGATGCTAGCGCTTCACCAGATTTTCCCTCAGCTACATCAGGGAGACTGGATGTGCTCCATCGACCTGCAGGATGCATATTTTCACATCCCAATAGCTCCAAAACATCGAAAATTCCTGCGCTTCCAAGTAGCATTACAGCATTACCAGTTCAGAGTTCTGCCATTTGGCCTGAAATCTGCCCCACGCCTCTTCTCGAAATGTATGGCAGTGGTAGCGGCGCATCTTCGAAAACAAAAGATATTCATATATCCATACCTAGACGACTGGTTACTGAAGGCTTCTTCTCCGGAGCAGGCGAGAAGCCATCGGGACATTGTGCTCGGAGTTTGCGAGTCTCTAGGTCTTCAAGTCAATTACCAAAAGTCAACCTTGATTCCAACACAGAATCTTCACTACCTGGGAGCTATCATAAACACAGAACTCCAAAGAGTGTATCCTTCGGAGGAACGACTATCCTCAATAGACAGGAAGTGTCAGGACCTGTTGAGAGCCAACGCACCTACGGCACGTCAGGTGACATCGCTGCTGGGCTCCATGGCATCATGCATTTTTATTGTCCCAAATGCCAGACTCCACATGAGGCCCCTCCAAGAGGCATTGGAGAACAACTGGAGCCAAAGGACAGGTCGCTGGGAGGACAGAGTGCGACTACCGGCAGTAGCACTTCAGTCATTGAGATGGTGGATGCACAGACCTCACCTGTCAGTGGGTGCTCCGTTTCACCAGGTAGTTCCATCCGACACTCTGGTAACGGATGCGTCTCTTCAGGGATGGGGGGCTCATCTGGGTCCCCTTCAAGCTCAGGGCCTGTGGTCAGACAAGGAAAAGCAGTACCACATCAATCTGCTAGAACTCAGAGCGGTCCATCTGGCTCTCAAGTCTTTCATACCACTAATTCAGGGGAAAGCTCTCCTAATACAAACGGACAATACAACCACGATGTATTATTTGAACAAACAGGGGGGAACGAGATCCCTACCCCTATCTCGAGAGTCCCAAGCGATATGGCATTGGCTCCTGGCCAGAGGAATGTCACTTACAGCGGTTCACCTGCCAGGTCAACAGAACGTGGAAGCAGATTTTCTGAGCAGACACCTAGAGGACGCTCACGATTGGGTCCTACACGGCGAAGTCGCAGAATACATCTTCGCTCAATGGGGTCGGCCTCAACTGGACCTCTTCGCAGACGAAGTAAACAAGAAATGCCCAGACTTCGCATCCAGGTTCTACCGTCCGGGATCTCGAGGGAATGCCCTGTTGATCGACTGGTCAGGGATATTTCTCTACGCTTTTCCGCCGATTCCCCTCATACCGGCAGTGATCAACAAACTTTACAGATCCAGAACCAGAATGATTCTCATAGCGCCACAATGGCCCCGTCAATTCTGGTACACAGATCTCCTCAACCTATCGGAACAACCTCACAGGAGGCTGCCGTGCAGACCGGATCTTCTGAGCAGGATGGAGGGCAGGGTTCTGCATCCCAACCTACCCTCTCTGAGCTTGACAGCATGGCTCCTGAATTCCTGCAGTATGGGCACCTAGGGCTCTCGCAGGAGTGCATGAACATCTTGAAAGAGTCCAAACGGCCTTCCACGCGGCGTTCTTACGCTTTTAAGTGGAAGAGATTCTACATATGGTGCTGTCAACAAGGTCAGAATCCCATACGGGCTCAGGAGGATGTCATACTGTCCTATTTGCTTCATCTGGCAAAGTCCGGTCTGCAGGTATCATCTATTAAGGTACATTTGTCTGCTATTACAGCCTATCGCAAGTCACCTTCTCAGGAATCCTTCTTTACGAAACCTGTAGTAAAGGATTTCTTAGAAGGTTTGAAGAAAGTTTTTCCGCCCATTCGGAGACCTTCTCCTCCATGGGAACTGAACATAGTATTGGCCAAACTTATGGGCCCTCCTTTTGAACCTATACATAAGGCCTCTTTACAACACCTTACGTGGAAGACGGCTTTTTTAGTGGCCATTACTTCAGCGAGGAGGGTCAGCGAAATCCAGGCTTTGTCTTCTAAAGAACCGTACACGGTTTTTCATGACAATAGAGTGGTTCTGCGAACTCACCCATCTTTCCTTCCGAAGGTGGTGTCAGAATTCCATATCAATCAGACTATGGCGGTCATTCTGACCCTGGCGGTCAAAGACCGCCAGGGCGGAGGACCGCGGGAGCACCGCCGACAGGCCGGCGGTGCTCCAATGGGGATTCCGACCGCGGCGGTAAAGCCGCGGTCGGACCGGCACCACTGGCGGTCTCCCGCCAGTGTACCGCCGCCCCATTGAATCCTCCAAGGCGGCGCAGCAAGCTGCGCCGCCGAGGGGATTCCGACCCCCCCTACCGCCATCCAGATCCCGGCGGTCCGACCGCCGGGAACCGGATGGCGGTAGGGGGGGGCGCGGGGCCCCTGGGGGCCCCTGCAGTGCCCATGCCACTGGCATGGGCATTGCAGGGGCCCCCGTAAGAGGGCCCCTAAATGTATTTCACTGTCTGCTGCGCAGACAGTGAAATACGCGACGGGTGCAACTGCACCCGTCGCACAGCTTCCACTCCGCCGGCTCGATTCCGAGCCGGCTTCATCGTGGAAGCCTCTTTCCCGCTGGGCTGGCGGGCGGCCTGAAGGCGACCGCCCGCCAGCCCAGCGGGAAAGTCAGAATTACCGCCGCGGTCTTTCGACCGCGGAACGGTAACCTGACGGCGGGACTTTGGCGGGCGGCCTCCGCCGCCCGCCAAGGTCAGAATGAGGGCCTATATCTTTACCGACTTTCTTTCCCAATCCGGAGACTCCGGCAGAGAAAGCTTTGCACTCCTTAGACTTGGAAAGAGTGCTGAAATTTTATCTGGATAAGACAAAATCGATTAGACACTCTAACCGCTTGTTTGTAAATTATGGTCATTTGAGGACAGGAGAGGCTGCATCTAAACGAACGATATCAAGATGGATAGTTTCTTGTATTGTTAATACTTACCAGCTGGCTAATAAACAATTACTAGCGAGACCTAAAGCGCATTCCACAATGGGAAAAGCGGCTACTGCTGCCCTCCTTAACAATGTTCCAATATCTGAGATTTGTAAGGCTGCTACATGGAAGTCTGTACATACGTTTACTAGACATTACTGTTTAGACTCAGATGCAAGAGCGGATGCTCAAGTGGGGCAGGCCTCTCTAAGAAATGTATTTGCATAATACGTATCTATTCCTGCACTTCTATCGGACAGTCCGCAGAGTTAGGGATGGGCTTGCTAATCTATTCAATGTTTATGACTATTGATGAGGATCCCCTGGAAGAGAAGGATAAGTTACTTACCTGTAAATCCTAGTTCTCTTCCAGGGGTATCCTCATCAAAGTAATAAACAACCCACCCTCCTCCCCGGACGCACGTCTCCTAGAAGTGCAGGACAGACTGTATCTTAAATCAGTTACACAGATTGTCACCGTAAAAAAGAACTGACCTAACTGTGAACCAACTGTCACCTTTCCTTCACCCCTGAGGCATGGTGGCATACTGGAGGTGCTCAAGGTCTTAAAGGCACGGTGCCAAAGTTTTTATGGTTCTCCTGTGTTAACCTGCATGCAGCCTATTGGCTAAGAATGCTCCATTGTTTTTCAATGCAGTTTTTTCTCTTTTTCTCTAGAGTTTACTGCTGTTTACTTCCCTAAGCCCAGTTTTGGGGGCTTGGGTAGATATTTATTCTCTATTGTAATTTTATAATATATTAAAAAAAAAAATTAAAAAAAAATATTCATAGAAATAAAGCATTTTAGCCTGTTTTTAACATTATAGCCTGCATTGCTGTTTTACACATGTATAATATGTGTGTATTTTATATATGCTCCGGGGTCCACGCACAAGGGCGGGAATATTCAATGTTTATGACTTTGATGAGGATACCCCTGGAAGAGAACTAGGATTTACAGGTAAGTATCCGTAACGCTAAGGAGGCATTCCTGGCTGTGGCTACCATCACTGAAACCGGATGCTCAGCAATGCATTCAGAACTTGCCATTTTCAGGCTCCACTCTGTTCAGCTCTCATGCCAATGATGAATGGCAAGGATGAAGACTGAGGTAGACACATTGAAGGCAGTAGGCCTTGAAAAACCCAAAGAGCAATGAAGACCTTTGCAACCTTTCCAACGTCGCTATTCTACTTAGAGGGTTCAAACCCCTGAGTGGCTGTCTGGTACTCAGCAGCAATTCCAAAGATCCTACCAACCTCAGCGGAAACAACAAAGAGGACGAACAACACATCAACCCAATCAGGGTTCTCGACAACCTTCAGCCTCAAAACCCTAAAAGTTTTCTTCCCCCGCGTGGTGGGGGGAAGCGTCACCAAATACCTGGCAGAGTCGCAACGAATTACAGCAGAAGGTTGGGTCTTGAACATTGTACAAAATGGGTATTGTCTCAGGTTTTTCACCCCACCACCAAGTATTCCGCCGAAGTCGACCACTTCTCATCTCGGCCTTCTAAAGGTGGAAGTTTCCATCCTGCTAGAAAAGAAAGCAGTTGAACGTGTTCACCCCAACCAGCAGGGAAAAGGCATTTACTCAAGATACTTCCTCATTCCAAAAAAGGACAAGAAAGAGTTCATACCCATTCTAGACCTGAAGATTGCCAACAAATGGATCAGAAAGGAAAAGTTTAGGATTCTGGCCTTACACCAAATGTACCCCCAGATTCATGATGGGGACAGGCTTTGCTCAGTAGATTTACACAATGCCTACTTTCATATCCCCATAGTAAAAAAGCATCAGAAGTTCCTGAGATTTGTTGTGGGACAAGATCGCTTCCAATACACCGTCCTACCATCTGGTCTCGAATCAGCACCCAGAAATTTCTCCAAGTGCATGGCTGTGGTGGCAGCACATCTTCGAAGGCACCGAATCTTCGTCTGCCCATATCTGGAAGACTGGCTAATCAAGGCATCTACCTGTGCTGAAGCCCAACTACATTTCAAATGGACATATAGGCCCTCATTCTGACCTTGGCGGGCGGCGGAGGCCGCCCGCCAAAGTCCCGCCGTCAGGTTACCGTTCCGCGGTCGAAAGACCGCGGCGGTAATTCTGACTTTCCCGCTGGGCTGGCGGGCGGTCGCCTTCAGACCGCCAGCCAGCCCAGCGGGAAAGAGGCTTCCACGATGAAGCCGGCTCGGAATCGAGCCGGCGGAGTGGAAGCTGTGCGACGGGTGCAGTTGCACCCGTCGCGTATTTCACTGTCTGCGCAGCAGACAGTGAAATACATGTAGGGGCCCTCTTACGGGGGCCCCTGCAATGCCCATGCCAGTGGCATGGGCACTGCAGGGGCCCCCAGGGGCCCCGCGACCCCCCCTACCGCCATCCGGATCTCGGCGGTCCGACCGCCGGGATCTGGATGGCGGTAGGGGGGGTCGGAATCCCCGCGGCGGTGCAGCAAGCTGCGCCGCCGCGGAGGATTCAATGGGGCCGCGGTACACTGGCGGGACCCCGCCAGTGGTGCCGGTCCGACCGCGGCTTTACCGCCGCGGTCGGAATCCCCATTGGAGCACCGCCGGCCTGTCGGCGGTGCTCCCGCGGTCCTCCGCCCTGGCGGTCAAAGACCGCCAGGGTCAGAATGACCACCATAATCTCCTTTATCGGCTAGGGCTTCGTGTCATCTTTCTCAAGTCTACAACAGTTTCTGTCCAGAAGTTGCACTACCACTAGGCAAAAGTGTGTCCTCCGGAGGAACAACGCTTATCCATTCTCTAGAAGTGTAGTGCACTCAAAACTATGAATCGCTTAACAGTGTGCACAGACTTCTCACTTCTAGTCTCCGTGGCCTCCTGCATCTTTCTGACACCCAACGCTGGCTTCCACATGCGACCTCTTCAGGAGTGCCTGGAGGACCAATGGAATCAACTGTCTGAAAACTGAGAAGGCAGAATCTTTCTGTCCACCTACACAATCAGATTCCTCAGCTGGTGGTGTTCTTCAACCAATCTCCTCCAAGGGATGCCTTTTCGTCCACAGCCTCCATCACAGACTATCGTGACAGATGCATCTCTCCTCGGATGGGGAGCCCATATGGGTCACCTCCAAACACAAGGCCCGTGGTCTCCCAAAGAGACTTCATGCCACATCAGTCTCCTCGAGCTCTGTGCGGTGCACCTAGCTTGCAGGCATTTCTCCAGTCTTACAATACCGACACCCTGCTTGTCCAGACAGACAATACAACCACCATGTTTTACCTGAACAAGCAGGGGGAAACCAGATCAAGAGTCTTGTCTCAATAGGCCCAGACGATATGGCACTGGCTAATTTCCAGGAGGTTGAAGATAGTATCAACTGAACTTCCAGGCGCTCAGAATGTACAAGCGGATGCCCTCATCAGAGTTCTCGAAGAGAACCATGAGCGGGTGCAGTACGAAGATGTTGTTCAAGGTATCTTCGGTTTGTGGGGCACACCTTCTATCGACCTTTTCGCCCCACAGAAAACAGAAGATACAGTGACTTCGCCGCCAGATTTTACCATCCAGAATTGTTGGGGAATACTCTGTGGATAGACTGGTCCAACAAATTTCTGTTTGCCTTTCCACTAGTTCCCCTGATCCCAGCAGTCCTTCTCAAACTCAACAACTTCAGCCAGAATAATCCTCATTGCAGAGTGGCTGAGGCAGTGGTGGTTCCCAGACTTCCTTCACCGGACGCTCCGACCACATATCAGGCTGCCATGCAGGCTAGACTTCCTAATGAAATTCAGAGGGCAGATGAGACACCACAATCTCTCCTCTTTGAGTTTGGCAACATGGCTTCTGAGTTAGTACAGTATGGGCACCTAAATCTTTCACAGTATTGTATGGAAATCCTAAAAGAGGCAAAACAGCCATCCACCCATACAGCATGTTCCTTAAAATGGAAGAGATTCTGCATCTGGTGTTCCTCCAAAATGATAGACCCTACATCTTGCCAGGAAGATGTTATTCTTCCATACTTGTTACACCTGGCTAAATCTGGTCTGCAACTTTCTTCAATTAGGGTCCATCTGGCATCTCTGACTGCATACAGAAAAGGTCCTTCTCAAACCTCTTTCTTTAGGAAATCAGTCATCAAAGATGTCCTAAAAGGGTTAAAGAAGGTCTTTCCTCCAGTTAGGTGCCCTTCTCCAATGTGGGAGCTTAATGTGGTCCTTTCACGCCTCATGCAAAATCCATTTGAGCCCATACACGAGGTGTAAGTGTTTTGTAAAATATTCTGAGACTTAATGATTTATACTAAGCTACTTCATAAGTTACTATTCTTTCTCTACTGCCAATGAGCGATACTGATTGTAGCATGTCATCTGATCTATAAATCTGTTTTTAAAGCAGATTTACTATTTATCAGTGGACTTGCCTCTAAACTGACACATGCCCCCTTCTGATGTATGTGTATGGTAGTGCTTTGCAACAGTCTAAGCTGTTCATTGAGACTTCACTCCACAGTGAAGGCTGAGCATAGTTCTGTTTTATGGCATACTCACCAGTTTCCTTAGACCTCTCCCCTTTGTATTGAATGACTGTAGTAGTAGATTGCAATACGTTAATCTGTTCACTAGAACTTATCTCTAGTGTGGAGGCTCAGTATAGTAGACATTTACACAGACTGACCTCTCTGCTCACACCTTTCTCTAGGATGACAAATAATTTTACTAGTGGTTTATGACACACCGTCCTGTCCCCTAAGACTTCTCTACAGGTCATATGTTGTAGTGGTTTGTTTAAATCTGACATATACGCTAACACTTCTTTCCAGGTTCACAAATGGTGTTTGTTGTAGTTTGTAAAAGACTAGCCTATACAATTAGACATTTTACCTTGGTCATTAGTGTTTAGAGTAGAGGTTCAGAAGAGTCAGGACTATCCACTGAGGACTATCTTTTCGGTGATAAGTGAGTGCGGTAGTAGATAAGGTTACAGTGATCTCTGTGCTGTATGTCTTTCACCTGTGTCCACGTCTTATTTTTAAAAAATGTAAATGGTATTTTATGAAGTATTTTGAATTTTACTTTACTGGATGGTTTCAACAGTGATGTAATTGGAGATGTAAGCGTGATGTCATCAGTGATGTCACTGGCCATGTCATGAGTGATTTAAAATGTGAGATCATAAGCAATGCATGGCGGGGTGTAAGTTATAGTTAGCTCAGGTTTTGTGTGTGTGAAATCTGAGCCTAACTGTAAAGTTCATGTAACCTTTGTTTTTTCAGTGAATATATGTTTGTGTGTGTGTGTGTAAGTATGTGGGTGTGTGTATATATGTATATATATATATATATACAGGGAGTGCAGAATTATTAGGCAAGTTGTATTTTTGAGGATTAATTTTATTATTGAACAACAACCATGTTCTCAATGAACCCAAAAAACTCATTAATATCAAAGCTGAATATTTTTGGAAGTAGTTTTTAGTTTGTTTTTAGTTTTAGCTATGTTAGGGGGATATCTGTGTGTGCAGGTGACTATCACTGTGCATAATTATTAGGCAACTTAACAAAAAAAAAAATATACCCATTTCAATTATTTATTATTACCAGTGAAACCAATATAACATCTCAACATTCACAAATATACATTTCTGACATTCAAAAACAAAACAAAAACAAATCAGTGACCAATATAGCCACCTTTCTTTGCAAGGACACTCAAAAGCCTGCCATCCATGGATTCTGTCAGTGTTTTGATCTGTTCACCATCAACATTGCGAGCAGCAGCAACCACAGCCTCCCAGACACTGTTCAGAGAGGTGTACTGTTTTCCCTCCTTGTAAATCTCACATTTGATGATGGACCACAGGTTCTCAATGGGGTTCAGATCAGGTGAACAAGGAGGCCATGTCATTAGATTTCCTTCTTTTATACCCTTTCTTGCCAGCCACGCTGTGGAGTACTTGGACGTGTGTGATGGAGCATTGCCCTGCATGAAAATCATGTTTTTCTTGAAGGATGCAGACTTCTTCCTGTACCACTGCTTGAAGAAGGTGTCTTCCAGGAACTGGCAGTAGGACTGGGAGTTGAGCTTGACTCCATCCTCAACCCGAAAAGGCCCCACAAGCTCATCTTTGATGATACCAGCCCAAACCAGTACTCCACCTCCACCTTGCTGGCGTCTGAGTCGGACTGGAGCTCTCTGCCCTTTACCAATCCAGCCACAGGCCCATCTATCTGGCCCATCAAGACTCACTCTCATTTCATCAGTCCATAAAACCTTAGAAAAATCAGTCTTGAGATATTTCTTGGCCCAGTCTTGACGTTTCAGCTTGTGTGTCTTGTTCAGTGGTGGTCGTCTTTCAGCCTTTCTTACCTTGGCCATGTCTCTGAGTATTGCACACCTTGTGCTTTTGGGCACTCCAGTGATGTTGCAGCTCTGAAATATGGCCAAACTGGTGGCAAGTGGCATCGTGGCAGCTGCACGCTTGACTTTTCTCAGTTCATGGGCAGTTATTATGCGCCTTGGTTTTTCCACACGCTTCTTGCGACCCTGTTGACTATTTTGAATGAAACGCTTGATTGTTCGATGATCACGCTTCAGAAGCTTTGCAATTTTAAGAGTGCTGCATCCCTCTGCAAGATATCTCACTATTTTTGACTTTTCTGAGCCTGTCAAGTCCTTCTTTTGACCCATTTTGCCAAAGGAAAGGAAGTTGCCTAATAATTATGCACACCTGATATAGGGTGTTGATGTCATTAGACCACACCCCTTCTCATTACAGAGATGCACATCACCTAATATGCTTAATTGGTAGTAGGCTTTCGAGCCTATACAGCTTGGAGTAAGACAACATGCATAAAGAGGATGATGTGGTCAAAATACTCATTTGCCTAATAATTCTGCACTCCCTGTATACATAAATATTCACTAAAAAACATAGGTTACAGGGGTGTTATAATTAAGTTCACATTTTACACATACAAAACCATAGAAATTCAGCAGTTATAGTTACAGTTATCTCAAATAACTATAACTCGTGCCCTAAGGTAAGGGCCCCGCCATGCACAGTTTTATCATCAATAGTTTTACAGCAAATGTTGCAGAGATATTATCAATGATGTCATATAAGAAATTAATGTGTGTTGTAATTAGTGCATGGTGAGGGCGCGAGTTATAGTTACCTTAGGGCACGAGTTATAGTTAACCATTCCCATGCCAATATTGGCCCCAGGGCCTCAACCTAAATTGTTGAGTGCCCTGGCTCAACCCAGGGCACCTGTTTTCTCCTTGTTGGAGGCCGCTGGGGTGGGGCCCCAATGTAGGTCCTTGGAGTAGGGAGGAGTGCTGGGAGGCAGTGGCGGAGCTAGGTGGGAAATAACAGGCAGCATGCAGGAGCTGCAGTGAGGGGAAAATGCAAGGATAAAGCAGTGAAAACTAGGAAAAAGCATGGAGAAGGCACACAAAAGCAGGGGAAAAAGCATGGAGAAGGCAGTTAAAACAAGGAAAAAGCTCACAAAAGTGGGGGGAAAGCAAGGTGAAAGCAGTGAGAATGAGGGGAAAGCATGGGGAAGGCACACAAAAACGGGGAAAAAACAAGGAGAAGACAAACACAAATGGGGAAAGCAAGGAGAAGGCACAAAAAATGGTGGAAAAGCAAGGAGAAAGCAGTGAGAATGAGTTAAAAGCAAGGAGAAGGCAGACAAAAAATGGGGAAAAGCAAGGAGAAAGTAGTGAAATTGAGATAAAAGCAAGGAGAGAGTAAACATAAAACGGGAAAAAACAAGGCAAAAGCAGTGAAAATGTGGGAAATGTGAGGAGGAGGCACATAAAAAACAGAGGGAAAGATCAAGGTGAAAGCAGTGAAAATGAGAGAAAAGCAAGGTGAAGGCACACAACAAATGGCAGGAAAGCAAGGCGAAAGCAATGAAAACAAGGGAAAACCCCAAAAATATATATATATATGAACATTTTCCTCCAGGACCTGGCCCACCTGGGGGCTGCAGGATAAACAAACGCAGGAGACTGCACTTATTTAAGTTTTAAGTTTTGCTGAGATTCCCGGATTGTGCAGCAGAAAAAACAACACTTTTTTGGCCCCAGCAGGATCCCCGTGGGACCCCACCACCAGGTCTATGGGATCAGGTTATTCCTGCCCTGATCCCAGAATGAGATCTGTCAGATCCATAGAGGATTCATGGCCCTAGATATCTATATTTCTTTTTCCTTTAATATCTCCAACTCTACTTACACCAAATCACAAAATGGCTTTTTCTTGACTATGAGCTAGCCTTCTACCAAATTTGGTGTCATCCCGTTCAGCGGTTCGGGCTGTAGTCTTGTTCACAATCCCAATGGGAAATTGTATGGGAAAAGTGTGTTTTAGGACCCCCCTTTTTCTTCACCCCTGCTTGACAGATCACCCCAAAACTTTCAAGAGAGCAGGTAAAGTAAGTAGCATACTAGTTTTGAAAATGTCATGAAGATTTGTCAAACGGCACCAACGTTATAGGCAAAACAAAAAATGTTTTGTCTGTTGAAACTATGTCCTAGCTCTATAACTACCTACTGGTGACCGCAAGTATGTTTTTTACACACATATATATATATATATATATATATATATATATATATATATATATCTCTATAAGTCCATTAGTCGCTCCATTGTCTGCACCCTTTCGGGGCAGGCCTTGGCGGGGTCGCAAACCCCTATCAATCAAACTCACGCCTCTCCTCTTGGGAAACAATCAATATCACCAGTCCTCTGACTCAAAGGAAAAAACTGCCAAGGCCTCAAACGTCTTGTAAGCCAAAAAGCATTACTGATATGCCAACAACCCAATGTGTTTCGGACCATGAGTAAACACAATGCCAACTACTACCATATTTAAATCCACCAGTGCTTCCATGTGCAATATAACAACATAGAGTAAGGACTACTCTGACCTAATACTTTTGCAATTAATAATGTCGGCCATCTTAAGACATGTTTGTATCCCTTACATATTACTATATTACCTGCAATCCAGGATGAATGCAAGAAAATGCTATACACCTTCTTGTCCAGGTGGTGGGAGAGTTTCTTATGATTACGAAGAGTATTCCCCTGGCAGAGAACTAGGATTTCAGGTAATTACATTTTCTCTTCCACATGATTCTCGTTAATAGTTATAAGCACTGAATAGTCTTGTCCACGCATTGGGATCACAAAACACTTTCAAAACGTAGATACCTAAACTTTGTACAAAAGTACATAAACACTTTTGCAACCTAAAAAGGACTAAAAATTACCAAAATTTATTTATTTTTCATGAAAGAAAGAAGAGTTTATTTAATTTTCAAAAAAAAAAAGAAATTGGCACCAAATAGAACAAGTGACTATAGGAAATCTTTCACAAACCTTTTTTTAAGGAAAAAGAAAGTGAATGAAGAGCAAAGTTTCCAAACAGGCTGCAACGCAAAGAGTAGAAAAACTTGCACTGTGGCTTTAAATGCATCACAGTACATGGTGTATCCCATCATACCCCCCAGGTGACAGGACATTTTTCTGGCTCATAAAAATAGGTTCTTAGAAGACTGAGCTTTGCCTTTTCAGCTTTATTTTCATTGAAAATCTTTTTGTAAACATGTATTTTTCAACTTCACTCTACATCTTTTAAGACATAGACGATGTTTACACTTTGTCCTGGCTAGAAGAATCATTTTCCCTGTCGGAATTTCATCGCTTTTTGTGAAGTGCCCTGCCTTTAGGAAGAAAATGACCCAATCTGACCCTCACAGAGTCTTATTGTCTGTCTTCCTCGGGCCCAGCTTCTAGAATCCTGGAGCCACTGTGAGAGGATCTTCAGAAGAGCACTCAAGGACAGAGAGAAGATCAGGTTGAATGGATTGAAAAAAAGAAGATATGAAACCGCAGGTGGTTCATCTAATGGCCTAGAGGAAGGTCATTCTTCCACCAGCGCTCCCTCCTTCTGCTCCAAGGACTTCTCAAGGGGTACATCAAGGGAAGCTCCATAAGAGGAATTGGTGGCACTCCAGATCAGTGTCGGGGAGCATTATCTCAAAATTGAGTTATTTATTCACCAGATCGCTGTCAGCAGGTACCCCGGTGAAGATGGTGCGGAGACCCCACTCAACGTCGAAGGACTAGGTGGTCGCTGTCAAAACCACCATCAAAAGCAAGTCACAGGCTGTTCAAACCACATTTGACATCAAGACAGAGGCCACCTTCAATGTTGACTAGGATTTCAACATAATGGGTTAAAGAGCTAAGTTAAATAAATGTTCTAGTTACACCCGACTCAGACTATTCTCACACTTATTCATGTTCGCAAGAACTCACTCTGGAAATACAAGTCTCACATACATCCTCACCAATGGTTCAAAATCTTCATGGTTTTCACCGGAGACACCAGATAACCACTTTGCATTTGTCCTTTCCTCACCTTACTTCTGAAAAACCTGTTTCTACTCCTATAAGGTGGCCACCAAGTGATAGGAGTCATTTTACACCTAGTATTACGCCTAGAACTCTGTGATGATTCAGAAGTCCAAGACAAAGATGATCCCTCACAAGATCAAGAGATGGATCTATGTGGTGATGTAGAGAGAGATCTACATCTCATTCTCGATCTAGAAGAGCTCATTCTCACCATAGAAGATGATCTACATCTTAAACATCTCCTACAACTCTGTCCCAGACAATTCACTTTTTTTTCAGACTCACTTCAGGCAAGGGTGTCACCTGTGGATGACTTCTCCACATTTAACAGAGTTCTGGTTAGAGGAGCAACAGAATTAAATATGAAGATGTTCACTTCCATCATATCAACCCATGTTATTTTGTAAACTCTATATCTGAAGATGGCATCCAAACCTCTTTTTCCACTGGTCCCTGGATTACCTAAACCTGCTAGGCAGGTATTTCTAACATGTGCTACAAGATTCTGCACCATCTAGACTTTAAAAAAATACATACCACCTTATCAGGACCCTCTCTTCTTGAGAGCTAACCCTCCTCTTGACTCAGTCGTAGTTTCAGCAGCATAGATGCAGTAGCTTGTTCTTCTTCTGTTCCACCAGACAAAGACAGCAAGAGGAAGGACTCAGTTGGCAGGAAAATGTGAGGAAAAATGGCATCAACAATGAAAGCTGTCAGCGTCACTGCACTTTTAGGGAGATGTGACTGATCTCCATTGGGTTCTCTTAAAAGATTTACTGACAAGCTATCAAGGAAGATAGACCATACTTCCAAGAGGTCCTTAATGAGGGCATGCTTGTCTCCAACCAGATAAATGGTGCAGTGGTGGATGCCTCTGACCTTGCGGCTCATGGATACTGCTCCGTTATCTGTTTGAGATGGAGTTCTTGGCTCAGATTAATTCAATTTAAACCCAAGCACAAAAATAAATATTGAATCTTTCCTTTTCAGGAAATTCTATTTTTGTTACTCTTGTGGATGACAAGATAAATCTCATGAAGTCTGAAATAGAAACATTGAAGACCGTGGGAAGCAAGGAAAAGAGTTTGACAGATGCAAGCTTTACAACAGGCATTGAATAGAATAGTACTGAATAAAACAGCGTGCCCAACCCAGAAAAGAGATGGACGATAAATAAGATTGCTTCAACTATCACTGAAAAAAGATCCCTCGACCTACTTGAGCATTTGTCCTAGAGTCTTAATCCAGACAGTAGTGTAGTATGTATAGATGTCCATGTGGTGGCCTTACAAATCTCTCAACACACTGCTACAGCTTTTCTCCTTCTAGAATGTGATTTAGGTCTGCCAGAAGAGGCTTGTTAGCCAGCTGGTTAAATAGTAATATGCAAGCTATAATACAGCTAGCAATGGATTGTTTTGTTGTGGCAAACCTGTTCTTATGGATGAACTGATTGGCTTATTTAATTTGTCTTATCTAGATAAATGTTCAAACCTCTTTTTGCATCCAGCATATGAAGAGCCCTTTCTGCTTAAGTCAAAGGTTTTGGAAAAAAATGTTGGCAAGGGAATTGTCTGATTGACATGAAAGTCTGAGACCACATTTGGAAGGAATCAGGGATGGGTTCTCTTTATTACTCTGTTTTCCTGAAAAACTGTGACCGGTTCAAGAGAACTACATAGGCTTCACTCACTCTATTGGCCAAAATAATGACTACCAAGAAGGTGGCCTTCCAAGTAATAAGCTGTAACAAGACTTTGTGAATCAGTCCAAAGGGAGGTTTCCATTACTTTGGAAAGCACTATTTTCAGTTCACATGGAAGAGAAGGGGGTCTGGTGGGATGGGACACTTTCCTAATAATCAATACGAAATCTGTAATCACAAAAAAGGTTAATGAAGGAGATTTCCTATAATTGTGGCAAGGTGTACCTTAAGGGATGCAGACCATACCTTGCCAGATGAAGTAAGTAGTGAATCACCACCTCTTCCGGAGATGTGGAAGAAATGATGTTGTGTTGAATACACCATATGCAGAATCTTTTTAATTTGACAGATGTACGAAGTTCTGGTGGAAGAACCTTTAGGCCTCTCTCAGAATGTCCAGAAAGTCCTGCAATATATTAACATTTCCATATTGTAAGAATTCTGGAGCCTTTCCGCTAAGTTCAGTGATGGAAGTTTGAGATGGGGTACCTGAATCTGAAATTGTATGATAGATTCTGTCTTCACAGTGCCCTCCTGTGTGGTTGCTCAGATGGATGTAGCAGGTCCATGAACCACCACTTTCACCTTTCAGATCCTTACTAGAGCCATCTCATTTTGGAATGCTAAAGCTTGATCAGAACACTGACCATTCATGCTCGCCATCTCCTTCATACCTGACCTGCCCCAATGTGCGACTCTGCAAGCACGTCTGCAGGCACAAACTACATTCTACTGTACGCAGTTTCAGCTGTGCATCAGGCATATTAGGGCTTCTCCATTTGCTTACCAAATCTTTAATTAAAACAGTGAAAAACACCACTGTGTGACGCCGTGGAGACCAGTGGCGTCCCCCTCGCGGGCCGGGGTCGGATCGGCAGTAGGCGTTTCGGGTGGCCGGTTCTGCCGTGGGCAGCTTTTTGGGCCGCAACCTGCTTTTTGGGCCGTGGAGTGGTCTGGGAGCCCTCTCTTGGGCTCTGGGTCATGCTGTGCTCATTTGCGGCCCACATAGTTTGCTCACATGCTTTCGGGATTTCTTTTTCTTCTTTCTTTTTCTTTTGCTTTTTTCTCCTTCCTTGGCCATGTTTTCTTCTTCTTCTTCCCAGGAGTCTGTGTTTCCTTCCCTGCATGCATTGCTTACCACCTTTTCTACTATGGCTATTTTTCCATTCACCTGTATGTGGCTTTCCCATTCTAAGGTGGTGTCCTTAGCTCTTCCTGCATGTCACTTCCTGTTTGTCAATATAAAAGCACAGATGGTCTTCTGTTCCTTGCATTGCAAACACTTCTGTCCTGGTGGTGCTCCTCGCTCCCGCTTCCCGTGATTTGGACCTACAATTTTGTTGTTTCTGATTAGTTATTTTTTCTCAGTTTTTTCTTTTTGCCTCTTTTCAGGAGTTGCTGTGATAGGAGGTTTCTTTCCCAATATTGGGTTTTTTCCTCTGAGACTCCTTCTGGAGGTTACGGCCTGCTAGGCGTTATACTATCAGCAGCGCCGTGGCTACTGGGAAGGGTCGCCCTTACCTTGGTCAATCCAGAACAAGCAAGAAATCAGGTGGTGCCCCGAGACTGGCAGCTTACAGTGGTAAGAAGCGGGCAAATTGTGACACACTGCCACTTTACAGTCTGATGTGTCCCACATACATCACCAGGGCAGGCAGGCTTTCAGCTGTGGAAGGGACTTTTCATCCAGAGCTCATCTTTTCAGACATAAAGTTTGCAGATACACTGGGCTGCTTGGCAGGAAAGGCGTCTTTTGCCTCACGTTCTCAGCCTGTTACCCTTCAGGCCTCCCACTTTCCCTGTCTGGGGTAACCCCAGGAATCAGATCCTAATGGCTCTGGACTTAATTTACTATTAATGCATGTTTGGATGATCAGTTAAACTCTGCACTAAATAAACTGCAGAACGTAAGTGAATTTCAGGATGCATCCAGTCTAACTGTAAACAAGGCAAACTTGAGGTACAGTGAGTGGTACGCAGCCCATGCGTAGTAATGACTTGTAATTTACTTCCCATTCCTTTGTGTTCATCAAGGACACTGACCATTTTTTTCTTTAGAACTTTATGAATGCATTTTATACCAAGGAGAATGGGGGAGCTCACCTTTTTATGTGGCATGTGAACACACCTTTTTCTCATCTACAGCAAAGGTAATCTAGTAACATCACTGATGTACAATGCTATTATATCATTAGGCCAAGATGACAGTACATTGAGTGTAGTAGCATAGATGACAACTCGAGCATTTTGTTTCATAAACCGGAGATTTAGCAGTAAGGGGCTATCCCTAACTTCAAGTGTGTCTTTTCACAGAAGTTTTATTTTGCTCAATATTTGATTTGTCTATCAACATGATGTGTAAGGTTTCACCTGAGGTGTGAACAGCTCCTTGACAAGAAGAAACATAGTAATATGTGTAGTTTTTGCACCCTTTGAAAGAGAAAGTGATTCCTTTAAGGTGCAGTATTTCATTGCAGTGTAGGTACTAAGTGCTACTTTTTCAGAATAAGTGATTTCTTATCTCTTTCAAGTTCAAATCACATTAATTGGAAATATAATTATGTAAGGAACCGTATTAGAGGTCTTCAGGGCTTTCAGTTGGGCACATAGTCCTTTGGGCAACAGTAATTTCAGCCCCATGCTTAGTATATCACCCTAATATTACACCATGACATTACCCAATCACAGTCATTGTTATCCTACTCACTGCATCACACTCATTGTTACACTCTTACACTCAAATCGTCATATTCATATGATGTCAGTTCATTGACTGATTTTACACTTGCCACATTTATACAATCACATACACATCATCACACCAACATCACTTTGACTGCTGTTGTACTTGCTGCATCACCATTCTTGTATCTCACTCACTGCATTACACCCACCACATCACACTCACAATTACATGATAAAACGCACACACATCACAGCCTGCTTTTGCACTCACTGCGTCAACTTCACCACACAACACATTTACACCATCATACTTAGACTGTCACACTGACATAATCAAGTTGTCACCAGTCACACTTACCACATCACTATTCATTTCTGTTTTGCTTCCATCTACCACTGCATCTAGCATGGGACAGTGCGTTATCTGATTTTTGCTACTGGTTCTTTTTTCTGTGACTGACATCGTTCTGCTTGATCTTATGTGCACATCGTCCTTTTTCCTTTCATTCTTTATCCTTTTTTTAATAAATTTTTAGCCCCTCTTGTTTAAACTGTGGTGTTAGGTTAGCAATTCAAAGGCAACCATATCTTTAGTTAGTGTGCATTAAAATCATAGTTTCCTGTGATGTCAACTTCAAATAAAAATGGTTTCTATACTTGCTCTTAATAGGCATGCCTGCTAGAAAACATCCTTGGTGTTCTGTTAAAATTAAATGTGATAGTTAATATATTTTTCTAATTTTAAACCTTTTATTGGCTCCTAGTTTAGTATGTGGTAAGTTTTCCGGTGGTTTTGTTTTTGTGACACATGCTTGTAGTAAAAATAAAATAGTAACCATTGTACCTGACCTCCTGACTTTTTCAGTGCTTGTCATGGTAAATGTTGCCAATTTTATTGAATTGGATGATGTTTTAACAATAAAAATTAGATTAAATTTGGTAATTTTTAACATTTTATAGGCTGCAAACATAAATATTTTTAGTATTGTGCTACGCCTTTGTGAAGTTGTATGTATGTACAAAGATATATGTTTTGTAAAGTGCTCTGGGATCACGCGTGGTTATTACTGTTCATTGCTTATGGCTATTGATCAGCCCTTGGAAGAGATACGTTTGTTCTCTTTAGCCAGGTGAGTGTTAATCGCACACTGTTTGGGACATAGCCAACAAGATCTTGTTACAGTTCCGGAAGAGTTTAGGGACTCCTTGGCTAAAACAATTCAAAAGAGCCCTGATGCCGCAAAATGTGTGATTCAGGCTGGTCTGGATCCTACCAAATTTTTGGGGTGAGCATATCGCAGGCATCCCATAAGAATATGTCTTTTGATGGATCACACCTTTTTGCTATAAAGGTGGATTCTGTCCTTGAATGCTTTAAGGAAAGTAGAGCCACATGACGTTCATTGGGCCTTTCCACTCCTGCCTGACAGTTTTCTCATCAGTTTGGACCCTTCCAAGGCTTCTCCCGAGGGTTGGCGTATAGACAACACCCTTCAACTCTGACCCTAGTCTTTTTGTGGCCAGAAAGGGGGATCAAGCAGGTCACCAGGACACCTTTCTTCTCGGTCCTCCTCCCCTGTATCATCAACCCCAAAGCCACTTTAGTTTGCCTTTAGTGGTGCACAACCACCCAATGGGAGGCAGGATCAAATATTTTCTCGAAGGGTGGCACTCTGTCACATCCGATAGATGGGTCCTCCAGATCGTCCAACAGGGCAGTGTCCTTCTGTTCCTTTCTGTCCTGCCACTGCTTCTGACCACACCAGAGTGGCTTCAGAGGAGCACCGATCCATCTAACTTTAAGAGGTGCAAGCTGTAGTGCCCAAAGATGCCATCAAGAGGGTTCTGGACTCAAAAATAGGGATGGAATGTTACTCCCACAATTTGTTTGTTCTGAAGAAGGTTGGAGGACTTCAACCATATCTAGATCTTCACTCTCTAGATGCCTTCCTGGACAAGGTCAAAGTTAAAATGCTCCCAGTGGCACAGGTTCTGGCTTGCCTACATATGAACAAATAGATAGTGACCTTGGACATGCAGGAAGCATAGTTTAATGTGCCTGTGCTGCAGTCTCACTGATGTTACCTGTGGTTCAAGGCTGGCCAGGAGCATTTTCAGTTAGCCATGTTCCCATTCGGCATTACCAGCACCCTTCAGGTGTTCACCAAAGGATGGCCATGGTTCTCACACATCTTCAGACGTTAGGGATACAAATTGTCACCTGCCTTGATGACTGGCTGTTTAAGGTGGGGTGGGCTCACCACATTCAGTCGTAGACCACTTCCAGACCACAGCAAACCTGACATTTTTGGGGTTCTTGATCAATTAACCAAAGACACACCTAATTCCTTCACAAAGACTCCTTTTTTAGGAGCTGTCTTAGACACAATAAT
This sequence comes from Pleurodeles waltl, assembly GCF_031143425.1. Lineage (NCBI taxonomy): Eukaryota > Metazoa > Chordata > Amphibia > Caudata > Salamandridae > Pleurodeles > Pleurodeles waltl. The sequence goes on along the minus strand of NC_090451.1, from coordinate 681,409,097 downwards.
GTTAATGGCCTTTTCCCCACCGCAATGCACCCAGGACATTTTGGCTATGATCCACAAGGTTTCAACCTCAGTTCTGAATATCAGTGAAGCACTTCTGAGGCTTTTTATCCAGGTGGCACATGTTGGCTCTGCAATTGAGTCGAATGTCTGTAAGCCCACCACCTAGTAAACCTGTTGCATGTCATCCAGGTTTTGAGGAGACTGCACACGATCTGCAGAGGTAGCTGCTCAGTTGCAACCTGACCAGTGGCAGGCCTGCCTTTCTTCTCCACCCAGAGCTGATGGTGATGATGAATGCATCACTGCTGGGTTGGGGAGGTCCTCTGGGAGAGGTGGAGATCAGAGGACTCTGTTACTCAGCAGAAACCTGGCTCCACATCAAGCTGTTGGAGCTGTGGGCAATTTGCCTGGCATTGAAGGCCTTTCTGCTGTCAATTAAGAGAAGGTTGTAGCAGTTTCTCACGAATAACACCACTGCTATGTAGCACTGCAAAGAGCAGGGTGGGAGTGCGGTCCTAGTTCCTGTACCAAAAAGCTCTGCGACTCTGGATTTGTCTGCAGCATTAGAGCATCTCCATGATCGTGGACCACATGGTGGGATTTTTAAACACCAGGGTGGGCAAGCTACACTGGCAGCACCTGGCGGTTCACAAATGGCCATTGCACCCCAAGGTGGGGACCATTCCACCATGGGCAAGGCTTCTACCACTGCACTGGCAAATGGACTGCCTGGTCTTGACATCTTTCAGGCCACGACATAAGGCATTAGAGCATATGTCCACCAAGCATTATTGCCTTGACAGTCAGGTCTAACAGGAAGGGCATTTTACCTGTTCGGTCCTGCACGATTGTTTGGTATGAGTCCACCACCTCAGACGCTCCACCTTTGGGAGATACCTTTTTAGCATCTATTCTAAAGTAAAGAACTTAGGGCCAGATGTAGCAAAGTGTTTGCGCCTCGCAAACGGCGAAAATCACCGTTTGCGAGGCGCAAAAGCCACTTTGCTATTCAGAAATGTATATTGCGAGTCGGGACCGACTCGCAATATGCATTTCCGACTCGCAAATAGGAAGGGGTGTTCCCTTCCTATTTGCGAGTCTGAGTGGGATGCAATACCATTTGCGACCGCGTACGCGGTCGCAAATCGTATCGCAGTTACCATCCACTTCAAGTGGATGGTAACCCACTCGCAAATTGGAAGGGGTCCCCATGGGACCCCTTCCAGTTTGTGAATGGACCCCAAACATTTTTTTCAGGGCAGGTAGTGGTCCAAGGGACCACTGCCTGCCCTGAAAAAAAAACGAAACTAAAGGTTTCGTTTTTTTTTTTAAGTGCAGCTCGTTTTCCTTTAAGGAAAAAGGGCTACACTTAAAAAAACAAACTGCTTTATTTAAAGCAGTCACGAACACGGAGGTCTGCTGACTACAGCAGGCCTCCATGTTTGCGAGTGCCTTGACTCGCTATGGGGCCGCAATTTGCGACCCACCTCATGAATATTCATGAGGTGGGTCATTGCGACCCCATAGCGAGTCGCAGTCGGTGTCTGAGACACCGTACTGCATAACATTTTGCGAGTTGCAAATAGCGAGTCGCTATGACTCGCTATTTGCAAGTCGCAAAATGTTTAGTTGCTATATCTGGCCCCTAGTGGTTAGAATAACAATCAGAAGAACAAGTTACTACAAGTTACTTACATACAGTAACATTTTTCTGGTGAATATTCCATCTAACCACAGATTCATCACAGCCCTCCCACCTCCATATTCTGTTGAGTGGCCTCTTATTTACCATTTAAAAAGGCCATAAATTAGAGCTCTGCACACTGGTACTGCCAATTTTTGGGTGCTCCGCATCTGAAATCATGAAAAGAATGAAGCCAAAAACCTACATTGATGCGCGAAGGGTGGCACTTATATATCAGCTCTGCTTTGTCCCTTCCTAAGCAGAATGAGGCCTATGTGAGGCCTCACGGTGCCAACTAGCAGTATGTGGAAGACTGATGTGAAAACATCCAGATCCAGCCTTGCACCTGGGAAATATTCTACTGGTGAGAATTCTGCGGTTAGCTAGAGTATCCACCAGACATAGGGGGTCATTCTGACCCCGGCGGTCTTAGACCGCCGGGGCCAGGGTCGGCAGGAGCACCGCCGACAGGCCGGCGGTGCCCCGCAGGGCATTCTGACCGCGGCGGTAAAGCAGCGGTCAGACCGGCAACACTGGCGGTCTCCCGCCAGTGTACCGCCGCCCTATTGAATCCTCCAAGGCGGCGCAGCTAGCTGCGCCGCCGAGGGGATTCCGACCCCCCCTACCGCCATCCAGTTCCCGGCGGTCCACCCGCCGGGAACCGGATGGCGGTAGGGGGGGTCGCGGGGCCCCTGGGGGCCCCTGCAGTGCCCATGCCACTGGCATGGGCACTGCAGGGGCCCCCGTAAGAGGGCCCCTACGAGTATTTCACTGTCTGCTTGGCAGACAGTGAAATACGCGACGAGTGCAGTAGCACCCGTCGCACCTTCCTACTCTGCCGGCTCGATTATGAGCCGGCTTCATCGTGGGAAGGACGGTTTCCCCTGGGCTGGCGGGCGGCCTTTTGGAGGCCGCCCGCCAGCCCAGGGGAAACCTCAAAATACCCACCGCGGTCTTCCGACCGCGGTACGGTATTTTGGCGGCTCCCGCCGGGCGCGCGGTGACCGCGCCCGGCGGGAGTCAGAATGACCCCCATAGCGTTACCGAAGGTAAGTAACTTGTTCTTTGTTTCTAAACAACAGGATGTGTATTATAGTTGGATATATTTAGTGGTCCTGACTTCATTGAATATTTCCATGGTTGATAATGAAAGTTAAAAGTAAGTACCTTTCTCTCCTTGTAGATGTGTGTTTTGTTTTTGTTTGTTTTTTTCAGTCCTGTCTGATATTTTAGTATCTGAGCAACAGACTATGTTGTGTCTCACCCTTAATACATGAATAAAAAACATTCTCGAATGGCTATAAATTATTGTTTTCTTCTATGTGAAGACAGTGACCACATACACATTTTTACAGCATTATGAACTGGCCAAATCCTCTGTTAAGAATCTCTATTAAGTCTATGTAAGTGTAAGAAGCTGGCTATTTATGCAGTGCACCAATGTACCGGGGCACTATGCAGATAGTCCAGATGACCCTTATTGGTATACAGGGTTACAAATGAAAGTCATAGAAGCTCTCTTTTGTGGTAGTGTGAGCGAGCAGTTAGGCTTATCAGGAGGTAGTGCTAAGCATTTGTTGTACTCACTGAGGCAATAAATGAGACACACATTCAGGAAGGGAACTCAAGAACAATAGTGTTGCAAGAATAAATACTGATGTGGTTTTAGAAGAGAAATAGCAAAATACTGGTAGTGTCTTCAAAGCAGTAATCCAAGACTATGGATAGAAACACAAATATTACATACATGCATTCAACAGCGACTTGTAGGACCAGCTGTCAGGAGTTAAGGTAAGAACAGGGCACTCTTCAAGGCAGCCCCAGCAGGTCATCTCAGTGGACTCTGGGGCATTTGGATACAGAGGTGCTTTATGATGTCGGGTGCCCCTTTGGTTTCAATGGGAAACGGTCCTGGAGAAAAAAGCAGCAGGTGAGGACTGGGGATGCCAGTCCAACTGAACCAACAGTTGGGGCTCAAGTCTTCCAATGCTTGGGGACACCTTTGGTCCTCTTCTCCTCGGTCCAGGGCGGCCAGGTGCAGAGGTGTCCTGGACCATCAGGTTTCCGTCACTGGAGGCAGTCATAGTAGAGAGGGGCCTGCAGAAAGGATGCAGGCATCTACAGGAAGTCCGCTGTGGGCAAGCTAAAGGTGGGCTTTGTCTCTGGAGGTCCTGAGGACCACACTGACACCTTTGGCCCACTTGAGCTCGGGCTTGGCGGCAGGGGTGCAGTCGTGCTGTCCGTTGGGTTTTAGGAGGTCCAGAGTCCTCAGGGTTCTTCTTGGGTGCTTGCAGGATGCAGGGAAGTAGCTCCGCTACTCACTGGGAGATCATGGTGCTTTTTAGAATGGCAGGCAGTCCACCCAGGCTACTGGAGACAGAGCAGTTGCAGGATGAGACGACTTTGGCGCAATGGTCGAGGAGGGCAGGCAGGTTGGCAGGGTCGGAACCAAGTCATTAGCTGCTCCTCTCTTCTTGCTTTAGGTGGCTCTTCAGTGTACTTCTTTTTGAGTATAGAAAATCTATCTTTTGGTGTTGGGGACCCACCTAAATATTGAATTTAGGGTCGTTTAGGGGGGTGTAGTGTAGTAGCCAATGGGCTACTTACCCTTGGGGTGCCTACACCCCTGAAATGACCACTTCCTGTGGGGAGTGGGCATATTCCTATCCTATAAGGACTAGTTCCAACCAAACAGCCTACTGACTAGCTAATTGTCCAGCCTGTCCTTGTGCCAAATGGGCCTCAGGGCAGGGAGTGGCTAAATCCAGGTCCAGGAAGAAGGAGGGTGTGCTTACTAAAAACGGCGGGGACTTTGAAGCCCTTGGCCTTGTTATGCAGAACTGCTAGCCAACCTGTTGGAGTGAGTGACAACACCCTTCTTCAGAGCAGACTTTGTTTCTGACCTCTGAGAGCGTTCGCACTTCCCTCTGGGGGGGGGGAGGGGTCAGAAACCTGCCTGATGAAAGCAGGCCGGTTGAGACTAGTCAGCCAGCACACCTAGAGACTAGGTAAGTTCACTCTGTGTGCATGTCTTAATAAATCTGAGGCTGGTATTGTCCTGGACTTATTAAGGTGAGGTGTTTGATACCAAACACTATAGGGCTCAGTGAAGCCGTTATGTGACTGGGTCACTCGTGTTGATAAGTGTCCTGCACATACCTTAAAATGGCTTCTCTGTTCACTTGCAATGCCCAGCAATAGAGCTGGGCATCACAGGGGCATTTCTGTTCAGGCAGAAATGTTCACTCATCTGATATAAAGCACCCTGACTTAGGGCTCCGGGCCTGCTGTAGGGGCGAGTTACACATAAATTTAGATGCAGTGATAGTTACATAGCACACAGTAGGTGTGCCATGTCATGCTTTCACCTGGTTTGTGCCAGGACGTGCAGATTGCTATAGCAGCTGTTTGCATATTATTTTTAGCAGGATCCGTGAGGGTGGCACAATTTGTGCTGCAACCCCTAGGGACCCGCTCCTCTTCTCCAGTATTGGATCTTTCATAGATTCACATGCTTGAATCATCCCCGTCGTCGAGGTGGGAGCCTCACGGTAAACTTAAATATATAAAGCAGTAAGTCAGTAAAAGTAAAACCAGTAGGCCCTAGTAGGCCTCATAGGGTATTTTACAGTCTATCCCCTTTGTTTTGTGAAAAGACCCAAACTTCAGTATCAACCAATCAGGATTCAGCCCCTCCCAAACACTCCCAACAGACGCTGAATTCCCTCAGATTTTCTACCGCACGTCGTGTGAAGGGAGTTTCCCTGAGCTCTGCTCAGTTTTTTCCTTATTTCTGACTGAAGATTGTTTTTTCTCTCAGGAAACTAGCCACAGCTTCACTATGTCTGAAAAGACAAAGAAGGGTCTGTTCAGAGACTGTGACAATTGTGGGAAGAAGAGACTACATGTTGATGACCCCCACAAGAAGTGTATCTACTGCCTCCATCCAGACCACAAGGTGACAGACTGCAAAATCTGTCGCACCTTTAGTCAAAAAACCCTTAAAGACCGTGAGGGTAGACTTCTCTTATGGCTGCAAAAACAAAAAGCCATGGAACATCCTTCCTCAGATGACAGCGAACCGTCATCACATACTTCTCGCCCTCATAAAAGAACAGGTGAGAGAAGTAGAGAGTCTGATGAACCACCTAGGAAGGTGCCCAAAAAGACAAAACAAGTCTCTACTGAAGCGAAAAAGGATGTTTCCCACTCAGATACATTTAAACATGTGCCAAAAAAGGTTCATTCAGAACCTACGACGCCTTTGCACTGAAAAAGCACCTCAAAAAAGCCATCTCTGTCTCTGTCACCACAGTAAGAGCCAGAAAAACTATTTTCGGTGAAAAAACAAACGTCGACGACCACCCCTCGATGACAACAGCGACTACAGTATCGTCGACATTTACAACACCGGTCGCACCGATGATTATGACGTCGTCGGCGTTATCATCGACGACGATAATTACGGCAACATTTTTTAAGAAAGCTTCGTCGGCAACCACATCGTCGACAGCGGAGGCCTCCTGGGTTCACCAATCTACCAGGGCACTCCCATCTACGAAGCACCTCTCAATGAGGTTTAAAAAGGCACTGCCGACGACGGCACCAATAGAAGATACTTCGGCGAAACGACCGTCGTCTACAAAGGGCCCGTCGACGAAGGGGCCATCGACGAAGGATCCGTCGACACAAGACCCGTCGGCAAAGACGCCGTCAATGAGAGATCCGTCGACAAGGGAACCGTCGACAAGGGAACCGTCGACGATTATATCGTCAACACAACTAACGGTGTACAAGCCATCCACCTACCTGGATACTTCGCCACACCATTCCTCATACCATCAGGACGACTTTACCAGATTCTTACCCCTTTCACTTATTGATATGGGTAACAAGGCATCCAATATTCTGCCAATGCATACCTCGCCAAGTAAAGTGTTGCCATATCCACCACAATATCTTTTTGAGGACGAGGATGATGATGCATAACCTCAGAATGATGGAATGTTTGGGGCAGCTAGTAGCCCGTCCCAACTCAATGTCAAATGTCAAGAGTTTGATGAAGAGGAGGATCAGCATTACCAGCCTAGTTACGCCTCAACATCTTATCCACAGGCAGAACAACCATCGCCCCTCGCTATGCCTAGCACACTGGTAGCAGATCTACAGTACATGTTGAAGGACTACTATAAAAGATTTCCACCATCAACTCAGTCCACGCCACCTAGACCTGAGAGCTACCAGACACCTCGTCAGACTCACACCTCTAATTTTTCAGAAACGCCGCAGGCTAGTATACCGATAACTAGCCAAACTCAAGAAGCTTGCCCCTCGTCAGATGACGAAAGGGAAGAGGGTGAGTTAAGAGATTCAGCGGCTAGTGAATGGGATGATTATCTCGTCCCCACACCATCTCCACAGCCAGCAGGTCCAGTAGATTCTCCTCCAGAGGACATAGGAGGCTTCCATAATTTAATAGAGAGGGCGGCGAAACGTTTTGGACTAGCAATTGTTTCTCATGAAACCGAATGTTTTTTATACGACTTTAAAGAACCTTCAAAGAGATCGGTAAGAGCCATACCCATTGTAGATTTCTTATGGCAGGAGGGTTTGAAGGCAATGAAAAACCCGGCAACAGTGCCTTCTCAAATGCCCAGACTAGAGAAGAAGTACAAGGCCCCAGAGGATTCTCCGTCCTGTCTAGTCTCACAGCCGAAACCTGACTCTGTTATATCACAGGCGGCTCAGCGGCGTTCCAAAAACCCCTCCACACCTATTGCGTCTCCCCCAGACAAGGAAGGAAGGAGATTAGACAATATCGGCAAAAAATTCTCCTCTGTTGCTGCAGTCACAGTTAAGGCGGCTAACTCCCTCGCCATTCTGGGAAGATACGATCGCCAGATGTGGGCAGACATATCTGCCTTTTTAGATTTACTGCCAGAAGACGTCAAGGTGGAAGCAAAAAAGGTCTTGCAAGAGGGAGAAAGGGTCTCCGCTGAGATTATAGACAGCGCAATAGACATTTCTCTCACTGGCTTTAGACAATTAGCTGGCGCAGCAGTCTTGCGCAGACAAGGATGGCTTAAAGCTACTTCATTCAGACCAGAAGTTCAGAGTCGTGTTCTCGACATGCCTTTCGATGGAGAGAGTCTCTTTGGTAAACATGTCGACGACATGTTGCAGGCCATCAAGACAGATACCGATACAGCAAAATCCCTTGGTACCCTGCAATATAAAAAACAACCCTTTCGTGGAGCAAGGGGTAGAGGTAATTACTCCTTTCGAGGTGGATACCAACAATACAGATCACAATATCAGTCTTCCTCCACAGGATCACGACATCAGTACCAGCAGCAACAGCAGCATTATAGATTACCTCCGGCTGCGGCTTACAAACATCCGGCTAGAGGAAGAGGAGCTGCCTGAGGAAGAGATACAGGCAGAAAGCAACGACCCGCCGATCATCTCAGCGCTTCCCCTCCAACCAACATCGAGGGTCGGAGGTCGCATCACTTCCTATTTCCCCATGTGGAAGACTATAACATCGGACAGATGGGTACTCGATGTAGTGGCCAGAGGTCATACTCTGGAATTCACACAAACACCACCAATTGTTCCTCCATCGGGCCCACCGCCTCCGAGGTTGAACCAACTCCTCAGGGAAGTAAGAGTAATGTTGAGAAAAGGAGCAGTAGAACCAGTCCCTTTATCTCAAAAGAACACAGGATTCTACTCCCGTTTTTTCCTTGTAAAGAAACCCTCAGGAGACTGGCGTCCCATCCTGGACTTGAGAGCACTAAACAAGTTTCTAAAGAAACAGTCGTTCAGGATGGTAACACTGCAAGATGTCCTGCGTCTGTTAAATACCGGGGACCGGATGGGATCCCTAGACCTCCAGGATGCTTATTTTCTTATCCCCATATATCGCTACCATCGCAAATTCCTAAGATTCAGAGTGGGAAGTATGCACCTCCAATTCTGGGTTCTCCCATTCGGTCTCAAATCAGCCCCCAGAATCTTCACAAAAATTTTGGCTCCGGTAGCAGCACATCTCCGTCAATCAGGTATCCAGGTCTTCCCTTACCTGGACGACTGGCTTATAAAGGCACCCTCAGAATCGCAAGTGACAAGTCATATCTCCTATTGCCTTCAATTGTTGCACAGCCTGGGGTTTGTAATCAACTACCAGAAATCTCAGCTCTACCCCAAACAGGTATTAAGTTTCTTGGGAGCAATTCTAGACACAGTCCGCAGCAAAGCGTACCCATCTCACGAGAGGAAACAAAAATTAACCTCCTTGGCACACAGCCTCTCCAGAAAAAAGTTTGTTTCAGTCCGCATCTACAAGTCATTGCTCGGGATGATATCATCATGCATTCCGCTAGTCCCAGATTGCAGGCTCCATATGCGACCCCTGCAAGAGCAATTAGATATACAATGGACCCAGGTCAACGGTTCCTTTGAAGACAAGATCCGCATAACGCCTCAAATGAAGAACACCATGAGGTGGTGGTCGACTCTGACCAATTTGTCAAACGGACTCTTGTTTCTTCTTCAAACACCAAGTTACATAGTAACAACGGATGCCTCTCTCGAAGGATGGGGGACACATTGCCAGGACCTGCAAATCAGCGGAATCTGGAATGTGAAAGACACTCAGCTCCACATCAATTATCTAGAACTCAAGGCAATACACTTAGCGCTAAAAGCTTTCTTGCTAAAAATACAAAATTCAAGCGTCTTAATCAGGACAGACAACACAACCAGCATGTTTTATCTAAACAAGCAAGGAGGCATGAGATCCCTACAACTCTCGCAGCTAGCACAGCAAATTTGGACATGGGCCATCAAGCATAATATTTCACTCAAAGCGGAGCATGTGCCAGGACAAACCAATGTTCTAGCAGACACCCTGAGCAGGACAGTGATTCCTTATCACGAATGGGAACTAGACCAAAAAACTCTCAACAGTCTTTTTCTATTATGGGGCAAACCGAACCTAGACCTATTTGCCACTCTCGAGAACAAGAAATGCCAGTACTACGCAAGTTGGCTTCCCCAAAAAGATTCATGGGGGAATGCGTTTTCGATGAGATGGTCCGGAGTTTATGCCTACGCTTTTCCTCCGATCCCGCTCATTCCAAGAGTCATCAACAAACTGAAGGTGGAGGGGTGTCGCCTTCTCCTCATAGCTCCCAGATGGCCCAGACAAGTCTGGTATACAGAGCTCCTCATGCTCTCCGAACGACCACATCTACGACTCAGACGGAGTCCGACTCTTTTAACAATGCACCAGGGACAAGTCAGACACCCGGATCCGTCGTCTCTTCATTTGGCGGCTTGGCTCCTGAATACAATGAATACTTGAATCTCAACATTTCCCAGGAGTGTAGAGACATCTTGGCAAAAGCTAGAGCTGACACCACTAACAAAACCTATAAGCTGAAGTGGAAGCGTTTTTGTATATGGTGTGCAGCAGAAGATATACATCCTTTGTCCTCTACTCCGGAACAGATACTTCCATATCTCCTGCTCCTGGCAAAATCAGGACTTGCATATTCTTCCATTCGGGTACATCTGGCTGCAATCTCCAGATACCGCAGATCTCCAGACAGAATCTCATTGTGTTCTACAAGAATTGTGAAACAATTCATGAAGTGTCTTTTTCGGACCTTCCCGCCAGTTAGAAAGCCTCCACCATTATGGTCCCTAAATGTTGTCCTGATGCAGCTCATGAAAGCTCATTTTGAGCCGATCCACAAGGCTGATTTAAAATTCATTTCATGGAAAACAGCGTTACTGCTAGCTCTTACTTCGGCAAAAAGAGTCAGCGACATTCAGGCTTTCACTATCAAACAGCCTTTTCTCCAATTCACAAACTCAGGTGTCATCCTGCGAACAAATCCTAAATTCATCCCAAAAGTTCCTTCAAAGTTTCACTTGAATGAACCAGTCATCCTAAAAACCTTCTTTCCAAATCCGCAAACAATAGCAGAGAAGACGTTACATTCTCTTGATATTAAAAGATGTTTAAAGTTTTATCTACAGGAAACTCAAGCCATCCGCCAATCTGATCAATTATTTGTAGCATTTGGCGGCACAAGAAAGGGACATGCGGTGTCCAAACAGACTATAGCAAGATGGATTGGCCTGGCAATTCAATTCTGCCATTCAAAAGCAGGAAAACCGCTCCACACCAAGGTGAGAGCCCACTCTACAAGATCGGTAGCCACTTCAGCTGCACTCTTTGCAGGTGTACCACTACATAGCATCTGTAGAGCAGCAACATGGTCCAGCCAGCACACATTTACGAGGCATTACTGTCTCGAGGAAACTAACAACGTCGATACAGCAGTGGGACAGGCAGTGCTGAGGCATCTATTTCGTTAAGGTGAGCCTCTTACACATCCCACCACCACACTCGAGGTATATTCGTTATTGGTTCTTAGTCTTATTACTAGCTACTGTGTGTTTTTACTCTAATTTTGTGCTTCGGATTGTTCACTTTGTTATACTGCGTTAACTAGTAGTACACTTCATAATAATAACAAAACAAATTGTGTCAGGAATTTCGTCCACACAGCTTTTATTGCTCTTCTATTCGGATGTCTATGGATATATATATATATGTATATGTATATATATATATATATATATATGTATGTTTTGATATATAGATCTTTACGTGCATTTTAAAGCTGAACTAAAGTGACTCGCATCACTTATAAAATTCAGACAAAATTACAGTCAATGAAATTCACAAATTAGGAAGACTGCTCGTTATTCTGATTCAAGCATGTGAATCTATGAAAGATCCAATACTGGAGAAGAAAATTAGTTACTTACCTGTAACTGCAGTTCTCCAGTATTGGTATCTTTCATAGATTCACACACCCTCCTCCCCTCAGAGGCTCCCCTATTATACAGAGATTAAACTTCACACTCCTACTAGAAAATCTGAGGGAATTCAGCCTCTGTTGGGAGTGTTTGGGAGGGGCTGAATCCTGATTGGTTGATACTGAAGTTTGGGTCTTTTCACAAAACAAAGTGCATAGACTGTAAAATACCCTATGAGGCCTACTAGGGCCTACTGGTTTTATTTTTACTGACTTACTGCTTTATATATTTAAGTTTACCGTGAGGCTCCCACCTCGACGACGGGGATGATTCAAGCATGTGAATCTATGAAAGATACCAATACTGGAGAACTGCAGTTACAGGTAAGTAACTAATTTTCTTCCCAGGCCTTAAGTACCAGGGGTACCACTTACAAGGGACTTCAGTAGAGGAGTGTGCCACCTGTACACCATGATACCTTTTTTTCGGGGAAGAGCACTGGCACTGGGGACCTGTCTAGTGCACCTCAGATGAGAAACCTCAGGACTAGTGGGCAAAAAGCGGGGGAGGACCATGTCAAAAAAGGCATTTTCCTACAGTAAGAGTTTAATTGTGAACTGTTAATGTTAAACATGGTTATCATTTGTAATTCATAAAAGGATATGATGACACATCGGATCATACCCAATTGTTAGATGTTAGTATTCTGTGTCACAGGCAGTTTAAAGTAGTCAAGTCCGTCTTCTTGAGGAATCTGTTATTGAACTTATTGATGAGTCTTAACTTTGTCCGATTAGGAATCTCCCAAGCTGCCTAGCGGAGCATATGAAGGAAGCGCCCTCATCAAATCTTCTGGGAAGCTCATGCTACTTCAGAAGATGCTGCGAAAGCTGAAAGAACAGGGGCACAGAGTGCTCATCTTCTCACAGGTAACCTCGTTCTGGGATTACATTAGTACCTGGTATTGTTTTGGAATAATGTGGATGAAAGTTTTCATTTTGATGACTAGCCCAAACTGCTCTTTCATTACCTGAACCTAAAACCTATTTGTTTGCATCATTCTTTCCTGATAGAGCTAAATCACTGCCTGTGGCAGCCCGCTTTCCTTCAACTTCATCAATATGCTTCACATACAGTGTCAAATGCTGTTCCAGCACCAGGACTGGGATATGCATTGCTTGACTTAAAGCACCTACTGTACTTTTAGTAATTGATCCATGTACTGCCTGAGCTGCTCCTGTTGTCAGAAACCAACCACATTTGTGTGAAACCGCCCAGGACTCTATTGACAATGAACCAAAGCTAGGTCCTTCATCCACACACAACTTATACGCGTGGCTCATGAATACCATGAGTTTGCATATTTAATATCCTGCAAGACTGCAGAAGTATTTTTGCAAAAGCCAAAACACACACCACAACAAAACATATTGATTGAAATGGAAACATTTCTGTCTATGGTGCTAGAAGTCATGTGCATCCCCTTCAAGCATCACCAGAACAAATTCTACCTTATCTCTTGTCACTGGTGCGTCAGTTAAAGCTCACCTTGGTGCAATATCAAGATATAGACACTCTTTGTCCTCTCTGTCTTTGTGGTCTAATAGGATCATTAAGCAGTTCTTTAAAAGACTCTTCAGGGCTTTGCCTCCAGTAAGGACCCCTCTTCTTGCGTGGCACCTGAATGTACTGCTAACACATTTGTTGAAGAGTCCATTCGAACCAATACACAAGGTGGACCTCAAGTTTGTGTCATGGATAGCAGCATAACTGCTGGTGTTAACATCAGACAGGAGAGTGAGTGAAATACTAACATTTACAATTAAGGAGCCTTTCCTGTGTTTTACATATAACTGTTATTCTCAGAATCAATCCGAAATTTATCCCCAAGGTCCTTTTGGATTTTCATCTTAATGAGGCTGCAACACTAAGAACTTTCTTTCTGAATCTGCAGTCAGCAGTGGAAATATCACTGAATATATTAGACATCTACAGATGTCTCAAGTTCTATTTGCATCGCACCCAACAGGTCAGGAAAACTGACCAACTCTTAATAACTAAAGGAAATACTCACAAAGGTGCCCAAGTCACAATGGCAGCCATTGCTTAATGGCTGTCAACTGCTATCTTGTTCTGTCATTCTAAAGCTGGCAGACCTTTGACAGCTAAGATCAAAGCACATTCCACTAGAGCAGTCTCTACCTTGACTGCGTTGTTTGCTTGAGTGCTTCTCTCAAAAGATATGTTGTGCTTTTACATGGAAGAATGTGCATACTTTTATGCATTGAAATCAGCGCAGTGATGCATCTGTTGGACAGGAGGTGCTACGCCATTAATTTCAATAGGGTGAGCCTTTTTAGATTACATGTGTTTACTTAATGTGTGTGTGTGTCTATATATATATATATTATTTTATATATATATATATATATATATATATATATATATATATATATATATATATATATATATATATATATATTCACACACAAATGTTTGTGTGCATATGACTGTTTCTCTGCAAGGATGTTTATACCCACTTTAGGAAGTTGGCTCTGTATATACTATCTAAAAGTGAGAGATTGTGTGCACAGAGTCCAAGAGTTCACCTTTAGAGGTTGATAGTGGCAAAATTAGATAATACTAATTCTCTATTTTGTGGTAGTGTGGTCGAGCAGTAGGCTTATCAGAGGTTAGTGTTAAGCATTTGTTGTACATATACAGGCAATAAAGGAGAACACACACTCAAAGACTTAAATATAGAAAAATATATTTTCTTAATTTATTCTTAGAACCACAAGGTAAGTACATAAATTGTAAGGTACTTCACACAGGGAAGTATAGAACTTTGATGTAAAACAGCAGTACACACAGTTTTGGTTAAAATGGCAATAAGCTATTTTAAAAGTGGACACTGCAAATATCAACTGTTCCTGGGGGAGGTAAGTATTGGTTAGTTTCTCAGGTAAGTAAAGCACTTACAAGTCCAGTCTCCTGGGCATAGGCAGCCTACCGTTGGGGGTTCAAGGCAACCCCAAAGCCACAGCACCAGGAAGACAGGGCTGGTCAGGTGCAGAGGTCAAAGGAGGGCCCAAATAACATAGGCGCCTATGGAGAACAGGGGTGCTCCTATTCCAGTCTGCTAGCAGGTAAGTACCTGCGTCCTCGGGGAGCAGACCAGAGGGGTTTTGTAGAGCACTGGGGGGGGGGGACACACACAGGCACACAAAATATACCCTCAGCAGCACAGGGGCGGCCGGGTGCAGTATGCAAAGTAGGTGTCGGGTTTGCCGTTGAAAACAATGGAGGGACCGAGGGGTCACTCTGGCGATGCAGGCAGGGCACAGGGGGGGCTTCTCTGGCCAGCTACCGACTGGGCTAGGATGAGGGCCGCCTGTTGTCACTCCTGCACTGGTAGGTGGTTCTTCTCGGTCCTGGGGGCTGTGGGTGCAGTGCATGGTCTAGGCGTCTGGTTCCTTTGTTACCAGGCAGTCGCGGTCAGGGGAGCCTCTGGATCCTCCATGCAGGTGTTGCTGTGGGGGTGCAGGGAAGTCGACTCAGGGTGTCCACCTTGTTGGAGTCACCTGGGAGTCCTCTCTGCAGTGATGGCTTCTCCAAACTCGAGCCGGGGGCGTCTGGTGCAGAGTGTGAAGACTCCTTGGGAGGTTCTTGGTCCTTTAGGGGCAGGTCAGTCCTCTGAGTCCTCAGAGATCGCTGGTCCTGCTGGATGCGTTGCTGTGCAGGTTCTTTGAGTCTGGAGACAGACCGGTAGGGCTGGAGCCAAGTCATTGTCTCTGTGGGGCTTTTAGGTCAGCAGTCCTTCTTATTTCTTCAGGTTGCAGGAATCTGATTTCCTGGGCTCAGGGTCGCCCCTAAATACTCAATTTCGGGGTGTATTTAGGTCTGAGGGGCAGTAGCCAATGGCTACTGTCCTTGAGGGTGGCTACACCCTCTTTGTGTCTCCTCCCTGGTGGGAGAGGGACACATCCTTAATCCTATTGGGGGGAATCCTCCAAAACAAGATGGAGGATTTCCTAATGCAGGGGCCACCTCAGCTCAGTACACATTAGGGGCTGTCCTGGCTGGAGGGTGACTGCTCCTTGTTTTTCTCATTATCTCTTCTGGACTTGCTGCCAAAAGTGGGGGCTTTGTCCAAGGGGCGGGCATCTCCACTAGCTGGAGTGCCCTGGGGCATTGTAACACAAAGCCTGAGCCTTTGAGGCTCACTGCTAGGTGTTACAGTTCTTGCAGGGAGGAGGTGTGAAGCACCTCCACCTAGTGCAGGCTTTGTTTCTGGCCTCAGAGAGCACAAAGGCTCTTACCCCATGGGGTCAGAAACGCGTCTCAGTGGCAGGCTGGCACAGACCAGTCAGTTCTGCACTGAAGGATTGGGTAAAAACAGGGTGCATCTCTAAGATGCCCTCTGTGTGCATTTTGTAATAAATCCAACACTGGTATCATTGTGGGTTTATTATTCTGAGAAGTTTGATACCAAACTTCCCAGTATTCAGTGTAGCCATTATGGAGCTGTGGAGTTTGTTTTGACAAACTCCCAGACCATATACTTAATATGGCCACACTGTACTTTCAATGTCTGAGAATGGACTTAGACACTGTAGGGGCATGTTGCTCATGTAACTATGCCCTCACCTGTGGTATAGTGCACCCTGCCTTAGGGCTTTAAGGCCTGCTAGAGGGATGACTTACCTATGCCACAGGCAGTATATTGTGTGCATGGCACCCTGAGGGGGATGCCATGTCGACTTTGCCTTTTTCTCCCCACCAACACACACAATCTGCAATAGCAGTGTGCATGTGTTAGTTGAAGAGTCCCTTAGGGTGGCACAACACATGCTGCAGCTCTTAGGAACCTTCCCTGGTCACAGGGCCCTTGGTACCACTGGTACCTTTTACAAGGGACTTATCTGTGTACCAGGGATGTGCCAGTTGTGGAAACAATGGTACATTTTTAGTGAAAGAACACTGGTGCTGGGGCCTGGTTAGAAGGGTCCCAGCACACTTCTTAGTCCAGTCAGCTTAAATATCAGGCAAAAAATGGGGAGTAACTGCAACAGCGAGCCATTTTCCTACACCCGCCATCAACTATTTGTGCTATTAGCATATGGACTGTACAAATACTGTAACTGCTTACTGTTCTGATTCAAGCATGTGAATCTATGTAATCTCCAATACTGGAGAAGAAAATACGTTATTTATCTGTAACTGAAGTTCTCCAGTATTGCTATCTTTCATAGATTCACATGCAACCCACCCTCCTCCACTTATAGTCTCTCCGTATTGTTACAGGATTACTTTGTGTGCATGTGAGTGTTTCTCCGTATGGATGTTTACACCCGCCATCTGCTATTTGTGCTGTTAACATAAGGACTGTCCAAATACTCTAACTGCTTATTATTCTGATTCAAGCATGTGAATTTATGAAATACTAGAAAAGAAAACTATACTTAAGATTAAGATGGGAAAGAAAATAACTTGTGTATCTGTAACTGTAGTTCTGCAGTATTGGTATTTTTCCTAGATTCATAAACGACCCCCACCTCCCATTATAGAGTCTCTTTTTATTGTTACGGGATTAGTTACTCACCGGTGCTTGAAAATCTGAGGGATTCAGCCTCTGTGGGGAGTATTCCAGAGGGTGCTATCACATGATTGGCTGTAGTTTGTTCCTTTTCAATGATATGGATAGGTTATTAAAGTCAATGTTTCAATTCCATTATAGCTTACGGCAGTGTTCTGTACTGCTTTATTATGGTATCATGGGACTCCCACTTCGACGATGGAGAATGATTCAAGCATGTGAATCTATTAGAGATACCAGTACTGTAGAACTACAGTTACAGGTAAGTAAGTTATTTTCTCTCGTAGGGGATTTACATGTATAGTCATAAGCACTGAATAGTTCCGCACGCCTGCGGGGACCCCGGAGCACTGTTGTGTAGTATATTCTTAAGTGCAATCATCAGCTCCTTGACAAAAAAGGTCTGTGAAAAACACTTAAGAATAACAATGTGCAGCCTATGTGAACAGCTACACAGGCCAAATTGTTAGAAGAAAAAAACAGTTGTAGTGTAAATTCACGTTTAAACCTCTATTTATTCTATAAATACATAAATAAATACATTCTCATATTTTATTTACACCTCTCATGAGAATAAAACAATGTAGGGCAGTGTAGCCCATAGGCTGCCATTATACAGAATGAAAATAGAGCTGTGCCTTTAAGAAAGTAAAGTCTTCCTGTTTCCCATCATGCACAGCAAAAGGCAGTTGCCTCAGTTCTTTTTTCCGGCTCCTTTCTGACAGGACCCTGAAGCATTGAGCTCTACCTCACAAAATCCTTTTGTGACAGAAATTAATTTAAAATCTTTTGAATTTCAATTTCACTCGATGTTTTTAACATTGAGTGATCATTTTCTATTGTTTTCTGTTAGATTCTGACAGAATTTTGAGGTTTTTCTACTTCAGAAATGCCTTCACTGTTTGACAAATGCCCTTCTTGTGGCAGAAAAAAGGCCAAAACAGATCCACATCGGGTCTGCATAATTTGCCTTCCTTCCAGCCACAAACCGGAGTCGTGTGACATCTGCAAAACCTTCTCCAGAAGGACCCTTCGTGACAGGGAGAAGATCCGACTCCAGGCGAAAGAGGACAGGAGGAAAAGTGGTCATTCTACCACAGAGCGAGGAGAAGGTCAGTCTTCTACCAGGGCTCACACTGTTTCCTCTATAACTCCGACCAGACCGGCTCAAAAACGGCACAGGTCTCCGACGACGTCGAGGGCGTCGACGTCGAGGCAAGGAACGGCGCCAACATGCTCGCCGTCGAGGAGTGGTTCGCCGGCGAGAAAGAGACATCGCTCGCCGTCGACGACGATTTCACCGTCGAGACGGCGTGGACTTTCGCCGTCGAGATCTGGGTCGCCGTCGACATGGCGAGGACGTTCCACGTCGAGGAGATCTGAATCCGGCTCGCCGTCGACACGGCGAGAGCGATCAACGTCGAGGGGTGCTCGACGCCGTAGGCGTTCACCGTCATCACGGCGACGTCGAGGGTCGTCGTCGAGAGATTCTCAACGGCGAGAAGAATCGACGTCGAAGGGCACTCGCCGTCACCGTACTTCGACGTCGAGGAGTGTGTCGACGTCGAGACAATCAAAAAGACCTAGAAGGGTTTATACAACCTCAGAATCCTCGGCCTCACTCATCCTCCTTCCAGCGTCTCCACAACTCTCTCCTCGACAATCACCATTGCCACAGACGCCGGTAACACCTACGGCGCCTCTTCCGGCTCCTCCTTCAGAGTCTGTTTTGAGGACTCCAACGCGGTCTGTAAGACGTTCTGGACATTCCTCTAGATGCTCTTCTTCCTCTCGGCACCGTCATGAATCACGGAGATCTCAGCATTCACATCACAGGCGTTCTTCTTCGTCTACACGGGACTACTCTCCAACCCTATCGGACTCACCGTCCCCGAGAGTGTCCCCCATAGATGATGTGAATACGTTCCAGGAGGTCTTAGTACGAGGGGCGACCAAGCTGAACATCCCGCTGGCGGTACCTGCCCCATCGACGTCAGTGATCTTCGAGACTTTGCATCACAGGACATCTTCCAGACCTTTGCTTCCACTGGTTCCAGGTCTCCTCGAACCAGCAATGGATATTTGCCTTGCACCGGCCGCAACAAAGTCTGCTCCTTCCAGACTTATTAAAAAATATCGTCCACCAGAACAAGATCCTCTATTCTTGAGGTCGGACCCAGTACCTGATTCGGTGGTCATAGTAGCGGAAAAGAAACTGCATTCAACCTCACCGTCTTCTTCTTCGCCTCCAGATAAAGAGAGCAGAAAGATAGATGCTGCAGCACGAAAAGTATGTTCTACTGCAGCCGTCACGATGAAGGCAGCCAGCGCTACTGCGTTATTAGGGCGATACGACCGTGCCCTCTGGGACTCTTTAATGCAGTTTGCGGAACATCTTCCTAAGGATAAAAGGGAAGATTTCCTAGAGGTCGTGGGTGAGGGAGCCATGGTTTCTAACCAAATTATAAGTGCTGCAGCTGACTCTTCGGTGCTATCCGCACACAATTATGCACACGGGATAGCGCTCAGAAGGCATGCATGGTTGAGACTTACATCACTCAAACCTGAAGCGCAGCAGCGAATACAAAACTTGCCTTTCTCGGGCTCCACCTTGTTCGGTTCTCATGCCGATGACGAGATGGCTAGAATGAAGGCTGAACTAGATACCCTGAAAGCGGTAGGCATGGAAAGACCGAAAGAACAAAGAAAGGTTTTCCGGCCATATCAACGACGACTTTTCACACACCGGTATCAGTCGCCACACTGGATGTCTTCGCGCCCCCAGCAGCAGCAACAACAGCAGCATCAAAGGGGTTTCTCCACTCAGCGAAGGTCGACAAGGGGTCGTTCAACACCTCAAACTCAGGCAACTCGACAGGCTCCCACGTCTAAGCCCTGAATCTTTGCTTCCCCCTCCTCCGTTATCCACACCGGTAGGGGGAAGTATCTCAAATCATCTGGACGAGTGGCTACGCATCACAACAGACGCCTGGGTATTGAATATTGTGAGACATGGTTACGCTCTCAGATTCACCAGTTCTCCACCATCTGTTCCACCCAAAACAGCCAACCGGCATCTCGAAGCTCTTCAGTTAGAGGTCAATATTCTATTGCAAAAAAGAGCCATAGAACCCGTTCCCATCAGCCAGCAAGGGAAGGGGATTTATTCGAGATATTTCCTTGTACCGAAAAAAGACAAACAAGAGTTTCGTCCCATTTTAGATCTGAGGACAGCAAACAAATGGATTCGCAAAGAAAAATTCAGGATGTTAGCCTTACACCAAATTTACCCACATCTACGTCAGGGCGACTGGCTCTGTGCAATAGATCTTTGCGACGCTTACTTTCATATCCCAATAACCAAGAAACATCGAAAATTCCTAAGGTTCACCGTCGGAAAACGCCATTACCAATTTGCAGTTCTACCTTTCGGCCTAAAATCAGCGCCGAGAACTTTTTCCAAATGCATGGCGGTAGTAGCCGCCCACTTGAGGAAACAGCGAATATTCGTCTACCCCTATCTAGACGATTGGCTCATAAAGGCCTCCAGTGGTCTCGAGGCACAACAGCATTTCGAATGGACTCTACAACTGCTGCAAAAACTTGGTCTTCAAGTCAATCTCCTGAAATCTACAGCAACACCTGTTCAGAGGTTGCATTACTTAGGGGCCATTGTAGATACCAGGCTAGGAAAGGTGTTTCCTTCGGAGGAACGACGGTTATCGATTCTCCAAAAGTGCAAACAACTGCAGGAAAGACCTCAAGCCACTGCAAGAATAATAGCTTCTCTACTGGGCTCGATGGCGTCTTGTATCCATCTGGTTCCCAATGCTCGCCTCCATATGAGACCATTGCAGGAAAATCTGGAGGATCAGTGGTGTCAACTGAGGGACGATTGGGAGAACAAAGTCCTTCTTTCTCCTCACACCCTACAATCCCTCAAGTGGTGGTGTTTACCCAGCAATCTCTTGGTGGAGATTCCGTTCCAACAATGGCCTCCATCTCAAACCATCGTAACAGATGCGTCACTGCTCGGATGGGGGGCGCACATGGAACATCTTCGAGTCCAAGGAGAGTGGTCACAGAGAGAGAGTCTCTATCACATCAACCTGCTGGAACTTCGCGCAGTCCACCTTGCGCTCAAAGCCTTCCTTCCCTCTCTGAGAACGGAAACTCTCCTTCTCCAGACAGACAACGTGGCCACTATGTACTACGTGAACAAACAAGGAGGCACCAGGTCCAGAATTTTATCCAGAGAGGCTCAGACAATCTGGCATTGGCTTCTAGCCAGGAACCTGTCGCTAGTGGCAACTCACCTGCCCGGCATCCAGAATGTTCAAGCGGATGCCCTCAGTCGGGTAATGGACGAGAACCACGAATGGGTACTACACGACGACGTCGTTCATTCCATTTTCGCACTCTGGGGTACCCCCTCTACAGACCTTTTCGCAACCCCAGACAACAAAAAATGCCAAAACTTCGCCTCCAGATATTACCATCCAGGGACATTGGGGAATGCCCTATGGATAAGCTGGTCAGGAGCATTTCTTTACGCCTTTCCACCGCTTCCCCTGATTCCGGCGGGCCTCCAGAAGCTGTCCAATGCTCAGACCAAAATGATCCTAATTGCTCCGGAGTGGCCACGCCAGTGGTGGTTCCCAGACCTTCTTCACCGGTCACTCAAACCACACATCAGGCTACCATATCGTCCGGTCCTGCTCACGAAGTTCAGAGGGCAGATATCTCATCCCAACCCCTCATCGTTGAGTTTGGCAGCATGGCTCCTGAGCTAGTGCAATATGGACACTTGAACCTACCTCAGGACTGTATGGAAATTCTGAAGGAAGCAAAGCGCCCTTCCACACGATCAGCCTATGCAAGCAAGTGGAAGAGATTCTGCATTTGGTGTTTACACAACAACATTGACCCGGTTTCCTGTGGAGAACAATCTATCCTGCCATACTTGTTAAGTTTGGCAAAATCGGGCTTACAACTGTCGTCAATAAAAGTTCACTTGGCGGCTGTCACGGCATACAGAAAGAGTCCTTCACAAACTTCCTTTTTTCGGATTCCGATTATTAAGGATTTCCTAGAAGGTTTAAAGAAGGTTTTTCCTCCCATTAGAAAGCCTTCTCCTCCATGGGAACTGAACGTTGTCTTATCACGTCTGATGCTGCCGCCATTCGAGCCGATACATAAGGCATCGCTGCAACATCTCACATGGAAAGCTGCTTTTCTGGTGGCAATCACTTCAGCGCGTAGGGTCAGCGAAATCCAGGCCCTTTGCGCTCAGGAACCCTACACGGTTTTTCATTCTGCAAAAGTGGTAATGAGAACTCATCCAAAATTTTTACCTAAGGTAGTCTCCGACTTCCATGTGAACCAAACAATTTCATTACCGACTTTCTTTCAGAATCCAGCTACTCCTGCTGAGAGAACTCTGCACTCTCTGGATGTAAAGAGAGTCTTGAAATTTTACTTGGACAGGACAAAAAGCTTACGAAAATCACAACAGCTTTTTATTAACTATGGCCCAATCAGAACAGGTTTGGGCACATCTAAACAATCTTTATCCAGGTGGATTGTTTCATGTATAATGTTATGTTATCAGTTAGCAAACAAATCCCTTGGTGGTAGGCCAAAAGCCCACTCTACCAGAGGGAAAGCAGCTACTGTAGCCTTGATGAGAAATGTCCCTTTGGCAGAAATATGCAAGGCTGCCACTTGGAGGTCGGTCCATACCTTTACTAAGCATTACTGCCTTGATACAGACGCTAGGGCAGATGCTCAGGTTGGACAGGCTTTGCTCAAGAATTTGTTTGCATGATTCATGTTTTTCTCAGTATTCTTATATCTACTCCACCGCGGTTATGGGGATGGGCTTGCTACTCTATTCAGTGCTTATGACTATACATGGAAATCCCCTACGAGAGAAGGAATGGTTTCTTACCTGTAACTCCAGTTCTCTCGTAGGGGTATTTCCATGATAGTCATAAGCAACCCTCCCTCCTCCCCGGTGGAGTTGACATAGAACATGAATATTATGGAGGTTGGTACTCCAACAAATGTTTTGTTTTTCTTCATGTCAGGTTAATAGCCTCCAAAAAAGAACTGAGGCAACTGCCTTTTGCTGTGCATGATGGGAAACAGGAAGACTTTACTTTCTTAAAGGCACAGCTCTATTTTCATTCTGTATAATGGCAGCCTATGGGCTACACTGCCCTACATTGTTTTATTCTCATGAGAGGTGTAAATAAAATATGAGAATGTATTTATTTATGTATTTATAGAATAAATAGAGGTTTAAACGTGAATTTACACTACAACTGTTTTTTTCTTCTAACAATTTGGCCTGTGTAGCTGTTCACATAGGCTGCACATTGTTATTCTTAAGTGTTTTTCACAGACCTTTTTTGTCAAGGAGCTGATGATTGCACTTAAGAATATACTACACAACAGTGCTCCGGGGTCCCCGCAGGCGCGCTGAACTATTCAGTGCTTATGACTATCATGGAAATACCCCTACGAGAGAACTGGAGTTACAGGTAAGAAACCATTCCTTCTTTCCCATCTTTATCCTTCCAAGGAAGAGAAGTGGCTAAACAGTCTGGACCTTAGGTTAGCTGGTTCCTACTATACTGATTATATTTTCTGATAGAGACTTCTAGTTGCAGATTTCTTACCTTTGAATTCCCTGACATCAGCTTCAAATCTCAGATTTTTTGCTGAGCAATACCCTGGGTGGCGTCGCTCAGATCCACATGCGTTGTTCGGTTCTGTGTGGCATCGTCAGCGTCATTGGAGCCGTCTGTGACATCACAGTCGCCTATAAAGGCACCACCCCGGTACCGCGTACAACAGTTCTTTTTCTTCCGCGCAGGTTAAGAGCAGGTCTGGGATCGAACTACCCTCTGCCTTTTTGGCAGGCCTTTTTCCAACCCTTGGGCCTCTCGACGCCTGCTCGCCAGCAATCTGCCTTTCACCCCTTTCAAGGCTTCGTAAGGAACGGGGTACCACGCCACCCACAGGTCAGCCACTGTCCCCATCATCATTACACCATCCAGTGCGAGGACAAGGTCATGGTACCTTCAGATCCAGAGGGTCTAGCCAGAGGTCGCCCACCACCCCTTTTCCACAGCACCCAAACCCTCCTAGTATATTTCTGCCTGCAAGACCATATTCGTCCAGTTGGAGGGAGGATTCAGTTTCATCTCCCTCACTTGCGGTCCATAGCATCGGACAAATGGGTATTGCAGATCATACAGAAGGGCTATTCCCTCCCCTTCCAGTCTTTCCCTCTCTCTATCCCTCCATTGAAAACCGGCTGATGGAGGATCATTTAATCTTGCTCTACAAGGAAGTTACGGCTCTCTTGGCCAATGGAGCCATAGATGTCAAAATTAGACAGTGGTTGTTATTCCTGCTACTTTCTGATTCTAAAAAAGAAAAAGGGCCTTTGCCCTATCTTGGATTTAAAGGACGTCAATCTCTTCCTTAAAAAGGAGATATTCAAGATGCTCACTCTTGCTCATTTCTTGTCTGCCCCAGACCAAGGAGACTGGATGGTAGCGTAGGACTTGCAGGATGTGTATTTTTACATCCCCATCCTGCCTGCCCACAGGCTCTACTTGTGGTTCAAGGTAAATCATAAGCAATTTCAGTTTACTCTGCTCCCCTTTTGTCTTACCAGTGCCTCTCGGGTGTTCACCAAGGTGATGGCGGTTGTAGCAGCTCATCTGCGCAGATTAGGGATTTCAGTCTTCCCCTACCTCGACGACTGGCTGTTGAAGGCTTCTACACCCCAGGCTCTCATCAGCCACCTTCAGACGCTGCCAAACCTCTTGCACTCACTGGGGTTCGCTATAAACATGCCAAAGTCACATCTGAATCCCTCTCAAAATCTTCCTTTCATCTGAGCTCTTCTGGACATAGTGCAGTTTCCGGTTTATCCTCCTGAGCAGAAAGTCCAGGATATTCAGGTTACGATACCAATGTTTCGGCCTCTATCCTGGATTTCGGTGAGACAGACTCTGAGGCTGTTGGGACTCATGGCATCCTGCATGTCAAGCATGCCAGATGGCATATGAGGGCTCTGCAGTGGGACCTGAAGTTCAAGTGGGGGCAGCATCAGGGAAATCTTACAGACACGGTTCAGATCTCGGAGGGAACTGCAAAAGACCTGTAGTGGTGGTTAGTGAACTGCGATTGGGTCAGAGGCAGACTTCTCTCTCTTCCCCAGCCAGATCTCACAGTAGTGACAGATGAGTCACTTCTGGGATGGGGTGGCCATCTGGGAGAGGCAGAGATCCGGATTCCATATCAACTTGCTGGATCTCCGGGCGATCCGACTGGCATTGAAAGCATTTCTTCCAGTTGTAAAAGGGAAGCTAGTGCAGGTGTTCATGGACATGACCACTGCAATGTGGTACTGCAACAAACAGGGCAGTTTGAGGTTGTGGTTGTGGATCCTTTGTCAAGATGCTCTGCATCTCTGGACATGTGTGGAACAGCAGGGTATAACCCTGCTGGTACAACACCTAGCAGGTTCTCTGAACGCCGGGGTGGACAAACTCAGCTGTCAATGCCTAGAGGATCACAACTGGTATCTCCATCCGGAGGTGGTGCAAGGACTCTTTTAGCAGTGGGGATAGCCTTGGTTAGATTTGTTCGCCTCCACAGAGAACGTGCAATGTAAGCAGTATTGCGCGTTGGAGTTTCCAAGGTGGCAATCATTCGCAAGTGGAGTTCAGGCCTCCTGTACGCTTTTCCACCCATACCACTCCTGCCCAGAGTTCTCAAGAAGATCAAGAATGACCAGGCCCAAGTCATCCTTGTGGCTTCAGATTGGGCACGGAGAGTCTGGGATCCCAAGCTTATCAAAATGAGCTTCAGTTCTCTGATCAGGCTGCCCCTTCGGGAGGATCTTCTGTCGCAGCAGCAGGGAAGGGTTCTCCACTCGAACCTGTCAACTCTGCACCTTCATGTGTAGAGATTGTGTGGTGGCAGTTGATGGCTTTTGACCTTCCTCCCGAAGTCTGTAAAGTTTTATTGGCAGCCATGTGTCCCTCCACTAAAATGGTACATTGGGAACGTCTTGTATAGTATTGTACAGACAGGTCTATTGATCCTCTTTCTGCTTCTCTTTTTGATATCCTTCTCTTTATACTTTCCCTTGCCCAGCAAGGTTCTGCCTTGGGTACTCTTAAGGGCTGTCTTTCTGCCTTATCGGCATTCCTTCGGTTGCCTGATCAACCTTAACTTTTTAAATCCCCCATTGTACATAGATTTCCCCTACGCACTTTGTTATGCCACTCTGGGACTTAAATCTGGCCCTCACATTTTTTATGTGTGCTCCCTTCGAGCCTTTACACAACTATCCCCTCCGGCTGCTCACCATCAAGACAGCCTTCTTATTGCCAATAACATCTGCCAGGAGAGTGAGTGAGATGCAAGCTCTGTCATCAAAGTCAGCGTATCTCACTATCTAGTCAAACAAGGTGGTACTCAGAAGTCATGCCTCTTTCCTCCCCAAGGTGGTGACCCCTTTTCATCTGGGTCAGAACATCACCCTGCCCACCATCTTTGCTCCACTGCATCACTCTAAGGAAGAGGAGCGAATCCACCGGCTGGACCTAAAAAGAGTTTTGTTGTTCTGACATGACAATACAAAAGAGTTCCGTGAGAATGGCCAACTCTTTGTGGGGTATGTGGGAGCAAAGAAGGGTCAGGCAGTGCAGAAGCCAACCATTTCGCGCTGGGTCTTTGTATCAAGATCTGCTACGCATTGGCCAGGATGCAGCCTCCTGAGGGCTTGAGGGCTCATTCTACCAGGGGCAAAGGTGTGCTAGCTCGGGGTGTTCCAATCCTGGAGATTTGTCAGGCGGCAACGTGGGCATCTTTGCACGTTTGCAAACCATTACTGCCTGGACAATCAGGTACGGAGAGATGGACACTTTGCCCGTTCAGTCCTACAGGACCTTTTAGTGTAGTAGAGGTATCCGCAGCCCACCGGCAGGAGTTTATGGCTTGGGCATCTTTTCAAAGGTAAGGAATCTGCAGCTAGAAATCTCTATCAGATGAACAAGTTACATGCCTTCAGTAACGCATTATCTGGTAGAGACTCAAGCTAGCTGCAGATTCCTTACACCCACCCATGCCTTCTCGCTCTGTGGATATTTGTAGTAGGGTTAGGTTTATCCCTTTCAGGGCCCTAGTTTTGCACAGACAAACTGTTGGTTCATCCGTGACTCTGCGCTTCTGGTGTTTGTGGGTAAAAGAATTGATGTACGCGCGCTGGGGTGGGGTCTTTATAGGCAACCGTGATGTCGCAGACGGCTCCAACAACGCTGACGACACCTCACGGAGCCAAACGACGCACGCGGATCCGATTGACGCCACCCAATGGCGCGCCCAGGTTATTGCTCAGCAAAAAGTTTTGGATTCGAACCTGACGCCAGGGAATTCCAGAGATCCTCTCTTCAGGCTCAAGGTGAATTTTGGCTCCCCAAAACTTCTTTCTATGAACTGGTGCAGTGCGTCAGGGATATGTTTAGCTCTAAAAAACAGGATTAAGTTTTGTTGCAACTGTGACATCCAGATGTCGATCACAGACTTTGGTTCCTTGATCCTAGGCATGACTCAAGATCTTTCGACCAATGCCTTAGCATAAATCCCAAGGCAATCGAGGAGACTGATGTAAATAGTTTTGTGGCCCGTACCTGCGATGATCATCAAACTCAACATTGGTCGAGATCAAGATCCAGGTCAACTTTCTGCTCTTCTCCATCATCCAAGTCCTCCAGGAAGAAAAGGGGGAAACACAGGAATAGGAAGGATTCAGAGGTTTATATCCTCCAGCACTATCTTCCCCTGAACTTGAACTGGTGGATATTATTCATAATATTCCGCCTCAGAAGACTCCTCTGGCTCCACCACCATCTCCACTGCCATTGCCCTTTGTAGCAACAGTGCTGAGCCTCATCGAGTTCCCAGCGGCGGGGGCCAACCCAGCCCTCTTGCTCCAGGTGATGGTGGAAATGTTTCAGAAGGGTTCAGTCCTGTCTGGCGTGCCATTAGGCCCTATGGAACTGTTTGGGCTCCGTGAGCAGTTTCAACAAGTCGTCCCTCGTTGCACAGCATCCCTCTAGGGTCTCTTCCAGTACTGTCTGCTCTTCCCGCCCGGGACCTTCACTGGTTTCTCCTGCTCCGGTACCTCGGGTGGAGCAAATTCTGAAGTCAAAGTGGGATTCCACTCCCTCATGTCACCCTCTCATCTCCCTCTTGAAGTCTTTAGATTTCGTAGATGATTATATAGCTGGTACTGGCACAACCCAAGATTCTGGGGCTTTGGCCAATGTGCCTCTTACCTCAGCCTGACCAACCCCCTAAGGGAACCCAGCAGTGTTGTGATAGAGACAGTGGTGCCCATCGCGCCTGCTGGTGGCTGAGGTCAGTGTGTTGCCTAGCCTCTGGCTTCAACCTGCCAAGCCTCTTTAACATGCTTTGAAGGACAAAACCACCCAGTCTGGGGCTTTCAGGCTATGATCCTGATCTTTCAGCCTAGATTTTGGTAAAGTTGACACCAAGGCTGCAGGGACTGAGAGCATCCTGCACACTACTAGTGGAGTACGCCAGGTAACATATGTTGGCTCTGCAGTGGGATTTGAAGTCCCTGTGGGCTCAACATCAAAGGGGCCTCTCCAAACATTTAAGATTTCAGAGGAGACTGCAATAAATAAACAGTGGTGGTTATAGGACTGCAGTTCAGGCAGTAGCAGACCTCTCTCACTTCCTGACCCAGAGCATACAGTGGTGACCAATACATCGCTTTTGGGTTGGGATGGTGTAGGAAGCTGACTCTGTATATACTGTATCAAAATGAGATATAGGCCCTCATTACAACCCTGGCGGTCGGTGTCAAAGCGACGGTAATACCGCAAACAGGCCGGTGGAAAACAAAATGGGATTATGACCGTGGCGGAAACCGCCAACATAGACAGCCACTTTAACACTCCGACCGCCAAAGCGGGACAAACAAACAGCGCGGCAGTCACCGCTAACAGACAGGCGGAAGACAATGTACGGCGCACCCTATCACAAGATACCTATCCGCCACCTTTTCTGGGGCAGAACCAATGCGAACAAAAACATGGCGGAAACAGTACACAGAAGGGAAAATACTCACCTCTCCACACCCCACGAGGAACCAGGATGCCATGGAGCCCGAATTGCAGATACTGCCGATGCTGGTCTTCCTTCTCTTGATGGCATGACCTGCCTTTCTATCAGGAGCACCAACGACGGCGGCGACGACCACGGTAAGTACTGCACCTACAACACAGGGGATGGGGGAGGGGGAGGGAAAAGAGAGTGACACACCCCCACCCACACCACCATACACACAAATACATGCAGCAACATTACATATACACCCGTCACCCCCTGGAAGAACGCAAGTACAAAAGGAATTGATTTGAACGAATGTAATCATGTGAAATCTCATTATCAAGGTTCAAAATCCAGTAAACGCAATTATGTACACCAACTACACAAGTCCGGATAGTGCACCAATCATTGTCCGTGGACCACTGGGCCCAAAATACATGGGCGAAGCCCACACATGATACCTGACTGGAAACGGAGAGAACAGTGGAGGGGCATCAGATCGAAATGAAACAGGCACCTCAGGGGGAGTGGAAAGGGGGACACCTGAGCCTGGTTAACGCACGAGGCCACTGCTGCACGAGGGGGCTCCATGCCATTGATGTATCCTGGGGAGTGCAAAGCCACAGTCTCTCAAGTCTCTCCAGTGGGTGGGTTGCCCACTGCATTATCCTGGGGAGTACAAAGCCACAGTCTCTCAAGTCTCTCCAGTGGGTGGGTTGCCCACTGCTTTATCCTGGGGAGTGCAAAGCCACAGTCTCTCAAGTCTCTCCAGTGGGTGGGTTGACCACTGCTTTATGCTGGGGAGTGCAAAGCCACAGTCTCTCAAGTCTCTCCAATGGGTGCTTTGCCCACTGCTTTATCCTGGGGAGTGCAAAACCACAGTCTCTCAAGTGGATGCCTTTCTCCACTGGTTCTGGAGGGGGCTTTGTGCCCAGAGTGCTTCATCCTGCCAAGGACTTGAGGTAGTGGATGCCTTTCTCCACTGGTTCTGGTGGGGTCTTTGTGCCCAGAGTGCTTCATCCTGCCAAGGACTGAGGTAGTGGATGCCTTTCTCCACTGGTGCTGGAGGGGGCTTTGTGCCCAGAGTGCTTCATCCTGCCAAGGACTGAGGTAGTGGATGGCTTTCTCCAATGGTTCTGGAGGGGGCCTGGTGCCCAGAGTGCTTCATCCTGCCAAGGACTGAAGTAGTGGATGTATCTCTCCACTGGTTCTGGAGGGGGCCTGGTGCCCAGAATGCTCCACGTGCAGTGTGGCCGGTACAATTCCCTCACCTGGGTGTGTGTGCCACGAGATTGCCGAGGTATAGGTAGCATGATACGCCATGGAGGCAGCGACATACCCCACACTGCTGTGGCTTTGCATTCCACCTGAAGGTGACAACAGTGATAACAGTAATGCTTCATGGAAGCTGCCCAGGGTCCTGGAACTCACCACCAGCCTCGGAAGACTGACCACTGGGGATGGTAGGCATGTCAGTGGTGGTGCCACTGTCCGAGGACGTCGCGGGGCCGCTGGCAGTGCTTGCGGCGGTGTTTGTCGTGGCGGTTCTGGCGGCGGTGTCTGTCGTGGGGGTGCTGGCGGCGGGGTCTCGGGCGGCGGTGCTGGCTGCGGGGTCTGTGGTCGGCGTTGCCTGTCGTGGCGGTGCTGGCTGCGGGGTCTGTGGCAGGGTCTGTGGTGGTGGTGCTGGCTGAGGGGTCTGTGGCGGCGGTGCTGGGGGCGGTGTCTGTCGTGGCGGTGCTGGTGGCGGGGTCTGAGGCGGTGGAACTGGCGGCGGGGTCTGTGGCAGCAGGGCATGTGTCAGCACCTGCAGAGGGAGAAAGCAGGATGTCTCCTACAGCCTTGGACAGCTACCCACCGGGGAAGAGGCTGGGGACTGTTGCAGCGGCTGTAGATGTGCCGGAGGTGGTGTAGGTGGCGGTACAGGTGGCGGTGTTCGCCGCCGTACAGATTGGCGTGGACGTGGACAGAAGGTGTGACACTGGTCCCTCAGTCTGTGCCACCATGCCCTCTCATGACCTGCCCTTCAGTTTTTGGCCCTTCCCCACCTTTGATGTTGGCGCAGTTGTCTTGCCACTATCCCCTTTCATTTTCGCTGACCCCTTGGTGGCTGGTGTTTTCGGCTTCTCCCTCCGGGACGTGGGCACCTTTTTCACCTTGGCAGGTGGCGGAATGTCCTTGCTCTCGCTACGTGGCACACTGGCAGCCCTGATGGTTGGCGCACTCCATGAGCCCACAGTTGCTGGCACCACTGTGCCTGGGGATGTGGTGGCTGAGGTGCTGGGCTGGGACCTGGAAAGCCTGGCCCTAGGGGAAGGACGGGGGGGGAGGTGAAGGGAAGAGGTCAAGGTTTGACAGGAAAAGTTTTTTAGACACACTGGGATGGGTAGATGGAGGGGGTTTGGGAGTGGAGGAAGAGGTAGTGGTTGTAGGAGGTGTACGTCTGCTGAATTTGGGTGAAGGTGCATGGACTGGAGGCTGTTGTGAGGTGGGTGGCTGTTGGGTGGGTGTGTGCCTGCGTTTGTGTACTTTGGGAGGAGGGCTCACTGACACACTGTGAGTGGACACTGGGGATGTGTGAATGGTAGTTGGGGTGGTGAGTGCACGTGAGCGGTGTGTGGTGATGGAGGTAGTGGCTGAGGATGTAGTGCATGCAGGTGTGAGTGGAGACGAGACTGGAGGGAGGAGGGAGATGTGGAGCAGGGGGACACAGTGGAGGAAGTGGATGTTGGTATGTGTGCATGGGTATGGTGCTTGTGTGAGTGCATGTGGGATGTGTGGTGCTTATGTTTGCCTGAGCCACTCTTGTGTGTTGATGTGTGTGCATGCTGGTCTGATGGTGTGCTTGGGATAGGCTGAGGTAGTGGGGATTGGGTCTGGGTGGAGGAGGTTGGAGGGGGGAGGCTGGACACAAGGACAGTGGCTGCCATCAGGGCTGAGGCCAGAGCCTGAAATGCTCTCTGTTGGGCTGCCTGGCCAGAATGAATGCCCTCCAGGTATGCATTTGTTTGTTGCAAATGCTTCTCAACACCCTGGATGGCATTCATAATTGAAGCCTGCCCAACAGTGAGGGATCTCAGGAGGTCGATAGCCTCCTCACTGAGGGCAGCAGGGCTGACTGGGGCAGGGCCTTAGGTGCCTGGGGCGAAGGAGACGCCCACCCTCCTGGGTGAGCGGGCACGGGACTCACGCTGAGGGGCTGCTGGGAGGGCGGTGCTGGTAGGGGGGGTGGCGGTTGTACCTGTTGATGCAGTGGGCACAGAGGGACCCGCCACCGCAAGGGAGCTCCCAACAGAGGAGGAGTCGCTGTCGCTGGTCTCTGCTCCTGTCCCCGCCGTGGAGCTCCCCTCGCCCCTTGTCCCACTGGTGTCTTCAGACTCCGTAGCTTCACCCTCCAGGGCCAAGTGGGATGCAGCTCCCTCTTGCTCCGGTGCCAGTGCTCCTCCACCTGATGATGCTATTGCACACAAGAACAGGGAGACCACAAAAAGGGGGGGGAAGACTGAAGAAAAACATGTTCAGTGCATGCAACACCACTACCGTTGGCGGACACAACAGACAGTGAGCAGCCCTTTGCACTACGCCATGCGCTTATACTTCCTAGATTAATCACATGCCCATGGGGTACAAGGCCTAAACCCAATTGCTGCACACCTGGAAGTCACAGGAGCCTGACTAGGTGTAGATGGCTCTAACCACTAGTTGGGTTGGGGTGCCACATAGCCTGCCTCACAAGGGACCTTGCCTACCAAGATCGTCCTGGCCTAGGAGAACCCACTGGCCACCTCCCCCACCCAGACACCTCGTAATGCGCGCAAAGGCAACTGAATGTGAGTGTACTCAACCCCTTGTGGCTGCTGTGATGCCCTCAAGAACCCATCCAACTCCGGATAGATAGGCCCCCGCCAGGATCCAGAACATCAGGGGGGTCATTGTGCGACAGGCACCACTCCCACATTGGGGGGCCATCCCCAGCTGGGCCTCCGCCATCTTCTTGCTCCAGCGGCGCAGGTCCTCCTATCTTTTACGGCAGTGGGTGCTCCATCTTTGTGGACCCCCAGGGTCCGGACGTCCTTGGCGGTGGCACGCCAAGTACCCTTCTTCTGGTGTGCGCTGACCTAGAGGAATGGTACGGGGTAAAGGAAATTACTTACCCGTCCGGACCGTCATACTCATTGCCCCCCATTCCCACCCTTGCCCTGACGCACATACACTCACCGTCCGCACATGCAGGCCTCAGCCCCCCCATGTATCTTCCATCCACACCACTCAAAACAGGCATTGCCCATGCCTGTGGCATTAGTACCCCCCCGCAGGAGTGAACAGGTGTACAGAAATAGAAAAAGCTACCATTCGATGAATGTGCAGATGGTGTGTTTGGCAGACCAGTACATCTCCCATGTGAATGCCAAGTTTCCAGGCTCAGTGCATGACGCTTACATTTTGAGGAATAGCAGCATCCCTTATGTGATGGGGCAACTGCAGAGGCACCGTGTGTGGCTAATAGGTGAGGCCAAGGATCCAATACAGTGTGAATAGGTGTCTTGGTATGGGGTTGTCTCTATGGGTTAGTGTGTGTCTAACTCTTGTACCTCTATATTTGCAGGTGACTCTGGTTACCCCAACCTGTCATGGCTACTGTCCCCAGTGAGGAATCTCATGACAAGGGCAGAGGAATGCTACAATGAAGCACATGGGCGAACTAGGAGTGTAATCGAATGGACCTTCGGCCTCCTGAAGGCCGGATTCCGGTGCCTCAATATGACAGGTGGTTCTCCCTACTACTCACCAAAGAAGGTGTGCCAGATAATCGTGGCCTGCTGTATGCTGCACAACCTGGCTTTGCGACGGCAGGTGCCTTTTCTGCAGGAGTTGGTGGTCTTGTGGCAGCTGTGGAGCCTGTGGACAGTGAAGAAGAGGAGGCAGAAGAAGAGGATATCGACAACCGAAACAACATAATCATGCAGTACTTCCAGTGAGACACAGGTAAGAAGATGTCACTGCCTCCCACAACTCATACTATTGTTTGAGCTAGCATAAGTCTGTCTTTTTCACTCAGTGTATGGACTCTGACTTGTCACTTTGCCTTTCCATTTCACAGATGTAGCTCCCACTTTGTGCCCTCTGCTATGTGTCCTCCTGGCCTACAGCTATGGTACATTGGTCTGTGCACAAGTAAATTGACATTGCTATATTCCATGGTTATTGCAATTACATATTTGTTAAAGCACAGACTGACTCCAGATTGTTTTGTGATTGAAGTGTGTTTATTTCTGTGCTAAGTGGAGGGGGTTGTAAAATGGGCTGGGGGGATGGTGGAGGAATGTCCATGGCAGAGTCCAGTCTATTTGTTTCACAGGTGCATTGTCCAGAGGGGCATAGGAAGTAGAGCAATGGCAGTTGAAGGATGGACAGGGTGACAAAGTGGGACAGAAGGGTGACATTCAGGGGGGTCTAATTTCCTGGCGGGGGTCTTGGCAATGTTTTCTGTCTTGTTCCTGGTTCTCTGGGACTGTTTGCGGGGTGGTACTCCATCTGCAGGGGGTGGGGTGCTTGTGTTGTGTTCCTGTGAAGGTGCCTCCTGTCCACTAGCGCCGGCGGAGGTGGAGGGCTGTTCATCGTCCAGGATAGTGTCAGGGGCCCCTTGTTGTGCCACTGTGTCCCTCCTGGTGTTGACAAGGTCTTGCAGCACCCCTGCAATTGTGACCAGTGTGTTGTTAATGGACTTCAAGTCCTCCCTGATCCCCAGGTAGTGTTCCTCCTGCAGCTGCTGGGTCTCCTGGAACTTGGCCAGTACCGTTGCCATCGTCTACTGGGAATTATGGAAAGCTCCCATGATGTTGGAGAGTGCCTCGTGGAGAGTGGGTTCCCTGGTACTGTCCTCCCCCTGTCGCACAGCAGTCCTCCCAGCTTCCCTGTTGTCCTGTGCCTCTGGCCCCTGAACCGTGTGCCCACTGCCCCCAGGTCCCTGATCGTCCTGTGTTTGTGGGGTTGCCTAGGTTCCCTGTAGTGGTGGACACACTGCTGATTGACGTGTCCTGGGGACAGAGAGATGGGCCCGCTGGGTGGGTGCTGTGGTAGTGTTTCCTGGGGGGGAGGCTCTGTGGTGGCTTGTGCCAGTGTCAGGGGAACCAACTGTCCCGAGGTCCCTGATGGGCCGGGCTGGTCATCTTGATCCAGTTGTGCAGAGCTGCTGTCATCACTGTGGGTCGCTTCTGTAGGGGGACTGGATATGTCTGGCACCTCCTGTCCAGTGACGTTGGGTAGGGGTCCTGTAGGGGTGTAAAGGCATGATTATTGCAACTGTGTGTGTCATCATATGCAATGGGTGAGTGACACTGTACTCCAGTTCTTGCATTCTTGGCTTGGTCCTTGTGTGATAGTTGGTTTGGGGTCTGTGTGGGTATCTGTAGTGGACATGCTTTGGTGATGGGTGTCCATGCATTGGTGTTACATGCAGGGCTTGTTTTTGGGATGTGTGGGTTTTGTTGGTGGGGTATCTGTGGGTTGTTGGGGTGATGGGTGTGAGGGTAAGGGTCGGGTTTGTGATGGCATGCAGGTAGGGTGGGGATAAAGTAGTTAATATTTGCCTTACCAGAGTCCAGTCCTCCTGCTACTCCTGCGAGGCACTCAGGTTGCAGTATTGCCAAGACTTGTTCCTCCCATGTTGTTAGTTGTGAGGGAGGAGGTGGGGGTCCACCGCCAGTCCTCTGTACAGCAATCTGGTGTCTGGAGACCATGGAACGCACCTTTCCCGTAGGTTGTTACACCTCTTCCTGATGTCATCCTGTGTTCTTGAATGCTGTCCCACTGCGTTAACCCTGTTGAAAATTCTGCGCCATAGCTCCATCTTCCTTGCAATGGAAGTCTGCTGCACCTGTGATCCGAATAGCTGTGGCTCAACCCAGACGATTTCCTCCACCATGACCCTGAGCTCCTCCTCAGAGAACCTGGGGTGTCGTTGATGTGCCATGATGTGGTGTGGGTGATGTGTGAGGTGGTGTGTGTTGTGATGTGTGAGGGGATGTGTTGGTGTGTGTTGTTTGAGGTGCGTGGATGTTGTGTAAGTGATGGTGTTGTGTGTCTGTGGATGCTGGTGTTGTTTTAGGTAGTGTTTCTCTGTGGCCTGCTTTCAAATTTCTGGTAGTAAGGGTTTGTGAGTGATGTGGGTGTGTGCTTTATATTGGATTGGGTGTGTGGGTGTGGTGTGTGTGTATGTGTATCAGGTGTGTGTATTTCGATTTGTCCAATGTGGTTGTGTTTTGTATGTGTGTGTATTTTGAGCGCGGCGGTGTGTACCGCCAATAGATTACCGCGGTTGAAAGACCGCTGCGTTGATTCGTGGGTCATGATACTGTGGGCGTATTCCTTTTGGCCTGCCCATGTAAGCTAGGCTGTGTGGGGGAAACAGCTAGGGAGTTTAGAGTAAGATATTATGAACATTGTTCAGCATGCAGAACTCAAAAACTCAATGCCCCCCTTGTAGCTCATTGGCTAGAACATAAGCACAGCGAAGAAGATATTAAATGGACCATTCTGGAAAAGATTATAACGAAAGATGGGGAGGATTCAGATAGAAGAAGTAAAAAACAGGAAGATTTGGGGATTTTTTTCTAGATACTTACCAAAAGGGGTTAAATGAAGAAATTCCATGGCAAAATGCAATTTATTAGCTATGTATACCATTAGAGGCTATGAGATGCCACATGATCAGTGAACTGGAACTCTT
Organism: Pleurodeles waltl; assembly: GCF_031143425.1. Classification (NCBI taxonomy): domain Eukaryota; kingdom Metazoa; phylum Chordata; class Amphibia; order Caudata; family Salamandridae; genus Pleurodeles; species Pleurodeles waltl. The sequence goes on along the minus strand of NC_090451.1, from coordinate 681,372,086 downwards.
AGGGTGAAGTGTACGAATGTAAAATCCTGCCTGTTTCCGGTTCCATATTGCACTTTTTCGGTTTATTTAGTTTATCTTTTTATCTATTATGTGGATTGGGGTTCTTTTCTTCTGTTGGGCTTTTCTTGTAAGTATGTGAGTTTTATTTGTATTTTTGCGTTTTGAGTGCACACTCACTGCATCACAGTGGTGACCAATATTGTAGGTGCCTATTAAATGGAAATATTGTAAGGACACGAATGACAAGCCAACAGAGTTAAATATAAATGTGTTTTAATTTTTATGCAGAGATATTTCCAGCTTGTTGATATTTTTGGATTTGTTGCCCTGAGGAAGGTGGCTTTAAGGGTCAATTTATTTCGGAATCCACCGATACGCGCTTTGGCAGTTAACAATACGGCTGGCCTAAGGATTTTGTGAGTTGACATCAAAGCAGTTAACATCACGGCTGGCCTAATGATTGTGTGATTTAACTTCAAGGCCGGGGATGTTTGGAGTATCCACAAAAGTATGGAAAACCAATGATAGTTGACTTATGTATGTCAAGAGCGCCGAAATAGAAAGACTCCTACCAGTTGGGCGAGGATATATGCCCGACAGATTGTGAAAAGACTATTTACAATTGGTTTGGATAAAAGAAAGTACAGAAATATATAAAATATTGAAATGTATTTGTGATATTGATAAATGGAATGTTTGTGCAAATTATTGTTGTCTTATTTGTGTTTTTGTGTGAATGAGTCGGGAGTCTGTCTCTGTGAGGGTGATTAATTGCTCTTTGTCTTTGTGTCCTGATGTTAATAGGAATTTTGTGTAGGATTCTTTTTTTTATTTTATAGACTTTGAATTAGGAATAAAATTTGTATGTTTTCATTATTTCGATTTTTTGTGTATGTATAAACCTTTAGGAGAGGGACGTTTTCTGTAAAGATAGATTTGATTCCCTAGTTTTCTCTCCTTATCAATCTAGGGACCCCTCTTTTTTTTTACTTTTATCAGAGGATAGTGCTAAGCCTTTGTTGTACACACACAAGCAATAAGTGAAAATCCAGGCCTTTAGGTTTTTATATAGAAAAATATTATTTTGTTAATTTATTTCTGGAACCACAAGATTCATTTAGCAGGTAAGTACATAAAATGAAAAGTACTTTACACAGTAATACTTAGAACTTTGAATAGACTCAACAATGTACACAGTTTTCGTTAATCTCTAGGGTGCCCAGGACAAGCTAGTCTCGCCCTCGGCAATGGTTGCCTGGTACCGAGGACGAGACCAGCTCGTCCTGCTCCGGGCCCCCAGGAGGGAGTGCTAGCGCTAGCGCTCCCCGATGGCCAAGCACCCCTCTCCCCTGGGTGGGCATGGAAGGGAAATCGCTCCTCCGATCACGTGGAGGGGGCGACAGAGGCGTGAAAGGAGAGGAAAAGCCTTTCCTCTTCTTTCATGTCTCTCTCAGCATTTCACGATCGGGCAGCAGAAATGCCACTAGAGACCAGGGAATTTTGTTGTTGTTGTTTGTCACAAAGGGAGCGGCCCTCGGGCAAGGGCCGCTCCCCAGGGGGGGGGAATTATTTTTAGGCTTTTTCTGCCCCCATGCGAGGCAGAAACCGCTAGACACCTGGGATATATATATATATTTTTATATATGGGGAGCGACCCCTCAGGCAAGGGTCGCTCCCCTGGGGGGCAAATTGTCTTTAGGCCTTTTCTGCCCCCCCACTTGGGGGCAGATCAGATGATTTTTATTAGGCCAATCTGCCCCCAGGAGGGGCAGAAATGCCACTAGACACCAGGGATTTTTTTTAATGATATTTGTACATAAGGGGAGCGGCCGCTGGGGTCAGATCGGCCTATAATAATTATGCCGATCTACCCCCAGCGGTGCAGAAACCACTAGAAGCCAGGGATATTTTTTTGTCAGTTTCACAGTAGGGGAGCGACCACTTAGTCAAGGATCGTTCCCCTGGGGAGCAAATTGTCTTTAGGCCAATTTTTATTAGGCTGATCTGCCTCCATGGGGGACAGAAACCACTAGGCCCTGGGGATTTTTTTTTTTGTGCCAATTTCATGCAAGGGGAGCAGCCTCTTAGGCAAGGGTTGCTCCCCTGGGGGGCAAATGAATTTTTAGGCCATTTCTGTTCCCCTTGGGGGCAGATCAGCCTATTTCTATTAGGCTGATCTGCCCCCGGGGGGGGGGAGGGGCAGAAACCACTTAGGCACCAGGGATTGGTGTGTGTGTATGTGTGTGTTTTGTTTGGGGGGCAGCCCCTTGGGCAAGGGTCGCTCCCCATGGCCATATCTGCCCCCCCCCCCTTGGGGGCAGATCAGCCCGTTTTTCGAAGGCCCATCTGGGGGCAGAAAGCCCACCACAGACCAGGGAAGATTTTTTTTCAAAACAAGAGGGTGGGGATATGGCCATACCCCCACCCCAGATAAATGGGGCCAAAGTTGTTCTGCCCACCAGTGGGCAGATGGGGCAGTTACCCCCGATCCACACCCCTGGGGGGGGGCGAAAGTCTACTAGATGCCAGGGAATTAAAAAAAAAAAAATAGTGTGGTGGTGGCTACCAACCAGAATGGGCATGGTTATGCCCCCACCCCAACTGAAAGGGGTAACAGTCTTTCAGCTGTCCCCCGCACACTAAAACATCTTATCCCACAGCACGCAAGAGGACATTTGATTATTTGGGGTTTTGGTTTTACATTTGCGCCATGAGAGCTTGGCTAACTCCCAATTTCGTCCCACTGAAAATGGTGAGGGTTGCACTTTTTGGACTTTGGGATGCTGCCATGTAGAAAAATCCATAAGATCTAGACACATCTTAAAACTAAACATCTGGGTGAGTCCAAGGTGGTGTGCTTCACATGCACCACGCACCATTTTCTTAACCACAATGTCCTGCTTTGCTGGAAATCACACATTTTTTCACATTTTTGTGATGGAACCTTCCGTAATCTGCAGGAATCCACAAAATTCCTACCACCCAGCATCGTCTCATCTATAGTGATAAAAAGTTTGCCCCTAAAAATGTATTTTTCAAACTGCCCTTTTGGACCCGCTTTGGTTCCTCCTCAATTTCAACATGTTTTTGGCTCTTCCCTGTCACAGGCACTTGGCCCACCTACACAAGTGAGGTATCATTTTTACTGGGACACTGAGGGGAACTTTGGTTGGTGGGAAGTGTGTCCCGGTGCGTTGATCCCACACAGAAATGTGGGAAAAATGTGATATTGTAGCTAAATTTGAGGGTTAAGGAGAATTCTGGGTAAATAACATTGAGGGATCCACACAAGTCACACTTCCCTGAATTCCCTCAGGTGTCTAGTTTTCAGAAATGTTTGGGTTTGGTAGGTTTCCCTATATGGTTGCTGAGCCCAGGACACAAAAACGCAGGTCCCCCGCACAAATAGGTAGTTTAGTATTTGATCATTTTGATGTGTCCACATAGTGTTTTGGGGCATTTCCTTTCGCGGGCACTAGGCCACACAAGTGAGGTATCATTTTTATTGGGAGACTTGGTTAAACACTGGGTGGAAGGAAATTTGTGGCTCCTCTCAGATTTCAGAACTTTCTGTCACCAAAATGTGAGGAAAAAGTGTTTTTTGGCCAAATTCTGAGCTTTGCAAAGTATTCTGGGTAAGAGAACCTGGTGAGAGACCCACAAGTCTCCCCATCTTGGATTCCCCTAGGAGTCTAGTTTTTAAAAATAAGCAGGTATGGTAGGTTCCCCTAGGTTCCGGCTGAGCTAGAGGCCAAAATCCACAGCTTGGCACTTTTTCTTTGGTAAATGTGATGTGTCCACGTTGTGTTTTGGAGCACTTCCTGTCACGGGCGCTAGGCCTTCCCACAAAAGTCAGGTACCATTTTTATCGGGAGACTTGGGGGAGCGCTGGGTGGAAGGACATTTGTGCCTCTTTTCAGATTCCAGAACTTTCTGTCACCAAAATGTGAGGAAAAGGTGTTTTTTTGGCCACATTTTGAGGTTTGCAAAGGATCCTGGGTAACAGAACCTGGTGAGTAACTAAATTTTTATCTTGATAAGACCAAGGCCTTCAGACAATCTGATCGCTTATTTGTAAATTATGGACATATGAGAACCGGGAGGGCGTCCTCAAAACAGACTATTTCTAGATGAATAGTTTCATGTATTGTGACTACATACCAGTTAGCTAACAAACAATTGTCTGCTAAACCTAAAGCTCATTCTACAAAAGGCAAAGTGGCAACTACAGCCCTTCTTAAGAAGGTACCCATCTCCAAAATTTGCAAAGCTGCCACATGGAGATCCGTGCATACTTTTACAAGACATTACTGTCTAGATTCTGATGCTAAAACAGATACTCAGGTGGGTCATGCTTTAAGAAATGTATTTACATAAGACAAGTGCACTTCCTGCGCTTCTATCACTCCGTCCAAACGGGTATGGGAAGGGCTTGCTGATCTATTCAGTGTTTATGACTATTGATGAGGATCCCCTGCAAGAGAAGGATAAGTTACTTACCTGTAAATCCTAGTTCTCTTCCAGGGGTATCCCCAGAAAAGTCATAAACAACCCACCCTCCTCCCCGGACGTGAATTTTAGAAATGCACCACTACGCATTTGTCATTCTATCTCTCCTTACCACCGAAAACAAATACTGACCTAACTGTGAACCAACTGTCACCTCACTCTCACCTCTGAGGCATGGTGGGATACTGGAGGTGCTCAGGGTCTTAAAGGCACGGTGCCAATTTTTTGGTTCTACTTTGTTAACCTGCATGCAGCCTATTGGCTAATAATGCTCCTTTATTTTCAATGTAGTTTTTCTCTTTTAAAATGGATTGCCTATACTTTCTATGCGTACTTCTTTGACTACAGAAAGTTGTTACCTTTAATTGAAGATTTTAATTTATGTTTAAAAAAAAAACTCCAAAAATAAAGCATTTTTAGTCTGCTTCTCAACATAGACTGCATTGCTGTTTACACATGTATATATTATACTTGTATTTAAATTCTCTACTAAAATATTATTTTTCATATATATTTCATACATATACATGTATGTTTGTATATGCTCCGGGGTCCCCGCACGTGGGCGGGAATATTCAGTGTTTATGACTTTGATGAGGATACCCCTGGAAGAGAACTAGGATTTACACGTAAGTAATTTATCCATCCCTAGAATGTTGGAAAAAAAGGACGCAAATTTGGTGTGTGTAGCTGATGTGGACAAAAAGTTATGAGGGCCTAAGCGTGAACTGCTCCAAATATCCGAAAAAAGACCTGGCAACTGAGGGGGAAAAGGCCTAGCAGCGAAGGGGTTAAAATGGCAAAAAGCTATTTTAAAAGTCGACACAGTGCAATTTTCAACAGTTCCTTGGGGCGGTAAATAAAGTACAGTTTTTGAGGTAAGTAACAAACTTACGGGTTCAATCTCCTGAGCATAAGTAGCCCACTGTTGGCAGTTCAAGATAACCACAAACACTCAGCACCAGCAACACAGGGCCGGTTAGGTGCAGAGGTCAAACAGGAACCAAAATAACGTTGGCCGCTATGGAGACGGGGGTAATCCGGTTCCCGGTCTTCTTGCAGGTAAGTACCCACGTTGTTGGAGGGCAGACCAGGGGGATTTGGAGGAGTACTGGAGGACCCCAAATAGGCACAAAAACTACACTCTCAGCGGCACGGGGCGGTGGGTGCAGTGTGCAAACAGGGCGTCGGGTTCTCAATAGAACTCTATGGAAGGACCCGGGGGTCACGTAGGTGCTGCAGGCAGTGCACAAGAGGGCCTCTCGGGCAAGATACCGACTGAGCAAGGGTGAGGGCTGCCTGCTGGTCATTGCTGCACCAGTGGTCGGTTTCTCTCCAAACTGGGGGCAGCAGGTGCAGTGCTTCTCTGCAGGCGTCGGATATCTTTGTCCCAGGCTGTCGCAGTCAGAGGGGTCCTTGGGATTCCCTCTGCAGGCGTCATCATGGGGGTGTAGAGAGGTCAGCCCAGGGGGGACAGGTTGTCGGAGTCGCCTGGGGATCCTCTCTGGGTAGTTGGCTTCTCTGGACACTGGTAGTTGGACTCAGGCTTCTGGAGTGAGGTGAGAGTCCCTTTAAAGATGGTTTCTTGGTCTTCTTTTTAGACAGGTCCGCTGTACACAGGAGTTGCTAAGTCCTCAGTGATGCAGGCAGTCCCCTGGAGGCTTTTTAGGGGTCGCCTGTCCTGCAGAATGCGTTGCTTCTTTCCTTGCAGCTTGTCAAAACAGGAGACAGGCCAGTAGGGCTGGGGCCAAGTCAGTTGTCTCCTTCGCTTCTCTGCTGGGTTTTTGGCTTAGCAGTCCTTCTTCTTTCTTGAGGTCATCAGGAATCTGAAGAGCTGGGTTCAGGGTCGCCCCCAAACACTAAATTTAGGGGTATGTTAGGGTCAGAGGGCAGTAGCCAATGGCTACTGTCCCTGAGGTTGGCTACACCCTTCTTGTGCCCACTCCCTCTGGGGAGGGGGGCACATCCCTATTCCTATTGGTCCTAATCCTCCAAAGCAAGATGGAGGATTTCTCAAGGAGGGGGTCACTAGAGTTTTGGACACCTTAAGGGTGGTTCTGGCTGAGGTGGTGACTCCTCCTTGTTTTTCTCATTATCCCTCTGGATTTGCCGCCAAAAGTGGGGGGTCGTTGGGGGCGGGCATTTCCTCTAGCTGGAGTGCCCTGGGGCACTGTAACACCAGGCTTGAGCCTTTGAGACTCACCGCCAGGTGTTAAAGTTCCTGCAGGGGGAGGTGTGAAGCACCTCCACCGAGGACAGTCTTTGTTTCTGCACAAAGGCACTCACCCCATGTTGTCAGAAACTTGTCTGGAAGTGGCAGGCGGGCACAGACCAGTCAGCCTTGCACTAGCAGTTGGGCTAACATACAGGGGGTGTTAGAAATGGGGTCTTTGGTTGGCAGTCAGGTTACCCCTGTCCAAGCAAGGACCCTCACTCTAGTCAGGGTAGGTCACACACAATCCAAATCATCCTGTGCCTACCCTCTGGTAGCTTGGCACTGAGCAGTCAGGCTTAACTTAGAAGGCAATGTGTAAAGTATTTGTGCAATAAATCAGGCGTTTACACAGTATAGCACCACAAACATACACCACACTGTTTAGAAAAATATATAATATTTATCTGAATAAATGCAGGTAAAATCAATCAAGATTCAATAAGTATATGTTGAAATATCACCGTAAAAATGATATAAAGTGTCTTTAGTCTTTAAAAAGCATCAAGTGTCTCTTGCAAGCACAAAGTACCTGGTTTGCATTCAAATTCTCCGCAAGGGACCGCAGAGGAGGAGATACGTGGAAAACGGGGAGGTGTGCATCAGTTTCTCTGGGTGCGCACAGACAATGCGTCGATAATTTTCCACACAGAGAAGGCTTTGCGTCGATTTCCGGTGTGCTGACTTGGATCCTCTTCAGGTTGCAGGGTTTTCGGACGCCCTGGGGACAATGTGTTGAAATCCTGGGCGCGCAGGACGAAGTCACAGGAGCTGCGTCGATCCAGTGGGTGATGCATGGAATTTTCTGTCGCACAGCAGGCCTTGAGTTGATTCCTCTCAGGAAGTCGGGCTGCGTCGTTCCGGCTCGGCTATGCGTCGATCCAGTGGGTCATGCGCCAAAGTTCTGGTCGCAATGCTGATGCTGCGTCGATCTTCTCTTGCAAAGTCGGGCTGTGTCGATCCGGTTCGGCGTGCGGTGATTTTCTAACCGCGATGCAGGCTGTGCGTCGTTTTTTGCAGGCTGTGTGTCTAATTTTAGCTGCACAAGGAGTTCTTTTGTAGGATGAAGTCTTTTTGGTCTTGAGACTTCAAGCTCTATCCGGGCCCTTGGAGAGCACTTCTCAGCAGAGCCAGAAGCCAGCAAGGCGGCAGGGCAACGGCAGGGCAGCAGTCCTTTGCAGAAAAGCAGCCAGGTTAGTCCTTTGGGCAGCCAGGCAGTTCCTCTTTGCAGGGTGCAGATTCTGGTTCAGGGAGTCTTCTCCAGTGGTATCTTGTCCAGAAGTGTCTGAGTTGGTAGGATCAGAGACCCTGCTTAAATACCCAAATGTGCCTTTGAAGTGGGGGAGATTTCAAAGAGTGGCTTAGAAGTGCACAAGGTCCCCTTTCAGTTCCATCCTGTCTGCCAGGGTCCCAGTAGGGGAGTGTGGCAGTCCTTTATGTGAGGGCAGGATACCGTCCTTTGACATGTAAGTGTCAGGCCCTCCACCCTCCCAGTCCGGGAGGACCTATTCAATATGCAGATGTATGCAAGTGTGACTGAGCATCCTGTGTTTGGGGTTGTCTGAGTGAATGCACAAGGGAGCTGTCAACTAAACCTAGCCAGACGTGGATTGTAAGGCAGAGAAGTATTTAAGTACAGAGAAATGCTCATGTTCTAAAAGTGGCCTTTCTAAAATAGTGATATTAAATCTAACTTTACCAGTCAGCAGGATATTGTTTTACCATTCTGACCATGCTAAAAATGACCTTGTTACTCCTTTCAGATCAGAATCTACCACTCAAAACAGTATATGAGGGTAGCCCTAATGTTAGCCTCCTTGGTCTCTCCTGGGTCAGGGTTGTTTGACTACTGTTAGATTCAGCATAGGCCATTTTATTTGCTATATCTTTAGACTAGCCGTCGGGACTATTTGTTGTTTTTATCACACTCTTCCAGGTGTGGTGACAGATAAATCAACCCTGGGTAAGGTGCGCAGCATACGCAACTGTAGTTCTCAGACTTCTATTGTCTGGAGAAGCAGGTATTTCTCATCAACCTGCTTGCACTGAAGGGTGTGTGGCTAGTGATCAAGGCCTTCATCCCTTCCCCGATAATCTGCAGATTATGCTGCAGCTACACACAATTGCATAATTCCTGTGGCTCAACTTGATGAGCAATATTATCGCATGTGGGATGTCAACTTACACAAAGGTGTGCGGTCTCACCTCTATCAAAACCTGTGAGACTCTGGGTTTGGGAACACTAGAATGGGTTGTGGCTATGCCCAAAGCATCTGGCCTGCTTTTTGAACTGCTGGGCTGACGGCCTCAGTTTGTATCATCATGCCAACAATGAGTGGTGTCTCTATTCAGAGGTGTGTCAGTGCATCTTTGTGCATGGAGCATGCTCCCGGTGGGTCTCTGTTGGCAGCTCGTGACATTGCCCATTGTCTGACTTTTTGTGCCTTACAGTATCCATTGCAGGAGGCCTTGAAAGGGCATGTTTCTGCTTTACTATGTGTATCTGCTTATACCCTTGATTCCTTCGAGTTCTTAGGAATCTTCGCAAGGACAAGACCCAAGTCATCTTCATTGCCACAGATTCGCTGAGAAGGGTTTGCAGACATTCTGTATTTGTGATGGCCATTTTGTCTTCTTTTGAGGGCACATCTTTTCTTCCAGTTGAAGGGCAGGTTCTGCACCCCAAACTCTAGAACCTACACTTTAAGGCCTGGAGATTGTCTGGGGACACCTGAGTTAATTCCGTCTTCCATTGAACATTGTTGATTTGACCTTTTCTGTTTATCAGCTCTCCAAACGTCGGCCTGTTCTGGGAGCAGGAATTGATTTGTCTCTTGGTATACTACTCAACATGTGGACTGCTTGTGGGCTTGTCTGTCTGAGATCCTTCAGAGTGCACATTTGCTGGCTCAGTAGGGTGGTGTGGTGAGCACCATTAGGGAGTATATTGCAACCTTTTCAGCTTTTGTCATTCCTACTGGATCAGTCGTCTGTATTTAAGTCACCTGTAGTCATGACATTCCTAAAGGGACGAACAAGTTTCCTTCTACGTTGTTTGTCGTGCCCTAATTGGATTGATCTTGGTGATGACTTGTTTGATGCAGGCTCCTTTTCAGCCTCCCCATGTTTGTTAATTACTTTTATTGAGTTTCAGAACTGTTTTTCAGGATGCTTTCACCTCAGCAAGGCATGTCCCTGAGTTGTACTAAGCATGCGCCTGACCAGACACATGTGTCTTCCTGGACAAATTTGACCTTTGAGCTAACACAGCGTTCATCCCCTTGGAGGTGATTCCCTTCCATGTGAGACAATTTCTCTTTCTTCCTACCTTTTGTCCCCTCCTCATCCAACCAAAGTGGAAGAGTGTTGCACCGACTGTGCCTCAGGCATATGGTTAGCTGTTACATTTACTGCATCAAAGAGTTCAGCTCTTCACAGGGTACATAGGCAGAAAGAAGGGCAAGGCCCTAGAAGAGTACTATGGCGGTCATTACAACATTGACGGTAAAAGCTGCTTACCGCCATGCAGAAGACCGCCAACACACCGCTGCGGCCGCGGAATTCCGCCACAGTTATTATGACCCACAGCACGGAATCCGCCAATATTCACACACCCACACAAGTCCGCCACACCAAAGGTCAGTGATAAACTGGCGAAAACAAAACCTCCACCGTCACACCAACAGAAATACGCCCACACTATCACGACCCACGAATCCACGCGGCGGTCTTTCAACTGCGGTATTTCATTGGCGGTACACACCGCTGCACTCAAAATACACACACACTTACAAAACACAGCCACATTGGACAATTCGAAATACACACACCTGATACACATACACACACCACTCCCACACACCCAATACAATATAAAACACACACCCACATCACCCACAAACCCCTACGACCACAATTGAGGAAGAAGCACAGAGAGAGACACCACCATCAACAATACTAGCATCAACAGGCACACAACACCATCACCCACATAACTTCCACGCACCTCACACAACACCCCACTACATATCAGCACACTTATCACCACACACAGCACCCCACATATCACCCACACCACCCCATGGCACGGCAAAGACACCCCAGGTTCTCGGAGGATGAGCTCAGGGTCATGGTGGAGGAAATCGTCCGGGTAGAGCCACAGCTATTCGGATCACAGGTGCAGCACACCTCCATAGCTAGGAAGATGGAGCAATGGTGAAGAATAGTGGACAGGGTCAACGCAGTGGGACAGCACCCAAGAAATCGGGATGACATCAGGAAGAGGTGGAACGACCTACGGGGGAAGGTGCGTTCTGTGGTCTCAAGACACCACCTTGCGGTTCAGCGGACTGGCAGCGGACCCCCACCTCCTCCCCCACAACTAACAACATGGGAGGAGCAGGTCTTGGCGATTCTGCATCCTGAGGGCCTTGGAGGAATAGCAGGAGGAATGGACTCTGGTAAGTCAAAGCTTAACTATTACATCCCCCACCCTACCTGCATGCCATCACATACCCCCACCCTCACCCCCATCACTCCAACTCCTCACAAATGTCCCAACATCACAAACCACATATCCCAAAACCAAGCCCTGCATGCAACAACAAAGCATGGATCACTAAAGCATGTTCACTGCACATACCCATACTCCCCCTACACCATCATCACACAAGGTCCCACACAGGAATGCAAGCACTGGGGTACATGGGCACCCACCCATTGCACACCATGCCACACACAGATGTAATAAACATCCTTTTATACCCCTGCAGGACCCCTACCCAACGTCACTGGACAGGAGGGTCCACACCACCAACAGAAGAGGCCCACAGTGATGACAGCACCTCTGTCCAACTGGATCTAGAAGCCCAGCCCGGCCCATCGGGGACCTCGGGACAGTCGGTTCCTATCATACAGTCACAGGCCACTACAGAGCTTCCCCCCTCTGGAAACACCAGCACAGCACCCACCCAGCGGGCCCATACCTCTGTCCCCAGGACACGTCAATCAGCAGTGTGTCCACCACTACAGGGAACCCAGGCTAACCCACCACCCCAACAACACCAGGGACCTGGGGGCAGTAGCAGTGGGCACACGGTCCAGGGGACGGAGGCACAGGAACACAGGGGAACTTGGAGGGCTGCTGTGCGACAGGGGGAGGACAGGCCAAGGGAATCCACTCTCCACGAGGCCCTCTCCATCATCATGGGAGCCTACCACCACTCCCAGGAGACGATGGCAACGGTACTGGCCAAGTTTCAGGAGACACAGCGCCTGCAGGAGGAACAGTTTCTGATGCATACAACTTCCTGTGGATTCCTCACCTAATGAATACTCCCATGGCGCCAGCATTCGACGGAAATCTTCTTCCTAGCTTCTGCATGTCGACGAGGACGTCACATTAGCCCACGCGACGCCGTTGGACGTCATACAGGCAATAAGAGGTCCTTGCCGACGTGCCGACGTCAGTTCCCTTTTTTCCGTGCATTCGAAACTGTTATCTTCGAGGGAGCTACTGTTACTTTCATAGTTACAGTGTATTTTCTGCTGCGTGGATTTTCTCTGCGGTAATAATGTCTCAGAGGAAGTCGGGTTTCAAGCCCTGTCGAGAGTGTGGCGGCAAGATGTCTGTTACTGATCCTCACTCTGACTGTCTATGGTGTTTAAGCTCCGACCACGATGTCGCAACTTGTGATTCATGTCAGCACATGAATCCGAAGGCCCTGAAAGAACGTGAGGCTAAACTATTCATGGCGAAGTCGAAGAGAAAGGAGAAGAAACATCATAAGAAGTCTTCTTCGCCAATGTCTCATCGGCGTCATCGAGACTCCTGGCGCCGTAGGGATTCACGGCGTCATTCCGGCAAGGAGTCTCGTTCGACGCCTTCGGCTCAGCGTCAGAAGACTTGGGAGGTCAGTCCCACGGTCACGCCACATCCATCAACGCCGTTGCCCTCTCCGACGTCACCGACTTCGCCTGGACAGGCGTCTGTGGTTGAGGTGATGCAGCCTCTTGTGATGTCTCTGGCGTCGCAGACGTCGAGGCTGGCGTCGGGGTCGCCTTCGATCCAGGCACCCCAGTATCCAGCTTTTCCCGCCCCTGGAGCCGATAATACTGCATTTCTGAATGCGATGTATACCATCTTTCAACAGATGGCTCCAGGAGGTCCTCCGGGGCCCTTGGCCTTTTCATTGGGTGATCCTGCGCCTCTACGGCCGGCACCCTTTATGCCTCCCTTTAGGGAATGTGGGCTCGGCGCCGGTGTCGGCGCCGGTGGCCGCTCCAGTGGCTCCAGAGGTTTTGGCCCCGGAGGTTTCCATCCCGTCGACGTCAGGATTTCGTCCTGTGACTCCGGCGGGTCCATCGGAGACTCCAAGATTTCTTCGTCCGGCTCCTTCCTCGGCACCGAAGCTGTCTGTGGCGCCGGACGCGGCGTCGGATGGTTCTGGAGATCGCCGCCGATCTTCGACTTCGGCGGAGGCCATGTCGACTCCGCGTATCGAGGAAAGACTACATTCGAGGAGGCGTGCTCTCCGTCTTTTGGAAGAGCAGGAATACCAACGAGTCTTGGAGGAAGGAGAGGTTGAGAACTCTGGTGATGGACTGCATGGTCTGGATACAGCCAGTGGGCAGGATACTTCCCCTGAGTGGGACCTTTCATCTCCAGGGGAATATACGGAGGAGGCTGCTACCTTTCACGCTGTGGTGAGGAAGGCGGCTAACTTTCTGGACCTGCCTTTGCCGGTGGCAGAGGCGAAGCAGAATTTACTGACTGAGGTACTGCATCCGGCCTCTGCTGCAGCGGAGCCTCTCTTGCCATTTAATGAGGCTTTGCTTGATCCGGTGTTAGAGGTGTGGAAGAAGCCAGTATCTTCCTCGGCTGTTCATAGGGCTGTGGCCAGGAGATATCGAGCTGCACCATCTGACCCTGGCTTTCTGTCTAGACACCCTACGCCAGAGAGCTTGGTGGTGCAAGCCTCCTGTTCCTCTAGGTCAGCGCCTGGATCTTTCCCGACGGTACCAGGAGACAGAGACTCTAAAAAGCTGAATGCACAATCCAAGAAGATATTTTCCTCTTGTAGTTTGGCATTGAAGGCCACCAACGCGACTTGTATTCTGGGGAGATACATCCATGCTCTCATGGACGATATTTCATCTTCATTTACGGAGCTTCCCCAGGGACTCTTGAATGTTCATCATCATATATACTTTATTCGACCATGGGTCATAAAAGTTACATATTAAATTGTACAAAAAAGGTACGTTTGCTTCATTATGCTTTTACACTGGCTAAAAATAATAAGGTTTAGAATAAGAAAAGCTTCTATAGGCAATGGCATACTATAATCCACCATTATTCCCGATACATAGCTTAACATTTAGATACCAAGGTTTCTGAGACGTCTACTTCATAACGTTAAAATAGTACAAATATTTAAAAGCTCTTAAAACAATATGAGGTGGTTTCAAATACAAATTTCCCAGGTGGTATCATCATCAAGATAAATACAAACTATCCGACCCAAGATTTAAAGATTTAAAGTGCTAATTTGATGTTACATAGTAATACAATTCCTTAATAATTTAGATTAATAATTTAGATGGCATACTTTAACAAAGAGAGCCTACTACCGGCACAATCATTTGGCAAGTTTAAGCACTGTCAAGTCATTAAGACACAAGCACAGTGTGATAAGAAGCTTATATAATAACTTAAAATGGTTATCGGATTCATGTTAAAATGGCACGAGTACCAGACAGGTGCATAAAAAATAGCTCTTTGTGGCTAATACTAGTGTTAAAATGGCAGAAACACATGATGATTACCTACATAGGGGGTCATTCTGACCTCGGCGGTAAAAGGCCCTTACCGCCGGTCAGAAGACCGCCATAACACCGCCGCGGCCGCGGTTAACCGCCACGGTCATTCTGACCCACAACGGCCAAACCTCCAAAATTCCGTCCTCCACTGCAGGCCGCCACATCAGCGGGCAGCGATAAACTGGAGATGACCAAACCTCCACCATCACGCCAACAGAAATACGCCCATGCCATTACGACCCACGAATCCACACGGCGGTCATTCAAACGCGGTATTCCATTGGCGCTACACACCGCCGCGGTCAGAATACACACACATCACCAAAACACAGCCACATTGGACAATTTGAAATACACACACCTGATACACATACACACACCACTCCCACACAATCAACCAACTATAAAACACACACCCACATCACCCACAAACCCCTGCGACCATAATTACTGAGAGAAGGAGAGAGAGACACAGCAGACAATCCAAAGCAAGACACACTGAGGCACACTACACCATCACACACACCACATAGTAGCACAAAGCACCACTCACCAACATACTTATCATCACATACACCACCCCACACCTCACCCACACCACCCCATGGCACCCCAAAGGCACCCACGCTTTTCGGACCAAGAACTCCGGGTCATGGTGGAGGAAATCCTAAGAGTGGAACCCCAGCTCTTCGGCTCGCAGGTGCAGCACACCAGTATAGCTAGGAAGGCGGAGCTATGGCAGCGGATCGTGGACAGGGTCAACGCGGTGGGACAGCATCCCAGGAATAGGGAGGACATACGCAAAAGATGGAACGACCTACGGGGGAAGGTCCGATCGATGGTCTCCAGGCACAACATCGCGGTCCAGAAGACTGGCGGCGGACCCCCACCCACCCCTCCTGAATTCACATCGTGGGAGCAAGACGTCTTGAACATCCTGCATCCTCAGGGCCTCGCAGGAGTAGCCGGAGGAATGGACTCTGGTAAGTCCAATCTCAACTACTATATCCCCCCCACCCCACCAGCATGCCAACCCACACCCCCACCCTCACCCCCAACCCCCCAGCACACATCCTCCCTGACAATGTCTCACCAGCACAACCCACCCATCCCAACACCAACTCCTGCATGCCAACACAAATCATGGGCACCCATCACCTAAGCATGACCACTGCACTAACCCCCCCCCCCCCTAACTACCCTCACAACACCTCCCTCAAGGGAATGCCTGCACTGGGGGACAAGGGCACCCATAACACGCACGCTATTGCACACACAGAAACAATAACCAAACTCTCTTACCCCATGCAGGACCCGAACGACAACACACCAGCCAGGAGGGTCCAGAAGTGTCCATCCCACCACCGGAAAAGGCCCACATTGAGGATAGCAGCTCTGTCGACAGTGAACCTGATGACCAGCCCGGACCATCGGGGACCTCTGGGCAGTCGGTTCCCCTCAGGCAGCCACAGGCCACACCAGACCCGACCCCCTCTGCCAACACCAGCACAGCTCCCACCCAGCGGGCCCATGCCTCTGTCTCTAGGACAGCTCAATCAGCGGTGTGTCTGCCACTACAGGGCACCCAGGCTAACCCAACACCCCAACACCAACAGGGACCTGGGGGCAGTGGTAGCGGGCACACCTTCCAGGGGACAGAGGCCGGGGGAAACCGGGCAGCTCGGAGGGCTGCTGTGCGACAGGGGGGGGAGGAGAGGCCCAGGGAACCCACTCTCCAAGAGGCCCTCACCACCATCATGGGGGCATACCACCACTCCCAAGAAACGATGGCGACGGTACTGGCTAGGTTCACTGAGATCCAGGCACAGCAGGAGGAACGCTACATGGGGTTCAGGGAGGAGCTGAGAATCATCGGGACCGCAATGGGGACCATCGTCCTGGCCCTCCACAGGATAGAGGACGCGTTGCGGGACCATGGTGCACCACACAGGGCCCCTGTCACTAGCCCGGACCAGGAACAGCCTACCACCTCCGCCGGCGCTAGTGGACAGGAGGTCCCAACACCTCGACAGCCCCCTCGAACCCCACCTCCTGCTGAAGAACAACCACCCCGTAAGAGGAGCCTGAGACCAAAAAAAAAGACAGAGTAGGATGTCAAGACCCCCGCCAGCAGGACATACCCCCTCAAGTCTTCCCACTGTCCCACATAGCCACCCTGTCCAACCATGAACTGCCTATGCTCCATCCTTCCACAGGCAAAAGGACAATGCACCTGTGAGACTGAGAACTGGACTCTGCCATGGATATTCCTCCACCCCCACCCATCACCCTTAGAATCACATGTACCGATATCTAGCACTGTAAATAAATCACATTTTGCACACAAATCTGTTTTGAGTCATGCTGTATGATTAACAAATGTATTACATATTACTGTTCAATTTCTGTTCTGTCAATTAGTCATGACAACATACCAATGTCAATACGCTGTATTTCATGGGCGAACCAAGCAGAAGTCAGGTACTGAGTCAGACAGCACTGAGAAGGGAAGGGAAAGGCAAAAATTAATGAAAAACATCTGTGGGGAACTACAGAAAGTACAGATGCAGGAGGCTATAAGCAATTGTGAAATGGCGTGGGTGATTCTTACCTGTGTGTTACTGGAAATACTGTTGTATCACTCTGTCCTTATTGTCTGTGTCGTCCTCAGAGTCTTCCTCCTCTTCACTCTCCACAGGCTCCACGGCTTCTACAACACCACCATTTGGACCATCCTCCTGCAGGAAAGGCACCTGGCGTCGCAAAGCCAGGTTGTGGAGCATACAGCACGCCACGATGATATGGCACACCTTCTTTGGTGAGTACATTAGGGATCCACCTGTCATATGCAGGCACCTAAACCTGGCCTTCAGGAGCCCAAAGGTTCGCTCAATCACCCTCCTAGTACGCCCATGGGCCTCATTGTACCGTTCCTCTGCCCTGGTCCTGGGATTCCTCACTGGGGTCAATAGCCACAGCAGGTTGGGGTAACCAGAGTCACCTATTAGCCACACACGCTGTCTCTGTAGCTGTTCCATCACATAGGGAATGCTGCTATTTCGCATAACATACGCGTCATGCACTGACCCTGGGAACTTGGCATTTACATGGGAGATGTACTGGTCAGCCAAACAGACCACCTGGATATTCATTGAATGGTAATTCTTCCTGTTCCTGTACACCTGTTCATCGTCATTTGGGGGGACTAAAGCCACATGGGTCCCATCAATTGCACCAATGATGTTGGGGATGTGTCCAAGGGCATAGAAATCAGCTTTCACTGTAGGCAAATCACCCTCCTCTGGGAAAATGATGTAGCTCCGCATGAGTTTCATCAGGGCAGACAACACTCTGGATAAGATCTTGGAAAACATAGGCTGAGACATCCCAGATGACATGGCCACTGTTGTCTGGAATGAGCCAGTTGCAAAGAAATGGAGGACAGACAGAACCTGCACTAGAGGGGGAATTCCTGTGGGTTGGCGGATGGGGGACATCAGGGCTGGCTCCAGCTGGGCACACAGTTCATGGATGGAGGCTCGGTCAAGTCGGTATCGTAGTATTATGTTGCGTTCTTCCATTGTGGACAGGTCCACCAGCGGCCGGTACACGCGAGGATTCCTCCTTCTCATCGCTAGTCCCAGCGGACGGTGCCTAGGAAGGAGAATATGGAGTACAGAGTCAATCCACTCACAGGTACGTACAACACAGCTTGCACAGTACAGGTAAAAGTATGGTTTGATATGTTTGTATGTGTGCCATTGCAAGGCCTAGGCCTGTGTGACGCATTAGAAATTAAGCCATGTGGGCCCTTGAAATGGCCGATGCCTGACCTGTGAAGTGGGACAATGGGATGTGAGGTCACTGCGCTGGCGGGGCACACCGTGGCGGTAGGCGGTCGAATTAACATTGAAGCCTATGGGTTTCAGGAGCCAATGACGATGTGCGCCGGCGGTCGCGGGACGCACCGCCGCGGTACGCACCGCCGCGGGCGTGCCCGCCATTTTCTATCTGCTCAATCATTCGAGACCTGATCATCCACAGGAGAGGACCTATACTGCAAGTGCTGCTGTGAACTCGGTCTGGAAGTGACAATGGCTGCTGCTACTGGTGAAAGGGCCCCCGCCTTCAGTTCAGAAGAGTTGGAGAAGCTCGTGGATGGGGTCCTCCCCCAGTATGCGCAACTCTACGGTCCTCCAGACCAACAGGTGAGTACACTCAGTGCACATTGAATGGGTTATGCCTGTGTGGAGGGGGGGGGGATGTAAGTTGGTGAGGTGTGGAGGGAATGGGGAGTGCAACGCACGACAGATGAGAGAATGGGAACCATGACAAGGTTGGGGAGGGGGGGGCATGTACTCCAAACATGCAGATATGTGACGGTTTCTCTTTCCCACCCTGTACATGTCAAACAGGTGAGCGCCCACCAGAAAATCGATATTTGGCGTGCCATCGCCGAGGAAGTCCGGAACTTGGGGGTCCACAACAGACGGGGCACCCACTGCCGCAAGAGGTGGGAGGACATCCGCCGCGGAACGAGGAAGACCGCAGAAACACTGCTGGGGATGGCCTCCCGACCTAGGAGGGGTGCCAGTCGCACCATGACCCCCCTGATGTCCCGGATCCTGGCGGTGGCCTACCCTAATTTGGATGGGCGCTTGAGGACAGCACAGCAGACACAAGGGGGTGAGTATCCGCACATTCTCCTATCTGTATGCGCATTGGAGGCGTCTGGGTGGGGGAGGAGGGCTGTGGGTGACATTAGGCCCGGGCGCTCTCTGTAGTGTAGTCCGCTCCCTTAGGCATGGCCCTGTGCCCCCGCCCCCCACCTCTGTAGGGTGCCAAGTTCAGCTACCCATGCTCCAGCATCACACATGTGCGCGTGTGTTGTCCCTAGACCTGTTTGCCTAGTCAGAAGTACTGAGTAGTGTACCCCAAGTTCGTGACTTAGTGCACGAGGCACCTGTGTCTGTCCTCTCCGCAAAGGGTATTGCTAAGGCATGCACTCAACTTTGTTTAATTTCTCCCCCCACCCTAAATCTTTGTCTTCTTGTGTTTTAGCATCATCAGGCGGAGGAGATTTGGCGTCGGAGCAGGAGGGAGCTGCAGGTCACCAGGCCCCGGTGGGCACTGACACAGACACCGAGGGCACCAGTGATCCGGAGGGCGAGGGGAGCACCACAACGGGGGCCGGTGGAGACACCAGCGACACGGACACGTCCTCGTTTGGGAGCTCCCTAGCGGGGGCGGCACCATCTGTGCCCCCGCAACAACAGGTACAGCCGCCACCCAGCGCACCAGCACCGCCCTCCCAGCAGCCCCTCAGTCTTCGCTCCGTGGCCGCTCGGCCAGGAAGGCGCGCGTCTCCTTCGCCCCAGGCACCTCAGCCCCTGCCTCTGTTACCCCTGCTGCCCTCAGTGCGGAGCTCATTGACCTGGTGAGGACGGTCATTGTTGGGCAGACTACCCTTCTGAATGCCATCCAGGGGGTGGAAAGGGAGGTGCATCGGAGCAATGCCTACCTGGAGGGCATTCATTCGGGTCAGGCTGCCCATCAACGAGCGTTCACTGCTCTGGCCTCAGCACTGACGGCAGCCATTGTCCCTGTCTCCAGTCTCCCTCTTCTGTCTGCCTCCACCCTTTCTCTGTCTCCTGTACCTCAACCTATCCCATCCACACCATCAGACCAGCCTGCACACACCTCAACACCCAAGGCCAGCTCATCCAAACATAAGCACCACAGAAAACACAAGCATTCACCCAAGCAACACACAGATGCAGACATATCAACAGTCACTACCACCTCTGTGTCCCCGTCCTCCTCGTCTCCCTCCTCCCTCCCTGTGACGTCTACACTCACACCTGCATGCACCCCAACATCAGCCAGTTCTTCCACCACCAGCAAACCCTCCACTACAGTCCGCACACCTGCAGTCACCACCCCCACTGGCATTTACACGTCCCCTGTGTCCTCTCCCACTGTGTCTGTCACCCCCTCTTCCAAGACACATAAACGCAGGCAGACACCCAAACAGCAGCCAACCACCTCACCACAGCCTACGTCCCAGTCACCTGCACCCAAGGACAGCACACCTGGCTCTCATACAACCACATCCTCTTCCTCCACTTCTCTCACCACTACTCCTACCCCTTACCTTGGTCCCAAGAAAAATTACCTCGCCAGTTTTGACCTCTTTCCCTCCCCCGACCCACCCCCTCCAACTGGGAAAAGTCCCAAGGGCACCTCAGCCACCACCAGCCCAACTACTACAGTGCAAGTGGTGCATGGCATGTGGAGTCCACCCTTAGGCGGCAGTAACACTTCGGTGAGCAGCAAGGGGACAGCCAGCCCCCCCCCAGGCAAGAGGACCCGGAAATTGAAGGGCCGCCGTGAGCGGACAGAGACGGCTGCCCCCAAGGAGGTGACTCCGGCCACTTCACCGGCCACAGCAGCCAGGGGAGGCAAGGGCCCGAGAGCCCCATCTAAGGAGCGGAAGGACAGCAGGGCGGAGAGGACAACCACCAGGAGCGCGGAGCAGGAGGGCCCCACAAGCCCCATCCCGGCTGCAAGGGACGACACCAAAGGGCCCAGGACTCACTCCCCGAAGGGGCCTGACACAGCACGGTCGGAGGGCGACTGAGCAGGGTGTCCAGGCCAGGTATGACTCCCTTGACATACTGCAAGAGCACCGCTGAACAGGGCCCCGCCGTGCAGAAGAGCACCGCTGAACAGGGCCCGCCGTGCAGAAGAGCACCGCTGAACAGGGCCCCGCCGTGCAGAAGAGCACCGCTGAACAGGGCCCCGCCGTGCAGAAGAGCACCGCTGAACAGGGCCCCGCCGTGAAGACAGGTACCGCTGAACAGGGCCCCGCCGTGAAGACAGGTACCGCTGAACAGGGCCCCGCCGTGAAGACAGGTACCGCTGAACAGGGCCCCGCCGTGCAGAAGAGCACCGCTGAACAGGGCCCCGCCGTGCAGAAGAGCACCGCTGAACAGGGCCCCGCCGTGCAGAAGAGCACCGCTGAACAGGGCCCGCCGTGCAGAAGAGCACCGCTGAACAGGGCCCCGCCATGCAGAAGAGCACCGCTGAACAGGGCCCCGCCGTGAAGACAGGTACCGCTGAACAGGGCCCCGCCGTGAAGACAGGTACCGCTGAACAGGGCCCTGCCGTGAAGACAGGTACCGCTGAACAGGGCCCCGCCGTGAAGACAGGTACCGCTGAACAGGGCCCCGCCGTGCAGAAGAGCACCGCTGAACAGGGCCCCGCCGTGCAGAAGAGCACCGCTGAACAGGGCCCCGCCGTGAAGACAGGTACCGCTGAACAGGGCCCCGCCGTGAAGACAGGTACCGCTGAACAGGGCCCCGCCGTGAAGACAGGTACCGCTGAACAGGGCCCCGCCGTGCAGAAGAGCACCGCTGAACAGGGCCCCGCCGTGCAGAAGAGCACCGCTGAACAGGGCCCCGCCGTGAAGACAGGTACCGCTGAACAGGGCCCCGCCGTGCAGAAGAGCACCGCTGAACAGGGCCCCGCCGTGTAGAAGAGCACCCCTGAACAGGGCCCCGCCGTGCAGAAGAGCACCGCTGAACAGGGCCCCGCCGTGAAGACAGGTACCGCTGAACAGGGCCCCGCCGTGAAGACAGGTACCGCTGAACAGGGCCCCGCCGTGCAGAAGAGCACCGCTGAACAGGGCCCCGCTGTGAAGACAGGTACCGCTGAACAGGGCCCCGCCGTGAAGACAGGTACTGCTGAACAGGGCCCCGCCGTGAAGACAGGTACCGCTGAACAGGGCCCCGCCGTGCAGAAGAGCACCGCTGAACAGGGCCCCGCCGTGAAGACAGGTACCGCTGAACAGGGCCCCGCCGTGAAGACAGGTACCGCTGAACAGGGCCCCGCCGTGCAGAAGAGCACCGCTGAACAGGGCCCCGCCGTGAAGACAGGTACCGCTGAACAGGGCCCCGCCGTGAAGACAGGTACTGCTGAACAGGGCCCCGCCGTGAAGACAGGTACCGCTGAACAGGGCCCCGCCGTGCAGAAGAGCACCGCTGAACAGGGCCCCGCCGTGAAGACAGGTACCGCTGAACAGGGCCCCGCCGTCTCAAGCACCGCTCCGCTGGGCCCTTCCTGTCAAGCACCGCTCCGCTGGGCCCTTCCTGTCAAGCACCGCTCCGCTGGGCCCTTCCTGTCAAGCACCGCTCCGCTGGGCCCTTCCTGTCAAGCACCGCTCCGCTGGGCCCTTCCTGTCAAGCACCGCTCCGCTGGACCCTTCCTGTCAAGCACCGCTCCGCTGGGCCCTTCCTGTCAAGCACCGCTCCGCTGGGCCCTTCCTGTCAAGCACCGCTCCGCTGGACCCTTCCTGTCAAGCACCGCTCCGCTGGGCCCTTCCTGTCAAGCACCGCTCCGCTGGACCCTTCCTGTCAAGCACCGCTCCGCTGGACATCGCCATGTCATGCACCGCTGCGCTGGGTCCCGCCGTCTCAGGCACTGTTTATGGTTCACTGTGCCCACCATGCCTCCTCCTTGACCAGTGGACTCTGTAATCCACCTGAGAGACTGTGGCTTTGCACTCCCCAGGATGGCACAGTGGGCAATCCACCCACTGTAGAGACTTGAGAGACTGTGGCTTTGCACTCCCCAGGATGGTCCAGTGGGCAACCCACCCACTGTAGAGACATTGAGAGACTGTGGCTTTGCACTCCCCAGGATGGTACAGTGGGCATGGTGGCTCCTCGTGGATCTGGCGTCGTGGACTCATGTGGCTGTGGTGGCCCCCCCTTCCCTTCCCCCTGAGGTGCCTGTAGTTTTGACATCGGATGCCCCTGCAGTGTTCTCTCCAAAGGACTCAGGTCTCGTGTGTGGGCTTTGCCCTTGTTTCGCAGAACCTTGGCCCACGGACATGTTAGATTCGTAGGATGTGCAGGACTTGTTACTTCAGTGATACACTGATGTGTATATCTTTTTGGTTTTTGTAAATATTTTTCACGGTTGCTCAATTATTTCCAGGTGCTTTTTTTGTACATGAAAATTTATTCCAAATTTGGTTGTGTCATTGTATTTTTAAAGGGTCTTTGTGTGGTGTCACTGTGACTTCCTGCTCTGCATTGGTGTGTACATATTGGGGCGGTGGGGGGGTCGCATATGTGTATGCCCATAACCTTTCTTCCTCCCCCCTCCCGTGTGTCGTAGGTGTAGTACTCACCGTTGACGTCTGCGCCGGAGTTCGTACTCGTGGTAGATGAGCAGGTAGACGAGAGCAGGTATGATGTTCAATTCGGGTTCCATGCTGTCCGGATTCCGCGTGGAGTGTCTCGAGGTGAGCGTTTTCCATTGGAAATGTCTGTTTCCGCCGTGTTTTTATTGGCGGTGCTCCCGCCCCGGAAAAGGTGGCGGATTGGTGGGTCGTGATAGGGTGGGCGGTACATTGTCTGCCGCCTGGCTGTTGGCGGTGACCGCCGCGCTGTTTGTTTGTTCCGCCGTGGCGGTCGGAGTGTTAATGCGGCGGGCTGTGTTGGCGGTTCCCGCCAGGGTCAGAATTGCATTTTTTTGACCGCCGGCCTGTTGGCGGGTTGGCCGCCGCTTTATCACCGACCGCCAGGGTCAGAATGACCCCCATAATGTCTAAAAAATCTATTTCAAGCCCTGTCCTAACCACATGGTCAATAATTCGTCATCATCTTCATCATCAACTTAGTTCATCAATGACCATAAAAGCACATAAAACAAAATATAATAATTCTTAAGTGAATAAATAAATACATGTCTGTAAATAGGTGTAAAAACATTAAAACAATAACTTGAATTGCACATATGACTCTAAATCTTACCTATATAGAGATAAGACCTTAAATAACTTTTTTGAGATGGCAACGTATGCGCCAAGCTGTTGCTAAATACTTGCTTACTGAAAGAATTACGTCAGCTGAATTATGGCTTTTTAGAACCCGTAGAGCCAAAGAGCAATTCTTGAATCCCATGTCCCTGCAAATCTTGCGGATCCATTTTGTTCGCGGAATCGCATAGGCTGGGCAAAAGAACATGAAATGCTCAATGGTTTCAAAAATACTGCCACAGGCAGGGCATATATCGGGAAGATTAATCGACCCCCACCTATGAATCAATTACATCAGGGACAGGGAGCCAAAACGAAACCTTGCATATAAGCTCTTGCCTTGCAAATCCGGTATAACATCCAAATAGAGTTCAAACTTTGGGGACCATTTAATATCAGTAAAGGAATTAGTTAAGCGACCATGGGATTTATGGGTTATGTAGTTGTCCTTAACGTAAGACCAATAGGTTAACTTTAAAACATTTTTGTGCCGTCTCTCTAATTTATGGGGATTTTCCCAATAGTCACCCAGACCCAAAAGCCGGAGCCAATGGGCCACATGGCGAATCCAGGGAAGAGTATTAGCGTTTTGGCATTTCAATAAATCGAGTAATGCGGTCTTATATATATCTAGCTCTTGAATGTTGTCTCGGATGCCCAGGCTACCGCAACCCAGATTATCCAGTCTGAGCTGGACACGACCGACTCGGTGGCTAGGGCAATGGGCACGGCTGTGGTGGCAAGGAGGCAGGCCTGGCTCCGTAACTCAGGGTTTTCTGCGGACGTGCAGTCGACCCTGTTGGACCTCCCGTTTGATGGGGACAAACTGTTTGGAGCCAAAGCAGATTCGGCCTTGGAGAGATTTAAAGAAAGCAGGGCCACAGCCAAATCATTAGAGCTGCAAGCCCCTTCTTCTTCTGCCTCCTCCAGATTTTTCAGGAGGTTTCGTGGATTTGGGCGTGGCTCTTCCTCCTCTTCCTTTCGGGGGAGATTCCAGCAACCCACCTCTTCCCTCCCCTATAGATCATTTAGAGGGAGGGGTAGGGCCCGCACCAGAGGAGCCTCTCATCAGCACTCTACCTCTTCCTCGTCCTCTGGAGGGGTGCAGCAGGGAAAGCAGCCTTAGGCTTCCACCATTTCCCACTCACTCCTCTCCTGTAGGGGGGGAGGTTACGGCATTTTCTCCACAAGTGGGAGACTATTACATCGGACACTTGGGTTATCAGTATTGTGGGAAAAGGCTACACCCTTCCCTTTCGGGAGTTTCCGCCCCCCATCCCGCCCCGCCCATCTTATTGTTCAGAAGAACACCTCCTGTTGTTAGAACAGGAGGTTCAAGTCCTCCTTTCAAAGGGCGCGGTGGAGTTGGTCCCAGAGCAGGAAAGGGGTCGAGGTTGTTACTCAAGGTACTTCCTGATTCCCAAGAAGGATGGTCGGTTGAGGCCAATCCTGGATCTGAGGATCTTGAATTGGTTCCTCAAACAGGAAAAGTTCAAGATGCTGACCCTAGCTCAGGTGCTTTTGGCGTTGAACAAAGAAGATTGGATGGTGTCTGTCGACTTGCAGGATGCTTATTTTCATATCCCGATACTCAAGTCGCACAGGAAGTAGCTCCGGTTTGTGGTAGGGTCGCAGCACTATCAGTTTGCGGTCCTCCCGTTTGGTCTTACTTCAGCACCTCGAGTCTTCACGAAGGTGATGTCAGTGGTTGCGGCAGAGCTCAGAAGGAAGGGGATAGCAGTATTCCCTTACTTGGACGACTGGTTGATCAAAGCCAAGTCTCCGGAGCTTGTGTCGCATCATCTGCAGTCAACAACCCAGTTGTTGTTCGACCTGGGCTTTTCGGTGAACGTGCCCAAATCTCACCTGGAGCCCTCTCAGCGCCTCCTGTTCATAGGGGCAGTACTGGATAAAACATTGAATCAAGCCTTTCCTCCGCCTCAGCGGATTCAAGATATTCAGGAGTTGGTTCCAATGTTTCGAAATGGAGCGGTAGTTCCAGTCCTCAAGGTCCTTCGTCTGCTCGGTCTGTTTGCCTCCTGCATACTGTTGGTCACGCATGCTCGCTGGCATATGAGGGCTCTTCAGTGGTGCCTCCGAAGGCAGTGGTCTCAACACAAAGGAGATCTAGAAGGTGCTGTCAAGATCTCCAGAGATGCTGCTGTGGACTTGAAGTGGTGGATTGCGGGCAACAATCTTTCACAAGGAAAGCCATTCGCGCAGTCACCACCAGAGACCACGGTCATAACGGATGCTTCCACTCTAGGGTGGGGAGCTCATCTGTGGGATCTGGAGATCATAGGGCTTTGGTCTCCAGAGGAACAGATTTTTCATATCAATCTGTTGGAGTTGCGGGCTGTGCGTCTGGCTCTCAAGGCCTTCCTCCCTTCCCTTCGTGGTCAGTCGGTACAGGTCCTGACGGACAATACTACCGCGATGTGGTACATAAACAAACAGGGAGGAGTAGGGTCGTACCTTCTCTGCAGAGAAGCTCTTCGACTATGGTCCTGGGCAAAGGACCATCAGATTTGCTTGGTAGCAAATCATCTGCCCGGGGTCTTGAATGTACGTGCGGACAGTCTCAGTCGCCATTTCTCGGCCGACCACGAGTGGCGTCTCCATCCAGTCCGTTTAATCTTCCAGATGTGGGGGTTTCCTCGGATAGATTTGTTTGCCACTCTGGAGAACGCGCATTGTCCATTATTCTGCAGCCTACAGTATCCGATGCAGGGAGCGTTGGGGGACGCGTTTCAGATAACCTGGTGCGGCCAGTTCCTTTACGCGTTTCCCCCCATACCCTTGATTCCTCGAGTGTTGAGGAAGATTTGCCAAGACCGGGCCCAAGTCATCTTAATAGCTCCGGATTGGCCAAGGAGGGTGTGCTACTCCGACCTTCTCCAACTCTCACTGTGTCCTCCGCTCCGTCTCCCTCTCAGGGCAGACCTCTTCTCGCAGTCGCAGGGGCAGGTTTTACACCCCAACCTCCAGAGTCTGCACCTACATGCCTGGAGATTGAGCGGGGCAACCTGAGTTCCTTCTCTCTCCCGCCTGATGTAGTGGATGTTATATTAGCGGCCAGGCGACACTCCACTAAATCTATCTACGCTAATAGGTGGTCTAAATTTGTTATGTGGTGTGGAGAGAGACAGATTGATCCCTTACATGCTCATCTGTCAGATGTTTTGTCTTTTGCTCTGTCTCTAGCGCATAAAGGTTGTGCAGTGGCTACCATTAAAGGTTATTTGTCTGCCTTGTCAGCCTTCATTTGTCTTCCAGACCAACCATCGTTATTTAAGTCCCCTATTGTTCTCAGATTCTTGAAAGGTCTTCTAAATAAATATCCTCCAAAACCATTCGTTATGCCTCAATGGGATTTGTCCTTGGTCCTGACTTTCCTTATGGGGTCCCCTTTTGAACCTATGCATTCTTGCCCCTTAAGGTATTTAGTTATTAAGACAGTCTTCTTGGTGGCTATAACATCTGCAAGGAGAGTGAGTGAGTTGCAGGCCTTATCGGTAAAATCCCCTTATACAAACTTTTATGGGGATATGGTGGTGTTGAGGACCAAGGCTGCTTTCCTCCCGAAGGTTGTTTCACCCTTCCATTTGGCCCAGACAATTACTTTGTCCACGTTCTATCCTCCGCCTCATCCTTCAAAGGAGGAAGAGAGACTACATCGCTTGGACCCAAAGAGGGCGTTAAGCTTCTACATTGATAGAACGAAGGACTTCAGGCTGGAGGATCAGCTGTTCATCGGATACGTGGGCAAGAGGAGAGGAAAGGCAGTCCACAAGAGAACACTCTCCAGGTGGGTTGTTCTTTGCATTAAAATCTGTTACTCTTTAGCAAAGAAGGATCCTCCTGATGGCATTAGAGCTCATTCCACCAGAGCTAAGTCGGCCATTTCGGCCTTGGCCAGAGGTGTTCCTGTGGTCGACATCTGCAAGGCCGCAACTTGGTCGTCCCTTCACACTTTTGCGAAGCATTACTGTTTGGACTCTGAGGTCAGAAGGGACGGCCATTTTGCACGGTCAGTGCTGCAGGATTTCTTGGTTTGACCATTTAGGCACCCACCACCGGGCGTGGTACTGCTTTGGGACTCTATTCATTAGGTGAGGAATCCACAGGTAGTTGTATCCATCAGAAGAACGAGTTACTTACCTTCGGTAACAACTTTTCTGGTGGATACATTAGCTACCTGTGGATTCCTCACTGTCCCACCCGCCTCCCCGTTGCCTTTTTGGTCTTACCAAGTAATCCTTGAGTGCGCTCCTATTGGTCTTCAAGACTGCAATAGATTTTGTATATATATATATATATATATATATATATATATCTTTGTATATATACATAATTAGTATATATTTGTTTGTTTGGAAAAAAAAAAAAAAAAGGGGAGTTATATTAAATCTATAGCCATTTTATTGCAATGTTGTGTGATTTACAATGTTATGGGATGTTGCCTTGCTCTTTCATTGCAGTGGGTTATTGTTCTCATGCACGTAAAAAATGTTGGTACTGACGTCAGCACATCGGCAAGGACTTCTTATTGCCTGTATGACGTCAGACGGCGTCGCGTGGGCTAATGTGACGTCCTCGTCGATGTGCAGAAGCTAGGAAGAAGATTTCAGTCGAATGCTGGCGCCATGGGAGTATTCATTAGGTGAGGAATCCATAGGTAGCTAATTTCTCTTCCAGGGGATCCTCATCAATAGTCATAAACATTGAATATTCCCGCCCTTGTGCGGGGACCCCGGAGCATATATAAAATACACACATACTATACATGTGTAAAACAGCAATGCAGGCTATAATCTTAAACAGGCTAAAATGCTTTATTTCTATGAAGTATTTTTTTTTTTTTTTTATATTATAAAATTACAATAGAGAATAAATATCTACCCAAGCCCCCAAAACTAGGCTTAGGGAAGTAAGCAGCAGTAAACATTAGAGAAAAAAACTACATTGAAAAACAATGGAGCATTCTTAGCCAATAGGCTGCATGCAGGTTAACACAGGAGAACCATAAAAACTCTGGCACTGTGCCTTTAAGACCCTGAGCACCTCCAGTATCCCACCATGCCTCAGGGGTGAAGGAAAGGTGACAGTTGGTTCACAGTTAGGCCAGTTCTTTTTTCCGGCTTCTTCTGAGAGGATCCTGGAGCATTGAGCTCTCAGTTTTCTGAGTTTTTTCTCAGAAAAATCCTTTAAAAAGCGTTTTTTCCTGTTTCATTCGACAGATAACATCTTTGTCTGTGTTTGGCAGTTTTTTACTGACAGAAAAATGCCTTCACTTTTTGTCGAATGCCCTTCTTGTGGGAAGAAGAAGGCCCAGTCAGACCCACACTCTCTTTGTATTGTGTGCCTGCCTCAGAGTCACTGCCCTGACACTTGCAAGCACTGCAAGAATATGTCAAAGAGGACTCTGAAGGACAGAGAGAAGATCAGGCTACATGGGCTTCATGAGAGGCAGAAAACATCGTCCTCTTCACTTCCCAGGCAACCAGCAGGCCATTCTCAGGAGAGAATGGCTCGGTCGATGTCAGCAGGTAGGAAAGTACCTGTTTGTTCCCCGTCGACATCGTCGCTGCCACCGTCTCACCGGCATAGATCGCCGTCGACGGCGAGACACCCGACGTCGAAGGATACGGCGTCGAGGGAACACCATCGCAGGGGCATATCTCCGTCGACGGCAGCCCGCCGATCGACGTCGTGCCATTGCCGGCGTGCCCGGTCGCCGCCAAAGGCCGTGCACCCCCCAACGTCAAGAGACGCAACGTCGAAATCGCCACGACGGCATGAGAGACATCCGCCGTCGACCTCCCACCGCTCCACGTCGAGGCACACGACGGCGAGTAGGTCGAGGTCCAAAGATCGCCGTTCGACGTCGAGACACTCTACGTCGAGACACTCAACGTCGAGGCAAGAGCAACCAATGGGGCGCCCTTCGACGTCGACACAGCCGTCGACATCGACACAGGTTTTACCTGTCCCGCAGGAGTAGAACATCGCCCTTCGCCAGCAGACAAGGCCGCACCATCTCCCGTGGTCTCCATACCGAGCGACTCATCTCGTTCAAGAGCGGCATCATCTGGGCATGTTTCGCCCATCAACCTATCTCCAAGATGGCTAGAGAGCCCTAACAGACCAGCGGCCTCCCTGGATTCGCAGTATTCGCGAATGTACTCCCCTACTGCCTCCCTTCCAAGAACGCCATCACCGACAGCAAGGGCAGGACGGGCTCGTTCTGTTCCTCGTCAACCGACCGCGAGGCCTGGGCGCTCTGCTACAGCGTCTCGCAGCAGGTCTCGTTCTCAACGGCGATCCAGATCTCGTTCACGAAGAAGATCACCCTCTTGGTCGTCGTCAGGATCATCTGTCGGGCGTTACTCCCCCACCCTAACAGATTCTCCACCTGCTAGGGTTTCACCGGTGGATGACATTATCACGTTTAACGAGGTGCTGTTAAGGGGAGCGCAGAAATTAAACATAGAGGTTCCAGAGCCATCTACCTCCTCGTCAGTCATCTTTGAGACTCTGCAGCATAGATCAGCGTCAAAAAAGTTACTGCCTCTAGTGCCTGGTTTGTTGCAGCCAACCATGGACACTTTTCTGGCCCCAGCTACGCTCAAATCTGCCCCGGCTAGGATTCTGAAAAAATATAAAGCTCCTGAACAGGACCCTTTGTTCCTAAGAAAGGATCCGCCACCGGACTCTGTAATATTGGCCGCAGCCCGAAAAACCCACTCGATGGCATCATCCTTCACGGTCCCCCCGGATAAAGAGAGCAAGCATCTAGACTCTCTGGGGAGAAAGATGTGCGGTACGGCGGCTTCGGCAATGAAAGTCTCCGGTGCTTCTGCACTCCTGGGCAGGTATGACCGTTCTCTGTGGGACTCCCTCAATAGATTCACAGAGAAATTGCCCAGAGAAGACAGACAAGATTTTCAAGAGATCCTGCAGGAGGGATGCCTGGTATCCAACTAGGTTATCAGCGCGGCGGCAGATGGGGCGGATTTAGCTGCACATGGGTATGCACATGGAATCTGTGCAAGAAGGTCTTCCTGGCTGAGACTGACTGGGTTAAAGCAAGAAGCACAACAGCGCATCCTGAATCTCCCATTCGCCGGGAACTCGCTGTTCGGTACCCATGCAGACGAGGAAATGGCCCGCATGAAGACCGAGGTGGACACCATGAGGGCTGTAGGCCTGGAAAGGAAGGAAGATTTCAGGAGAAGGTATAGGCCTTATGACAGGCGCCCTTTCCAGCAGAGGGTTCAAACCCCTCACTGGTCCCAGAGGCCACAACAACGGCAGGGACGCCCTCTCTTTCAGCGAAGGAACACAAGGGAGCGAAGGTCAAATAGACCTCAGCAGTCCACACCGAAAGCGCCGGCCAAACAATGAGATCTCGCTTCCCTCGACACTGTACACCACTCCGGTGGGGGGAAGTATTGCAGGTTATCTTCACGAGTGGCACTCTATCACAAGCGACAAATGGGAGCTCAATATTGTCGAAAATGGCTACTCTCTTCTTTTCAAACAGCCTCCACCACACTTGCCACCAGCCAAATGCAATCCATCTCATCTCAGCCTGCTGCGCAAAGAGGCTCTCGCCCTCTTACAAAAGAATGCCATAGAAAGGGTTCCACCTGCGCACAGAGGAAAGGGGGTTTACTCCCGTTATTTTCTGGTGGCGAAAAAGGGCAGAGAGGGCGTTTTCAGACCAATTCTGGACTTACGGCTGCTGAACAAATACATAAGAAAACAGAAGTTCAGGATGCTAGCGCTTCACCAGATTTTCCCTCAGGTACATCAGGGAGACTGGATGTGCTCCATCGACCTGCAGGATGCATATTTTCACATCCCAATAGCTCCCAAGCATCGGAAATTCTTGCGCTTCCAAGTAGCGTCACAGCACTATCAGTTCAGAGTTCTACCATTTGGCCTGAAATCTGCCCCACGCGTCTTCTCGAAATGTATGGCGGTGGTAGCGGCACATCTTCGAAAACAAAAGATATTCATCTACCCATACCTAGACGACTGGTTACTGAAGGCTTCTTCTCCGGAGCAGGCGAGAAGCCATCGGGACATTGTGCTCAGGGTTTGCGAGTCTCTAGGTCTTCAGGTCAATTGCCAAAAGTCAACCTTGATTCCAACACAGAACCTTCACTACCTGGGAGCTATAATAAACACAGAACTCCAAAGAGTGTATCCTTCGGAGGAACGACTATCCTCAATAGACAGGAAGTGTCAGGACCTGTTGAAAGCCAACGCACCTACGGCACGTCAGGTGACATCGCTGCTGGGCTCCATGGCATCATGCATTTTCATTGTCCCAAATGTCAGACTGCACATGAGGCCCCTCCAAGAGGCATTGGAGAGCAACTGGAGCCAAAGGACAGGTCGCTGGGAGGACAGAGTGCGATTACCGGCAGCGGCACTTCAGTCATTGAAATGGTGGATGCACACACCTCACCTGTCAGTAGGTGCTCCGTTTCACCAGGTAGTTCCATCCTACACTCTGGTAACGGATGTGTCTCTTCAGGGATGGGGGGCTCATCTGGGTCCCCTTCAAGCTCAGGGCCTGATGTCAGACAAGGAAAAGCAGTACCACATCAATCTGCTGGAACTCAGAGCGGTCCATCTGGCTCTCAAGTCTTTCACACCATTAATTCAGGGGAAAACTCTCCTAATACAAACGGACAATACAACCACGATGTATTATTTGAACAAATAGGGGGGAACGAGATCCCTACCCCTATCTCGAGAGTCCCAAATGATATGGCATTGGCTCCTGGCCAGAGGAATGTCACTTACAGCGGTTCACCTGCCAGGGCAACAAAACGTGGAAGCAGATTTCCTGAGCAGACACCTAGAGGACGCACACGATTGGGTCCTACACGGCGAAGTCGTCGAATACATCTTCGCTCAATGGGGTCGACCTCAATTGGATCTCTTCGCAGACGAAGTAAACAAGAAATGCCCAGACTTCGCATCCAGGTTCTACCGTCCGGGATCTCGAGGGAATGCCCTGTTGATCGACTGGTCAGGGATATTTCTCTACGCCTTTCCACCGATTCCCCTCATACCAGCAGTGATCAACAAACTTTACAGATCCAGAACCAGAATGATTCTCATAGCGCCACAATGGCCCCGTCAATTCTGGTACACAGATCTCCTCAACCTATCGGAAAAACCTCACAGGAGGCTGCCGTGCAGACCGGATCTTCTGAGCAGAATGGAGGGCAGGATTCTACATCCCAACCTACCCTCTCTGAGCTTAACAGCATGGCTCCTGAATTCCTGCGGTATGGGCACCTAGGGCTCTCACAGGAGTGTATGAACATCTTGAAAGAGTCCAAACGACCTTCCACGCGGCGTTCTTACGCTTTTAAGTGGAAATGATTCTACATATGGTGCTGTCAACAAGGCCAGAATCCCATACGGGCTCAGGAGGATGTCCTACTGTCCTACTTACTTCATCTGGCAAAGTCCGGTCTGCAGGTATCATCTATTAAGGTACATTTGTCTGCAATTACAGCCTATCGTAAGTCACCTTCTCAGGAATCCTTCTTTACGAAACCTGTAGTCAAGGATTTCTCAGAAGGTTTGAAAAAAGTTTTTCCGCCCATTCGGAGACCATCTCCTCCATGGGAACTGAACATAGTATTGTCAAAACTTATGGGCCCTCCTTTTGAACCTATACACAAGGCCTCTTTACAACACCTTACGTGGAAGACGGCTTTTTTGGTGGCCATTACTTCGGCGAGGAGGGTCAGCGAAATTCAGGCTTTGTCTTCCAAAGAACCGTACACGGTTTTTCACGACAATAGAGTGGTTCTGCGAACTCACCCATCTTTCCTTCCGAAAGTGGTGTCAGAATTCCATATCAATCAGACTATGGCCCTCATTCTGACCTTGGCGGGCGGCGGAGGCCGCCCGCCAAAGTCCCGCCGTCAGGTTACCGTTCCGCGGTCGAAAGACCGCGGCGGTAATTCTGACTTTCCCGCTGGGCTGGCGGGCGGTCGCCTTCAGACCGCCAGCCAGCCCAGCGGGAAAGAGGCTTCCACGATGAAGCCGGCTCGGAATCGAGCCGGCGGAGTGGAAGCTGTGCGACGGGTGCAGTTGCACCCGTCGCGTATTTCACTGTCTGCGCAGCAGACAGTGAAATACATGTAGGGGCCCTCTTACGGGGGCCCCTGCAATGCCCATGCCAGTGGCATGGGCACTGCAGGGGCCCCCAGGGGCCCCGCGCCCCCCCCTACCGCCATCCGGATCTCGGCGGTCCGACCGCCGGGATCTGGATGGCGGTAGGGGGGGGGCGGAATCCCCGCGGCGGTGCAGCAAGCTGCGCCGCCGCGGAGGATTCAATGGGGCCGCGGTACACTGGCGGGACCCCGCCAGTGGTGCCGGTCCGACCGCGGCTTTACCGCCGCGGTCGGAATCCCCATTGGAGCACCGCCGGCCTGTCGGCGGTGCTCCCGCGGTCCTCCGCCCTGGCGGTCAAAGACCGCCAGGGTCAGAATGACCACCTATATCTTTACCGACTTTCTTTCCCAACCCGGAGACTCCGGCAGAGAAAGCATTGCACTCCTTGGACTTGAAAAGAGTGCTGAAATTTTATTTGGATAAAACAAAATCGATTAGACATTCCAACCGCTTGTTTGTAAATTATGGTCATTTGAGGACAGGAGAGGCAGCATCTAAACGAACTATATCAAGATGGATAGTTTCTTGTATTGTTAATACTTACCAGCTGGCTAATAAACAATTACTAGCTAGGCCTAAAGCGCATTCCACAAGGTTAAAAGCGGCTACTGCTGCCCTCCTTAACAATGTTCCAATATCTGAGATTTGTAAGGCTGCTACATGGAAGTCTGTACATACGTTTACTAGACATTACTGTTTGGACTCAGATGCAAGAGCGGATG
The DNA here is from genome assembly GCF_031143425.1 of Pleurodeles waltl. Classification (NCBI taxonomy): domain Eukaryota; kingdom Metazoa; phylum Chordata; class Amphibia; order Caudata; family Salamandridae; genus Pleurodeles; species Pleurodeles waltl. Next base: position 681,336,784 of record NC_090451.1, on the reverse strand, counting down.
CCCAAGTGGGGCAGGCCTCTCTGAGAAATTTATTTGCATAATATGTATCTATTCCTGCACTTCTATTAGACAGTCCGCAGAGTTTAGGGATGGGCTTGCTAATCTATTCAATGTTTATGACTATTGATGAGGATCCCCTGGAAGAGAAGGATAAGTTACTTAACTGTAAATCCTAGTTCTCTTCCAGGGGTATCCTCATCAAAGTCATAAACAACCCACCCTCCTCCCCGGACTCACGTCTCCTAGAAGTGCAGGACAGACTGTCTTTAGAATCAGTTACACAGATTGTCACCGTAAAAAAGTACTGACCTAACTGTGAACCAACTGTCACCTTTCCTTCAGCCCTGAGGCATGGTGGGATACTGGAGGTGCTCAGGGTCTTAAAGGCACGGTGCCAAAGTTTTTATGGTTCTCCTGTGTTAACCTGCATGCAGCCTATTGGCTAAGAATGCTCCATTGTTTTTCAATGTAGTTTTTTTCTCTTTTTCTCTAATGTTTACTGCTGCTTACTTCCCTAAGCCCAGTTTTGGGGGCTTGGGTAGATATTTATTCTCTATTGTAATTTTATAATATAAAAAAAAACAAAAAAAACTTCATAGAAATAAACCATTTTAGCCTGTTTAAGATTATAGCCTGCATTGCTGTTTTACACATGTATAATATGTGTGTATTTTATATATGCTCCGGGGTCCCCGCACAAGGGCGGGAATATTCAATGTTTATGACTTTGATGAGGATACCCCTGGAAGAGAACTAGGATTTACAGGTAAGTAACTTATCCGTATCCACCAGAAAAGTCGTTACCGAAGGTAAGTAACTCGTTCATTTGGGCTTCAGGGAGGAAATCAGAGCTATAATTTCGACCCTGGGCACCATCGTAGGGGTGCTGAAGGAAGTACTGAACACCAGGCGGGACACTGTGGCACTACAAGGGGCCCCTGACACTAGCCTGGACGATGAACTGCCCACCACCTCCGCCGGTGCTAGTGGACAGGAGGCACCGCCACAGGACCACCACACCAGCACCCCACCCCCTGCAGAGGGCGAACCACCCCGCAAACGGTCCCTGAGATCCAGGACAAAGACAGAGAACGATGCCAAGACCCCAGCCAAGAAATGAGACCACCCTGAATGTCATCCTTCTGTCCCACTTTGTCACCCTGTCCATCCTTAAACTGCCCCAGCTCCACTTCCTATGCCCATTTGGGCAATGCACCTGTGAGTCTAATAGACTGGACTCTGCCATGGACATTCCTCCGCCATCACCCCTCACCATTTTGCTACCCCCTCCAAAATTGAGCACTTAAATAAACACCCTTAAAGCACAAAACACTCTGCAGTCAGTCTGTGATTTTGGAATAGTGTATTAGCAATTACAGTGTCAAAAAGCTCTTTCATTTGTAATGTCAACATACCCATGTCACACAGCTGTAGTCCATGAGGAATCAAAGCAGATGTCACACTGTGGGACCCACATCTGTGAAATCGTAAGGGAAAGTGACAACTCATTGACCATACACCGGGTGAAAACAACAGACAGTAGAGAGGTAGTAGTGTTAAAGAACTTGTAGTAGGCAGGTTTGTATTCTTCCCTATATTACACTGGAAATATTGCTCGATCACTGAGTCCCTGTTGTCCATGTCTTCTTCTGCTTCCTCGTCTTCACTGTCCACAGGCTCCACACCTGCAACAACACCGCCATCTGGACCATCCTCCTGCAGAAAAGGCACCTGTTGTCTCAAAGCTAAGTCGTGAAGCATACAGCAGGCCACGATGATCTGGCACACCTTCTTTGGTGAGTAGAATAGGGATCCACCTGTCATATAGAGGCACCTGAACCTGGCCTTCAGGAGGCCGAAGGTCCGCTCGATTATCTGCTGTGTACGCCCATGGGCCTCATTGTAGCGTTCCTCTGCCCTTGTCCTGGGATTCCTCACTGGGGTCAGCAGCCATGGCAGGTTGGGGTAACCAGAGTCACCTGCAAATGGTGAGGGACAACTGTTAGACACACACTAACCTGTAGGGATATCCCCAGACCCACACAACCTTTCTCACTGTTTTGCTTCCAGGTGCTCACCTAATAGCCACACACGGTGCCTCTGGAGTTGACCCATCACATAAGGGATGCTGCTATTCCGCAGGATGTAGGCGTCATGCACTAAGCCAGGGAACTTGGCATTCACATGGGAGATGTACTGGTCTGCCAAACATACCATCTGCACATTCATGGAATGGTAACTCTTCCGGTTTCTGTACACCTGTTCACTCCTGCAGGGGGGGACTAAAGCCACATGGTTCCCATCAGTGGCACCTATGATGTTCGGGATATGTCCCAGGGCATAGAAATCATCTTTCACTGTAGGCAAATCCTCCACCTGAGGGAAAACGATGTAGCTCGGCATGTGTTTCAGCAGGGCAGACAACACTCTGGACAACACGTTGTAAAACATAGGCTAGGACATCCCTGATGCTATGGCCACTGTTGTTTGAAATGACCCACTTGCCAGGAAATGGTGCACTGACAGCACCTGCACTTGATGGGGAATTCCTGTGGGATGGCGGATAGCTGACATCCGGTCTGGCTCCAGCTGGGTACACAGTTCCTGGATTGTGGCACGGTCAAGCCTGTAGGTGATGATCACATGTCTTTCCTCCCTTGTCGACAGGTCCACCAACGGTCGGTACACCGGAGGATGCCGCCATCTCCTCACATGTCCCAGCGGACGATGCCTATGAAGGACAACAGCGAGCACAGAGTCAACCAACTCAGAGGTACGTACCCACAGCTTACACAGAACACGAATCATAATCCAAAATGTGGCCTGTATGTTTGTTGAGTCTAGGCCTAGGTATGTGTGACGCAGTTAAAAATTAAGCCGTGTGGGCCCCTGAAATGGCGGCTGCCTGACCTCTTAAGTGGGATAATGGGATGTGAGGTAACTGCGCTGGCGTTGTACACCGTCGCGGTAGGTGTGACCGCCCTTTTCTATCTGTTCAATCACTCGATACCTGATCTTCGACAGGAGAGGACCTACACGTCAAGTGCTGCTGTGACCTCGGTCTGGAAGAGACAATGGCTCGAGAGTCTGGGGAAAGGGCCCCTGCCTTCACATCGGAGGAGTTGGAGAAACTCGTGGATGGGGTCCTCCTCCAGTACACGCTACTCTATGGTCCTCGAGACAAACAGGTAAGTACACTGGGAGCATGCTGTATGGGCTATGCCTGTGTGGAGTGGGGGGGATGTAAGAAGTGGGGGGAGATTGCGGCATGCATGAAACGACGATGAGTGCATGTGCCACATGGCAAGGGTAGGGATGGGGGCCAATGACTGTGACGGTGCAGTTGGTAATAACTTTTTCTTTCCCCCTGTACAATTCATGTAGGTCAGCGCCCACCAGAAAAAAAAGATATTTGGCGTGCCATCGCCAAGGACGTCCAGACCCTGGGGGTCTACCACAGACGGAGCACCCACTGCCGGAAAAGATGGGAGGACATTCTCCGCTGGAGCAAGAAGGCGGCGGAGGCTCAGCTGGGGATGGCCTCCCAACGTGGGAGGGGTGCCCGTCGCACCATGACCCCCCTGATGTTCAGGATCCTGGCGGTGGCGTACCCGGAGTTGGATAGGCGCTTGAGGGCATCACAGCAGCCACAAGGGGGTGAGTACACTCTCATCCTGCTGATTTAGCGCGCAGTGGAGGTGTCTGGATGGGGCAGGTGGCCTGTGGGTTTCCCTAGGTTAGGGCGAGTTTCGTAGGCAAGGTCCCTCCGTAAGGCAGGCCATGTGGCACCCCACCCCACCTCTGTAGAGTGCCAAGTACACCTAGTCATGCCCTTGTGTCATCCATGTGTGAAGATGTTGTCCATAGACTAGTAGGCCTTTTCCCAGGGATTGAACAGTGGAGCCCAAGAGCGCGGCGTAGTGCAGGGGGCTTCTGTGTCTGTCGTGTCCGCCAACGGTAGTGGTAATGCATGCACTCAACATGTATTTCTTCTGACCCCCGCCCCCTTTTTGTGGTCTCCCTGTTCTTGTGTGCATTAGCATCATCAGGCGGAGGAGCAGTGGCACCGGAGCACGAGGGGGCTGCATCCCACATGGCCATGGAGGGCCACACTACGGACTCGGACTTCACCAGTGGGACGGTGGGCGAGGGGAGCTCCACGGCGGGGACAGGAGCTGAGACCAGTGACACGGACTCGTCCTCTGATGGGAGCTCCCTTGTGGCGGCAACATCTGTGCCCCCCCCATCTACAGGTACAGCTGCCACCCCCCCTACCAGCACTGCCCTCCCAGCAGCCACTCAGCCTTTGCCCCGTGCCCGCTCACCCGGGAGGGTGGGCATCACCTTCGCCCCAGGCACCTCAGGCCCTGCCCCTGTCACCCCTGCTGACCTCAGTGAGGAGGCCATTGACCTCCTCAGGTCCCTCACTGTTGTGCATTCTACCATTTTGAATGCCATCCAGGGTGTAGAAAGGCAGTTGTAACAAACAAATGCATTCCTGGAGGGCATTCATTCTGTTCAGGCGGCCCTTCAGTGAGCTTTTCAGACTCTGGCCTCAGCACTGATGGCAACCATTGTCCCCGTCTCTAGCCTCCCCCCTCCAACTACCTCCACCCAGACCCAATCCCCTGTACCCCAGCCTATCACAAGCACACCTACAGACCAGCATGCACACACGCCAACACACAAGGGAAGCTTTGGCAAACATAAGCACCACACATCCCACAGGCACTCACACAAACATCACAAACATGCAGACACTCCAACATCCACTGCCTCCACTGTGTCCCCCTCCTTCTCGTCTCCCTCCTCCTTCCCAGTCTTGTCTACACTCACACCTTCATGCACTACATCTACAGCCACTACTGCCATCACCAGCACACCCACCACCACACCCCGCTCACGTGCAGTCACCACCCCCACTACCATTCACACGTCCCCTCTGTCCTCTCCCAGTGTGTCTGTGACTCCACCTCCCAAGATACACAAACGCAGGCACACACCCACCCAACAGCCATCCACCTCACAACAGCTTCCAGTCTATGCACCTTCACCAAAAGTCAGCAAACGAACGCCTCCTACAACCACAACCTCTTCCTCCACTCCCAAATCCCCTCCAGCTACCCGTCCCAGTGTCTCCCAAAAACTTTTCCTGTGCAACCTTGACGTCTTTCCCACACCTCCTCCACCCCGTCCGTCTCCTAGGTCCAGAACTAGCACGTCAGCCACAACATCTCTGGGACCAGTGGTGCCTGTAGTCACTGGAATCTGGAGTGCACCAGCCACCAGGGCAGCCAGTGTGGCACGGAGCCACAGCACAGACAGTCCCCCACCTGTGAAGCATCAAAAGTGGGCCAGTGCCCGGCGGGAGAGGGGGAAGACTCCAGCCACCAAAGCCGCTCCCAGGGGTCCCGGTGGGAGTGTGGAGTCAGCTGCAACACCTTCCAAGGTGGGGAAGGGCCACAAGAAACCAGGAAAGTCTGGGAAGAGCAGCACGGCGGAGGAGACCGCCATCATCCCCGCGGCCCAGGAGGCCACCGCCAACATCCCTGCAGGCCAGGAGGCCACCGCCATCATCCCCGCTGCCCAGGAGGCCACCGCCATCATCCCCGCTGGCCAGGAGGCCACCGCTATCATCCCTGCTGGGCTAGAGAGGACCACCAGCACAAGCCCCGGTGGGCTAGAGAGGACTGCCAGCACAAGCCCCGGTGGGCTAGAGAGGACCGCCAGCACAAGCCCCGCTGGGCTTGAGAGGACCGCCAGCACAAGCCCCGCTGGGCTAGAGAGGACTGCCAGCACAAGCCCCGCTGGGCTACAGAGGACCGCCAGCACAAGCCCCGCTGGGACATAGAGGACCGCCAGCACAAGCCCCGCTGGGACAGAGAGGACTGCCAGCAGCTGCGTCACTGCAAAGGAGCCCGCTGCCTCAAGCACCGCTGAACAGGGCACTGCCGCCTCAAGCACCGCTGAACAGGGCACCTCCGCTCCAAGCACAGCTGAACAGGGCACCGCCGCCTCAAGCACCGCTGGGCAGGGCACCGCCGATCCAAGCACCGCTGAACAGGGCACCGCCGCCTCAAGCCCCGCTGAACAGGGCACCACCGCCTCAAGCACCGCTGAACAGGGCACCGCCGCTCCACGCACCGCTGAACAGGGCACCGCCGCCTCAAGCACCGCTGAACAGGGCACCGCCACCTCAAGCACCGCTGGCCTATAAGCGCCAAGGGCACGGACGCTACTGAGTCTGTCACGAGCAGGATGCAGCACTCTGTGCACCATGCCCCCTCCAGAACCAGTGGAGAGGTACATCCACTACCTCTGTCCTTAGCAGGATGAAGCACTCTGGGCACCATGCCCCCTCCAGAACCAGTGGAGAGATACATCCACTACCTCTGTCCTTAGCAGGATGAAGCACTCTGGGCACCATGCCCCCTCCAGAACCAGTGGAGAGATACATCCACTACCTCTGTCCTTAGCAGGATGAAGCACTCTGGGCACCATGCCCCCTCCAGAACCAGTGGAGACTGTCATCCTGTACCTCTGTCCTTAGCAGGATGAAGCACTCTGGGCACCATGCCCCCTCCAGAACCAGTGGAGACTGTCATCCACTTGAGAGACTGTGGCTTTGCACTCCCCAGGATTGAACAGTGGGCAACCCACCCACTGTAGAGACTTGAGAGACTGTGGCTTTGCACTCCCCAGGATTGAACAGTGGACAACCCACCCACTGTAGAGACTTGAGAGACTGTGGCTTTGCACTCCCCAGGATTGAACAGTGGACAACCCACCCACTGTAGAGACTTGAGAGACTGTGGCTTTGCACTCCCCAGGATGGAACAGTGGGCAACCCACCCACTGTAGAGACTTGTGAGACTGTGGCTTTGCACTCCCCAGGATTGAACAGTGGGCAACCCACCCACTGTAGAGACTTGTGAGACTGTGGCTTTGCACTCCCCAGGATGGAACAGTGGGCATGTGTCCCTCTTGTGGATTTGGCGTTGTGAACTCAACCGGCTGAGGTGCCCCCACTTTCCCTCCCCCTGAGGTGCCTGTTTTCTTGCTTTCTGATGCCCCTGCAGTGTTCTCTCCATCATGGTCGGGGATCTTGTGTGGTTCTCGCCCATACCGTGTGGGCCCAGTGTTCCATGAACTTCATTGGAGCACTACCTGGACTCATGAGCTTGGTGTATATTTTCTTTATGGTGTATATATATATTTTTGCCTACTTGATTTTAATATATTACAATGGTTACACTCATTTTCTTTTGTCTTTGCATTCTTCCGGGGGGGTTGGAGGGTGTAACTATCATGTATAAATATGTATTAGTGTGTGTGTTGTAGTGGGTGGGGGTGTTGCATGTGTGTGTCCCTGTTTTTTCCCTCCCCCCCTCCCCTGTGTCGTAGGTGCAGTACTCACCGTGGTCTTCGCCGCCGGCGTTAGTGCTCCTGGTAGAGGAGCATGAAGACTATCGCAGGGAGAATTTGGAGTTCCGGCTCCATGGTGTCCTGGTTCCTCGTGGGGTTTGTAGAGGTGAGAGTTTTCCCTTGGGAATCCGGTTTCCGCCGTGTTTTTATCTGTGGTGAATCCGCCCCGGAAAAGGTGGCGGATTGGTAGGTTGTGATACTGTGGGCGGTACTTTGTCTTCCGCCTGTCTGTTGGCGGTGACCGCCAAGCTGTTTGTCTGTACCGCCGTGGCGGTCGGAGTGTTAAAGTGGCTGTCTATGTTGGCGGTTTCCGCCACGGTCGTAATTGCAATTTTTTTACTGCCTGCCTGTTGGCAGTCTTATCGCCGCTTTAACACCGTCCGCCAGGGTTGTAATGACCACCTATGTCTCTTTGGCTTTTGTTGTCTATCAAGATGCGGTAAGCTCTTTCAAATAAAGCGCTACCTGAGGGAATCTGGACACAGTCTGGCAGTGCAAAGCCTTCCACTGCAGCTTTTGCTGGAGGAGTCCCTGTGACTGAGATTTTTAGGGTAGCGACATGGGCTTCTGTGAACCTTAACAGCGAGTGGTCCTTTGATGTTGCATACTCCCTCAACAACTATAATTTGTCTCTTCAACGTTGAATGCCTCCAAGGAGAACAGGTAACTACTGTACATAACCTCAGCATCACAGAGCTTAACACTGAATAAGAACAGCGCCATTTATCTCGTCGTTGTCTCCTGTTGGTTCTCTCTCTAGAGGAGTTCTCTGAGGCAGAAATAGGAGCACTGGTAAATGGTTCTCCCTTGTCTTACTCCTGCTGTATGTGCTATTCTTCATGCCCTTGAAGGGGAATCTTCTCTCAATCCTTCAGAGCGTGCACTGAAAAAATCCTGCAATGTTTACACTTGTCAGGAATGCAGGAGTTTGGTAGACAAAGATACAGGCATTATAGGGATCAGTTTTTACTGTTGTGCGTGGCATGTGTAACTGTAAATGCAAATGCTCCAAATACTCCTGGCATCTATTTTTGGGCACAGATGTGTGCAACTTGTTTTTCTTCAAAGAAGTCTTTCGAGTCAACTTTATTCAAGTCAAACAGTATTTCGGTTGCACAAGTAACCATAAAAGTACATCAAAATCACATTATTAAAATGCTCCCAACAGACCATTGCACAAAGATAAAAGCATCAGCAAATACTTGACACTATTTCATAGTTGAAGAAGAGAAAAGAAAGAAAAAAGATAAAAAGCTTCTGGAGGCCACCAACATAACTTATTGGGACTAGATCGATCCTTGTTGGGTCCTTCCTTCTCCCAAATAAAACGATGGCAAATAAAGTGCAAGTGACAAATAACAAAGGTTTACATAGGTCCAGATTTGCATTTACCAGTGATGATAAAAGTAAATAATTAAACCACACAACATTTACGCAACATACAAAAAGGCAATGGCCATTGCATTTTCCCTAAACATTAGAATACTAGGGCCCCCCCCCCCCAATTAAAACAACAATGTTTTCTTTCCGTTGATGGCACATTTTTAAAAAGGGAAAATATTTTCACAATTAAATGGGGAATCAAGTTGTTGCAGATAAACCAGGGCTGCACTGGAGCTTTTGATTCCATGCTCTCTGATTATTGGAACTAAAAACCTTTAAGTAAGAGGACTATAAAATTGACAGAAAAACATAAAGTGCAGCAGACTCTGTGAGGAAGATTCATTACATGGACAAATCAGTATTTTTTGTTGAATCAAGAGGAAAACTAAGCTGCTATCTCACAAAGCCCAAACTAAAACCAATTAATAACATTCTGTCCCATGTGCTGTCTATTCATTCTAAGTACAGCCCAAAGACTGTTGTACTATGAAGCACAACATACTCACTTACAGTGTATTTTGTAAATTCATGTTTCCACCTTAGACAGCACCTCTTCTACTTAAAAGTAGTTTTCACCCAGGCCATGCCAGATTTAATCATGAGTGCAGGGTTAGAAAAGAGGGTTGGGTTCCACACATTTGTCAATTCAATCTTAATATAATTATGCCAAAGGATTTTCAAACCTCTCTCACACAAAATACAGTCATTGATAATATCCCTATTAAACAAGGTATTTAGGTTCTCCCAGATCGAGTACCACAAAAGTAAGAAGGGCAGTTTAATGATAACATCCACATAATCCACCCCAAGCTCCTGGTGCATAAAGAAAGTTGAACATACAGGTGGATGCCCAGGATTTGCTAGAACACCCTATTTGTTAACCCTGTAGAGAGTTAATATTAGAGTATCCCTAAATACCCGATCCATAAGAGAGGATTGGAAGACACTTCCTTCTGTAAACCTAAACCAAAGGAGCCACTGTTTCTATCCCAGTAAGATCAGCAAGATTAAAAAATACTCTACCAAATGTGCACATTTTAGGCGCACTTTGGCAGTGCACGGTCGTCAGTTCCCCTTGCATCAAACACAACACCCAAATATGAAAAATCCTGGGTCAGAGCAACAGGGTGACTGACCTAGTAAAGATATACCCTGCATCTTCTGTTGCCTTTCATTACAAACCATAAACAAAAGTTTTAGTTCGGTTGGTAGCAAGACCAAGTGACCCCCCCCATAAAGGGGACAAATTCTTGAAATAAAATATTAAGACAATTGGGGATTCTAGCGAGTAAAACTTCTTCGGCCGCATACAGTAAAATTGGGACCTTTTTCCTGTCAGTTGAGGGAACGTCCTAAACTTTATTGTACATTGTTGTGCCTAGGCCATTAATATATAACACAGACAATAATGGAGGCAGGACACAGCCCTGCGCACCCCTCTCTCCATCTTAAAGCTGTCTTTCCACTGGCCTGATGGATCATACCTAACTGATGCAGACAAATCATAATGCAAAGCTCTAAGTAGTTTGTGAGTCACAAGATATAGTGACTCCTCCTATGACGTTAATGTGCATGGGCATCAGCGCCACTGTTAGGTTATTTTCTTTCCAGCTTCACGTTCGATGTGTATCACCTGAGGTTGGGCTTGATGACTTGTAGTGTTTGTCTTCGGACACTTTCGGTTCATCCACTCTTGTTGACAAAATCTTCAATTGCGTTAATTTTCCCTCTCACTATGACCTTTGTCGGGGGTACTCGCATTGGTGCCTTCACCTCCAACTAAGATGAAGAAACACAATGACAGGGATACTAGCCCACTACCACTTCATCTCCCGGCTCCTCCTCCTCTCCCATCTCCCCCCATCTCCCCCTCCTCCCCAATCACGACATGGACCACCTCCACCTACTTCGCCAAAGGGTTCACCACATTCTTTCTATGGATGCAGCCTCTCGTACCTTTTAGTCCTGTACAAGACCCCATATGATCCCAAGCCGAGAGGTGACTGGTGGGATCACTGCAGTGTTAACCACCAGGGGGACACAGATCCAGGTCTCTACCCCACAAAACCTTCTTCTCCTGTTAACACTACTTCTTACCATGATGTCATCCCCAGGACTGTCGCATTCCATAAGGTCGACCTGCACAGCATTCATAAAGACAAGGATTTCCTCATGGGAATGCTGATCACCACTCAATGACCGGTCCAGTTTACCATGCTCAGGGGTATTCTCCAGACTGCATGTGATACCTTCAGAGATCATAAAGGCCAGAGTGGTTACACCCAGGATAGATAATATGTACAAAGCATCAACCTCCAACCCACCCTATATCCGTGACCATTATCCACCAAACTCTTTAGTAGTCCACACTGCGAGTAAGCGCACTAATGCCCAGGGTACTTGTGATGCCCTTCTGCCAGATAAAGAGAATAAGAAGATTGACGCTGCAGCTAAAAGAATTGCCACACAGTCAGCGACTCACTGGAGGATCACCAGCTCCATCTGCTTACTCTTTCATTATGATCAGGCACACTGATACGAGATAGAGGTACTGCTCCACTATTCTCCAGAGCTGTATAAATAGCATGGCCAAAAGTTTGTGCCCAAGGGTAAGGTAGTTTCTAACACCATCTTCAGGTGCATCCTTGACGATGCTCATACTGCAGCCCGGGGGAATTAACTTCATTATCCCTATCAGGCGCCATGCATGGCTGCACGTCTCTGGCTTCAAGTCAGAGTTAGAACAGCATCTGATCTACCTTCCCTTTGTGGGGGAACACCTCCTTGGCCCACAGTTTGATCAGATGCTGGAAAAGATCAGAATAGACACTGACATAGCCAAGGCTATGGGAGCTCTCAAGACCAGGGGTCTCCAAAGTTCTCTTTAGTAAGAGTTACTTATGTTCAACGAAAATCATCCCGAGCTACTGTAGGAGGCTGGCCTGGTTTGTAGTGGGTACCTTGGGTACTTACACCTTATACCAGTCCAAGTTATCCCTTATTTGTGAAGTAGTAGTGTTCTTGCAGATCAGGCTGATAGAGGTAGCTATAGCAGAGCAGCTTAGGTTGAACTAGGAGACATGCAAAGCTCCTGCATTACCACTTATAGTTACACAGTACTTATACACAAGTAAAGACAGTACTCAGAGTTACCAAAAATAAAGGTATTTATTTGGGTGACACAGTACCAAAAATATCCTAGAGACAATACTCCTTCTGGAGGTAAGTATCATACACAATATATACACTAGACACCACAATTAGACAAGTAAATAGTCATAGAACAATGCAAACAATAGGAAATGCTTTAGAATGCAATGGGAGAAAATAGGTCTAGGGGCAACACAAACCATCTACTAAGATAGTGGAATGCGAATCATGAATTCCCCCCTAGACAAGTGTAGTGTGTGCAGAATTGCTGGGAGAGTAAGAATACTGTAAACGTAAGTAAATTACCCCACCTCAGAGACCAGAAAAGCAGAAGTAAAGTACTGCAAGTTTCCTTAGGACACACTACACCTCGTTATTGGTATTTTGCAGCAGCCAACCAAGTCTACAAAGAACAACTGCTGAATTCCTTGACCTGAAGACTTGCAAAGGAAGGGGACCAAGTCCAGAAGTCGAAAGAAGTTCAAGGAAGGACAGTAGCCCCTGCCAACCCAGAAGAGGGTGCAAAAGAAAAGTCCCTGGTTAGTCGGAGACTGGAGGAATCCACCCTAGGAAGATGCCAACAGGTTCCTGTATGGTGCAAAAAATGGCCCACGGTGTGAAGATCGTTGCAGATGTGATTTCGTGTTGGAGGTCACCAACAAGCCTTGGCTACGACAAAAGTGCATTTTGAGACAAAATGGTGCTGGACGGACCCAGGAGGGACCTGGGGGCCTCAACTCTGTGTGAGGAGGAAGAGGGGGCTCTCGGCACCTCAGAGAGCCCTCAGGATGCCAGCCAGCACCCCCCGGGAGCCACAGGATCCGGGTACAAAGGAGGTGCAAAATGCGGTTAATGCAGCACAACAAAAGAAGGTCCCACTCTGCCGGAGAACAACTCAGTGAGTTCAGCGTCACAGGATGGAGTGCTGGGGACCTGGGCCAGGCTGTGCACAAAGCAATTTTGCAAAGAGTGCACAGAGGCCTCAGGAGGTGAAGAAGATGCAGTACACAGGGGTGCTGTCGCTCTTGGGGAAGGCAAGGTCTTACCTCCTCCAAATTGCATCAGCAGGACCTCAGGACAGTCTCTGTCGATGATGTCCACCCTCTGTGTCCTTAGGAGCATGCTCATCACAGTGAGAGGAGTCCAAAGGTACCGGTCATTGCCTTGGAAGGTGCCTGCTTGGAGCAGGGGAGTGACTCCGTCACTCCACGGGAGATTTCTCCAGCCCTTCTAGTGCAGAATGAAGACAGGGAGTCCCCAGAGCGTGCACAATGTGGAAACTGTCGCAGTTGCTGACTTGGAGCTGAGGTTGCTGAAAAAGGTATCTCTTGTAGATACTTTGTTGCAGTTAGATTGTTTCTTGGAGCAGGCTGTGGTTGATCCGAGGTCAGAGGAGTCTGAAGTTGTTGCAGAGGATTCCTGAAGGGAACGTGCAAGCAGAATCTGAAAAGATCCTACAGGAGAGACCCTAAATAGCCCTGAGAGGGGGATTGGCTACCTTATCAGGTATGGACCTATCAGGAGGGGTCTCTGACGTCACCTGCTGGCACTGGCCACTCAGAGCCCTCCAAAGTGCCCCCACACCTTGCAAAGCAAGATGGCTGAAGTCTGGGACACACTGGAGGATCCCTGGGCACCACCCCTGGGGTGGTGATGGACAGGGGAGTGGTCACTCCCCTTTCCTTTGTCCAGTTTCGGGCCAGAGCAGGGGAGAAGGGGTCCCTGAACCAGTGTAGACTGGTTTATGCAAGGAGGGCACCATCTGTACCCTTCAAAGCAGCATTTCCAGAGGCTGGGGGAGGCTACCCCTCCCCAGTCTGTAACACCTATTTCCAAAGGGAGAGGGTGTAACACCCTGCTGTCAGAGGAAATGCTTTGTTCTGCCTTCCTGGGACTGGGCTGCCCAGACCTAAGGAGGGCAGAACCCTGTCTGTGAGGTCGCAGCAGCTGTAGCTGCAGTGCAAGCCTCAGAGAGCTGGTTTGGCAGTACTGGGGGTCCATGGTGGAATACCAGATTTGGAATGAGGGCACAATTCCATGATCTTGGACATGTTACATGGCCATAAACGGAGTTACTATTGTGAAGCTACATATAGGTATTGACCTATATGTAGTGCACACCTGTAATGGCGTCCCCGCACTCACAAAGTCCGGGGAAATGGCCCTGAACTACGTGGGGGCACCTTTGCTAGTGCAAGGGTGCCCTCACACTTAGTAACTTTGCACTTAAACTTTTTCAGCAAGTGAAGGTTAGACGTATAGGTGACTTAAAAGTTACTTACGTGCAGTGAAAATGGCTGTGAAAAAATGTGTGCGTTATTTCACGCAGGCTTCAATAGCAGGCCTATGTAAGGGTTTGTCTGAGCTCCCTATGGGTGGCAAAAGAAATACTGCAACCCATATGGATCTCCTGGAACCCCAATGCCCTGTGTACCTGGGTACCATGTACTAGGGACTTATAAGTTGGGGTCCAGTGTGTCAATTGAAATTGGTAAATTAAGTCAATAGCCTACAGTGACAATTTTAAAAGCAGATAGAGCATAAACACTGAGGTTCTGATTAGCAGAGCCTCAGTGACACAGTTAAGCACTATACAGATACACACATTAGGCCATAAACTATGAGCACTGGGGTCCTTACAAGCAGGATCCCAGTGAGACAGGCAAAACCATACTGACATGCAGGTGAAAATGGGGGTAACATGCCAAGGAAGATGGTACTTTCCTACAGCTACTAATATTATTAGTGGTATATTTGTGACCACGTTAGATAAGATTCAATTAGTGGCCACCATATGTAAGATTACTGCCAGGGAATGGCCTCAGTGCATAAGGCAGGGTTGCCTACAGCAACATAAAAAAGGCTTTCCAAGCTTTTATCTGGGTAATACATAACAGCCACACCTGCAATGCCACTGGCATCAAGGAAATAATATTAGTAATATGTCTACCCAAACACCACATGATTTATCACTCAAATATCACCTTGAAATATATTTTGAAAATTCAAACATTTTTTACAATTACGAGCTCTGAAAACACGCTTTTTCGTCACTCATGGCAAGTCTGGCATTTATATATTAATTCGACCAAACAAATGCAGCTTATTTACTAGACTTCGATACACACAGGAGAGCTGCATATAGGCCTTTGGAGAACTACCAGCAGCTCACGAGCTACTCATTGGAGACGCGTGCTTCAGACACCTTCTCCTTGGGGTTCCTTTTGTAGATCACAATTCAGAGGAGGTGCCAAAACTACCTCCCTTGAAGCATCTACATCTTACCAGAAGCAGCAACACCAGCAGCAACCTACAACTGCCCACTCCAGGGGAGTCTATAGAGGCAACAACTCCCAAGGGCAGGGGTAGAGAGGCTGCGGCTAAGGGAGCCATGACTCTTCCTTCCCACCTATCACGAGAAGACTTCAGGAGTTCTTCCCACAGTGGGAAAAATCACCTCTGATCAATGGTTTATTTCCATCATCAGGCATTGCTACTACGTATCCTCACTGTAACCTCACCAAACATCCATCCCCACAAACACACCATCTCCCCAGAGCACCAGTGCTTACTTTAGGAGGATGGTCAGACGCTCATCAGCAAAAGATTGATGAAGCCCTTGCCTGAATGAACTTCAGCGTTGCAAAGGGGCATACTCCCTGTGCTTCTTTATCCCCAAGGAGGATAGCGCAGTCAGACTTTACTTGACCTCAGGCACCTCAGTGAGTACATTCTGTCACAGCACTTCCACATGGCAATGCTACAAGACGTCACCCCCCTGCTGCAGCAAGGGGACTTCATGACCGGTCTAGACCTAAATGATACCCATTTCCACATCCCAGTCTACCCTGCTCACCACCGCTACCTACGGTTTGTGGTTAGTGTTCAGCATTTTCAGTTAAAAGTGTGACCCTTTGGGGTCATGACAGCCCCCAGAGTTTGCCACGTTATACGCACATCTCAGAAGGGGAGGCATCTACATGTTAACTTACTTGGACAACTGGCAGATCAAGAGTGCAAAAATACAACAGTACCTTGCACACACCCAGACTACCATAGACCTCTTGAACAATCTAGGGTTCACCATCAACACAGTCACGTCCCACCTTCAGCTCCCTCAGATACAGCCATTCCTGTGTTCAGGTCTCAACACGGTCATAAGGAAAGCCTACACCAATCAAGCACAGGTTCAACCTTTCCATCACTTCCTGCCTCTTTTTCAGCCAGGTCTAAATTTAACGCTCAGAACTGTGATTCAGCGCCTCGGCATGATGGCCTATTCTATTGCTCTAGGTCCCCATAAGATGTTACATGTAACGAAATGCCTCCTTGGCATGGTTACCCCCTGACTTTTTGCCTTTGCTGATGCTAAGTTTTGATTGAAAGTGTGCTAGGACCCTGCTAACCAGGCCCCAGCACCAGTGTTCTTTCCCTAAATTGTACCTTTGCTTCCACAATTGGCACAGCCCTGGCACTCAGATAAGTCCCTTGTAACTGGTACCCCTGGTACCAAGGGCCCGATGCCAGGGAAGGTCTCTAAGGGCTGCAGAATGTATTATGCCACCCTGGGGACCCCTCACTCAGCACATGCACACTGCCTCTCAGCTTGTGTGTGCTGGTGGGGAGGAACTGACTAAATCGACACAGCACTCCCCTCAGAGTGCGATGCCAACCTCACACTGCTGTGGCATAGGTAAGTCACCCCTCCAGCAGACCTTACAGCCTTAAGGCAGGGTGCACTATACCACAGGTGAGGGCATATGTGCATGAGCACTAAGCCCCTACAGTGTCTAAGCAAAACCTTAGACATTGTAAGTGAAGGGTAGCCATAAGAGTATATGGTCTGGGAGTTTGTCAAACACAAACTCCACAGTTCCATAATGGCTACACTGAAATCTGGTAAGTTTGGTATCAAACTTCTCAGCACAATAAATGCACACTGATGCCAGTGTGCAATTTATTGTAACATGCACCCAGAGGGCACTTAGAGATGCACCCTGAATAGCAATCTGACTTCTAGTTTGGGGCTGACCAGTTTCTGCCAGCCTGCCACAGCCAGACGAGTTTCTGGCCACATGGGGGGAGTGCCTTTGTCACTCTGTGGCCAGGAACAAAGCCTGCACTGGGTGGCGGGGCTTCACACATCCCCCTGCAGGAACTGTAACACCTGGCGGTGACCCTCAAAGGCTCACCCCCTTTGTTGCAGCTCCCCAGGGCATCCCAGCTAGTGGAGATGCCCGCACCTACGGCCACTGCCCCCAATTTTGGCAGAAAGGCTGGAGAAGATAATTAGAAAAACAAGGAGGAGTCACCCACCAGTCAGGGCAGCACCTAAGACGCCCTGAGCTGAGGTGACCCGTGCCTTTAGAAATCCTCCATCTTGGTTTTGGAGGTTTCCCCAAATAGGATTAGGGATTTGCCTCCCTCCCCACAGGGAGCAGGCACAAAGAGGGTGTAGCCATCCTCCAGGACAGTAGCCATTGGCTACTGCCCTCCCATACCTAAACACACCCCTAAATCTAGTATTTAGGGGTACCCCAGGACCCAGGAAATCAGATTCCTGCAACCTGAACTACAAAAGACTGCTGACCTACAATCCTGCAGAGAAGACAGACGACAACAACTGCTTTGGCCCCAGCCCTACCGGCCGGTCTCCAGAGTCGAAAACCTGCAACTAGCGACGCATCCAACAGGGACCAGCGACCTTTGAAGCCTCAGGGGACTGCCCTGATCCCTAGGACCAAGAAACTCCAGTGAGCAGCAGCTCTGCTTAACAACAGCTACATCTTTGCAACAAAGAAGCAACTTCCAAAGAACTCAGTCTTCCCCCCGGAAGCATGAAACTTCACACTGTGCACCCGACACGCCCGGCACGAGATCCAGAGAACAAACACCACAGGGAGGACTCCCCGGTGACTGCGACCCCTGAGTAGCCCGAGACGACCCCCCTGGACCCCCACAGTGACGCCTGCAGAGAGAATCCAGAGGCTCCCCCTGACCGCGACTGCCTGTAACAAGGGACCCGACGCCTGGACCCAGCACTGCACCTGCAGCCCTCAGGACCAGAAGGAACCGAACTTCAGCGCAGGAGTGACCCTCAGATGACCCTCTGCCTAGCCCAGGTGGTGGCTGTCCCGAGAAGCCCCCTCTGTGCCTGCCTGCACCACTAGAGTGACCCCCGGGTCCCTCCATTGAATCCTATCTAAAACCCGACGCCTGCTTTGCACACTGCACCCAGCTGCCCTAGTGCTGCTGAGGGTGTGTTTTGTGTGCCTACTTGTGTCCCCCCAGTACTCTACAAAACCCCCCTGGTCTGCCCCCCGAGGACGCGGGTACTTACCTGCTGGCAGACTGGAACCGGAGCACCCCTCTTCTCCGTAGGTGACTATGTGTTTTGGGCACCTCTTTGACCTCTGCACCTGACTGGCCCTGAGCTGCTGGTGTGGTAACTTTGGGGTTGACCTGAACCCCCATTGGTGGGCTGCCTATGCCCAGGAACTGAGACTTGTAAGTGTCTTACTTACCTCACAAACTAATCTTTACTTACCTCCCCCAGCAACTGTTGATTTTTGCACTGTATCCACTTTGAAAATAGCTTATTGGCATTCTAACAAAGACTGTACATGATATTGCTTTTATTCAAAGTTCCTAAGTTACCTAAGTGAAGTACCTTGCATTTTATGTGTTTACTTCAAATCTTGAACCTGTGGTTCTTAAAATAAACTAAGAAAAGCTATTTTTCTATATAAAAACCTATTGGCCTGGAGTAAGTCTTTGAGTGTGTGTTCCTCATTTATTGCCTGTGTGTGTACAACAAATGCTTAACACTACCTTCTGATAAGCCTACCGCTCGACCACACTACCACAAAATAGAGCATTTGAATTATCTAACTTTGCCACTATCTTACCTCTAAGGGGAACCCTTGGACTCTGTGCACACTATTTCTTACTTTGAAATAGTATATACGGAACCAACATCCTATAGTATTGTCTCAGGTTCACCAATCCTCCGCCTTCTATTCCACCGATGCCTTCCAAATTCCACCTCAGTGCTCTCAAGGTAGAGGTCAAAACCCTATTACAAAAGAAGGCGATAGAACCAATTCTCACAAATCAGCGGGGAAAAGGAATCTACTCACGGTACTTCCTTGTGCCAAAAAAGGACAAGCACAAGTTCAGACCCATTCTCAATCTAAGAATAGCCAACAAATGGATTCGGAAGGAAAAATTCAGAATGCTATCTTTGCATCAGATCTACCCCCAGCTTCACCAGGGCGATTGGCTGTGTTCCATAGATCTTCATGATGCTTACTTCCACATTCCCGTTGCCAGAAAACATCGGAAGTTCCTAAGATTTCTTGTCGGACAAGATCATTACCAATATACAGTGCTACCTTTTGGCCTCAAGTCAGCACATAGGACGTTCTCCAAATGCATGGCGGTGGTGGCAGCCTATCTAAGATATCATTGTCTTTGTCTATCCCTACCTAGACGATTGGCTCATAAAGACAAGAGGCCCAACTGCATTTCAATTGGACCTACCAACTTCTCCAACAATTGGGCCTTCAGGTCAACCTCACCAAGTTGACTCCATTACCTGTCCAGAGGTTGCACTACTTAGGCGCCACCCTCAGCACCATTCAAGCAAATGTGTTTCCTTCGGTGGAGCGACGTTCATCGATCCTCCAGAAATGTGAAGTTCGAGAGAGAGCTCCTCAGTCCACAGCAAGAATAGCCTTGTCTCTCCTGGGGTCGATGGTGTCTTGCATCTACCTCACTACCAATGCTCACCTCCACATGAGGCCTATGCACGAGTGCCTGGAAAACCAATGGAATCAGCTGATGGGCAATTAGGAGGACAGGATTACTCTCTCTCCACATTCAATACAATCCCTCAAGTGGTGGTGTTGTCCGAGCAATCTCCTGAAAGGGATGCCATTTCACCAACAGGTTCCCACACAGACGATAGTCACGGACATATAATTAATCAGATGGGGTGCCCATATGGATCATCTACAGATTCAAGGCTCCTGGTCTCGGAAAGAGAGATCGTATCACATCAATCTCCTAAAGCTACGTGCAGTCCATCTCACGCTCAATGCCTTCCTTCCTGCATTCACCATGAATACTCTGCTTCTTCAAACAGACAATACGGCCACCATGTATTACTTGAACAAGCAGGGGGGCACCAGATCCAGGACTCTATCTCTCGAGGCTCAAACAATCTGGCACTGGCTTCTGGCCAGGAACTTAACAATAACAGCAACTCACCTCCCTGGCATAGAAGATGTTCAGGCAGACGCTCTCAGCAGAGCGATAGGTGAAAACCACGAGTGGATTCTACATGACGCCGTCGTCCAAGGCATCTTTTCCATGTGGGGTACCCCTTCTATAGATCTATTCGCAACACCAGAAAAAAAAATGCCTTAGCTTCGCCTCCAGTTATTACCATCCAGGGACATTGGGAAATGCCCTATGGATAGACTGGTCAGGAAAATTTATTTACGCTTTTGTGCCCCTTCCCCTGATACCGGCAGTCCTCATCAAACTGTCCCACTCCAAAACCAAGATGATACTCATCGCTCCGGAGTGGCCACAGCAGTGGTGGTTTCTGGACCTTTTTCACTGGTCACTCCATCCACATCTCAGACTGCCATGCCGCCTAGACCTTCTCACGATGTGAAGAGGGTTCTAAAATTGTATTTAGACAGAACTAAGGCCCTCATTACAACCCTGGCGGTTGGTGATAAAGCAGCGGTAATACCGCCAACAGGCCAGTGGAAAAAAAAATGAAATTTTGACCACGGTGGAAACCGCCCACACAGACAGCCACTTTAACACTCTGACTGCCACAGCGGTAGCAACAAGCACCATGGCGGTAACCGCCAACAGCCAGGTGAAAGACAGTGTACCGCCCACACTATTATGACATACCTATCCGCCACCTTTTCCAGGGCGGTACCAACGCCATCAAAAACACGGCGGAAACAGAACACAGAAGGGAAACGACTCACCTCTTAACACTCAAGGAAGAACCACAATGCCATGGAGTCCGAACTGCAGAACTTCCCCATGCTGGTATACCTCCTCCTACATCAGGAACACGAATGGCGGTGAAGACGACCACAGTGAGTACTGCACCTAGCACACAAGGGAGGGAGGGAGGAAAAAGAGAGTGACACACACACCCCTACCCCCACCCCCAACAACATACACACAAACAGATGCAACAACATTACAAATCCACCCCGTACCCATCAGGAATAACACAAGGACAAAAGGAAGTGAGTAAAGTCAGTGTAATAAGATAAAGTTCAAGAAATACGTCCTCAAAGCACAAACCAATATCTACAATATATACAAATGGAGGGACAATGCCCAGTCCAAAATGTCCATGGCCCACAAGGCTATAACACATAGGCAAAGGCCACACTTGACTCCTGCCTCAATACGGAGAGAACACTGCTGGGGCATCAGGTTGAAAATACACAGGCACCTCAGGGGGAAGGGAAAGGGGGGGGCACCTCAGCCGGAGGATGGTAAAACGTCATTGCCCCTGGAGGGGGCTACATGCCCTCTGCAGTGTCCTGGGGAGTGCAAAGCCACAGTTTCTCTAGTGGGTGGTATGCCCACTGCTTGGTCCTGGGGAGTGCAAAGCCACAGTCTCTCTAGTGCAGTGGTTTGCCCACTGCTTGGCCCTGGGGAGTGCAAAGCCACAGTCCCTCAAGTGGATGGCTTCTCCGCTGGTTCTGGAGGGGGCTTTGTGCCCAGTGTGCTTCATCTTGACAAGGAGGGGGTGAGTGGATGCCTTCATCCACTGGTTTTGAAGGGGGCTGTGTGCCCAGTGTGCTTTATCCTGGCAATGAAGGGTGAGTGGATGCATTCTTCCACTGGTTCTGGAGGGTGTTTTGTGCCCAGTGTGCTTCATCCTGGCAAGGAGGGGGTGAGTGGATGCCGTCTTTCACTGGTTCTGGAGGGGGCGTTGTGCCCATTGTGCCTCATCCTGGCAAGGAGGAGGGTGAGGGGATGCCTTCTTCCACTGGTTCTGGAGGGGGGCTTTGTGCCCAGTGTGCTTCATCCTGGCAAGGAGGGGGTGAGCGGATGCCTTCTTCCACTGGTTCTGGAGGGGGCTTTGTGCCCACCAATGCAGATCTTGGATGGTGCAAGGTCACAGTCTCTCATCTGGGTGTCAGACCTACAGTTGTTGCAGGGGCCAGGATGCACTACAGCCCATGTAGGCACGACTACACACTGCCCGCTGGCGGTGACGACTGCTCAGTGGTGGCAGTGGCAGGGCTGACGGGTGTGCTGCCAGTGGTGGGTGGAGGCTTTAGCCCCTCCCCTGCAGCCTCGGACGGCTGCCCACTGGGGCTGCTGCTGCTGGCAGTGGTGCAGGTGTCGGTGCAGCATTGGTGCTGGCAGAGGTGCTGGCAGTGGTGAGGGGAGGCTCCAGCCCTTCTTCTGCAGCCTCGGACGGCTGCCCACTGGGGATGCTGCTGCTGGCAGTGGTGCAGGTGGGGGTGCTGGTGGCGGTGCAGGTGGCGGTTCTGTCAGTGGTAGGGGCAGGCTCCAGCCCTTCCCCTGCAGCCTCAGATGGCTGCCCACAAGGGCTGCTGCAGGCAGTGATGCAGGTGGCGGTGCTGGCGGTGGTGCAGTTGGCGGTGCTGCCAGTGGTGGGGGGAGGCTCCAGCCCTTCCCCTGCAGCCTCTGACACCTGAAGTGCCATGGCTGGTGTCTTTTGCCCAGATGCTGCTCCAGCACCAGGCACCAGATCCATCCTGCCTGTGGCGCCTGTGCCTTCTTCATTGCCCTTGGCAGCTGGTGTTCCCTTCCTGCCCTTGGCAGTTGGTGGGGCCTCCTTGCTTCTGGCAGCTGGTGTTCCCTTCCTGCCCTGAGTAGCTGGTGGTCCCTTTTTGCCCTTGCTAGCTGGTGGTGCCTCATTGCCCTTGCTAGCTGGTGGTGCCTCCTTTCCCTTGCTAGCTGGTGGTGCCTCCTTGTCCTTGCTAGCTGGTGGTGCCTCCTGGCCCTTGGTAGCTGGTGGAACCTTCTTGCCCTTGGCAGCTGGTGCAGGCACACTGGCAGTGCTGATGGGTGTCTCCTTGGAGCCTCTCACACCTGCAGTAGCAGCAGAAACTACAGTGGCTGAGGACTGGTTGGCTGATGTGCTGGCCTGGGTTCTGCCCACACAGGCCCAAAGTGAAGGACGGGGGAGGGGCAGGGAATAGGTCAAGGGTGGAGAGGAAAAGCCTTTTAGGGACACTGGGGCTGGAAGAGGGTGAAGGTTTGGGAGTGGAAGAAGATGGAGTGGTTGTAGGAGGTGTCTGTCTGCTTTGTTTGGGTGCAGGTGCATGGGCTCGATGCTGTCGTGAGGTGGATATCTGTTGGGTGTCTGAGTGCTAGTGTTTGTGTACCTTGGGAGGAGGGGGCACAGACACAGTGGGAGAGGACACGGGATGTGTGCATGGATGTGGGGGTGGTGACTGCCAATAAGGGGCGTGTAGTGATAGGCGTGATGGTGATAGAGGTAGTGGATGAGGATGTAGTGCATGCAGGTGTGAGTGGAGATGCTACTGGGAGGGAGGTGGACGAGGAGGAGGAGGAGGACTGTGGAGGCAGTGGATGTTGGTGTGTCTGCATCTGGATGGTGCTTGTGTGAGTGCTGTGGAATGAAGTGTGGTGCTTGTGTTTGCCTGAGCCACTTCTGTGTGTTGATTTGGGTGCATGCTGGTCTGAAGGTGTGCTTGGGATAGGCTGTGTTGAGGGGAATGGGACTGGGTAGAGGAAGTTGGAGGGGGGAGGCTAGAGACAGGGACAATGGCTGCCAACAGTGAGTTGGCCAGAGCCTGGAATGATCTCTGTTGGGCCACCACGCAAGAGTGAATGCCCTCCAGGAATGCATTTGTTTGTTGCAAATGCCCTGCCAGCCCCCGGATGGCATTCAGTATGGTTGACTGCCCAACAGAGATGGATCTCAGGAGGTCAATAGCCTCCTCACTGAGGGCAGCAGGGCTGACTGGGGCAGGGCCTGAGGTGCCTGGGGCGAAGGAGATGCCCACCTTCCTGGGTGAGCTGGCTCAGGAAAAACATGCTGAGGGGCTGCTGGGAGGGCGGTGTTGGTACAGGGGGGTGGCGGCTGTACCTGTAGTTGGGGTGGCCACAGAGGTGTCTGCCACTGCCAGGGAGCTTCCATCGGAGGAGATGCCGCTGTCCGAACTGTCCCATCCCAGTCTCCGCTGTGGTGCTCCCCTCGCCCTCCGTCCCACTGGTGTCCTCACTGGCGGTGGATTCGGCCACATGGGCC
Source organism: Pleurodeles waltl (assembly GCF_031143425.1). Taxonomy (NCBI): domain Eukaryota; kingdom Metazoa; phylum Chordata; class Amphibia; order Caudata; family Salamandridae; genus Pleurodeles; species Pleurodeles waltl. Next base: position 681,312,525 of record NC_090451.1, on the reverse strand, counting down.
ATGTGGGATGCAGCTCCCTCCGTCGCCGGTGCCTCTGCTCCTCCGCCAGATGATGCTAATGCACAAAAGGACAGGGTGACAAAACAAAAAGGGGGGGAGGTAGAGACAGAGTATACACTTGGTCAATGCCAGTAACAACACCACCGTTGGCGTACACAACACACAGGGAACAGCCCTATGCACTAGCTCATGCACTACCAGTTACAATGCTAGTCAACAGGCCATGGAGTACAATGCCTAACGCCAATAGCAGCACACCTGAAACCCACAGGACCCTGCCCAGTAGTAGATGCCCACTAGCATTTTTGGGGTTGGAGTGCATCTGAGCCTGCCCATCATGGAACCTACCCTACCATGTTCGTCCTGGCCTAGGGGCACCCACAGACCCACATCCCCCACCCAGATAACACCTCAACACGTGCAATTTCATGATTCTGAAACTGTACTCACCCCCTTGTGGCTGCTGTGATGCCTTCAAGCGCCCATCTAACTCCGGATAGGCCACCGCCAAGATGCAGAACATCAGGGGAGTCAGGGTACGATGCGCACCCCTTCCTCGTTGGGCGCCATCCCCGGCTGGGCCTCCGCCGTCTTCCTTGCCCAGTGGCGCAGGTCCTCCCACTGTTTGCGACAGTGGGTGCTCTGCCTGTCAAAGACCCCTATGGTCCGCACTTCCTTGGCGATGGCATGCAAAATACCCTTTTTCTGATGGGCGCTGACCTGCAGAAAAAGATACATAAGAAAAGGTATAAGTCCTACCGTCTGGCCTGTTACACTCATGGCCCACCATATCCCTCCCATCCCCTTACGCACAGACATTGCCCACCATCCATGCAGCACTCTGCCCAGGACCCCTCAGCCACCCCACCACACGAGGCTTACACACACAGCACTCCATACATTCATGCCCCATGCACCGTGCTCACAGTGTACTCACCTGTTGGTCTGGAGGACCATAAAGTAAATGGTACTGGGGTAGGACCCCATCCACTAGTCTCTCCAGCTCCTCGGAAGTGAAGCGGGGGCCCTTTCCCCAGACACTCGAGCCTTGGTTGCTTCCAGACACAGGTCACAGCAGCACTTGCAGTGTACGTCCTCTCCTGTTGAAGGTCAGGTAGCAAGTGAGTGAACAGATAGAAAAAGGCGGTCATGTCTGCTGCGGTGCGTAACGTCACCGCCGGCGTACATCACCATTGTCTCATGGCACCCATAGGCCCCAATGATAACCAATGAGGTGTTGCACTGCGGTCGTCGACCGCCTCCCGCAACGGCGCACGTCAGCGGAATTACCTCATTTCCACTTGTCCCTCCTCATAGGTCAGGGGGCCACCATTTCAGGGGGGAATAGGCTATGGCACCTAACTGCGTCACGGCAGACATAGGCACATCAAGAGACCTACACGTTCACCTACTGTATCTGTTACAAAATGCAAGGCATTTTACTCTGAGGATATCTTTGAATATGACCATCTGCTCACCGTTTTTCAACCTAGAGTTCAACTGCTGAGGATGAATTAGGAGATGAAGACATACCCCAGTATACAGACCCCTGGTGGACCTGGTGACAATGGAGGACAGGCACATTATCCTAACATACAGACTTGATAGGGCCACAATCCAAGAGCTGTGTGCCCAATTGGAGCCAGACCTGATCTCAGCTATCCGCCACCCCACTGGTATCCCACCTCTTGTGCAGGTCCTGTCAGTGCTCCATTTCTTGGCAAGTGGCTCCTTCCAAGCAACAGTGGCCATGGCAGCAGGGATGTCGCAGCATATGTTCTCAAACATGCTGACCAGAGTGTTGTCAGCCCTGATGAAACACATGCGCAGCTACATCGTATTCCCCCCAGGTGGAGGATTGGGCCACAGTGAAGGCTGACCTCTATGCACTTGGACATATCCCCAACATCATTGTTGCTATTCATGGTACACATATTGCCTCCCCCCGAGAAATGAACAGGTGTTCAGAAATCGAAAGAGCTTTCACTCTCTGAATGTGCAGATAGTGTGCCTGGTGGACCCGTACATCTCCCATGTCGATGCAAAGTATCCTGGGTCTGTGCATAATGCCATTATCTTGAGGAATAGCAGCATTCCATATGTAATGGCTCAACTCCAGAGGCACAGGGTGTGGCTAATAGGTGAGCCCCTGGTCCCCACCCAGTGTCTGTTGGTATATGGGTGTGGGGTTGGCCCTAAGGGTGAGTGTGTTGCTAACAGGTATCCCTCGATATTTACAGGTGTCTCTGGTTGCCCCAACCTCTCATGGCTACTGACCCCAGTGAGGAATGCCAGGAAAAGGGCAGAGGAACGTTACAATGAGGCACATGGGCAAACAAGGAGGATTATCGAGCGAACCTTTGGCCTCCTGAAGGCCAGATTCCGGTGCCTTCATCTGACAGGTGGATCCCTGTGCTACTTTCCCAAGAAGGTGTGCCAGATCATCTTTGCATATTGCGTGTTGCACAACCTGGTCTTGAGACGCCAGGTGCCTTTTCTGCAGGAGTATAAGGCTGGAGATGGTCGTGTGGCAGCAGTGGAGCCTGTGGACAGTGACGAAGAGGAGGCAGAGGAAGAGGATGTGAACAACAGAACAACTATAATTCAGCAGGACTTCCAGTGACACACAGGTAAGACACTGTAACTTCACCTTCCATTGCAGTTTTGTGTTGGACATTGTACGTGTATTTGTAGAGCGCAATACCCACCCATAAGGGACTCAAGGCGCTGAGAGGGGGGGGTCTGCTACTGCTCGAATAACCAGGTTTTGAGGCGCTTCCTGAAAGTCAGCAGGTCTTCAGTCTGTTATAGGGGCAAAGGAAGGGTGTTCCAGGTCTTGGCGGTGAGGTGGTAGAAGGATGTACCTCCGGTAGTCGCTCTTCGGATACAGAGGATGGTGGCGAGGGTGAGGTTGGCTGAGTGGAGTTTGCGGGACGGGGTGTAGAAGGTGAGTCTGTTGAGGTAGGTTGGACCGGTATTGTGGAGCGCCTTGTGTGCGTGGGTGAGGAGCTTGAAGGTTATTCTTTTGTTAATGGGGAGCCAGTGTAGGTCTCTCAGATGGAGAGTGATGTGGCTGTGGCGGGGGACATCGAGGATCAGGTGATCAGTTTGTATGTGTTGCAGTCGTTTTAGGAGTCTGGCCGGGGCTCCTGCGTAGAGGGCATATCCGTAGTCAAGTTTGCTGCTGACGAAGGCTTGGGTGACTGTTTTTCTTGTATCTGTAGGGATCCATCTGTAGATCTTGCGGATCATGCGGAGGGTGTTGAAGCAGGATGAGGAGACGGCACTGACTTGCTTGGTCAAGGAGAGTGTTGAGTCGACTCAATACTCCATAGAGCGACAGACTCCATACTTGTATTTGTTCCAAGGGTGTTTGTTTATTTGCTAATAAGTGGAGGGGGTATTGCAATGGGCTGGGTTGCTGATGGAGGAAAGTTCAGGATAGAGTCCAGACTATTGGTATCACAGGTGCATTGTCCAAGGGGGCATAGGAAGTGGAGCAATGGCAGTTCAAGGTGGACACGGTGACAGAGTGGGACACAAGGGTGACATTCAGGGGAGTCTTATTTCCTGGCAGGGGTCTTGGTAATGTTCTCTGGCTTCTGCCTGGATCGCAGGGACCTTTTGCGTGGTGGTTCTCCTTCTGCAGGGGGAGGGGTGCTGGTGGCCTGTTGTTCCTGTGGTGGGGCCTCCTGTCCATTAGCGGCAGTGGAGGTGGAAGGCTGTTCATCGGTGTGGCTTGTGTCAGGGGCCAGTTGGTGTGCCACTGTCTCCCTCATGGTGTTGGCCAGGTCTGCCAGCATCCCTGCAATGGTGACCAGGGTGGTGTGTATGTCCCTCAGGTCCTCCCTGATCCCCAGGTATTGTCCCTCCTCCAGCCGCTGGGTCTTCTGCAACTTGGCGAGTATCTGGCCCATGGTCTCCTGGGAATGGTGGTATGCTCCCAGGATGTTGGTGAGTGCCTCGTGGAGAGTCGGTTCCCTGGGCCTGTCCTCCCCCGTCGCACAGCAGTCCTCTCATCTTCCCTGTTGTCCTGTGCCTCTGTCCCCTGAACCGTGTGCCCACTGCCACTGACCCCAGGTACCTGATGGTCCTGTGTTTGTGTGGTTACCTGGGGTCCCTGTAGTGGTGGACACACTGCTGATTGACGTGTCCTGGGGACAGTGGTATGGGCTCGCTGGGTGGGTGCTGTGCTGGTGTTTCCTGAGTGGGGAGGCTCTGTGGTGGTATGGGACTGTGCCTGGGTACCTGACTGTCCAAAGGTCCCTGATGGGCCAGATTGGTCATCCTGATCCAGGCATGCAGAGCTGCTGTCATCACTGTGGGCCTCTTCTGTGGGGGGACTGGATGTTGCTTGCACCTCCTCTCTGGTGACGTGTGGGGGTCCTGTGGGGATGTAAATGCAGTGTTATTGTTTCTGCGTGTGACATCTTGTGCATGGGTATGTTTCCCTCTATGGTTGTTATTACCAAGGCAGCTTTGGCTTGTGTGAGTTGTGATTTGACTGGCTAAGTGATTGTCACTAGTGTGCATGCTGTGGTGATGGGTGTCCATGCAGGGCTGTGAGTGGTGTCCATGCATTGGTGGTGCATGCAGTGCTGGTTACTGGGATGGGTGGGTTGTGATGGTGGGGTATATGTGAGGTGGTGGGGTGAGGGTAGGGGTGGGGGTATGTGATGGCATGCTAGTTGGTGGGGTGAAAGTAGTAAAGATTTGACTTACCAGAGTCCAGTCCTCCTCCTACTCCTGCCAGGCCCTCAGGATGCATGATTGCCTAGACTTGCTCCTCCCATGTTGTTAGTTGTGGGGGAGGAAGTGGGGGTCCACCGCCAGTCCTCTGTACAGCTATCTGGTGTCTTGCAACCACGGAACGCACCTTCCCCTGTAGGTCGTTCCACATCTTCCTGATGTCATCCCTTGTTCTGGGGTGCTGTCCCATGGCGTTGACCCTGTCCACGACTCTCCGCCATAGCTACATCTTCCTAGCAATGGACGTCTGCTGCACCTGTGATCCAAATAGCTGTGGCTCTACCCGGATGATTTCCTCCACCATGACCCTTAGCTCCTCCTCAGAGAACTTAGGGTGTCTTTGTGGTGCTATGGGTGTAGTGTGAGAGGTGTGTGTAAGGGTGTGTGGGGTGATGTGTTGGGGTGTGTGTTGTGAGGTGCGTGGATGGTGTATGGGTGATGGTGTTCTGTGGCTCTGGTTCTGTGGGTGCTCCTGGTGTGGCTCTCTCTATGTTGTAAATTGTTTGAAGTGGTAAAGGGTTGTGGGTAATGTGGGTGTGTGTTTTATAGTGGTGTGTGGGTGTGGTGTGTATATGTGTGTCAGGTGTGTGTAGTTTGAATTGTCCAATGTGGTATTGTTTTGTTAGTGTGTGTGTATTTTGAGCACTGCAGTATGTACCGTCAATGGTTTACCGCGGTCAAATGTCCGCCGCAGTGATTCGTGGGTCATAATGCTGTGGGCGTATTTCTGTTGGCATAATGGTGTGGGTTTTGGTACAGCCAATTTATCACTGACCTTTGGCTGGCGGACTTGTGTGTGTGTCTGTATAGCATGGGTTTCTATGTGTGGGTCATAATACGTGTAGCGGTATACCGCTGCGGTTGCGGTATGTTGGCAGCAGTAAGCATGGCGGTAAGCGGCACTTCTCTTCCAGGGGATCCTCATCAATAGTCATAAACATTGAACATTCCCACCCTTGTGCGGGGACCCCGGAGCATATATAAAATACACACATATTATACATGTGTAAAACAGCAATGCAGGCTATAATGTTAAAAACAGGCTAAAATGCTTTATTTCTATGAAGTCTTTTTTTTTTTTTTTTTTTAATTATAAAATTACAATAGAGAATAAATATCTACCCAAGCCCCCAAAACTGGGCTTAGGGAAGTAAGCAGTAGTAAACTCTAGAGAAAAAGAGAACAAACTGCATTGAAAAACAATGGAGCATTCTTAGCCAATAGGCTGCATGCAGGTTAACACAGGAGAACCATAAAAACTTTGGCAACGTTGAGTGTCTCGACGTAGAGTGTCTCGACGTCGAACGGTGATCTTTGGACCTGGACCTGCTCGCCGTCGTGTGCCTCAAAGTGGAGCGGTGGGAAGCCGACGGCGGATGTCTCTCATGCCGTCGTGGCAATTTCGACGCCGTGTCTCTTGACGTTGGGGGGCGCACAGCCTTTGGCGGTGACCGGGCACGCCGGCGATGGCTCGACGTCGATCAGCGGGCTGCCGTCGACGGAGACCTGCCCCTGCGATGATGTTCCCTCGACGCCGTCTCCTTCGACGTCGGGTGTGTCGCCGTCGACGGCGATCTATGCCGGTGAGACGGTGGTACCGACGACGTTGACGGAGAACAAACAGGTACTTTCCTACCTGCTGACGTCGACCTAGCCATTCTCTTCTGCTGGTTGTCTGGGAAGTGAAGAGGACGATGTTTTCTGCCTCTCCTGAAGCCCATGTAGCCTGATCTTTTCTCTGTCCTTCAGAGTCCTCTTTGACATATTCTTGCAGTGCTTACAAGTGTCAGGGCAGTGACTCTGAGGCAGGCACACTATACACAGAGAGTGTGGGTCTGACTGGGCCTTCTTCTTCCCACAAGCAGGGCATTTGACAAAAAGTGAAGGCATTTTTCTGTCAGGAAAAAACTGCCAAGCTCAGACAAAGATGTTATCTGTCGAATGAAAAAGGAAAAAACGCTTTTTTAAAGGATTTTTCTGAGAAAAACTCAGAAAAACTGAGAGCTCAATGCTCCAGGATCCTCTCAGAAGAAGCCGGAAAAAAGAACTGACCTAACTGTGAACCAACTGTCACCTTTCCTTCACCCCTGAGGCATGGTGGGATACTGGAGGTGCTCAGGGTCTTAAAGGCACGGTGCCAAAGTTTTTATGGTTCTCCTGTGTTAACCTGCATGCAGCCTATTGGCTAAGAATGGTCCATTGTTTTTTCTCCTTTTTCTCTAGAGTTTACTACTGCTTACTTCCCTAAGCCCAGTTTTGGGGGCTTGGGTAGATATTTATTCTCTATTGTAATTTTATAATAAAATTTTTTTTTTTTTAAAAACTTCATACAAATAAAGCATTTTAGCCTGTTTTTAACATTATAGCCTGCATTGCTGTTTTACACATGTATAATATGTGTGTATTTTATATATGCTCCGGGGTCCCCGCACAAGGGCGGGAATGTTCAATGTTTATGACTTTGATGAGGATACCCCTGGAAGAGAATTAGGATTTACAGGTAAGTAACTTATCCTTACCACCAATGTCATAATGAGGGCCTAACTCCTTTCGCAAGTCACAACAGCTGTTCATTAACTATGGCCCAGTTCAAACAGGCCTGGCCACCTCCAAGCAATCCTTGTCCAGATTGATTGTCTCATGTATTTTGCTCTTTTACTAGTTAGCCAATAAGTCCCTTGATTGCAGACCTAAGGCACATTCCTCTGGGGGCAAGGCAGCCACGTCTGCATTAATGAGAAACATTCCGTTAACAGATATTCGCAAGGCGGCTACATGGAGGTCTGTCCACACGTTTACTAAGCACTCCTGTCTTGATTCTGATTCTAGGACAGATGCTCAAGTAGGACAGGCTTCTCTTAGAAATCTATTGCATGATTTAATATCACTCTGTTGTTCTGTCTACTCCACCGTTGTCAGGGGGATGTGCTTGCTAATCTATTCAGCGGTTATGACTATACATGGAAATCCCCTACGATTGGAGGAATAGTTTCTTACCTGTAACTCCAGTTCTCTCGTAGGGGTATTTCAATGATAGTCATAAGCGACCCCCCCCCCCCGGTGAAATAGACATAATAATAATAATATTAATAAGGATTGATAATTCACAGACTCCTTCATATCAGCTAGCAAAGCCTACAGAAAGAACTGAGGCAACTGCCTCTTCCTAAGCATGATGGGATATAGGAGGACCATCTGCTCTTAAAGGCACAGCTTCATTTTCATTCTGTATAATGGCAGCCTATGGGCTACACTGCCCTGCATTGTTTCATCCTTATGTAACATTGCAAAAAGGTTTGTGAAAGATTTTCTGCAACATCTTTAGAATATCCATGCATTTTAATGCATATCTGTGTTACAGTACCATTTTTTCAACCAAGTAGGATGAAGAATCTGGCCTTTGTAGCCTCTCCCCTAGGCTGCATTTTGACATTCTTAAGTGACTTTGCAGGCCTTTCTGAAGAAAGGCAAGCATCTACACTTAAGAAGACAATTTCAGAACAGTGCTCCGGGGTCCCCGCAGGCATGCAGAACTATTCACCGCTTATGACTATTATGGAAATACTCCTACAAAAGAACTGGAGTTCCAGGTAAGAAACTATTCCTTTTACTTAATGTCTTTATAATCAGTGTGGGATGTTTATTGTGTTGTGTTTTCACTTTATTACTGCTGGAGTGCTGCATAAATACTTTACAAATTGCCTCTAAGCTTTGTGCCAAGCTACTGGAGGGTTAAGCATAGGTTAATTTAGTGATTTGTTTACCCTGACAAGGATTGTGGCTGTTGTTTGAGTAGGGATTAACCCCAACTGCCTGCCCAACCAACAATCCAATTTCTCACACGGATTCTGAGTTCTCTCCTTCACTTGTTAGTTTTTTCTTCAGGGTTTTGTCTCTGTAAAACCTTTCAAATTCATGTGCAGTGCTCGGGATTGCTTCCCTATTGGAAACCATTGTTCAAGCACTGTTGGGACTATATTGGACAATGTCCATTTTGCACCCATATGAGCTATACTTATGGTGCTTTTACAAGAATTGTGAATCAGGCAGGCGTACTTAGTGTTTGGCGGAGAGAATACTCTTTTGTATTTGCAACAGAGTACCCTCTCTGACAAACTGTAAATCAGGCCCAAAGTTTGCCACAATGTTGTCCAATCACCAAAATACTGCAGTAGGATTGAATTTCCTTCATCAGAGGTCCTGCTTTGTAATAGCAACAGATGCTTCTCTAACCGTCTGAGAAGCACAGCATATATTTACATGCGATCCACCCTTTTCACCATTACAGACAAACCTACTTGCATTATTCCTCACACGAGTGCTAAATGAAATCTGAAGGATGGTGGCCTCTCCGGGTGTGGTCTTCAGGCGGCTTACCTCTGATTGGTTGAAGTTTAGTTCTTTGTAAATTATGCAAATAGGCTACTAAACAGTCTTTGTTTCAGCCTTGGAACTAGTTTAACCTAGAACTGCTATCGTGATGCTACTGTGGGACACCCAGCTTAATGAATGCATGTGAATCTATGCAAGATACCAATCCTGGGGAACTATATTTACAGGTAAGTAACCTTTTTCTTTTCTCCTTTATTTTGTGGTGACATGAATTGTTCCATACAAAATGTTCATAATACATTTGTTTTACTATTTTTTTTTCTTGGTTGCTTGTTTACTCTTTTCTTTTCTGCATTTGTAGATGACAAAGATGCTGGACCTTTTGGAGGACTTCCTAGACTATGAGGGATTCAAGTATGAGCGCATCGATGGTGGGATCACAGGAGGCCTGCGACAGGAGGCCATTGATCGCTTTAATGGTAAGTGAAGGAGGCTGTTTTGCCTACAGATTCTTTCTTGCTTTGTTTAACCTGCACTGTCAGACCAGGATAATAACTGCTGCATTTTGGCACAAAGGCAGCTAAACATTTCTCTGTACAATATCAATTAGCGTTACCCTGCACACTCTCCACAACAGATCGCACTTTTGTCACCCTCTACATGAATGTCCTTGAAGGCTTGAATTTGTGAAAGATTGAGTGTTACTTTGTCTTTCTGCCATTTTCTTCTCATACAAATAACTATGCATGTTTAAGTGATTGTAAAAAGGTTAGATAAAGAAACTAGGTGAAGAATTGTTTGGTTCTGAGCTGCTGTACAGGTGATGTGAGAGGAAAATTATTAACGTGAAAAATTGGGAGGTATGTCATTTGAGATGTTCAGAAGTTTCCTATGTCCCCAGAAGCACATCATGCTGCTGAAGCTTGAAAAGTAGTGTAATTTGAGAAGTTGGCAAGTGCTCAACAGTACCAAGTAGGAGAATTTTGGAGCGTATCTTGAATTTGTACAATTATAATTCATAACCATTAAGCTGTGTGTGTCCTTCTAGTGATAGGTATGTTCTCCAACATCAAATCATCTTCCAATTGCTGATATATTTGAAATGTTCCCTGGCTGAAATGTTTGATTAAAGTCATGTTTCTGTGCATATTGACATGGCAGATTAATGGACATTCTACAATGAGTTGTTTGCCTTCCTGTACCTTGCTCTTCGTTCTGCACTGTCCGTGGGCGTTGTATGGTTAAAAAATTATATCAAAAGAATGTTTTTTCAAAAATAAAAGTCAGGGGTGCATAGTTATTCTGAGTTGCCCTCCTCACTTTCAGGGGGTGTCAAAAATGTCTGGACCCATTTAGTTGCAGGCAGTCCCATCATATAGCACCCCATGATTGCGCACATTCCGGGACAGGACTCCCTGCCACACTTCACCCTGAAGAGCCACTCCCTTACATCCCGCCCATTTGATCAACTGAACTCGTCACCTCTTGAGACTAGGTCCCTGAGGGGCTTTCCATGATGTCTAAAATTGACGGCGTCACAAGAGTACTGCCAGGTCTGTGAACCAGGTCATGGTTGCTTTCTCTCAAGAGGAGAGAGCTTTTATATGTGATGGTGGTGAGGAAGGGCAGTTGAGGTCCAGACCTTCCGATGCACTTGGTGGCTGTCAAGACTAACATCTTGACAGAGGAGTTGCAGCCAGGAGTTCCCTCCTCAGAACCCCTAGCCCAATTCAATGATCACTTATTGACGTCCTGTTGAGGACCTGGTCCAAAATCAACACATGGGCTCCTGTGAATAGAAAGATTGCCCGCCTCCACCGCCCACCTCACCCTAAGCGACCCACACTTCCTCACCCAATACCCTTCCTCGGAGAGCTTGGTGGTCCAAGCCTCAACACCCCAAGGCACATCTCCTACCATACCCACAAACTGGAAAACAAAAAGCCTGGACTTTTTGGGGAAGAATTTGAATTCTTCTGCTAGACTTACTTTGTGGACTGTGAACATCACATGCCTTTTGGGCTGTTTTTTCCAAAATCTGTGGGACACAGTTGCGCAAGTCTTCCCCAGGTCCCGGAGGAGGCCCGAGCTGTACTCTCTCAGTATGTTGTCAATGGGAGAGATGCAGCAAAGTTCAAAATCTGATGTGGGCTCGACACAGCTGACTAACTGGGCAAAGTGGCTCTTCTGGTGCCATGTCTGGTTGAGGACATCTTGCTTTTCGGGGGATGTCCAAGCTTCCCTTATGGACATAACCTTCCATGGCCAATTCCCTCCCAGCCACTGAGCTGCACATGCTCTCCAGCCTCTGCATGGCCAAGGGTGTGGTACCCACAAGCCTTGTGAGTCAGGTAACCAGCTGTCTGGTCAGCCCACCTCTCCCCCTGCAGCTGCAGCCTCCAGTTCTTCCTAATCTACCCTTTTGCCATCATAGAACACGCTGGTGATGGCAGGATTTGCCATCACCTTCCCCACTGACAATCCATTACTTTGGACAGGTGTGTGTGCAGGGTCCTTTTTATCAAGAGGAGGGAGGGAGAAGCAGGAAGAAGTCTACTCGGCTTCCAAATACAACCAGTGTAAATCAAAGGGGGAGTGAACGTCACCAGTCTATGAGACAGAGTCTTGAAGAAATTATCTCTGAAACCTTCACCCACCAACAGTGTATGTTATCTCCATTGGGGTGATGTCACGGATAGCATCATCATTGGGTCTCTTCACTTGCGTGTTCAGTTCTCCAAATGAATTAAACCTCCCCAGGAAGGAGATTAACTGGGTATAAGACATTTGTGGGATCTGAGTGATATACAGTAAAATTACCTCCTATACCTCTAAATGTGATTCATTGGAAAAAGAGGGATTGGGTGAGACTGAATACATAACACTGTTAAATGGGACAACTGATGAGTGCTAAACATCTGGAAATCCGGTCAACATGTTTCGGCCTTACGTTGCCTCTGTGTGTTCATGGCCTTCATCAGGACTGTGTGTGGTAGATCCCAAGTTTCATCAGTTATTTGGTAGAAATGTTAAGTAAGTATATTAACTCACATTTCTTTTTTAGGACCTCATTATAGCCCTTGACAGTTTTCTGAGAAAGGCAGGATTCTTGCCTATACTCAAATTGAGTACGATTGGCCCCATGGGGTTTGAGAAGAGTCAGGGCTTCATCTGTAACCCACAGGCTGCTTTCCTCCCTGCACCTTAGAACTCCAGTTCTCTCCTGGCCTAGTTATTCCCGGGTGTTGCAGATTGTCCGAAGAGGCTACTCTCTCCACTTTGAAACAACTCCTCCCTCCATGCCACCATCTCACGACTGGCTGACGGAGGATCATCTGTCCTTTCTCCATGAGGAAGTCACAGCTCTCTTGGCCGAGAGAGCCATAGAGAGGGTTCCAGTGCCAGATGTAGGCTGGGGTTGCTGTTTCTGCTACTTACTTCAGTTTTGGAACTTTCATAGATTCACATGCTTGAATCCTTCCCCATCGCCGAGATGGGAGTCCCCGGTGTAATACAGAAGCTTTGCTCAAATACATATAAACATAACATGCATTAGGCCTTTAACTTAGAAACATATCACAGTCATTTGGTAAAAAAGGACTAAACTCTAGAATCAACCAATGAGATTACACCACCCTCTAGAACCCTCCTGCGAGGAGCTGCCTTCCCTCAGATTTTCCACTGCCCCTTGTGCTTAGGAGTCTCCTCTGAGCTCTGCTCAGTTCTCTCTCAGACACATTTTTCTGAGGTGTTTTGGATTACTTTTATTCAGAAATTCTCTTCATTTGGGTGCTTCAAACTGACAACCATGTCAGAGACACATAAAAAGGGGCTTTTTAGAACCTGTGCTACCTGCATGAAGAAGAGCTGCATGTGGATGACCAGCATGAGGACTGCATATATTGTCTCGGTCCTAACCATAAAACCAGAGACTGTAAGATATGTAGGAAATTTTGAACTAAAACACAAAAAAGATCGTCTTCTCCTTTGGCTACAAAAGTCGAAATCTAGAGACAATCTTGTCTCTGACGATGACAGTGCCTCATCTTCTATGTCTGTCACCAAGACACCTGTGAAGAGACATACTGAGGAATCGACTGCCACTGTGGAACCTCCTAAAAAGGCGCCTAAAAGACATCCGAAGGTTCCTCAAAAATTCATAGCCCGTCAAAGAAGCATTTGTTGCAGTTGGAGAATTCAATGGGGTCAGATACCCTATTAAAATTAAAATAGAAACCCCTCTCTGAGCCCCCAACGCTGCCTCTGCGGCTAAAGCATACATTCAAGAAACCAGCCTCTGCACCGTCGACAGCACCATCGTCAATGGTATCTTTGGTGACAGCTCACGTATCAACAACGACATCAACCGCTGTCACCATATCTATGTCGACGGCAGCCTCCACAGGGTCCTCATCGACTGTCTTCTCATCCTTGTCGATGGTGCACCCCATTTCGTCTCCGTGAGTACAGTCTCCTTCAACACTGCTTACCTTGTCGACGATTCTCCCGCCTACGCTGTCATGGACAAAACACCTGTCAACGGCTCCACTGATGACGATCCCACCGTCACCATTTGTCAATTTCACTTCCGTCGATGATGCCTCGGTCGACAATCACCTTGTCGACACCACGACCGTCGGCGACGGCGACTCACCTCTCATCGACGATCAAGGAAATACCTATAAAGAGACAAAGACTGTCTACATTGTCTCTTTCCTGGTCGACGGAGTAGTTTGGACTTAAAAAGATTTAAGAGCATCGTTTGACCCTCTCCCTTACATCTCCAAGTAAGGTGTCGAGACTATTACTTTCACACCATTTGGATGAAGATAATTCGGAGGATGATGGACTATACAGAGTGGCTAGAAGCCCTTCGCAATTACGTGACAAATGTCAGAAATACTCTGATGATGATTCATACTATGACCAGCAATATTACGAGCAGCCATAACAGCAACAACAGCAAGGGCTGGTATGTCTATCTTCCAGCTTAGTGTCGGATTTACAAGCAATGTTGGCAAATTATAGGGAGCATTTTCTGCCAATACCTACATCTGTGCAGCAATCAACGATTCCCACAATGACATCAACCCCTTAGCAGTTTCAACAGCCGCAGGTGTTAACTCCTCCTCGACTACGGGGTTCCCCCCAGACTGTACCTACCCAAGTACAAACTTCTTCAGACGAAGAAGGTGAGGAGGGTGAGATCCATACACCACAAGATGAGTAGAATGAATATATAATTCCAGCGCCTGCCTCTCCTGGAACACCTATTGTGGAATCTCCTCCTGAGGATATTGGTAGTTTTCACAACTTGCTGGATAGGGAAGCCACATGCTTTGATTTACAGATGCCTGCAACTCAGCAAGACTGTTTCCTGTACGATTTCAAAGAACCTCATAGGAAAACGGTCAAACATATTCCAATAATTGACCATGTTTGGAGTCAAGGTTTGAAGATAATACATAGCCCTGCAACAGTACCTGCAGTGTTACCTAAATTGGATAAGAAGTACAAGTCAACGGATGACGCTCCTGCCTGCCTAACTGGTCATCCAAAGACGGACTCCATCATCTCACAGGCGGCGCAATAGCGCTCTAGAAACCCTTCTACACATTTACCCACGCTGCCAGATAAAAAAGGGAGGTACCTCGGTAACATCGGGAAGTGGTTTTCCTCAATGTCTGCCATTGTGGTTCGAGCTGCTAATTCCCTAGCGCTCCTTTACAGATATGATAGGCAACTGTGGTCGGACATAAATCAGTGTTTGGAAGAACTCCTGGAGAGTACCATGGTAGAGATGAAGAAGGTGCTAATTGAGGGACAATGTTCCCCTGCAGAGATAATTGACTGCGCACTTGACATCGCCACCATGGGCTTTAGACTGCTAGCTGGATCAGCAGTTTTGAGGCGTCAAAGGTGGCTCAAAGCCACTAATTTCCGACTATAGGTCCAAACAAAGATTTTAGATCTTCCCTATGATGGTGAGACGCTATTCGGGAAGCATGTCGATGATGTGCTTCAAGCAATAAAGTCAGACACTGATACCGCCAAATCGCTGGGCACTCTGCCATATAGGAAAGTGCCTTTTCATGGAGCCAAGGGCAGAGAGCAACCTTCATTTCGTGGAGGATACCAACAGTACAGATATCCATCTTACTCCACCACCTTCCACACCGCCAGGCCCCAATATCAGCAAAGGCAGCTGCCCCCAGCGGATTACAGCAGACCGCCTCACAGAGGAAAGCCTGGAAGGAAAACTAAAGAAGCCTTCCGTAGGCAATGACTGGCTTCAGCACCAGCTACCTCTCGTTCTTTCCCATCAACTTTTCAGGGAACGCTGAAACACCATATTCATCATTGACGTCAAATAACCAAGGACAAATGGATACTGGATGTAATACAATTTAGCTACCTCCTAGAGATCATACATATACACCGAGTGACACCACTGTCCCAGGTGCAGCAAAAACATCTGCGTCTGCTCAACTTGGAAGCGCAGACCATGGTTAGCAAAGGAGCAATAGAAGTTGAATGCTATTCCCAGAGGGGTAGAGGCTTCTACTCCCGCTTCCTTCTTGTTTCGAAAAAAGTCTTGTTTGTGGAGGACAATCCTAGACTTAAGGAAACTAAACAAATACCTGAAAAAGCAAACATTCCGTATGGACACATTGCAAGACATCCTACAGCTTCTCAACAGAAGAGACAATATGGCTTCCCCGGACCTTCAAGATGCCTACTTCCATATTCCCATTCACCCAAGCCACAGAAAGTTCCTGAGATTCATGGTAGCCAGAAAGCACTTTCAATTCAAGGTCCTTCCCTTTGGACTCAAGTCCGCACCCCGGATCTTTACCAAATGTTTGGCTCCGGTTGCAGCCTGCCTAAGACGCAAGCAACACCAAATTTTTCCCTATCTAGACGACTGGTTAGTAAAAGCTCCCGACTTCCAGTCAGCATGCAGGTCCATTGCTTCTGTTTAATGGTGCTCTTACGGAGCCCATCTTAGAGCTGTGGAGGAAGCCTGTGTCGTCACCTGCTGTCAATAGGTCTGTGGCAAGGAGGTACAGAGTGGCGCCTGGAGATCAGGGGTTCTTATCAAAACACCCTACCCCGCAGAGTCTGGTTGATCAGGCCTCTTGTTCCACACGGTCTGCACCAGGCTCCTTCCATGTGATTCTGTCGGACAGGGAATCCAAAAGGATGGCGCAGTCAGCGAAGAAAACTTTCACTTCTGATGGATACAACTACCTGTGGATTCCTCACCTTTTGAATTCTCCCCTTGCGCCAGCATCCAACGGAAATCTTCTTCCTAGCTTCTGCACGTCGACGAGGACGTCACAATTGCCCACGCGATGCCGTCTGACTTCATACAGGCAATAAGAGGTCCTCGCCGACGTGCCGACGTCAGTTCCCTTTTTTCCGTGCCATTCGAACGACGGTTATTCTTCGAGGGAGCTACTGTTACTACTCGACGTAGTTAGTTATTTTGCTGTTTTCTCTTTGAGACAATTTAAAATGTCGCAAAGAGAATCTGGATTCAAGCCCTGCAATGAGTGCGGTGGCAAAATGTCGGTTACTGACCCACATTCTGACTGTTTGTGGTGTCTTAGCTCCGTCCACGACGTTGACAAATGCGACTCTTGTCAAAGAATGAATCCAAAGGCCTTAAAGGAGCGTGAGGCAAAGTTCTTTTTGGCAAAATCGAAGAAAAAAGAGAAAAGACATCATCGCAAGTCATCTTCTCCGAAGTCGCATCGGCGTCACTGTGACTCCCGGCGCCGTCGAGAATCTCGACGCCGGTCGAGTAGGGAGAGATCGCGGTCGAGGTCGCCTTTAACTCGACGCCGGAAGACATGGGAAGTGAGTCCCACCATCTCTCCCCAATAGCAGATGCTGTTGGCATCTCCGACATCCCGACTTCGCCGACGTCGCCTGTGAATCCTCCTTCGGTATTTGAGGTTCCTCGGCGTCAGGAGTTTTCTCCAGCTTTATAGACGTCGGGACCGGCGTCAATGTCGCCTCCAACCAGGCTCCTCAGTACCCGGCTTTCCCGGCCCCTGGAGCCGACAGTTCCGCATTCTTGAATGCGATGTTCTCGATTTTTCAGCAGATGGCTCCAGGTGGTGGTCCGGCTGGACCTTCGGGCCCTTTGGCCTTCAATATGGGTGCTCCGGCTCCATTACGACCGGCACCTTTTATGCCCTTCCTTCCCATGGGAAATGTGGGCTTGGCGTCGGCGCCTATGGCGTCAGCATCTCAGCCAGTGACACCGAGTAGACCTGTGGCTCCGGCACCGGAATAGTCTCCTGTCCTCCCTTCTCCTCGTTCGGCGCCGAAGAAATCCATGGCGCTGATGGATCCGGCATCTGATGGATCCGAGGATCGGCATCAAGCTTCGACGTCTGCCGAAGCCATGTCGACGCCGAGGATTGAGGAAAGATTACACTCGAGAAGGCTTGCTCTTCGCCTCCTTGAGGAACAAGAATATCAGAGACAGGCTTTAGAGGAAGGAGAGATTGAGGAATCTCGAGAAGATCTCCATGGGTTGGACACGGCTAGTGGTCTGGACACTTCTCCAGAATGGGACTTGTCATCACCTGGAGAGTATATGGAGGAGGCTGCAACATTTCATTCAGTCATCAGGAAAACAGCTGACTTTTTAGACCTCCCTTTGCCGGTGTCTGAGCCTAAGCCCAATATTTTAATGGAAGTGTTGCATCCTGCCTCAACTACTGCAGAGCCACTTCTGCCTTTTAATGAGGCTCTGTTGGATCCAATCCTGGAAATTTGGAAGAAGCCGGTGTCATCTTCGGCAGTGAACAGATATGTGGCTCGAAGATATCAAGTGGCTCCTGCTGACCCAGGCTTTCTCTCCAGGCACCCAACTCCTGAAAGCCTGGTGGTTCAAGCTTCATGTTCAGCCCGGTCTGCCCCAGGATCATTTCCAGCTGTGCCCTCGGACAGAGACTCTAAGAAAATGGACATTTCATCAAAAAAGGCCTTTTAGTCATGTAGCATGGCTTTAAAATCCACTAATGCTACCTGTATTTTAGGGAGATACATTTACGCCCTGATGGACAAAATAAAGTCGTCTCATACTGAGGTGCCCCAAGAGGTTTTGAGCCTAGTTTCTGATGTTCAAGCAGCGGCAACCCAAGTTATTCAATCAGGACTAGATACGACTGACTGTAGCCAGGGCTATGGGTACTGCTGTTGCTGCAAGGAGGCAAGCGTGGCTTTATAGCTCTGGTTTCTCGTCCAATGTACAGTCAACCCTCTTGGACCTTCCCTTCGATGGCGATAAACCTTTTGGCTCCAAGGCGGACTCTGCATTAGAGAGGTTTAAGGTGAGTAGGGCCACGGCGAAGTCTTTAGGCTTGCAGGCCTCCTCTTCTGTTTCCTCCAGACTTTTTAGGAGGTTTCGAGGATTTGGTCATGGTTCCTCCTCCTCCTTTCGAGGAAGATTTCAGCAGCAACCCGCCTCTGCTCTCTCCTATAGATCTTACAGGGGGAGGGGTAGGGTCCGAACCAGGGGAGCCTCCCAGCAGCACTCTGCCTCTTCCTCTTCCTCTGGAGGGGTGCAGCATGGAAAGCAGCCATAGCCTTCCACCAATTGCTTCTCACACCACTCCTGTAGGGGGGAGGTTATTGGGCTTTCTCCGCAAGTGGGAGGTTATAACTTCAGACTCCTGGGTCATCAGCATTGTGGGGAAAGGCTATGCCCTTCCCTTTCGGGAGTTTCCTCCCCCCATCCCGCACCACCCATCCTACTGTTCAGAAGAGCATCTCCTGTTACTAGAACAGGAGGTTCAAGTCCTCCTTTCAAAAGGTGCAGTGGAGTTGGTTCCAGAGCAGGAGAGGGGTTAGGGTTGATATTCAAGATACTTCCTGATCCCCAAGAAGGATGGACGGTTGAGGCCCATCCTGGACCTGAGGATCTTGAATTGGTTCCTCAAACAGGAAAAGTTCAAGATGCTGACCCTAGCTCAGGTGCTTTTGGCGCTGAACGATGGAGATTGGATGGTGTCTGTCGACTTACAGGATGCTTACTTTCAAATCCCGATACTCAAGTCGCACAGGAAGTATCTCCGGTTTGTAGTGGGGTCGCAGCACTATCAGTTTGCGGTCCTTCCATTTGGTCTTACTTCAGCACCCCGAGTCTTCACAAAGGTGATGTTGGTGGTTGCGGCAGAGCTCAGAAGGAAGGGGATAGCAGTATTCCCTTACCTGGACGACTGGTTGATCAAAGCCAAGTCTCTGGAGCTCGTGTTGCATCACCTTCAGTCGACAACCCAGTTGTGGTTCGACCTGGGTTTTTCAGTGAATGTACCCAAATCTCACCTAGAGCCCTCTCAGCGCCTCCTGTTCATAGGGGCAGTACTGGATACAACATTGAGTCGCGCCTTTCCTCCGCCTCAGCGGATTCAGGCGTTGGTTCCAATGTTTCAAAGTGGAGCGGTCATTCCGGTCCTCAAGGTCCTACGCCTGCTCGGTCTGTTTGCTTCTTGCATTCTGCTGGCCACTCACGCTTGCTGGCACATGAGGGCTCTTCAGTGGTGCCTCCGGATGCAGTGGTCTCAACACAAAGGGGATCTCAAGGGTTCAGTGAAGATCTCCAGAGATGCTGCCACGGATTTAAAATGGTGGATTGCGAACGGCAATCTTTCCCGAGGAAGGCCGTTCTCGCAAACTCCGCTGGTGGCCACAGTAATAACGGATGCTTCCACTCTAGGGTGGGGAGCTCATCTGGGGGACCTGGAGATCAAAGGTCTTTGGTCTCCATTAGAACAGATGTTTCATATAAATCTGTTGGAGTTGCGGGCGATACGTCTGGCTCTCAAGGCCTTCCTCCCATCCATTCGCAGTCAGTCGGTTCAGGTCCTGACGGACAATACGACCGCGATGTGGTATATAAACAAGCAGGGAGAAGTAGGGTCGTACCTTCTCTGCAGAGAAGCTCTACGGCTTTGTTCCTGGGTAAAGGACCATCAGATTTGCTTGGTAGCAAATCATCTGGCTGGAGTCTTGAACGTACGTGCGGACAGTCTCAGTCGCCATTTCTCGGCCGATCACGAGTGGCGTCTCCATCCGGATCAGGTCCATCTAATCTTCCAGATGTGGGGGTTTCCTCGGATAGATCTGTTTGCCACTCGGGAGAACTCGCACTGCCCGTTATTCTGCAGCCTCCAGTATCCGGTACAAGGATCGTTGGGGGACGCGTTTCAGATGACCTGGTGCGACCAGTTGCTTTACGAGTTTCCCCCCATACCCTTGATTCCTCGAGTTTTGAGGAAAATTCGCCAAGACCGGGCCCAAGTCATCTTAATAGCTCTGGATTGGCCAAGGAGGGTATGGTATTCGGACCTTCTCCAACTCTCTCTGTGCCCTCCACTCCGTCTCCCTCTCAGGGCAGACCTCCTCTCACAGTCGCAGGGGCAGGTTCTACACCCCCACCTCCAGAGCCTGCACCTTCATGCCTGGAGATTGAACGGGCAACCTGAGTTCCTTTTCTCTCCCACCTGACGTAGTGGATGTTATTTTATCGGCCAGGCGACACTCCACTAAATCTATCTATGCTAATAGGTGGGCTAAATTTGTGAATTGGTGTGGAGAGAAGCAAATTGACCCCTTACGTGCCCATTTATCGGATATTTTGTCTTTTGCGCTGTCCCTGGCACAGAGGGGTTGTGAAGTGGCTACAGTCAAAGGATATTTATCTGCCCTGTCAGCCTTTCTATGTCTTCCGGACCAGCCTTCTCTATTTAGATCCCCTATAGTACTAAGATTTTTAAAAGGTCTCGTTAACAAATTTCCTCCCACTCCTTTCATTATGCCTCAGTGGGATCTAACCCTAGTCTTGACTTTTCTTATGGGTTCTCCGTTTGAGCCTATGCATTCTTGCCCTTTAAGGTTATTGGTTCTAAAGACAGTTTTCCTTGTTGCAATTACTTCTGCAAGAAGAGTGAGTGAGCTGCAGGCTCTTTCTGTTAAACCCCCTTACACTTCTTTTTATGGGGATAAGGTGGTGTTGAGGACCAGGGCTGCTTTCCTACCGAAGGTTGTTTCACCCTTTCATGTGGCCCAAACAATTACTCTTTCCTCGTTTTATCCTCTGCCTTATCCTTCGAAAGAAGAAGAAAGACTACACCGGTTAGACCCTAGGAGAGCGTTGAGCTTCTATGTGAACAGAACAAAGGATTTCAGGTTGGAGGATCAACTCTTCATCGGGTACGTGGGAAAAAGGAGAGGAAGGGCAGTCCACAAGAGAACACTCTCCAGATGGGTCATTCTTTGCATTAAACTGTGTTACTCTCTAGCAAAGAAGGAACCCCCATGATGGTATAATAGCTCATTCCACCAGAGCTAAGTCGGCCTCTTCGGCCTTGGCTAGGGGTGTTCCTGTGGTCGACATCTGCAAGGCCGCAACTTGGTCATCCCTCCATACTTTTGCAAAGCATTACTGCTTGGATTCTGAGGTTAGGAGGGATGGCCATTTTGCACGGTCAGTGCTGCAGGATTTCTTGGTTTGACCATTCAGACACCCTCCACCGAGTGCGGTACTGCATTGGGACTCTATTCAAAAGGTGAGGAATCCACAGGTAGTTGTATCCATCAGAGGAACGAGTTACTTACCTTCGGTAACAACTTTTCTGGTGGATACATTAGCTACCTGTGGATTCCTCACGGTCCCACCTGCCTCCCCGTTGCCTGTCTGGTCTAACCAAGTTGTTCTTGGGTGTGCTCCTCTTGGTACTTGAGGGCTTGTACATATACTGTATATATTTATTTTAAAAAAAAAATCTTGAGTTTTTGGAATGATGTGTTTATCTTGAATTTTATTAAATATTGTTATTTGATTGATTGTCTCAATGGCCTATTAGTCTCAGGCACGTAAAAAATGTTAGTACTGACGTCGGCGAGGACCTCTTATTGCCTGTATGATGTCAGACGGCATCGCGTGGGCAATTGTGACGTCCTCGTCGACGTGCAGAAGCTAGGAAGAAATTTCCGTCGGATGCTGGCGCAAGGGGAGAATTCAAAAGGTGAGGAATCCACAGGTAGCTAATGTATCCACCAGAAACGTCGTTACCGAAGGTAAGTAACTCGTTCTTCTTGCAGTATGGCCCTCAAGGCGGCAAATGCTACCTGTGTTCTCGGCAGATACGTCCACGCCCTGATGGATTCGGCTAGGGCTATGGTTCCTGACCTGCCACAGGAGGTGCAGGAACAATTTTTTGAACTCCTATCGGATGCTCAGGCTGCAGCAAAACAGATAATCCAGTTTGGCCTGGATTCCACAGACTCTGTGGCCAGGGTGGTGGGTACCTTTATTGCTACCAGGAGGCACTCGTGGTTGAGGTCCTCTGTTTTTTCTCTGATGTGCAGACTACTCTAGTGGACTTGCCCTTTGATGGGGGAAAACTTTCTGGTGACAAAGCTGACTCTGCCCTAGAACGCTTTAAAAACAGTCGGGCCACAACAAAGTCTTTGGGTCTGCAAGCCTCCTCTGCTACCCCTTTTAGGTCCTTTCGGAGGTTGAGGGGATTTGGGCATGGAGCCGTTTACTGTGGGAGACCCAAGTCCACAGACCAAAAGCCTACCAGCCTCCCTTATAGATCCTTTAGAGGGCTGGGGAGGGTTCGGACAAGAGGGGCCACCCAGCAGCACCCTGCATCATCCTCTTCCTCTGAAGGACAACAACAAGGGAAGCAGCCCTAGTTTTCTCCCCATTTTCGACCACACTTCTCCTGTAGGGGGAAGATTACGTCTTTTTCTCCACGAGTGGGAGTTAATTACATCAGACTCCTGGGTTCTGAACATTGTGAGAAAAGGATATGCTCTCCCTTTTCAGGAGTTTCCCCCTCCCAGCCCTCCCCGTCCCTCATTTTGTTCAGAAGACCATCTCCTGTTGTTGCAGCAGGAGATTCAGATCCTGTTGTCAAAAGGTGCGGTGGAGTTGGTTCCAGAGCAGGAAAAGGGTCAGGGTTGTTATTCAAGATATTTCCTGATCCCCAAGAAGGACGGTCGTTTGAGACCAATCCTAGACTTGAGGATTTTGAATTGGTTTCTCAAACAGGAATAATTCAAGATGCTGACTCTGGCACAGGTACTTCTGGCGTTGAACAAAGAGGATTGGATGGTGTCTGTCGACCTGCAGGATGCTTACTTTCATATCCCTATACTCAAGACGCACAGGAAGTATCTCTGTTTTGTGGTGGGGTCGCAACACTACCAGTTTGCAGTCCTTCCGTTTGGTCTTACTTCAGCACCTCAAGTCTTCACAAAGGTGATGGCAGTGGTGGCAGCAAGTCTCAGAAGGAAGGGGATATCAGTATTCCCTTACCTGGACGATTGGATGATCAAAGCCAAGTCTCCAGAGCTTGTGTTGCATCACTTGCAGATGACAACTCAGTTGTTGTTCAGTCTGGGTTTTACGATAAATGTACCCAGGTCTCACCTGGAGCCCTCTCAACGCCTCCTGTTCATAGGGGCAGTACTGGATACTACATTGAATTGGGCCTATCCCCCGCCTCAGTGGATTCAGGACATCCAGGCGTTGATTCCACTGTTTCAAAATGGAGCGTTGTTCCAGTCCTCAAGGTCTTACGCCTGCTCTGTCTGTTCGCTTTGTGCATTGCTGTTGGTCACTCATGCATGTTGGCACATGAGGGCTCTCCACTGGTGCCTCCACAAGCAGTGGTTTCAACTCAAAGGTGATCTTGAGGAGTCGATAATGATCTCCAGAGACGCTGCAGTGGATCTACCGTGGTGGGCTGTGGACGGCAACCTTTCTCAAGGAAGGCCGTTTTCACTGCCACCTCCGGTGACCACGGTCATGATGGATGCTTCCACTCTAGGGTGGGGAGCTCATCTGGGGACCTGGAGATCAAGGGTCGTTGGTCTCCAGTGGAACAGACTTTTCATATCATTCTGTTAGAATTGCGGGCGATACGTCTGGCTCTCAAGGCCTTCCTCCCGCCCCTTCGTGGTCAGTCTGTTCAGGTCCTGACAGACAACACTACTGCGATGTGGTATATAAACAAGCAGGGAAGAGTAGGGTCGTATCTTCTCTGCAGAGAAGCTCTGCGACTCTGGTCCTAGCTTCGGGACCATCAGATTTGTTTGGTAGTGAATCATCTGGTTGGAGTGCTCAACGTACGTGTGGACACTCTCAGTCGACATTTTTCGGCCGATCACGAGTGGTGTCTCCATCCGGATCTGGTCCTGTACATCTTTCAGATGTGGGGTTTTCCAGGGATAGATCTGTTTGCCACTCGGGAGAACATGCATGGCCCGTCATTCTGCAGCCTCCAGTATCCGGTGCACGGAGCTTAGGGGGATGCGTTTCAGATCTCTTGGTGCAACCAGTTGCTTTACGCATTCCCCCCCCATACCCTTGATCCCTCGGGTTCTGAGGAAGATTCGCCAAGATCGGGCTCAGGTCATTTTAATAGTCCCGGATGGGCCAAGAAGGGTGTGGTACACGGACCTTCTCCAACTCTCGCTGTGCCCTCCGCTCCGTCTCCCTCTCTGGGCAGACCTCCTCTCGCAGTTGCAGGGGCAGGTTCTACACCTCCACCTCCAGAGCCTGCACCTTCATGCTTGGAGATTGAACGGGGCAACCTGATTTCTTTTTCTCTCCCATTGGATGAAGTGGATGTTATTCTATTGGCCAGGCGACACTCCACTAAGAACGTTTATGCCGGCAGGTGGGCAAAATTCGTGGCTTGGTGTGGAGAGAAGCAAATTGATCCTTTGAGGGCCCACCTCTCCGATTTTCTGTTATTTGCTTTAGATTTAGCACTGAAGGGTTGTGCAGTTGCTACTATTAAGGACTATTTGGCGGCACTGTCAGCCTTTCTTTGCCTCCAGGATCAGCCCTCCTTGTTTAAATCACCTATTGTTCTCTCGTAGGGGATTTCCATGTATAGTCATAAGCACTGTATAGTCATAAGCACTGAATAGTTCCGCGCGCCTGCGGGGACCCCGGAGCACTGTTGTGTAGTATATTCTTAAGTGCAATCATCAGCTCCTTGACAAAAAAGGTCTGTGAAAAACACTTAAGAATAACAATGTGCAGCCTATGTGAACAGCTAGACAGGCCAAATTGTTAGAAGAAAAAAACAGTTGTAGTGTAAATTTCACGTTTAAACCTCTATTTATTCTATAAATACATAAATAAATACATTCTCATATTTTATTTACACCTCTCATGAGAATAAAACAATGTAGGGCAGTGTAGCCCATAGGCTGCCATTATACAGAATGAAAATAGAGCTGTGCCTTTAAGAAAGTAAAGTCTTCCTGTTTCCCATCATGCACAGCAAAAGGCAGTTGCCTCAGTTCTTTTTTCCGGCTCCTTTCTGACAGGACCCTGAAGCATTGAGCTCTACCTCACAAAATCCTTTTGTGACAGAAATTCATTTAAAATCTTTTGAATTTCATTTTCACTCGACGTTTTTAACATTGAGTGATAATTTTCTGCTTTTTTCTGTTAGATTCTGACAGAATTTTGAGGTTTTTCTACTTCAGAAATGCCTTCACTGTTTGACAAATGTCCTTCTTGTGGCAGAAAAAAGGCCAAAACAGATCCACATCGGGTCTGCATAATTTGCCTTCCATCCAGCCACAAACCGGAGTCGTGTGACATCTGCAAAACCTTCTCCAGAAGGACCCTTCGTGACAGGGAGAAGATCCGACTCCAGGCGAAAGAGGACAGGAGGAAAAGTGGTCATTCTACCACAGAGCGAGGAGAAGGTCAGTCTTCTACCAGGGCTCACACTGGTTCCTCTATAACTCCGACCAGACCGGCTCAAAAACGGCACAGGTCTCCGACGACGTCGAGGGCGTCGACGTCGAGGCAAGGAACGGCGCCAACATGCTCGCCGTCGAGGAGTGGTTCGCCGGCGAGAAAGAGACATCGCTCGCCGTCGACGACGATTTCGCCGTCGAGACGGCGTGGACTTTCGCCGTCGAGATCTGGGTCACCGTCGACACGGCGAGGACGTTCCACGTCGAGGAGATCTGAATCCAGTTCGCCGTCGAAACGGCGAGATCGATCAACGTCGAGGGGTGCTCGACGTCGTAGACGTTCACCGTCATCACGGCGACGTCGAGGGTCGTCGTCGAGAGAGTCTCAACGGCGAGAAGAATCGACGGCGAAGGGCACTCGCCGTCACCGTACTTCGACGTCGAGGAGTGTGTCGACGTCGAGACAATCAAAAAGACATAGGAGGGTTTATACAACCTCAGAATCCTCGGCTTCACTCATCCTCCTTCCAGCGTCTCCACAACTCTCTCCTCGACAATCACCATTGCCACAGACGCCGGTAACACCTACGGCGCCTCTTCCGGCTCCGCCTTCAGAGTCTGTTTTGAGGACTCCAACGCGGTCTGTAAGACGTTCGGGACATTCCTCTAGACGCTCTTCTTCCTCTCGGCACCGTCATGACTCACAGAGATCTCAGCATTCACATCACAGGCGTTCTTCTTCGTCTACACGGGACTACTCTCCAACCCTATCGGACTCACCGTCCCCGAGAGTGTCCCCCATAGATGATGTGAATACGTTCCAGGAGGTCTTAGTACGAGGGGCAACCAAGCTGAACATCCCGCTGGCGGTACCTGCCCCATCGACGTCAGTGATCTTCGAGACCTTGCATCACAGGACATCTTCCAGACCTTTGCTTCCACTGGTTCCAGGTCTCCTTGAACCAGCAATGGATATTTTCCTTGCACCGGCCGCAACAAAGTCTGCTCCTTCCAGACTTATTAAAAAATATCGTCCACCAGAACAAGATCCTCTATTCTTGAGGTCGGACCCAGTTCCTGATTCGGTGGTCATAGTAGCGGCAAAGAAACTGCATTCAACCTCACCATCTTCTTCTTCACCTCCAGATAAAGAGAGCAGAAAGATAGATGCTGCAGGACGAAAAGTATGCTCTACTGCAGCCGTCACGATGAAGGCAGCCAGCGCTACTGCGTTATTAGGGCGGTACGATCGTGCCCTCTGGGACTCTTTAATGCAGTTTGCGGAACATCTTCCTAAGGATAAAAGGGAAGATTTCCTGGAGGTCGTGGGTGAGGGAGCCATGGTGTCTAACCAAATTATAAGTGCTGCAGCTGACTCATCGGTGCTATCCGCACACAATTATGCACACGGGATAGCGCTCAGAAGGCATGCATGGTTGAGACTTACATCACTCAAACCTGAAGCGCAGCAGAGAATACAAAACCTGCCTTTCTCGGGCTCCACCTTGTTCGGTTCTCATGCCGATGACGAGATGGCTAGAATGAAAGCTGAACTAGATACCTTGAAAGCGGTAGGCATGGAAAGACCGAAAGAACAAAGAAAGGTTTTCCGGCCATATCAACGACGACTTTTCACCCACCGGTATCAGTCGCCACACTGGATGTCTTCGCGCCCCCAGCAGCAGCAACAACAGCAGTATCAAAGGGGTTTCTCTACTCAGCGAAGGTCGACAAGGGGTCGTTCAACACCTCAAACTCAGGCAACTCGACAGGCTCCCACGTCTAAGCCCTGAATCTTTGCTTCCCCCTCCTCCGTTATCCACTCCGGTAGGGGGAAGTATCTCAAATCATCTAGACGAGTGGCTACGCATCACAACAGACGCCTGGGTATTGAATATTGTGAGACATGGTTACGCTCTCAGATTCACCAGTTCTCCACCATCTGTTCCACCCAAAACAGCCAACCGCCATCTCGAAGCTCTACAGTTAGAGGTCAATATCCTATTGCAAAAAAGAGCCATAGAACCCGTTCCCATCAGCCAACAAGGGAAGGGGATTTATTCGAGATATTTCCTTGTACCGAAAAAAGACAAACAAGAGTTTCGTCCCATCTTAGATCTGAGGACAGCAAACAAATGGATTCGCAAAGAAAAATTCAGGATGTTAGCCTTACACCAAATTTATCCACATCTACGTCAGGGCGACTGGCTATGTGCGATAGATCTTTGCGACGCTTACTTTCATATCCCAGTAACCAAGAAACATCGAAAATTCCTAAGGTTCACCGTCGGAAAACGCCATTACCAATTTGCAGTTCTACCTTTCGGCCTAAAATCAGCGCCAAGAACTTTTTCCAAATGCATGGCGGTAGTAGCCGCCCACTTGAGGAAACAGCGAATATTCGTCTACCCCTATCTAGACGATTGGCTCATAAAGGCCTCCAGTTGTCTCGAGACACAGCAACATTTCGAATGGACTCTACAACTGCTGCAAAAACTTGGTCTTCAAGTCAATCTCCTGAAATCTACAGCAACACCTGTTCAGAGGTTGCATTACTTAGGGGCCATTGTAGATACCAGGCTAGGAAAGGTGTTTCCTTCGGAGGAACGACGGTTATCGATTCTCCAGAAGTGCAAACAACTGCAGGAAAGACCTCAAGCCACTGCAAGAATAATAGCTTCTCTACTGGGCTCGATGGCGTCTTGTATCCATCTGGTTCCCAATGCTCGCCTCCATATGAGACCATTGCAGGAAAATCTGGAGGATCAGTGGTGTCAACTGAGGGACGATTGGGAGAACAAAGTCCTTCTTTCTCCTCACACCCTACAATCCCTCAAGTGGTGGTGTTTACCCAGCAATCTCTTGGTGGGGATTCCGTTCCAACAACGGCCCCCATCTCAAACCATCGTAACAGATGCGTCACTGATCGGATGGGGGGCGCACATGGAACATCTTCGAGTCCAAGGCGAGTGGTCACAGAGAGAGAGTCTCTATCACATCAACCTGCTGGAACTTCGCGCAGTCCACCTTGCGCTCAAAGCCTTCCTTCCCTCTCTGAGAACGGAAACTCTCCTTCTCCAGACAGACAACGTGGCCACTATGTACTACGTGAACAAACAAGGAGGCACCAGGTCCAGAATTTTATCCAGAGAGGCTCAGACAATCTGGCATTGGCTTCTAGCCAGGAACCTGTCACTAGTGGCAACTCACCTGCCCGGCATCCAGAATGTTCAAGCGGATGCCCTCAGTCGGGTAATGGACGAGAACCACGAATTGGTACTACACGACGACGTCGTTCATTCCATTTTCGCACTCTGGGGTACCCCCTCTACAGACCTATTCGCAACCCCAGAAAACAAAAAATGCCAAAACTTCGCCTCCAGATATTACCATCCAGGGACACTGGGGAATGCCCTGTGGATAAGCTGGTCAGGAGCATTTCTTTACGCCTTTCCACCGCTTCCCCTGATTCCGGCGGTCCTCCAGAAGCTGTCCAATGTTCAGACCAAAATGATCCTAATTGCTCCGGAGTGGCCACGCCAGTGGTGGTTCCCAGACCTTCTTCACCGGTCACTCAAACCACACATCAGGCTACCATATCGTCCGGACCTTCTCACGAAGTTCAGAGGGCAGATATCTCATCCCAACCCCTCATCGTTGAGTTTGGCAGCATGGCTCCTGAGCTAGTGCAATATGGACACTTGAACCTACCTCAGGACTGTATGGAAATTCTGAAGGAAGCAAAGCGCCCTTCCACACGATCAGCCTATGCAAGCAAGTGGAAGAGATTCTGCATTTGGTGTTTACACAACAACATTGACCCGGTTTCCTGTGGGGAACAATCTATCCTGCCATACTTGTTAAGTTTGGCAAAATCGGGCTTACAACTGTCGTCAATAAAAGTTCACTTGGCGGCGATAACGGCATACAGAAAGAGTCCTTCACAAACTTCCTTTTTTCGGATTCCGATTATTAAGGATTTCCTAGAAGGTTTAAAGAAGGTTTTTCCTCCCATTAGAAAGCCTTCTCCTCCATGGGAACTGAACGTTGTCTTATCACGTCTGATGCTGCCGCCATTCGAGCCGATACATAAGGCATCGCTGCAGCATCTCACATGGAAAGCTGCTTTTCTGGTGGCAATCACTTCAGCGCGTAGGGTCAGCGAAATCCAGGCCCTTTGCGCTCAGGAACCCTACACGGTTTTTCATTCTGCGAAAGTGGTAATGAGAACTCATCCAAAATTTTTACCTAAGGTAGTCTCCGACTTCCATGTGAACCAAACAATTTCATTACCGACTTTCTTTCAGAATCCAGCTACCCCTGCTGAGAGAACTCTGCACTCTCTGGATGTAAAGAGAGTCTTGAAATTTTACCTGGACAGGACAAAAAGCTTTCGAAAATCACAACAGCTTTTTATTAACTATGGCCCAATCAGAACAGGTTTGGGCACATCTAAACAATCGTTATCCAGGTGGATTGTTTCATGTATAATGTTATGTTATCAGTTAGCAAACAAATCCCTTGGTGGTAGGCCAAAAGCCCACTCTACCAGAGGGAAAGCAGCTACTGTAGCCTTGATGAGAAATGTCCCTTTGGCAGAAATATGCAAGGCTGCCACTTGGAGGTCGGTCCATACCTTTACTAAGCATTACTGCCTTGATACAGACGCTAGGGCAGATGCTCAGGTTGGGCAGGCTTTGCTCAAGAATTTGTTTGCATGATTCATGTTTTTCTCAGTATTCTTATATCTACTCCACCGCGGTTATGGGGATGGGCTTGCTACTCTATTCAGTGCTTATGACTATACATGGAAATCCCCTACGAGAGAAGGAATGGTTTCTTACCTGTAACTCCAGTTCTCTCGTAGGGGTATTTCCATGATAGTCATAAGCAACCCTCCCTCCTCCCCGGTGGAGTTGACATAGAACATGAATATTATGGAGGTTGGTACTCCAACAAATGTTTTGTTTTTTCTTCATGTCAGGTTAATAGCCTCCAAAAAAGAACTGAGGCAACTGCCTTTTGCTGTGCATGATGGGAAACAGGAAGACTTTACTTTCTTAAAGGCACAGCTCTATTTTCATTCTGTATAATGGCAGCCTATGGGCTACACTGCCCTACATTGTTTTATTCTCATGAGAGGTGTAAATAAAATATGAGAATGTATTTATTTATGTATTTATAGAATAAATAGAGGTTTAAACGTGAAATTTACACTACAACTGTTTTTTTCTTCTAACAATTTGGCCTGTGTAGCTGTTCACATAGGCTGCACATTGTTATTCTTAAGTGTTTTTCACAGACCTTTTTTGTCAAGGAGCTGATGATTGCACTTAAGAATATACTACACAACAGTGCTCCGGGGTCCCCGCAGGCGCGCGGAACTATTCAGTGCTTATGACTATACAGTGCTTATGACTATCATGGAAATACCCCTACGAGAGAACTGGAGTTACAGGTAAGAAACCATTCCTTATTAGGTTCTTAAAAGGTTTTAATAATAGGTTTCCTCCCACCCTTTTTCATATGCCTCAGTAGGATCTGAATCTCGTTTTAACTTTTTTAATGGGGTCACCGTTCGAACCCATGCATTCTTGCCCGCTAAGGTTTCTAGTTCTTAAGACGTTTTTTCTGGTAGCCATAACCTCGGCTAGACGGGTTAGTGAGCTTCAGGCCCTTTCTGTTAAAACCCCCTTTACCTTCTTATTCTTTCTGGATAAAGTGGTGCTGAAACCAGGGTGGCTTTCCTACCAAAAGTTGTCACTCCTTTTCATATAGGGCAAACTATTACCCTTCCATCTTTCTACCCTCCTCCTCACCCCTCGAAGGAGGAAGAGAGGCTTCACTGTTTGGACCCTTTAAGGGCTCTTAGTTTTTATATTGAGAGGACAAAAGACTTTCGCCTGGAAGACCAGCTGTTCGTGGGGTATATTAGACAGAGGAAGGGCAGAGCAGTCCATAAAAGAAGAATCTCCAAGTGGGTCATTCTTTGTGTCAAGGTTTGCTACTCGTTGGCAAAGAAGGTTCCCCCTGAGGGTATCAGATCCCACTCCACCAGGGCTAAGTCCTCTACTTCGGCCCTGGCGAGGTGGGTTCTGGTGTTGGATATTTGCAAGGCAGCAACTTGGGCGTCCCTCCCCACCTTCTCAAAGCATTACTGCTTGGACTCGGAGGTTAGGAGGGACAGCCATTTTGCACGATCTGTATTGCAGGATTTCTTGGTGTAACCAGCCAGGCACCCACCTCCGAGTGCGCTGCTGCTTTGGGACTCTATTCATAAGGTAAGGAATCCACAGGTAGCTGTGTCCATCAGAAGAACAAGTTACTTACCTTTGGTAACGCTTTTTCTGGTGGATACAATAGCTACCTGTGGATTCCTCACAGTCCCACCCACCTCCCTGTTGCCTGTCTGGTTACAATAAGATGTGTGGTTTTATAAGTGTATATACATTTTGCTGTTTTTGTGTATATATAAATGATGGTTTTGATTCTATTACATCATTGTGGTTTTATGTATATATGTATTTATTGGAGCTATTGTGAGGTCGGTTTTCACCTGTTCGCCTCAAAGGCACGTAAAAAATGGGTGAAACTGATGTCAGCATGCTGGCGAGGACCTCTTATTGGTACGGTGACGTCAGACGGAGTCGCGTGGAGCCGTGCAGTTGTGACGTCCTCGTCGACGTGGAGAGCTAGGAAGAAGATTTTCCGTTGGATGCTGGCGCATGGGAGAATTCATAAGGTGAGGAATCCACAGGTAGCTATTGTATCCACCAGAAAAAGCGTTATCGAAGGTAAGTAACTTGTTCTTCTGGACTTAAGGTAAGTAGGGGCCAAGGTCCTACAAACCTCCAATAGTTCAGCTATACTTGCCCTGGTGTGTGCTGGTGCAGAGGTGTTTCTAGCTGTGGTAGCCTTCAACACTACATGCGAAAGGGAAGGTGGAAAAGTACCTGTAGAAAAGAGGCTGCAAGTGGGGATGGGGAGACCAGTCCGGAAGAACCCAAAGGGAGACTCGGGGGGGTCTCAGGCTCATAGAGACACTGTTGATTCTCTTGAGCCTTGGCTAAGGAGCGCAAGTGAAAAGGTGTTTTTTTCGGTGGAGTCGGTGATTTAGAAGCTCTCACAGTTCTTGGTGCAGCTGTAAAAGAGGGGAAAGAAACACAGCAAGATGACTTCAGCATTAAGTTGGCCTCTCTCAAAGTCCCTGGACATGCAGGTAAGTTTTGGCGGAGGTGGTGTTCTGGCTGAACACAAACAAGCCTTGGTGCTTGCAACTGGCAGTGGTACCCTGGTGCCTGAGTATTGGTGCAGGGAGGCTCTGAGCAGTCTAAGCATCTCAAAGACAGGATGGGTCTACAGGGCTGCACCCCTATACTCTCTGGATCCTCTTCCTGGTGAGTTGCTCCCTACGTGGACCTGATGGTCAGCAAAACGGAGAACCAGGCAGTCGCAGATGGTGCTTGCTGGTGTAGGGAAGTGGCTGCTTGACTCCAAGGGAGGTGCTGGCTGGTTGGCGAAGTGCTGGCAGGCATCTGAGGCTGTCGGAAGTTGCACAGCTACAGGACTAGTTGGGTCTTTGCAGTTGTCGGAACAGAAGCACTTAGGCAAGGTTTGGCGCCAGAGTCCATTGCTTGTCCACAGTCCTTGCACTGGTCAGCTCTTCTTTGTCCTTCTTCTTCTTGTAGTCAGATGAATCTAAGTTTTTGGTGTTAGGGGGCCACCTAAATACTGGATTTAAGGGCGTTTAGTGGAACGTTGGGTAATAGGCAATGGGCTATTTATCCCTAGAGTGACTACACCTGCTATATGGCCATTTCCCATGGGGATGGGCATAACTCTGTCCCAGAATTCATAGTTCCACCAAACAA
The DNA here is from genome assembly GCF_031143425.1 of Pleurodeles waltl. Classification (NCBI taxonomy): domain Eukaryota; kingdom Metazoa; phylum Chordata; class Amphibia; order Caudata; family Salamandridae; genus Pleurodeles; species Pleurodeles waltl. The sequence goes on along the minus strand of NC_090451.1, from coordinate 681,278,818 downwards.
AAGATGGTAGAACCCTTCCTTCATGGAGCACATCAGGCAGGTCAGGTTAGAGGTGTGACAAGCCTGGAGGTGCAACACATCCACTGCATAACTAATTTCTCGCCTGTCCTGGGGCCAAATGGGCCCCAGGCCAGAGGGTGGCATTTCCCAGGTCTGGGGGAGGTCAGGGTCACATATCAAAGGGTGTCAGAGGCTTTTAAGCCTCCAGCCCAGATATGCTGATTTACTAGCCATCCTGCTAGAGGACGTGAGAACACCTACCTCTGGAGCAGGTGTTGTTTCTGGCCTATGAGAGCACAGGCTCTCGCCTCCAGGGGGTCAGATCCTTGTCTGTGGTGGCAGGCTGGTTCATACACGTCAGCCAGCACATTAGAAGACTAGTAGGTTTCAGTGGGCACCTCTAAGATCCCCTCTGGGTGCCTATCATAATAAACCCAAGACATGTTAAGATAAGATGTTTGATAGCAAACGCCATAGGTTTCAGTGAAGCTATTATTTACATGGATAACTCATGGTGACCACTGCCCAGCACATACTTTAAGATGTGCTCCCTGTTCATTTGTAACATCTAGTAATTGAACTAGACATCGCAGGGGCAGATCTGCTCATGCAGATATGTCCTCAAACTAAATATAATGCACCCTGCCTTAGGGCTGTAAGGCCTGCTGCATGGGTGACTTACATATATTATATGAATGACTTTGGCATGGCACACAATGAGTGCGCCATGTTGTTTTCACACATGGTTTGCACCATGTCACACAGCATGCAATTGCAGTCTGCATGCGGTTTGTATGGCAGTCGCTTAGGTTGGCATAATACATGCAGCAGCTCTTTGGAACCCTCTTAAGTACCCATGCCCTAGGTACAGAGGGTACCATTTACTAGAGACTTATATTGGTGCTTAAATGTGTGCCAACTGTACCCAATTAGTTTATTTGACCTTGTTTTAGGAAAAGAGTACTAGCACTGAGGACCTGGTTAGCAGGATCCCGGTCACCTTCAGTCGAAAAACCTCAGTACCAGTGGCAAAAAGTGAAGGTCACAATGTCAAAAAGAGTACCTTCCTACAAATGGCAGACATGCCATCTCACCTCAGAAAAATAACATTTTTCATCATATTCATATCTAAACAACTGTCTCATCAAAGTGTCATGTTACCAACAAGTGAGCCAACATTTCCAAATAACTGTTGTGACCCCCAACGTTTAGAACTATCTGTAAATCATGAACAGTCTATCTCACTATCTGGCTGCAGATATAGTGCACACAAAAGTGTTTCCTTCAGGGGATAGATGTTTATCTATCTCCCAGAAATGAAGCAATCTGTCAAAAGCCCTTCCAAAGGCAAGGCAAGGTTTCTCTTGTTTGGGATCAATGGCATATGTATTTTCTGGTATTGAATTTATGTCTCTACATGAGACCACTGCAAAAGTGTCTGGCGGATCAATGGAATCAGCTGTCAGAACGATGGGAAGATAGAGTGTTTCTAATTACTAATGCAAAACAATCTCTCAACTGGTGGTGTTGGTAAGAGAAAATTTTGAAAGGAATGAATTTCCATCAAGACATCTTGACACAAACCAAAGTGACAGTTGCTTTCCTTACAGGTGGGATGCTCACTTGGAACATCTCCAAATACAAGCCATGTGGTCTCAGAAGGAACAGTCTTACCACATCAGCCTACTGGAGTTGAGAACAGTACATTTAGCCCTGAAGGCTTTCCTCCTGTCTTTCAAGACAAATTCTCTACTTGTTTGAATGGACGATACAAAAAACATCCAAAATCTGAACACACAGGGAGGAATAAGATCCAAGCATCTATCTCTTTTGGCACAACCAATCTGGAAGTGGTTAATATCCAGAGATCTCAGGATTAGAACTGTCCATCTACCAAGAGTCCAGACTGCTCAAACAAACACTTTCTGCAGAACCATTCAAAATAATCAGTAATACGTGTTAAATTACTTTGTCCTTAATGACATCTCTTGTGAGTGAGGTTTTCCTCAAATAGATGTTTTTGCATATATGAGAAAACAAAAAACGCCCAAGCTTCAGCTAGAAGTGTGGCAAAGCAAGCATGTTGGGGAATGCCCTATGGATCGACTGGTGAGGCAAATTTCTTTCAGTTTTTCCTCCAATTCCCCTACTGCCATCAGTGATCACCAACTGTCTCCCTCCAAGGCCAGAATGATTTTCATTGCTCCAGAGTGTTCCCAGCAGTGGTGGTTTACAGATCTCCTTCCCCTCTCAGAGCACCCACACAGACTGCTGCCGTGCAGACAAGACATTCTTCTGAAATTCTGAGGCCAAATTCAACACCCAAAGCTGCACCCCTTGAATGTAGCAGCTTGCCTCCTAAACTCATACAGGATGGTTATCTGAACGGACCTTAGGAATGCATGGATGTTTTAAGAGAAGACAAAAGACCTTTTACTAGAACTTCCTATGCTTTCATAAGAAAGAGATTCTGCATTGGTGTCCTCAGAATAATTTCAGTTCTCTTTCTTGACAAGAAGAGGCAGTTTTTCCATACCTCCTTTATTTGGCTAAAGCAACATGTCAATTTTCCTCTGATAAAGAGTACATCTTGCAGCTATTGAAAATGTCCTTCCCAATAATCCATTTTCAAAATGCCTGTAGTCAAGGATTTCCCGGAGTGTATCAGGAAATTCACTCCTTCTCCCAGGAGTCCTTCCCCTTGGGAATTAAATATTGCCCTTTCTCGCCTTATCGGTTTCCCTTTCAAACCATTCATAAGGCCTCTCTTCAACAACTATCTTGAAAGGCTTTCTCCTTGGTCTCTATAGCCTCTGCACATAGAGTTAGTGAAATACAGTACCTATGTTCCCACAAGCCTTACAGAGTATTTCATAGTAATAAGGTAATGAGGAGGACCCTTCCTAAATTCCTCCCTATAGCAGTGTCAGATTTTCATCTGTGATAGAGACATCTAGCCACAGATTCCCTATCTTAGAGTTATCTCCAGGTATCAGACTGGATCTGGATTGCTTTCTTGAGCAGTACTCCTGCTTGCCAGTAGGTGGCATTATTCAGCTCTGCATAGCATTGTCCATGCCGGAAGTGACATGAAAAATGCCTATATAGGCACCACCCCAGTCCGCTGACGTCAGTTCTTTTCTTAGTCATTTTTAACTAACATTTTCTCACCGTCAGATGTCGTTGACGGCCTCGCACCTTGTATGCCTTTGGTGCCTTGAGCGCAGCCACGATACAGAGGCCTGTGCCGATTGCTGCACCATGAACCCAAAGGCCCTGTGGGGGTAGTCCATCAAGCTCCTGATAGCATGACGTGCGACGCCACAACAGTCTCGATCCCGGTCAAGAAGAAGGTCCCAGGAGTAGTTCTGGAGTCCTAAATTGTAGGAAGTTGGCTCTGTTTATACTATCTCAAAGTGAGAGATCGTGTGCACAGAGTCCAAGGGTTCCCATTAGAGGTTGATAGTGGCACAATTAGATAATACAAATGCTCTATTTTGTGGTAGTGTTGTTGAGCAGTAGGCTTATCAGAGGGTAGTGTTAAGCATTTGTTGAACACACACAGGCAATAAATGAGAACACACACTCAAAGTCTTAACTCCAGGCAATAGGTTTTTATTTAGAAAAAATATTCTTTTCTTAATTTATTTTACAACCACAAGATTCAGAATTTAGGTAAGTACATAAGTTGTAAGGTACTTCATACAGTTAAGTATGGAACTTTGAATTAAAACAGTAGTGTACACAGTTTTGGCAAAAATAGCAATAAGCTATTTTAAAAGTGAACACAGTGCAAAAATCAACAGTTCCTGGGGGAGGTAAGTAATAGTTAGTTTCTCAGGTAAGTAAAGCACTTACAATTTTAATCTCCTGGGTGTAGACAGCCCACCGTTGGAGATTCAAGTCAACCCCAAACACCCAGCACCAGCAACACAGGGCCAGTCAGGTGCAGAGGTCAAAGTAGGGCCCAAATAGCATAGGCGCCTATGGGGAACAGGGGTGCTCCGGTTCCTGTCTGCTAGCAGGTAAGTACCTGCGTCCTCGGGAGCAGACCAGGGGGGTTTTGTAGAGCACTGGGGGGGGTCTCAAACAGGCACACAATACACCCTCAGCGGCAGAGGGGCGGCAGGGTGCAGTGTGTGTACAAGGCATCAGGTTTTGTATTGAAGTCAATAGAGGGACCCAGGGGTCACTCTGGCGATGCAGGCAGGGCACAGTGGAGCTTCTCGGGCCAACCTCCGACTGGGCTACGATGAGGGCGACCTGCTGGTCACTCCTGCACCAGTGGTTGGTTCCTCTCGGTCCTATTGGGGGGGGAGTGCGGGTGCAGTGCTTTGACCAGGCGTCGGGTTCCTTTGTTACCGGGCAGTCGCGGTCAGGGGGAGCCTCTGGATCCTCTCTGCAGGCATTGCTGTGGGGGTGCAGGGAGGTCGACTTACGGTGTCCACGTCGTTGGAGTTGCCTGGGGGTCCTCTCTGCGGTGTTGGTTTCTCTGGACTCGGGCCGGGTGCGTCGGGTGCAGAGTGTGAAGACTTACGCTTCCGGAGTGAGGCTGAAGTCTTCTTTAAAGATGAGGGAGACCAGATCCTCGGGGCCTGCGCGTGTTTCCAACATGTCCACCACTAGACAGCTCCAAAACTTCAATAGATATACCACAGAGCCTGAGAGAGTCCAAGTGGGGGAAAAGGGGATTAGGTAGGGAACAACTGGGAAGGAGACCCATAGGAAGCAAGAGGTTAAACAACACAATGACAAGATATGATCACATTGACTTTCAATAGACTATGGTTCTAAGAATTCTTATACTGTAATCATGAATAACCTAGGACATGACTATAACTAGGCCTCAAGAAATCTAGGTACCTGGAAAAATCAAGAATGGGTTAATACAGTGTTTCATTTGAGCTATTCAGGAAATATCATATAGTGTCTAGAATGCAAGAACCTTCTTCAAAATAGTTTCAGAATAAACATTGCATTTTTACAGGAGGACAAAGGCTGTCTGAACATTCCATGAAAAAACAACAGGAAATGTACTAGGAGCTTAGGGCCAGATGTAGAAAGCTTTTTGCATGGTGCAAACTGCGAAAATCGCAGTTTGCGCCATTCAAAAAGCCTGTTGCGATGCTCATTCACAAATTGCGAGTCGGTACCGACTCGCAATTTGTGAATGCAACTTGCAGATAGGAAGGGGTGTTCCCTTCCTATTTGCGACTCGCATCGCAATTCAGAGTTGCTTTGTGACCGCGAATGGGGTCGCAAACCAACTCGCAGTTACCACCAGTGTCACACTGGTGGTAACTCATTTGCAAAAGGGAAGGGGTTCCCATGGGACCCCTTCCCCTTTGTGAATATTGACACAAATATTTTTTCAGAGCAGGCAGTGGTCCTATGGACCACTGCCAACTCTGAAAAAAACGAAACCAAATGGTTTCGGTATTTTTTTCATTTTGCAAAAGGAAAATGGGCTGTAAAATGAAAAAAAAAACTGCTTTATTTACAAAGCAGTCACAGACATGGAGGTCTGTTGACTACAGCAGGCCACCATCCCTGTGAGTGCAGGGACTCGCTAAGGGGTCGCAAAATGCGACCCACCTCATGAATATTGATGAGGTGGGTCTTTCCGACCCCATAGCGAATCGCAGAAGGTGTCTGAGACACCATTCTGCATCTGTTTTTGCGACTTGCAAATTGCGAGTCGCTCAGACTCGCAATTTGCAAGTCGCAAAAACTGATTTTGCTACATCTGGCCCTTAATTAGCACAAAGAATGTCGCACTTTGAATTAAGCGTTTCGAGAAAACCAAAAGCTCAGGATAAATGTGTGCACCTCAACAAACACTGCACACCAAAGTATTTAATGCCATGAAGAGATCGCTCGCACAGCTGATCTGAAAATCAAGAGTTTACTGCCAGAAAAGAATCGTGCAACCTTGCTGCCGATTCGCAGTTTCACAATGCTAATGTCATGAAATGATCGCGCACACTGCCGATCTGAATGTCAGGAGTTTTTATGTCAGGAAATGAACCGCGCACCATGCCGATTTGAAATGCACAATGCAAATATCATGAAATGATCTCGCACACTGTTGCTGATCTGAATGTCAAAGTTAAATGCCAGGTAATGAATCGTGCACCTTACCGATTCGAAATACACGATGTAAATATCATGAAATGATCGCGCACACTGTTGCCAATCTGAATGTCAAAGTTAAATGCCAGGAAATGAATTGCGCACCTTGCCGATTCGAAATACACAATGCAAATATCATGAAATGATCGCGCACATTGCTGCCGATCTGAATGTCAAAGTTAAATGCCAGGAAATGAATCGCGCACCTTGCCAATTTGAAATACACAATGCAAATATCATGAAATGATTGCGCACACTGTTGCCGATCTGAATGTCAAGAATCAGATCCCAGATTTGAATCGCGCACCTTGCCGATTCAAACAAGAATATGTAAATGTCATGAAAACACAATCACGCACACAAGGAGTTTCACAACTAGGCCCAAAAACTCAAATGTCTTTGAAAACGGGGGTCGGGGCCCAGCACGACCTCCGCCTTACCGCCCTGCTAAAGGATCGTCAATATAATGAGGGCAGGCCTGGAAATATCATTGTAGGCCTCCGGGACCGGAGCTCAGGAAGTTGCTGCTGCTTTGCACCGGGACCTCTGAATAGTGAGCACGTGGAGCTGGGCTGACTCCCTTATATAGAGTCAAGCCCAGCCCACAGACCACCCCCAGTCATGGGGCAGGGAAAGCTTCTAGAAGGTCCTAGAAAGGGCCCACACCCTGACACACTCGGTAAGCCTGCAGCAATACCTTGCAAATGAACAGTTATTACAAACATCATTAATAGTGGATTTCAAGGTTAAAATCTGCAATGCAAAAGGTTAACAAACTGCATATAAACATAATGCATGAATTATGCCTTTGCATAAAGAATGTGTTTTTGCATTTTAGTCGCTTGTAGAGCGCGCACTGTCCTGATGTTGACAGTACTCCCCTCTCCCAAGCGTGCTCTAGGGCCTGGTTTGCGTGGGTTGAGACGATGAAAACGTCTCAGTAGTCGTGGAGCATGAATGTCAGATGCGGAGACCCATGAGTTGCTTTCCAAGAGATCAGATACCAAAGATTACGACCTCTAAGTATGGAATTCAGCACCTGTTTAACTTTATATTCCAATTCCCCCTGTGCTAGAAGTGGAGCTGGTTGGGAGTGAACCTTCTGGACTGCTTTTTTCAGGAGGGAAGTATGGAACATTGGATGAATACGTAGTGACCTGGGTAACTGCAGTTTATAGGTCAGTGGATTGATTTGCTGGAGGACAGTGTAAGGACCTATGAATTTGGTATTAAACATGCTTTTTCTTGAAGTCAATATGTTGTGTAGAAAGCCACACTTTATTACCTGGTTGATACTGAGGTCCTTCACAATGTTTCTTGTCGTAGTGCTTTTTGTATTTTTGTTTGGCTTTTTCTAGATGCTGTTGAATCAATTTCTGGGTTTGATGGAGTTGTTGAATAGTTTCTGACACAGCTGGTGTAAGAGAACTTTCTTGTGGAATCATGATAGGCAAGATATCAGGATGGTAGCCAAACAAGCCAAAGAAGGTTGTGACACCAGTGGAGGTGTGAAACGAGTTATTGTAGGCTAGTTCAGCTAACCAGAGCATTGATGTCCAAGAATTAAGTGCTTTCTCAGCATAAGCACGCAGGTATTATTTCAATGTCTAATTCAGTCTCTCAGTTTGACCATCTGTTTGAGTATGATGGCTAGTAGATAGTGTGGATGTAACTTGAAGCGTTTTGCACCACGTTTTCCAGACTTTGGAGGCAAATTGTGATCCTCGATCGGAGAGAATCATTCTCGGCAGCCCGTGATATCGGACCACTCTATTCAGAAGGATGGTTGCCAGTTCACTGGAGGTGGGAAGTTTCTTGCAAGCAATGAAATGTCCATATTTCGTGAGACTATCTACCACCACAAGGATGACTGAGTGCTGCTGAATAACTGGTAGACCTGTATTGAAGTCTAACGAGATGTGTTCCCAAGATCGAAGTGGGGTTGGGAGCGGATGCAACAAACCTTTCGGTTTTGAATGACTTGTCTTGATACGACCACAGACTTCGCAGTTAGTGACCATTAGTTTGACGTCTTTTGTCAGAGTAGGCCACCAAAAGTAGCGTTGGATTAATTCGAGCGTTTTAGGAGTACCTGCATGACCTGCTGTCGGTATAACATGCAACCAATGAAATACTAACTTGCGAAGCTTGGTAGTGGGCACGAACAAACGTGCGTCATGGAAAGGTAGCCCTTGCTTGATTGATCTTTTGGGATCTGCTTGACCCCATGTCTGCCTTTTTTCAATGGTGAAGGAATTGTGGATTTCTTCAAAGAAGTCTTCAGTCCTTATGATGCAGAGGACCTTGTCTGGAGCAATGATAGCTCTGGAAGGCTGGACTGTGGGTAAGGTGGTAGACTCTTGGCGGGACAAGGCGTCTGCTTTGTGATTGTCTTTACCAGGACGAAAAGTTACCACAAATCGAACTCAGCAAAAAACAGCATCCAGCGTAATTGCTGAGGAGTCAAAAGTCTAGCTGAACTCATGAACTGTAGATTGCGATGATCTGTGTATACTGTGATAGTGTACTTGGCGCCTAACAAATGATGTCTCACCAGAAGCTCTTTCTCAGCAATTACATAGTTCCGTTCAGCTTCGTTCATTTTACGAGACATGTAAGCTACAGGAGGAAGTTGACCAGTGTCTTTACTTCTTTGTGACAATACTGCACCAATTGCCACATCTGAGGCATCTGCTTCAACTATGAATGGACACGCCACATCAGGGTGAGTCAAGACTGGGTCAGTGGAAAAAGCTTCTTTCAAAGTTGAAAAGGCTCTGTCAGCTTCTGTAGACCACACACATTTTTCTTTCTTTCTCAATAACTTGGTGATTGGCGCCACTGTCTGAGAGAAATGGTTTATAAACCTGCGATAAAAGTTTGCAAAACCCAGGAAGCACTGTACATCTCGAACAGTCTTTGGAGTGGGCCAATCGGATACTGCTTGTACTTTCTTTTCTGCCTTGACCATACCTTGAGGGGTAAGGGTGGCCCCTAAAAACTCAACTGTGGTAACATGAAATTCACACTTGGTTAGTTTGCAATATAGATGATGCTTTCAAAGAGCTGTGAGAATCTTCTTGACACTTTCTACATGTTCGGCTTCATTGTCAGAGTAGATTAAAATATCATTGATATAGACTATTGCAAATATATATCTAGATACTCTCTAAGAACGTCATTCAGGAAAAATTGAAATGCTGCTGGAGCGTTATACAGTCCAAAGGGCCTGACGGTGTATTCAAAGAGACCATATCTTGTCTTGAACGCAGTTTTCATTTCGTCACCTTCTCTCATTCTGACTAAATGGTAAGCACCTCGTAGATCGAGCTTAGTGTAGATTTTTGCTTTCTTCACTTGATCCAACAAGACAGGAATCAGAGGCAAGGGGTATCTGTTCTTGACTGTGATCTTGTTCAAAACCCCATTAGCCTTGGAGACAAAAAACAAAGGAGAAGCTGCAGGAGACTTGGAAGGGCGGATGAAGCCACTCTCTGGAAATTGATCTAAGTACTTTCGTAGGTGTTGATTTTCATGTTCCAACAAGGTGTACACACGACAACTAGTGAGTATCGCACCAGAAGTTAGATCAATTTAACAGTCATAAGGTCTATGAGGAGGAAAGGTTTCTGCTTCCCTTTCATCAAACATGTCTTCATAGGATGAATACTGCCAGGGCAGCTTTATTTCTTTCCCCACCGCAGTGGCTATGTGAGAGTTGCAATGTTTGGCGACTCAAGACGTCTGGAGACATTTCTCATTACATAAGGCGGAAGAGAACACGACTTTCCGTTCTGCCCAGTTAAGCACAGGATTGTGATGAGTTAACCATGGTAAGCCAAGGATAATTCCATACTGAGGAGCATGGATAACATCAAAGATGAGCTTCTCTTCATGTTTGGTTCTTTGATCTCCCCCATCACGGATCACCGACAAGGGGACAGTCTGAAGAGTTACTGGGCCTCCAGTCAAGATTTTTACATCCACAGCTTGTATTATTTCTGGAGTCTTCTTCTTGGTGCTTGGGAGCCCCCATGCGCAAACCAAATGGGCATCAACAAAATTCCCGGTAACCCCAGAATCTACTAGGGCTTTCTTGAAATAGTTATTTTCCTTTACTTGAACTTCAATGCCCAACTTGAGGTGTCTAGATTGTGAAGGGTCTATGGTGAATCCCCAAGAGCGACCCTTCTTTACATCTTGGGTGAGTTTTTCCGGCTCGTCTTGTACATTGGCTGCAGTTTTTTGGACAGGACCTTGTTTGCTGTTTGGTTTGATTGGACAATCTTTGGTGAAGTGACCCTTGCGCCCGCAGTAAAGACATTGGCCCTCATTCCAACCCTGGCGGTCATAGACCGCCAGGGTGGCGAATGACGGAAGCACCGCCAACAGGCTGGCGGTGCTTCACACGTCATTCCGACCGCGGCGGTACAGCCGCGGTCGCCCAGCCGGGTCCGGCGGTTTCCCGCCGGATTAGCCCCGGCTGGGAGAATCCTCCATGGCGGCGCTGCAAGCAGCGCTGCCATGGGGATTCCGACCTCCTTCCCGCCAGCCTGTTTCTGGTGGTTTTCACCGCCAGAAACAGGATGGCGGGAACGGGTGTCCTGGGGCCCCTGGGGGCCCCTGTACTGCCCATGCCACTGGCATGGGCAGTGCAGGGGCCCCTTAACAGGGCCCCAGTATGCTTTTCACTGTCTGCTTAGCAGACAGTGAAAAACGCGACGGGTGCAACTGCACCCGTCGCACACCTGCAACACCGCCGGCTCCTTTTGGAGCCGGCTTCTGTGTTGCAGGCCCTTTCCCGCTGGGCCGGCGGGTGCTCCCTTGGCGGGCGCCCGCCGGCCCAGCGGGAAAGTCAGAATGGCCTCTGCGGTCTTTTGACCGCGGAGCGGCCATTTGGCGGTTCCCGCTTGGCGGGCGGCAACCGCCGCCCGCCAATCTCAGAATGACCGCCATTGTCTGTTCTTTCTGCGTAGGTCTTTTTCGTCTTTGGTCAAAGGTCTCCTGATAGTTCTGATTTCCATGGGTTCTGGGATACCCTCTTTCTGAGTTCTTGATTCTCTATGTTCGGGAACACACCAGGAATGTTTCTCAGTCTTTTTGCGTGTTCCCATTTGTTCTGCAAGATGATGATCTAGTCTCAAAACAAGGTTTATCAGATCTTGACAATCTGTTGGCTGAGGATCTATTTGGGCAAGAATGTCCTTTAGCTCATCCTTGAGTCCTTTATAGAACAAGGCTGCTTGCTTTTCTTCAGGTCAGGGTGTCTCTGCTACCAGCCGATTAAAACTAGCTAAGTAGGAAACTAAGTCTTGGTTACCTTGTCGCAAGTCTAACAGTTCTCGATCTGCCGACAAGGTCACTGTTCTTCGATCAAACACACGTTCAAACTCACGGACAAAATTTCTCCGATTGTAAAGCAGGGGACTGTTTTTACACACAAGAGGGATTGCCCAGGTGGCTGCGTCCCCAGTCAGGTAAGATAAAAAGAAGGCCACCCTGGATTAGGCATCGGGGAAGGTGTTTGGTTGACAGGTAAAATATAATTCCACTTGAACCAAAAAAGACTGCACTTTCAGGGGATCATGAGGAACGTTCGGGAGGAGCCAGGGGAATAGCTGAGGAAACATTGAGGGAAATGTTCATTGGAGGATTACCTCCTGAAACTTGAGGAGGAGGACCAGGCTAAGCCGCACCCAAAGGACTTTGCTCCTTCTTTTCTACCCTTTCCTGCAACTGACTCACTCTCTCAGCTAAGCTGGCTGCTATGTCTTTAGATGATACTACTTCTGCTTGGAGCTACGTGATAACTTTAACTAGCTCGTCCAATGTGGCCATGCTGAGAACAAACACAAACCGGGAGGATATTAATTTGTGGGCTCACTATTCGGTCAGTGAGACCAGATCCTCGGGGCCTGCGCATGTTCCCAACATGTTCACCACTAGACAGCTCCAAAACTTCAATAGATATACCAGAGAGCCTGAGAGAGTCCAAGTGGGGGAAAAGAGAATTAGGTAGGGAACAGCTGGAAAGAGACCTGTAGGAAGCAAGAGGTTAAACAACACAATGACAAGATATAATCACATTGACTTTCAATAGACTATGGTTCTAAGAATTCTTATACTGTAATCATGAATAACCTAGGACATGACTTTAACTAGGCATCAAGAAATCTAGGTACCTGGAAAAATCAAGAATGTGTTAATACAATGTTTCTTTGAGCTTTTCAGGAAATATTATATACTGTCTAGAATACAAGAACCTTCTTCAAAATAGTATCAGAATAACCATTGCATTTTTACAGGAGGACAAAGGCTATCTGAACATTCCATGAAAAAACAACAGGCAATGTACTAGGAGCTTAATTGCCACAAAGAATGCCGCACTTTGAATTAAGCGTTTCGAAAAAACCAAAAGCTCAGTGTAGGAAGTTGGCTCTGTATATACTATTTCAAAGTAAGAAATAGTGTGCACAGAGTCCAAGGGTTCCCCTTAGAGGCAAGATAGTGGCAAAAAGAGATAATTCTAATGCTCTATTTTGTGGTAGTGTGGTCAAGCAGAAGGCTTATCAGAGGGTAGTGTTAAGTATTTGTTGTACACACACAGGCAATAAATGAGGAACACACACTCAAAGACAAATTCCAGGCCAATAGGTTTTTATATGGAAAAATATATTTTCTTCGTTTATTTTAAGAACCACAGGTTCAAGATTTACAAACAATACTTTAAATGAAAGGTATTTTACTCAGGTATTCTAGGAACATTGAATTATTACAATAGCATGTACAGTTTTGACAAAAATGGCAATAAGCTATTTTAAAAGTGGACACAGTGCAAAAATCAACAGTTCCTGGGGGAGGTAAGTAAATGTTAGTTCACAGGTAAGTAAAACACTTACAGGGTTCAAAGTTAGGTCCAAGGTAGCCCACCGTTGGGGGTTCAAGGCAACCTCAAAGTTACCACACCAGCAGCTCAGGGCCGGTTGCAGAGGTCAAAGTGGTGCCCAAAACACATAGGCTTCAATGGAAATAGGTGTGCCCTGGTTCCAGTCTGCCAGCAGGTAAATACCTGCGACTTCGGAGGGCAGACCAGGGGGGTTTGTAGGGCACCGGGGGGACACAAGCAGTGTAGGAAGTTGGCTCTGTATATACTATTTCAAAGTAAAAAATAGTGTACACATTGTTCAAGGGTTCCCCTTAGAGGTAAGATAGTGGCAAAAGGAGAATTCTAATGATCTATTTTGTGGTAGTGTGGTCGAGCAGTAGGCTTATCAGAGGGTAGTGTTAAGCATTTGTTGTACACACACAGGCAATAAATGGGGAACACACACTCAAAGACAAATTCCAGGCCAATAGGTTTTTATATAGAAAAATATTTTTCTTAGTTTATTTTAAGAACCACAGGTTCAAGATTTACAAACAATACTTTAAATGAAAGGTATTTCACTCAGGTATTCTAGGAACTTTGAATTATCACAATAACATGTACAGTTTTGACAAAAATGGCAATAAGCTATTTTAAAAGTGGACACTGTGCAAAAATCAACAGTTCCTGGGGGAGGTATGTATTTGTTAAGTTCACAGGTAAGTAAAACACTTACAGGGTTCAAAGTTGGGTCCAAGGTAGCCCACCATTGGGGGTTCAAGGCAACCCCAAAGTTACCACACCAGCAGCTCAGGGCCGGTTGCAGACGTCAAAGTGGTGCCAGAAACACATAGGCTTCAATGGAAATAGGTGTGCCCCGGTTCCAGTCTGCCAGCAGGTAACTACCCGCGACTTCGGAGGGCACACCAGGGAGTGTTTGTAGGGCACCGGGGGGGACACAAGCAGGCACAGTAAGTACACCCTTAGCGGCACAGGGGTGGCCGGGTGCAGAGTGCAAACTGGCGTTGGGTTTTCAATAGGAATCAATGGGGAGACCCGGGGGTCTCTTCAACGATGCAGGCAGGCACGGGGGGCTCCACGGGGTAGCCACCACCTGGGCTAGGCAGAGGGTCGCTTGGGGGTTGCTCCTGCACTGGAGTTCGGTTCCTTCAGGTCCTGGGGGCTGCGGGTGCAGTGTGGTTTCCAGGCGTCGGGTTCCTTGAAGCAGGCAGTCGCTGTCAAGGGGAGCGTCTGGATTTCCTCTGCAGGCGTCGCTGTGGGGGCTCAGGGGGGTCAACTCTGGCTACTCACGGGCTCGCAGTCACCGGGGAGTCCTCCCTGTGGTGTTAGTTTTCCGCAGGTCTAGCCGGGGGCGTCGGGTGCAGAGTGGAAAGCGTCACGCAAGAAACGTGTGCTTCTTTGTTTCCAAAAGTTGCAGTTTCTTGAACAGGGCCGCTGTTCTCGGGAGCTTCTTGGTCCTTTAGATGCAGGGTAGTCCTCTGAGGCTTCAGAGGTCGCTGGACCCTGTTGGATGCGTCGCTGTTGCAGTTTTCTTCGAAGTAGGGAGACAGGCTGGTGGGGCTGGGGCCAAATCAGTTGTCGTCCCTGTCTTCACTGCAGGGCTTCAGGTCATCAGTCCTTCTTCTTCTTTAGGTTGCAGGAATCTATCTTCCTCAGTTCTGGGAACCCCTAAATACTCAATTTAGGGGTGTGTTGAGGTCTGGGAGGGCAGTAGCCAATGGCTACTGGCCCTGAGGGTGGCTACACCCTCTTTGTGCCTCCTCTCTGGGGGGAGGAGGGCACATTCCTAATCCTATTGGGGGAATCCTCCATCTGAAAGATGGAGGATTTCTAAAAGTAAGAGTCACCTCAGCTCAGGACACCTTAGGGGCTGTCCTGACTGGGGAGTGACTCCTCCGTGTTTTTCTCATTATCTCCTCCACCCTTGCCGCCAAAAGTGGGGGTAGTGGCTGGAGGGGCGGGCATCTCCACTAGCTGGGATGCCCTGTGGCTCTAAAACAAAGGGGTGAGCCTTTGAGGCTCACCGCCAGGTGTTACAGTTCCTGCAGGGGGAGGTGAGAAGCACCTCCACCCAGTACCGGTTTTGTTCCTGGCCACAGAGTGACAAAGGCACTCTCCCCATGTGGCCAGCAACATGTCTGGTGTGTGGCAGGGTGGCAAAAACTAGTCAGCCAACACTGGAAGTCGGGTATGTTTTCAGGGGGCATCTCTAAGATGCCCTCTGGGTGTATTTTTACAATAAAGTGCACACTGGCATCAGTGTGCATTTATTGTGCTGAGAAGATTGATACCAAACTTCCCAGTTTTCAGTGTAGCCATTATGGTGCTGTGGAGTTCGTGGTTGACAGACTCCCAGACCATAAACTCTTATGGCTACCCTGCACTTACAATATCTAAGGTTTTGCTTAGATACTGTAGGGGAATAGTGCACATGCACTTATTCCCTCACCTGTGGTATAGTGCACCCTGCCTTAGGGCTGTAAGGCCTGCTAGAGGGGTGACTTACCTATGCCACAGGCAGTGTGAGGTTGGCATGGCACTCTGAAGGGAGTGCCATGTCAACTTAGTCATTTTCTCCTCACCAGCACACACAAGCTGGCAAGCAGTGTGTATGTGCTGAGTGAGGGGTCCCAAGAGTGGCATAAGACATGCTGCAGCCCTTAGAGACCATCCCTGGCATCAGGGCCCTTGTTACCAGGGGTACCAGTTACAAGGGGCTTACCTGGGTGCCAGGGTTGTGCCAATTGTGGAGACAAAGATACAGTTTAGGGAAAGAACATTGGTGCTGGGGTCTGGTTAGCAGGGTCCCAGCACACTTTAAAATCATAACCTGGCATCAGCAAAGGCAAAAGGTCAGGGGGTAACCATGCCAAGGAGGCATTTCCTTACACTCAGGATAAATGTGTGCGCCTCAACAAACACTGCACACCAAAGTATTCAATGCCATGAAAAGACCGTGCCCACAGCAGATCTGAAAATCAAGAGTTTACTGCCAGAAAAGAATGCGCACCTTGCTGCAGATTCGAAGTTTCACAATGCTTATGTCATGAAATGATCGCGCTCACTGCTGATCTGAATGTCAGGAGTTTTTATGTCAGGAAATGAATTGCGCACCTTGCCGATTTGAAATACAGAATGCCAATATCAGGAAATGATCTTGCACACTGTTGCCGATCTGAATGTCAAAGTTAAATGCCAGGAAATGAATCGCGCACCTTGCCAATTCGAAATACACAATGCAAATATCATGAAATGATTGCGCACACTGTTGCCGATCTGAATGTCAAAGTTAAACGCCAGGAAATGAATCGCGCACCTTGCCGATTCAAAATGCACAATGCAAATATCATGAAATAATTGCGCACACTGTTGCTGATCTGAATGTCAAAGTTAAATGCCAGGAAATGAATCGCGCACCTTGCGGATTCGAAATACACAATGCAAATATCATGAAATGATCGCGCACACTGTTGCCGATCTGAATATCAAAGTTAAGTGCCAGGAAATGAATCACGCACCTTGCCGATTCGAAATACACAATGCAAATATCATGAAATGATCGCGCACACTGTTGCCGATCTGAATGTCAAGAATCATATCCCAGAATTGAATCACGCACCTGGCCGATTCAAACAAGAATATGTAAATGTAATAAAAACACAATCACGCACACAAGGAGTTTCACAACTAGGCCCAAAAACTCGAATGTCTTTGAAAATGGGGGTTGGGGGGCCCAGCCCGACCTCCGCCTTACCACCCTGCTAAAGATCATCAATATAATGAGGGCAGGCCTGGAAATATCATTGTAGGCCTCCGGGACCGGAGCTCAGGAAGTTGCTGCTGCTCTGCACCGGGACCTCTGAATAGTGAGCACGTGTAGTTGGGCTGACTCCCTTATATAGAGTCAAGCCCAGCCCACAGACCACCCCCCATCATGGGGCAGGGAAAGCTTCTAGAAGGTCCTAGAAAGGGACCACACCCTGACACACTCGGTAAGCCTGCAGCAGTACCTTGCAAATGAACAGTTATTACAAACATCGTTAATAGTGGTTTTCAAGGTTAAAATCTGCAATGCAAAAGGTTAACAAACTGCATATAAACATAATGCATGAATTATGCCTTTGCATAAAGACTGGGTTTTTGCATTTTAGTCGCCCGTAGAGCATGCACTGTCCTGATGTTGAAAGATGGTTTCTTGGTTGTAGATTTGGTCAGAGCCGCTGTCCATGGGAGTTTCTTGGTCCTTTAGGTCCAAGTCAGTTCTCTGAGTCCTCAGAGGCCGCAGGTCCCGCTGGATGCATTGCTTTGCAGGTTCTTTGAGTCCGGAGACAGGCCGGTAGGGCTGGGGCCAAGTCAGTTGTCGTCTCCGTCGTCTCTGTGGGGCTTTCAGGTCAGCAGTCCTTCTTCTTTCTTCAGGTTGCAGGAATCTGATTTCTTGGGTTCATGGTCGCCCCTAAATATTTAATTTAGGGCTGTGCTTAGGTCTGGGGGCAGTAGCCAATGGCTACTGTCCTGGAGGGTGGGTACACCCTCTTTGTGCCTCCTCCCTGAGGGGACGGGGGCACATCCCTACTCCTACTGGTGGAATCCTCCAAAACAAGATGGAGGATTTCTTAAGGCAGGGGTCACCTCAGCTCAGGACACCTTAGGGGCTGTCCTGACTGGTGGGTGACTCCTCCTTGTTTTTCTCATTATCTCCTCCGGACTTGCCGCCAAAAGTGGGGGGCTTTGTCCAGAGGGGCGGGCATCTCCACTACCTGGAGTGCCTTGGGGCGCTGTAACACCAGGGCTGAGCATTTGAGGCTCACCACCAGGTGTTACAGTTCCTGCAGGGGGAGGTGCAGGCTTTGTTCCTGGCCACAGAGTGACAAAGGCACTCACCCCATGTGGCCAAATACCCGTCTGGATGTGGCAGGCTGGCAGGAACTAGTCAGTCTAACACTAGGAATTAGACTGGTATACAGGGGGCATCTCTAAGATGCCCTCTGTGTGCATTTTTCAATAAATCCCACACTGGCATCAGTGTGGATTTATTGTGCTGAGAAGTTTGATACCAAACTTCCCAGAATTCAGTGTAGCCATTATGGAACTGTGGAGTTTGTGTATGATAAACTCCCAGACCATATACTCTTTATGGCTACCCTGCACTTACAATGTCTAAGATTTGGCTTAGACACTGTAGGGGCATAGTGCTCATGCAACTATGCTCTCACCTGAGGGGTGACTTACCAATGCCACAGGGAGAGGGTTGTGGGCATGGCGCTATGAGGGGAGTGCCATGTCCTCATAGTCATTTTCTCCCCACCAGCACACACAAGCTTCGAGGCAATGTTCATGTGATGAGTGAGGGGTCCCCAGGGTGGCATAATACATGTTGCAGCCCTTAGAGACCTTCCTTGGCCACAGGGCCCTTGGTACCAGGGTTACCACTTACAAGGGACTTAACTGTGTGCCAGGGCTGTGCCAATTGTGGAAACAAAGGTACAGCTTAGGGAAAGAAAACTGATGCTGTAGCCTGGTTAGCAGGGTCCTAGCACACTTTCAGTCATAACTAGCATCAACAAAAGGCAAAACGTTAGGGGGTAACCATGCCATTAGAGGCATTTTCCTACACAACCCCCCTCAAACGAAGGAGGATGAGACTAACCTTTCCCAAGAGAGTCTTCATTTTCTAAGTGGAAGAACCTGGAAAGGTCATCTGCATTGGCATGGGCAGTCCCAGGTCTGTGTTCCTACAAAGTCCATTCCCTGTAGGGATATGGACCACCTCAACAGTTTAGTGTTCTCAAGCTATCTGAGAGGTATGTGGTCAGTTCGAACTGTGAAGTGAGTACCAAACAGGTATGGTCTCAACTTCTTCAGGGACCGAACCACAGCAAAGGCCTCCCTCTCAATGGCACACCAACGCTGCTCCCTGGGGAGTAACCTCCTGCTAATAAAAGCAACACGCTGGTCAAGGTCATCATCATTGGTTTGGGATAGGACTGCTCCTATCCCATGCTCAGAGGCATCTGTCTGCACAATGAACTGCTTTGAACAATCTGGAGCTTTCAAAACTGGTGCTGAGCACATAGCTTCTTTCAGAGTGTCAAAGGCCTTTTGACAGTCCAAGGTCCAGTTAACCTTTCTGGGCATTTTTTTGGAGGTAAGTTCTGTGAGGGGTGTCTCTATTGATCCATATCCCTTCACAAACCTCCTTTAGTATCCAGTCAAGCCAAGGAATGCCCTGACTTGAGTCTGGGTTTTTGGAGCTTCTCATTCCAGAATAGTCTAGATCTTGGGTTGGAGTGGTTCAACTTGGCCACCACCTACAAGGTGTCCCAAAAAAACCACAGTACCCTGCCCTATCTGACATTTAGATGCCTTGATAGAAGGCCTGCAAAACCTTCTTCAGGTGGACCAGGTGATCCTGCCAATTGGAGCTAAAGACAGAAATATCATCTAGATATGCTGCACTAAAGGACTCCAAGCCAGCAAGGACTTGATTCACCAACTTTTGGAAGGTGGCAGGGGCAATCTATAAGCCAAAGGGCATAACAGTAAACTGGTAATGCCCATCAGGTGTAGAGAATGCTGTCTTTTCTTTTGCTCCAGGTGCCATTTTGATTTACCAGTACCCTGCTGTCAAGTCAAAGGTACTTAAGAATTTGGCTGAACCTAATTTGTCAATTAATTCATCTGCCCTTGGTATGGGGTAGGCGTCTATCTTGGTCACAGAGTTGAGCCCTCTGTGTTCACACAAAACCTCATCTCTTCCTTTCCATCCTTGGTGTGAGGTTTGGGGACCAAGACCACTGGGCTAGCCCAGGGACTGTCAGAGTGCTCTATCACTCCCAATTTCAGCATCTTGTGGACTTCCAATTTGATGCTTTCTTTGACTAGGTCAGACTGTCTGAATATTTTATTCTTGACAGGTAAACTGTCTCCTGTGTCCACATTATGGGTACACAGGTGCGTCTCACCAGGGGTTAAGAAAAAGAGCTCAGCAAACTGCTGGAGGACCTTCCTGCAGTCAGCTTGCTGTTGGCCAGAGAGGGTGTCTGAGTAGACAACTCAGTCTACTGAGCCATCTTTAGGGTCAGTGGAGAGGAGGTCAGGGAGAGGTTCACACTCTGCTTCCTGATCCTCAGAAGTACCCATCAGCATGTTTACATCTGCCCTGTCATGATAGAGCTTAAGGCGGTTAACATTGATCACCCTCTTGGGTGTCCTGCTAGTGCCCAGGTCCACTAAGTAAGTAACCTGGCTCTTTTTCTCTAGCACTGGGTAAGGGCCACTCCATCTGTCTTGAAGTGCCCTGGGAGTTACAGGTTCCAGAACCCAGACTTTCTGCCTTGGCTGAAACTCAACCAGTGCAGCCTTTTGGCCATACCACAACTTCTGAAGCTGTTGGCTGGCCTCAAGGTTTTTGCTTGCCTTTTCCATGTACTCTGCCATCCTTGAGCGTAGTCCTAGTACATAGTCCACTACATTTAGCTTAGGCTCATGGAGAGGTCTCTCCCAGCCTTCTTTCACAAGTGCCAGCGGTCCCCTTACAGAATGGCCAAACAGAAGCTCAAAGGGGGGAAACCCTCCTCCATTCTATGGCACCTCTCTGTTGGCAAAAAGCAGGCATGGCAAGAGGACAACCCATCTCCTTTTGAATTTTTCAGGGAGCCCCATGATCTTGCCCTTCAATGTCTTGTTAAACCGTTCTACAAGACCATTGGTTTGTGGATAGTATGGTGTGGTGTACTTTTAAGTCACCCCACACTCATTCCACATGTGTTTTAGGTAATCTGACATTAAGTTGGTACCTCTGTCAGAAACCATCTCCTTAGGAATTCCCGCTCTGGTAATAATACCTATGAGTGCTTTGGCTACTGCAGGTGCAGTAGTGGGCCTAAAGGGAATTGCCTCAGGGTACCTGGTAGCATGATCCACTACTACCAGTATATATTGGTTCCCTGACACTGTGGGAGGTTCAAGTGGACCCACTATGTCCACTCCCACTCTCTCAAAGGGGACCCCCACCACTGGAAGTGGAATGAGGGGGTGCTTTGGATGGCCACCTGTCTTACCACTGGCTTGATAGGTGACACAGGAGCTGCAAAACTCCTTAACCTTCTGGGACATATTGGGCCAATAGAAATGGATGACTAATCTCACCCAAGTCTTGGTTTGTCCCAAATGCCCAGCAAGGGGAATGTCATGGGCTAAGGTCAGACTGAACTCCCTAAACTCCTGAGGCCCTATCACACTCTTAGTGACACCAGGTTTGGGATCTCTTTCCTCAGTGTAAAGGAGTCCATCTTCCCAATAGACCCTGTGGGTTCCACTTACATTACCTTGTTCTTGCTCAGCTTCTTTCTGTCATAGGCCTTGAAGAATGGGACAACTCTTTTGTCCACCACACAGCTGTTCCCTTAGGGTCCCCCTGTGCCCAAGAACTCTACCCGATAAGGCTCCATCTCCATGGACTCAGTTCCCTCAGGGGATAGAACATCTTCCTGAGAAGAGAGCTTCTGTTTCTTTTGCTGTGAAAAAGCTTGTCCCCCAGTCTTCTTTCCTTTCCTACTCCAACACTTCTTTTTCACCCTGTGCTCTAGCCTTGACACACACCAGTTCAGGGATGCCCAGCATGGCTGCATGGGTTTTGAGCTCTACCTCAGCCCATGCCGAGGACTCCTGATCATTCCCTAGCAGACATTCTACTGGAATTGCAGACTAGACTACCACCTGTTTCAGGCCGGGGACCTCTCCCCATTCCAAAGTTACCATTGCCATGGGATGGACTTTAGTTTGATTGTCAGCATTTGTGACTGGATATGTCTGTCCAGCCAGGTACTGTCCTGGGGAAACCAGTTTGTCTGTCACCATGGTGACACTGGCACCTGTATCCCTCAGAGCTTCTACTCTACTCTCATTTATCAAGAGCTGCTGCCTGTATTGTTGCATGTTAGGCAGCCAGGCAGCAAGTGTGGCTAAATCCACCCACCCTCTGAGACCAAAGTAGCTTCAGTGTGGACCCTGATTTGCTCTGGGCACACTGAGCCTGGAGACTGGCTATTCAGGTAGTAACTGGAGTAGTAGTTGTTGTGGGACTTTTCTTTGGACAGGCCTTATCTCCAGTTTGGTGTCCATGCTGTCTACAGTTGTGACACCAGGCCTTCTTGGGATCATAGCTTTTACCCTTATGCCAATTTGGAGACTGTGAAGAGGCTCGGGCCCACCCTCCTGAGCAGCTTTTTGGGGCCCAGTAGAAGACTCTTTATTTTTGTCCTTGGACGTCTCACCACTCTCTCTCTGGGGAGGCTTTGTGACCCCTTTCTTTTGGTCACCCCCTGTGAAAGTCTTGGTCATCCGAGTCTTGACCCAGTGGTCTGCCTTCTTTTCCAATTCTTGGGGAGAAATTGGACCTAGGTCTACCAGATGTTGATGCAGTGTGTCATTGAAGGAATTACTTAACAGGTGTCCTTTCATAAATAAATTATACAGCCCATCATAATCACTTACGCCACTGCCAGTTATCCAGCCATCTAGTGTTTTGACTGAGAAGTCAACAAAATCAACCCAGATCTAGCTCGAGGATTTGTGAGCACCCCTGAACCTAATCCTGTACTCCTCAGTTGAAAATCCAAACCCTCAATCAGGGTAGCCTTCATGAGGTCATAAGATTCTGCATCTTTACCACAGAGTGTGAGGAGTCTATCCCTACACTTTCCAGTGAACATTTCCCAAAGGAGAGCTCCCCAGTGAGATCTGCTTACTTTTCTGGTTGCACAAGCCCTCTCAAAAGTCGTGAACCACTTGGTGATGTCATCACCTTCTTCATGTTTAGTTACAATCCCTTTGGGGATTTTTAGGATGTCAGTATTCTCTCTGACCCTATTTAAGTTGCTGCTACCATATATGTGAGTTAAACCCATTTCTTTTCTTTCCCTTTCTATGACTAGGAGCTGCTTCTCCAAAGCCAATCTTTTGGCCATACTGGCTAACAGGATGTCCTCTTCATTAAGGCTGTCCTCAATGCTTACAGAGGTACTGGACTCCCCTGTGGAAGAACCAGGCTCTCTGACTATAATTTGTGGAGTCAGGGTTCTGTGAGTCTTGTTCTCCCTAATTAGGACAGGAGGGGTGAGTTCTTCCTCCCCTCCTGTTTACTAATTTCCCCATCTGAAGGAGGTTCCTCCATATCAGAGGGGTGGTCCCTTGTGAACTCTGCCAAGAGCTCCTGGATCTTTGCCTTGGTAGGGTTGGACCCAGTTTTTATCTTTTTTATCTTTCAGAGAGACCTTAACTCTGACATCCCTAGATGCAGGTAAGGTGTGAGGTTGAGTTCCATCACTGTCTCATCTGTTTGACTCATTATCACTCTAAAAGTTGGGATTACTTTTTAAGAATCTAAAAACTACTTTTAGAACTTAAATCCTAACTTTTACAAACTTTTAAACTTCAAAAGAAATGGTAACAGGGACTTACCCAAGGCCCTAGCAGGACTTAAAAAAATTAAAAATAGCCAAAAATTCAAAAATCAGTTTCTAATGACAGTTTTTAGAATTTTGTTGTGTGATCAGGTATTGGCTGAGTAGTCCAGCAAATGCAAAGTCTTAGACCCCACCGCTGATCCACCAATGTAGGAAGCTCGCTCTGTTTATACTATCTCAAAGTGAGAGATAGTGTGCACAGAATCCAAGGGTTACCCTTAGAGGTTGATTGTGACAAAATTAGATAATACTAATGCTCTATTTTGTTGTAGTGTGGTCAAGCAGTAGGCTTATCAGAGGGTAGTGTTAAGCATTTGTTGTACCCACACAGGCAATAAATGAGGAACACACACTCAAAGACTTACTCCAGGTACATAGGTTTTTATATTGAAAAATATATTTTCTTAGTTTATTTTAAGAACCACAGGTTCAAGATTTACATTAAACACTTTAAGTCTAAGGTACTTGACTTAGATACTGTAGGAACTTTGAATAAAAGCCAACCACCGACTAGGATGACGGCCACCTGCTGGTCACTCCTGCACCACTGGTTGGTTCCTCTCGGTCCTGGGGGCTGCGGGTGCAGTGCTTTGTCCAGGCATCGGGTTCCCTTGTTACCGGGCAGTCGCGATCAGGGTGAGCCTCTGGATCCTCTCTGCAGGCGTCACTGTGAGGGTACAGGAAGGTCGACTCAGGGTGTCCACGTTGTTGGAGTCGCCTGGGGGTCCTCTCTGCTGTGTAGGTTTCTCTGGTCTCGGAAGTGGGACGTCGGGTGCACAGTGTGAAGACTCATGCTTCTGGAGTGAAGCTGAAGTCTTCTTTAAAGATGGTTTCTTGGTTGTAGATTTGGTCAGAGCCACTGTCCTCTGGAGTTTCTTGGTCCTTTAGGTGCAGGTCAGTCCTCTGAGTCCTCTGAGGTCACTGGTCCCTCTGGATGCTTCGCTGTGCAGGTTCTGTGAGTCTGGAGACAGGCAGGTAGTGCTGGGGTCAAGTCAGTTGTCTCCGTTGTCTCTGTGGGGCTTTCAGGTCAGCAGTCCTTCTTTCTTCAGGTTGCAGCAATCTGATTTCCTGGGTTCAGGGTCGCTCCTAAATACTCACTTTAGGGGTGTGTTTAGGTCCGTGGGGAAGTAGCCAATGGCTACTGTCCTGGAGGGTGGCTACACCCTCTTTGTGCCCCCTCCCTGAGGGGAGGGGGGCACATCCCTATTCCTATTGGGGGAATCCTCCAAAGGAAGATGGAGGATTTCTTAAGGCAGGGGTCACCTCAGCTTAGGACACCTTAGGTCCTGTCCTGACTGATGGGTGACTCCTCCTTGTTTTTCTCATTCTCTGCTCTGGACTTGCCGCTAAAAGTGGGGGCTGTGTCCAGAGGGGCAGGCATCTCCACTAGCTGGAGTGCCCTGGGGCGCTGTAACACCAGGGCTGAGCCTTTGAGGCTCTCAGCCAGGTGTTAAAGTATCTGCGGGGGGGGGTGAGAAGCACCTCCACCCAGTGCAGGCTTTGTTCCTGGCCGCAGAGTGACCAAGGCACTTACCCCATGTGTCCAGAAACCCGTCTGTATGTGGCAGGCTGGCAGGAACTGGTCAGCCTACACTAGGAATTGGACTGGTATACAGGGGGCATCTCTAAGATGCCCTGTGTGTGCATTTTTCAATATGTCCCACACTGGCATCAGTGTGGATTTATTGTGCTGAGAAGTTTGATACCAAACTTCCTAGAATTCAGTGTAGTCATTATGGAACTATAGAGTTTGTGTTTGACAAACACCCAGACCATATACTCTTTATGGCTACCCTGCACTTACAATGTCTAGGTTTTTGGCTTAGACACTGTAGGGGCATAGTGCTCATTCAACTATGTCCTCACCTGTGGTATAGTGCACCCTGCGCTATGCCACAGGCAGTGCGTCTTGGGCATGTCGACTTAGTCATTTTCTACCCACCAGCACACACAAGCTGTGAGGCAGTGTGCATGTGATGAGTGAGGGGTCCCTAGGGGTGCATAATACATACTGCAGCCCTTAGAGACCTTCCCTGGCCACAGGGCCCTTGGTACCAGGGGTACCATTATCAAGGGACTTATCTGTGTGCCAGGGCTGTGCCAATTGTTGAAGCAAAGGTACAGTTTAGGGAAAGAACACTGGTGCTGGGGCCTGGTTAGCAGGGTCCCAGCACACTTTCAATCATAACTAGCATCAACAAAAGGCAAAAAGGTAGGGGGTAACCATGCCATGATAGGCATTTTCCTACAAAGATCTTCAATGCCCCTTGGATGCAATGATGGATCTAGACTGGTGCTGGTTATGCCACCTTGACCTTCCATGGCAGCAGTCGCTATTTCAATGCTCCCCGGCACCGCCATCCCCATTCTGCTCCCCAACTCTGATACGACTCCAGCGCCGACTGGGTCCATACTTCCTAGGGCGGATCCCGAGCCTTATTCCAATGGGCTCTGGCTCAGAGAGGATTGGGACGGGTCACTGGACCCTGAATAATACCAGTCCCTCGATCCCAACATGGACTGTTGTGATTACCTTGTAGATGCCAGCAGAATGCATACGTCTCCCAATATATGCATTGTTTCGTCTCCTACCATGGCTACGGAGGAGGCAGTGTCTTTTGCAATGGTGCTGAGGAGGACAGCTTAGGTTTATGACCTACAGTTCCCCTCACTGGCTGTGAAAACCTGCCTTAGGTGCTTCATCCGGGAACATCTCCCTCAGAACATCTTCTCCCATTCAGTGAAGCCCTCACAGAAGTCCTGCTGGGAACAGGACAGTTGCCTGCCACCACCCCCCTGTCTTAGTTGACCCCAGTTTTTCACCCAACATCCTACCTCTAAGAGCTTGGTGGTTCAAACCTCAATGTTCTGAGTAAATCCTGGCGCATTCCCTACCACCCCATCGGACAGCAACTCCAAGAGACTGGCCACCTTATGGAAGAGGTTGTTGTTTTCCAGCAGCTTGGTACTGCGGTCCATGAACACTGCTTGCCTTTAGGGCTGCTACTTCCATACATGTGATATGGTTGTGCAGGTGCTGCCAACAGTCCCGGAGGAGGCCTGGGCCGTACAGTCCCAAGCTGATACTGACAGGAGAGATGCAGCTAAAGTCACAGTTCCATGTGGACTAGACACAACCGACTCGTTGGGCAGAGCAGTTTCATCATCAGTGGCGCTTAGGCACCATGCCTGGATGAGGATAATCAGCTTATCAGGAGATGTCCAAGCATTTTTTAATGACATTCCCTCTGATGGCTCCCTTCTCTTTGGAGAGAAGGCAGACTTAACGAAGGAGTGCTTCTAGAATGATAAGGCTCTGGCCATATCCTTGGGCCTGTCCATGGCTCTTTGCCAACCCCAGTATGCCTTTCATACCTTTCGCGTCCACAGAGGGGGCTTCCAACCATGTCTTTACCAGCCCAGCCTTCACAGCGTACAGCCTCTGTATGGCCAGGGACATAGTACCCACAGACTCTGTGGATTGAATATTCAGAGGTCAGGTCATTCCACCACCCTCCTGCAGCCGTAGTCTACAAACCCCTTTAGTTTGCCCTCGTACCATCATGGGCACCGAGTGGAAGGCAGGATCTGCCATTGCTTGCCCCACTGGCAGACTACTACATCATATCGGTAGGTTTTGTAGAATGGGCAACACACTCTCCTTCGTTATCAACCCTCCCCACATGTCAACCACTTACGTCAAGCTGACAGAATATCATCTATCCCTTCTCCATCAGGAAGTGACAAACCTCTTTGCCAAGGGAGCCATGGAGAGGGTGTTGAAGCCAGAACTAGGTTGTGGTTGCTATTCCTGCTACATTCAGGTGCCCAAAAAGGTCAAGGGCATTCATCCTATACTAGACTTGCGCCCTCTTAATTTCTTCCTGAAGGAGGATAAATTCAAAATGCTCTTGCTCACTCAGGTTTTTTCTCCCCTCAGCCTGGGAGACCGGATGGAAGGGTTGGAATAGCAGGATGTACACTTCCACATCCCTGTCCTGCCTGCCCACAGGCGTTACCTAAGGTTCATGATCGGCCACAAGCACTTTCAGTTCAGTGTGCTCTCCTTTAGCCTTTCCACCTCCCCACGGGTGTTCACTAAGGTGATGGCAGTGGTTGCCCCTATCTATGGAGATCAAAGGTGCCATTCTTCCCTTATCCCGTCGACTGGCTGTTGAGGGCAAGCTTGTCTCAGGCATTTGTTTCCCACCTCCAGACTACGGTGGACCTCTTGCTCTCGCTGGGGTTCCCTATCAGCATGCCAAAGTCACACCTGACTCCATCTCAGATGCTCTCTTTGATCGGAGCTGTTCTGGACACAATGCAGTTTTGGGCTTATCCTCCAGAATGGCAAGTCCGGGATATTCAGGCTATTCTACTGATGTTTCAGCCTCTTTCCTGGGGTTCGGTGAGACTGACTCTAAGGCTTTGGGATTTATGCCCTCCTGCATCCTGATAGTGAAGCATGCACTCTGGCATATGCGGGCTGTGCAGTTGGACTTGAAGTTCCAGTGTACCAAGCATCAGGGGAATCTCTCCATTGTGGTCTAGATCTTTGAGGAAACTGCAAAAGATCTGCAGTGGTGGCTACTGAACTGCGATTTGAACAGATATGTCACTCCTGGAATGAGGAGCCCAACTGGGATAGGTGGAGAAAAGATGCCTGTGGTCTCTGGCAGAATCTGGACTCTACACCAGCCCTTTGGAGCTCCAAGTGATCCGACTGCCATTGAAAGCCTTTCCACCCTCCATCAAGGGAAGGCAAGGGCAGGTGTTCACACACAAAACCACCGCCATGTGGTACTGCGACAATCCGGGCATGGTGGGGTTTTGGACACTTTGTCAAGAGGTCCTGTGTCTCTGGACATTGGTGGAACATCAGGGCATTTCTCTGGTGGGTAATCACCTGTTGGGATCTCTGAAGCCCAAGGCAGACAAACTCAGCTGATGATGCCTAGTGGATCATGAGGACCGGAGGTGGGGCAAGTCTTAGGCCTTCTGTATGCCTTTCTGCCCATACCACTCCTGCCCAGCGTTCTCAAGATCAGGACCAACTGGGCCTAAGACTTCCTTGAGGTTTGGACTGGGCTCAGAAAGTCTGGTTTCCCAAGCTGTTGAGCATAGCCATTGGTCCTCCATTCAGCCTGCCCCTTCAGGAGGAACTTCTGTTGCAGCAACGGGATCGGAGGTGGGTTTCAGCAACCAAACCCGTCAACTTACTGCCATTATGTGACTGAACAGTGCCAGTTGGCAGCTTTCAACCTTCTACCCAAAGTCTCTGATGATATCTTGCTAGCTTGGTGTCCCTCCACCAAGACAGTATACGCTCGCCGTTGGCACAAGTTTGTGGCATGGTGTACAGCCAAACAGGTCGACCCCTTATCTGCCTCCCTTTACCAAGTCTCATTGTTTATTCTTACCTTCGCCCAATTGGGGTCTTTACTGGGCACATTAAAGGGTTATGGATCTGCCATCTCTGCTTTTCTCTGGCTGAAAGATCAACCTTCTCTCTTCAAGCCCCCTGTTGTAAATAGGACTGTTAAAGGTAGTGATTTGAGCGTAGGAGTGAAGTGGTCGTAGGATCTTGATCCTTTAATTAGCCCACCCGCAGCGTTAAGAGAGGCCTTGAATGGAGCAGTCCTAGCATTAGATGGTCCTGTTAATGTTGCACATCCGTGTTCCAGTCTGGACACAGCTAGGGATTGCACTGCTGTTTTGAAGTCTGTGAGTGGTAGAAAAGGTTTTATATTCTTGAGGATTTTTATTTGGAAAAAGGCTTCTCTTGTGGCTGCACTGATACATGCTAGCATATTTAGGTTTTGGTCAAGTGTTTTTCTTAGTAATTTAGTTGACTCTATGATGACTGGTTTGCAGTTGAGGGCAATTATGTTTCCGATCCATTCTTCGGCTCATGGAGCACTATGTGGTATGGATAGCATTAGGAATTCTATTTTTAGTGCGTTTAATTTTAGGTGATTTTGTGCCAGCCAGTATTGTGTTTCCATGAGTGTGCAATTGGGTCTTCTGATATCTTCCAGAGGTGATGTCTTTAGGTACGGTTGTGTGTTATTGATGTACATGCAGTAAAATATGTTAGCTTGTTTGAGGATTTCTGTCAGTGGTTCCATGTATGGGTTGAACAGAGTAAGTGATAAGGTGGATCCTTGGGGAACCCCAGTTGAGATCGAGGAGGAATTAAATTCATGTGTGGTTTAGCTTGATTCTCTGTGATCGGCTCTGTAGAAAGGGGGAGAACCATTTCAGCACATTTCCTGTCAGCCCCTTTCTGTTTTCTAGAAATTCTAGTCGATTGCCCTGTCGGATCATGTTGAATACTGAGGACAGGTCCAGGAGGATAGGATCAGGAGGCACTTCTATACTGAAGATTGTGCAAGGCAGAGCCACTTCGCCAGCTCTTCCAGAGATTTAGGGTGTCTCCCCTTTATGAATCCTAAAAGCACCTGCCTACCCCTCTGTCCACCTATAGTCCCTGCGAGCTAGCTTCTTGAGAGTTTTCATTTCTAGGCCTGGGGATCCATCTTCACATGGCTCTGGCTCACATACTGCTGCATCTCAGCTTTGATAACCATACAGAAGTCCCGGTCCCCTAGGCTGTGAGCTCTGTAAATGGATCCTACCATCTAGGGCTTGTCCACTCCCTGCTATACCTAATGAAATAAGCCTGTATCCACAGTGGCACAGCAAACCACAAACAGCTCTGCTGTCACTTTCATGGAAATGGATTTCCACTTCACTTTATTGAGTCAGATACAGAATATTCTGTATCTTATAGTGGAAAATCTTCTCTGATCTGATTAACATGCATTTGTCGAGAGAACATGTAGTAAATCGCAATTCTGCATAGTCTCTGGGGAGCTAAGGTAGGGTGCCTTCACCCTGCTCTACTTCGCCCATTTACCAAGTTCTTTAGAGTTGCTATATTCCTTTTTTAGAGAAATATTTTATTATCATTTGCATTGAGTAACAAAACATTTGCTTTGCACATTTGTATCCCTGTAGCAAGTTGGTCTACACCCACCCCTCGGACTAAACTCCAAAACCACAAAATATACCTCAAGATGTCCGGTATAAAAAATGTGGGTTTTACTAGATTCCGAGACCATAACAATTCCACCATTTCTTCCAAACATGCTTATATTTGTAGGGACAACCCCATGCCACATAGATCATTTCTTCGAGCTTACCTTATCAGTGCCTCGGGTCCAGACCTTCATCGAGGGAGTCATGGAGGCTTTCCAATTACGTACAATATCTTGTTTGGCAGTTAGCATACCCAGGCCTATCAATGTCCTGTCTCCATGGGCTTACCCACATCATCAAGAATACCAAGTAATGCAGCCCTTGGGTTCCACTCAAGTTGTGTGCCTGTTATGACATAAAGAACATTATTAAGAGCAGTCTAGTAGACCTGTATCATTGGCCATTTCCAGACAATAAGGAAAAAGTCCTCTATAAGATCCTTAACACTTGTGACATGTAGGTGAGTCAGTGATGCCTGCCTTCCACATTCGGTAAGGTGACATATAGGCCTGATGCAACTATTTAAGTTGCACGGAGTCTGGCAGAAAGCGGAGCCTGGCAGAAATTGCTAGCATTCGGTGGGCCATACAGGCATCTCTCCAGTCTGCCTGATCCAATTCCCCCACCCTGATCTCCCACTTGGCTTTCAGAGTATCTGGAGATGTAGGTGAGTGTATAACCAGGGATTTGTAGATTTGTGATACCCCACCTTTACTTAAGGGGACAATAAGGATCTTATTTTCTAGGAGGCTGTATTCTGGGATGTCCTCCAGCATTTCCTGGTAAGGGTGAAGGGCATGATGGAGTTGAAGACACCAGTAGAATTGTGTTGTCGGCATTTGAAATTCTTCTAGAACTATTTACAAGAATTTCATATGGCCTCCACCCCAGATGTCACCTATTATTGAGATGTCAATGGACTCCCAACCCAGGGATCCCTCCAGCGAGTATACCTGGGACAACCAGACGCCTTTCCAAAGCGGGGTTTCCCTCGTCAGTTTCCAATTCCACATTGTTCATTAGTGGGCAGCCTTCTATGCTTTGCATGATACTTGGGTCACCTCCAGGAGCTCTGGTGGGATGGGCCCCATAGAGGATATGCATGATATTGTCTAGTCCTGGTATGGCCAGTTCACTCCTATAGGCAGGGTTGTCCCACCCCCGTGCAGCCAGTCATTAATGAGAAGAAGTTGTGTTGCCTAGGGTTGCTATATTCAATAGATTCACAAGCAAACAGTCCTCCTTCCCTGTGAGGCTTTTGTAAGAGTTGTAATGTACTTTCTCTTTGCTATAAGAATCTGATTGGCTCCTTGGACACTTTTACAGCTTGCTCACTTATTGGCTGATGGCTGAAAGACCCAAGGGTGGTGAACGGGCTCCAAAAACAAATTCTGCATGTGTTGCTATCATGATAGTCTCCCAAAGACTTCCAATCTCATGGCATTGAATATGTTTAAGCCATGTTAAACTATGAACATCTCTAACACTAAAGAACCTTAGTTACAGGTGAATATGTTTTGTGAGCTTCAGTTCTTGTCTCTGTATTGTCTGTCTTCTGTGGCACTGTTGTATATGTGAGCTCTGATGTGAAAGGGTTTTGGGAAAATCCATTCTATGGGAAGAGTCTCCTGTTAGAATTCACATTTAACGTGAATACATCAAACTCATTTCCTCCTTTTCATGCCAGCTCCGGGGGCCCAACAGTTCTGCTTCCTGCTTTCCACCCGTGCTGGGGGCCTGGGGATAAATCTAGCAACGGCCGACACTGTTATCATCTTTGATTCAGACTGGAATCCTCACAATGACATTCAGGTATGTAACCACTGAATGCAAGCATAATTCAGATTAGTTTACTTATAATAGATGAGAAGGTTTCACGGAGCATAAATGATACAGTTTGCCTTTTAGCCATAAATATACCTCTTAGAAGAAGTTAGGGATGTACTTGGTACGGGAGTGAAATTTTAGAGAAATAAATATGACACATATATTTTGTGTAGATCATAATGTGGGTTACATGTGCTACAGACTGAACAGTGGAAGCAATGCAGAGAATATTGCAGTGTGAACATTTCTTTTCCCATAAAAAACATGACGTTTGATTTTAGAGTATAGCTGCGGTGTAGCTTCCATGATTGAGAATGCTTAATTTCCCACATAAACCATTGCAGAGGGAGAGAGATCTGAAATTCTGCACCAAGATAACATCCAACATGAAACAGCCCTAAATGACACCGGACATGTATAGAGCATGTTGCATTTTCTTGCACACAGGAGATTACTTCTTGAACTCTGAAAAGTCATTGCCTGATATCATAGGCCAAGGCTGTCATCAAGTGCCATATTTAGGTTATTCCCTAGCATTGAATCTCCTACAGATTATTATGCTTTGAAAAATCCTCTGGCAGGCGGGGAATCATTGGTACAACTTCAGCAAAACTGTTTTCCAGAGAAATACTCTTAATTTAGAAGCCTTGCGCCTCCTTGGGTCATCTTCACTATCTACCAAGGAATGAGTTTGCCTAAGCTCTGCCCCATATGTTTTGTGACATTGTACACCATTCCAGTTCCGTATGCTTGATAAGTCCTTTACAACCAGCTCTCACAAAACTACTGAGATTTCTGTGTTCTTTCAGTTGTATGGTTGAATCCTGAAAAACATTGTACATTATTAGCGTACAAGGTAACATGAACATCTGGATGCAATTTCCCACAGATTTCCTCACCTTATAAATACTGTAAGAAAGTACCCTCTTTTTGGCATGGTTACCCTCACTTTTTCCCTGCTGTCCGTTTGTTTTGACTGTGTTCACTGGGATCCTGCTAACCAGGACCCCTGTGACTGTGCTGTCTCTCCCTCTAAATTTGGATGTCCCTGACTTTGTACACCTCACAATTAGCATACTGGTGCCCCCATGTAAGCCCCTAGTATATAGTACTTGAGGTATTGGGGCACCAGGGGTTCCCCATGGGCTGCAGCATGCATTATGCCACCCATGGGAGCCCATGCAAAATGTGTCTGTAGGCCTGCCATTGCAGCCTGCATGGAGAGATGCATGCACCCTTTCCCTGCAGGTCACTGCACCAGGTCACCATAAGTCACCCCTATGCCAGGCCCTCCTAGCCAGAAGGCAGGGTGCAAGTACCTGTATGTGAGGGCATCCCTGCATGAGCAGAGGTGCCCCACGAACTCCAGCTCCATTTGCCGGGACTTTGTGAGTGAGGGGAAGCCATTTTACACTTGTACTGGACATAGGTCACTACCTGTGTCCAGATACATAATGGTAACTCCGAACCTAGGCATGTTTGGTATCAAACATGTCGGAATCATACCCCAATACTCTTGCTACTATTGATTGTATGATTCCATGCATTCTTGGGGCTACTTAGAGGACTCCCAGTATTGCTCTTACCAGTCTTCTGGGGTTTTCAGGGCAGCCCTCCCTGCTGCCATCCCTCACACAGGTTTCTGCCCTCCTGCTGCTTGACCCTCTCAAGCGGGGGAAGAAAGAACAAAGGATTTCCTGTGGAAGAGAGACACCCTCTACCTTGGAAATAGCTGTTACATAGCTTGGGAAGGGTAGCCTCCCCAAGCCACCTGTATGCTCTGAAGGGCACATTTCGTGCCCTCCTTGCATAAACCGGTTTGCACCAGCCAAGGGACCACCAGTCCCTGCGCTGGCACAAAACTCGACAAAGGAAAGGGGAGTGACCAGTGCCCAGTGCTCCTCCAGATGGCCACTTGATTCTGCCATCTTGAAACCAAGATGTGCAGAGGGCCTTGGGAGCATTTGAGTGACCAGGTCAGGCAGGTAAAGTCACAGCCTCTCCTGCTAGATGGTCACATTGCTAGGTGACCAAACCCCCTTTTAGGGCTATTTAGGGACTCGTTTGCTGGTGGGTCCTCAGGTTCGACATGCAAGATTCCACCAGGACTCCTCTGCATCGTTAACTTCATCTTCTGACAACTGGAACCTCAGCTGGACTCTTCAGGAACCATCAATCTGCAACTTCAGCGATGACAATTCTCGGCAACATTGTTTCTCCAGCTCCTTTCAACAACTGCAAGATTTCCCTGGCTGTGCATCCTCTGAGGTTGGTGAGACTTCAGCCTGCACCAAGCGGTAAGAAGGAATCTCCCTTGGAGAGAAGGAGTCACTCCCCTGCATCTGCAGGTACCAACTACATCAACAAACGGCTGTGTGGATCTGCTCTCCTCTGGAACTGTGTGGATCCTGCACCACAGGTGGTGGTCTGGAGTAGTCCCCTTGGTCCTCTCTGCAAGTTTTCCAACTTGGTAGGTGGTAAACTCTTGTCTGTCCTTGCAGGACAGCACCCCTGTGCACTGTGACTCTTGCAGCTACCAAGGCTTGTTTGCTCCTGCTCCAAGGGATCTTAAGGTTACGTGTAGCCCTGGCCCCCAG
The DNA here is from genome assembly GCF_031143425.1 of Pleurodeles waltl. Classification (NCBI taxonomy): domain Eukaryota; kingdom Metazoa; phylum Chordata; class Amphibia; order Caudata; family Salamandridae; genus Pleurodeles; species Pleurodeles waltl. The sequence goes on along the minus strand of NC_090451.1, from coordinate 681,243,869 downwards.
CACTTCTTCCTGCCAAGAAACGCCTCCACTCTGCTGCTCCTGCGACGTTCAACTCCTCCTCAGGTGTGCTGGCTGGGCCTCACTGCGCCTGCTGCCAGTGGGTTGCCTGTGGGAGCTGTGACTACTTCTGTTGGCTCTCCCAACTGCTGAGGGTCACTTCGGACTCCCCTCCCTGGGTCGAGTCCCCTGGACCTTGCTGATACTCTTCAGCTTTGCAACTCTCCCGTTCCTTCTTTTGTATTTGCCAAGACTTATTGGTGGTTCTCCTGCACCATTGACCCACTGCAAACCGACAGCCAGCGCAGGACACCACCTGCATCGCTTCAGGGACACCTCTTCATCTCCTGCACTGCACAGCTGGTCTTCTTCATCCCCCATCGACCTGGCCCTGCATCGACAGAAGGATGGGTAGTGACTCCTGAAACAACTGGACACTCCATCACAAACTGGACTCTGTCCCCTTCCTTTGCAGGTCCTCTTCTGCCGGAATCCACCTTTGGGTTCTTCCAGTCTGGTCTGGGTCTTGCACAACCCTTTTGCTAATTCCTCCTGTTAGTTCTTTGGAAAACCATGTCCTTACCTCTGCTCTCCTGGTCGCAGGGGGTCCCTTGATGCTGACCTCTTGGGGTTCCTAGTTCCTCCAACTCCCCTCTTATGACTCCTCATCCTTGGATGGGGTACTGTATCTCACATTCCACTGTCTTAGTATATGGTTTGTCCCTCCCCTAGGGCCTAGTTTTCTCTGCAGCTGCAGCTACAGCTGCTGCTAACCCATAGACAGGGATCTGCCCTCCTGGGGTCTAGGCAGCCCAGTCCCAGGAAGGCAGAACAAAGAATTTCCTCTGAAAGAGGGTGTCACACCCTCTCCCTTCGGAAATAGGTGTTAAAGGCTGGGCAGGGGAAGCCTCTCACAGCCTCTGGAAATGCTTTGAAGGGCACAGATGGTGCCCTTCTTGCATAAGCCAGTCTACCCCAATTTAGGGAACCCCCAGTCCCTGCTCAGGTGCAAAACTGGACAAAGGAAAGGGGAGTGATCACTCCCCTGTCCATCACCACCTCAGGGGTAGTGACCAGAGTTCCTCCACCTCTTCCATCTTGAATCCAGAGGTGTAAGGGCACTCTGGAGGCCTCTGAGTGGCCAGTGCTAGCAGGTGACGTCAGAGACCCCTCCTGATAGGTTCTTACCTGACTAGGTGGCCAATCCTCCTTTGAGGGCTATTTAGGGTCTCTCCAGTGGGCTTTTCCTCAGATAACGACTTGCAAGAATTCATCACAGTTCCTCTGCATCTCCCTCTTCGACTTCTGCCAAGGATCGACTGCTGACTGCTCCAGGACACCTGGAAAACTGCAACAAAGTAGCAAGAAGACTACCAGCGACATTGTAGCACCTAATCCTGCCGGCATTCTCAACTGTTTCCTGGTGGTGCATGCTTTGGGGGCTGCCTGCCTTCATCCTGCACTGGAAGCCACAAAGAAATCTCCTGTGGGTCGACAAAATCTTCCCCCTGCTTCAGCAGGCACCAAACTTCACCGTTACTCTGGACCCCTCTCATCCTGACGAGCGTGGCCCCTGGAACACAGGTGGTGGACCCAAGTGACCCAGCCTGTCCAGTGGTCCAACTGTCCAAATCTGAAGGAGGAAGTAAATCCTTGCCTCCCCTCTCCAGAGAGTAATCCTGTGCACCACGTGAACTGCAGCTACAAGGGCTTCTGTGCACATTTCCACGAAATCCTGCATGCACAGCCAAGCTTAGGTCCCCAGCATTCCGTCCTGCGATGCACAGCTCCCCGAGTTGATCAGTGTTGACATGACCGCCATGTTCAGACTTCTTGAACCCGTGTTCAAGGACTTCTGTGGGTGCTTCCTTCTTGTGCATGGGCTCTCTACGTTGCTGAGGGCACCCTCTGTCTTCTCTCCCAAGTGGCGACATCCTGGTCCTACCTGGGCCTGTCAGCACCCTTTTTCTTCAACTGAGATTCTTGCAGCTAGCAAGGCTTGTTTGCGGTCTTTTGCCAAGAAAACAACTCTGCATCCTCCAGCACTCCGTGGGACGTCTTCTGCATGAAGGAGAAGTTCCTAGCACCTTTCGTTGTTGCAGAATCTATAGCTTCTTCCATATGGAGTCAGCCATTTTGCACCTTCATCCGGGGTCTAGTGGGCTCCTGCCCCCCCCGGACACTTTCACAACTCTTGGACTTGGTTCCCTTCCTTTGCAGGTCATGAGGTCCAGGAATCCGTCTTCAGTGCTTCGCAGTCTGTTGTGGTCTTTGAAAAATCTTCTATCACAAGTTTAGTGTGTTTCTGGGGAAATAGCAATACTTTACACCTACTTTCCATGGTCTTGGGGTCGGGTATCTTGGACACACTTAGGGGGTCATTCCTACCCTGGCGGTCCGAAACCGCCAGGGTAGGGGACCGCGGATGCACCGCAAACAGGCTGGCGGTGCATCCATGGGCATTCTGACCGCGGCGGTACAGCTGCGGTCAGAAACGGAAAACCGGCGGTGTCCCGCCGGTTTTTCGCTGCCCTAGGGAATCCTCCATGGCGGTGCTGCAGGCAGCGCCGCCATGGGGATTCCGACCCCCTTACCGCCAGCCTGGTTCTGGCGGTTTTGACCGCCAGAACCTGGCTGGCGGTAACGGGTGTCTTGGGGGCCCTGGGGGCCCCTGCAGTGCCCATGCCAATGGCATAGGCACTGCAGGGGCCCCCTAACAGGGCCCCACAAAGATTTTCAGTGTCTGCTATACAGTCACTGAAAATCGCGACGGGTGCAACTGCACCCGTCGTACCCTTTCCACTCTGCCGGCTCCATTCGGAGCCGGCATCCTCGTGGAAGGGGGTTTCCCGCTGGGCAGGCGGGCGGCCTTCTGGCGGTCGCCCGCCCGCCCAGCGGGAAACTCAGAATGACCGCCGCGGTCTTTCGACCGCGGTACAGTCTTCTGGCGGTTCCCGCTTGGCGGGCAGCTCCCGCCGCCCGCCAAGATAGGAATCACCACCTTAGTGTTTTCTTACACTCCCAGCGACTCTGTATACACTACACTAGCCTAGGGGTCCATTCGTGGTTCGCATTCCACTTTCTTGGTATATGGTTTGTGTTGCCCCTAGGCCTATTGCATCCTATTGTATTCTACAGTGTTTGCACTACTTTCTGACTGTCTTACTTACCTGAATTTGGTTTGTGTGTATATTTTGTGTATTTTACTTACCTCCTAATGGAGTATATCCTCTGAGATATTTTTGGCACATTGTCACTAAAACTCTGAGTATTGTGATTCTTATGATATAGTGCTATATGTGGTATAGTATGAGCTTTGCATGTCTCCTAGTTCAGCCTAAGCTGCTCTGCTATAGCCACCTCTATCAGCCTAAGCTGCTAGAACACTACTAATCTACTAATAAGGGATAACTGGACCTGGCACAGGTACCCACTATAAGCCAGGCCAGCCTCCTACACTATTGTGTATATAATTAGTGTATTTACCTCCAGTTGGGGGCAACTGCCTATAAGTATTCTAGAGTTTGTGTTACCCTGATAAAATACCTTTATTGTTGTAACACTGCGTGGTTCTTTCATGTGTCATAAGTGCTGTGTGACTGTAGTGGTACTGCCTGAGCTTTGCATGTCTTCTACGTAAGTCTTGGCTGCTCATCCACAGCTACCTCTAGAGAGCCCTTGCTTCCTAGACACTGCCTACACTTCACTAATAGGGGATACATGGGCCTGGTATAAGTTGATAACACCATTGGTGCTGACCACACACCAGGCCAGCTTCCTACACTGACACCAGCCTTGTCCTTGTTGGTGAAGGCAATTCAGACATTAAAAATGCTGAAGCCATAACTCTTACTCAGTTGACTGTGTTTCAAGGTTTTCCCGCAGGCCATGCTGAATATCATTAAGATGGCTGTGGTACATTGTGGGCCTCTTCCCAAGCGTGATGCCTCACCTGAGGTTTTAGCGATACTGGAAGCTCCAGCCCAGGTGCCTTCCGACATTTGATGTTCACAGGCTTGGGCATTGGCATCCCTTCCAACAAAACTTGTACCCTTCAATGCACAAACTCCTGTGTGCTCGACCTCACCCTTGGAGTTTATCTCAGCATCACTTTTGAAACCCTCAGATGAACAGTATGCTGATGGTAAGAGAAGAAGTTGAAATATATTTTGATGACAAACCTTTGCTGAAAGACCTCCCTAGGGCTAAGTGATTTTTCCATATGGGGAAATCTTTTGGTTCCGACTCCACTACACTACTCATGCATAACAAAGATTATCGCCGTACAGAGGCAGATAACCTCCTTCTCCAGTATTGGATCTTTCATAGATTCACATGCTTGAATCATCCCCGTCGTCGAGGTTGGAGCCTCACGGTAAGTTTAAATACATAAAGCAGTAAGTCATTAAGTTTAAAACCAGTAGGCCTCAGTAGGCCTTATAGGCTATTTTACAGTCTATCCACTTTGTTTTGTGAAAAGACCCAAACTTCAGTGTCAACCAATCAGGACTCAGCCCCTCCAAACACCCCCAACAGGAGCTGAATTCCCTCAGATTTTCTACCGCACGTCGTGTGAAGGGAGTCTCCCTGAGCTCTGCTCAGTTTACCTTATTTCTGACTGAAAATTGTTTCTCTCAGGAACCTAGCTTTACAGCTTTAACATGTCTGAAAAGACAAAAAAGGGTATGTTCAGAGACTGTGACAGTTGTGGGAAGAAGAGACTGCATGTTGATGACCCCCACAAGAAATGCATCTACTGCCTCCATCCAGACCACAAGGTGAGAGACTGCAAGATCTGTCGCACCTTTAGTAAAAAAAAACTCAAGGACGTGAGGGTAGACTTCTCTTATGGCTGCAGAAGCAGAAAGCCATGGAGCATCCTTCCTCAGACGAAAGTGAAGCGTCATCTCATGCTTCTCACCCTCAGAAAAGAACAGGTGAGAGGAGAGTGTCTGATGAGCCACTAAGGAAGATGGCCAAAAAGATAAAACAAGTCTCTCCTGAGACAAAAAAGGATGTTTTCCATTCAGAGACACACAAAAATTTCCAAAAAAAGGTTCATTCAGAGCCTACTACGCCTTTACATAGCAAAAGTACCTCAAAAAAAGGCATCCCTGTCTCTGTCACCCCAGAAAGAGCCGGAAAAAGTCTCTTCAGGGAAAAAACACCCGTCAACGACCACTCTGTCAACGACGGTGCCATCTAACACAGTGTCGTCGACGTTCACAACGGCGGTCTCACCGATGATCATGACGTTGTCGCCGTTATGGTCGATGACGATAATTAGGACAATAATATTTAAAAAGGCTTTGTCGGCAAACACATTGTCGACGGCGGAGGCCTCCTGGGTCCACCAGTCGACCAGGGCACTCCCGTCTATGAAGCACCTCTCAATGAGGTTTAAGAAGGCACCGCCGACGACGACACCTACAGAGGATACGTCGACGAAACAATGGTCGGCAAAGGCACCGTCAACGAAGGAACCGCTGGCAAAGGATTCGTCCACGAAGGGCCCGTTGATGAAGGCCCGTCGACGAAGAACCCGTCGACAAAGACACCGTCAGTGACGGAACCGTCTGCGGGGGACCCGTCGACGAGGGAACGTCGACGAGCAGATCATCCACGGCACTGGCAATGTATAGACCATCGACCCTCCTGGGTACTCCACCGCACCAATCGTCAATAAGTCTGCCTTATCCTCATGACAACTCAACCAGGTTCTTACCTCTTTCACTTATCACCATGTGGGATAAACCTTCCGATATTCTGTCAATGCATACCTCCCCAAGCAAGATATTGCCATACCCCCCACAACATCTCTTAGATGATGATGATGATGACGCATACTCCCAAAACGAGGGAATGTTTGGGGCAGCGAGATGCCCATCTCAACTCCATGTCAAGTGCCAGGATTTTGATGATGAAGACGAACAGCATTACCAGCCTAGTTATGCTTCAACATCCTACCCACAGGCAGAACAACAATCGCCCCTCTCCATGCCTAGCACACTAGTTGCGGTTCTACAATATATGCTTAATGACTACTATAGAAGGTTTCCACCATCAACGCAGACCACGCCACCTAGACCTGAAAGCTACCAGACACCTCGTCAAACCCAGACTACTAGTCTTCCGGAAACACCACAGGCTAGCATACCATTAACTAGCCAAACGCAGGAAGCTCATCCCTCGTCAGACGACGAAAGGGAAGATGGTGAGCTAAGAGATTCTGTGACTAGTGAATGGGATGATTACCTCGTCCCCACGCCATCTCCACCTCCAGCAGGTCCAGTAGATTCGCCTCCAGAAGACATAGGAGGTTTTCATAATCTGATAGAGAGAGCGGCAAAGCGTTTTGGCCTTTCAATTGTCTCTCATGAAACAGTGTGTTTTCTGTACGACTTCAAACAGCCATCAAAGAGATCGGTAAGAGCGATACCCATAGTAGATTTCTTATGGCAGGAAGGCTTGAAGGCAATGAAGAATCCTGCAACAGTGCCTTCACAAATGCCAAGACTAGAAAAGAAGTACAAGGGCCCGGATGATTCTCCGGCCTGTTTAGTGTCACAGCCAAAACCTGATTCAGTAATATCACAGGCAGCACAGCGACGTTCCAGAAACCCCTCCGCACCTATAGCATCTCCACCAGACAAGGAGGGGAGGAGATTAGACAACATTGGTAAAAAATTATCCTCTGTAGCAGCGGTCACAGTTAAGGCGGCTAACTCCCTCGCCATCCTGGGAAGATATGATCGCCAAATGTGGGCAGACATGTCTGCTTTTTTGGATCTCCTGCCAGAGGATGTCAAGGTGGAAGCAAAAAAGGTGTTGCAGGAGGGAGAAAGGGTTGCCGCAGAGATTATAGACAGCGCAATAGACATTTCTCTAACTGGCTTCAGGCAATTGGCTGGCGCAGCAGTCCTGCGCAGGCAAGGATGGCTAAAGGCCACATCATTTCGACCGGAGGTCCAGAGTCGCGTTCTCGACATGCCTTTTGATGGTGAGAGTTTGTTTGGGAAGCATGTCGACGACATGTTACAGGCCATCAAAACGGATACGGATACAGCAAAATCTCTAGGTACCCTTCAATATAAAAAACAACCTTTTCGTAGAGCAAGGGGAAGAGGAGGTTACTCCTTTCGAGGGGGATACCAACAGTACAGATCCTAGTATCAGTCTTCCTCCACAGGATCACGACACCAGTACCACAAGCAACAGCAGCATTACAGGTTACCACCGGCCGCAGCTTATAAACATCCAACTAGAGGAAGAGGAGCGGCCCGAGGATGAGATAGGGGCAGAAAGCAATGACCCGCCAGTCATTCCAGCATCCTCCCCCCCACCAATATTGAGGGTCGGAGGTCGCATCACTTCCTATTTCCTTCAATGGGCGGCTATAACATCAGACAGATGGGTGCTCGATATAGTGGCCAGAGGTCATACTCTGGAATTCACGCAAACACCACCAACTGTTCCTCCATCGGGCCCACCACCCCCGAGGATGAACCAACTCCTCAAGGAAGTAAAAGTGATGCTGGGCAAAGGAGCGATAGAGCCAGACCCTTTTTCTCAGAAGAACAGAGGATTCTATTCCCGCTTCTTTCTCGTAAAGAAACCCTCCGGGGACTGGTGCCCCATCCTGGACTTAAGAGCACTAAACAAGTTTCTAAAGAAACAGTCGTTCAGGATGGTAACACTTCAGGATGTCCTGCGTCTTTTAAATGCTGGAGATCTGATGGCATCCCTAGACCTCCAGGATGCTTACTTTCATATTCCCATACATCGCAACCACCGCAAATTCCTCAGGTTCAGAGTGGGTGGTATGCACCTCCAATTTCGAGTTCTCCCATTCGGTCTCAAATCGGCCCCCAGAATCTTCACAAAAATGTTGGCTCCGGTAGCAGCACATCTCCGCCAGTCGGGTATCCAGGTTTTTCCTTACTTGGACGACTGGCTCATAAAGGCACCCTCAAAGCCACAAGTGATACGTCATATTTCTTATTGCCTTCAATTGTTAAACAGCCTGGGGTTTGTAGTCAACTACCAAAAGTCTCAGCTTCACCCCAAACAAGTATTAAACTTCTTAGGAGCAGTACTAGCACAACAAAGCGTACCCGTCTCACGAGAGGAAACAAAAACTAACCTCCTTAGCACGCAGACTCTCTACAAAAAAGTTCGTTTCGGTCCGCATCTACAAATCATTGCTAGGGATGATCTCATCTTGCATTCCGCTATTCCCAGACTGCAGGCTCCATATGCGGCCCCTGCAAGAGCAATTGGACATACAATGGACCCAGGTCAACGGTTCGTTCGAAGACAAGATTCACATAACACCTCTAATGCAAAACACCATGAGGTTTAACTAACCAATTTGTCAAACGGACTTTCATTCCTTCATCAAACACCCAGTTACATAGTAACAACGGATGCCTCTCTCGAAGGATGGGGTGCACACTGCCAGGACCTGCAAATCAGCGGATCCTGGAATGCAAAAGAGGTTCAACTCCACATCAATTACCTAGAACTCAAAGCGATACACTTAGCTCTAAAAGCTTTCTTGCCAAAACTACAAAATTCAAGCGTCTTAATCAGGACGGACAACACAACCAGCATGTTTTATCTAAACAAGCAAGGAGGCACGAGATCCCTACAACTCTCGCAGCTAGCTCAAGAAATCTGGACATGGGCCATCAAGCACAATATTTCACTCAAAGCGGAGCATGTGCCAGTACAAACCAATGTTCTGGCAGACACCCTGAGCAGGACAGTGATACCTTATCACGAGTGGGAGCTAGACCAGAAACTTCTCAATCGACTTTTTCTATTATGGGGCAAACCGAACCTAGACCTATTTGCCACTCTCGAGAACAAGAAATGCCAGTATTACGCAAGTTGGCTTCCCCAGAAAGGTTCGTGGGGGAATGCGTTTTCAATTAGATGGTCCGGGGTCTATGCCACGCTTTTCCTCCGATCCCGCTCATTCCGAGAGTCATCAACAAACTAAAGACGGAGGGGTGTCGCCTCCTATTCATAGCTCCCAGATGGCCCAGACAGGTCTGGTACATGGAGCTCCTAATGCTTTCCGAACAGCCACATATGCAACTCAGACAGAGTCCGACTCTCTTGACGATGCACCAGGGACAAGTCAGGCATCCAGATCCGTCATCTCTTCATTTGTCGGCTTGGCTCCTGAATACAATAAGTATCTAAATTTCAACATTTCCACGGAGTGTAGAGACATCTTAGCAAACGCTAGAGCTGACACTACCAACAAAACCTATAGACTTAAATGGAAACGTTTTTGTATATGGTGTGCAGCAGAAGGTATACATCCCTTTTCCGCTCCTCCAGAGCAGATACTTCCATATCTCTTGCTCTTGGCAAAGTCAGGACTTTCATATTCCTCCATTCGAGTGCATCTTGCAGCAATCTCGAGGTACCGTAGATCACCACACATGGTCTCATTATTCTCCACAAGAATTGTCAAGCAATTCATGAAGGGCCTTTTTCGTGTTTTCCCACCAGTTTGAAAACCTCTGCCATTATGGTCCCTGAATGTTGTATTAATGCAGCTCATGAAAGCTCCCTTTGAGCCGATCCACAGAGCCGATCTAAAATTAATCTCATGGAAAACAGCATTACTACTAGCTCTTACTTCAGCCAAAAGAGTCAGCGACATTCAGGCTTTCACTGTCAAACAGCCTTTCCTCCAATTTACAAATTCCAGTGTGATCCTACGAACAAATCCTAAGTTCATCCCGAAAGTTCCCTCAAAGTTTCACTTGAATGAACCAGTCATCTTAAAAACCTTTTTTCCAAATCCACAAACAGTAGCCGAAAGGACATTACATTCCCTGGATATAAAAAGGTGTCTAAAGTTTTACTTACAGAAAACACGAGTCATCCGCCAGTCTGACCAATTATTTGTTGCATTTGGCGGAGCGAGAAAGGGACATGCGGTGTCCAAACAGACTATAGCCAGATGGATTGGCCTGGCAATTCAATTCTGCCATGCAAAAGCTGGTAAACCGCTCCACAGCAAGGTGAGAGCCCATTCTACAAGATCGGTAGCCACTTCAGCTGCACTCTTTGCTGGGGTGCCAGTACATAGCATCTGCAGAGCGGCCACATGGTCCAGCCAGCATACTTTTACAAAGCACTATTGTCTCAAGGAAACTAGTAACGTTGATACAGCAGTGGGACAGGCAGTGCTGAGGCATTTATTTTGTTAAGGTGAGCCTCTTACACATCCCACCACCACACTCAAGGTATGTTCATTATTGTTTCTCAGTCTTGTTCATATCTAATTTTATATCACAGTGTGGTTGAATCTAAGATTGTGCTTCAAATTAGTAGTAATATCAATGCTTTTTCATATTGTGTTTACATGTTGTAGACCTCAAAACAACAACAACACACATTGTGTCAAAATGTTCTGCCATACAGGTTTTTTCTATTATTCTTATATAGATATATGTATATAAATGTATACTAACATGATTGACATCACTTAGAGAATTACGATAAAATGACAGTCAAATTAATTCGCTAATTCTCAAACATTACTGCTCGTTATTCAGATTCAAGCATGTGAATCTATGAAAGATCCAATACTGGAGAAGAAAATTAGTTACTTACCTGTAACTGCAGTTCTCTCGTAGGGGATTTCCATGTATAGTCATAAGCACTGAATAGTTCCGCGCGCCTGCGGGGACCCCGGAGCACTGTTGTGTAGTATATTCTTAAGTGCAATCATCAGCTCCTTGACAAAAAAGGTCTGTGAAAAACACTTAAGAATAACAATGTGAAGCCTATGTGAACAGCTACACAGGCCAAATTGTTAGAAGAAAAAACAGTTGTAGTGTAAATTCACGTTTAAACCTCTATTTATTCTATAAATACATAAATAAATACATTCTCATATTTTATTTACACCTCTCATGAGAATAAAACAATGTAGGGCAGTGTAGCCCATAGGCTGCCATTATACAGAATGAAAATAGAGCTGTGCCTTTAAGAAAGTAAAGTCTTCCTGTTTCCCATCATGCACAGCAAAAGGCAGTTGCCTCAGTTCTTTTTTCCGGCTCCTTTCTGACAGGACCCTGAAGCATTGAGTTCTACCTCACAAAATCCTTTTGTGACAGAAATTCATTTAAAATCTTTTGAATTTCAATTTCACTCGACGTTTTTAACATTGAGTGATCATTTTCTATTGTTTTCTGTTAGATTCTGACAGAATTTTGAGGTTTTTCTACTTCAGAAATGCCTTCACTGTATGACAAATGCCCTTCTTGTGGCAGAAAAAAGGCCAAAACAGATCCACATCGGGTCTGCATAATTTGCCTTCCTTCCAGCCACAAACCGGAGTCGTGTGACATCTGCAAAACCTTCTCCAGAAGGACCCTTCGTGACAGGGAGAAGATCCGACTCCAGGCGAAAGAGGACAGGAGGAAAAGTGGTCATTCTACCACAGAGCGAGGAGAAGGTCAGTCTTCTACCAGGGCTCACACTGTTTCCTCTATAACTCCGACCAGACCGGCTCAAAAACGGCACAGGTCTCCGACGACGTCGAGGGCGTCGACGTCGAGGCAAGGAACGGCGCCAAAATGCTCGCCGGCGAGGAGTGGTTCGCCGGCGAGAAAGAGACATCGCTCGCCGTCGACGACGATTTCGCCGTCGAGACGGCGTGGACTTTCGCCGTCAAGATCTGGGTCGCCGTCGACACGGCGAGGACGTTCCACGTCGAGGAGATCTGAATCCGGCTCGCCGTCGACACGGCGAGAGCGATCAACGTCGAGGGGTGCTCGACATCGTAGGCGTTCACCGTCATCACGGCGACGTCGAGGGTCGTCGTCGAGAGATTCTCAACGGCGAGAAGAATCGACGTCGAAGGGCACTCGCCGTCACCGTACTTCGACGTCGAGGAGTGTGTCGACGTCGAGACAATCAAAAAGACCTAGAAGGGTTTATACAACCTCAGAATCCTCGGCCTCACTCATCCTCCTTCCAGCATCTCCACAACTCTCTCCTCGACAATCACCATTGCCACAGACGCCGGTAACACCTACGGCGCCTCTTCCGGCTCCTCCTTCAGAGTCTGTTTTGAGGACTCCAACGCGGTCTGTAAGACGTTCGGGACATTCCTCTAGACGCTCTTCTTCCTCTCGGCACCGTCATGAATCACAGAGATCTCAGCATTCACATCACAGGCGTTCTTCTTCGTCTACACGGGACTACTCTCCAACCCTATCGGACTCACCGTCCCCAAGAGTGTCCCCCATAGATGATGTGAATACGTTCCAGGAGGTCTTAGTACGAGGGGCGACCAAGCTGAACATCCCGCTGGCGGTACCTGCCCCATCGACGTCAGTGATCTTCGAGACTTTGCATCACAGGACATCTTCCAGACCTTTGCTTCCACTGGTTCCAGGTCTCCTCGAACCAGCAATGGATATTTTCCTTGCACCGGCCGCAACAAAGTCTGCTCCTTCCAGACTTATTAAAAAATATCGTCCACCAGAACAAGATCCTCTATTCTTGAGGTCGGACCCAGTACCTGATTCGGTGGTCATAGTAGCGGCAAAGAAACTGCATTCAACCTCACCGTCTTCTTCTTCGCCTCCAGATAAAGAGAGCAGAAAGATAGATGCTGCAGCACGAAAAGTATGTTCTACTGCAGCCGTCACGATGAAGGCAGCCAGCGCTACTGCGTTATTAGGGCGATACGACCGTGCCCTCTGGGACTCTTTAATGCAGTTTGCTGAACATCTTCCTAAGGATAAAAGGGAAGATTTCCTGGAGGTCGTGGGTGAGGGAGCCATGGTTTTTAACCAAATTATAAGTGCTGCAGCTGACTCTTCGGTGCTATCCGCACACAATTATGCACACGGGATAGCGCTCAGAAGGCATGCATGGTTGAGACTTACATCACTCAAACCTGAAGCGCAGCAGCGAATACAAAACTTGCCTTTCTCGGGCTCCACCTTGTTCGGTTCTCATGCCGATGACGAGATGGCTAGAATGAAGGCTGAACTAGATACCCTGAAAGCGGTAGGCATGGAAAGACCGAAAGAACAAAGAAAGGTTTTCCGGCCATATCAACGACGACTTTTCACACACCGGTATCAGTCGCCACACTGGATGTCTTCGCGCCCCCAGCAGCAGCAACAGCAGCAGCATCAAAGGGGTTTCTCCACTCAGCGAAGGTCGACAAGGGGTCGTTCAACACCTCAAACTCAGGCAACTCGACAGGCTCCCACGTCTAAGCCCTGAATCTTTGCTTCCCCCTCCTCTGTTATCCACTCCGGTAGGGGGAAGTATCTCAAATCATCTGGACGAGTGGCTACGCATCACAACAGACGCCTGGGTATTGAATATTGTGAGACATGGTTACGCTCTCAGATTCACCAGTTCTCCACCATCTGTTCCACCCAAAACAGCCAACCGCCATCTCAAAGCTCTTCAGTTAGAGATCACTAATCTATTGCAAAAAAGAGCCATAGAGCCCGTTCACATCAGCCAGCAAGGGAAGGGGATTTATTCGAGATATTTCCTTGTACCGAAAAAAGACAAACAAGAGTTTCGTCCCATTTTAGATCTGAGGACAGCAAACAAATGGATTTGCAAAGAAAAATTCAGGATGTTAGCCTTACACCAAATTTACCCACATCTACGTCAGGGCGACTGGCTCTGTGCAATAGATCTTTGCGACGCTTACTTTCATATCCCAATAACCAAGAAACATCGAAAATTCCTAAGGTTCACCGTCAGAAAACGCCATTACCAATTTGCAGTTCTACCTTTCGGCCTAAAATCAGCGCTGAGAACTTTTTCCAAATGCATGGCGGTAGTAGCCGCCCACTTGAGGAAACAGCGAATATTCGTCTACCCCTATCTAGACGATTGGCTCATAAAGGCCTCCAGTTGTCTCGAGGCACAACAGCATTTCGAATGGACTCTACAACTGCTGCAAAAACTTGGTCTTCAAGTCAATCTCCTGAAATCTACAGCAACACCTGTTCAGAGGTTGCATTACTTAGGGGCCATTGTAGATACCAGGCTAGGAAAGGTGTTTCCTTCGGAGGAACGACGGTTATCGATTCTCCAAAAGTGCAAACAACTGCAGGAAAGACCTCAAGCCACTGCAAGAATAATAGCTTCTCTACTGGGCTCGATGGCGTCTTGTATCCATCTGGTTCCCAATGCTCGCCTCCATATGAGACCATTGCAGGAAAATCTGGAGGATCAGTGGTGTCAACTGAGGGACGATTGGGAGAACAAAGTCCTTCTTTCTCCTCACACCCTACAATCCCTCAAGTGGTGGTGTTTACCCAGCAATCTCTTGGTGGGGATTCCGTTCCAACAACGGCCTCCATCTCAAACCATCGTAACAGATGCGTCACTGCTCGGATGGGGGGCGCACATGGAACATCTTCGAGTCCAAGGAGAGTGGTCACAGAGAGAGAGTCTCTATCACATCAACCTGCTGGAACTTCGCGCAGTCCACCTGGCGCTCAAAGCCTTCCTTCCCTCTCTGAGGACGGAAACTCTCCTTCTCCAGACAGACAACGTGGCCACTATGTACTACGTGAACAAACAAGGAGGCACCAGGTCCAGAATTTTATCCAGAGAGGCTCAGACAATCTGGCATTGGCTTCTAGCCAGGAACCTGTCACTAGTGGCAACTCACCTGCCCGGCATCCAGAATGTTCAAGCGGATGCCCTCAGTCGGGTAATGGACGAGAACCACGAATGGGTACTACACGACAACGTCGTTCATTCCATTTTCGCACTCTGGGGTACCCCCTCTACAGACCTTTTCGCAACCCCAGACAACAAAAAATGCCAAAACTTCGCCTCCAGATATTACCATCCAGGGACATTGGGGAATGCCCTATGGATAAGCTGGTCAGGAGCATTTCTTTACGCCTTTCCACTGCTTCCCCTGATTCCGGCGGTCCTCCAGAAGCTGTCCAATGCTCAGACCAAAATGATCCTAATTGCTCCGGAGTGGCCTCGCCAGTGGTGGTTCCCAGACCTTCTTCACCGGTCACTCAAACCATACATCAGGCTACCATATCGTCCGGACCTGCTCACGAAGTTCAGAGGGCAGATATCTCATCCCAACCCCTCATCGTTGAGTTTAGCAGCATGGCTCCTGAGCTAGTGCAATATGGACACTTGAACCTACCTCAGGACTGTATGGAAATTCTGAAGGAAGCAAAGCGCCCTTCCACACGATCAGCCTATGCAAGCAAGTGGAAGAGATTCTGCATTTGGTGTTTACACAACAACATTGACCCGGTTTCCTGTGGGGAACAATCTATCCTGCCATACTTGTTAAGTTTGGCAAAATCGGGCTTACAACTGTCGTCAATAAAAGTTCACTTGGCGGCGGTCACGGCATACAGAAAGAGTCCTTCACAAACTTCCTTTTTTCGGATTCCGATTATTAAGGATTTCCTAGAAGGTTTAAAGAAGGTTTTTCCTCCCATTAGAAAGCCTTCTCCTCCATGGGAACTGAACGTTGTCTTATCACGTCTGATGCTGCCGCCATTCGAGCCGATACATAAGGCATCGCTGCAACATCTCACTTGGAAAGCTGCTTTTCTGGTGGCAATCACTTCAGCGCGTAGGGTCAGCGAAATCCAGGCCCTTTGCGCTCAGGAACCCTACACAGTTTTTCATTCTGCAAAAGTGGTAATGAGAACTCATCCAAAATTTTTACCTAAGGTAGTCTCCGACCTCCATGTGAACCAAACAATTTCATTACCGACTTTCTTTCAGAATCCAGCTACTCCTGCTGAGAGAACTCTGCACTCTCTGGATGTAAAGAGAGTCTTGAAATTTTACTTGGACAGGACAAAAAGCTTACGAAAATCACAACAGCTTTTTATTAACTACGGCCCAATCAGAACAGGTTTGGGCACATCTAAACAATCTTTATCCAGGTGGATTGTTTCATGTATAATGTTATGTTATCAGTTAGCAAACAAATCCCTTGGTGGTAGGCCAAAAGCCCACTCTACCAGAGGGAAAGCAGCTACTGTAGCCTTGATGAGAAATGTCCCTTTGGCAGAAATATGCAAGGCTGCCACTTGGAGGTCGGTCCATACCTTTACTAAGCATTACTGCCTTGATACAGACGCTAGGGCAGATGCTCAGGTTGGACAGGCTTTGCTCAAGAATTTGTTTGCATGATTCATGTTTTTCTCAGTATTCTTATATCTACTCCACCGCGGTTATGGGGATGGGCTTGCTACTCTATTCAGTGCTTATGACTATACATGGAAATCCCCTACGAGAGAAGGAATGGTTTCTTACCTGTAACTCCAGTTCTCTCGTAGGGGTATTTCCATGATAGTCATAAGCAACCCTCCCTCCTCCCCGGTGGAGTTGACATAGAACATGAATATTATGGAGGTTGGTACTCCAACAAATGTTTTGTTTTTCTTCATGCCAGGTTAATAGCCTCCAAAAAAGAACTGAGGCAACTGCCTTTTGCTGTGCATGATGGGAAACAGGAAGACTTTACTTTCTTAAAGGCACAGCTCTATTTTCATTCTGTATAATGGCAGCCTATGGGCTACACTGCCCTACATTGTTTTATTCTCATGAGAGGTGTAAATAAAATATGAGAATGTATTTATTTATGTATTTATAGAATAAATAGAGGTTTAAACGTGAATTTACACTACAACTGTTTTTTCTTCTAACAATTTGGCCTGTGTCGCTGTTCACATAGGCTGCACATTGTTATTCTTAAGTGTTTTTCACAGACCTTTTTTGTCAAGGAGCTGATGATTGCACTTAAGAATATACTACACAACAGTGCTCCGGGGTCCCCGCAGGCGCGCGGAACTATTCAGTGCTTATGACTATCATGGAAATACCCCTACGAGAGAACTGGAGTTACAGGTAAGAAACCATTCCTTCTCCAGTATTGGTATCTTTCATAGATTCACATGCGACCCACCCTCCTCCCCTCAGAGGCTCCCCTATTATACAGATATTAAACTTTACACTTCTACTAGAAAATCTGAGGGAATTCAGCCTCTGTTGGGGTGTTTGGGAGGGGCTGAGTCCTGATTGGTTGACACTGAAGTTTGGGTCTTTTCACAAAACAAAGTGGATAGACTGTAAAATAGCCTATAAGGCCTACTGAGGCCTACTGGTTTTAAACTTACTGACTTACTGCTTTATGTATTTAAACTTACCGTGAGGCTCCCACCTCGACGACGTGAATGATTCAAGCATGTGAATCTATGAAAGATACCAATACTGGAGAACTGCAGTTACAGGTAAGTAACTAATTTTCTTCCCTCTTACAACACAGATGCTGACCTATTCCTAGACTTACAAAATGAATGCTGACTGGCTGTATCTGAAGAAGGATATCCCCTACCATCACTGCACCCCCTTCTGAAGAAGTTTGTTTGTTCACTTGGGAGGTATGGAAAGTGACAGAACTGACTTGCCCACCACTGGGGCCCAGTTTAACACTTTGACAGAAATCTTTTAACTTTCCTCTGTTAATCTCAGAGCCTCTGCTGCCCACCAGTGAGGTCTTATTTGAGCCTCTATTGGCCGTCTTGGAAAGCCCTTTTTCAGACGCTCTGTTCATAAAGAAATTATTGGGAACACAGTCCTGTTAGACTTGACAGCCTTAGGGTGGTCATCCACAACTTTTTGCCTGCCTCCCTCCACTTTTGGGACACTGTTTTTGCTGTTTTTAAGACTGCACACTTTACCAGTGCCAACCAGTGATATGCTGTCTCCCTTAAAACATGGTAACATTGGTTCATCCCCAATTGGCATATTTGATTTACTTATAAGTCCCTAGTAAAGTGCACTACATGTACCCAGGGCCTGTGAATTAAGTACTACTAGTGGACCTCCACTGATTGTGCCAACCACATAAGTAACCCCTTAACCATGTCTCAGGCCTGCCATTGCAAGGCCTGTGTGTGCAGTTTCACTGCCATTTTGACTTGGCATTAAAAAGTACTTGCAAAGCCTTAAACTACCCTTTTTCTGCATATGAGTCGCCCATAAGGTAGGCCATAGGTTACCCATAGGCCAGGGTGTGATGTAGGTAAAAGGCAGGATATGTACATGTGTTTTTTATGTCCTGGTAGTGACAAACTCCTAAATTTGTTTTCTGTTACTGTGAGGCCTGTTCCTTTCATAGAGAGTGTAGGAAGCTGGCTCTGTATATACTATATAAAAATGAGATATAGTGTGCACAGAGTCCACGGGTTCCCCAAGAGGTTTGACAGAGGCAAAATAGATAATACTGATTCTCTATTTATGGTAGTGTGGTCGAGCAGTTAGGCTTATCAGAGGGTAGTGTTAAGCATTTGTTGTACACGCAAGCAATAAGTGAAAACACACACTCAATGACTTAACTCCAGGCCAATAGGTTTTTATATAGAAAAATATACTTTTGTTAATTTATTTTTAGAACCACAAGATTCATTTAGCAGGTAAGTACACTAAATGAAAGGTACTTTGCATAGTGATAGTTGAGACTTTGAATAGATTCAATATTGTACACAGTTTTAATTTAAAATGGCAAAAACTATTTTAAAAGTGGACACTGCAATTTTCAACAATTCCTGGGGGAGGTAAGTACAGTACAGTTTCAGAGGTAAGTACAACACTAACGGGTTCAATCTCCTGGGTATAGGTAGTCCACCGTTGGGGGCTAACACCCAGCACCAGCAACACATGGCCAGTCAGGTGCAGGGGTCAAACAGGAGCCCAAATAACGTGGGCGCCTATGGAGATAGGGGTTACTCCGGATCCAGTCTGCTGGCAGGTAGGTACCTACGTTCTCGGATGGCAGACCAGGGGGGTTTGGAGGAGTTCTGGAGGGGCCCCAAGTAGACACACAAACCACACCGTCAGCGGCACATGGGCGGCCGGGTGCAGTGTGCAAACAAGGCGTCGGGTTCTCAATAGAACTCTATGAAGGGACCCAGGGGTCACTTAGGCACTGCAGGCAGGGCACAGGGGGAGCTCTCAGGCAAGCCACCAACTGGGCAAGGGTGAGGTCCGCCTGTTGGTTGTTGCTGCACTGGTGATCGGTTTCTCACGGGCCTGGGGGCTGCGGGTGCAGTGCTTCTTACAGATGTCGGATATCTTTGTACCGTGCAGTCGCGGTCAGGGGGGTCATCGAGATTTCCTCTGCAGGCATCGTCGTGGGGGTGCAGGGCGGTCAGCCCAGGGTGGACATGTCATCGGAGTCGCCTGGGGTTCCTCTCTGGATAGTTGGTTTCTCTGGACACGGCCCAGAGACGTCAGGTGCAGAGCAGTGGGGACTCAAGCTTCTGGAGTGAGGTGGGAGTCCCTTTAAATATGGTTTCTTCTTTCTTGGTTGGACAGGTCCGCTGCCCGCTGGGGTTAGGGTCACAGAACAGTAGCCAATGGCTACTGTCCTTGGGAATGGCTACACCCTCCTTGTGCTCCCTCCCTCTGGGTAGGGGAGCACACCACTATCCCTATTGGGCTAAATCCTCCCAAACAAGATGGAAGATTTTACTAGGAGGGGGTCACTTCAGCTCTGGTCACCTTAGGGGTGGACCTGGCTGAGGGGTGCCTCCTCCTTGTTTTTTCTCATTATCTCCTCAGACTTGCTGCCAAAAGTGGGTGGCTGCATCCGGGGGGCAGGCATCTCCACTAACTGGAGTGCCCTGCGGCATTGTAACACCAGGCTTGAGCCTTTGGGGCTCACCACCAGGTGCAACAGTTCCTGCATGGGGAGGTGTGAAGCACCTCCCCCCAGGACAGGCTTTCTTTCTGACCACTGAGTGCACAAAGGCACTCCCCCTGTGTGGTAAAAAACGAGTCTGGAAGTGGCAGGCTGGCACAGACCGGTCAGTCACACACTAACAGAGGTCAGTTTTGTGAGAAGTCACAATGGATCCATATCCATTCTCAAACCTCCTATAATACCTAGTCAAGCCAAGGAATGCCCTGACTTGAGTCTGGGTTTCTGGAGCTTCCCATTCCAGAATTGTCTGGATCCTGGGTTGTAAAGGTTGCACTTGGCCTCCACCTACAAGGTGGCCCAAGTATACAACTGTTCCCTGCCTTATCTGGCATTTGGATGCCTTAATAGAGAGGCCTGCTGCTTGCAGGGCCTGCAAAACCTTCTTCAGGTGGACCAGGTGATCCTGCCAGTTGGAGCTAAAGACAGCAATATCATCTATATATGCTGCACTAAAGGAATCCCAACCATCAAGGACTTGATTCACCAACCTTTAGAAGGTGGCAGGGGCATTCTTTAAGCCAAAGGGCATAACAGTGAACTGATAATGCCCATTGGGTGTTGAAAATGCTGTTTTCTCCTAAGCTGCAGGTGCCATCCTAATTTACCAGTACCCTGCAGTTAAGTCAAAGGTACTCAGAAATTTGGCTGCTCCTAACTTGTCAATCAGCTCATCTGCTCTAGGTATGGGGTGAGCATCTGTCTTGATGACAGCATTGAGCCCTCTGTAGTCCACACAAAACCTCATCTCTCTCTTTCCATCTTTGGTATAAGGTTTGGGTACCAAGACCAATGGGCTAGCCCAGGGACTGTCAGAGTGCTCTGTTACCCCTAACTCCAGCATCTTGTGGACTTCCACTCTGATGCTTTCTTTGACTGGATCAGACTATCTGAATATTTTGTTTTTGACAGGTAAACTGTCGCCTGTGTCCACATCATGGATACACAGATGTGTCTGACCAGGGGTAAAAAAAAAAAATAGCTCAGCATACTGTTGTAGGACATGCCTACAGTCAGTTTTCTTTTAGGCAGAGAGGGTGTCTGAATATTTTGTTTTTGACAGGTAAACTGTCTCCTGTGTCCACATCATGGATACACAGATGTGTCTGACCAGGGGTAAAAAAAAATAATAGCTCAGCATACTGTTGTAGGACATGCCTACAGTCAGTTTGCTTTTAGGCAGAGAGGGTGTCTGAATAGACAACTCCATCTACTGATCCATCCTTAGGGTCAGTGGAGAGGAGGTCAGGGAGAGGTTCACTCTCTGCTTCCTGATCCTCATCAGTTCCCATCAACATGGTTATATCTGCCCTGTCATTATAGAGCTTAAGGCTGTTAACACAGATCACCCTCTTGGGTGTCCTGCTAGTGCCCAATCCACCAGGTAGGTGACCTGACTATTTTTCTCAAGCACTGGGTAAGGGCCACTCCATCTATCTTGGAGTGCCCTGGAGCCACAGGTCCCAGAACCAAGACTTTCTGCCCTGGTTGGAATGCAACCATTGCAGCCTTTTGGTCATACCACAAATTCTGGAGTTGTTGGTTGGCCTCAAGGTTTTTGAATGCCTTTTCCATGTACTCAGCCAACCTTTAGCGGAGGACAATCACATCGTCCATCACATCTTGTTTAGGCTCATGGAGAGGTCTCCCCCAGCCTTCTTTCACAAGTGCTAGTGGTCCCCTTACAGGATGGCCAAACAGAAGCTCAAAGGGGGAAAACCCTACTCACTTCTGTGGCACCTCTCTGTAGGTGACAAGCATGCATGGCAAGAGGACATCCCATCTCCTTTTGAGTTTTTCATGAAGCCCCATGATCATGCCCTTCAATGTCTTGTTAAATCTTTCAACAAGACCAGTGGTTTGTGGATGATAAAGTATGGTGAACTTATAAGTCACCTGTAGGAAAATGCCACTGTTTGGATGGTTACCCCCTAACCTTTTGCATTTTGTTGATGCCAGCTTTGATTGAAAGTGTGCTGGGACCCTGCTAACCAGGCCCTAAGCACCAGTGTTCTTTCCCTAAAACTGTAACTTTGTCTTCACAATTGGCACAGCCCTGGCACACAGATAAGTCCCTTGGAAATGGTACCCCTGGTACCAAGGGCCCTGTGGCCAGGGAAGGTCTCTAAAGGCTGCAGCATGTATTATGTCACCCTGGGAACCTCTCACTCAGCACATGCACACTGCCTCACAGCTTGTGTGTGCTGGTGGGAGAAAGGACTAAGTCGACATGGCACTCCCCTCAGGTTGCCATGCCCACAACCCACTGCCTGTGGCATAGGTAAGTCACCCCTCTAGCAGGCCTTACAGCTCTAAGGCAGGGTGCACTATACCACAGGGGAGGGCATAGCTGCATGAGCACTATGCCCCTACAGTGTCTAAGCCAGTTCTTAGACATTGTAAGCGCCGGGTAGCCATAAAGAGTATATGATCTGGGAGTTTGTCAAACATGAACTCCACAATTCCATAATGGCTACACTGAATACTGGGAAGTTTGGTATCAAACGTCTCAGCACAATAAATCCACACTGATTCCAGTGTGAGAGTTATTGAGAAATGCACTCCGAGGGCATCTTAGAGATGCCCCCTGCATGCCAGCGCAACTGCTAGTGCTAGGCTTACCAGGTTCTGCCAGTCTGCCACTTCCAGACTAGTTTCTGGCCCCATGGGGTGAGTGCCTATGTGCACTCTGTGACCAGGAACAAAGCCTGTCCTTGGTGAAAGTGCCTCACACCTTCCCCTGCAGGAACTGTAACACCTGGCGGTGAGCTTCAAAGCCTCAAGCCTGGTGTTACAACGCCCAAGTGCACTCCAGTTAGTGGGGATGCCTGCCCCCGGGACACAACCCCTGCTTTTGGCAGCAAGTCTGGAGGAGATCATGAGAAAAACAAGGAGGAGGCAACCTCCAGCCAGGACAGCCCCTAAGGTGTCCAGAGCTGAGGTGACCCCTTCCTTAGAAAATCCTCCATCTTGCTTTGGAGGCTTTAGCTCAATAGGATTAAAGATGTGTCCCCCTCCCCAAAGGGAGGAGGCACAAGGAGGGTGTAGCCACCCTCAGGGACTGTAGCCATTGGCTACTGCCCTCCATCCCTAAACACACCCCTAAAACTAGTATTTAGGGTGACCCTGAACCCAGGAAATCAGATTCCTAATGACCTAACAAGAAGAAGGACTGCTGACCTGAAAACCCTGCAGAGAAGAAGGGTACGACAACTGCTTTGGCCTGAGCCCTACCAGCTTGTCTCTAGATTCAGAGAACCTGCAACAGCGACGCATCCAGCATGCCGTTGTTGGCATCGTAGTCGCCATCGGGAGTAGTACATAGATGACGCCTCAGCGCAGTGACGTTAGTTCTCTTATTTCCGCGTCACGCGCTGATCTGGAGAGAGGTATCCTGGTCTCTTTTTGACCGATTTCGACTGTTTTGTCATTTTCAAGTGAGTTTTTGGTGCATCGAGGATGTCCCCGAAGATCGGGTTCAAGCTGTGTTAGGACTTCCACCGCATGATGTCGGTGATGGATCCACATCAGGTTTGTCTGTGGTGTCTGGAGCGCGACCACGACCCGAAGTTGTGCTCTGAGTGCTGTGCCATGCACCCGGAGGCTTTGAGGGAGTGGACCCTCAAGCTCATGGCGGCCCGGCGCTCGACTCCGCATAGGTCCCAGTCTTGCTCAAGATGAAGGTCTCGAGACCGTTCGCGAAGCCATCACCACTCGTCTTCCCCAAAATCTTCGGGTGCAGGTAAGAAGAAGAAGACGAAGTCGAAGTGGTCTCATCAGACTTTGACTTCGCCCCGTCGCTCGGCTGACGCGATGCTGGAGGAGCATTGACGCCCAAGGCCTCTGTCCTCAGAGCCTGTCTCTGGGTCCACTCCACACTTCCCCAAGATTCCGGGAGCCGGAGCGACCCCTGCCTAGGTCAAGGAATTCTCTGTGGCTATGCGCCTCATCTTTGGACAGACCGTCCCCGATATGTCACTTTCGGGCCCAAGGGGTTTCGGTTGAGGGGCCTTCGGGTTCCTCGCTGGCGGCTTTGGCTCCAGCCACCGAGGTCCCCTCCAGATCCGCTTGCGGAGCCGCACCGGTGCCGTTCACACCACTGAGACCTTCCCCGGCGCCGGGTCGTTTGTTGACGCTCCCGACGCCGTTAGTGCCCACTATCGACCCGATCCTTCTCCCTGAGGAGTCGGAGCAGCGTCGCCCGCCTCCGCCTCTGTCTTCGATGGGGCCTACTCACCCCAGGTCGGATTTGGACCCTTTTTCCTAGGGGTACGAATTCAGGGAAGGATTAGAGGGGTCCCTGGACTTTTATGAATACCAGAATGACCCAACTTTGAACTGGGCACATGACTTGGGCGAAGCCAGTGGACTGAACACTTCTCCAGACTCTGGCATACTCTCGCCTCCTACTGTGGCTACGGCGGAGGGAGCGACTTATGGTATGGTGGTCAGTAGGGCGACCGAGGTTCTTGGCCGTGAGCTACCTACTGTAGAGGTCAGGTCCAACTTCCTGATGGAGGTGCTTCAGCTTCCACTTTTGAGCCCCTTTTCCCTTTCAATGAAGCCCTCACCAATGTCCTTTTGGGTACTTGGTCCAAACCCAACACAGGGGCTCCTGTGAATAGGACTATTGCACGCTGCCATCTGCCCGCTCCGAACAACCCTAAATTCCTGTCCCAACACCCCACGCCTGAGAGTCTTGTCATCCAGGCTCCCTCTTCCTCAGGCGCATTCCCTTCCGCACCCCTGGATAGGGAATCAAAAAGGCTGGAACAATTTGGGAAGAAGTTGTTTGCTTCCTGCAGTCTCGCGCTGCGGTCTGTGAACACTGCATGCCTTTTGGGCCGCTATACCCATTCTCTGTGGGATACGGTTGCGCAAGTCCTGCCGCAGATACCAGAGGAGGATCGTGCTATCGTCTCCCAAGCTGTCAATAATGGGAGGATGCAGTGAAGTTCACGATCCGATGTGGGCTGGACACGACCGACTCTCTGGATCCATCGGTTGCTATGACAGTGGCCTTGAGATGCCATGCCTTGTTGCATACTTCTGGGTTTTCTGGGAATGTCCAACAGTCCCTCCTGGACATGCCCTTTGATGGCTCCCGTCTCTTTAGAGACAAACCGGACTCAGACTTGGAGAGATTCAAGGATTCCCAGACTACGGCTCGGTCGCTTGGTCTTTCTGCTGCCCCTCACCCCCAGCAGTCTGCTTTTCGCCCCTTTCGTTGGCATGGAAGGAGTGCCCTGTCGCATCCCCTGCCCTGCCACTGCGCCACCAATGCTGTTCTGCCGCTGCGTGGCCGGGGACGCAGAATCCCACGTGGACTTGGGACAGGAAACCAGAGAACTGCCCAGTCTACCTCTGGCCCTGCTGCAGCCTCCAAACACTCCTAGTCCATCCCCTCACTCCCATCCAGTTGGTGGCAGGATTCGCCATCACCTGCCCCACTGGGAATCCATCACAATGGACAGGTGGGTTTTGCAGATCGTTCAAAAGGACTACTCCCTCCCTTTCGAATCTGCCCCACCGGCCATGCCTCCATCACTCAGCCTACTTCCAGAGGATCATTTGGCATTTCTCCACCAGGAAGTTGTGGCTCTCTTGGCCAAGGGAGCTATAGAGAAGGTCCCTGTGCCAGAAGTAGGTCGTGGTTGTTATTCCCGCTACTTTCTGGTGCCGAAAATGGACAAGGGCTTACGTCCTATCCTAGACCTTTGGGACCTCAACTACTTCCTCAAGAAAAAGAAATTCAAAATGCTCACCCTGGCTCAGGTTCTGTCTGCCTTAGACCCAGGAGACTGGATGGTAGCGTTGGACTTGCAGGACGCTTATTTCCACATCTCCATCCTACCTGCCCCACAGACGTTACCTACGATTCGTGGTAGGTCACGAGCATTATCAATTTACCGTGCTCCCATTGTGCCTTACCAGCGCCCCTCGGGTGTTCACGAAAGTGATGGCAGTCGTTGCAGCTCATCTGCACAGGTTAGGGGTCTCAGTCTTCCCCTACCTTGACGACTGGATGTTGAAGGCAGACTCGCCCCAGAAAGTCGTCTCCCACCTTCAGACTACGGTGAGCCTCCTGCACACACTGGGGTTCACTATAAAAGTGCTGAAGTCACACCTGACTCCTTCTCAGACGATCCCTTTCATCGGAGCTGTTCTGGACACAGTGCAGTTTCGGGCTTTTCCTCCTGAAAAGCGAGTCCAAGATATTCAGGCTATGATTCCGATCTTTCAGCCTCTGTCTTGGGGTTCGGTGAGACTGACTCTGAGGCTGCTGGGCCTCACGGTCTCCTGCATCCTGCTAGTAACACATGTCAGATGGCATATGCGGGCTCTGCAGTGGGAATTGAAGTTCCAGTGGGCGCAGCATCAGGGGAATCTCTCTGACATGGTCCAGATCTCAGAAGAGACTGCGAAAGACCTGCAGTGGTGGCTTTCGAATCCGCATTGGGTCCACAGCAGATCCCTCTCCCTTACCCGTCCAGATCTATATATAGTGACAGATGGGTGGCCACATGGGAGAGGTGGAGATCAGAGGCCTCTTGTCCGGCGGAGTCTGGGCTCCATATCAATCTTCTGGAGCTCTGGGCGATCAGGTTTGCGTTGAACGCATTTCTTCCCTCTCTCAAAGGGCAGGTAGTGCAGGTGTTCACGGACAATACTATTGCCATGTGGTACTGCAACAAACAGGGCGGAGTGGGGTCCTGGACCCTTTGTCAGGAGGCACTACATCTCTGGACATGGCTGGAACATCAGGGCATTACCCTGGTAGTTCAATATTCACCTTCATTCATGGAGAATGAGCGGCGGCAGTTGACTTTTGATCTTCCACATGAAGTCTGTGATGTTATCTTGGCAGCCAGGCATCCCTTCACCAAAACGGTATACGCCTGTCGGTGGCATAAATTTGTGGCATGGTGCACCAACAAATCTGTTGATTCCCTCTTTGCCCCTCTATCTGAGGTTCTTTTGTTCATTCTTTCTTTGGCCCTGCAGGGCTCTGTTTTGGGCACCCTTAAAGGGTATTTATCTGCCATTTCGGCCTTTCTTAGGTTACCTGATCAGCCCTCACTCTTTAAATCTCCTATTGTGAGTACATTCCTAAAAAGGTCTCACCCATTTATTTCATCCCACTACATTTATCATGCCTCAGTGGGACCTCAGTCTTGTCCTTACTTATTTAATGTGTACTCCCTTTGAGCCGATGCACAATTGTCCGATACGGCTCCTCACCTTCAAAACTGTCTTTCTTGTTGCCATCACTTCTGCTCGCAGGGTGAGTGAGCTTCAGGCCCTTTCGTCTAAATATCCATTCTTGTCTGTGCACCCTGGTAAAGTGGTGTTGCGCACTAAGGTTTCCTTCCTTCCAAAGATGGTTATGCCTTTTCATGTAGGCCAGTCCATCACCCTGCCTACTTTTTATGCACCCCCACATCCTTCCCATGAGGAGGAGAGACTCCTCCATCTGGACCCAAAAAGAGCACTGGCATTCTATCTTAATCGTACTAAAGATTTCCGGGTAGACCATCAACTCTTTGTCTGGTATGTGGGTGCAAAAACGTACCATCTCTCCTTGGGTATTTCTGTGCATCAAGATGTGCTATGCTTCGGCCAAGAAGCAACCCCCTGAGGGCTTGCGTGCTCATTCCACCAGATCGACTGCTGCTTCCACTGCATTAGCACGCAGAGTTCCTGTCCTATATATCTGCCAGGCAGCTACGTGGGCGTCCCTGCACACGTTTGCTAAACACTACTCCCTAGACAGTCAGGTCCGTCGGGACGGCTACTTTGGTTGTTCGGGCTTGCAGGACTTTCTAGTATGATCTTGGTTCACAGCCCACCGCAAGATGGCATTGCTTGGATATCTATTCTAAGGGAAGGAATGTGAAACTAGAAGATCTATCAGATGTACAAGTTACTTACCTTCCGTAACAAAATATCTGGTAGAGGCATATTCTAGTTGCAGATTCCTTACCGACCCACCCATCCTCCCCGCTTGCGAACTGATTTCTAGGGACAGGGATTCCCCCTTCAGGTCCTTTGCTCTGGCGCACCAATCTCAGTGTTCTTAGCTGCTCTGCGCTTTGGCGTGGAAGGTTGTTAAAAAAACTGACGTCACTTCGCTGAGGCAGCGTCTATGTACTACTCCCAACGTCGATGCCAATGACACCCGCGGAGTCGACCAACACCACCTACCAACGCGCAAGGGTATTGCTCGAATAAAAATCTCCAGATCCAGTCTGATGCCTGGGGGAAATTCTAAGGTAAGGAGTCTGCAACTAGAATATGTCTCACCCAGATATTTTGTTACCGAAGGTAAGTAACTTGTACTTCTGGACCTGCACCTGAACTCTGTCAGAAGACCTGCCTGACTGCCCAAAGGACTCTCTGGACTGCTTTGCGGAGAGGGACTGCTGCCCTGAAGTTGCCCAAAAAGTGCTCTCAAAGGGCTTGGATTGAGCTTGCCTCCTGTTCTGAAGTCTCAGGGACAGCAAAGACTTCAACTACTAGCTTTTTGCTAATACCCGACTCCAACGACTCTGGAACGACTTCAGCGACACCACAGTCTGCTCCAGCACAGTGGACCTCGCTGCACACAGTGACCATGGCCTGCAATGCAAGACCGACTTTGCCACAACTCGCTATCGTTGCTCAAGGTCATTGCGACACTGCGAATTCGACACATCACGTTCTGACAGACCAGAATCAGCAACCCTGCTGGGTCACAAGGAATCGACGCATTGCGGATGACAACGCATCATGTCCCTCTACATCCAGGCGGAACCGATTCCTCACCTCTACCTGCTTCACCGCGCGGAACCAACAACTCTTTCTGTAAGGGACTGATACCGCACCTACTCCACCGACACCTCTTTCCGACTCCGTGCGACGTCCTTGTTGTTCGTTTTCAAAAGGTACTGTACCTGGGGGCCGGTGGTATCGGATTTTTGGGAACGACTCTATCAACGATGCCGTGATAGCCCCAGTTGGAACTATTGTGTTTCTAGGCGCGTTAGTTGGATTTAATCTTTAAAAACTCACAATTGTGCTGCTGTGCATTAGATCGTTTCAACAGTATTTTATTCAGATAAATATTCTCTGTTTTTCTAAACCTGCGTGGTATCTTTGTATGGTGTTTTCACTGTGTTATAAGTTCTGCACAGATACTTTACACATTGCCAAGTTAAGACTGAATGCCAAGCTGAGTGGGCACAGGATAATTTGGACTGTGTTGTGACTTACCCTGACTTGGATTGTGGTCCCTACTTGGACAAGGGTGTATACTTCTGCCAACTAGGGACCCCATTTCTATCAATTCCTGTAGCATGTGACCTACAATTTTATTGTCATCACATCTCTCTTCAAAGATCCTAGTGGTTCTGGCTTCCTCTGTGAGGTTGAACGCAAATGATTACAGCAGCCTAGCACTTCATGCTGTTAACACCACAATCATTTTGGCGGCTGTGTCCAAGCCATGTGGGAACAATTTCAGTTTACCTGATCACATGAACAATTCCTCTTATCTGTTCAGCAATGGTCTGGACACTTTCAAACAGATCCTGAAGTGCGCCCTGAATTCTGAGGACACTGTAGCTTGTTCACTAGGCACAGCCGTAATTCTGGGTTGTCCTGCTTAGATGCACTCCACTGGATTCTCAGTAAACTCCAAGAAACCTTAATAGACATTGCATTAAGTGGTGATCAGTTGTTCAGAGAGAAGGCCATTTCCTTCATGGAGTGCCTAGAGAACACCATCATCACCAATAGCAGCAGCTTCAGTCTCTGTCATATCCCCTGGTTCTGCTTCTCAAAACCTCTTAGATTTTCCCCCTTTAGTAAGCCAAGTTCCAAGTGGGTCATGAGGTGTCTAATGCCTCCACCAATTGGGAAATGATCATAGTGGATTCCTGCATCACGCAACTAATCTGCAAGGGCTACGCCCTGCCTTTTCTTTCCTCACCCCTCACAGCCCTCCTTCCACCAGGACCTGCTCTACAGTAGAAACCTCAATTTTAGAGGCAGATATTCTTGCCCTGCTGAACGAAGAGACCATAGAGATTGTGCCTATGAAGAAAAGGAGGATGGTTTTTAGTTCCTTTATATCATGGTTGCTAATAAGGAAGAATCCTTGAGACCTTATCTAGTGTTTCACCTCTTGATCCATTTTTTGGGCAGAACAAGTTCATGATCCTGTCCAGAGCCAGTTTTTGCACACACTCAACTCTGGGAATTTGTTTGTGTCCCTCGGCCTTCAGGATTCCTACTTTCATCTACAAATCCTACCCTTTCACAGATGCAACCCGAGGTTCACTGTAGGGTTCCATCAGTACAAGTTCATGGTTACATGGGTATGCATTAAGGTAATGGGGCCAGTCCCCACCCACAGCCTGTAGAAATACGGTGATCAAAGGCTAGTAGTGGTGTGGTCCTTGGGGTAATGACAGACATCTGCTGCTCTAAAATGCAGTGAGGTTAAAGCAGATTTATCAACATACCTTCTCCCCTGCCAGGGGCAAAACACTTTTGATCAATGATATGATGCAGGACCTGCTGCTGCCTGATTAATTTATCTACAACAGTATTGCCTGTTGGTATTCCCAAGGTGCCAGAGGGAACCCATACTGAAGAATTTCTTGAGAAAGGTTCCACACATGATTCCAGCTGTGGTGCCTTCAATATGGTTCCCGGTGGAGAGGTCTTATTGGGCTTTGGAGCAGTGTCCTACTCTAGGAGCTCCATATAGGCCAATGATAGTGAAACCCTCAACTGTTGAGAGAGAGGCTTGATCTTGAGGTAATCACGCTCAAGGAAACAAATGCTCTTTGAACCCTCCAAGGTCCTTCTTTTTCCAAACTGTAGGAAGTTGGCTCTGTATATACTAACTCAAAGTGAGAGATAGTGTGCACAGAGTCCAGGGGTTCCCCTTAGAGGTTGATGGTGGCAAAACTAGATAATACCAATGCTCTATTTTGTGGTAGTGTGGTCGAGCAGGAGGCTTATCAGAGGGTAGTGTTAAGCATTTATTGTACACACAGAGGCAATAAATGAGGAACACACACTCAAAGACTTAACTCCAGGCCAATAGTTTTTTTTATATAGAAAAATATATCTTCTTAATTTATTTTAGAACCACAAGATTCAAGATTTTAGGTAAGTACATAAAATGCAAGGTTCTTCACACAGGGAAGTATAGAACTTTCATTTACAACAGTAGTACACACAGTTTTGGTTAAAATGGCAATAAGCTAAGTGGACACTGCAAAAATCAACAGTTCCTGGGGGAGGTAAGTCTTGGTAGGTTTTTCAGGTAAGTAAAGCACTTACACAGTCAGTCTCCTGGGCATAGGCAGCCCACCCTTGGAGGTTCAAGGCAACCCCAAGCCACAGCACCAGCAACACAGGGCCGGTCAGGTGCAGAGGTCAAAGGAGGGCCCAAAACACATAGGTGCCTAAGAATAACAGGGGTGCTACGGTCCTAGTCTACTTACAGGTAAGTACCTGCGTCCTCGGGGAGCAGACCAGGGGGGTTTTGTAGAGCACTGGGAGGGACACACACAAGCCCACAAAACACACCCTCAGCGGCACGGGGGTTGCCGGGTGCAGTAGGCAAAGTAGGCGTCGGGTTTGCTATTGAAAGCAATGGAGGGACCTGGGAGTCACTTAGGCAATGCAGGCAGGGCACAGGGGGTGCTTCTCGGGCCAGGCGCTGGCTGGGCTACGATGAGGGCTGCCTGCTGGTCACTCCTGCACTGGTAGGTGGTTCCTCTTGTTCCTGGGGGCTGCAAGTGCAGTGCTTGGTCCAGGCATTGGGTTTCTTTGTTACCAAGCAGTTGCTGTCAGAGGGAGCCTCTGGATCCTCTCTGCAGGTGTCTCTGTGGGGGTGCAGAGAGGTCGACTCAGGGTGTCCATGTTGTTGGAGTCACCTGGAAGTCCTCTCTGCGGTGTTGGTTTCTCCAAACTCAAGCCAGGAGCGTCGGATGTATAGTGTGAAGTCTCACACTTCCGGCGGGAACGGAGAGTCTCTTTAAAAGTTGCTTTATAGTTGAAAAGTTGTTGCAGTTTCTGAACAGTGCCGCTGTTCTCTGGAGTTTCTTCATCCTTTAGGTGCAGGGCAGTCCTCTGAGTCTTCAGAGGTTGCTGGTCCCACTGGATGCATCGCTGTGCAGGTTCTTTGAGTCTGGAGACAGGCCGGTAGGGCTGGGGCCAAGTCAGTTGGTGTCTCCGTTGTCTCTGCTGGGCTTTCAGGTCAGTAGTCCTTCTTCTTTCTTCAGGTTGCAGGAATCTGATTTCCTGGGTTCAGGGTCACCCCTAAATACAAAATTTAGGTGGGTGTTTAGGTCTGGGGAGCAGTAGCCAATGGCTACTGTCCTTAAGGGTGGCTACACCCTCCTTGCCTCCTCCCTTTGGGGAGAAGGTCACTTTCCTATTGGGGGAATCCTCCAAAACCAAGATGGAGGATTTCTAAAGGCAGGGGTTTCCTCAGCTCAGGGCATCTTAGTGGCCGTCCTCACTGATAGGTGACTTCTTGTTTTTCTCATGATCTCCTCTGGACTTACCACCAGAAGTGGGGGCTGTGTCCAGGGGGCAGACATCTCCACTAGCTAGAATGTCCTGGGGCATTGTAACACGAAGCATGAGCCTTTGAGGCTTACTGCTAGGTGTTACAGTTCCTGCAGAGGGGAGGTGTTAAGCACCTCCACACAGTGCAGGCTTTGTTTCTGGCCTCAGAGAGCACAAAGGCTCTCACCCCAGGGTGTCAGAAACTCTTCTCATTGGCAGGCTGGCACAGACCAGTCAGTCCTGCACTGAAGGATTGGGTAAAATACAGGGGGCATCTTCTAAGACGCCTTCTGTGTGCATTTTTTAATAAATACAGCACTGGCATCAGTGCAGGTTTATTATTCTGAGAAGTTTGATACCAAACTTCCCAGTATTCAGTGTAGCCATTATGGAGCTGTGGAGTTTGTTTTGACAAACTCCCAGACCATATACTTAAAATGGCCACACTGTACTTACAATGTCTAAGAATAGACTTAGACACTGTAGAGGCATATTGCTCATGCAGCTATGCCCTCACCTGTGGTATAGTGCATCCTACCTTAGGGCAGTAAGGCCTGCCAGAGGGGTGACTTACCTGTGCCACAGGCAGTATTTTGTGTGCATGGCATTCTGAGGGGGATGCCATGTTGGCTTCGCCTTTTTTCTCCCCACCAACACACACAATCTGCAATGGCAGTGTGCATGTGTTAGGTGAGGGGTCCCTTAGGGTGGCACAACACATGCTGCAGCCCTTAGGGACCTTCCCTGGTCACAGGCCCCTTGGTACCATTGGTACCTTTTACAAGGGACTTATCTGTGTGCCAGGGGTGTGCCAATTTTGGCAACAATGGTACATTGTTAGTGAAAGAACACTGGTGCTGGGGCCTGGCTAGCAGAGTCCCAGCACACTTCTCAGTCAAGTCAGCATCAATATCAGGCAAAAAATGTTTTTAGCCTTTTAATATAGGCTGCATGTATGTCTTTTTTACTCCAGTATTGGAACTTTCATAGATTCACATGCTTGAATCATTCCCCGTCGTCGAGATGGGAGCCCCCGGTATAAATTACAGAAGTAGTGTTAAAATATATTAACAGAAAGGCCTTAGGCCTCTTCACTTTATCAGTCTATCAGAGTCATTTTAGGAAAAGGACCAAACTTGAGCATCCACCAATCAGACGACACCACCCTTTAGAATCCTTCTGAGAGAAGCTCCAGCACCTCAGATTTTCCCCTGCACGTCGTGCTAGGGAGTCTCCTCAGAGCTGTGCGCTTTATTCACACCTTTTGAACTAGCTTCAACATATTTTTCTCGGAGAAAAAATTCTCTGACCTGATTGGGAAAAACATCTTCAACATGTCTGATAAGGAGAAGAAGGGTTTATTCAGAAATTGCAAAACTTTTGGCAAGAAAAGACTTTATTCTGAAGACCCTCACCAGGATTGTATATACTGCCTCTATCCAGACCATTCAGCCAAGGACAGTAAGGTTTGTCATACCTTTTCCTCTAAGACTCTTAAGGATAGGGAAGGCAGATTATTGATTTGGGTGCAAAAACAGTTTCTGACTCTGGTAGTGATGACTCTTCAATATCTAAAAAGTCATCAAAGAGGGCGTGATCAGACACAAGATCTCCCTCCCAACTATCAAGAAAAGCCCACAAATAGACTGCTTCAGGGTCTTACAAGGGCCGCAGCCCATCTACTTCACCTAAAAAATCTTCCAGTAAAGGGGAGAGAGGTCATGCCAGCAGTTCTGAAACGCATAAAAAGTCATCCTCTGTTCCTCCATCTGTGCCTTTCAGGAGACCTTCCTCTACTTCTACAAAAACGGCACCGTCAACGACAGAGTCATCGTCGACGAGACCGTCGGTGAGTGCTTTTCCGATGCCAACGACGACTGGCACATTTCCACCGTCGACGACAGCTCCGGCGACCCCATCGTCGATGACGAGTGCCCCACCGCCGACGATAGCGGCATCGACGATGTCATCGTCGACGAACGTCTACACCTTATCATCCTCGACGGCGCTTATGACGGTATCGGCTTTACAGTCGTCGACGGCCTAGTCGACCGTAGACTCGCCGGTGAGGCTGTCATCCATCAAAATATCCATGCGTTCATCATCGACTACACCGCCATCAATGAAGACTATGTATGCTCCGTCGACGAGAGAAAAACATCAGAAAATTCACGAGAAACTGACCCCAAAGCATACCTCACCTAGTAAGGTGACCTCCCTTATTCCAGTGCATCTGTTAGAGGGAGATGAAGAGTCGGACGATGAGGGGCCATTCGGAGCAGCCCATAGTCCATCACAATTAAATGTCAAGTACCAAGAAGAAGATGAATTTGATGAATCTTATGACCCTCAATTTTATGGAGTAGACCAACAATTTCAAGAGGGGGCATACATTCCATCTTCCTTATTGTCTGACCTCAGAGCAGTGTTAGCTGATTACAGCAGGCGTTTTCCTCCTCAAGGGGACCAACGTCCTCCATCGCCCGTCTCTGGGGTTACCACTCCACGTCAGAGACCAGTTTCTTTACCTCTCAAAAATGTGGCTACTCCGGATATGACTCTGTCTCAGGATACGGACATGTCAGAAGGGGATCACGAAGCAGGGGAGCTCCTGGACACTCATTCCGAGTGGGGTGAATACATCATCCCTGCTCCTCCTTCTCCTTCCCAATCAAAGGTGGAGTCCCCACCAGACGACATTGGAGGATTTCACAATCTCCTAGAAAGAGCAGCTAAGCGTTTCGCTTTGCCAATGCCATCAAAACAAACAGACTGTTTTCTCTATGATTTTAAAGAGCCGTTTCAAAAATCTGTGCACTCTATTCCGCTGGTCAGCTATTTGTGGGAAGAAGGACTAAAAGTGATGCACAATCCTGCTACTGTCACAGCAGTACTGCCTCATTTAGACAAGAAATACAAGGCACCGGATGATGCACCGGCATGTCTAACTGGTCATCCTCATCCGGACTCAGTGGTGGCTCAGGTGGCACAGAGGAAGTCCAAAAATCCACTTGCTCCAATTTCTGCACCCCCAGACACAGAGGGTAGACGACCAGACAACATCGGAAAGAGGTTTCCTCGATGGCTAACCTAGTGGTAGGAGCTGCTAACTCTCTAGCGGTGTTAGCCAGATTTGACAGGCAGCTATGGGCAGACATCGCCCCACATATTAACCAGTTGCCAGAGGACACAAAATCAGAGGCAAACAAGACATTGCAAGAAGGACAGCGCACGTCAGCGGAGCTCATTGACTGTGCAGTGGACATAGCCACGACTGCATTTCGACAACTCGCAGGGGCAGCTGTTCTTAGAAGACAATGTTGGCTAAAGGCTACTTCATTCCGGCCTGAGGTGCAGAATACGATTTTAGACTTCCTTTTCGATGGCCAGGCGTTATTTGGCAAACATATCGACGAGGCTTTACAATCTATTAAGTCTGACGATGATACGGCAAGGTCATTAGGGACTCTCCAATTTCGAAAGCCTTCCTTTCAACAGTATCGGCAATATTACCCACAATATTACCCACAAAGGCAGCCGCAGCAAGCAGCTTATGGTAGATCTGGTGGTAGGGGACGCTCAACTCGCCCTGCTAAAGACTCGGCTCGTAGAGCCTGATGCATCCGGGGCACCGGCTACACCCAATTCTCCTCCTCTGGTTCTAGGCGGAAGGATATCACTCTTCCTCAAACAATGGCAAGTCATCACATCAGACAAGTGGGTCCTCCAATTAGTGAAACAGGGCGACACTCTAGAATTTACCCAACTGCCTCCCTCCAATCCTCCCCGCACGACTCCTTCAAGATACCCACAACAACTCAAGAAGGAGATCAACAAGATGCTCCTCAAAGGAGCTATAGAAAAGGTACCTCGGTACAGCAAGGAAGAGGGTTTTATTCCAGGTTCTTCCTCATTCGTAAAAAGTGGAAAGATTGGAGGCCGATCCTCGATTTACAGGAACTGAACATCTACTTAAAAAAGCAATCGTTCCGCATGATCAGCCTGCAAGATGTCCTCCTGCGTCTGAACCAGGAAGATTTCATGTCTACACTAGACCTAAAAGACGCATATTTCCACATTCCCATCCACCCTGCCCACAGACAATACCTGAGATTCACCGTAGCCGGAAGCCATTTTCAATTTCGAGTCCTTCCCTTTGGCCTAAAATCAGCTCCCAGGATATTCACCAAATGTCTAGCGCCAATCGCAGCCTTCCTCAGGAGGAGGAAACACCAAATTTTTCCATATCTAGACGATTGGCTGATAAAAGCAAACACCTACGCAGGAGCGCGCAGATCAACAAGAAGGTGCGTTTCCTTGCTAACCAATCTAGGCCTCACCATCAACTGGGAGAAGTCCAAACCTCTGCCAGCACGCAGTATCACCTTTTTAGGGGCAAACCTGGACACGCAATCCACCATGGCGTGTCCCACAGTAGACAGACAACAAAGGTTACTGACACTAACAAAATCAATACAGAGAAGAAGCCGTGTTTCTGTCCGCCTGTTCAAATCACTGTTGGGCATGATGTCATCATGCATACCTCTGATTCCTCTCTGCAGACTAAAAATGTCCCCGTTACTGGAGCAGCTAAACTGTCAATGGCTCCAGGTTTCGGGAAGCTTTGAAGATCGAATACACATAACCCCAGCAATAGCCAAAGCCCTGACATGGTGGTCTCAAAGGCATAATCTGTCCATCGGCCTTTCGTTTTTACATCGTCCGGCTCCGTGGACCATCACTACGGACGCATCTCTGGAGGGCTGGGGAGCCGTGCTACAGGATCTTCAAGTAAGTGGCAAGTGGCCACCACAGTTGACAGTGATGCACATCAGTCTGCTAGAGCTCAGAGCAGTGTACCTCGCTTTGCAGGCTTTTCTCCCGAAAATATCAGGATCACACGTAGTCATAAGAACAGACAACACCACTACGATGCATTACCTCAGCAAACAAGGAGGCACGAGATCTCTCACCCTCTCGAGAGAAGCACAGAGAATTTGGAATTGGACTCGCAGCAAGGCATCACACTCACAGCTGTGCATTTGCCGGGGATAGAGAACAAGACAGCGGATGCGCTCAGCAGACAAAGATCGAGCTGCCACGAGTGGGAGCTGGACCATTCGATAGTGGACTACATCTTTTCCCAGTGGGGAACCCCAACAATAGACCTGTTTGCCAACAAGGGGAACGCCAAATGCCAGTACTTTGCAAGCTGGCATCACCAGAAGGGATCTTGGGGGAATGCGTTTTCGATAGTCTGGTCAGACATCTTTGCTTACGCCTTTCCTCCAGTTCCATTGATCCCAAGAGTCCTCACAAAGATAAAGGCAGAGCCGTGCACTCTGATATTGATAGCTCCGTATTGTCCCTGCCAACACTGGTTTGCGGAGCTTCTTCTTCTATCAATCAAGCCTCACATTCCGCTGAAACCGTTTCCACAATTGCTAACAATGAACAAAGGACAAGTATGCCACCCGGATCCTCAGTCGATGCGATTGTCAGCATGGCTCCTGGGCAAAGGGAGTTTGCACATTTGAATATCCCACAGGAGCATAGGGACATCTTTTCCAGAGCGGATAGCACTAATAAGGCTTACTCTTGCAAATGGAAACGATTTTGTGTCTGGTGTCATCAGCGGCAGATTGACCCACTATCTTCACCACCGAGACAAATGTTGCCGTACTTATTGCAATTAGCGTAAGCAGGCCTGGCACATTCTTCCATTAAAGTACATCTGGTGGCAATAGCAGCATACAGACGCTCAGACGCTTCACCCTCGCTGTATTCCTCTCGTCTAATCAAACGTTTTTTTAAAGGACTTTTCAGGGTTTTTCCTCCATTCAGACCACCTCCTCCTTTGTGGAACCTGAATATTGTTTTAGCACAGCTGATGAAGCATCCGTTTGAACCAATTCATCGTGCTTCTCTAAAATTCCTTTTGTGGAAGGTTGCTTTATTGGTGGCTCTCACATCAGCCAGACGTGTCAGTGAGGTGTAGGCCCTCTCTATACAAGAACCGTTCTTACGGATTAAACAAGACAGGCTACTGCTGCATACTTCATCCCGAAGGTCCCTTCAGACTTCCACATCAACGAGCCCTTAGTGTTCAAATCTTTTTTTCCTCATCCTTCTACTCCGGCGGAAAGAGCATTACACTCCTTAGACGTTAAGAGATGTGTTCAATTCTACCTGGACAGAACTAAGTCCTTTCGACGCTCTAATCAATTGTTCGTAGCATACAGCGCACCTAGACGAGGCCAACCACTCTCTAAGCAGAGTATAACCAGATGGATCGCCTCAGCCATTCGATCTGCCATCAAGCAGCGGGTAAACCTCTGCATTCAACTGTACATGCTCATTCTACGAGGGCAGTTTCTTCGTCAGCAGCGCTGTTCGCAGGGGTTTCCCTGCAAGACATTTGTAGAGCAGCAACATGGAAGAGCTGTCATACATTTATGAGACACTACTGCTTGGAATCGCTATCTCAAGGAGAGGTAGCAGTGGGTCAAGCAGTCCTCAGGAACCTCTTCAGGTGAAGGTGAGCCATCTTTTTTCATCCCTCCATCCTCGAAGAGGTATGCACATTGTTCATGTCTCTTATGGTCGGATACAGAATTATAATTTGTAAAAAAAAAAAAAGAGGGGAGACGAGGGTAGAATAGAGAAAAGTGAAGATAATTAACGATAGTATTGACATACGATATTTTCTTTGAAGTATTCTTTGATATATTTATATATATATATATATATAGAGAGAGAGAGAGATTTATATGGATGTATTTACAGATGGCTTATATATGCATGTGTTTTGTATCATACATGGTTACAACAGTACAATGTGCATAAGTACTGCTCTCTACTCTGATTCAAGCATGTGAATCTATGAAAGTTCCAATACTGGAGTAAGAAAATTAGTTACTTACCTGTAACTGTAGTTCTCCAGTATTAGTATCTTTCATAGATTCACATGCAACCCACCCACCTCCCCGGAGAGGCTCATTTTCACCTTCCTTTTTCCTTTCTCTCTTTTTTCCTCTCTTTAAAGCGCTTGTGCTTGGAAAATCTGAGGTGCTGGAGCTTCTCTCAGGAGGATTCTAGAGGGTGGTGTTGCCTGATTGGTGGATGCTCAAGTTTGGTCCTTTTCCTAAAATGACTCTGATAGACTGTTAAAGTGAAGAGGCCTAAGGCCTTTCTGTTAATATATATTAACACTACTTGTGTAATTTAAACCGGGGGCTCCCATCTCGATGACGGGGAATGATTCAAGCATGTGAATCTATGAAAGATTCCAATACTGGAGAACTACAGTTACAGTTAAGTAACTAATTTTCTTCATGTATATGTTTTTTAAAATTAAAAAAAACAATTTCATGTGCTATATATATATATATATATATATATATATATCTGATGTTCGATGGCATGTGTAGCTGCAGATACATATTCTTTGCAAAAGTCCGCCATCTAGTGTTGGGCTCAGAGTGTTACAAGTTGTTTTTCTTCGAAGAAGCTTTTTTTCGAGTCACAAGATCGAGTGACTCCTCCTCTCAGTGATAGTGCGCATGGCATCTAGTCCGTTATTAGATTGTTTTCTTTCTGCTGTTGGCTTTGGATGTGTTTCCTCTCGCTCGGGTAGATCTCGGTTCGCTCCTATCTGAACTTCTCTCTTCTTTCTCTAAATGTCAGTATGGTTTTCGATCGCGTTTTCTCACTGAAATTCAATCCGATAGTATCGTCTGGGTCGAT
Source organism: Pleurodeles waltl (assembly GCF_031143425.1). Lineage (NCBI taxonomy): Eukaryota > Metazoa > Chordata > Amphibia > Caudata > Salamandridae > Pleurodeles > Pleurodeles waltl. Next base: position 681,203,785 of record NC_090451.1, on the reverse strand, counting down.
TAAACACCGTTTTGGACGACCGCTCCCTTCTCAGGCTTAATTCAAACTCCTGTTTGTCGAATGATGTCAGGCTGATAGATCGGACTCCGTTTCGATTTTGCCCTCTGTGTCACGCCAAGTTCTCAAACACAGACCAACACTTGGTGTGCAACCTCTGCCTCTCTCCCGATCACAAGGAGGAAAGCTGTGAAGCGTGTCGATCCATACGTTCCAAAAAAACTCTCGGAACAAACACCCAACATTTTCGGAGAGAAACAAGCGCAGACTGCAGTTTCCATTGCAGATTCTGATTCCGACCGAGACTCCGATGGGAGCAGCCAATCGATTTCAGCAGCGCAGTACATGAGTACATCAGCCCCTTTCCATCACCAAAAACCATCTAAAAAGACATCAGCACTGGTCTTGGGTCCACCACTGCTTGCAGGCCATGGTTTGACCCAAAAAATACATTCCGATGACCAATCCTCAGGTTTGGCACCAAAAAAGACCAAAGTGCATTCGGCGTCAACTGAACAGCATTCCACTCCTGTTTTGGGATTGAGTCGAAGAGTAGAGACCTACACCTTGGAGCCGAAACACCCATCGCCCATTTCGGAGCAGAAAAAACTACCATCCATTTCGGAGCCGACATTCTTGGCCCGATTAAAACATTCAGGCCCTCATTACAGCCCCAGCGGATGGCGGTAAAATGAAGAAAAGTACTGCCAACAGGCTGGCGATACTTTTACCCATAATATGACATTGGCAACTTGGCTGAAGCCAAACTGCCAATGTACCACTCCGTCCGCCACGGCGGTTACAGCCGCCGGGCTGGAGACTTCAGTCTCCAGCCAGGCGGCCATTACTAGCCCACACACGGGATTATGACCCTGCCTACCAACATGGTTTTCTTGGCTTCCTTACCGCCACGAAAACCATGGTGCTAGGCACTATCAGTGAAAGGGAATTCCTTCCCTGTCACTGATAGATATCTTCCTTTCCCCCTCCCAGGTTTCCCTCCCACAACCCCCCTCCCACTCCAGACCCACCCCCCAACATAAACGTACCTTCACGCACCATTGTACACACTCATACCCACATTCAGCCATGCATGCATACATCCATTCACACACACATCCACACACAGTGACATACATACAAGCACATACGCATTCACACAACACAACATACACGCACTCACACATCCATACATGCACACATATACAACATGCAACACACACCTGCATTCACGCACACACAAACATTCACACACACCGTTACAATGCCCCAGAGCACTCCAGCTAGTGGAGATGCCCGCCCCTTGGACACAGCCCCCACTTTTGGCAGCAAGTCCAGAGGAGATAATGAGAAAAACAAGGAGGAGTCATCTACCAGTCAGGACAGCCCCTAAGGTGTCCTGAGCTTAGGTGACCCCTGCCTTTAGAAATCCTCCATCTTGAGATTGGAGGATTCCCCGAATAGGATTAGGGATGTGCCCCCCTCCCCTCAGGGAGGAGGCACAAAGTGGGTGTAGCCACCCTCCAGGACAGTAGCCATTGTCTACTGTCCTCTTGTCCTAAACAAACCCCTAAATCTAGTATTTAAGGGCAACCCAGAACCCAGGAAATCAGATTCCTGCAACCTACAACAAGAAGAAGGACTGCTGAACTGAAAGCCCTGCAGAGATGACAGAGATGACAACTGACTTGGCCCCAGCCCTACCGGCCTGTCTCCAGACTCAAAGAACCTGCACAGCGACGCATCCTACAAGAACCAGCGACCTCTGAAGCCTCAGAGGACTGCCCTGAACCCTAGGGACCAAGAAACTCCCTAGAACAGTGGCACTGTTCAAAAACAGCAATAACTTTGCAACTTTCAAAGACTTCACTCTTCCCGCTGGAAGCATGAGACTTCATCCTCTCCACCCGACGCCCCTGGCTCGAGCTCCAGAGAACCAACACTGCAGGGAGGACACCCAGGCGACTGCGACCTCGTGAGTAACCTGAGACGACCCCCCCGGACCTCCACAGCGACGCATGCAGAGAGGATCCAGAGGCTCCCCCTGACCGCGACTGCCTGGAACAAAGAACCCGACGCATGGACCAAGCACTGCACCCGCAGCCCCCAGGCCCCAGAAGGAACCGAACTCCAGTGCAGGAGTGACCATCAGGCGACCCTCTGCCTAGCCCAGTTGGTGGCTGGTCTGAGAAGCCCCCCTGTGCCCTGCCTGCACTGCTATAGTGACCCCTGGGTCCCTCCATTGATTCCTATTGAAAACCTGACGCCTGCTAAGCACACAGCACCCGGCCGCCCCTGTGCCGCTGAGGGTGTGTTTTGTGTGCATACTTGTGTCCCCACCAGTGCTCTACAAAACCCCCCTGGTCTGCCCTTTGAAGATGCAGCTACTTACCTGACGGCAGACTGGAACCGGAGCACCCCTGTTCTCCATAGGTGCCTATGTTATTTGGGCCTTACTTTGACCTTTGCACCTGACCGGCCCTGTGTTGCTGGTGCAGTGACTTTGGGGTTGCTTTGAACCCCCATCGGTGGGCTGCCTATGCCCAGGAACTTGAACTTGTAAGTGCCTTACTTACCTGAAAAACTAACCAATACTTACCTCCCCCATTTTCTCAGAAGCGGGCTAAGGTAAATTAGAATTAAGATGTTAATGCAGGTATGAAAATAGTATGTTAAAAATATCAGGGAAGGTATGTGTTTTTAGTAGTTTTAGGCATAATGTATTTTTACAGGGGCTATTAATAGTTAAAGAGAGAACGTCTACAAACGTACAGCATCCCATTTCCACACCTGTTTACTCAGACTACCCAATACCTTAACTTATGCTAAAAAAGAGAGAAATTGACTAACCAAAACAATGACTAAAGAAGAGATCTCCAACCTTTACTACACTGAGATCTACTTCTGCATAAGGAAAATCTTCTCAAGCTGCTATCAAATTGTCAAAGTGCAAAAGTGACCACATTGTTAGCAGTGCATTAGTGACCATTCAAACACTTCAGGCGGAGTTACCAGCAGAAATGTCAGGAAAAAAGTTATCAATGTGAAGTGCTGCCACGTGCCCAATGAAATAACAGCTGAAGCAGCACTCGCCTTCTGGCATAAGGGACATAACCACAGCAATAAGTGTCCTAAACTCAGTTTGAATTATTATTAAGCTATCAGCTCTAAATATGTTTTGAAAATGAAACCATTATGTCTTCATCAGCATATCATTTTCTGAAAATAAACATTGTAGCATCTTCATTGGTAGTGGTAAACAATACAATAATTCCAAACTGCCTGCGGGGACCCCAGACCACTTCTTTTACACTTATTGTTCATATAACAATTCACGAAGGGTGTAAATGTCCATCTGTCTTCATGATGGTTTGATTGTGCTTTCACTTCAGAGTAAGTCTTACATCAACTTTCTTACATGATAAGTGGCTGATTTGGCAGCACAGAATTATATACTGTTCAGTAAGACCAGATTTGACCATTTTTTCCAATCTCTCTTTGTGTTTTTATTGTAGGCCTTTAGTAGAGCGCACCGCATTGGTCAAGCCAATAAGGTGATGATCTATCGTTTTGTTACTCGTGCCTCTGTAGAAGAGCGAATCACTCAAGTGGCCAAGAGGAAGATGATGCTGACTCACCTAGTTGTGCGACCTGGACTAGGCTCCAAAGCAGGCAGTATGTCCAAGCAGGAGCTGGATGACATCTTGAAGTTTGGCACAGAGGAACTCTTTAAGGATGAGATTGAAGGTATCCGGTTACAGGGTGGTAAGTAGGGAGAGAAGCGGCTTAAGTTGTTTGATATAGCCAACATATTATTCAGGCTTCCGATCCTAGTTGATATGGTTGGCCTCAGTAAATAATGTTTAGGCAAATGGAGAACTCCATGAGTTATTGCCCAGATTTTGTCAGTTTGGAAATGGTTGCTTAAAGGACTTTGTTTAACTTATGCTAACAGTGCAGTTCTAGTTTTCTACTGTTATGTTCCCCCACCCGGCTCTGTGATGCCGAGCAACAAACTGTCCTCAATGAGCCCTACATGAATTTGTTTTTTAAGGTATTCAAAATGCAAATGTTTCTTTGACTCCTGAGAAAACAGTGCAGAGCCAAACAGTGTTGCCTCTTAAGTTCGGAAGCAGAACTGCCTGCTCCCTAGTTAGTTGATAGTGATAATTTTTAGAACTATAAACCTATTCCGCCTTAAACCTATTTACCAACCATACTTCCCTAAACAGTCAAACATGAACTGTCTCAGACATTTGTATTTGTGGTGTTTTTAAGTAGGCCTAGCATGCATTCATAAATCTGCCTTCTGCTTTTATAACCTGGCTGGCTCCTTCAATACTAGACCGTTGGCAACCTGCCATGTATAGGTGGAGCAATGAAAACCTTCTATAGCTGTTAGATGTTATTTGTTCACTGAAATTGCACACTAAGGGGGTCATTACAACCCTGGCGGTTGAAGGAGAAATGGCGGTTTTACCGACAACAGGCTGGCGGTAAAAAATCTGGAATTATGAACATGGCGGTTACCGCCATGGTCATCCGCCACTTCTCCGATCAGACCGCCATGGCGGAGGCGACGCTGGGCTGAACACTTGGGTCTCCAGCCCGGCGGCCGTCACAAGACTGCCGGCGGTATCATGACCCGGCTTACCGCCATGGATTTCATGAGGTTTGGAACCGCCATGAAATCCATGGCGGTCAGCACTATCAGTGCCAGGGAATTCCTTCCATGGCACTGATAGGGGTCTCCATAACCCCCCACCCCCTCCCCCGAGTCTGTCCACGACACCCCCCACCCCCCTGCCACTCCCCAAAGGTGTCAGGACCCCCCTCCCTACCCCTACCCCCGACATCACAACACAGACACACACCCGACACGCATGCAGGCACCACCAACACACATTCCCACACACACACGAACAAACATGCCAACAGACACACACACAGTCATACACGCACACCCTCATTCAGACGTACACGCACACATCCATACAGACATACATACAGACAGACACACACACATTTCCATTCACACTACACCCCGCATGCATACACGCACTCACAAACCCCCTCTACATACTCAAACGCACACCCCCATGCACCCACACATCACACAACACCCCCCACCCCCCTCCCCTAACGGACAATCAACTTATCTTGTCCGTTGATCTTCCAGGAGGGGACGGGATCCATGGGGGCTGCTCCGCCGCCACCACACCGTCAACAGAACACTGCCACGCCGAATCACAGAACGTGATTCGGTGGGCGGTGTTCTGTTGACGTGGCGGTGGAGGTGGATCAACCTCCACTTCCCCGGCACCCGCCAGTATGGCTGCTGGCGGCTCTCCATCCGGAAAAGGACAGAGGGATGCCGGCAGTCATAATACGCCGAGCGGAAAACCGCCACCACTGGCGGTCTTCAGCACGGCGGTCCCTCGGCGGTCTTGTCAAAAGACCGCCGAGGTCGAAATGACCCCCTAAATTTGAGTAATAAATTCAATTCAATTCAGCTTTATTTCGGCAAAACAATGCCCTTAAGGCACATTTCACACAAACTCTTCAATAAAAGCTCGTTATAATAAAAGATAAAACCATTAGATTCTAAAAACAGATTGGAGAAAAAAAATCATCTACAGCTTATAAATAACATTTCACAAGGTACAGGATATACATTATCTTACAATAATTACACTCAGGACAAAATATAAGACTAAAACTGGAGTAAAGTCAAGGATATTTACAAATACAAGCCTTCATAAAATAGGTTAAAAAAGAAAAATACAAAGAAAGGAAACACTAATATAGGCAAATTAATAAAATGTATACCTTGGAAGTCAAAGGTTTAGATCTGATATGTCATATTGTCTCTAAGCATTGTGCCAACGCACATGCCACAGTCCCATGTGGATTTGTTCTACAAATCCTCAGAGTCAAGTGTCAATCTCTAATATCCAGGGACTTGCAAAGAGGCCTAATCCAGCACACCCGCTGCCTCATATACGCCAGACAGTGAAATAGGACATGAGAGACATTCTTTGTAGTCGTACATCTCATCGGGCTATAGCTGTTAGATGTTATTTGTTCACTGAAATTGCACACTAAATTTGAGTAATAAATTTCACGCCACTTTCTGCATGCAAATATGCATCCTCTAGCAGAATGATGTGACATAGAGCCTTGGTTTCTCTTATAGGGCCTTCCAATATTCTTGAAACGTACATGACATGTTTATTCCCTTCCATTTTCCTCTTCCTTCAGATCTGATAATTTATGTGGTAATTCCAGAGCCTTAATCTGTGCTCATTCTGTCGCCAAATACATGCAGCAAATGCTCCACATAACTTCTGTGGCCCTCCTTGACCATTGACTTCTACTTCGTTCTAGCCTTCTTCATTATGCATTAGAACCTCCCTCTGCAGATCATAATCCTCTGTTACTGGCAACCGTACAGAATTACAGGCTGTGTTTATTGGACCTATGGGACTCCTTCCATGTAACCATTTTGCGAGAATATAGGATGTACCTGCATCCTACTGTACTCTATAAGTACATTGTATATTCATTCATTCTCAGTGCTACATCTTGCATCATTACGATGATCCTGGCTTTGGTAATGGCCATTCTTTGTCAGCAGAATGGCCACTGCTATCCATACCTAGCCCATTCCCTCATCCTGGCATTATCAAGCTATAAGATATTTGGTCTAGCTCTGATCTGCAGGACCATATATTATCTGTGATTCTAACCAAATCATCCTTGGTGCCACCTTGGAGAATACATTTCGTTTGAACAGTCCTGAACTCTAGATAGTCAAAGACCTCATTTATTTATTTAGGATTTTTTTTTTTAATTACCACATAACATCTTACGATAACATTGCACCTCTGAGCACCTCTAGTGACATTACAGCAATTAACCAGGCAGCAGTTTACTTCATGGGCATGCCTTAGTGGGCATGTTGGCTCAGAATCATCTGGGGCTGCAGATGTCTGACATAGTTGTCTCTCCCCATGCAAATAACTACATCCATTCCCTGCAGTCACATCAGGCAATCACTGGGACCAACTGATGGTTGTCCGCTCCAGGACAATTGACGTCTATTTTTACAGTGATGGGATTCTTCTTCCGCCTGCGGCCAACTGCAGCTCCTGGTCACTGCCAGATTCTAAGAGAGCTAATAGAGAATTTTAGCTGCAGACTCTACCTCAGAATAATCCCCAGGCATTAGATTGGATCCATACATTTCTGAGCAGTACACCTGTGCGCCTGTATGTGGAGTTGTTCAGCTTCGCGTTGGTGTCATCGGTGTTGTCCACACCGGAAGTGACGTGTGCGGTGCCTGTATAGCACCACCACAGAGCACTGATGTCAGTTCTTTTCTTTCCACGCCAGTCAGCTCAGATCCTGAGAGAGCTACCACAGTCAATTTTTGGCTGACTTTTCCTCCACTTTTTCTCAAAGTTTTTTTCAAGTTTACATCTCTTGGTGTCCCCTAAGAAGTCAACAGGCTTTAAACCATGGAGTGCCTGTCACAGGCAGATGTCTGTGACAGACCCCCATTTGGTTTGCTTGTGGTGCTTGGACTGGGGCCACGACTCCAAGACTTTGGAGGACTGCTGCACCATGTATTCCAGGGTGCTGAGGGACGGGTCCCCAAAGATCCTCGTGGGTCGATGTCGGATGACCCGACAATGCTGTCAACATGTAAGGTCCCAGGACAGCTTGCTGACCCACTCCTGACACTCGTCTTCTTAATCCAGGTCATCAGAAATGTCCCATAAGAAAAGAAGTCAAAGAAGTTAAAACAATCTTCAGTTTCTCTGCGCTGGTCCAGGTCATCGGACCTAGCACGGTAGCTTCGATACTCTAGGCCTTGCTCGGCGGTGGAGCTTGTGCCAGGGTTTTCTCCATGCCTCAAGGAGTTTTACATTTGGGTAGCCCAGCACCATTGGAGTATCATCAGGACCCACAGGTGGGCCAGGGACCTCTACTGGTTTTCCGCCGGCAGGCCTCATAGATCCACTGCTTGATCTGGAGTGGAGCCACCAGCGATACCACGGCTTTCCTCTGTATCCGCTCCAGTTCCATCACTCTCAGTACTGCAGACTTCCCACTGCAGCCCTGGCCCCATCATTATCCCCGGTTCCATCACAAAGCTGGACGAGCATCGCCGGATGCTTACTCTGGCACCAACCAGTGTCCTGCCTAACGCACCAGAGTTAGTGCCCTTTTCTTTTGACAAGCCTGCAGAGGGTGATGATTGGGAGGGATCAGAGAACCCTTAAGGTTACAATCATCCCCTTGATTACACAGAGGACAACTGGTACGAGGAACTGGCGGATGCCAGTGGTTTGGGCACTTCAGCAGACACTGGCATGGAATCTCCCTCTACCATGGCAATGGAAAAGGGTGCCTCATTCGCAATGGTGGTATGAAGGGTGGCTGAAGTCATGGACATTCAGTTACCCACAGTGGCAGTCAAGGCCACTGGTCAGGTCCTTCATGATGGGCACGTTAAGTCCTGCAGGACTTTATGATTCGATGTGTATCACAAACCCACCACCGGAGAGGTATTGCTTTGGTATCTATTCTAAGGTAAGAAATCTGTGGCTAGAAATCTCTATCAGGTTAAAAAGTTACTTCTCTCGTAGGGGATTTCCATGATAGTCATAAGCACTGAATAGTTCCGCGCGCCTGCGGGGACCCCGGAGCACTGTTGTGTAGTATATTCTTAAGTGCAATCATCAGCTCCTTGACAAAAAAGGTCTGTGAAAAACACTTAAGAATAACAATGTGCAGCCTATGTGAACAGCTACACAGGCCAAATTGTTAGAAGAAAAAACAGTTGTAGTGTAAATTTCACGTTTAAACCTCTATCATAGGCTGCCATTATACAGAATGAAAATAGAGCTGTGCCTTTAAGAAAGTAAAGTCTTCCTGTTTCCCATCATGCACAGCAAAAGGCAGTTGCCTCAGTTCTTTTTTTCCGGCTCCTGCTGACAGGACCCTGAAGCATTGAGCTCTACCTCACAAAAGCTTTTGTGACAGAAATTCATTGAAATATCTTCTGAATTTCATTTTCACTTGACGTTTTTACCTTTGAGTGATCATTTTCTACTGATTTCTGTTAAATTCTGACAGAATTTTGAGGTTTTTCTAGTTAGAAATGCCTTCACTTTTTGATAAATGTCCTTCTTGTGGAAGAAAGAAGGCTAAAACAGATCCACATAGGGTCTGTATAATTTGTCTTCCATCCAGCCACAAACCGGAGTCGTGTGACATTTGTAAAACCTTCTCTAGAAGAACCCTTCGTGATAGAGAGAAGATCCGACTTCAGGCCAGAGAGGACAGGAGAAAAAGTGGCCATTCCACTACAGAGCGAGGAGAAGGTCAGACTTCTACCAGGGCTCAACCTGTTTCCTCCATGACTCCTTCCAGACCTGCTGAAAAACGACATAGATCTCCGACGACGTCGAGAGCGTCGACGTCGAAGCAGGGAACGGCGCCAACATGTTCGCCGTCGAGGAGTGCTTCGCCGGTGAGAAAAAGACATCGTTCGCCGTCGACAGCTATTTCGCCGTCGAGGCGGCGAAGACACCCGACGTCGAGAGGATCTGGGTCGCCGTTGACACGGCGAACACAGTCAACGCCAAGGAGATCCGAGTCGGGCTCGCCGTCGACACGGCGAGGGAGATCGCCGTCGAGAGAGAGTGTTCGCCGTCGGAGGCGTTCACCGTCACTGCACCGACGTCGAGGTTCGTCGTCGAGAGGTTCTCAGCGGCGAGACGAGTCGACGTCTAGAGGCACTCGCCGTCACCGCAGTTCGACGTCGAGGAGTGCTTCGACGTCGAGAAGACCATCTAAGAGGCCTAGAAGGGTTTATACAACCTCGGAATCCTCGGCCTCGCTTATCCTACTTCCAGCATCGCCACAGCTCTCGCAAAGGCAGTCGCCGTTACCACAGACGCCGGTAACACCTACGGCTCCTGTTCCGGCGCCTCCTCCAGAACCTGTTCCGAGGACTCCAACGCGATCTGCAGGGCGTTCTGGTTATTCCTCGAGGCGTACATCTACCTCTAGGCACTGTCGTCAGGAATCACATCATGGACATTCTTCATCGTCCACACGAGACTACTCTCCAACCTTATCGGACTCACCGTCCCCAAGAGTGTCTCCCATAGATGATGTCAACACATTTCAGGAGGTCTTAGTAAGAGGGGCAACCAAGCTGAATATCCCGCTAGCAGCTCCGGCCCCATCGACATCAGTGATCTTTGAGACCTTGCATCAAAGGACATCTTCACGACCTTTACTTCCACTGGTTCCGGGTCTTATTGAGCCAGCAATGGACATTTTTCTCACGCCGGCTACAACAAAGTCTGCTCCTTCCAGACTCATTAAAAAGTACTGTCCACCAGAGCAAGATCCTCTATTCTTGAGGTCGGACCCAGTACCAGACTCGGTAGTTATAGTGGCAGCGAAGAAATCGCATTCGACGTCACCGTCTTCCTCTGCTCCCCCAGACAAAGAGAGCAGAAAGATCGATGCTGCAGGAAGAAAAGTATGCTCGACGGCATCCATCACCATGAAAGCAGCCAGTGCCACTGCTTTATTAGGGAGATATGATCGATCCCTCTGGGACTCTATACTGCAGTTCGCGGAGCATCTCCCTAGGGACAAAAGGGAAGATTTCCTAGAGGTCGTGAGCGAGGGAGCTATGGTTTCTAACCAGATTATAAGTGCTGCGGCGGATTCTTCAACACTATCCGCACATAACTATGCTCATGGTATAGCGCTCAGGAGACATGCATGGCTGCGGCTTACATCGCTTAAACCCGAAGCACAGCAGAGGATACAGAACCTGCCTTTCTCAGGCTCCACTTTGTTCGGCTCTCATGCCGCTGATGAGATGGCCAGAATGAAGTCGGAGCTGGATACCCTGAAAGCGGTAGGCATGGAGCGACCTAAAGAACAGCGAAAAGGATTCCGCCCATATCAAAGAAGACTGTTCACCCACAGGTATCAGGCTCCACATTGGACGTCTTCACGCCCTCAGCAACAGCAGCAGCAGCAGCATCAGAGGGGCTTCTCCAGAAGGTCGACAAGGGGTCGTTCAACACCTCAGACCCAGACACCTCGACAAGCTCCCATGTCTAAGCCCTGAATCTTTGCTTCCCCCTCCTCCGTTACCCACTCCGGTAGGGGGAAGTATCTCAAATCATCTGGACGAGTGGCAACGCATCACAACAGACGCCTGGGTATTGAATATTGTGAGACATGGTTACGCTCTCAGATTCACCAGTTCTCCACCATCTGTTCCACCCAAAACAGCCAACCACCATCTCGAAGCTCTGCAGTTAGAGGTCAATATCCTATTGCAGAAAAGAGCCATAGAACCCGTTCCCATCAGCCAACAAGGGAAGGGGATTTATTTGAGATATTTCCTTGTACCGAAAAAAGACAAACAAGAGTTTCGTCCCATCTTAGATCTGAGGACAGCAAACAAATGGATTCGCAAAGAAAAATTCAGGATGTTAGCCTTACACCAAATTTACCCACATCTACGTCAGGGCGACTGGCTATGTGCGATAGATCTTTGCGACGCTTACTTTCATATCCCAGTAACCAAGAAACACCGAAAATTCCTAAGGTTCACCGTCGGAAAACGCCATTACCAATTTGCAGTTCTACCTTTCGGCCTAAAATCAGCGCCAAGAACTTTTTCCAAATGCATGGCGGTAGTAGCCGCCCACTTGAGGAAACAGCGAATATTCGTCTACCCCTATCTAGACGATTGGCTCATAAAGGCCTCCAGCTGTCTCGAGGCACAGCAGCATTTCGAATGGACTCTACAACTGCTACAAAAACTTGGTCTTCAAGTCAATCTTCTGAAATCTACAGCAACACCTGTTCAGAGGTTGCATTACTTAGGGGCCATTGTAGATACCAGGCTAGGAAAGGTGTTTCCTTCGGAGGAACGACGGTTATCGATTCTCCAAAAGTGCAAACAACTGCAGGAAAGACCTCAAGCCACTGCAAGAATAATAGCTTCTCTACTGGGCTCGATGGCGTCTTGTATCCATCTGGTTCCCAATGCTCGCCTCCATATGAGACCATTGCAGGAAAATCTAGAGGATCAGTGGGGTCAACTGAGGGACGATTGGGAGAACAAAGTCCTTCTTTCTCCTCACACCCTACAATCCCTGAAGTGGTGGTGTTTACCCAGCAATCTCTTGGTGGGGATTCCGTTCCAACAACGGCCTCCATCTCAAACCATCGTAACAGATGCGTCACTGCTCGGATGGGGGGCGCACATGGAACATCTTCGAGTCCAAGGCGAGTGGTCACAGAGAGAGAGTCTCTATCACATCAACCTGCTGGAACTTCGCGCAGTCCACCTTGCGCTCAAAGCCTTCCTTCCCTCTCTGAGAACGGAAACTCTCCTTCTTCAGACAGACAACGTGGCCACTATGTACTACGTGAACAAACAAGGAGGCACCAGGTCCAGAATTTTATCCAGAGAGGCTCAGACAATCTGGCATTGGCTTCTAGCCAGGAACCTGTCGCTAGTGGCAACTCACCTGCCCGGCATCCAGAATGTTCAAGCGGATGCCCTCAGTCGGGTAATGAACGAGAACCACGAATGGGTACTACACGACGACGTCGTTCATTCCATTTTCGCACTCTGGGGTACCCCCTCTACAGACCTATTCGCAACCCCAGAAAACAAAAAATGCCAAAACTTCGCCTCCAGATATTACCATCCAGGGACACTGGGGAATGCCCTGTGGATAAGCTGGTCAGGAGCATTTCTTTACGCCTTTCCACCGCTTCCCCTGATTCCGGTGGTCCTCCAGAAGCTGTCCAATGCTCAGACCAAAATGATCCTAATTGCTCCGGAGTGGCCACGCCAGTGGTGGTTCCCAGACCTTCTTCACCGGTCACTCAAACCACACATCAGGCTACCATATCGTCCGGACCTTCTCACGAAGTTCAGAGGGCAGATATCTCATCCCAACCCCTCATCGTTGAGTTTGGCAGCATGGCTCCTGAGCTAGTGCAATATGGACACTTGAACCTACCTCAGGACTGTATGGAAATTCTGAAGGAAGCAAAATGCCCTTCCACACGATCAGCCTATGCAAGCAAGTGGAAGAGATTCTGCATTTGGTGTTTACACAACAACATTGACCCGGTTTCCTGTGGAGAACAATCTATCCTGCCATACTTGTTAAGTTTGGCAAAATCGGGCTTACAACTGTCGTCAATAAAAGTTCACTTGGCGGTGATAACGGCATACAGAAAGAGTCCTTCACAAACGTCCTTTTTTCGGATTCCGATTATTAAGGATTTCCTAGAAGGTTTAAAGAAGGTTTTTCCTCCCATTAGAAAGCCTTCTCCTCCATGGGAACTGAACGTTGTCTTATCACGTCTGATGCTGACGCCATTCGAGCCGATACACAAGGCATCGCTGCAGCATCTCACATGGAAAGCTGCTTTTCTGGTGGCAATCACGTCAGCGCGTAGGGTCAGCGAAATCCAGGCCCTTTGCGCTCAGGAACCTTACACGGTTTTTCATTCTGCAAAAGTGGTAATGAGAACTCATCCAAAATTTCTACCTAAGGTAGTCTCCGACTTCCATGTGAACCAAACAATTTCATTACCGACTTTCTTTCAGAATCCAGCTACTCCTGCTGAGAGAACTCTGCACTCTCTGGATGTAAAGAGAGTATTGAAATTTTACTTGGACAGGACAAAAAGCTTACGAAAATCACAACAGCTTTTTATTAACTATGGCCCAATCAGAACAGGTTTGGGCACATCTAAACAATCTTTATCCAGGTGGATTGTTTCATGTATAATGTTATGTTATCAGTTAGCAAACAAATCCCTTGGTGGTAGGCCAAAAGCCCACTCTACCAGAGGGAAAGCAGCTACTGTAGCCTTGATGAGAAATGTCCCTTTGGCAGAAATATGCAAGGCTGCCACTTGGAGGTCGGTCCATACCTTTACTAAGCATTACTGCCTTGATACAGACGCTAGGGCAGATGCTCAGGTTGGACAGGCTTTGCTCAAGAATTTGTTTGCATGATTCATGTTTTTCTCAGTATTCTTATATCTACTCCACCGCGGTTATGGGGATGGGCTTGCTACTCTATTCAGTGCTTATGACTATACATGGAAATCCCCTACGAGAGAAGGAATGGTTTCTTACCTGTAACTCCAGTTCTCTCGTAGGGGTATTTCCATGATAGTCATAAGCAACCCTCCCTCCTCCCCGGTGGAGTTGACATAGAATATGAATATTATGGAGGTTGGTACTCCAACAAATGTTTTGTTTTTCTTCATGTCAGGTTAATAGCCTCCAAAAAAGAACTGAGGCAACTGCCTTTTGCTGTGCATGATGGGAAACAGGAAGACTTTACTTTCTTAAAGGCACAGCTCTATTTTCATTCTGTATAATGGCAGCCTATGGGCTACACTGCCCTACATTGTTTTATTCTCATGAGAGGTGTAAATAAAATATGAGAATGTATTTATTTATGTATTTATAGAATAAATAGAGGTTTAAACGTGAAATTTACACTACAACTGTTTTTTCTTCTAACAATTTGGCCTGTGTAGCTGTTCACATAGGCTGCACATTGTTATTCTTAAGTGTTTTTCACAGACCTTTTTTGTCAAGGAGCTGATGATTGCACTTAAGAATATACTACACAACAGTGCTCCGGGGTCCCCGCAGGCGCGCGGAACTATTCAGTGCTTATGACTATCATGGAAATACCCCTACGAGAGAACTGGAGTTACAGGTAAGGAACCATTCCTTGCAGGTAACACTGGTAGAGACTATGTCCCTCATTATAACATTGGCGGTAAAAAACGCCTACCGCCGTGCCGACGGCCGCCAAAAGGCCGTAGCCGGGGCTACCAGCCGTTCGCCATATTATGACCACAGCCGGATTCCCGCCACAAGAAGGGCGGAAATCCGGCTGTGGACATACTGCCGGATGGCGGTAAGGTGGCGCTGCTACCACCAGCAGCGCCAAGCCAGTAGACCGCCGCCAGCCGTATTATGACAAATACTGTTGGCCGGGCGATGCTGGCGGTAGCAGCACTGTGTCCCGTCTCCTGCCAGAGGACCCCCTGGATCCAGGTAAGTCAGGCCTCCGACAGGGAAGGGGGGTGGGGGTTTTTGTGTGTGTGGGGGTGTGTGCATGATTGCGCGTGTGTGTTGTATGTTGACTGCATGCATGAATGTATGGAAGTGTGAGTGCGTGTATGTATAGTATTCGTGATGCATGTATGTTTGAAGTGTGCGGATGTGTGTGTGATTGGATGTATGCATGCATGTATGTGTGAATGAGTGTGTGCCTGTGGCGTGGATGTAGGTGGGGGGGTCTTTGGAAAGGTAGGTGGGGGCCACCTATCAGTGACAAGGAACGAATTCCCGGTTGGAGTGGTACATTGGTGGGTTGGTTTCAGCAAACCCGCCAATGTCATAATGTGGCGGTACTACCGCCACATTATCTCTGACCGCCGGGGTGATAATGACCCCCTATATCTGGCTTTAGATTCCTTACCGACCTTCCCATCCTCCCCGCTGTGCGACTGATTCCCTGGGTCACCCTTTTAAGGGTCTTAGCAATTAATAACAGTCTGTCAGCATTCTTCATGGCTCCACGCACTGGTGGGGAAAGTCGCAAAAAGAAACTAATGTCAGCATGCTGAGGTGGTGACTACATAGGTAACCTGCATGACATTTCCGGCGCAGCCATTGTGGACCCCAACAACGCCACACAGCCGTAATGTTTGAAAATTTCCAGATCCAGTTTGATGCCTGGGGATTATCCTTTAGTAAGGAATCTGCACCTCAGTGTATTAGATTTGTTCTTTCACATAAACACTTTGAAGCTGAAGGAATATTTTTTTAACACTGCAAGCATTCCTTCCAGTTTGGAAATCCATGGTGAAAATGGTTTGCGTGGACAACACCATAGCAGTCCTCTGTGAGCCCTCTTTAAAGTACGGAAGCAAGGAATACCTAATTTCCACATTTCAGCCAGCTGGCAGTGGCTCTTTATGAACAGGCTGTAGTACACAACCCTTTTTGTATGGTGTCCTAAAGTACAGACATTTAAACACAAAAGCAAACTGTTTGAACTGTCATCTCCAGTCCCACACCGGTTGAATACTCTACAGCCAGCCCCCCCGCATTTGATATCTGGGTTGTCAAAATTTAGACCCCTTTGTCTTAACTGAACACTTGATGCCACCATCTTAGCTCTTGGAGATAACTGTCTTATGTTGGACTACATGCCTTCATACACTTCTTTGATTCTGAGGGTCCTTCGTAAGATCTTGGAAAGCCTGAGATGCCCAGTCATCCTAGAGGCCTTCGCTGGGTCTCAAAGTCTAGTTTTTAGACCAGCATCAAAAGCCCCAAATATGCTTCCCCAATGAATTACCTACCTTGTCATAGAAGGAGTGAGTCTACAGCACCCCTCACTACCTTGACTCAGGTCAAGCACATGGTTCTGAGAAGCCAATCTAACTTTCACATCTAGGATCTTGGAGATTCTGGAGGCTGTCAGGAAATCCTCCTCTAAGACTCTGTACAAGAACAAGTGTCTGAGATGCTCCCACTGACCACCTAAGAAGAACATTGACCCATTCACCTGCTCAGTGAATAAAGGTATATCCCATTTGTGGCGCCTGGCTGAGCAAGGCTGTAGGTGGACACCTCCAAAATTTACTTTGCGGCCCTAAGGTAATGGTGCTTAGGAGACCTTCTCCATGGCCATTGAGGTTGTCAGAACACACACTATGGGCCTAATGCATATTTTTCCTTCAGTTATATGCCATATGGCCTCCTGAAACCTAAGGTCATCCCTGGCCATGTTGATGCACAAACCTTTTGAGCCACTCTCATGACTTAAAACTTCTTGCATGGATAACTTCTTCCTTGGTGCCCACAACATTGTCCAAGCAAGCATCTGAGTAGCAAGCCTTTATGCCTCAAACACTTCAACAGTTGTCCGTACGACAGCATGATTTGAAGGACTCATTCCCCCTTAGTTCTGAAAGCTCTGTCAGAGTACCAACAGAACAAGGGGCTAGTTTTTTTCATATCTCTTTATTGATTTTATTTTTTAACATGACATATTGCAGAGTAATAATACATATGACCCATTTGGTCACAATCAATATCAAGTCATACCAAAATTCATAGGGTGGGGAACACCAGTAACATGAATCTTAGCACTCATATTTCAAATTCAGTAAAACTGTAGTACAGCTCATAAGCATTCGGCACAGAACAAGGGACTCATACTCATGAAATTATGTTCACTTTCTCTTGCATCCTTTGGCCGAGGCTATATTACTCAGTCTGGACATCAGGTGTGTCCTGCTTTCATATTGATCTTAATAGTTGAAATTTTTGGACTTCTTAACACCATCAAAGCATCTACTATGTCTACTACTGTTGGATTACTTTATTTATCTCCCACTGCCTGATGCTGCCTTGTTGTTCTACCTTTCTCATTCTCAGATACTGCAGAATCAAAAACAGTGAGGAGTCAGGTTATAAGAATTGTGTAAAGTTACTTTGATGATTCTTTTATGCTGTATTTTTTTGTTGTCACAACCATCCTGTTGACTCCTCAGCAACTTCCTAGTAATACACAGATCAGCTCCCTTTTTTCAAGAAGGGAGTTGGGGAGGGCATGTGTATATTCTCAAGAATGGGGCATGTTGTGAGTGATGCATACATATGTGTATGATACCATTGTACTGAAGCTCTCAGTTAACATCTAGTGAAAGAGTTTCTGGTACCACCACAAAGTGGTAGATTAACCAAAAGTTGATAATGGGAAACATCCTATAGATTAAAAGTAACCAACTAGGTGTCTTTATCCTTCTCCATTTTTCATTCAGTTTTCCACCTCAGTCCTGTCAACAAATTCTCTTTCTCATTTGTCTTACTGTGCCTTTCATCTTACTTTTCTTCAGCAGGGGAAAGCAAGGAGGAAGATAGCAGTGTGATCCATTATGACAATGAAGCCATTTCAAGGCTACTTGACAGGAACCAGGATGCCACTGAGGATACAGATGTACAGAACATGAATGAATACCTCAGCTCATTCAAAGTGGCACAGTATATGGTGAGAGAGGAGGATAAGGTAAGAGGGAAAAACTTGTTTGCAAGCTTCTATTTTTCCTCTGGGACAGATCTTTCTGTCAACTTACGTTAGTACATATTTATTCCTAATGTTCTTTGTGTGTATGAGAAGTGTTGCATATGTAAACAAGTGGTGGTGCTTTCCTTGAGATGCACGTAGGAGCTTTAACTCACTCATGTGTTGGTCATTTATTATACAAAAAAGCAGTAATGTCCGAAAATAAGTTAAATATTCTCTGTCTTATCTCAAGTCAGAGCTAAAAGAGCAGCACCGCTAAGTAGTTTGATTCTCTACTATAATCAGAATAATGTTAAATTACAGTTAGTATCAGTGTCAATAGATGTGTTATTAACATTTGTCTAAGACTGTTCTCTCTAGTTAGAAAACAGCAGTGTGACAGTCTCCAAAAACGTGTCACAATCTCATTCACCCACCAAATAAAAATGACAACTCAACTTATTATGATACCTAAACTGCCACATGGCTAAGCTGACTGCCATTCCTATGAAATTCGATTGACCAAACCTTCATCTAAGGGGAGGATCATACCACAAGAGTAGATATCTTTTAAGGACCCGCTATCCAGTAATCTATTTCAGAAATAGCTCAACTGGAAAAAGATCCATTAGTTAGCACAAACCACTAGCATAAATCCTAAACTGCTTACAGTTGCAAACATCATTAAATTATCTATGCGGCCATAATCTAGCATACTACAGACAGCCCCCTAGCCAATTGCTATTCCACAAAAACCTTCCACAAATAACTAGCTTAGTATTGTGAGAGAGGGTAATGTGCAAAATCTTGACCATTTACACCTAGCCAAAACTAGTGGTTGGAAATGAAGTATTAAAGCCATACAAAGCAGTAACACCCTGATTAAGATTTGACTTAGTGGAGAAATTCTTCCAATTTAAGGTTAGCGAACAGACTCTCTAATATTTTAATTACATTTGTTTGCCAGCTTAGTATTCAGAACCCGTCAGTGCCTCACCATGATGAGAGAGCTGAAGTCTGAAAAAGGCCTCAAATCGATCCATGGCCACACCACCCTGATTATGTTACCACAGAAATGATTATAAATACTCAACACATAGACCTGCTCAACCACATACTCATGTGGTATGTTAAAGATAACAAAATACACACTTCACATATATAATGTGCAGTCCTAGCTTACCTAGGAAGGCTGTGAACTTAACACACTCCATAAACCGCAAAAAATATTTAGGTCAAGTTAACACTTGAGGAAATATCACAAAACTCGTACTAATTTTTAAAGCAGTAATTACATAAATAAAGTTTTCCTAGTTCCTGCTTGGTCACGCACATATTGTAATGCTGGTTCAAATCTACTACACTCACATAATCCATTTTGATGTAGACGTCCATGATTAACTGACTGTTTATGTCTTTGTATAGTTCTAATTATTCCCAATATAATTGAGCTACAAAGTAATCCTAACTATCTATGCCCTTTTTCACTTCATGCATTAGATGTTGAACTTCAACTATGGCAACCACAGCTTCATTAGCAATAATTGGTTGTCGTCTAAGTGGGTCACCAGTTCTGGAAGTGGAAGTATTATTAGTTTATCCAGTATTGTGTTTAATTTCTGTATTGATATTATTCTCTTCCTGTATTTCTTGTTCCACCATTTCTAGGTTTGTGTGAAATGGAGGCAATGCAGTATAATTTTTAGAAACATTAAATACATCTTTATAGGTTTTAAAGGGACCTTTAATCTCATCCTTTTTGTGCGACAATTTGAATAGTTGATGAAGCTCAGTTTCCGATGATTAAAAAGAGTATGTTTATAGTGACGCAGTAAACAGCCATTAATTCCCTGAACTCGAAAATTTCCAGCATTGATATCTTCTGCCAAATTATTTTTATATGTGTGGAACTGAGCAGCTTTATAGACTGATAGTTTTTCTAACAGTGGACTTCTATTTGGATAACATGTGTCCAACATATATTTTTTTAAATATATCTTTTATTGCGTTTATAACAAATATCAATTGAATTACGAAAGTGGACCCCAACAAAATGCTTAATCCCCCCTCCCCCATCGAGCACTTAGTACCGCTGTTACAGTTCTTGATACGACAGATCTCTGTAACCAGACAGCGATTCACAGTTCCATGCTATTTTATGTGGTGTTTGTGGTTATCTGTTCGGAGTCTGAGTCAGTAGTAGGAGTATAGTCCTCTGAAGTGGGAGAGTCTATGGTTCTTAGGTTTTCCAACATTGAATCCCATTGTGTGGCATTGTCTCTAGGTCTTTGTCCCTGTAGAGCTTCTTTCAGTAACACTGTGCACTCAGTCTGGGCCCATTTCTCGAGTGCACCTTGCCACCTGCTCACTTGGGGGCCCCCGGGTCTATCCAATGCGAAGTTATCTCTCTCTTTGCTAGTATCAGTGCAAAGTCTGTAAATCTACTGGATATGTTATGAGCTGAGTGGCGGGGGAAGTCCCCCAAGATTGCCACTAATGGGGTTGGTGAGAATGATCTTTCCATGCAGGTAGATATCTTCCTGAATACTTCTGCCCAATATAGATTGATTTGCAGGCAGTTCCACAACATGTGCATTAAGTCTGCTGCTATTTTAGCGCATCGGGGGCAACTGGAGTTGTTAGTGTTGTATAGTTTGGATATTAATTGGGGAGTTAAATAGGCTCTATGAAAAATGTATACGTTTATCAGTTTGAATCTTGCGTTTCTAGATACAGAGTGAACGTGTGAGGTAATCCTAGCCCATTGGTTGTCGCCCAGTATAGTGTCCAGGTCTGCCTGCCATTTGGATTTGAGTTTGTTCAGTGGTAAACATGTGCTGTTCTGTATGGACTTATATATTCCCGAGATCAACCCCTTTTGATCCCCTATTGAGCATATGAGGCTACAGCTTCCGTGAGTAGGCGGTTCGCATGATTTTGTGCCCCACAATTTGTAAATAGTTCTAATTAAAGCACCATGGGTGAGGAACAAGCTGGACGGGAGGGTGAATCGAACTAGTATTTCTACATAGGAGATAAGTTTTCCGTCATTAAATAAGTCTCCTAGTTTCGTGATGTTATATGCTATTAACTTGTTAGTGTGCATAGCGATAGAGCCCCTAGGAAGGTGGTTTAAGGATATCAGCGGAACTTCGGGCGCGAAAGGGGTCTTTGTGTGGGTGCATTTTAGGCACTGTTCCCAGCAGTGCCTCGTTGCTTCCCATTCTATCGGGAGTTGTTGTTTTGATTTTCTTGGGTTCAGTAGAATATTTAGGATTTTTCCTATTGGGCAGTTTAGCGGTAATTGCAAGTCTTTTGTGACTGGGGTACTAGTAATTAATTTTGCTAACCATTGCAGTTGCCCCGCCCAGTAGTAAATTCCTAGGTCTGGGACAGCTAGGCCTCCTTCTGTGGTGGGTCTTTGAAGAGTTCGGAGTGCTATTCTGTGCCTGTTAGGTCCCCAAATAAAACTCGCAGCTAAAGACTCTATATTTTTTAATACTGTTTTCGGGATTATTAGTGGGATAGTGGAGAAACAGTATAGTAGTCTTGGCAGTGCTATCATTTTGAGTAGGGTAATTCTCCCAAAGACCGTTAGGGGTAGGGTGCTCCAGAAGTGCATACTAGCCTTAATTCCCCTGATTGTTCTATGTATATTCCCCTCTAATAGGTCATCCACCTCGTGGTAAATGTTAATTCCTAGATATTTAAATGTATTTGGAGACCAGGGTAGACCTTTAGTATCTGTGGGTTCTGGGGTACCTTTTATCAATGGAAAAATGGAGGATTTTCTCCAGTTGATTCGAAGTCCTGAGGCTATTCCAAACATTTCTAGCATATCTATTGCTCCAGGTAGATCGGTTTCTAGGTTCTTAAGAAATAGGAGCATGTCGTCTGTGTAAAGGGCGATATAATGTGTCCAACTATTAATCGGGATATCCTCAAAGTATTTTTGGGATCTAGCTGTTTGAGCAAGAGGCTCCACTGCCAACGCAAACAGGAGGGGGGATAATGGACAGCCTTGCCTGGTCCCTCTACCCACTGAGAAAGGGTCAGATATTGTGATGCCTGTGTGCACTCTAGCTGGGGTATATAATAGCTTTGTCCATCGGGTGACGCCTTCACCCAGTCCAAGTTTTAACATGACCCGTTCTAGGTAGACCCACCTAAGGCTATCAAAGGCTTTTTCTATGTCTATTGATACTATTGCTGCTTGAGGCATAGATGAGGGCATCGAGTGCAGCACCGAGATCAGGCGTCTAATGTTCTGTGCTGTGCTGCGCTGAGGGATAAATCCTGACTGGTCTTGGTGGATCAGTGAGGACATGAAGGGTAAGAGTCTGTTAGCTAAGATCCGGCTTAGTATTTTATAATCTAGGTTCAACATGGACAGTGGGCGTAGGAACGGACATCTGTGGTCGGTTTATCTGGCTTCAGTAAAGGGATCATTATGGCCTTGTTGGTTGACTGGGGCAACCTATTATTATGCCATGCCTCTGTATATAATTCACAGAGCTTTGGCGCTAGTATGTCCTGAAATAGTAGATAAAACTCCATAGGGAGTCCATCTGCTCCTGGGACTTTACCCCTTGCCATGCCTTGTATTGCTGTTTTGATTTCTGTAATTGTTATAGGGGCAGCCAGGGACTCACATTCTACAGCTCCTAATTTGGGTAGAGCAAGAGCTTCCAGCTCCATGATATGGGTGTTATTGATGGTCTCACTAGGGGGTGCATATAATGTTGAATAATATTCAAAGAAGCAAGTGTTTATTTCTTTTTGGCGAGCACTCTGCCACCTGGGAGTCTCTCAATTTCGACTATGGTTGTTTGTTGCTTAGGGGGTTTGGCAAGCCATGCTAAAAGGGTGCCAGCTTTGTCCCCTTCAACATGTTGTCTGCTTAGGTACTGGCTATAGTCAAAGCGAGACAGCCTAGTGTTCTATTCAGATATTTTGGTTTTGGTTTCGTTCAGAAGGGGGGTTAGCTCAGGATGTGTAGGGTGCCTGCGCTCAATGTCTCTGAGGGAGTCCTCAAGCCTTTTTATTTCGGATTCAATTGATTCTCGGACCCTGATACCCTCACTGATACAGTTTCCCCTGTTAATATATTGAAAGCTTCCCATTCGAGTGATCTAGAGGTTGCTGTTCCTGTGTTTTGCTTAAAGTATTCTTCAATGTTTTTGTGTAGTATTTGTTTGAATGCTTAGTCTCCAAGAGCCTCAGCTCTAATACGCCAAGTAGGGATCATATGGTGCGGCTCAGGTATTCGGCTGCTACCACCGTGGTTTGAATTTCTGGGGATATTAATACTGTGTCTAGTCTGACGTATAGGTCATGTACTACTGAGTAATAAGAATAGTCCCTGCTGTGTGGGTTAAGTTGTCTCCAACAGTCTCCTAATTGCCAGTGTGTTGCCATTCTGTAAATGCTTTAGCGTTTTTTACAGTTTGCGATTGTAATAGAGGAGGGTGCGATCTATCCATGTTAATATCAGCTATGCAATTGAAGTCTCCACCAATTACTTTCGGGCCTGCCAGGGTTGGACCTAATTCCAGAGATAATCTATCAGAGAATTTCCTTTGCTCTAAGTTCGGGGCATAGAGGCCGCCAATGGTTATTTCCCTGCCATCTAGTCTTCCAGTGACCATGACATACCTCCCCTCTTTATCTGTGATTGTGTGTAGTGCTTGAAATGGTACTCCGGGGCGGATCCACATCAGTACTCCTCTGGCAAACACCGAGTAACTAGTGGCAAACGTTTGGCCTCTCCATCTTTTTTTAAGTGCTGCAACCTCTTGTTCAAGTAGATGTGTTTCTTGCAGTAGAGCTATGTGTACCCCCCTGCGTTTGAGATAGTTACATACTTTATACCGCTTGGACATATTATTTAGACCTCTGACGTTCCAGGGTATTATTTTATATTTTGAGGCCATAGTTTATGATATACAAATTGTAGGTTGTGGGGGGGGGGGGGGGGGGGGGGAACCGTTGGTGTGTACTGCAATTATATTTATCTGTCAAGGATCTAGATCGAGAGTTACTCGTCGTTTTTAGGACTAGTGCACAAATTCCCCCTAAGCCTGTGTGAATTAACTTAAATCCCAACTCCCACTCCCCAGGACCGGTAACTAGAACTCTCCCAGTCCAAACCATTAACATTTCTAATCAAAACACCTATAGGTGGGTGGCGTGTCAGAGACCGAGAGCTCCCTCCCCGAGCTGCTCCCGGGGCCCGGCTGCATTGTGGTTAGGCCCCTCTAAGTTCTGCTTATAATGTGATTTTGTCAGCTGGCAGAAGTGGTCTTTGCTAGATATACAGTCGGTGACATTAGGTTTGCTCACGGACAGTTCAAACTGCTCACAAAGGGGTCATATAATTTCTTCTGAGGTTCCCGGCGTTATTTTAGGTAGGCTAATGGCAGTGTCCTGCGAAGATATCGAAGAACCTCCGCAACTTGAGTCAGGGTCCGAGATACTGCCAGAGGTCCGAGATTGAGGGCATTTCCCCCCACTCAGTGCTGCGGCTGCGTCCACTGCGTCTCGCATCTCTTGGAGGGATTGGTGTCTTGGGGGGGCTGCCTCTGTGACTCGCTTGGAGGATCTGCTCTTTTCCTGCCCGGCTTGCGGGGGTTCTGGAGGGGGGGGGTTAAATTGGTGAGATTGAGGGTTTCCAGCCATTCCTCCACCAGTTGCGGCGATAAGAAGAACTGCGCTTTGCCTTTGTATTCTACTCTAAGCTTGGCGGGAAAGAGCATCGCATATTTTATACCGTTCTTGCGCAGTGTGCGTTTGGTTTCGTTGAAGGTGGCCCTTTGTGCCTGTGTTTCTTTGGTGAAGTCTGGGAAAATCATAACTCGTTGCACATGGTGTCGCCAAGTTGACGTGATTGTGAAAGTATATAGTCTCTGTCTTTATAATGCAACAACTTTGCTACAATTGGTCGGGGTCTAGCTCCTGGAGGTGGCATCCTGTTGGGTACCCAATGGGCTCTTTCTATCGCAAAAAGGACGAGAGTCCTTCTGCGGCTACTGTGTTTCTGATCCAATCTTCCGGAAGTAATTCCATGTTGATTGCTGAGGATTCTGAGCCTTCCGATACCCCAATCAGTCTGAGATTGCTCTTGCGTGCTCGACTTTCAGCATCTTCTGCTCTGGTTTCCAAGGTTTTAATCCGGGTGGTAAGATCCGCCAGTACTGTAGATGCTGATTGCTGTGTGAGAATCACAGTTGCGAGGGATTTTTCGTTCGTACCCACTCTATGTTTTAGTTTACGGTGGTCATCTCGCAGTAACGAGAGGTCCGTTGATAGATTGTCAATTTTTTGCTCAAGTGCTTCACGGGATTCCTTAATGGCTAGAAGGACTGTGTCTAGTGTTGTTTCCTGATGCGGCAGGTTTTCTATGGAGGTTGGTTTTGTAGGTTGGTTAGGCGGTTTCGCAATTGTGGACTCCATTTGGTTCTGTTCTTCGCGTTTTTTAGGTTTCCCCATATTTAATACAGTTATTTGATTGGGAGGCAGAGTGACCCGTCTGTTTTGTTGGAGGGAGTGCGAGTTTGTATTTTCCGCCCAGAGGGTCTTTCTAGTATTCCTTGGTTCTTTCTTCCTCTTCTGGGGCGATCAGGGTCGAAGGTGCCTTCGATTTCTTGTCCCGTTCATGGTGAGTAGGGTGTGAGGGGCGCGTCTCTGGCCTCCAGGCGCGGGGCTTCCTGTGCTTCTTTGCTGGAGGATGTGTCTTGGTCCTTAGTTCGTAGGTGGCCTGTGATCGTACTTTCTGAGATTTAATCAGACATTAGGTGCCCTTCGAGATATCCCCCGTGCTTGGGTGAGTGCTGGATGGGCACATTCCTCGTGATCTGGAGGGGTTCCAGGCCCCCGCCCTGTTCTCCTCTCACCGACCCGTAGTTCTCTTCTGGACTGGCAGAGTGATTATCCAATTCGGGGGACCTCCCCCGCTGGCGAGGGCCGGGGGACTCCGCTCTCCTGGGTCTATTGTGTGACTGCTCTCATCACCAGGTATCGGTTAAGAGTCCCCTCGCTCCCCAGTCTTTTACCTTCGGTCCCAGGGCCATCAGAGGGGGCCCGCGACACAGCCCGTAGAGGGAGGGACCGGGCCGGGTGCACCGCCAGATTCTCATTTTGCTCAGTGCTATTGAGCTGCTGGGGGGCCGCACCTCACTTCCGGCCGCGGTGCTCCCCGGTCAGAGTCTCCATCGGGGGCGCCCTCAGCCAGCGGTCCAACGGGGGCCCCCTCCGCCCCCCCCCAACTCCGGCATTACCGCTGGGGTCCCCCAAGCCGACCATCGCGCAGCGTGCACACTCCATGCAGTCGGACGCTGGTACCCGCTCGTGCTCTGGAGGGGTCCCTGGGTTCTCCTCGTCTGCGCGATCCCTCACTCACCGGTCCTCTCAGGGTGCCATAAGGGGTCCAAGCGAGGTAGGTGGGTTCTTCAAGAGACTGGGGGTCTGTTCGCCACTGATGCGGGAGTTCCGGCTCCCTGCTTCCGTACTTTTCTTTAATTGAAGAGCCGATCGTACACGGCCGCCATTTTGTTCCTCTGCAGTCGCCGGGGAAGTTTATTCATTTCTGCCAGCAGTCCCGACGAGATTTTATCGGAAGCGGTTCACTTGTACGCTACCTGCTTTCCGATATCGATTTTTCTGGTTTATTCTCATTTCTGGGGGGTTTTCAGTGCAGTAGCGCTAGCCGGGCCCCGTTTGCCGCCCCGGAGCTCCGCTTTCAGCGTGCAGCCTCATCAGCTGCTGACCACGCCCCCTGTGTCCAACATATTTGTAGGAGGCTGGCCCGGCTTGTTGTGGGTACCAGAGGTACTTACACCTTGTGCCAGGTCCAGTTATCCCTTATTAGTGTAGAAGAGGTGTTTCTAGCAGCTTAGGCTGATAGAAGGTAGCTATAGCAGAGCAGCTTAGGCTGAACTAGGAGACATGCAAAGCTCCTACTATACCACTTGTGTCATATGCACAATATCATAAGAAAACACAATACACAGATATACTAAAAATAAAGGTACTTTATTTTTATGACAATATGCCAAAAGTATCTCAGTGAGTACCCTCAGTATGAGGATGCCAAATATACACAAGATATATGTACACAATACCAAAATTATGCAGTAATAGCAAAAGGAAGTAATGCAAGCAGTGTAAAATTACAGTAGATTGCAATAGGAGCACATAGGTATAGGGGCACCACAAACCATATACTCCAAAAGTGGAATGCGAACCATGAATGGACCCCAAACCTATGTGAGCTTGTAGAGGGTCATTGGGACTGTAAGAAAACAGTGAGGGTTAGAAAAATAGCCCACCCCAGGACCCTGTAAGGTAGGTGTAAAGTGCACCTACAACCCCCAGAAAGCACAGAAGTCGTGATAGGGGGATTCTGCAAGGAAAACCAACACCAGCAATGCAACAACAGTGGATTTCCGGACCTGAGTACCTGTAAGACAAGGGGACCAAGTCCAAGAGTAGCGACAGTGTCGAGAGTGGGCAGGAGCCCAGGAAATGCCAGCTGAGGATGCAAGGAAGCTGCCACCGGATGGAAGAAGCTTAGTGTTTTGCAAGAACGAAGAGGACTAGGAACTTCCCCTTTGGAGGATGGATGTCCCACGTCGTGAAAAAGCTTGCAGAAGTGTTCCCACGCAGAAAGACCGCAAACAAGCCTTGCTAGCTGCAAGGATCGCGGTTAGGGTTTTTGGGTGCTGCTGTGGCCCAGGAGGGACTAGGATGTCGCCACTTGGATGAGGAGACAGAGGGGGCGCCCAGCAAGTCAGGGAGCTCTCACAGAAGCAGGCAGCACCCGTAGAAGTACCAGAACAGGCACTTAGAAGAGGAGTGAACCGGAGTCCACCCGAAGTCAGAAAAGCGAGTCCCACGACGCCGGAGGACAACTCAGAAGGTTGTGCACTGCAGGTTAGAGTGTCGGGGACCCAGGCTTGGCAGTGCACAAAGGAAATCCTGGAAGAGTGCACAGGAGCCGGAGCAGCTGCAAATCACGCTGTACCCAGCAATGCAGTCTAGCGTGGGGAGGCAAGGACTTACCTCCACCAAACTTGGACTGAAGAGGCACTGGACTGTGGGAGTCACTTGGACAGAGTTGCTGAGTTCCAGGGACCACACTCGTCGTGCTGAGAGGGGACCCAGAGGACCGGTGATGCAGTCTTTTGTTGCCTGAGGTTGACGGGGGAAGATTCCCTCAACCCACGGGAGATTTCTTCAGAGCTCCTGGTGCAGAAAGGAGGCAGGCTACCCCCAGAGCATGCACCACCAGGAAACAGTCGAGAAAGCTGGCAGGATGAAGCGATACAAGGTTGCAGTAGTTGTCTTTGCTACTTTGTTGCGGTTTTGCAGGCGTCCTGAGCAGTCAGCGGTCGATCCTTTGGCAGAAGGTGAAGAGGGAGATGCAGAGGAACTCTGGTGAGCTCTTGCATTCGGTATCTGAAGAATTCCCCAAAGCAGAGACCCTAAATAGCCAGAAAAGGAGGTTTGGCTACCTAGGAAGGAGGATTGGCTACTAAGAGAGGTAAGAGTCTATCAGAAGGAGTCCCTGACGTCACCTGCTGGCACTGGCCACTCAGAGCAGTCCAGTGTGCCAGCAACACCTCTGTTTCCAAGATGGCAGAGGTCTGGGGCACACTGGAGGAGCTCTGGGCACCTCCCCTGGGAGGTGCAGGTCAGGGGAGTGGTCACTCCCCTTTCCTTTGTCCAGTTTCGTGCCAGAGCAGGGCTGGGGGATCCCTAAACCGGTGTAGACTGGCTTATGCAGAGATGGGCAGCATCTGTGCCCATCAAAGCATTTCCAGAGGCTGGGGAAGCTACTCCTCCCCAGCCATCACACCTATTTCCAAAGGGACAGGGTGTCACACCCTCTCTCAGAGGAAATCCTTTATTCTGCCTTCCTGGGCCAGGGCTGTCTGGACCCCAGGAGGGCAGAAACCTGTCTGAGGGGTTGGCAGCAGCTGCAGTGGAGACCCCGGAAAGGCAGTTTGGCAGTACCCGGGTTCTGTGCTAGAGACCCGGGGGATCATGGAATTGTCTCCCCAATGCCAGAATGGCATTGGGGTGACAATTCCATGATCTTAGACATGTTACATGGCCATGTTCGGAGTTACCATTGTGACGCTATACATAGGTAGTGACCTATGTATAGTGCACGCGTGTAATGGTGTCCCCGCACTCACAAAGTCTGGGGATTTTGCCCTGAACAATGTGGGGGCACCTTGGCTAGTGCCAGGGTGCCCACACACTAAGTAACTTTGCACCCAACCGTCACCAGCTGAAGGTTAGACATTTAGGTGACTTATAAGTTACTTAAGTGCAGTGGTAAATGGCTGTGAAATAACGTGGACGTTATTTCACTCAGGCTGCACTGGCAGGCCTGTGTAAGAATTGTCAGATCTCCCTATGGGTGGCAAAAGGAATGCTGCAGCCCATAGGGATCTCCTGGAACCCCTATACCCAGGGTACCTCAGTACCATATACTAGGGAATCATATGGGTGTTCCAGTATGTCAATGTGAATTGGTGAAATTGGTCACTAGCCTGTTAGTGACAATTTGGAGAGCAGAGAGAGCATAACCACTGAGGTTCTGGTTAGCAGAGCCTCAGTGAGACAGTTAGGCATCACACATGGAACACATACATATAGGCCACAAACTTATGAGCACTGGGGTCCTGGCTAGCAGGGTCCCAGTGACACATAACAAACATACTGACTACATAGGGTTTTTACTATGAGCACTGGGCCCTGGCTAGCAGGATCCCAGTGAGACAGTGAAAACACCCTGACATATACTCACAAACAGGCCAAAAGTGGGGGTAACAAGGCTAGAAAGAGGCTACTTTCTCACAATATTTGTTTTCAAAATGTCTTTGTTTGTTGGATCAAAGGTGTAAGGTATTCAGTTTCAGGTAGGCTTTTCAGAATTCTTTATCATTACGATGAAAAGCTTGAACTAAGACTTATGATTGCCTATGATTTACCATATAAGCTTAAGAAACTCAAGCGGTCAAATGCTTCATATTTACTGACCTCAAGGTGAGATAGCATTTGAAGGCTAAACCTGTATAGTCTTTTAATTCAGAATTGCTCAACAGAATTTTCCTTCATATCTTTTTTTTTCTACCTTTGTAATGTAATAAGTAACATAGCGGGCAGCTATTGTAGAGGTATCTGCAACAAATTGTAAATCCATGTTAGCATTTCACAGAAGTAGAAGTAAATAGTTGTGATTGTTGATCTGTTGTGGTCCTTGTGATCTCCTAAGATTGTAAGTATTTGTTAGTGATTTGCTAGTAAATGCATTTCTTACAGATGACATTAAATTGTTTACTCTTCCTTTTCTGTAGAATTGGTGTTGGCAATCTAAAGTGACATACTGCGTAATATTTAGGTTGGTTTGAGATTTTCTTGAGGAATATTTACCACACTTATGTGATTGAAAGCATAAAATGTTTTCAAATCATTCATTGTTTTTCTCTTTTGTTGGGATGTCACAAGTGATACAACGTTCAACAAAATGTAGAACAGGTTCCTCTGATTCATGTCCAAAATTAGGTGCATCTTTGATCCAGAAAAGCATATGAATGTGTGATGCACCTCTTGCTTGATAATCCTTTTGCCAAAAGAAATCAAGGACTTCTCCAGTTAGATTTTTCATTTTGTTTGTTAAGAAGTAAAGGATAGTTTGGAATTTATGGTTGAAATATCTGCAAACATTGTCAGGATCTAAAGAACACAATTTGGCAGGTGTCTTGCAGTTAATGCCTTGAATATTAATATTGATGCAGTTCTCCCATCCTTACTTAGCACAGCTTAAAGTAATGAACTAAGTAGGTGGCCCTAAATGTCTTAGCATACATTTCAATTTTCTATGTCTCCAAAACCAATATTAATTTCTCCCTCATTGACATGCCATAATGTTAATCAATTTATTTTCTATATTCTCATCTTTATCATGCACCTTTTCAACAAATTTCTGTGTTGGTATATTAGTAAAGCTAGTTCCAGTTCACATAACATGTGCAACAGCATTAGAAGTGACTGGAAGATCACTTTCATTTAGTAGTGTGAAAATATAAAGAATATTGGGCCAGATGTACCAAAGCCATTTAGTATTTCCTAACATCCAGAATTGCTACTTCAGGCCATTAAGAAATGCTAAATGGAGTTTTCAGATGTACAAAGCCCTTTAGGGAATCGCAAATTGCAATTTCTACCCAGTAGAAATCGCAATCTGTGATCCTCTAAATAGGAAATTGCAAATAGGAATTACTTATATCCGATTCCTATTCAGATGTACAAAGCATTTCCTAAATGCGCATTGGGCGTTTAGGAAACACAATTGCCATCAACTTCAAGACGATGGTAACCATGTACAGTTTTTAATTAAAAAAAACACCCAAAGGTGTTTTTTTCTTGAAAATGCAGTAGAGAACACACATGTCCCAAGGGCATATCTATACTCTACATGTGCACCCTGTTTTGGGGGTGCATCAACGGTGGCCTTTTGCCCATAGCCATCCTTGGTTTTGCATTTCCAAAATAACGATTTCCTAATAGGAAATCACTATTTTGGAAATGCAAAACCGGCCCATTGTAACAAATGGCATGGGATTTCCTAATTGCAAATTCCTAATAGCGGTTTCTACTTTGTAGGAATCGCTATTAGGAAATCAATATTTTGATACATATTATTTTCGTTTCCTAAATTGTGATGCTTATGGAGTCTCTATTTAAAAAATGCAAAATTGCATCTACATACATCTGGCGCCTAGATTCTTGTATTGACTAGACTGTGCTAATGCCCTATTTTGAGGCTCCCCCTACATGATACCAGGTGGCAGAAATGCAAATTTGTGTTGTCACTTCTAATTTGAGAAGCCATTGTTTGCAAAAACAACTGAATTCCAAGTTTTATGTGATAGATGTATTGATACTTATTACAGGCTATTAATTCATAGAGAATAATTCTCCATTTACCAATCCATAAGATGACTGAAGAGAGCGAACACAGATCAATTTCACTTCCCATGAATAGGGAAAATGCAGTAGGGAGGTAGTCTCCTCGTAAAACCAACAGCCATATGACACAAACTACCCAAGCGCCTGAATTTAAAGCATGTTACGCTAGACTTAAGTTTGAAGACTGTTCTCTTACACTAATAAAACACGAAAGTGTGATAGACAGGTGACTTACACTTGTTTTTTTCCAGATAAATACATTTTTAGCACAAAGATCTCTTTTACTGTGGACATGCATGCAATCTATCAGTAACATAATAGACAATTTGTGGTGCTCAAATTGGAGGTAGCGGTTAAAGTCCTGAATCTCCTCAAAGAGGTTCTCAGTAGCCATTTGTGGCATGCATTGTTTTCATTAATACTTTATAGAGTTTTAGCACACTTAGAATAATGCTTTTCTCAGAGTCTACACATCAAACTAATTGTGTATGAAAGTACTAAGTACATTCCAACAATAGTCAAAATACAACCAAAAGTGGTTAGGCAAATTGTAGAACAATTACAATCCCAAATAAACAACTATAAGCAGTTCTCTATAATCGAGCATGGGAGCAGAGAGGAAGGGAATAGTATATGCTAAAGGAACTTCTGCATAGACCATCCTTTAATTGAAAAACCTTATCATGGTGTATTTCAGACACCAATAAAACAAAATATACACAAATACAGTTCTCAGCAACCAAAATGATCTTGGTACCCTTAAGACTGTTGGTTAGGGCACGGCTCACAGAAGAAGATACCATATGGAGTCATATCTGTGTTCCTGATCTGCTACGCTAGTCTGTAAATTGTTTGGTCATACAGTGCAGCAGTTGCAATACCACATAGCCAGTCACCATAAGTGGGTGGATGGCATTGTTTCCATTGTTGTAGGACACATGTTATCCACTGCTAAAGCTTTATCTATCCATCTTTTCTTATGGTGAGGCAGACCTGGAATATGCAGTGTATCATTAGAATGACCAGTGCAAGAGAGGGTTAGTTGATTAAGGTATGCATTGTATATTGTAATCCTCTTGTTGGAGAACATTCTATCAGCAGAGCCTCTTCCTGATGTAGACTTTCAGCTACATTCCTTTAGAGCCAATTATCAGTTCATCCTGTCTGAAGAAGAAGCCCACGGTTATTAGAGAGGGACGTTTACAAATATTATTTCTTAAAATTCAAAAATCCTTGACCCCCTCCACCATTGCACTTGTGGTGGGAAAAGGTATAGAATATATATTATATGGAAAAGCTGTTCCTTTTACTTAAAGATGGCATACATAGATTACATCAGAAACAATCTGGCATTAATTCACCCTGTAAGACATCTCTTTCTCTTTTGAGAGCGTTTTCAGATTTGGGAATCACCTGTTCAAATTATGCTACTAGACAAGACACTGATTGTTATCTGTTGCTTCTTATCTTGCCTAGGTCTGTTGTACCATTGTGATACATGACCAAACATGCATTGTCAATCCCCATGTTCTGAATCCCTTCTGCTGACTGTATAACATATCACTCCATTCTTGTGACTGGACATAAATTGTACATGGAGTTGTTGGCTACTGTAAATCCATACCTTTAAATGGAAATTGTTGCCCTCATAGTCCTTATATTCTCCAGTATTGGATCGTTCATAGATTCACATGCTTGAATCATTCTCCATCATCAAAGTGGGAGTCCCATGGTACCGTAAAAAGCAGAGTCAAAGACCTACATAGGAGTTAATGTTAAAAAAACATTCACTTCAATAGCTTATCCTCATCATTTAAAAAAGACCCAAAGCCCAGCCAACTACACTCACCACAGAGGCTTAAATCCCTTAGAGTTTCTTCAGAACTTTGTGTAATGGAAGTCTCCCTGAACTCTGCTCAGTTTTCTACAGTTGGCTCTACATTAAAGAAAAATTCTCTTTGGGTCAATATTTATATTTGCTTTTTCATATTCTGACTTCTCAACAATGACAGAACCAACTAAAAAGTACTGTTCAGGCCATGTAGGACATGTAGCAACAAGAGACTGCATTCAGAGGAGCCTCACAAAAAGTGCATCTACTGTCTCCATCATGAACATAAGGTTAAAGACTGTAAACTATGCCACGCTTTTTCTCAAAAACTTCGGAAATATAGAGAGGGAGGATTGTTGATTTAGCTACAGAAATTCAAATCCAAAGAAAACCCTCTACCTGATGAGGACAGTGATGATTGCTCTAACACAGAAAAATCCCAAAAGAAGGGATAGGTCTTATGAGAAAGTGTCTCAGGGTTACCTAAAAAGGCTTTGAAGAAGTCCCGCTATGGGTTCCCAGGACATTACAGAAAAATCTGAGGAACGTCCACATGCTTCCAAAAAGGAGAATCTCTCCTTAGAAAAGTTACTGTATGAGCGTACAACTCCTTCTCTGAAGGAAGCTACACAGCAAAAGTATTTCACTAAAAATGATTACTGCATCCTTGACACCACAATGATGACTTTAACATTTATGTTGCCAGCATCACCAATGTTAATCTCATCATCACCAATAGCACCACCGACGATAATCACATCGAGAATCCTCGAAATGACAGTACCATCGTCCAAAAGGTGTTTAT
Organism: Pleurodeles waltl; assembly: GCF_031143425.1. NCBI lineage: Eukaryota > Metazoa > Chordata > Amphibia > Caudata > Salamandridae > Pleurodeles > Pleurodeles waltl. The sequence continues at coordinate 681,168,990 of NC_090451.1, read as the reverse complement.
GAAGGTCCCTGAAACATCGTCAACAATGAGACCATGGATGATGACACTGGTGACAAGAGAACCATTGACGACGGCAATGCTGACAAAACCTCTGTCGACTTCAACGCCAATGAAAGCCCGGTTGACAACGACTCCTCCAATGCAAATCTCGTTGGCGAAGCTACCAACGATGGCACCTTCGACGAAAATACCATTGATACCATTGATACCACTGATGCATGCATCAAACATTTCTATAAAAGGAAAATCCCCTACAGAAACAATTTTGCTTGCCCATATGTCGCTGTAAGGAAATGCCTCCCTGGCATGGTTACCCCCTGAATTTTTGCCTTTGCTGATGCCAAGTTATGATTTGAAAGTGTGCTGGGACCCTGCTAACCAGGCCCCAGCACCAGTGTTCTTTCCCTAAACTGTACCTTTGTCTCCACAATTGGTACAACCCTGGCATCCAGGTAAGTCCCTTGTAACAGGCATCCCTGGTACCAAGGGCCCTGATGCCAGGGAAGGTCTCTAAGGGCTGCAGCATGTCTTATGCCACCCTGTGGGACCCCTCACTCAGCACATACACACTGCTTGCCAACTTGTGTGTACTGGTGGGGAGAAAATGACTAAGTCGACATGGCACTCCCCTCAGAGTGCCATGCCATCCTCACACTGCCTATGGCATAGATAAGTCACCCCTCTAGCAGGCCTTACAGCCCTAAGGCAGGGTGCACTATACCACAGGTGAGGGCATAGGTGCATGAGCACTATGCCCCTACAGTGTCTAAGCAAAATCTTAGACATTGTAAGTGCAGGGTAGCCATAAGAGTATATGGTCTAGGAGTTTGTCATACACGAACTCCACATCACCATAATGGCTACACTGTAAACTGGGAAGTTTGGTATCAAACTTCTCAGCACAATAAATGCACACTGATGCCAGTGTACACTTTATTGTGAAATACACCCAGAGGGCATCTTAGAGATGCCCCCTGAAAACATACCCGACTTCCAGTGTGGGTTGACTAGTTTCTGCCTGCCTGCCACACACCAGACATGTTGCTGGCCACCTGGGGAGAGTGCCTTTGTCACTCTGTGGCCAGGAACAAAGCCTGTACTGGGTGGAGGTGTTTTACACCTCCCCCTGCAGGAACTGTAACACCTGGCGGTGAGCCTCAAAGGCTAACCCCCTTTGTTTCACCGCCACAGGGCATCCTAAGCTAGTGGAGATGCCCGCCCCTCCGGCCACTGCACCCACTTTTGGTGGCAAGGCTGGAGGAGATAATGAGGAAAACAAGGAGGAGTCCACCCACCAGTCGGGACAGCCCCTGAGGGGACTCTTACTTTTAGAAATCCTCCATCTTGTAGAAGGAGGATTCCCCCAATAGGATTAGGGATGTGCCTCCCTCCCCACAGGGAGGAGGCACAAGGAGGGTGTAGCCACCCTCAGGGCCAGTAGCCATTGGCTACTGCCCTCCCAGACCTAAACACACCCTTAAATAAAGTATTTAGGGGCTCCCAGAACCGAGGAAGACAGATTCCTGCAACCTAAAGAAGAAGAAGACTTGCTGACCTGAAGCCCTGCAGTGAAGACAGAGACGACAACTGATTTGGCTTCAGCCCCACCGGCCTGTCTCCCTACTTCGAAGAAAACTGCAACAGCGACGCATCCAACAGGGTCCAGCGACCTCTGAAGCCTCAGAGGACTACCCTGCATCTAAAGGACCAAGAGATCCAGAGAACAGCGGCCCTGTTCAAGAAACTGCAACTTTCTGCAACAAAGAAGCAACTTTTAAAGACCACACGTTTCCCGCTGGAAGCGTGAGACTTTCCACTCTGCACCGGACGCCCCCCGGCTCGACCTGTGGAAAACTAACACTACAGGGAGGACTCCCTGGCAACTGCGAGCCCATGAGTAGCAAGAGTTGACCCCCCTGAGCCCCCACAGCGACGCCTGCAGAGGAAATCCAGAGGCTCCCCCTGACCTCGACTGCCTGCTACAAGGAACCCGACGCCTGGAACCAGCACTGCACCATAGCCCCCAGGACCTGAAGGAACCGAACTCCAGTGCAGGAGCGACCCCCAGATGACCCTCTGCATAGCCCAGGTGGTGGCTACCCCTAGGAGCCCCCCCCATGTGCCTGCCTGCATAGTTTAAGAGACCCCCGGGTCTCCCCATTGATTCCTATAGAAAACCCGACGCCTGTTTGCACTCTGCACCTGGCCGCCCCTGTGCCGCTGAGGGTGTACTTTCTCTGCCTGCTTGTGTGTCCCCCGGTGCCCTACAGAACCCCCCCTGGTCTGCCCTCCGAAGACTCGGGTACTTACCTGCTGGCTGACTGGAACCGGGGCACCCCTATTTCCATTGAAGCCTATGTGTTTTGGGCACCACTTTGACCTCTGCACCTGACCAGCCCTGAGCTGCTGGTGTGGTAACTTTGGGGTTGCCTTGAACCCCCAACGGTGGGCTTCCCTGGACCCAACTTTGAACCCTGTAAGTGTTTTACTTACCTGTGAACTTAACAATTACTTACCTCCCCCAGGAACTGTTGATTTTTGCACTGTCTCCACTTTTAAAATAGCTAATTGCCATTTTTGTCAAAACTGTACATGCTATTGTGATTATTCAAAGTTCCTAGAATACCTGAGTGAAATACCTTTCATTTAAAGTATTACTTGTAAATCTTGAACCTGTGGTTCTTAAAATAAACTAAGAAAAGATATTTTTCTATACAAAAACCTATTGGCCTGGAATTTGTCTTTGAGTGTGTGTGTTCCTCATTTATTGCCTGTGTGTGTACAACAAATGCTTAACACTACCCTCTGATAAGCCTACTGCTCGACCACACTACCACAAAATAGAGCATTAGAATTCTCTCTTTTTGCCACTATCTTACCTATAAGGGGAACCCTTGGACTCTGTGCACACTATTTCTTACTTTGAAATAGTATATATAGAGCCAACTTCCTACAGTCGCCACGTATGGTTTTACCTTTCCCACCTGCGCACTTCTAGGATGATGACGAGTCAGAGGATGAAGGCCTATTTGGGGTAGCACATAGTCCCCCTTAGCTTCATGTGAAGTGCCAGGAGGATGATGATGAGGACGACCAATAATATGGGGACCAATATCATACTTCAGGTGAACAACAAGTACAGTGTGAAACAGGAACAATAAGAACAGTCAGTACCAATATCACTGACTTTGGTCAATAAGCTCTAGCATATGCTCCAAGACCATTATAGGGGATTTCAAGATTCTGCACCAACTGCTCCTCTAGTGCAACCACTAAGGCCAATGCAATCATAACAGTTCTCTTCCAGGGGATCCTCATCAATAGTCATAAACATTGAATATTCCCGCCCCGTGCAGGGGCCCCGGAGCATACATAAAATACACACATGTAAAAGTATGAAATATGCACGAAAAATATATATATAGCATTTTTAATAGACAATTTTCATACCAAACTCATGTATACGTGTGTACAACAGCAAAGCAGACTATATTCATAAACAGGCTAAAATGCTTTATTTCTATAGAGTTTTTTTTTATTTTTTGAACCCCTTCGCTGCCAGGCCTTTTCCCCCTCCTGTGCCAGGCCTTTTTTTTGCTATTTAGGGCAGTTTGCGCTTAGGCCCTCATAACTTTTTGTCCACATAAGCTAGCCAAGCCAAATTTGCTTCCTTTTTTCCAACATCCTAGGGATTCTGGAGGTACCCAGACTTTGTGGGTTCCCCTGAAGGAGGTCAAGAAATTAGCCAAAATTACAGTGAAAATTTAGTTTTTTTTAAAAAAATGGGAAAAAGTGGCTGCAGAATAAGGCTTGTGGTTTTTTCCCTGAAAATGGCATCAACAAAGGGTTTGTGGTGCTACAATCACCAGCTTCCCAGCTTTCAGGAACAGGCAGACTTGAATCAGAAAACCCAATTTTTCAACACAAATTTGGCATTTTACTGGGACATACCCCATTTTTAAAAAAAAATTGTGCTTTCAGCCTCCTTCCAGTCAGTGACAGAAATGGGCGTGAAACCAATGCTGGATCCCAGAAACCTAAACATTTCTGAAAAGTAGACAAAATTCTGAATTCAGTAAGGGGTCATTTGTGTAGAACGTAGAGAAAAATTGCTTTTTTTTCACCTCAATTTCAATATTTTTCTTTTTCAGTTGTTATTTTCTGTAGGAAACCCTTGAAAAAGAAAAATATTGAAATTGAGGTGAAAAAAAAAGCAATTTTTCTCTACGTTTTACTCTGTAACTTTTTCCTGCAATGTCAGATTTTCGAAAGCAATATACCGTTACGTCTGCTGGACTCCTCTGATTGTGGGGATATATAGGGTTTGTAGGTTCATCAAGAACCCTAGGTACCCAGAGCCAATAAATGAGCTGCACCCTGCAGTGCGTTTTCATTCTATACCGGGTATACAGCAATTCATTTGCTGAAATATAAAGAGTGAAAAATAGCTATCAAGAAAACCTTTGTATTTCCAAAATGGGCACAAGATAAGGTGTTGAGGAGCAGTGGTTATTTGCACATCTCTGAATTCCGGGGTGACCATACTAGCATGTGAATTACAGGGCATTTCTCAAATAGATGTCTTTTTTACACACTCTCTTATATTTGGAAGGAAAAAATGTAGAGAAAGACAAGAGGCAATAACACTTGTTTTGCTAATCTATGTTCCCCCAAGTCTCCCGATATAAATGATACCTCACTTGTGTGGGTAGGCCTAGCGCCCGTGACAGGAATCACCCCAAAACGCAACATGGGACATCACATTTTATGAAAGAAAACAGAGGTGTTTTTTTGCAAAGTGCCTACCTGTAGATTTTGGCCTCTAGCTCAGCCGGCACCTAGGGAAACCTACCAAACCTGTGCATTTTTGAAAACTAGAGACCTAGGGGAATCCAAGATGGGGTGACTTGTGGGGCTCTGACCAGGTTCTGTTACCCAGAATCCTTTGCAAACCTCAAACTTTGGCTAAAAAAGCACATTTCTGATGGATACAACTACCTGTGGATTCCTCACCTAATGAATACTCCCATGGCGCCAGCATTAGACGGAAATCTTCTTCCTAGCTTCTGCACGTCGACGAGGACGTCACATTTGCCCATGCGATGCCGTCTGACGTCATACAGGCAATAAGAAGTCCTCGCCGACGTCAGTTCCCTTTTTTCCGTGCCATTCGAAACGGTTATCTTCGAGGGAGCTACTGTTGCTTTTCGAGTTACAGTGTGTTTTTCTGCTGTATGTTTTTTCTCTGAGGTTACTATGTCTCAGAGGAAGTCTGGTTTCAAGCCCTGTCGAGAGTGTGGGGCAAAATGTCAGTTACTGACCCACATTCGGACTGCTTGTGGTGCTTGAGTTCCGACCACGACGTGGCCACGCGTGATTCATGTCAACACATGAATCTGAAAGCCCTGAAGGAGCGAGAAGCCAAACTCTTAATGGCGAAGTCGAAGAGAAAGGAGAAGAGACATCATAGAAAATCCTCCTCGCCGAAGTCTCATCGACATTATCGAGACTCCCGGCGCCGTCGGGACTCACGGCGCCATTCGAGCAAGGAGAGGTCTCGATCGAGGTCGCCATCGGCTCGGCGTCGGAAGACTTGGGAGGTCAGTCCCACAGTCACTCCTCATCCATCGACGCCGTTGCCTTCTCTGGCTTCGTCGACTTCGCCTGGGCAGACGTCTTCAGTGATTGAGATGCCACAACCTCATGTGTTCTCACCGACGTCGCGGACGTTGAGGCTGGCGTCGGGGTCGCCTTCGATCCAGGCACCCCAGTATCCGGCTTTCCCGGCCCCTGGAGCCGATAATACCGCATTTTTAAATGCAATGTTTACCATCTTCCAACAGATGGCTCCCGGCAGTGCTCCGACTGGTCCATCGGGCCCATTGGCTTTCAGCTTGGGTGCTCCGGCGCTGATACGGCCAGCACCCTTCAAGCCCTTTCTCCCCTTGGGGAATGTGGGCTCGGCGCCGGTGTCGGCTCCGGTGGCTCCAGAGGTTTCGGCCCCGGAGGTTTCGGCTTCGGGGTTTCGGCCAGTGACCCCGGCAGGGCCTTCTGAGACTCCGAGACACACTTCTCTTCTTCCGACTCCTGGCTCGGCGTCGAAGCTTCCTGTGGCGCCTGACATGGCGTCGGACGGATCCGGTGATCGGCGTCGTTCCTCGACTTCTGCTGACGCCATGTCGACGCCGCGAATTGAGGAGAGGTTACATTCGAGGAGACGTGCTCTCCGTCTCTTGGAGGAACAGGAATATCAACGGGTCCTGGAGGAAGGAGAAATTGAAGATTCTGGCGAGGGTCTTCATGGACTGGATACAGCTAGTGGCCTTGATACTTCCCCTGAGTGGGACTTGTCATCTCCAGGGGAGTATACTGAAGAGGCAGCCACTTTTCATGCTGTGATAAGGAAGGCAGCTAACTTCCTCGAACTGCCTTTGCCGGTGGCTGAGGCGAAACTAAATTTACTGACTGAGGTCTTACATCCGGCCTCTACATCGGCAGAGCCTCTTTTGCCATTTAACGAGGCGCTGCTTGAACCGGTATTGGAGGTCTGGAAGAAGCCGGTAGCTTCCTCGGCTGTCAATAGGTCTGTGGCCAGGAGATATCGGGCTGCACCGTCTGACCCTGGCTTTCTTTCCAGACACCCTACGCCAGAAAGCTTGGTGGTCCAGGCTTCCTGTTCTGCGAGATCTGCGCCTGGATCTTTTCCAACAGTGCCGGCGGACAGAGACTCCAAAAAGTTGGACTCACAGTCAAAGAAAGTATTTTCGTCTTGTAGCATGGCGTTAAAGTCCACCAACGCTACGTGTATCTTGGGGAGGTACATCTATGTACTTATGGACGAGATTACATCATCGCATACAGAGCTTCCTCAAGGACTCTTGAATCTCGTGTCGGATGCTCAGGCTGCTGCAACCCAGGTTATCCAATCGGGGTTGGATGCAACTGACTCAGTGGCTAGAGCGATGGGCACGGCGGTGGTTGCGAGAAGACAGGCTTGGCTTCGCAACTCAGGGTTCTCTTCAGATGTGCAGTCGACCCTGTTGGACTTCCCGTTTGATGGGGACAAACTTTTTGGTGCCAAAGCAGATTCGGTCTTGGAGAGGTTTAAGGAGAGCAGGGCCACGGCCAAGTCGTTAGGACTGCAAGCCGCTTCTTCTGCCTCCTCCAGGTTTTTTAGGAGGTTTCGAGGGTTTGGTCACGGCTCATCCTCCTCTTCCTTTCGGGGGAGATTCCAGCAACCTACCTCCTCTCTCACCTTTAGATTATTTAGAGGGAGGGGTAGGGTCCGTACCAGAGGAGCCTCTCAGCAGCACTCTGCCTCTTCCTCATCCTCTGGAGGGGTGCAGCAGGGGAAGCAGCCTTAGGCTTCCACCAATTCCCGTTCACTCCTCTCCTGTAGGGGGAAGGCTACTGCATTTTCTTCACAAGTGGGAGGTCATCACATCAGACACCTGGGTTACCAGTATTGTGGGAAAAGGCTACACCCTTCCCTTTCGGGAGTTTCCGCCCCCCATCCCACCCATCTTATTGTTCAGAAGAACACCTCCTGTTGTTAGAACAGGAGGTTCAAGTCCTCCTTTCAAAGGGCGCGGGGGAGTTGGTTCCAGAGCAGGAAAAGGGTCAAGGTTGTTACTCAAGGTACTTCCTGATTCCCAAGAAGGATGGTCGGTTGAGACCAATCCTGGACCTGAGGATTTTGAATTGGCTCCTCAAATAGGAAAAGTTCAAGATGCTGACCCTAGCTCAGGTGCTTTTGGCGTTGAACAAGGGAGATTGGATGGTGTCTGTCGACTTGCAGGATGCTTACTTTCATATCCCGATACTCAAGTCGCACAGGAAGTATCTCCGTTTTGTGGTGGGGTCGCAGCACTATCAGTTTGCGGTCCTCCCGTTTAGTCTTACTTCAGCACCTCGAGTCTTCACGAAGGTGAGGTCGGTGGTTGCGGCAGAGCTCAGAAGGAAGGGGATAGCAGTGTTCCCTTACCTGGACGACTGGTTGATCAAAGCCAAGTCCCCGGAGCTTGTGTTGCATCATCTGCAGTCGACAACCCAGTTGTTGTTCGACCTGGGCTTTTCGGTGAACGTGCCCAAATCTCACCTAGAGCCCTCTCAACGCCTCCTGTTCACAGGGGCAGTACTGGATACAACATTGGATCGAGCCTTTCCTCCACCTCAGCGGATTCAAGATATTCAGGAGTTGGTTCCAATGTTTCAAAATGGAGCGGTCGTTCCAGTCCTCAAGGTCCTTCGTCTGCTCGGTCTGTTTGCCTCCTGCATACTGCTGGTCACGCATGCTCGGTGGCACATGAGGGCTCTTCAGTGGTGCCTCCGAAGGCAGTGGTCTCAGCACAGAGGAGATCTCGAAGGTTCTGTCAGGATCTCCAGAGATGCTGCCATGGATTTGAAGTGGTGGATTGCGGGTGACAATCTTTCCCAAGGAAGGCCGTTCACGCAGCCTCCACCAGTGACCACGGTCATAACGGATGCTTCCACTCTAGGGTGGGGAGCTCTTCTGGGGGACCTGGAGATCAAAGGGCTTTGGTCTCCAGAGGAACAGATGTTTCATATCAATCTGTTAGAGTTACGGGCTGTACGTCTGGCTCTCAAGGCCTTCCTCCCATCCCTTCGCGGTCAGTCGGTTCAGGTCCTGACGGACAATACTACCGCGATGTGGTATATAAACAAACAGGGAGGAGTGGGGTCCTACCTTCTCTGCAGAGAAGCTCTTCGGCTATGGTCCTGGGCAAAGGACCATCAGATTTGCTTGGTAGCAAATCATCTGGCCGGAGTCTTGAATGTACGTGCGGACAGTCTCAGTCGCCATTTCTCGGCCGACCACGAGTGGCGTCTCCATCCAGATCAAGTCCGTCTAATCTTCCAGATGTGGGGGTTTCCTCGGATAGATCTGTTTGCCACCTGGGAGAACTCGCACTGCCCGTTATTCTGCAGCCTCCAGTATCCGGTGCAGGGAGCTTTGGGGACGCGTTTCAGAGAACCTGGTGCGACCAGTTGCTTTACGCGTTTCCCCCCATACCCTTGATGCCTCGGGTATTGAGGAAAATTCGCCAAGACCGGGCCCAAGTAATCTTAATTGCTCCGGATTGGCCAAGGAGGGTGTGGTATTCCGACCTTCTCCAACTCTCACTGTGCCCTCCGCTCCGTCTCCCTCTCAGGGCAGACCTCCTCTCACAGTCGCAGGGGCAGGTTTTACACCCCAACCTCCAGAGCCTGCACCTACATGCCTGGAGATTGAACGGGGCAACCTGAGTTCCTTCTCTCTCCCGCCTGATGTAGTGGATGTTATCTTAGCGGCCAGGCGACACTCCACTAAATCTATCTATGCTAATAGGTGGTCTAAATTTGTGGTATGGTGTGGAGAGAGACAGATTGATCCCTTACGTGCTCATTTGTCAGATGTTTTATCTTTTGCTTTGTCTTTAGCACAGAGGGGTTGTGCAGTGGCTACTATTAAAGGTTACTTGTCTGCCTTGTCAGCCTTCATTTGTCTTCCAGACCATCCTTCGTTATTTAAATCTCCTATAGTACTTAGATTTTTGAAGGGCCTTATGAATAAATATCCTCCAAATCCTTTCGTTATGCCTCAATGGGATTTATCCTTGGTCCTGACTTTCCTTATGGGGTCCCCTTTTGAGCCTATGCATTCTTGCCCCTTAAGGTTCTTAGTTCTTAAAACGGTCTTCCTAGTGGCTATAACATCTGCACGGAGAGTGAGTGAGTTGCAGGCTTTATCGGTAAAACCCCCTGATACAACTTTTTATGGGGATAAGGTGGTGTTGAGGACCAAGGCTGCTTTCCTTCCGAAGGTTGTTTCACCCTTCCATTTGGCCCAGACAATTACTCTGTCCACGTTCTATCCTCCAACTCATCCTTCGAAGGAAGAAGAGAGACTACAGCGCTTGGACCCAAAGAGGGCGTTAAGCTTTTACATAGACAGAACGAAGGATTTCAGGCTGGAGGATCAGCTTTTCATCGGATACGTGGGCAAAAGGAGAGGAAAGGCAGTCCACAAGAGAACACTCTCCAGGTGGGTTGTTCTTTGCATTAAAATATGTTACTCTTTAGCAAAGAAGGATCCTCCTGATGGTATTAGGGCTCATTCCACCAGGGCTAAGTCGGCCACTTCGGCCTTGGCTAGAGGTGTTCCTGTGGTCGACATCTGCAAGGCCGCAACTTGGTCGTCCCTTCACACTTTTGTGAAGCATTACTGCTTGGACTCTGAGGTCAGAAGGGACGGACATTTTGCACGGTCAGTGCTGCAGGATTTCTTGGTTTGACCATACAGGCACCCACCACCGGGCGCGGTACTGCTTTGGGACTCTATTCATTAGGTGAGGAATCCACAGGTAGTTGTATCCATCAGAAGAACGAGTTACTTACCTTCGGTAACGACTTTTCTGGTGGATACATTAGCTACCTGTGGATTCCTCACGGTCCCACCCGCCTCCCCGTTGCCTGTTTGGTCTCACCAAGTAATTCTTGAGTGTGCTCCTCTTGGTCTTGAGGACTGCAATAGATTATGTGTATATGTTTATATGTATATGTTTATATATGTGTGTATATATATATATATATATATATATTTGTATATATATATATATTTAGTGTATATATTTATAAAAAATAAATAAAAAAAAAGTGTATATTAAATCTATAGCCATCTTCTTGCAATGATGTGTGGTTTACAATGTTATGAGATGTTGCTTTTGTCTTTCATCCCATTAGATTGTTTTTCTCAGGCACGTAAAAAATGTTGGTACTGACGTCGGCACGTCGGCGAGGACTTCTTATTGCCTGTATGACGTCAGACGGCGTCGCGTGGGCAAATGTGACGTCCTCGTCGACGTGCAAAAGCTAGGAAGAAGATTTCCGTTGAATGCTGGCGCCATGGGAGTATTCATTAAGTGAGGAATCCACAGGTATCTAATGTATCCACCAGAAAAGTCGTTACCGAAGGTAAGTAACTCGTTCTTTCCTCACATTTTCGTGACAGAAAGTTCTGGAATCAGAGAGGAGACATAAATTTCCTTCCACCCAGCGTTCTCCCAAGTCTCCCGATAAAATTATACCTCACTTGTGTGGGTAGGCCTAGCACCCGCGACAGGAAATGCCCCAAAACGCAACGTGGACACATCACATTTTTTTAAAGAAAACAGAGGTGTTTTTTGCAAAGTGCTACCTGTAGATTTTGGCCTCTAGCTCAGCCGGCACCTAGGGAAACCTACCAAACCTGTGCATTTTTTAAAACTAGAGACCGAGGGGAATCCAAGATGGGGTGACTTGTGGGGCTCTGACCAGGTTCTGTTACCCAGAATCCTTTGCAAACCTCAATATTTGGCAAAAAAATACACATTTTCCTCACATTTTGGTGACAGAAAGTTCTGGAATCAGAGAGGAGCCACAAATTTCCTTCCACCCAGCGTTCCCCCTAATCTCCCGATAAAAATGATACCTCACTTGTGTGGGTAGGCCTAGCGCCTGCAACAGGAAATGCCCCAAAACGCAACGTGGACACATCACATTTTTTGAAAGAAAACAGAGGTGTTTTTTGCAAAGTGCCTACCTGTAGATTTTGGCCTGTAGCTCAGCCGGCACCTAGGGAAACCTACCAAACCTGTGCATTTTTTAAAACTAGAGACCTAGGGGAATCCAAGATGGGGTGACTTGTGGGGCTCCGACCAGGTTCTGTTACCCAGAATCCTTTTGCAAACCTCAAAATTTGGCTAAAAAAACACGCTTTCCACTCATTTCGGTGACAGAAAGTTGTGGAATCTGAGAGGAGCCACAAATTTCCTTCCACCCAGCGTTCCCCCAAGTCTCCCGATAAAAATGGTACCTCACTTGTGTGGGTAGGCCTAGCGCCCACGAAAGGAAATGGCCCAAAACACAACGTGGACACATCACATTTTTTCATAGAAAACAGGCCTACCTGTGGATTTTGGCCTCTAGCTCAGCCGGCACCTGGGGAAACCTAGCAAACCAGCGCATTTTTGAAAACTAGAAACCCAGGGGAATCCAAGATGGGGTGACTTGCGGGGCTCTGACCAGGTTCTGTTACCCAGAATCCTTTGCAAACATCGAAATTTGGCCAAAAAAACACTTTTTCCTCTCATTTCGGTGACAGAAAGTTCTGGAATCTGAGAGGAGCCACAAATTTCCTTCCACCCTGCGTTCCCCTAAGTCTCTCGATAAAAATGATACCTCACTTGTGTGGGTAGGCCTAGCGCCCACGAAAGGAAATGGCCCAAAACACAACGTGGACACATCACATTTTTTCATAGAAAACAGTGCCTACCTGTGGATTTTGGCCTCTAGCTCAGCCGGCACCTGGGGAAACCTAACAAACCAGCGCATTTTTGAAAACTAGAAACCCAGGGGAATCCAAGATGGGGTGACTTGCGGGGCTCTGACCAGGTTCTGTTACCCAGAATCCTTTGCAAACATCAAAATTTGGCCAAAAAAACACTTTTTCCTCTCATTTCGGTGACAGAAAGTTCTGGAATCTGAGAGGAGCCACAAATTTCCTTCCACCCAGCGTTCCCCTAAGTCTCTCGATAAAAATGGTACCTCACTTGTGTGGGTAGGCCTAGCGCCACAGAAGGAAATGGCCCAAAACACAACGTCGACACATCACATTTTTTCACAGAAAACAGAGGTGTTTTTTGCAAAGTGCCTACCTGTGGATTTTGACCTCTAGCTCAGTCGGCCCCAGGGGGGCAGAAATGGCCTAAAATAAATTTGACCCCAAACTCCTCCCCCCACCCCCCCCCAGGAGCGACCCTTGCCTACGGGGTCGCTCCCCCTGCGTGACATTGGCGCCCCAAAAAAAATTCCCCAGTGCCTAGTGGTTCCTGCCCCCCTGGGGGCAGATTGACCTAAAATCGGCTAATCTGCCCCCAAGGAGGGCAGAACTGGTCTAAATACAATTTTCCCCCCAGGGGAGCGACCCTTGCCTAATGGGTTGCTCCCCATCTCTAAAAAAACAAAAAAACAAAAAAAAAAAAATTGCCCTGCCGCCTAGAGGTTTCTGCCCCCCCTGGGGCAGATTGGCCTAATAATAGGCCGATCTTCCCCCGGGGGGGCAGAAATGGCCTAAAATAAAATTTCCCCCCCCACCGGGAGCGACCCTTGCCTACGGGGTCGCTCCCCCTGCGTGACATTGGTGCCAAAAAAAAATCCCCGGTGCCTAGTGGTTTCTGCCCCCTTGGGGGCAGATTGACCTAAAATCGGCCAATCTGCCTCTAAGGGGGGCAGAAATGGTCTAAATACAATTTGCCCCCCAGGGGAGCGACCCTTGCCTAATAGGTCGGTTCCCATCTCTAAAAAAAAAAAAACACACAAATAAAATTTGCCCTGGCGCCTAGAGGTTTGGCCTAAAATAAATCCCCCCCCCAACCACCCCCTCGGGAGCGACCCTTGCCTACGGGGTCGCTCCCCCTGCGTGACATTGGCGCCAAAAAAAAATCCCCGGTGCCTAGTGGTTTCTGCCCCCCTTGGGGGCAGATTGGCGTAGCAAAAAACAGCCGATCTGTCCCCAAAGGGGGCAGAAATGGCCTAAATACAAATTTCCCCTCCAGGGGAGCGATCCTTGTCCAAGGGGTCGCGCCCCATCTGTAAAACAAAAAAAAACAAAAAAATCCCCGGTGCCTAGTGGTTTCTGCCCCCCTTGGGGGCAGATCGGCCTAATCAAAATAGGCTGATCTACCCCCAGGGGGGCAGAAATGGCCTATAATAATTCCCCCCCCCCCCCCAGAGGAGCGACCCTTGCCTAAGGGGTCGCTCCCCTTGCGTGAAATTCACTAAAACAAAAAAAACTCCCTGGTGCCCTAGAGGTTTTTGCCCCCCTGGGGGCAGATCAGCCTAATAATAGGACGATCTGTCCCCGGGGGGGCAGAAAAGGCCTTCCTAAAAAATGCCCCCCATTGGGAGCGACTCTTATTTCTATTTAAAAAAAAAAAAAAACATCTCTGGTGTCTAGTGGGCGTTTCAAAAGCCGGATTGCAAGCAATCCGGCTTTTGAAACGCTTGGAGAGCCTTCAAAGGGAAGGAAATACATTTCCTTCCCTTTGAAGCCTCTCCGGGCCTCCCCCACGTGATCGAAAGAGAATGCTTCCAGGGGGATGGGGGAGCCCCTGTGACAAATCAGCGCGCACTTGCGCGCTGACGTCACAGGGGGGGTGGGGGTGGTCGGGGTGGAAGGGGAAGGGCTTCCCCTTCCATCCCTGCCTTGCTTGGGGGGGTGGGTAGGGAGCACAGGGGGGGGAGCGCTAGCGCTCTCCCTAGTTCCTGTGACTTGGACGAGGTGACCTCGGTTAAACAGTCCCTTTCAAAATTACAATAAGAGAAAAACTTTCCAAAGCCCCATAGCTGAAGCCAGGGAAAGAAGCAGTAGCAACATCAGTGAAAAAAAGAGAAAAAACTACATTGAAAACAATGGAGCATTATTAGCTAATAGGCTGCATGCAGGTTAACACAGGAGAACCATAAAATTCTGGCACCGTGCCTTTAAGACCCTGAGCACCTCCAGTATCCCACCATGCCTCAGGGGTGAAGGAGAGGTGACAGTTGGTTCACAGTTAGGTCAGTTCTTTTTTCCGGCTTCTGAGAGGATCCTGGAGCATTGAGCTCTCAGCTTTTCTGAGTTTTTCTCAGGAAAATATTTAAAAACAGTGTTTTTTCTACCTTCACTCGACATTTCACACCTTTGAGTCAAGGGATTTTTTCCTGACTGGAAAATGCCTTCTCTTTTTGTGAAGTGCCCTTCCTGTGGGAAGAAGAAAGCCCAGTCTGATCCACACTGTCTCTGCATTGTGTGTTTGTTCCCCGTCGACGTCATCGCTGCCACCATCACATCGTCATAGATCGCAGTCAACGGCGACCCGACCGACGTGTCGATGGATACGACGTCGAAGGTACATAGCCACCATAAGGGCAGATCTCCGTCGACGGCAACCCGCCGATCGACGTTGAGCCAGCACTGGCGTGCTCATTCGCCGTTGAAGGCCTCACATCCCTCGACGGCACAGAAGACAACGGCGAGAGCAAAGACATCCGCCGTCTGCGGCCCATCACTCGACGGCGAGGCACACGACGTCGAGCAGGTCGCGGTCAAGGGATAACTGGTCACCATCGAGGCGCTCGACGTTGAGACCAGAGCAATCCGTGGTACTCCCTTGGACGTCGTTGCAACTTTTGACGTCGACACAGGTGTTGCCTATCTCACAAGGAGAAGAGCGTCGGCTACCGCCGGCTGATAAGAACACTCCAACAAGTTCTGTGGCCTCCATAAGGAGTGGTTCGTCTGGGCGTCGGGAGTCGCATCGTCTCGGCACATCTCGCCCATCAACTTATCGCCAAGGTGGGTGGAGAGTCTTAATAAAACTTCAAGCTTCTCCAGACTCGCAATACTCGAGAATGTACTCACCTTCGGCTTCTCTTCCGAGGACACCATCACCAACAGCGCGGACAGAACGGCTGTTCTGCGTCTCGCCAGTCTGCCACTAGGCCTCGGCACGCTGCAACAAGATCTCGGAGCAGGTCACGCTCCCAGAGAAGATCCAGATCAAGATCACGCCTTCACAGAAGGTCTCCTTCTTGGTCCACATCTTTGGGGTCTTCAGTAAGAGGATACTCCCCGACTCTAACGGATTCTCCACTAGCTAAAGTTTCCCCGGTGGACGACATCACAACTTTAACAGTCTCGTAAAGCCACAAGAGACCGAGGGTCAAGTAGACCTCAGCAGCCTACCCCAAAGCTCCTGCAAAACAATGAGGATTCGCTTCCCTTAATACCGTGCACCACTCCGGTTGGGGGAAGTATCGCAGCGTTCATTCACGAGTGGCGTGGCATAACAAAAGACAAATGGGTGCTGAACATTGTAGAGAATGGGTACTCTCTTCTTTTCCGGCAACCTCCTCCTCACTTGCCACCAACCAAATGCAATCCTGCTCACATGAGCTTATTACGCAAAGAGGCTCATGCTCTGTTACAGAAAAAAGCAATAGAAAAGGTTCCAGTCACACACAGAGGGAAAGGGGTGTACTCCAGCTATTTTCTAGTAGCAAAGAAGGGTCGGGAAGGAGTTTTCAGACCGATTCTAGACTTGAGGCTACTGAACAAGTACATAAAGAAGCAAAAGTTCAGGATGCTGGCTCTCCACCAGATTTTCCCTCAACTGCATCGAGGAGACTGGATGTGCTCCATAGATCTGCAAGATGCGTATTTTCATATCCCGATCATTCCCAAACATCGGAAATTCCTACGATTTCTGATAGCCTCCCAACGCTATCAGTTCAAGGTGCTTCCTTTCGGCCTAAAATCTGCCCCTTGCGTTTTCTCCAAATGTGTAGCAACTGTAGCGGCGCATTTAAGGAAGCAGAAAATCTTCATTTATCCATACCTAGACGACTGGCTACTGAAAGCCTCCTCTCCGGAGCAGGCGAAAAACCATCTGGACATTGTGCTCAGTGTTTTCCGATCTCTAGGTCTACAAGTCAACTACCAAAAGTTCACCCTCATCCCAACACAAACCCTCCACTACCTGGTAGCAATACTGAATACAGAGCTCGAAAGAGTGTATCCTTCGGAGGAACGACTATTATCAATAAGGAGGAAGTGTCAAGACCTTCTGAGTTCCCACACATCTACGGCCCGTCAGGTGACATCTCTGTTGGGCTCCATGGCCTCTTGCATTTTCATTGTCGCGAACGCCAGATTGCATGTGAGGCCTCTTCAAGAGGCTCTGGAGAACAACTGGAACCAGCACACAGGCCACTGGGAGGACAGAATGCTTCTTCCGATAGGAGCACGACAATCATTACGATGGTGGATGCACAGACTTCACCTGTCAGTAGGAGTTCCTTTTCATCAGCCGATCCCGTCCGACACTCTGGTAACGGATGCGTCGCTTCAGGGCTAGGGAGCTCATCTGGGTTCCCTTCAAGCTCAGGGCCTGTGGTCCAACAAAGAAGGAGCATACCACATCAACCTGCTGGAGCTCAGAGCAGTTCATCTGGCTCTCAAGTCTTTTGCTCCATCGATTCAGGGGAAATCTATCCTAGTACAAACGGACAATACGACGACAATGTATTATCTGAACAAACAAGGAGGAACGAGATCCCTGTCTCGGGAGTCTCAGGCCATTTGGCATTGGCTCTTAGCGAGGGGAATGTCTCTTACACCAATTCACCTCCCAGGGCAGCAAAACGTGGAGATGGACTTCCTAAGCAGAACCCTCAAGGACGCCCACAATTGGATTCTTCACGACGAGGTCGTCGAAGACATCTTCGTTCAATGGGGTCGGCCTCAGTTAGATCTCTTCGCACACGAGGTAAACAAGAAATGCCCAGACTTTGTGTCCAGGTTCTACTGTCCGGGGTCTCGAGGGAATGCCCTGTTGATCGACTGTTCAGGGATATTTCTCTACGCCTTTCCACCGATTCCCCTCATACCAGCTGTGATAAACAAACTCTACAGATCCAGCACCAGAATGATTCTCATAGCCCCGCAATGGCCTCGTCAGTTCTGGTACACGGATCTCCTCAACCTATCAGAACAACTGCACAGGAGGCTGCCGTGCAGACCGGATCTCCTTTGCAGGCTGGTAGGCAGGATACTTCACCCCAACCTTCCCTTTCTGAGCTTGACGGCATGGCTTCTGAATTCCTGCAGTATGGGCATCTAGGGCTCTCGCAGGAGTGCATGAACATCCTAAAGGAGTCCAGACGACCTTCCACGTGGCGTTCTTATGCGTTCAAGTGGAAGAGGTTCTACATATGGTGTCGTCAGCAAGGTCAGAATCCTATACTGGCTTAGGAGGAGGTCATACTGTCTTACCTGCTCCATCTGGCGAAATCGGGTCTGCAAGTGTCATCTATTAAGGTACATTTATCTGCCATTACAGCCTATCGTAAGTCACCTTCTCAGGAATCCTTTTTTACAAGACCAGTAGTCAAGGATTTCTTAGAAGGTTTGAAGATGGTTTTTCCACCCATTCGAAAACCCTCTCCTCCGTGGGAACTAAACATAGTATTATCTAGACTCATGGGTCCTCCTTTCGAACCTATCCACAAAGCTTCTTTGCAACACCTTACGTGGAAGACAGCTTTCCTCGTAGCCATTACTTCAGCTAGGAGGGTTAGTGAAATTCAGTCTTTGTCCTCCAAGGAACCGTACACGGTTTTCCATGAAAATAGAGTGGTTCTACGAACTCATCCATCATTCTTACCGAAGGTGGTGTCGGATTTTTACATTAATCAGACTATTTCACTACCAACTTTTTTCCCCAATCCGGATACTCCGGCGGAAAAAGCTTTACACTCTCTGTATTTGAAAAGAGTGCTTAAATTTTACTTGGATAAGACCAAATTGATTAGATGATCTCACCACCTATTTGTAAATTACAGTCATATGAGAACAGGCGATGCAGCCTCGAACCGAACAATATCTAGATGGATAGTTTCATGTACTGTTACTGCGTATCATTTGGCTAACAAACAGTTATTAGCTAGGACTAAGGCTCATTCGACAAGAGGAAAGGCGGCTACTGCTGCCCTCCTTAATAATGTTCAAATCTCCTAAATCTGTAAGGCTGCTACATGGAAGTCTGTACATGCATTTACTAGACATTACAGTTTGGACTCAGATGCCAGAGCGGACTCTCAAGTTGGGCAAGCGTCTCTGAGAAATTTGTTTGCGTAGTGTAAATCTTTTCCTTCACTTATATTGGACAGTCCGCAGAGATAGGGGATGGGCTTGCTAATCTATTCAATGTTTATGACTATTGATGAGGATCTCTTGGAAGAGAAGGATAAGTTACTTACCTGTAAATCCTAGTTCTCTTCCAGGGGTATCCTCATCAAAGTCATAAACAACCCACCCTCCTCCCCGGACGCAAGTCTCCTAGAAGTGCAGGACAGACTATCTCTCTAATCTGTTGGATACGTTGTCACGTAAAAAAGAACTGACCTAACTGTGAACCAACTGTCACTTCTCCTTCACCCCTGAGGCATTGTGGGATACTGGAGGTGCTCAGGGTCTTAAAGGCACGGTGCCAGAATTTTTATGGTTCTCCTGTGTTAACCTGCATGCAGCCTATTGGCTAATAATGCTCCATTGTTTTCAGTTTAGTTCTTTCTCTTTTTTCACTGATGTTGCTACTGCTTCTTTCCTTGGGCCCAGCTATGGGACTTTGGAAAGTTTTTCTCCTATTGTAATTTTGAAAGGGACTGTTTAAAAAAAAAAAAATAACAACTCCATAGAAATAAAGCATTTTAGCCTGTTTATGAATATAGTCTGCATTGCTGTTGTACACACGTATACATGAGTTTGGTATGAAAATTCTCTACTAAAAATGCTATATATATATTTTTCGTGCAAATTTCATACTTTTACATGTGTGTATTTTATGTATGCTCCGGGGTCCCCGCACGGGGCGGGAATATTCAATGTTTATGACTTTGATGAGGATAACCCTGGAAGAGAACTAGGATTTACAGGTAAGTAACTTATCCATACATGCTCTGGTTGCTCAGGCACCAAGTATATTACCAGTGCCAGTGACCCCTCTACCTACACTGTCAAGTAAGTTGTCTGA
Organism: Pleurodeles waltl; assembly: GCF_031143425.1. NCBI lineage: Eukaryota > Metazoa > Chordata > Amphibia > Caudata > Salamandridae > Pleurodeles > Pleurodeles waltl. The sequence continues at coordinate 681,149,377 of NC_090451.1, read as the reverse complement.
TCCACCAGTAGACGACGCACCTTCCTCAGACGAGTATAGGGAAGATGGGGAGGTCACCGATAGGTGGGATGATTATTTGATAGCAACACCATCCCTGCCTGTGCCACCACCTGGGGACTCCCCACCAGACCATATTGGTGATTTCCACAATCTTATGAAAAGGGCAACAAAAAGATTCAGTTTCCTATAACAATTAAGTAATCGGATTGCTTCCTCTCTGACTTTAAGGCATCCATGAAAAAATTTATCAGAGCCATCTCTACTGTGGATTTGATATGAGAGGATGGCCTCAAAACGAGGAAGAATTCAGCTAAAGTGTTGGCAGTGTTGCCTATATTGGATAAGAAATCCAAAGCAACGGACAATTCGCTGGCATGTTGTAGGAAGTTGGCTCTGTATGCACTATTTCAAAGTAAGAAATAGCATGCACAGAGTCCAAGGGTTCCCCTTAGAGGTAAGATAGTGGCAAAAAGAGATAATTCCAATGCTCTATTTTGTGGTAGTGTGGTCGAGCAGTAGGCTTATCAGAGGGTAGTGTTAAGCATTTGTTGTACACACACAGGTAATAAATGGGGAACACACACTCAAAGGCAATTCCAGGCCAATAGGTTTTTATATAGAAAAATATCTTTTCTTAGTTTATTTTAAGAACCACAGGTTCAAGATTTACAAACAATACTTTAAATGAAAGGTATTTCACTTAAGAACTTTGGGAACCTTGAATGAGCAAAATAGCCTACACAGTTTTCACACAAATGGCAATAAGCTATTTTAAAACTGGACAAAGTGCAATTTTCAACAGTTCCTGGAGGAGGTAAGTGTTTGTTAGTTTTGCAGGTAAGTAAACCACCTACAGGGTTCAAAGTTGGGTCCAAGGTAGCCCACCGTTGGGGGTTCAGAGCAACCCCAAAGTTACCACATCAGCAGCTCAGGGCCGGTCAGGTGCAGAGGTCAAAGTGGTGCCCAAAACACATAGGCTTCAATGGAGAAGGGGTGCCCCGGTTCCAGTCTGCCAGCAGGTAAGTACCTGCGTCTTCGGAGGGCAGACCTGGGTGGTTTTGTAGGGCACCGGGGGGGACACAAGTCAGCACAAAAAGCACACCCTCAGAGGCACGGGGTGGCCGGGTGCAGAGTGCAAACAGGCGTCTGGTTTGCAAAAGGATTCAATGGGAGACCCAGGGGTCTCTTCAGCGAAGCAGGCAGGCAAGGGGGGGGAGCTCCTCGGGGTAGCCACCACCTGGCCAAGGGAGAGTGCCACCTGGGGGTCGCTTCTGCACTGGAGGTCGGATCCTTCAGGTCCTGGGGGCTGCGGGTGCAGTGTCTTTACCTGGCGTCGGGTTCTTTGAAGCAGGCAGTCGCGGTCAGGGGGAGCCTCTGGATTCCCTCTGCAGGCGTCGCTGCGGGGGCTCAGGGGGGTCAACTCTGGCTACTCATGGGCTCGCAGTCGCCGGAGAGTCCTCCCTGTAGTGTTGGTTCTCCACAAGTCGAGCCGGGGGCGTCGGGTGCAGAGTGCAAAGTCTCACGGATCCGGCAGGAAACGTGTGTTCTTTAAAAGTTGCTTCTTTGTTGCAAAGATGTTTTCTTCTTTGGAGAAGAGCCGCTGTCATCTGGAGTTCTTGGTCCTTTTAGATGCAGGGTAGTCCTCTGAGGCTTCAGAGGTCGCTGGACACTGTGGAACGCGTCGCTGTTGCAGTTTTTCTTGAAGTGGGGTGACAGGCCGGTAGATCTGGGGCCAAAGCAGTTGGTGTTTCCGTCTTCTCTGCAGGGCTTTCAGGTCAGCAGTCCTTCTTCGTCTTAGGTTGCAGGAATCTAGTTACCTAGGTTCTGAGAGCCCCTAAATACTCGATTTAGGGGTGTGTTTAGGTCTGGGGGGTTAGTAGCCAATGGCTACTAGCCCTGAGGGTGGCTACACCCTCTTTGTGCCTCCTTCCTGAGGGGAGGGGGGCACGTCCCTAATCATATTGGGGGAATCCTCCATCTGCAAGATGGAGGATTTCTAAAAGTCAGAGTCACCTCAGCTCAGGACACCTTAGGGGCTGTCCTGACTGGCCAGTGACTCCTCCTTGTTTTTCTCATTATCTCCTCCGGCCTTGCCGCCAAAAGTGGGGCTGTGGTCGGAGGGGGTGGGCAACTCCACTAGCTGGAGTGCCCTGGGGTGCTGTAACAAAGGGGGTGAGCCTTTGAGGCTTACCGCCAGGTGTTACAGTTCCTGTAGGGGGAGGTGAGAAGCACCTCCACCCAGCACAGGCTTTGTTACTAGCCACAGAGTGGCAAAGGCACTCTCCCCATGTGGCCAGCAACATGTCTGGTGTGTGGCAGGCTGCTAAAACTAGTCAGCCCACACTGGAAGTCGGGTATGGTTTCAGGGGGCATCTCTAAGATGCCCTCTGGGGTGTATTTTACAATAAAATGTACACTGGCATCAGCATGCGTTTATTGTGCTGAGAAGTTTGATACCAGACTTCCAGTTTTCAGTGTAGCCATTATGGTGCTGTGGAGTTTGTGTATGACAGACTTCCAGACCATATACTCTTATGGCTACCCTGCACTTACAATGTCTAAGGTTTTGCTTAGACACTGTAGGGGCATAGTGCTCATGCACTTATGCCCTCACCTATGGTATAGTGCACCCTGCCGTAGGGCTGTAAGGCCTGCTAGAGGGGTGACTTATCTATGCATATAGGCAGTGTGAGGTTGGCATGGCACCCTGAGGGGAGTGCCATGTCGACTTAGTCATTTTATCCCCACCAGCACACACAAGCTGGCAAGCAGTGTGTCTGTGCTGAGTGAGGGGTCTCCAGGGTGGCATAAGACATGCTGCAGACCTTCCATGGCATCAGGGCCCTTGGTACCAGGGGTACCAGTTACAAGGGACTTACCTGGATGCCAGGGTGTGCCAATTGTGGAAACAAAGGTAGAGGTTAGGGAAAGAACACTGGTGCTGGGGCCTGGTTAGCAGGCCTCAGCACACTTTCAAATCATAACTTGGCATCAGCAAAGGCAAAAAGTCAGGGGGTAACCATGCCAAGGAGGCATTTCCTTACACATGTTTAATTGGTCATCTTAAGCTGGTTTGGGGTATAAAACAAGCATCCCAGCGTCGCTCAAAGAATCCATCAACCCCTGCCACAAGACCACCAGATAGGGACAGGCGTAGACTGGACAACATCTGAAATCGCTTTTCCACCATGGCAGCCACTACTGTCAGAGCAGCTAACTCCCTGGTGATCTGGGGACGCTTCCAGGAAGATTCTGAAGGAGGAAGAGAGGACTTCTGCTTAAATAATCAACTGTGTGATAGAAATTTCATCAACCGGATTCAGACAGCTGGCTGGTGCAGCTGTCCTCAGGAGTCAGGGATAACTTCAGGCAATAGCTTTCAGGCCAGAGATCCAGAACAAGATCCTGGATATACTGTATGATGCTGAGGCGTTATTCAGCAGACGGATTGATGATGATGTCTAAACTATAAAGATGGACACAGATATGATCAAGTCCTTGGGAACACTACAAATATGGAGACAGTCCTTTCAGTGAGCCAGGGTCAAAAGATCATAGTCCTATAGAGGTGGCTTTCAATTATACAAGCAACAATACCAGCCCTTTCAAAGCCAGTATTGCTTCCAATATTCCCAACAACAATACAGACAGCCACGTCTAGCAGACACCTAGAGGTAAACAACCAACCCTAAGGAGAGATGTAGGAAGTTGGCTATCTCAAAGTGAGAGATAGTGTGCACAGAGTCCACGGGTTCCCCTTAGAGGTTGATAGTGGCAACATTAGATAATATTAATACTCTATTCCGTGGTAGTGTGGTCAAGCAGTAGGCTTATCAGAGGGTAGTTTTAAGCATTTGTTGTACACACACAGGCAATAAATGAGGAACACACACTCAAAGACTTAACTCCAGGCCAATAGTTTTTATATAGAAAAATATATTTTCTTCATATATTTTAGAACAACAAGATTTGAGGTAAGTACATAAAATGCAAGGTACTTCACACAGATAAGTATAGAACTTTGATTCAAAGCAGTAGTACACACAGTTTTAGTTAAAATGGCAATACGCTACTTTAAAAGTGGACACAGTGCAAAAATCAACAGTTCCTGGGGGAGGTATGTTTGGTTAGGATTTGCAGGTAAGTAAAGCACTTACACAGTCAGTCTCCTGGGCATAGGCAGCCCACCGTTGGGGGCTCAAGGCAACCCCAAAGTCACCACACCAGCAACACAGGGCCGGTTAGGTGCAGAGGTCAAAGGAGGGCCCAAAACACACAGGTGCCTATGGAGAACAGTGGTGCTCCGGTTCCGGTCTGCTGGCAGGTAAGTAACCGCGTCCTCGGGGAGCAGACCAGGGGGGTTTTGTAGAGCACTGGGGGGGGGACAAACAGGCACACCCTCAGCGGCACAGGGGCGGCCGGGTGCAGTGTGCAAAATAGGCATTGGGTTTGCTATAGGAAGCAATGGAGGGACCCGGGGGTCACTCAGGCGATGCAGGCAGGGCTCAGGGAGGCTTCTCGGGCCAGCCACCAACTGGGCTAGGAAGAGGGCCGTCTCCAGGTCACTCCTGCACTAGTGGATGGTTCCTCTCAGTCCTGGTGGCTGCGGAGCAGTGCTCGGTCCAGATGTTGGGTTCCTTGTTACCAGACAGTGGCGGTCAGAGGGAGCCTCTGGATCCTCTCCACAGGCGTCGCTGTGGGTGTGCAGGGGGGTCGACTCAGGTTACTCACGTCATCGCAGTCGCCTGGGAGTCCTCTCTGCAGTGTTAGTTCTCTGGAGCTCGAGCCGGGGGCGTCGGGTGCAGAGTGAGAAGTCTCACGCTTCCGGCGGGAAGGGAGAATTCTTTCAAAGTTGTTTCAAAGTTGCAAAAATGTTGCAGTTGATGAACAGTGCCGCTGGTCTCTGGAGTTTCTCAGTCCTTCGGGTTCAGGGCTGTCCTCTGAGTCCTCAGAGGTCGCTGGTCCCTGTCAGATGCGTTGCAGTGCAGGTTCTTTGAGTCTGGAGACAGGCCGGTAGGGCTGGGTCCAAGTCAGTTGTCATCTCCGTCGTCTCTGCGGGGCTTTCAGCTCAGCAGTACTTCTTCTTGTTGTAGGTTGCAGGAATCTGATTTCCCGGGTTCAGGGTTGCCCCTAAATACTAAATTTAGGGGTGTGTTTACGTCTGGGGGGCAGTAGCCAATGGGGAGAGGGGAGGGGGGCACATCCCCATTCCTATTGGGGGAATCCTCCAAAACTCAAGATGGAGGATTTCTAAAGGCAGGGGTCACCTCAGCTCAGGGCACCTTAGGGGCTCTCCTGACTGGTGGGTGGCTCCTCCTTGTTTTTCTCATTATCCTCTCCTGCCTTGCTGCCAAAAGTGGGGGCAGTGGCCGGAGGGGCGGGTATCTCCATTAGCTGGGATGCCCTGGGGTGCTGTTACAAAAGGCATGAGCCTTTAAGGCTCACCGCCAGGTGTTAACAGTTATCCAGTATTGGATCTTTCATAAATTCACATGCTTGAATCATCCCCATCGTCGAAGTGGGAGTCCTACAGTACATGAAAAGCAATAAGCACCAAAAATGTTTTTTTTTACTTAGGCTATAATGCTAATCCAATGACTCATATAGCCTATTTGTGTCCTTTTGTGAAAGGACCCAAACTTGGCTCCTGGCCAATCAGGTACCAGCACCCTCTAGAATACTCTCCAGAGAGGCTCTTATCCTCAGATTTTCTACCGCACGTCATGTGAAGGGAGTCTCCGAGCTCTGCTCAGTTTTTCTACTTCTTCAGAAAGATTTTCTCTCAGAAAACTTCAGAAAATGTCAGATTCTTCTAGGAAAGGCCTTTTCCGCCCTTGTAAGACCTGTGGCAAGAAAAGGCTGCATGTGGATGATCCACATAAAAACTGCTTATACTGCTTATATCCAGAACACCAGGTGAAAGACTGCAAGATATAGACAGACAGAGAGGGTAGGCTTTTGACATGGTTACAGGCAAAATCCTGTACTTCAGGTGAGGAGAGTGAGTCAGAAAGGCCACTTAAAAGGTCCAGATCTGAGGACCTGGGGCAGGCTGTAAGATCCAGGAAGCGTCAGAAAATGCATCATAAAGAAGGTGCTCAAGGCATACAAGGCTCAATTTCATCTGAGCCATCCTCTCCTCGTCGAAAGAAGGAGTCATCACACCGCTCTCCTTCATCTGAGCCTTCCACCTCTAGAAAGATATCTATCAAGCTTAAGTCGACGATGACGACACCACTGTTAACGACAGTGACGACGTCCGTGGTAAAAGCTGCTATTCCTTCAATTAGACAACTGTTGAGGAAGGCTCCAGAAAAGACTTAGGTGGTCATTACAACCCTGGCGGAGGGTGATAAAGCGGCGGTAAGACCGCAAACAGGCCGGCGGATTTTTTTTTGCTATTACGACCGTGGTGGAAACTGCCAACAAAGACAGCCACTTTAACACTCCGACCGCCACGGCGGTACAAACAAACAGCGCAGCTGTCACCGCCAACACACAGGCGGAGGACAATGTACCGCCCACAGTATCACAACAGGCCAATCCGCCACCTTTTGCGAGGCGGATTCACCGTGGAAAAAAACACGGCGGAAACAGGAATACCGAAGGAAAAACGCTCACCTCTACACACCCCACGAGGACGCCATGGATCCGGAACTCCAAATTCTACCTGCAATAATCTTCCTGCTCCTCAACCAGGAGCACGAACGCCGGCAGCGAAGACCACGGTGAGTACTGCACCTACGACGGAGGGGGGGAGGGAAAAAACAGGGACACACACACACATGCAACACCCCCACCCTCACCCATCACAACACACACACTAATGCCTATCAATACATCACAGTTACACCCCTCAAACCCCCCGGAAGAATGCAAAGACAATAGAAAATGAGTGTAACCATTGTAATATGTTAAAAGCAAGTAGGCAGAAATATATATATATATATATATATATATACACCATGTGCAAAATATATACCAAGCATAGTAGTCCAGGTAGTGCTCTAATAAAGTCCGTGGAACACTGGGACCACACAGTATGGGCGAGGCCCACACAAGATCCTCAACCATGACGGAGAGAACACTGCAGGGGTATTAGAGAGCAACTAAACAGGCACCTCAGGGGGAGGGAAAGGGGGGCACCTCAGCCGGTTGAGTGCACGATGCCAAATCCACAAGAGGGCCACATGCCCACTGTTACATCCTGGGGAGTGCAAAGCCACAGTCTCTCAAGTCTCTACAGTGGGTGGGTTGCCCACTGTTCAATCCTGGGGAGTGCAAAGCCACAGTGTGGGTTGCCCACTGTTCAATCCTGGGGAGTGCAAAGCCACAGTCTCTCAAGTCTCTACAGTGGTTGGTTTGCCCACTGTTCAATCCTGGGGAGTGCAAAGCCACAGTCTCACAAGTCTCTACAGTGGGTGGTTTGCCCATTGTTCAATCCTGGGGAGTGCAAAGCCACAGTCTCTCAAGTCTCTACAGTGGGTGGTTTGCCCACAGTTCAATCCTGGGGAGTGCAAAGCCACAGTCTCACAAGTCTCTACAGTGGGTGGTTTGCCCACTGTTCAATCCTGGGGAGTGCAAAGCCACAGTCTCTCAAGTCTCTACAGTGAGTGGTTTGCCCACTGTTCAATCCTGGGGTGTGCAAAGCCACAGTCTCTCAAGTGGATGACAGTCTCCACTGGTTCTGGAGGGGGCATGGTGCCCAGAGTGCTTCATCCTGCCAAGGACAGAGGTAGTGGATGCCTTTCTCCACTGGTTCTGGAGGGGGCATGGTGCCCAGAGTGCTTCAACCTGCTAAGGACAGAGGTAGTGGATGCCTTTCTCCACTGGTTCTGGAGGGGGCATGGTGCCCAGAGTGCTTCAACCTGCTAAGGACAGAGGTAGTGGATGCCTTTCTCCACTGTTTCTGGAGGGGGCTTTGTGCCCAGAGTGCTTCATCCTGCCAAGGACAGAGGTAGTGGATGACAGTCTCCACTGGTTCTGGAGGGGGCTTTGTGCCCAGAGGGCTTCATTCTGCCAAGGACAGAGGTAGTGGATGACAGTCTCCACTGGTGCTGGAGGGGGCTTTGTGCCCAGAGTGCTTCATCCTGCCAAGGACAGAGATAGTGAATGACAGTCTCCACTGGTTCTGGAGGGGGCTTTGTGCCCAGAGTGCTTCATCCTGCCAAGGACAGAGGTAGTGGATGACAGTCTCCACTGGTTCTGGAGGGGGCTTTGTACCCAGAGTGCTTCATCCTGCCAAGGACAGAGGTCGTGGATGACAGTCTCCACTGGTTCTGGAGGGGGCTTTGTGCCCAGAGTGCATCATTCACCACGTGACGGACTCAGTTGCGTCAGTGCCCTTGCCGCTCATGGGCCAGCGGTGCTTGAGACAGCGGTTCCCTGTACAACGGTGCTTGAGACAGCGGTGCCCTGTTTAACGGTGCTTGAGACTGCGGTGCCCTGTTAAGCGCTGCTTGAGACAGCGGTGCCCTGTTCAGCTGTGCTTGAGGCGGCGGTGCCCTGTTCAGCGGTGCTTGAGGCGGCGGACTCCATTGCAGGGACTCAGCTGCTGGCAGACCTTCACGGCCCAGCAGGGCTTTTGCTGGTGGTCCTTCATGGCCCAGCTGGGCTTGTGCTGGCGGTCCTTCATGTCCCGGCGGGGCTTTTGCTGGCGGTCCTACATGGCCGGCGGGGCTTGTGCTGGCGGTCCTTCATGGCCCGGCGGGGCTTGTGCTGGTGGTCCTTCATGGCCCAGCGGGGCTTGTGCTGGTGGTCCTTCATGGCCCAGCCGGGCTTTTGCTGGTGATCCTTCATGGCCCAGCGGGGCTTGTGCTGGCGGTCCTTCATGGCCCAGTGGGGCTTTTGCTGGCGGTCCTTCATGTCCCAGCGGGGCTTGTGCTGGCGGTCCTTCATGGCCCAGCGGAGCTTTTGCTGGTGGTCCTTCATGGCCCAGCGGGGCTTGTGCTGGCGGTCCTTCATGGCCCAGCGGGGCTTTTGCTGGTGGTCCTTCATGGCCCAGCGGGGCTTGTGCTGGCAGTCCTTCATGGCCCGGCGGGGCTTTTGCTGGCGGTCCTTCATGTCCCAGCGGGGCTTTTGCTGGCGGTCCTTCATGGCCCGGCGGGGCTTTTGCTGGCGGGGCTTGTGCTGGCGGTCCTTCATGGCCCAGTGGGGAACTGCTGGCGGTCCTTCATGGCCCAGCGGGGCTTTTGCTGGTGGTCCTTCATGGCCCAGTGGGGCTTGTGCTGGCGGTCCTTCATGGCCCAGCGGGGCTTGTGCTGGCGGTGGCCTCCTGGGCAGCTGGGCCTGTTCTGGCGGTGGCCTCCTGGGCAGGTGGGCTGGTGCTGGCAGTGGCCTCCTGGGCAAGTGGGCTGGCGGTCCTGTCCTGGGCAGGTGGGCTGGTGCTGGTGGGCCACTCCTTGGCAGGTGGGCTTGTGCTGGCGGTGGCCTCATGGGCAGGTGGGCTGGTGCTGGCGGTCCTGTCCTGGGCAGGTGGACTGGTGCTGGTGGGCCTGTCCTGGGCAGGTGCGCTGGTGCTGGCGGTCCTGTCCTGGGCAGCTGGGCTTGTGCTGGCGGTCCTTCATGGCCCATCGGGGCTTTTGCTGGCGGGGCTTGTGCTGGCGGTCCTTCATGGCCCAGCAGGGCTTGTGCTGGCGGTCCTTCATGGCCCAGCGGGGCTTTTGCTGGTGGTCCTTCATGGCCCAGCGGGGCTTGTGCTAGCGGTCCTTCATGGCCCAGCGGGGCTTGTGCTGGCGGTCCTTCATGGCCCAGGTGGGCTTGTGCTGGCGGTGGCCTCATGGGCAGGTGGGCTGGTGCTGGCGGTCCTGTCCTGGGCAGCTGGGCTTGTGCTGGCGGTCCTTCATGGCCTGGCGGGGCTTTTGCTGGCGGGGCTTGTGCTGGCGTTCCTTCATGGCCCAGCGGGGCTTGTGCTGGCGGTCCTTCATGGCCCAGCGGGGCTTTTGCTGGTGGTCCTTCATGGCCAGAGGGGCTTGTGCTGGCGGTCCTTCATGGCCCAGCGGGGCTTGTGCTGGCGGTCCTTCATGGCCCAGCGGGGCTTGTGCTGGCAGTGGCCTCCTGGGCAGCTGGGCCTGTGCTGGCAGTGGCCTCCTGGGCAGGTGGGCTGGTGCTGGCAGTGGCCTCCTGGGCAAGTGGTCTGGCGGTTCTGTCCTGGGCAGGTGGGCTGGTGCTGGCGGGCCCCTCCTGGGCAGGTGGGCTTGTGCTGGCGGTGGCTTCCTGGGCAGGTGGGCTGGTGCTGGCGGTCCTGTCCTGGGCAGGTGGGCTGGTGCTGGTGGGCCTGTCCTGGGCAGGTGGGCTGGTGCTGGTGGTCCTGTCCTGGGTAGCTGGGCTTGTGCTGGCGGTCCTGTCCTGGGCAGGTGGGCTGGTGCTGGTGGACCTGTCCTGGGCAGCTGGGCTGGTGCTGGAGGTGGCCTCCTGGGCAGCGGGGATGATGGCGGTCTCCTCCGCTGTGCTGCTCTTCCCAGACTTGCCGGGTTTCTTGTGGCCCTTTCTCACCTTGGAAGGTGTCACAGCAGACTCCACACTCCCACCGGGACCCCTGGGAGCGGCTTTGGTGGCTGGAGTCTTCCCCCTCTCCCGCCGGGCACTGGCCAACTTCTGATGCTTCACAGGTGGGGGCTGTCAGTGCTGTGGCTCCGTGCCACACTGGCTGCCCTGGTGGCCGGTACACTCCAGATTCCGGTGACTACCGGCACCACTGGTCCCGGAGATGTTGTGGCTGAGGTGCTAGTTCGGGACCTATGAGACGGACGGGGTGGGGGAGGTGTGGGAATGAGGTCAAGGTTGGACAGGAAAAGTGTTTTTGACATACTGGGACGGGTAGCTGGAGGGGGTTTGGGAGTGGAGGAAGAGGCGGTGGTTGTAGGAGGTGTTCGTTTGCTGACTTTGGGTGAAGGTGCATGCGCTGGAGGCTGTCGTGAGGTGGATGGCTGTTGGGTGTGTGTGTGCCTGCGTTTGTGTATCTTGGGAGGTGGCGTCACAGACACACTGGGAGAGGACACAGGGGACGTGGGAATGGTAGTGGGGGTGGTGACTGCACGTGAGCGGGGTGTGGTGGGTGTGCTTGAGAGGGACGTAGTGGCTGTAGAGGTAGTACATGCAGGTGTGAGTGTAGACAAGACTGGGAGGGAGGAGGGAGACGAGGAGGAGGGGTACACAGTGGAGGCAGTGGATGTTGGTGTGTCTGCATGTGTGTGATGCTTGTGTGAGTGCCTGTGGGATGTGTGGTGCTTATGTTTGCTTGAGCTTCCCTTGTATGTCGACATGTGTGCATGCTGGTCTGTAGGTGTGCTTGGGATAGGGTGAGGTACAGGGGATTGGGTCGGGTGGAGGAAGTTGGAGGGGGGAGGCTAGACACAAGGACAATGGCTGCCATCAGTGCTGAGGCCAGAGTATGTAAAGCTCGCTGAAGGGCCGCCTGACCAGGATGAATGCCCTCCAGGAATGCATTTGTTTGTTACAACTGCCTTTCTACACCCTGGATGGCATTCAAAATGGTAGACTGCCCAACAGTGAGGGACCTGAGGAGGTCAATGGCCTCCTCACTGAGGGCAGCAGGGGTGACTGGGGCAGGGCCTAAGGTGCCTGGGGCAAAGGTGATGCCCACCCTCCCGGATGAGCGGGCACGGGGCGAAGGCTGAGGGGCTGCTGGGAGGGCGGTGCTGGAAGGGGGGTGGTGGCTGTACCTGTAGATGGGGGGTCACAGATGTTGCCGCCACCACAAGGGAGCTCCCATCAGAGGACGAGTCCGAGTCACTGGTCTCAGCTCCTGTCCCCGCCGTGGAGCTCCCCTCGCCCTCCGTCCCACTAGTGAAGTCCGAGTCCTAGTGTGGCCTTCCATGGCTATGTGGGATGCAGCCCCTGGTGTTCCGGTGCCACTGCTTCTCCGCCTGATGATGCTAATGCACAGAAGAACAGGGAGACCACGAAAAGGGTGGGGGGACAGAAGAAAGACATGTTGAGTGCATGCATTACTGCTACCGTTGGCGGACACGACAGACACAGAAGCCCCCTACACTACGCCGCGCTCTTGGGCTCCACTGTTCAATTCCTGGGAAATGGCCCACAAGGCTATGGACGACATCTGCACACATAGATGGCACAGGGACATGACTAGGTGTACTTGGCACTCTACAGAGGTGGGGTGGGGTGCCACATGGCCTGCCTTACGGATGGACCTTGCCTACGGAACTCACCCTGGCCTAGGGAAACCCACAGCCCACCTCCCCCGCCCAGACCCCTCCACTGCGCACAAAGTCAGCAGAATAAGAGTGTACTCACCCCCTTGTTGCTGCTGTGATGCCCTCAAGCGTCCATCCAACTTCGGGTAGGCCAACGCCAGGATCCTGAACATCAGGGGGGTCATGGTGAGACGGGCACCCCTCCCACGATGGGAGGCCATCCCCAGCTGAGCCTCCGCCGTCCTCCCATCTTTTCCGGTAGTGGGTGCTCGGTCTGTGGTAGACCCCCAGGGTCCGGACGTCCTTGGCGATGGCACGCCAAATATGTTTTTTCTGGTGGGCGCTGACCTACATGAAATGTACAGGGGGAAGAGTAAGTTATTACCATCTGCACCGTCAAAGTGATTGGCCCCCATCCCTACCCTTGCCATGTGGCACATGCATTCACCGTCGTTTCATGCACGCCGCACTCTACCCCCTTTCTTCTTACATCCAGCCCTCTCCACACAGGCATAGCCCATACATCATGCTCCCTGTGTACTTAACTGTTTGTGTGGAGGACCGTAGAGTAGCGTGTACTGGGGGAAGACCCGTCCATGAGTTTCTCCAATTCCTCCGATGTGAAGGCAGGGGCCCTTTCCCCAGACACTCGAGCCATTGTCTCTTCCAGACCGAGGTCACAGCAGCACTTGCAGTGTAGGTCCTCTCCTGTCGAAGATCAGGTGTTGAGTGATTCAACAGATAGAAAATGGCTGTCACGTCCGCGGCGGTGCGTAACGTCACCGCCGGCGTACATCATCATTGGCTCTTGGGACCCATAGGGTCCAATGTTAACCAATGCAGCATTGCGCCGCGGTATTCGACCGCCTACCGCGACAGTGTACAACGCCAGCGCAGTTACCTCACATCCCATTGTCCCACTTTAGAGGTCAGGCAGCCGCCATTTCAGGGGCCCACATGGCTTCATTTTCAACTGCGTCACACATACCTAGGCCTAGACTCAACACACATACAGGCCACCTTTTGTGTATGAATGGTGTTCTGTGTAAACTGTGGGTATGTACCTCTGAGTTGTTTGACTCTGTGCTCGCTGTTGTCCTTCATAGGCACCGTCCGCTGGGACATGTGAGGAGATGGCGGCATCCTCCGATGTACCGACCGTTGGTGGACCTGTCGACAACGGAGGAAAGACATGTGATTATCACATACAAGCTTGACCGTGCCACAATCCAGGAACTGTGTACCCAGTTGGAGCCAGACCGGATGTGAGCACACCGCCATCCCACAGGAATCCCCCCTCAAGTGCAGGTGCTGTCAGTGCTCCATTTCCTTGCAAGTGGGTCATTTCAAACAACAGTGGCCATAGCATCAGGGATGTCCCAGCCTATGTTTTCCAACGTGTTGTCCAGAGTGTTGTCTGCCCTTCTGAAACACATGCGGAGCTATATCGTTTTCCCTCAGGTGGAGGATTTGCCTACAGTGAAAGGTGATTTCTATGCCCTGGGACATATCCCCAACATCATAGGTGTCATTGATGGGACACATGTGGCTTTGGTACCCCCCACAGGAGTGAACAGGTGTACAGAAACCGGAAGAGTTATCATTCAATGAATGTACAGATGGTATGTTTGGCAGACCAGTACATCTCCCATGTGAATGCCATGTTCCCTGGCTCAGTGCATGGCGCCTACATCCTGCGGAATAGAAGCATCCCTTATGTGATGGGTCAACTCCAGAGGCAACGTGTGTGGCTATTAGGTGAGCACCTGGAAGCAAGACAGTGGGAATGGTTGTCTGGGTCTGGGGATATCCCTCCAGGTTAGTGTGTGTCTACCAGTTGTCCCTCGCCATTTGCAGGTGACTCTGGTTACCCCAACCAGTCATGGCTACTGACCCCAGTGAGGAATCCCAGGACAAGGGCAGAGGAACGCTACAATGAGGCCCATGGGCGAACTAGGAGGGTGATCGAGCGGACCTTCAGCCTCCTGAAGGCCAGGTTCCGGTGCCTCCATATGACAGTTGGATCCCTATTCTACTCACCAAAGAAGGTGTGCCAGATCATCGTGGCCTGCTGTATGCTTCACAACTTGGCTTTGTGACGGCAGGTGCCTTTTCTGCAGGAGGATGGTCCAGATGGCGGTGTTGTGGCAGCTGTGGAGCCTGTGGACAGTGAAGATGAGGAAGCAGAGGAAGAAGACATGAACAACAGGGACTCAGTCATCCAGCAATATTTCCATTGAGACACAGGGATGAGTACAGACCTGCCTACTACATGTATTTATACACTACTGCCTCTCTACTGTCTGTCGTTTTCACCCAGTGTATGGTCACTGAGTTGTCACTTTCCCTTACGATTTCACAGATGTGGGTCCCACTGTGTGACATCTGCTTAGATTCCTCATGGACTAGAGCTATGTGACATAGGTATGTTGACATTACAATTGAAAGAGCCTTTTGTCACTGTAATTGCTAATACACTATTTCAAAATCACAGACAGACTCCAGATTGTTTTGTGCTTTAAGTGTGTTTATTTAAGTGCTCAATATTGGAGGGGGTAGTAAAATGGTGAGGGGTGATGGCAGAGGAATGTCCATGGCAGAGTCCAGTCTATTAGTCTCACAGGTGCATTGCCCATATGGGCATAGGAAGTGGAGCTGGGGCAGTTTAAGTATGGACCGGGTGACAAAGTGGGACAGTAGGATGACAATCAGGGTGGTCTCATTTCTTGGCGGGGGTCTTGGCATCGTGCGCTGTTTTTTTCCTGGATCTCAGGGACCGTTTGCGGGGTGGTTCTCTCTCTGCAGGGGGTGGGGTGCTGGTGTGGTGGTCCTGTGGCTGGGCGTCCTGTCCACTAGCGCCGGCGGAGGAGGTGGGCAGTTCATCGTCCATGCTAGTGTCAGGGGCCCCTTGTAGTGTCAGTGTCCCTCCTGGTGTTGAGTACTTCCTTCAGCACCCCTACAATGGTGCCCAGGGTGGAGCTGATGTTTCTGAGTTCCTCCCTGAAGCCCATATACTGTTCCTCCTGCAGGCGCTGGGTCTTCTGAAACTTGGCCAGTACCGTTGCCATCGTCTCCTGGGAGTGGTGGTAGGCTCCCATGATGGAGGAGAGGGCCTCGTGGAGAGTGGGCTCCCTCGGCCTTTCAGTCCCCTGTCGCACAGCAGCCCTCCCAGTTCCCCTGTGTTCCTGGGCCTCCGTCCCCTGGACTGTGTGCCCTCTGCCACTGCCCCCAGGTCCCTGTTGTTGTTGGGGTAATGGGTTAGCCTGGGTTGCCTGTAGTGGTGGACACACAGCTGATTGACGTGTCCTGGGGACGGAGGTATGGACCCGCTGGGTGGGTGCTGTGCTGGTGTTTCCAGAGGGGGGAAGCTCTGTAGTGGCCTGTGACTGTGTGATGGGAACCGACTGTCCCGAGGTCCCCGATGGGCCAGGCTGGTCATCTAGATCCAGTTGGACAGAGCTGCTGTCATCACTGTGGGCCTCTTCTGTTGGTGGTGTGGACATGTGTGGACCCTCCTCTCCGGTGACATTGGGTAGGGGTCCTGCAGGGGTATAAAAGGATGTTTATTACATCTGTGTGTGCCATGGTGTGCAATGGGTGGGTGTACCCCAGTGCTTGCATTCCTGTGTGGGACCTTGTGTGATGATGGTTTAGGGGGTTGTATGGGTATGTGCAGTGGGCATGCTTCAGTGATGGGTGTCCAAGCTTTGTTGTTGCATGCAGGGCTTGGTGTTGGGATGGGTGGTTTGTGATGTTGGGACATATGTGAGGAGTTGGAGTGCTGGGGGTGGGGGTGAGGGTGAGGGTGGGGGTATGTGCTGGCATGCAGGTAGGGTGGGGGATGTAATAGTTAAGATTTGTCTTACCAGAGTCCAGTCTCGAGACCACGAAATGCACCTTCCCCCGTAGGTCGTTCCACCTCTTCCTGATGTCCTCCCGATTTCTTGGGTGCTGTCCCACTGCGTTGACACTGTCCAATATTCTTCGCCATAGCTCCATCTTCCTTGCAATTGAGGTGTGCTGCACCTGTGATCCGAATAGCTGTGGCTCTACCCGGACGATTTCCTCCACCATGACCCTGAGCTCCTCCTCCGAGAACCTGGGGTGTCTTTGCCGTGCCATGGGGTGATGTAGGTGATGTGTGGGGTGATAAGTGTGCTGATACGTAGTGGGGTGTTGTGTGAGGTGCGTGAAAGTTCTGTGGGTGATGGTGTTGTGTGCCTGTGGATGCTGTTGTTCTTGCTGCGGCTATCTCTCTCTGGCTTTCGTTCATGATTTGTTGTCGTAGGGGTTTGTGGGTGATGTGGGTGTGTGTTTTATATTGTATTGGGTGTGTGGGAGTGGTGTGTGTATGTGTATCAGGTGTGTGTATTTCGATTTGTCCAATGTGGCAGGGTTTTGTAAATGTGTGTGTATTTTGAGCGCGGCGGAGTGTACCTCCAATGGAATACCACGGTTGAAAGACCACCGCGTGGATTCGTGGGTCATGATAGTGTGGGCGTATTTCTGTTGGTGTGACGGTGGAGGTTTTGTTTTCGCCAGTTTATGACTGACCTTTGGTGTGGCGGACTTGTGTGGGTGTCTAGATTTTGGCAGATTCCGAACTGTGGGTCTTAATAGCTGTGGCGGAATTCCGCAGCCGCGTGTTGGCGGTCTTCTGCATGGCGTTAAGCGACTTTTACCGCCAAGGTTGTAATGAGGGCCTTTGTCTCTGAAGGTAACGTTGACACCATCGTCGATGAAAGTACCGTCAACTGCAACACCGTCGCCGAGGACACCGTTGACAAGAATACCGTCGACGAGGCCAGGAGTAGCTGTGATCCAGGATGTCATTCCTATTTCTTCTGGGTCTCCTGATCTTCGCGTTACAGTTAAGATCACAGCAATGTCTAGGTCTACGATATATCCTCAGGATACTTCACCAAGTAAAGTAGCAACCTTTTTCTGCCTAGTCATCTGCTGGACTGGGAAGAGTCAGATGAGGGCCCATTTGGTGATACTCACAGCCCATCCCAGTTGCATGTAAAGTATCAGGAGGAAGATGATGATGATGAGTACGATCAATACTAGCCTTATTACTCTCATCAGGGACGCTATTACGAACCTCCACCTCAGCCAAGAGACACTGCACAGATGCCTGCCTCCTTGATCCAGGACTTGCAGTCAATGTTGCAGGATTATAAGAGGAGGTTCCCAGCTGCAGCGGAGGAGCAACCGCCTCTTCCAACCTCTCCTGTTACACCAAGGAGTATACCTCCACCTCCAGCAACTCCTAGGATGACTCCACAGTCTACATTAGACACTCCCCCTAAAGATGAGGTTTCGATGTCTGTGGATCAAGAAGGTGGTGAAATTTCAACACCACAGCATCCTAGTGAGGAATGGGATGATTATCTAGCCCCTACTCCTTCTCCACCACCTCCTCGTCCTTTAGATTCTCCCCCGGAGGATATAGGTGGGTTTCACAACTTGATGGATATGGCGGCCACACATTTTCACTTGCCAACGTCGGTCTTGCACTTGGAATGCTTCCTCCATGACTTCAAGGAGCAAGCAAGAAAGTCTGTGAGGGCTATTCCTATCATAGACTTCATTTGGAGTGAGGGTATCAAGATCATGCAGAACCCGGCGACTGTTCCACCAGTTCCACAGAAGCTTGACAAAAAGTATAAAGCGACACAGATCTCTCCGGCATGTTTGACAGGACAGCCAAGACCAGACTCTGTCATCTCACATGCTGCCCAATGGCGTTCTAGGAACCCTTCCTGATAGGGAAGGAAGAAGACTGGATAAGGTGGGCAAGAGATTCTCATCCATGTCAGCCATAACTGTTCGGGCAGCCAATTACCTGGAGATTTTGGGTCGCTACGATCGCCAGATGTGGTCAGATATGAATGCTTTCATGGATATCCTCATCTACAGTGGCACTGACTATTTTGTTGATGAAGGAGCTGTCAACAGTACCTTTGACTATGGTGTTGACAACTCATTAGACAGCTAGTTAACCATCAACTCCGGAGTCCTTGCGGATGAGGAAAGAAGTACCTTTGAATTTCCTTTAAAACGGTCGTATCTGATTTATACCAAAGAATACTACCCCCGGAACATCTGTCCAGCCAGGATAATAGACACAGAGCAGGAAGCCCAGGATCCAAGTCCATTCAAGTTGGTTACAAGCACTATTTAGTTTAGGATTAAGAGTCAACAATAATGCAGAAGCAGGTCAGTATCAAGTTCATGGCGACAGTGACATCCCTCTGGATGAGAATGACCTTTACCTCTTATTCTTTTTTTAACCAATTTTATTAATTTCCTGCATGGGGGTGTACAGTGTTCAATCACCATTGGTAGTAGCATACATGTTTACCTTAAGCATTTAGCAAATCATTGTATCTTTTCATGTTAAACACAAGACAGGAATTGCTGATTCAATAAAACAACATCATGATGTTAACTCAACTGATTAACAAAGGAAGCATTAACTTAGCGTTTTTCAAGTTAGTTACAGACAAGCTCTTTATATTGCATTGACAAGTCATACGTGATATTGGTCCACAACATTATCATCAATGCACAACAGACAAAATATATTTGCATCCATGTCTCAGAAATCCCTATTATGTGACTCAGACCATATATAAGTTTTAGTGATCATTCTCTACGTACCGTATATTATAGGGCACAAGCACCCCTCATCTATGAGAGCTCATATACGACCAGCAGTTTAGCTGCGGTCTGCTCGGTCTCTTCCATTGTGATTATTATTATTATGTCATTAGGGCTGTATGCATTCTCTATAGGATTGCAGCTTTTGCATGTAAATGTCCCAATCGCTTGCCATCGGGACCCTCTGCAATCCTCTTGCTTCCTCTGACTTTAAGGCCACCAATTCAGCTCTACCCCACTTCAGGACCACAGCGGACCAATGGGAAAGGGTCGGGAGCATGGGCAACTTCCAGTTCATAACTAAGTCAATGAAATGATTAGTTACTATGGCTCTTTGGGGGCAGTGATACAGGCCCAGCAAGGCACTTTCAGCAGACTATAAATCAGCATGGTCAGTTAGTTCCGTAATAGTTTCTGTAGTTTGGAGCCAGAAATGGCTCAACTCCGGGCAGGACTAAATGATATGGATCATGTCAGCACCTAGATTATGACAGCGGGGCCACTCTGAAGGGGAACCAAATAATGCTGTTGGTGAGAGATATGCTCTATGTAGTATATTGTACTGTATGTATTGGAATTTGGCCTTCCGTGACACCTTTTTGTGATATGTTGGCACCCTGTCTGATTCCTTATCTAGCAATTCTCTGCCTACGTCCTGCTCCCAGATCCGGTGAGTTATCAGTAGAGGGTCTCGAGCCATCTGCGCCAACGCTCTAGTGAACCATGTAACTAGTCGCCTGCCGCTGCCTATAATATGTAGAGTGTGTAGTAGAGGGTTAAGGTCTGGTTCCAAGTCCGTTATCTACCAAAGGTCCACTAAGATAGTGCGGATCCTGGCGTATGCCAAGAAGTGACCTCTCGGTATGCCCCATCTATGTGCAAGCAGTCAAAGGGTTCCAGAAGTTTTTCTCTGAATAATGCTCCGTCTGTGGCATATCCTGCTGCTTCACAGCAACGCAAACCTCTTTGTCCCAGCAGCTCTCGAAGCGGTTGAAAGGCTGACAGTTTAATTTCTGAAGAATATTGTGGAAGCGAGGGCATGAGTTTGACACCTCGCTTATAGCTGGCGTGAGCTGTTATCAAAAGTGTGCTACAATGCGAGGGCAGTGCAGCAGATGGGAGAAAGGTTTCTTGGGCTATCCGTAATGGTCGCCAGTGGTGCCCTGCTCCAGTTCTTCCAGTAGCTGACCTGCCAACCATTGTGCGGGCCATTGTAGCTTTCCTGCAAGATAATAGTTTTCGAAATTAGGAGTGCCAACCCCTACCTTCTCAATGGGTGGCTGCAGTTTGTGCAATGCTACCCTACGCCTGCCCTTGTTCCAAAGAAATGTGCCCAGTGCAGCATGAAGCATGCAGAAGACTATCCTAGGGACTATCAATGGGAAGGTATGAAAGAAATACAGCAAACTCTGGAGTATAACCATTTTGGACAGCTAAATTCTACCCTGAACTGTAAGAGGGAGCGTGCTCCAGAAAGCCATCTGGGAGTGTACAGCAGTGATGGCCCTCATAAGATTACCATCTAGCAAGTCTGAGTCAGAATGGTAAACGTGTATGCCTAGATAGTGGAAGGAAATAGTCTCCCATTGGACCTCTTGCAAGTCTGCCTGCAGCCGCTGTGGAGGACATTGCGAATGAAGGGGATACAGGTCGGATTTAGACCAATTAAGTCCCAGACCTGATGCGGCTTTGAATTCGGATAAGGCCTCAGTTGGAGCAGTTATACCTTTCCGGATATCACAAATGTAACTCAGCACATCATATGCATACAAGGAGGGAGTGTGTAGGGTTCAGTTGAGGTGAATTCCCCGCTCTCTGCCACTGCTGTAGTTTCTGAGCCAATGGCTAAGGCAAAAAGCAAAGGGATAAAAGACACCCCTTCCGCACGCCCCTCCTCACCGTGAAGGAAGGAGAAAAGCTCCGGCCCACTCTTACTCTAGCAATGGGATTGACATACAGGAGATGGATAAGGCTTTGTAGATAACCTGTAATGCTAAAGGCTGTGAGAGTGGAAAACATATATTCCCAGTCTAGCATATCAAACACTTTCTCGAGGTCCAAAACCAGGCAGTGTATGGCCATTGGGCTGGCACCTGTTCCATAACTCCATGCAGCCTGCAGATATTAAGTGCTGTAGATATACCCAGCACAAAACCATTCTGCTCTATATGTATCAGGTGGGGCAGTCGGCCTAGCAACTTGGAGATAATAAATTTTACCTAGGATCTTGTAATCCATTCCTAGCATTGAAAGGGGGCGGTATGAAGCCATCTCCTGTGGGTCTCTGCCCAGTTTAGGGAGGGACATGAATAAGGACTCTCTCATGGACGGGGATCGTCTGCCCTCTTGCAATGCAGTACGATAAACTTCTAACAATTTATGTGCCAAGATCAGCAAATATGTTTTGTAAAATTTGACGGGGTACCCATCTAACCCCGGAGTCTTACCCTTTGTTAGTGCCTTTTACAGCCTCATTTATGTCAATCGTTGTGAGGGGCTCATTAAGGGCCTCTAAATTAGGAGAAGGGAGTAACGGTATTGTGACCCCTCGAAGAAGGGCATTTATCTTTTGAGTACTACATAGTGGCAGGGGGCCATACAGATCCTGGTAATAGGCTGTGAAGACCTCATGAATATCTGCTTGGTTAGTTAGTAAGCAATGGGGGGGGGGGGGGGCGTCCTAATCGCCATGATGGCGAACATGGGGTCTGAGCTACGCAACAACCACACCAACAGGTAGCCTGATTTGTTCCCCTCAGCATGCATCCAGGCCTGGTAGGCTTTAAAGTCCAGCACTGGTCGGGCATGTGTCTCAATAGCATCAGTAAGCTAGTGGTTCCCCCTTGGTGCTGTGTGTGATTGGAGTTCTACCTCCACCAGCATGTTTTGCAGTTGTGTTAACTCCTTATGTATTGCTGCTCAAGCACCCACCACTGCACGGATACAGTATCCATGCACCACTGCTTTCAGTGCGTCACAGTCAACCAAATGAGAGGTAGCAGTGCCCCAGTTACCTGTCAGACAGTGTCCCAAAGGCTCCCCTGTGGCTTCCCTGATCCCTTGGTCTCCCAGTGTATCAAGCTGCAGTCTCCATGTGGGCACTGGAGGTCACAGAGGCCCCCTGCAGAATTGAATAAGCAAGGAGTTATGGTTAGAGAACGTTTTCCCCAGATATTCTGCAGTAATGGCCAGTGACTGCAATGGGGCCTGGCAAAGAATGTAGTCTAGTCGAACATGTAGCTCATGTAGGTGTGGAGTAATATGAAAACTCTCTGTCTTCTGGGTGCAGTGTACTCCATTAGCCATGCAGTGCCCACTGCTGCACCCATTGAGAGAAGTGCGCTGCCGCGGACACCACAGGTGACGCGGGCAATGGGGAACATGACTGATGTTAGAAATATGTTAGAAATGAGGTCTCTACTTTGCAGTCAATGTGCACTCTGTCCAAGCAGGGATCCTTACTATAGTCAGGGCAATGGAGATACACACTTAAGGTAACCCCTGCTCCACCGCCTTGGTAGCTTGGCACAAGCAGTCAGGCTTATCTCAAAGGCAATGTGTAAAGTATTTGTACCAACACACACAGTAATACAGTGAAAACACTACAAAATGGACACCACATCATTTTAGAAAAATAGATAACATTTATCTAAATCAAACAAGACCAAATGACAAAAATCCAACATACACAAATCAAAATATGAATTTTCAAAAGAATAAGAGTCTTACTCCATAGAAAACAGTGGAAAAGTTATTACACAAAGTACCTGGTTTGCATAAAAAATAAAGCCCCACAGGTGAGCGTGCGCTGAAACAGTCAATGATGCGTTGATTTCTCACTCGCAAGCGAGACCATCTGTCGTTTCTTCTCCGGTCGAGTAGCTGATGCGTCATTCTTCTCTCCCGCAAGAGAGCGATGCGTTGATTTCCAGATGGGGCACCTCGGATCTGCGCAGGCTTCCATTGATTTTTGACGCTCAGGGATGATGCGTGAGAAATCTGGTCACACGGTGTCGGAAAACTGTGCTGCGTGGGGTTTGCGTCATTATCAGCAGCCGCAAGCAGGTGTTGCATCGATTCTCCAGCCGCGATGCACCGATCTTTCAGCACCGAAGAAGGTGGAATGTCCATTTTTGCAGCGAACCGAGTTGCATGTCGTTTTTCAACCATGTTGCAGTTGTGCAATTACATTTTCCCCACACGATGTTCTGTGCGTGGATTTAAGTCCTTGTTCTGCCAACTTCACCTCTCAAGGGCCCAGAGACTGTATGAGACACCACTTGTGGCAGAGCAGGAGCCTCAGCAGAGAGTTGAGGTGCTGGCAGAGAAAGTCTTTGATGGCCCTGAGACTTCTAAACAGGAGCCAAGCTCAATCCAAGCCCTTAGAGATGCGTCACAAGCAGGAATATAACACAAAGTCCAGTCTTTGTCCTCTGTCAGGCAGAAGCAGCAACTGCAGGCCAACCCGGCAAAGCACAGTCACAGGCAAAGGGGCAGTACTCCTCCTCCAGCTCTTCAGCCCTTGATCTTGGCAGAGGTTCCTCTTTAATCCAAGGGGTTTTGGGTCCACTACTTATACCCCTTTCCGCCTTTGAAATTGGCAAACTTCAATGGAAAGTCTCTGTTATTCAAAAGATCCTACATTGCCCAGGCCTTCCTCCAGACTGACACCAGGGGGTTGGAGACTACATTGTGTGAGGGTAGGCACAGCTCATTCAGGTGTAAGTGACCACTCCTCCCTCCACTCTAGCTCAGATGGCCCATCAGGATATGCAGGCTACACCCCAGCTCCCTTTGTGTCACTGTCTAGAGGGGATTCACAAGCAGACCAACTGTTAGTCTGTCCTAGACAGCGAATATACAAGCAGGCAGGGTCACAGAATGGTGTAAGCAAGAAAATGGCCACTTTCTAAAAGTGGAATTTTCAAACTGACAATTTAAAAACATCCTTTACCAAAATATGTATTTTTAAATTGTAAGTTCAGAGACACCAAACTCCATATTTCAATCTGCTTCCAAAGGGAAACTACACTTAAAAGATATATGAAGGCAGCCCCCATGTTAACCCTTGAGAGAGATAGGCCTTGCAACAGTGAAAAACAAATTTGGCAGTATTTCACTGTTAGGACATGTAAAACACACCAGTACATTTCCGACCTTTGACATACACTGCACCCTGCCCATGGGGCTACCTAGGGCCTACGTTAGGGGTGCCTTACATGTATGAAAAGGGAAGGTTTGGGCCTGGCAAGTGGGGGCACTTGTCAAGTTGAATTTGTGGTTTAAAACTGCACACACAGACATTACAGTGGCAGGTCTGAGCCATGACTACGCTACAGGGCCACTCATGTGGGTGGCACAACCAGTGCTGCAGGTCCACTAGTATCATTTGATTTACCATCCCTGGACACCTCTAGTGCAATTTACTAGGGACTTACTAGTAAATCAAATGTGCCAGTCATGGAAAAGCCAATTACACATACAATTTACACAGGGAGCACTTGCACTTTAGCATTGGTCAGCAGTGGTCACATGCCCAGAGTACCAAAAACAGCAAAAACATAGTCCAGCACACAGTCAAAACAGGGGAAGCAGAGCCAAAAAAGACAGAGGAGACCACAGCAAGGATGTCAGGTCTAACAACCGATCGCAGTCAGTATTGAGTTCACTGTTAAAACCTCCACCCACTATCCATAGAAGAGCGGCCCGTCTCGCCAGGACTGCAGATAAGCATGTGAAGAAGGCTATCTGAGAGACATTGGGACCATAGACGCTACCCAGTAACACCTGCCGGCCATCCAGTAATCCCTCCACAAATACATATCGGGCATCATGATCTATTTCTGTGTAAACGGAGTGGAATTCCTGCACAAACCTAGATCATGGCTCTGTGTTCAAACCCTGAGTATGTAGTGCAATAGCACTGACCCACCCCATCTATGCTGCAACTTGTTGTCCTCTCCCCCGCTATGTGTGTTTCCTACAATATCGCTATTTGCGCCCTGCGACGTCAGATGTACTGCTGTATTGTGTGTCTCTTTCGAGTTGTGTCCATACCTCGGACATTCCAAGTGACTACCTACATTTCCTCCATTTAACTACAATATGGGAGAAGGATGCCTACTGCTTGCTGTGGGCCCGTACCAAGACCTGTGCTTGTGGTTACTATACATCTTCCATAAACTAGGTTATAAGTATAACTATTACCTGTAACTCCAATCCCAGGGTGTCTTCGAACTCCGAAGTACTCCCAAACCATGAACGTAAAATCCCAACCTATGGGATCTCCTTTTAGCCCAACAGCAAGAGCCTTGAGCACCCCTGAGTAGGATGTGGAGGTGGATGGCCCACGCATTGAACTAATTCGATTTCGTAGAGGCAGCTTGCGCTCCACCTGGCCGCTTACATGAAACAGCATCCAATCTCGAACATCAAGTGTATTTTCTCTACTCATCTCACCCAGCTGGTAACAAGAGGAGGCCAGAAAAAGACAATTCTCATTCAATCAATCAAGACCTTGCTAGATCAATGAGTCTGCTGTTTGTAGGGTGACCTCTGGCGGTATTTCAGAGCGGGCCTCACTGGTCAAGATCTCCAATTCTGATTCTGAGAGGCACCCCGCAGTCCTGCAATGGGAGCAATCCCTTTGTTAGCCAGAGTGTGGATGCCGCTGACATGGCCTGCTTTTGTTCCATGTGCGCCTGAGCCAGAGTAGGAGCGCTGTTCGTTTTGTCCTGGTCAGATTCATGGACAATGGTCTTTCCTCGTTTCTTTCTCCATGGCTGTTGAATGCATACATGTTGAGGACAACATGGAAGCCTCATATCTGCGCTGTTCCACCCAGTCCCAAGAATCTGTGGGCTCGGTGAAAAAGAAGCTGGTGCCGTTAGTTATGACCTTGAGCCTAGCTAGGAAAAGCAGGGAGTACTTTAGCCCAGCCTGGCGCAGCTGCTTCTTCACTCGCGTAAAGGAGGCTCTCTGCCGCTGGACTGCAGCAGTGTAATCAGGAAACAGATAAATGTGAGCCTTCTCATGCTGTAACGGCGCTGCTACTCGTGCCTTTTGCAGTATTATTTCTTTGTCTCTATAATACAGAAGACAAATCAACACTGGTCTAGGAGGTGCCCCAGCTGGACCTCTTTGAGATGGTACTCTGTGTGCACGCTCCACTAAATATTGCGAGGATAGACAGTCTGCCTCTGCTGTTAGAGCCAACCATTCCTCAAAAAAATTAACCGGATCTGAACCTTCTGCTCCTTCCAGAAATCCTACTATTCAGAGCTTGTTCCATGGTATAGGCCCTCTGCATCCTCCTCTCGGTGCTGCAGCTCCTGGACCTTTGTGGTGAGGAACTGGACCTGTCCCACCAGTTCCTTTAGCGACGGTCGCAAGTTCTTAAGTTCACTGTCTGTATTTTTTACTCTAGTGGACAATTTCTTCTGATCGTCCCGTACTCTCCACCACGTGGCCCCCAGGCATGGGGAAAGGAGAGGAGGAGCACCTCCTCCCGCTGTGTCCTCTGCTGCTGTGTATCAGCCTCAAGGGAGGGTCCCGCTGTGGGCGGCTCCCTCACGTTCGGTGGCTCCCAAGTATGGGGGGAGCAGAGAGAGAAGCCACACTTCCACTTGCGGCATCTCCAGCCTTCTCGCCTCTGCCCCCAGCCAGGGAGAGGCCACCTTCGCCCGCGGGCCATATGCCTCACAAACAGGAGGCCCTCTGCATCGTAGCTCGGGGGGGGGCTACCAGGCCACAAAGCTGTCTCCGGGCCCCGTCCTACCTGTTCAGCCCCCCCGCACAGCCATCTGTTGCATGCCACCGGTCAAGATGGCCGCGCACGGTGATGAATCGCGGGCCGGGTGGCAAGAGCTCCTTCAAACCCCATCCACCATCTTGCGGCACCAAGCCACACCCCCAACGACCTTTACCCCTTATACCATGATATGAATTATCTGAATAGGGAAACTGATATC
The DNA here is from genome assembly GCF_031143425.1 of Pleurodeles waltl. Lineage (NCBI taxonomy): Eukaryota > Metazoa > Chordata > Amphibia > Caudata > Salamandridae > Pleurodeles > Pleurodeles waltl. Next base: position 681,122,562 of record NC_090451.1, on the reverse strand, counting down.
TCCCATTGTGATTGATATCATACCCAGTATAACCAAGAACCAGAGTATCAATGTCCACTTATGCTGCACATTTCCGCTCATCTGATTAATGATCTCTACCACATCATGGATGAATATTTTGCCAGGTTTGTGATTCTGACACAGCTACTATCCTCTGAGAAGCTGCAACCTCACCTCCTCAGGCTGTGATGCACCAACGTCACCAGGCCAAGGCAGACACTACTGAAGAAGAGGTAGGTAAGGTGACTGAAGTGGAGGTGAGTTGGAGCAAAGAATGGGATGATTACGTGACATCAGCTAAGGATTATTCTAAGCATCGTCATATTATTTCTGTACCAGATAGCATTACTCATTTACTCCAGTATTGGAACTTTTATAGATTCACATGGTTGAATCATTCACTGTCGTCGAAATGGGAGTCCCCGGAGACACTCATCTCGACAACGGGAAATGATTCAAGCATGTGAATCTATGAAAGATTCTAATACTGGAGAACTACAGTTACAGGTAAGTAACTTATTTTCTTCCATTCCATGGTGGAAAGGGCTTCTAAACAGTTTGTTTTTCCAGTGTTCACAACCTTTGCAGGCTTTATGATTTTAAACAGCCTACAAGGAAGAGAATGTAAACAATGTGAACAGTGGATTGTATCTGGCAAGCAGGCTTTAAAATAATGCAGTCACCAATAGCATCTGTTCCAGCATTGGTATAGCACCTTGCAGAAAATATGGCGTCTCATATCTGCTTCATTAGACTCCCAAAAACCCTCTCAGTCATCAAGCAAACCAGCCCTGTGCACCTAATAACAACTGGATTTAGACATTTAACTGCCACGTTTTCCTCAGGCAATAGGTATGGCTCAGGTGCACTTAGTACCTCCCTGAAGTGCAAAGCTGTATACTGGACAAGTCCTTTGATGGTGATGCCTTATTTGACTTCCAAGTTGACAAGGCTTTCCAGGCTCTCAGGGTGAATCCAGGCACAGCAAAGTCTATAGGAGTGCTTTTGTACTGTAGACAAACACCTTTTTAGGTGCCAGGTATAGGTGTAGAGGCATATCCTCCTTTAATGCTGCTTTTCAGCTCTAGCACTATCCACACCAAGAACAGGAATACTACAATGTGGCCCTTCTTTCCTCATATTCATTACCAGCCCTCCTTGTCACGGTTTCGGGCGGGTCTGGTCAGGACTCTGGTTGGGGCACCCCTCGAGGTCACAGAATATCCCAAAGAGGTAGTGTACTGGGGCAGAAGAGCAGCTAAAGGCATACACGGGAAAGGACAGCTATGGACAGGGACAGGAAACAGGAAAGGAAAAGCAGAGCAACCTTAGTGTGAACAAACAGGAAACGGATTACTAATGGACAAACACACTGGGTTACCACTAAGGTTGTACACAGGGTAGGGCTCAGAATTTCCCACAGCAGCAGGGAATGTCAATGCCTCTGTGCAGATTGCTCTTACAGATAGTCACCCCACAAGCCCCATAGAAAGGAGGCAGCAGAAGTGATTCTGACTCTGGACCCTTAGAGCACAAATAGGGATTGTACTTACATACACAAGACAAGCCCTTGTGGGTCCAGCTGGAAACACAGTGGCAATTCCTGGAAAAACAGCAATAGCACACTGTCACTGTTAGGCACTAAAGACTACGTATAACACTAGACAAAGGATGGGGGCTGAAATTGCCTCCTGGAAACCTGGAGCCAACCCCTGTACAAAGGAAAACACTTATAGACAGGTGAAGACTGATAGTACACTTACCAGACACAAATACCCAAGAGGAAACGGAAACAGAAGGAACAAACTAGGAGTCAGAGGCAGGAACTGCAAACAGGGTCAGGCTGAAGCAAAGGCAGGAATAGGACTGAAAAACATTGCACAAGCTCTGGTGGGAACAAGCAGAAACAGCAATGGGAAACAGAGAGCAGGCTCTGGCTGGAACAAGCAAGAACAGGACTGGCATACAGGGAGTTGGAACAAGCAGGAAACAGGACTGGGAAACTGAGAGCAGGTTCAGGCAGGAACAAGACTGAGAAACAGGGAGCAGGCTCTGGCTGGAACAAGCAGGAGCAGGGCAGAGAAACAGAAAGCAGGTTCAAACTGAAACAGAACAGGAACAACACTGAAACACCATCCGATAAAGGGTCTGGAACACAAAGGGATCGAACTCCAGTGCACGACGAGGATCTTGAGGAAATGACTGCTTATAAGCCAGGCTGCTGCAAACCCCAGGTGGAATCACATGACTGGGCTGCACAGGAGAGGTCTCCGGTGTGTGTAGTTTCAGACACTCGCAAGTCCTGGAGGGGAGAATCCAGTAAAAAGGAGCAACTGGACTTCTCCCATAGAAAACAATGTAAAGCAGAATCCAGGCTTTCCTAACTACCAGTCTGTGCTTTATGGGATTTGCTGTCCCAGGAAGCAAATGCAATACTACAAAAGCATACCATAGCGAAAAGGGAAGCAAGCAGGAGTCAGAAAGGGACTCTAGATGAGTGTTCAAGGTGATTCCCAGGCTACAGACAGCCCTTTTACAGAGCCTCCCAGAGATGGGACGATGCAGTCGTAACACTCCTTTCCACTCTTTATTGGAAGTTAGATGTGTAATATGATTGAGTGAAAAAGAACGGGATGATGGGAAATGGCTCTCTAGGTGGCATGTTCTCAGAGTCGAAACCGTCCCTGTTGTCCATAAATAGAAATAAATGCACAGGTACACATTTTTTGGTTGCGTTAGATTTTTTTTTCTTTTGATCTCTAAAGGTAAAAAGTGGAAGCAAAGAAAACAGTTTAAAAAATAAATATATTTTCCGGCATAATTATTGTAAGGATATGACACTGGGGAATATACTGCCACATGAAACTTGTTATTACAGGTAACTAACTTTTCCTTTAAACGTAAGCCTTCTTCAGGACTCAAGGTAGGCTCCTCTATTTTTACAGATCCTAATTTATCCGGCTTGTAAAATACTACTCTTGAAATTTACCTGCACATTGTTTCTAACAGCTGGAAGAGATTGAACGGGAGATCATCAAGCAGGAGGAAACTGTGGATCCTGATTATTGGGAGAAGCTTCTCCGACACCACTATGAACAGCAACAAGAGGACCTTGCCCGAAACCTGGGGAAAGGAAAACGGGTACGGAAACAGGTCAACTACAACGATGCTGCACAAGAGGACCAAGGTCAGCAACTGTCGCCTCTCGGTATAGCGTATTCTGCCTGTAGTACTGCTCTTTTTGAGCAAGGGATCAGTTTGAAGTGGTGCAGGGTGATTTATACCTGCAGTGGTCAAGAACACCTGATATTGCATTCTGTTCTCCTGCACTTTGTCATATTGTTGGGCATTTCATTGTCTATGCTGAAGATCTAGAAACCATATGGTTATTTTCGACATTATAACTGTGTGTAATGCAATCCCAGTTAAGCCTATGTTAGGTCAAAATAGTGTGAATATGAGAGTGCAAATCATCAATACATTTTGAAGATACAAGTTTATACAAGTGGAGCAGCAGCAAGCAAATGGAAGAAATGTATTTCCGTTCTGCAGAAGAGATCAAAATCCATATTCATCCAAGTGAACTCTCACTCATCATTCAGAGCCTAGGGAGTAAGTTCACCGAAATGACTTTGATGCCTTGTCAGGGTTATGAAGTGCTATCTGAATGCAACAACAAAACATTTGCACGAGCTGCATACACAGACTGTTCAACAAGCACCTAGAACTAGGTTATTTCCGGCCTGAGGAAGCTCCATTGAAAAAACTGAATATAAATTCCTCTGTTAAAAAAGACTGTCTGTTTCCTGACTACAGGAAGTAGTAAATGGTGGTTGGGAGTACTAAACAGTTCTGATAAAGATACGTCCTAGGTCACTGAGTGGGTTATAAGTAAGGGCTCTGTATTTCAGGTTTTACTATTTGTTACATATGAATACAGACAACAATGTGTTTTGCTGTCTGTATGTTTAACAGTGAAAATACAGAAATTAGGCCTTCTTTTGAGTGGCTCTACATGGTGTGAATCACGAATACTAGGCCAATACCTGTGCAGACTGTCTGCATGAGGAGTCAAAAAGGGAAATATTTCTTTAAATAACTGCCTTTGTGCATTTGGTTGGACTATAATGCTTAAAGTTCACAATGAGTACATTATTGTAATCTATATGGCAGCCCATAGTTATAAAAAGTGACTGACTTCCAGTTATGGGTACGTATATATTGGTTAAGTAAATACATTTGGAAATACACTAGCTGCAATTTGAGTTTTCCAATGGATAAATACTAGTCAAAATACATACCAATAAAAAGAACTAAAAATAAATATGAATAGCTATAGATAGAAATGTAAAATAACAATTAACACCATAGTAAGTTTGTAAAATAATAATGAACAACCAGGAGCCCTATTTGTAAACCATAAAGACTACACTGAAGCTGATCTAACATTTCACAGAAAGCTACTGCAGATCAGAGATTACTAATGAAATCTATGGGTATATGTAATTTTCAGAAAGATTTGAATAATGAAATCTACTGTGACAAAAGCGCTCTCATGAATATCAAATTCATAAACGTTTTTTGACTAACTTGTTTCAATTATGATTCTAAGGGACAGGTTGGAGACCAAACATTTCTCATTCCGATTTAGCCACTCTTCCTTTTCTCATTTTTTTGCTGTGCTTCGTGGACTGTATTGTGCCTTGCCCCTTCTAATTCCAGACACAAATGTTGCCTTTTTCTTTAGTTGTACAGGGCTATTCCACCCAGGTCCATTTCCTATTTAAAGTGTGAACCAATGTGATGTGGAGCTCTCTGTAAGCAGACAGTCCTTCACGTAGGTTGACTCTGCCTGTTGCTTTATGTCTCAATCATTATCTGGTTTGAATTGAGTTGATTAGGATTGTGTCTGCCATAGACTTTGTTATGGTACCTGCATCTGTGCTTGAATTTTTATACACAAAAACATTTCTTCATTTTGGTTTGTCTTCCTTTTCATTATTCATCATTCACGTTTGTCATTATGGCTTTCTCAATTCTTTCAATATTAAAGATGCACACTGGTGGGATATGCTGCCTCTGAAGCCTAGTTGTTGTAGAGCAAGACAATTAAAGGAGATAAGTCTCAGGAAATATAAGGAAAAAATGCTGAGGGTAAGATTGTGTGTGAGCTGGAAATCATCTTTGTAGCAAATCAGGGCAATTTATGGAGCATAAAGAGGAGCTGACATGTTGAATGGTATTTGAACTAAGCGCAGCTCCTTGTCATGGTAGGTTATGGAGTCTAATATAATCATGTTCCTGCAGCTTCATAATATTGTTGAGGGTTGTCAAAGAGAATGCAGACTGTGGATAAGACAAATAGTTTTTGAAAAAACAAAACCAATATTATTTTCTGTTACCATGTAAAACAAAATTATCCCATCAGCTGTACATTGTATTTTGAGATTAACAGGGTTTCTGTTTCTGATGTTTTTAATTACTTGGATTTTCAAGATGCTGATGAAATTTGAAACAAAATGTTTGATGCTGGAAAGAAGCTGCATTTTATTCTGAAATAGCTTTCTCTTAAACACAGGTCTATTCAGAAGGGGCCTCATTTGCATTAGAGGTAAAAGGACAGAACGTCCCAATGGGTGTTTTTGTGACTCCTCTGCCTCAAGATTCTATTGTAAAACTATTGTTTACAGTTTTTTCAGCTCCCACTGAAGAGTTTGTTTAAATACTGCCAACCACTGTGGAGGATAACTAGCATATCCCCAGGCGCAGAGATCCACCCACTTGTGGAGTGAAAGGACATTAATCATGTTCATAAAAGTTACATTTTTTACTATAATTTTCTAAAACATCCTTTTGTTAGCCATTTGGAGCCCTGGTTTTAAAAAAATAGTATGGTAGGCCACTATAAATTTAGTGTTAAACTGGCACAAGTACCATGGAAACAGCCATTTCAGTTAGCGTCCCTTGAAGTTCCTTGGTAGTAGCTGTGTAAACCAAAGAAAAGATTCTGTATGTGTAGCACACTTCTATTTATTTTCTGGAGTCTGACAGCATAAGCCGTAAATTAAATTAATGATATGCAAACAGTAGATTACACATCTTGGACTGGTGTGAGAATCACAGTTGAGTGTATTCCCATCCTCCAATTTTAAGAAAGTAACATCTACCAGGACATAGTCATAGAACATTGGTAGGCCTGCAACTCAGAATAATGTGTGGGAAATATCAGTGTGCCAAAATGTTGTAGCCTACGTTCTGAGAAGGTAAGAATTTATATGAAGGTATACTTTTGCTATTCTGATCTCACATCTATATTCCTTGAAAGTATATACATCATCAAGGCATATACAAGTGGATTTAAGTATATTGAACCTATACTTACCTATCTTTGCTTATCTTCTTGATATTTTGGATGTCACTACTCAAGCTGTTACATTTTGGCACATTAATATTTCCCACTTTATACCATGTTTCCACTGTAACATCCCAGTAGTGAATTACCATTGGAGGGGAGTCAAAAGAACATTTCTAAACATCGAAGCATCCTGGAATATAAATGTTATTACAAAATGTGATTCAGTCTGGTGAACAGGGTCTAGTTCATAGCAGGGCGACAGGTAAGCAGTTGCTCCACACCTTGTATTTTCTGTAAGAAAACCCTGTGTAGAAATTTTCCATTTCATGTTTAGGTAATATACCAACTGGTAGATTTTGCATGGGGAGCTTGTACTTTTATCAGCAATGATATTCACAGTTTGCTTCCCTCTCGGGTCTAAAGATTTTGAAGTGAAAAACTCCTTTCTTACTAAGCCTTAGTTTGAAAACATTACCCACCTCTCAACGTACGTTTTGTTGCCCTTGTTCTTGTTTCTTGAAGTGGTAATGTTAATAATTTGGGGTAAGGTCCTCAAAGTCATTAATTCAGAATAAGTTTGGATTGCTAAATCCTTCAGGGGTTACGAGATTCTAAAACCTACTAAACAAGGGTTCATGACTGGTTGCAGTGATATTTATCTCCTATATATATATCCTTACTCTTTAATTGTTGCTAAGCTTAGAAAATATAACGCTCACCAGAATCTAGAAGCTACATTCTAATCATAGTCATAAATGAGTTTCAAACATTAAAAGACCTAATCATTCCACTAGATGAAACACTTCATATCTACCCTCACCGGCAGCAGGTAGCAAAACGTTTGGGATATAACTATAGTGAATGGATACCTACTTGTCCATTGCATTTGAAGTAGTTTGGGGTGCTTCTGATCACAGACAAAAAGATAAAAAGATAAAGAGTTTGTAGGATGGAAGGGGTACACTGTTTCCTTCTCTCGGCACATGCCATATATGAACACGTATAACCATGACAGCCCTTTATTTGATGTGGGTATCTGTTTGGTGCAAACTATTGTAATGACACAGAATCATTGCATTTCCTGTTCCCCATAAGGCCTGCATTCCTGAGTAGAATACAGTGGGGGCAATACTGTTGAGGCCGTACTTCTTTGGGCATAGCTGACTCTGCAGGGGGGAGGGAGGGTGGGGAGGGGAGGGTGGGGGGCGGGCACCAGTGTCTTATCATGTGACAGTTGTGCTCTGATTACAGAATGGCATAATGGTATTTCAGACAACCAATCGGAGTACTCTGTTGGGTCAGAAGAAGAGGATGAAGACTTTGATGACAGACCTGAAGGTATGTTGGCAGTGCTGTCTTAACTCCAATTATTTCTGATCTTTCTGTGTTTCTGTCCTCTTGAGTTTATCTGACATAGATTGCTGTCCTCATCTACAAAAATTGATAAGTAAATGTGTTGCTCTTGCACAAATCGTAGTTTCCAAAAGGAGCATGCCTTGAGACCAGACAAGTGATGTTAGGAGGCAAAATGTACTGATTTTGTATCGGAAGAACTCCATTGATAGTCATAAATACTGGAATAATTATATGTTGCCTACTTGTATCCTAGAGCACTTCCTATATAGATTTTGCTCATTTAAAATCCACAAAGTGTCATAATGTCCATCTGTCTTCAAGATGAGCCACACAATGTGACAGCCTATCAGAGGCTCAGTTTCTTTTTCTGATAGCGTATGATGGTTCTGAATATCAGCTTCAAGCCTGAATTGCAGCATTTAATGTGCAGGGTGCTAAAAATGTATGAAGAGAAGAAAAATAAAAGGCAGACTGATTGGCTTTCATTGTAGAATGAGTAAAAGGATCTTGCCTCTTTAAGAGTTAAGGAGGTTTCTCTCACCATTATGCACCCCATCATACTTACATCAGAGAGCCAGTTCTGTTTTCTGTCTTCTGTGAGCAGGACTTTCAGAGTACATGTGAGGTTTTACACCTCTATTTTAACTATAAAAAAAACATGATTTTCTACATAAAATGTGCCTTTTCTCCTTGAGAACCAGCTGTCATGTGGCAGAAAGAAGAGGGTATCCGGCTGATGAGTCACATGGAAGACACAAGAGTATATGAAGAACAGAAGAAAAAGAGAAGACTGGCGAGATCATCTTCTCATGCCCCTCAAAAGCAGATATAAAGTAAGGAGATAATTGGCAGAACATTGATGACACCAATTCCCAATGTCATTTTGACTGAACATCAAAGGTGTCAAATGCCTCTGTTCCTAGTTGTTCATCACCTCACGAAGACCCAAAATCTCTCAAACAACACCATGAGAATGAAGAGAGAGAGCTCTGGAGAAATACTCGCCACCTAATCCTGAAATGTTAACATTGCTCAGCCTTGAAGGAGATGCTGCTTTCATTAGTATACTATAGCATACAAAAAGCAATGAATAGAATGCTTGAATTAAACTCAGTCACTGGTGATTACTCGGACTGCATCCCAGTCCATCCTTATTTTGTCACCTATATGCAATCAGCCTTGCCCCAATGGGAACAGTCAAGCCTGAACTATCAAGCCAGGTTCTCCCTGAAATGGAACACAAGCAACCCAGGACCAGTTTTACCCTTGTTATGGGCTCTTCAGCTCAGTATAGCTTGGTTCCAGTGGCACAGTGTGCACGGGTCCCACATCTGGGCATACACATCCCACTTACAGTGACATACTATAGTATACAAAAAGTGATGAATGAAGTCCTTGAATTAATCTCAGCCATTGCATCCCAATGCATCTTTATTTTTCCCTTCATGCCACTTTAGTTTGGACCAAGCTATATGCAAATCAGTCTTTACTTGGTTCCAACGGGCACAGTCCAGCTCAAACTGCTTTCATCAATGGCAGCATCCCTTTCAACATTAAAATCACCAACTACAAAAATGAAGGTTGACCACCACTCAATACTGATAAATTTGCTGTTGAAGAAAAAACATCATAGACGTCATACCCCACCTTCTTTGGTGTCAAAATGTTTATAGCTAGCCCCAACTATGTTGGGCACTCCATCCCTATCAATTGTCTCTTTGGAGTCATCTCCATCTTTGTTATCTACAACTTTCTCCCCTGAACAACAGGGTGTGGATACATTGGAGTCATCTCCATCTTTGTTATCTACAACTTTCTCCCCAGAACAACAGGCTGTGGATACATCAAGATTTTCAACATCTCCTTTCTACCACAGCTATAAAAAAAGAGTAGAGAGCTTATCCAAGCCTCCTCCTTCCACAGCTCAGCCAATTTCTCTAGATCCTCATCCACTCCCGCTGAGTCTTCTGTAACTAATAATACCATCCGAGGATCCACTACAATAACCCTTAAAAGCTTTATATATTTTTCCAAGATTGGTGTTGTAACGTGCTTCATGGCTCTGCTGAGAAAGAGAGAACCATCTCCTCCAAGATCACCACTTTAACCTCACCAAACTCCTAAAAAGAGAAAACTTTTCAGTTCTCCATCAAAATCCAGATCACCTTCAACAACATCAGATGGTACTAACTTGTATAACCCCACTTCACTGGCTCCATCTCCGAATGGCATCTCTGTTAGATGACACTTTAACCTTCCATGAGGTCTTAGCCAGGAGTTCTACTAAATTAAACATTCCACTAGAGGCCCCCTCAGCCAGCTGTTTCACTGATACTAGAAACTTTGCAAACCAGGGCAGCTTCTAAGTAAGCCTCATTTGCCTTTGATCCATAGACTGATGGATATGGCAGAAGACAAATTCCTTACCCGTGCAACAGTCAACACAGCAAGACCAAGATTGCTAAAGAATTACAAGGCACCACAATATGACCCTGACGTCTTAAGGTCATAACCCAAACCATGCTCTATAATAGTGACCTCAGTGAGAAAAAGGCATGCTTTCAGCTCCACCAGAGATGCTGTGGGGTGGATCCAAAAATGCAAGCTCACCTGGGTTGCTAACAAGGGGAGATAAGTGAAGGTATGCCTTCCTTCTTAGAAGACTTAGCGAAACACTGTCAAAAAGATTTCACCAGAATGCTACAAGAAGAACTCTTTGGTAGCTAACCAGATCATTAGTGCTGCAGTTGATTCAACTGAGTTGGCTGCTACTGGGTGCTATGAAATATCCATTCGAGTTCATCATGGCTGTGACTCATAGCCCTAAAACCCAAAGCACTATTAAAACACATAAATTTAGCCTTTTCAGGATCATGTCGGTTTGAATAGCATAAGAAGGAAGAAATAATAAAAATGAAACGTGCACCAAATACTCTGAAAGTAGTTGGCCTCAAAGAACATAATGAATGTTTCAGACAACAATACAGACCGTGAGATTGCAGATTCTATCAACGTAGGGTTCAAAACAATCGCTAGTCTTTTCAGGAGCAGCAGCAACAACAATAACCTGAAAGTCAGAAGTACACTTAACAGAGGTGGTTGCTAAATCTCTTAAAGCCAAAAACCATCTTTGCTAAAATCTCCTTCTTCTAGAGGCAGACAATCTTCTGGCACAAGACAATGCCAGCCTAATGCTATGTTACCCATTTCAGTGGGAGGAGCCGTACCTTTGTATATGGCAGAGTGGACTTCAATTACAAGTAACAAATGGCTGTTAAGTATTGTAGATTGCAGACACTCTCTATGTTTCAAGACCACTCCACCTCCAGTCCCGCAAAATTCAACTGCAAAGCATCAACTACCCATCCTCAGGAAAGAAACATCAATCCTGTTAAGAGAAAGGGTAACCAAACCAGTTCTATCAGATCAGAAAGGTCTTGGAGTTTACTTCAGATACTTTCAAGTACATAAAACAAGGACCAAAGCAAGAATTGAAAATGATATTAGATCAATGGCACACAAACAGATTTATCAAGAGAAAAAAGTTTCAAATATTAGCACATCAAGCATATACACTTCTAAAACAAAGTGAGTGGATGTGTGCAATAGATCTACGAGATGCCTATTTCTACATTCCAGTAGCACAACCCCACAGAATATTCCTCTTTTTTGTATTGTGGGAAACACTCACTACAAGTCCATAGTACTATGCTTCCACCTAAAATTTGCTCATGCATGTTTTCGAAATGCATGGCTGTGGTAGCAGTCCACTTAAGAAGAAAGGAAATAATAATTTATCCCTACCTTGTGGACTCTCTACTGAAGGCCTACAACCAAGAGAATGTGAAACAGGACTGCCTAATAACAGTAAACTGCTGAACAACCTATATCTTAAGATCAGCAACCACAATCCATGCCAACACTGGTTCAAATACTGTCCTATCTAGGAGCAACATTAAACACCATAAAGACAAGAGTTTGCTTTCAGAGGAGAGAATTGTATCTACCCTGGACAAATGCCACATCCTCAAATTAACCTCATACCCAAAATCCAGACAAATAGTCTCACTACTGGGCTTATTTGCTTCTTGCATATACATAGTTGTGATTGCAAGGTTCCATACAAGGCCTCTCAAGAATGTTTAGAGTATCAGTGGTTTCGGAGAGAAAACAGTTGGAAAGGCAACTTTATTCTGACCAGCCAGCAAACCCATCACTGGCATAGTGGTGCAGCAAACACAGTTGTATGAAAGTACCCTCTTTTTGGCATGTTACCCCCAATCTCTGCCTGATGTCAGTGTGTTTCTTACTGTGTCACTGGGATCCTGCTAGTCAGGACGCCAGTGCTTATGGTTTATGGCCTGCTTGTCGGTGTGTTTCACTGTTTTCTAAATTGTCACTGGAGTTCTGCTAATCAGAACTCCAGTGCTCATGATCTCTGTTTCTAAATTTCTCACCACATACTAGTGACTCATTATTTCACTCCAAATTGGCATACTGGACCCCCCTTACAAGTCCCTCGTTTATGGTACATAGATACCCAGGGCATTGGGGATCCAGGGGATCCTTATGGGCTGCAGCATTTCTTTTGCCACCCATAATGGAGCCCATACAAAGGCTTCTACAGGACTGCCATTGCAGCCTGTGTGAAATAGTGCATGCACTATTTCACAGCCATTTTCACTGCACCAGGTCACTTATAAGTCACCTATATATCAAGTCGTACAACTCTGAAGGCTGGACTAGCAGAGGTGCTCCCACATCATCCAGGCCCATTTTCTTGGACTCTGTGAGTGCCGGACGCCGTTTTAAGTGTGCACTGCACATAGGTCAATACCTATGTCCATCTTCACAATGGTAACTCTGAATATGGCCGTGTAAGGGGTTTAACAACTGGGAATTCTACCCCAATACTGATTCCAGTATTGGTTGCACAATTCCATGCTCTCTGGGGGCTCCACAGTGGACCCCAGTACTGCCATACCAGCCTTCTGAGGTTTTCCAGGCAGCCCCAGCTGCTGCCACCTCACAGACAGGCTTCTGCCCTCCTGGGGCTTGAGCAGCTCAATCCCAGGAAGGCAGAACAATGCATTTCCTTTAAGAGAGGGGTGTTACACCCTCTCCCTTTGGAAATAGGTGTTACAGGCATGGGAGGCGCCCTACTTGCATAATCCAGTCTAGAATGGTTCAGGGACTCCCAGTCCCTGCTCTGGCGAAACTGGACAAAGGAAAGGGGAGTGACCACTCCCCGGTCCATCACCACCCCAGAGCTCTGCAAGAATGTCCCTGGGGTTTGCCATCTTGGATTCCAAGGTGGTGGGCCACTCTGGGAGTATCTGAGTGGCCAGTGCCAGCAGGTGACGTCAGAGACCCCTCATGAAAGGTGCTTACCTGGTTAGGTGGCCAATCCCCCTCTCAGGGCTATTTAGGGTCTCTCCTCTGGGTGTTTCTTCAGATTCGGATTGCAAGACTCCAGCAGGAATCCTCTGCATCCTTTACTTGAGCTTCTCCTTACTGATCAACCGCTGACTGCTCCAGGAGGTCTACAAAACTGCAACAAAGAAGCAAAGCCTACCTCTGCAACATTGTAGCGTCAGCTCCTGCCAGCAACTGCAACAGTTTCCAGGTCGTGCATCCTCCGAGGACTGCCTGTCTTCAGCCTGCACGAGAAGAACCAAAGGAATCTCCCATGGAATGACGGAGTCACTTCCCTGCTTCAGCAGGTGCCTCTCTGCAGCGACAACCGGTGGCTTGGGTCCCCTCTCCAGATGACAGGCATGGATCCAGCAACATGGGTGGTGGACTAAGGTGACTCTGACAGTCCCAACGTCCAGCTGTCCAACTTTGGTGGAGGTAAGAGGTTGCCTGCCCACGCAAGACAGTACCCCGTGCACCGCGTGACTTGCAGTTGCCAAGGCTTGTGTGCACAGCACAATTTGGCCCCCAGCACTCCACCCTGAGACACACAGCTTCCTGAGTGGTTCTCCGGCGGCGTGGGAATCCTTTGTGTTGTGCTGCATGGGCCTCCATTTGCACCTCCTTTGTCCCCATGCTGTGGGATTCCTGTGTGTGCTGCCTAGTCATCTGAGGGCTCTCTGAGTTGCTGAGAGCCCCCTCTGTCTCCCCCTCTTGGGTAAAGGCCACCAGGTCCCTCCTGATCCCGGGCAGTGCCATTTTCAACCAACTGCGTGTTTTGCGTGTGCCAAGGCTTGTTGGCAGAATCCTGCGATGCAAAACAGGCAGCATTCATCCATCCCATGTGGGACATCTTCTGCACCAACCAGGAACCCACGTCTGTCTTTTTTGGTGCAATCCTCACTTTGCCTTGCCACTGGTGGTTCTTCTTTTGCACCTTCATCCGGGTTAGTAGGGGCTCCTGTTATCCCTGGACTCTTCAGTTATTCTTGGACCTGGTCCTCTTCTTCCAAAGGTCTTCAGGTCCCAAAATCCATTGTGGTGTCTTGCAGTATCTTCTGGTTCTTGCATTATCTTCTATCAAGACTTCTAGTGTGTTTTAGGAAACTTGCTGTGTTTTACTCCTGCTTTCCTGGGCTCTAGGGTGGGGTATTTTGCTTACCTTTGGTGTTTTCTTACACTCACAGTGCCCCTCTACACACTACATTTGCCTAGGTGGGAAATCGACTTTCGCTTTCCACTATTGTAGGATATGGTTTGTGTTCCTCCTAGGCCAATTGCAACCTATTGTGATTTTTACTGTTTGCACTATTTTCTGACTATTTACTTACCTGTTTTTGCTTACTAGTGTATATATTGTGTATTTACTTACCTCCTAGGGAAGTATAGTCTCCAAAGAATTTTGGGCATTGTGTGACTAAAATAAAGTACCTTTATTTTTGTAACACTGAGTATTGTCTTTCTTGTGTATGAGTGCTGTGTGACTACAGTTTTACAAGAGTTTTGCATGTCTCCTAGTTCATCCTTGCTGCTCTGCTTATAGCTACCTCTAGACAGTCTGGCTTCTAGACACTAACCATTTTTCACTAATAAGGGATAGCCGGACCTGGTACAAGGTGAAAGTACCTTAGGTACCCACTACAAACCAGGCCAGCCTCCTACAACAATTTACTAGTAGGCATACCTTTTCCAAAAGAACTTCCACTTTAAACCAAAGTAACAGATGTATCCGTTGTGAGTTGGGGACTCATCTCCAAGATATACCAGTTTAGGGGCAATGGACAAATATGGAAACCTTGTACCATAAGAAAACACCTCATACTCAAAGCGATACAGCTAGCTTTCAAAAACTTTACACCATCTTTGAAAACATCATCAACCACTTACATACAAACAGACAACACCACCACCATGAATTATTTAAACAGACAAGGAGGCACCAGATCAAGACCTCTTTCAATGCAAGCTCAGTCGATCTGGAACTGGTCTATAGCCAAAAGATTTTACCCAACAGCAGTACACATTCCATGACAAATGAATATCCATGTGGCGTTTCCCAGCAGATACTACGAAGAATCTCACCAATGGGTACTGGATGATAAAGCTCTAAATAGCATTTTCGAAGAGTGTGTAACACATTCAGTAGACCAATTAGCAACAGCAGAAACAGAAAATGCCAGTACTTTGTGTCCAGACTACCACAAATGGAACTCTAGGGAATGCCCTTTTGATCAAATGGTTGAGATCATTTCTTTACACTTTTCTACCCATGATACTGAAAATTGGAAGACATCAATCGAAAATGATACTAGTAGCAACAGATGGGCAGAGACAGTGTTTTACTTCAAATGTCCATAAAACGACACAAAGGCTTCTGTACAGATTTGACCTTCTAACAAGACTTCAGGGTTAAATCCACCACCCAGCGCTTGCATAATTATAATTAAATTTCTCTGTGTAGTTTCTAAAGTCAAACAGTATGGAGTAAACCTCCTACCGGTCTGTATTGAAATGTTGAAAGAATTGCAACAGTCCTCCATAAGGTTATGTAAAATGGAAGAGATTCAATATTTGTTATTAAGAAAAAAGACACAATCCCATTACTTGTTTAGAAGATGTGTTTTTGCATTGCTTTTTTTTTAGCCCAGACAAAGATGCACTTTTCACCAATAAAAGGCCATCTGGCAGCTATGACAGCATACAGGAAGTCTCCAAACCAAAGGTTTTGAAACTACCAGTCATCAAGGATTTTTTGGAAGGACTTAAAAAGTGTTTACTCAGATAAGACACCCTTCTCCACCCTACTAGTTAAACACTGTGCTATGAAAATGAATGGGCTCACCTTCTAGGCCTGTAGAGAAGACAAAAGTGCAGCATTTGTCATTGAAAATAGCCTTCCTAATAGCCATCACCTTTGCTAGAAGAGTAAGCGAATTGCAGGCCCTATCTGCAATAAAACATTATGCTATTTTCCACTCTAACAGAGGAGTATTGAGAAACCATCCTTCATTTCGCCTTAAGGTTGTTTTGGATTTTGATATTAAGCAGTATATTACTCTTTCTCCCTTTCCAAATCCTTTAACACCTGCTGAACGTACTGCACACTCTCTAAATATCACAAGAGTTATCTGTTTCTAGCTAGATAAAATAAAGACTGTAAGAAAGATGAATGAGCTTGTCATTAACTGTGGTCAGGTTAGGAAAGGCCTGGCCACATCCAAACAATCTATAGCTAAATGGATAGTTTCTTGTATAACATTTTGCTATCAATTAACAAACAAACCTCTGCCCAGTAAACCTAGAGCTCATTCTACTAGAGGGAGCAGCTTGGATCAGACATGTACCAATAGCTGACGTATGTAAAGCAGCTATATGAAAATCATTATACACATTCCCAAAACATTATTGCTTGGATTTCAACTCTCAGGAAGATGCTAAAATGAGTCAGGAAACACTGAGAAATCTGTTTAAATCGAGATTAAGATATATTTTCCCTACATTATATCACAGACACCTTCATTTGTGATTTGTTTCAAGTAGCTCACTTCCTGCTGCCCAACAATCGCTATTCTAGTGTTTGACTATAAATGAAGATCATTCAAAGCAGAAGGAAGGGTTACTTATGTGTTGTCCGTGTTCTGCATCATATGAATCTTAATTGAAATTCTAAACAACCCACCTGCATTCCCTGTGGAGTAAAATCAGCCATTGGATACCAATAAATAAAATAAAACTGCATTATCCATCTTAAAGTTTAAAAAAAAACAGTTTTTCTGAGGTAACCGCCAGTAGGGTGCATTATAGGTAGTGAAACTGCCTTGAATCTCGGAAGAGGCAGAAATCTTTTTTTTGATTCTACAGTGAAAGACTATTGGGCTGCATTTTCTGTTTCTTCTCTACATACAGCTGCAGACTTGAAAATGCTATTCAAGTTCATTGCATGTTCTCCGAAAAACATATTGCGCCTCTGATAGACTGTCACAGTGTGACTAATCATGAAGACAGATGGAACTTAACACCTAGTGTGGATTTTAATGAACTATCCAGCTATAAACAGACAGCGCAGAATTATTGTAATGTTTATGAATGCTTCAGTGACGATTCCTACAAAGCAGAGCAGGATTACAAGTAACTAAACTTTTTTCTTCCTTCTTCCTTTTTCCTCATTATTTCTTTATTGTGTTTTCTTGATAATGTCAATGCTCAGGATAATAAAACCAAGCTTAAAGTGAGTTGACATAGGATAAATATGTATAAGCCATTGAGTCTCAGAGAAGATTTGTAATAGTAATTATAAGGCTTGTTGTCAGTGTACAAACACAAAAGGCTTCCATTTGCTGTTCACACAGTTCAGCTTAATATTTAAGTCAAACAGCAATAAACTGTCTGATCTGAAATTGGAGAAGGCAAAGTTGAGTCACTGGCCTGGGTAATAGTTTCATCACCAGTGTACCTGTAAAGGGGCTAGCTGGACAGTTTGGGGTACTCATCATTGAAAATTGCGAACAGGAGTTGGGGACTTGGTTATGGTGATTGGCAGAGAATGGGGAACCACATTTCCCCGAAAAGATCTGACTGATCCTGCATTTTGTATATAAATTCTTAATGGGATGATTTGATATTCCTATCACACATCCAATCCATGTGCATGGGAGGAGTTCTTTGCTTCCATCGCCTCAGAATTGCTAACATGGTTGCTGAAAATGCTTTATCAGTCAGTCCAACGTTTGGTATATTGCAATTGATGTCTGAAATGTTCAAGGGTCATGGAGAAAAATTAGTCCGGGAAATAGTTGCAAGTCCAACGCATTGGTGGCATTTCATTGTGTTAATTACCTGTTGCAAGAGTGTATGGAGCAATACACATAAGTATACCCGCATTGCTAGCAGACGAAGGTGTGAGTTAGGCTAGCACTACAGAGTTTGTACAGTGACCAGTACCCGTTTTTCAGTATTTTAAAGAAGTTAAGTTTAAGTCTTGCCTTCCGCAACCCCCTGTCATGAGTTTCTAGTAGTTCCCTCCAGTTATCTTCAGAGTATTCTCTCCCAGTCTGCTGGCCCATTTCTCATGCAGAAAGATTCAGAAGGGGCAAGAGTGATGCTCTTTCAGCAGTGTCCATACAGTCCTGATACCATGCTTGTATTTGAAGTCCAGCATTTTAGTTTTTCATAGATTTCTGATTGAGGGGGAGTGTTTGAAAATGGTCAATGCTTTTAATATGCAGTGTGTCTGTTGGAGGTACTGTTGTTGTTGTTGATCGTCCCATTGAAATTCCTCACGTAGGGAGGTCTAGTGTGAAACATGCACTTAACCAAACCAAGTTTCCTAATGTATCATGTTGCAGCCAATCCATATTGTTCTTTTATTCCAGAGGAGGGCACTTTTATGGAGATAAGCATGGGCATGCAGATATTTGTATCATTTCCCAGACCTGCTCCTTTGTAATAATTACCTGGTTAAGTTGACTTCCACTGAAGAGGCAGCCCTGTATAGTAGTCTTTGGTTGGCCTCTTCTTTATGGTTCTGTTCGATTGATGCTCAGTCTGGTTTTGGATTCTCTGTCTAGAAGAGGTAAGCCAGATGTGCCAAGTGGTTTACCTTATAGTAGAGTGGCATCTCAGGCAGACAAAGGCCACCTTGATATTTTGGCCACTTCTAACTTGGTACGTTTAAAATGATGTTTTTGCCATCCCATATGTTTTGAATATAAGTTATGATGGGAGCCTCTCAGGGGAGGAAAGTGTGTTGCATGTGAATCTATGAAAGATACCAATACTGGATAACTGCAGTTACAGGTAATTCATTTTCTTATCCAGTATTAGATCGTTCATAGATTCACATGCTTGAGTCAGAATATCAAGCAGTATTTCAGCATTGTGTCATGAAACAATACCATATTTGCGGATGGCGGGTAATAACAATGCAATATATTTACATTTATAATCACAATATATATATAAAACAATGATACATATACATATATGTAGGAAGTTGGCTCTGTATATACTATCTCAAAGTGAGAGATAGAGTGCACAGAGTCCAAGGGTTCCCCTTATAGGTCGATAGTGGCAAAATGAGATAATACTAATGCTCTATTTTGTGGTAGTGTGGTCAAGCAGTAGGCTTATCAGAGGGTAGTGTTAAGCATTTGTTCTACACACATAGGCAATACATGGGAACACACACTCAAAGACTTAACTCCAGGCCAATAGGTTTTTATATAGAAAAATATTATTTTCTTAATTTATTATAGAACCACAAGTTTCAGAATTCAAGTAAGTACATAAATTGTAAGGTACTTGGCATAGGTAAATATGGAACTTTGAATTAAAACAGTAATGTACACAGTTTTGGCAAAATTGGCAATAAGCTATTTTAAAAGTGGACACAGTGCAAAAATCAACAGTTCCTGGGGGAGGTAAGTAAAGGTTAGTTTTTCAGGTAAGTAAAGTACTTACAAGTTCAGTCTTCGAGGCATAGGCAGCCCACCATTGGGGGTTCAAGTCATCCCCAAACACACAGCACCAGCAACACTGGGACGGTCAGGTGCAGAGGTCAAAGTAGGGTCCGAATAGCTTAGGTGTCTATGGAGACCAGGGTTACTCTGGTTCCAGTCTGCTAGCAGGTAAGTACTTGCGTCCTCAGGGAGCAGACCAGGGGGGTTTTGTGGAGCAGTGGGGGGGTCACAAACAGGCACACAAAATACACCCTCAGTGGCACAGGGGAGGCCGGGTGTAGTGTGCAAAGTAGGTGTCGGGTTTTAGGTTGAAATCAACGGAGAGACCGAGAGGTCTCTCTGGCGATGCAAGCAGGGCACAGGGGGGCTTCCCGGGCCAGCCACTGATTGGGCAACAATGAGGGCCGTCTGCTGGTCACTCCTGCACCGGTAGTTGGTTTCTCTTGGGCCTGGGGGCTGCAGGTGCAGTGATTCTTCCAGGGGTCGGGTTCTTTGTTACCGGGCAGTCGCGGTCAGGGGGAGCCTCTGGATTCTCTCTGCAGGCGTCGCTGTGGGGGTGCAGTGAGGTCGTCTCAGGGTGTCCACGTCGTTGGAGTTGCCTGGGGGTCCTCTCTGCAGTGTTGGTTCTTCTGGACATGAGCCGGGGGCATCGGGTGCAGAGTGTTGGGGACTCAAGCTTCCAGAGTGAGGCTGGAGAGAGCCGCTGTCCACAGGAGTTTCTTGGTCCTGTGGGTTGCAGGGCAGTCCTCTGAGTCGGCAGAGGTCGCTGGTCCCGCTCGATGCGTTGCTGTTGCTGGTTCTTTGAGTCTGGAGACAGGCCGGTAGGGCTGGGGCCAAGTCAGTTGTTGTCTTGGTCGTCTCTGCAGGGCTTTCAGGTCAGCAGTCCTTCTTCTTGTTTCAGGTCGTCGGGAATCTCGTTTACTGGGTTCAGGGTAGCCCCTAAATACTCAATTTAGGGGTGTGTTTAGGTCTGGGTGGCAGTAGCCAATGGCTACTGTCCTTGAGGGTGGCTACACCCTCTTTGTGCCATCTCCCTGTGGGGAGGGGGGCACATCCCTAATCCTACTGGGGGAAATCTCTAAAGCAAGATGACGGATTTCCTAAGGCAGGTGTCACCTCAGCTCAGGACACCTAGGGGCTGTCCTGGCTGGAGGGTGACTCCTCCTTGTTTTTTCTCAATATTTCCTCCGGACTTGCCGCCAAAAGTGGGGGCTTTGTCCGGGGGGCAGGCATCTCCACTAGCTGGAGTGCCCTGGGGCTCTGTAATACCAGGCTTGAGCCTTTGAGGCTCACCGCCAAGTGTTACAGTCCATGCAGGGGGAGGTGTGAAGCACCTCTACTCAGTACAGGCTTTGTTCCTGGCCACAGAGTGCACAAAGGCACTCACCCCATGTGAGGCAGGCTGGCAGAAACTGGTTAGCCTAGCACTGGTAGTTGGGCTGGTAGACAGGGGCCATCTCTAAGATGCCCTCTGTGTGCATTTCTCAATAAATCCTGCACTGGCATCAGTGTGGATTTATTGTGCTGAGAAGTTTGATACCAAACCTCCCCAGTTTTCAGTGTAGCCATTATGGAACTGTGGAGTTCGTATTTGACAAACTCCCGACCATATTCTCTTTTTGGCTACCCTGCACTTACAATGTCTAAGAATTGGCTTAGACACTGTAGGGGCATAGTGCTCATGCAGATATGCCCTCACCTGTGGTATAGTGCACCCTGCCTTAGGGCTGTAAGGCTTGCTAGAGGGGTGGCTTACCTATACCACAGGCAGTGGGTTGTTGACATGGAACTCTGAGGGGAGTGCCATGTCAACTTAGTCTTTTCCTCCCCACCAGCACACACAAGCTGTGAGGCAGTGTGCATGTGCTGAGTGTGGGATCCCCAGGGTGACATAAGACATGCTGCAGCCCTTAGAGACCTTCCTTGGCCACAGGGCCCTTGATACCAGGGGTACCGTGTACAAGGGACATATCTGTGTGCCAGGGCTGTGCCAATTGTGGAGACAAAGATACAGTTTAGGGAAAGCATACTGGTGCTGGGGCCTGGTTAGCAGGGTCCCAGCACATTTTCAATCATAACTAGCATCAATAAAAGGCAAAATGTTAGGGGGTAACCATGCCAACAGTGGCATTTTCCTACAATATATATATATTTCCTCGAGTATTGGAACTTTAAAAGATTGACATGCTTTAATCATTCCCCGTCTTCAAGATGGGAGTCCCCGGTACATTATAATAGCAATGTAGTAGTATCTGTAGTGGAAAAAGGTCCAAAGGCTTCCCACCTTAGTAGCCTATCTTTGTCCATTTGAGAAAAAGGACCAAACCTAAGTTTCAGCCAATAAGGCTTCTCTTCCCTCTAGAACCCTCCTGTAAGAAGCTCCAGTCCCTCAGATTTTCTACTGCACGTCGTGCTAGGGAGTCTCCCCTGAGCTCTACTCAGTTAAACCTTCAAGGAACTTTTTCTACTGTTTTTCTACCATAGAAAGAAGATGTTTTTGACAAACAAAGCTTCAGGCCTGTTTCCTGGTTTACAGAAATTTGATTTTCTCAAATTATAACCATGTCAGACAAACAAAAGAGAAGCCTCTTTAGGGCCTGTAAAACCTGTGCTAAGAAGAGACATCATTTTGAAGATTCACATTTATTGCCTTTATCCTGAGCATGTGGCCAAGGACTGTAAGGTACGCAGAACATTTTCTAACAAAACCCTTAAGGACAGGGGGGGCAGGCTACTTATTTGGCTACAAAAGTTAAAATCCAGATCAAACCCTGTTTCTGGTTCCGAAAGTGAGGACTCATCTTCATCATCAAGAAAGCTCCACAAAAAGGGGAGATCACCTCAAGCTCATCATTCTGAGGATCTACCCAAAAAAACTTTAAAAAAAAGACAAAGCAAGTGTCTTGCAAAGCTGACAGCCCTTCCAGTTCTCCTCACAGGAGGCCTGTATCCTCCAACAGAGACACTAAAGAACGTTCTGCTTCCTCAGAATGTCTAAAGAAAGCCTCTTCTGAGTCCCCCACACCACCTCCTGTGGTTCGGCATACTGGGAAAAGTACGACGACGACACCGTCAACAACAGCATCATCGACAATCGCGTAGTTGACGACAACGTAAAAAATAGTGTGCACGGCCTCATCGTTGACCGCTACAACGATGACTGTGTCTACGGCGTGTAGTGCTTCGACTATGCTTACCGCGACAACGCCCTCCTCGACGGCATTTTCTGTCACCTCGTCGACGATCAAGGTAGCCATCGCCTCACCTTCATCGACAAAAACGCCGGTGAGACCGTCGTCGACAGTGACACCTTTTCCGTTGTCGACCGCTCCGTCGTCGCAGCTGACTCCACCGACAACATCATTGTCGCCGATACCATTGATGACGGTAAAAAATTATAAAAAATCTAAGGGTGTCATTACAACCCTGGCGGTCGGCAGAGAAGCGGCGGTCTTACCGCCAACAGGCTGGCGGTAAAAAAAATTGGAATTATGACCACGGCGGTCATCCGCCACTTCTCCGATCCACCCGCCAGGGCGGAGATGACCGCTGGGCTGGAGACCTGGGTCTCCAGCCCGGCGGTCGTCACAATACCGCTGGCGGTATCATGACCCGGCTGACCGCCATGGATTTCATGGGGTTTGGAACCGCCATGAAATCCATAGCGATAAGCACTATCAGTGACAGGGAATTCCTTCCCTGGCACTGATAGGGGTCTCCCCCACCCCCCACCCCAACCCCGAGTCCTTCCCCTACACCCCCCCTGCCACCCCCAAAGGTGGCAGGACCCACCTCCCCACCCCTACCCCCAACATTACATTACACATACACACCTGACACGCACGCAGGCACCACCAACACTCATACACGCACACACACCAATATACATGCCACCTGCCACCCACACAGTCATACGCACACACCCACATTGAGACATTCACGCACACATCCATACAGACATACATACAGACAGACACGCACTCATTTCCAAACACACAACACCCCCGCAATCATACACGCACTCACACACCTCCCTCTACATACACAGACGCACACCCCCATGCACGCACACAACACCACCCCACCCCCCTCCCCTAACAGACTATCAACTTACCTGGTCCGTTGATCCTCCGGGAGGGGACGGGTTCCATGGGGGCTGCTCCGCTGCCACCACACCGTCAACAGAACACTGCCACGCCGAATCACAGGATGTGATTCAGTGGGCGGTGTTCTGTTGACGTGGCGGTGGAGGTGGAGCAACCTCCACTTCCCCGCTGCCCGCCAGTATGGCTGCTGGCGGCTCTCCGTCTGAAAAAGGATGGAGGGCTGCCAGCAGTCATAATACGCCGAGTGGAAAACCGCCACCACTGCCGGTCTTCAGCACGGCGGTCCCTTGGCGGCCTTGTGAAAAGACCGCTGAGGTCAAAATGACCCCCTAACTTGCTCTCTCCATCGCACACATCACCAAGTAAGGTATCTTCATCATCTTTAGAAGAGGAGGACTCAGAAGATGAGGGCCCGTTTGGAATTGCACATAGCCCTTCAGAGTTACATGTGAAATGCCAGGACTTTGATGAGGATAATCAGCGTGATCCTCAATCCTTTTATTCACCTGCACAGAAATATCCTTACCAGGAACAAATGGTCCCTTCACCGGGGTCCGAAATAGCTGACTTGCAATTGATGATTGATGACTACAGAAGGCGATTTCTGCCAGCCAGCTCTGCAGTACAGCAGCCATCTCTGCCTCCTTCTGTACCACTTCCTTCCACACCTGTTCACCCAGAGGTACTGCCGTTGGATGTACCTCCACATTCGCCCATATCAGTTCTGGCACAGGATCTGTCGACATTGGAGGATGACAGAGAAGAGGATGAGTTGCCAGATGCAATAACAGAGTGGGACGATTACCAAATTCCTACTCCACCTTCGCCCTCCCCGGTCACGATAGAGTCCCCTCCAGGTGACATTTGGAGTTTTAACAGTTTACGAGAAAGACCTGCGAAAAGGTTTGCACTACCCATGCCATCAAAACAAATGGATTGTTTCCTTAATGATTTTAAGGAACCTTTTAAAAAAAGTGTAAAATGAATACCCATAGTAGACTACATATGGGACAAAGGCATCAAGGTAAAGAAAAATCCGGCTACTCTCACTCCTGTCCTGCCTCGCCTAAATAAGAAATATAAGGCACCCGACGATTCCCCGGTCTGCCTCACGGGACACCCCAAGCCAGACTCAGTCATTACCCAAGCAGCACAACACAGGTCCAGAAACCCTTTGGCACCAATATCGGCTCCGCCAGACAAGGAAGGAAGAAGACTGGATAACATAGGGAAACATTTCTCCTTGATGCCTTCCCTTATGGTAGGGTCTCTAACTCTTTGGCTGTAATCAGCAGATATGACAGACAGTTATGGGCAGACATTGCTCCCTACTTAGATGAACTCCCAGAGCAATCAAAGAAGGAAGCGAGTAAAATCTTGCAAGAAGGAGAAAGGTCTTCCGCCGAGGTTATAGATTGTGCAATGGATATCGCTACCACAGCGTTTCTGAAGCTGGCAGGTGCGGCTGTTTTAAGGAGGCAAGGTTGGCTCAGTACAACTTCTTTTAGGCCGGAAGTACAAAGCAAGATTCTAGACATGCCTTTCGATGGAGAAGCCCTCTTCAGAAAGCATATTGATGACACCCTTCATACCATTAAAACCAATAGAGACACAGCCAAGTCCCTTGGCACCCTACAATTTAGAAGGCAGCCCTTTCCGGGTGCTAGATGTCAGGGGTATCCATCTAACAGTGGAGGTTTTCAACAATATAAATGTCCTTTCGTCCTCAGTACCAACAGAGGCAGCCTCCACAACTGGCATATACGAGAACAGTGCAATAGAGAAGAACAGGAAGACAGGCAAAGGAAGCAGCACGCAGGCGATGACTTCCTGATGACTCCGGCTACTTACATTTACTCGGATACAAAAATAGGAGGAATGATTTCCCAACATTTTCAGAATTGGCAAAAAATTACATCAGACCAATGGGTCTTAAACCTGGTCCAATTTGGCCATACTTTTGAATTCCTGCAGATCCCACCTGCAAGACCCTTCCTTTCCACGAATGTTGAAACACTTCAATCTGCTTAAACAGTAATTCAAGTCAATGCTCCTCAAGGGAGCCTTAGAGAGAGTTCCAGATCAGGACAAAAGTAAGGGGTTTTGATCTTGGTTCTTCCTGGTTCAAAAGAAGTGAAAAGATTGGCATCCAGTCTTAGATCTCAGGGATCTCAATACTTACCTCAAGAAGCAGTCATTCCGTATGATTACCTTAAGCGATATTCTTTCCCTTCTCAGTCTGGGAGATTATATGTCCACCCTCGATCTACAGGACGCATACTTCCATATCCCTATACACCCATCCCACAGGAAATATCTCAGATTCACGGAAGCCGGAGAGCATTTCCAATTCAAAGTACTTCCTTTCGGCCTCAAATCGGCCCCAATAATTTTTACCAAATGCCTAGCTCCGGTTGCAGCCTTCCTCAGAAGGCACAACCATCAGGTCTTCCCGTATTTGGACAACTGGCTGATCAAGGCCAAGTCCAGGTCTCAGGCACTGAGGTCAACATCCACATGCGTGGTGCTATTCGCAAATCTGGGCCTAACTATCAACCGCAACAAATCAGCTTTCCAACCCTTGAAAAGAAGAACATTTCTGGGGGCAGTTTTGGACATATCCAGCAACAAGGCAACTCCTACAGGAGAGAGTCTGAAAAGGCCCATATCCTTGGCCAGGCTGGTGCAAAAAAGAAATTCAATTTCAGTTCGCCTCTTCAAGTCCCTGTTGGGAATGATGTCTTCCTGCATTCCACTAGTGCCATTCTGTCATCTCAGAATGCGACACCTCGAAGAACAGCTGGACCTTTAGTGGACACAGTCCAAGGGGTCATTCGACTATATAATCAGAATAACGAAACCCATGATAACATCTGTCTTGGTGGACTCAAGAATCTCACTTGTCGGTGGGACTGTCTTTCTCCTCCAACCTGCTCCATGGTTGATCACTACCGACGCATCTCTCAAAGGTTGGGGACCCTTCCTTCAGCACTTACAAGTCAGGGGCAGATGAAAGCCACATCAGAGGTCTCTTCACATTAATTATCTCAAATTGAAGGCAGTTCGCCTAGCGCTTCTCGCTTTCCTTCCAAAGATAAGGGGCTCTTCAGTGCTCATTCGTACAGACAACACTGCAACTATGCATTATGTCAACAAGCAGGGAGGAACAAGATCTCTCCTCTTACCGCGAGAATCTCAGCGCATTTGGAACTGGTCCATCATTCACAGAGAGAATCTTCGAGCAGAATGCGTCCCGGGCGCTCAGAACGCCATAGCTGACTCTCTGAGCAGGTCGGTGTCATCCAACCACGAGTGGGAACTGGATCAGGGGGTGTTATATTGAGTTTTCTCCCTATGGGGAGAACCAAACCTGGATCTCTTCACTAGCCCACAGAATGCAAAATACCAATTCTTTGCAAGTCGGGATCCCCATCGGGGCTCTTGGGGGAATGTGTTTTAGATAGCATGGTCAGGAATTTATGCTAACGCTTTTCCTCCCATTTCCCTCCTACCGAGAGTATTGGCGAAGGTCAAGAAAGAACGTTGCAGACTTCTCCTGATCACCCCGGCATGGCCTCGGCAGTATTGGTATACAGAGCTGATTCTCCTCTCAGAGAGCCACAGTGTTGGTCTACCAGTGATGCCGTCGCTCCTAACAATGAGCGATGGTCAAATTCTCCACCCGGATCCACCTTCACTTCACTTGACAGCCTGGCTCCTGAACGCCATGAATTTGCACACCTGAATATTTCTTCAGACTGTAGAGTCATCCTCGCCAGAGCTGCAGCTGACAGTACCAACTAATGTTATCGCCTGAAATGGAGAAGGTTTTGCAAATGGTGCAAACAGGCTCAGGTACATCCTTTCTCCTCATCGCCGGAGCAGATACTACCTTATCTCCTCCATCTAGCCAGATCAGGTTTGGCAAACACTTTGATTAGAGTCCACTTAGCAGCAATTTCCTGGTATAGGAAGAAGGACAACGCACCTTCTTTATGGTCCGCAAGGGTCATAAAACTATTTCTTAAAGGACTTTTTCGATCTTCAGTCAGCCCACCACCACCATTGTGGCAGCTCAACCTGGTTTTGTCCCAAGTAATGAAACCTCAGTTTGAACCGATTCACAAAGCTCCCCTTCTCGCCCTTACCTCAGCCAGAAGAGTAAGCGAGATTCAAGCATTCACTATCAAGGACTGTAAGGAAATGCCTCCTTGCCATGATTACCCCCTGACTTTTTGCCTTTGCTGATGCCAAGTTATGATTTGAAAGTGTGCTGAGGCCTGCTAACCAGGCCCCAGCACCAGTGTTCTTTCCCTAACCTGTACTTTTGTTTCCACAATTGGCACACCCTGGCATCCAGGTACGTCCCTTGTAACTGGTACCTCGGATACCAAGGGCCCTGATGCCAGGGAAGGTCTCTAAGGGCTGCAGCATGTCGAATGCCACCCTGGGGACACCTCACTCAGCACAGACACACTGCTTGCCAGCTTGTGTGTGCTAGTGAGGATAAAATGACTAAGTCGACATGGCACTCCCCTCAGGGTGCCATGCCAATCTCACACTGCCTATAGGTATAGATAAGTCGCCCCTCTAGTAGGCCTTACAGCCCTAAGGCAGGGTGCACTATACCATAGGTGAGGGCATAAGTGCATGAGCACTATGCCCCTACAGTGTCTAAGCAAAACCTTAGACATTGTAAGTGCAGGGTAGCCATAAGAGTATATGGTCTGGGAGTCTGTCATGCACGAACTCCACAGCACTATAATGGCTACACTGAAAACTGTGAAGTTTGGTATCAAACTTCTCAGCACAATAAATGCACACTGATGCCAGTGTACATTTTATTGTAACATACACCCCAGAGGGCACCTTAGAGGTGCCCCCTGAAACCTTAACCGACTACCCGTGTAGGCTGACTAGTTTTAGCAGCCTGCCACACACCAGACATGTTGCTGGCCACATGGGGAGAGTGCCTTTGTCACTCTGTGGCTAGTAACAAAGCCTGTACTGGGTGGAGGTGCTTCTCACCTCCCCCTGCAGGAACTGGAACACCTGGCGGTGAGCCTCAAAGGCTCACCCCCTTTGTTACAGCACCCCAGGGCACTGCAGCTAGTGGAGTTGCTTGACCCCTCTGGCCACGGGCCCACTTTTGGCGGCAAGGCCGGAGGAGATAATGAGAAAAACAAGGAGTAGTCACTGGCCAGTCAGGACAGCCCCTAAGGTGTCCTGAGCTGAGGTGACTCTGACTTTTAGAAATCCTCCATCCTGCAGATGGAGGATTCCCCCAATAGGGATAGGGATGTGCCCCCCTCCCCTCAGGGAGGAGGCACAAAGAGGGTGTAGCTACCCTCAGGGCTAGTAGCCATTGGCTGCTAACCCCCCAGACCTAAACACACCCCTAAATCGAGTATTTAGGGGCTCCCAGAACACAGCAAGATAGATTCCTGCAACCTAATACGAAGAAGGACTGCTGAGCTGAAAACCTGCAGAGAAGACGGAGACACCAACTGCTTTGGCCCCAGCTCTACCGGCCTGTCTCCCCACTTTTAAAGACATTGCCCCAGCGACGCGTTCCACAGGGTCCAGCGACCTCTGAAGCCTCAGAGGACTACCCTGCATCTAGAAGGACCAAGAACTCCTGAGGACAGCGGCTCTGTTCCCCAAAGACTGCAACTTTGCAACAAAGAAGCAACTTTGAAACAACACATGTTTTCCGCCGGAAGCGTGAGACTTTGCACTCTGCACCTGACGCCCCCGGCTCGACTTGTGGAGAACAAACACCACAGGGAGGACTCCCCGGCGACTACGAGACCATGAGTAGCCAGAGTTGACCCCCCCTGAGCCCCCACAGCGACGCCTGCCGAGGGAATCCCGAGGCTCCCCCCTGACCGCGACTGCCTGCTTCAAAGACCCGACGCCTGGTAAAGACACTGCACCCGCAGCCCCCAGGACCTGAAGGATCCAACCTCGAGTGCAGGAGCAACCCCCAGGTGGCCTTCTCCCTTGCCCAGGTGGTGGCTACCCCGAGGAGCCCCCCCCTTGCCTGCCTGCATCGCTGAAGAGACCCCTTGGTCTCCCATTGAAACCGATTGCGAACCCGACGCCTTTTTGTGCACTGCACCCAGCCGCCCCCGTGCCGCTGAGGGTGTACTTTTTGTGCTGACTTGTGTCCCCCCCGGTGCCCTACAAAACCCCCCTGGTCTGCCCTCCGAAGACGTGGATACTTACCTGCTGGCAGACTGGAACCGGGGCAACCCCTTCTCCATTGAAGCCTATGCGTTTTGGGCACCACTTTGACCTCTGCACCTGACCGGCCCTGAGCTGCTGGTGTGGTAACTTTGAGGTTGCCCTGAACCCCCAACGGTGGGCTACCTTGGACCCAACTTTGAACCCCGTAGGTGGTTTACTTACCTGCAAAACTAACAAACACTTACCTCCCCCAGGAACTGTTGAAAATTGCAGTCTAGTTTTAAAATAGCTATATGTCATTTGTGTGAAAACTGTATATGCTATTTTGCTAATTCAAAGTTCCTAAAGTTCCTACGTGAAACACCTTTCATTTGAAGTATTACTTGTAAATCTTGAACCTGTGGTTCTTAAAATAAACTAAGAAAATATATTTTTCTATACAAAAACCTTTTGGCCTGGAATTGTCTCGGAGTGTGTGTTCCTTATTTATTGCCTGTGTGTGTGTACAACAAATGCTTAACACTACCCTCTGATAAGCCTACTGCTCGACCATACTAACACAAAATAGAGCATTAGAATTATCTCTTTTTGCCACTATCTTACCTCTAAGGGGAACCCTTGGACTCTGTGAATACTATTTCTTACTTTGAAATAGTGCATACAGAGCCAACTTCCTACAAGGACCATTTTTTACAGTCGAAGAGAGACAGGGTAGTCTTACGAACAAATCCAAAGTTTATACCCAAAGTTCCTTCGGATTTCCATCTTAATCAACCGTTTGTTCTAAAGTCGTATTTCCCAAATCCTTCAATACCGCCGGAACAGGCTCTTCATTCCTTGGACGTTAAAAGGTGTCTCAAGTTTTATCTGGACAGAACTAGACATTTTAGAAAATCAAATCAACTTCTTGTGGCATTCAGTGCTCCTAGAAGAGGCCAGTCGCCTTCCAAGCAGGGGATTGCAAGATGGATATCCTCTGCTATCGATTATTGTCATAAAGAGGGAGGAAAACCTCTGCACAGACCAACTCATGAACTTTCAACAAGGGCGATTGCCACATTCTCGGCGCTCTTCGTAGGCGTGCCCATCCAAGATATTTGCAGGGCGGCCACCGGGAAATCCACGCATATATTTGCAAGGCATTATTGTTTGCAAGAAACGCCGCAGGGTGATGTAGCGGTAGGACAGGCTATACTGCTGCATTTGTTCCAGTAATGGTGAGCTGTTGTATTTTCTTCATTTCATTTTGTCCGCCAGCCCAGTATATTTTGCGCACATTGTATAAGATTGTGTTATTCCCTTGACAATGCGCTATTTATCAATTATCTTGCTACAGTGATTTTTTCTTCGCATAAAAGTTGACTATTTAATGTTTTCTCTTCTTTCATTCATGATAGTGCTTATTTCAGTGATTGTGGTAATAATATCATACAGTGTGCTTCACTACTGCTTGCTGTTCTGATTCAAGCATGTGAATCTATGAAAGTTCCAATACTGGAATAAGAAAATTAGTTACTTACCTGTAACTGTAGTTCTCCAGTATTGGAATAATTCATAGATTCACATGCGAACCTCCCTCCTCCCCATGGAAGCTCACCGTTCTATGTTCTCTCCTTCAAACACTTTGGCACTCGTGCTTTGGAAAATCTGAGGGACTGGAGCTTCTCACAGGAGGGTTCTAGAGGGAGGGGAAACTTAGGTTTGGTCCTTTTTCTCAAATGGACAAGGATAGGCAACTAAGTTGGGAAGCCTTTGGGCCTTTTTCCACTATAGATACTACTACATTGCTATTATAATGTACCGGGGACTCCCATCTCGGCGACAGGGAATGATTCAAGCATGTGAATCTATGAAAGATTCCAGTACTGGAGAACTACAGTTTTTCTTACACACACACACACACATATATCTATAGATATATATATATATATATATATATATATATATATATATATATATATATAAAGTAAAGATGTCCTTATCTGCGTGTTACGGCGCACTTAATTCTCCGGTGGTGCTGGTTTGAGGCAGGACAACCATATTTCAGAAAACAAGATTCTCTTTCTATTTTAGCAAGAGAAAACCGCACTCTGTCGTTGTGCCAAAAATACCTTAACTTTTAATACATTAGTGAGATCATGAACAACCAACAGGAATCCCCTGAATCGTTTCGGTCTCACCGGACCTTGTTCACAACGACAGAGTGCGGTTTTCTCTTGCTAAAATAGAAAGAGAATCTTGTTTTCTGATATATATATATATATATATATATATATATATATATATATATATATATATTTAAAATACAAGAGTGATGGACATAACACCATGTAATAAATTAACATAGCCCATTTGTAAAGATATCTTCCCTCAAATAGAGGCTCACCTTACTGGAACAAATGTCTCAGCACGGCTTGTCCAACGGCTGCCTCCTCCCTGAGTTCCGACTGCAGGCAGTATGCTGCATAAATGTGTGGCTATTCTTACATGTCGCAGCATGGCAAATATTTTCTAATGGCACACCTGCAAACAGAGCAGCTGAGGTGGATACCACTCTCATTGGGTATGCCTTGGCTTTGACTGTTAATGATTTACCCTCCTTTGTACGACAATATTAGATTGCTGCGGAAATCCATCTTGCGATAGTGGTCTTGGTAACTGCATACCCTTGACGTGTTCGGCTATATAACACAAACAGTTAATCAGATTTGCATATGTTCTTTGTACGATGCAAATAGTATTTAATACATCTCTTGAGATCCAGAGTGTGAAGCAAATGTTGAGCTGGGGTAGCCGGATTGAGAAACAAAGTGCTAAGAATGATTGGTTCATTCAAATAGAAATGAGTTGGCACTTTCGGAATAAATCAGGGGTTTGTTCCTAATAGGACATAGTCATCCGTGAAACACAAGTATGGCTCTTGTGTTGTGAAGGCTTGTATCTCGCAAACGTTTCTTGCAGAATTGCGCGCTAATAATAATGCCACCTTCCATGTTAGAAATTTTAAGTCAGCTTTGTGAAAGGGCTCAAAGGGTGATTTCATTAATTCAGCTAGTACTCTATTGAGACACCATTCTGGTAATGGGGGTCTGACTGGAGGGAAAGCCCTGAATAATATCCTTTGATAAATTGTTTGAATAGTCTCTCTGAGCAAAGGGATGGAGAATGAGGTGACCTTCTGTACCTCAATATGGCTGCAAGTTGGACCTTGACTGATGCATGCGTCAATCCCGATTTTGCCCTAGATAATAGATATGGCAAGATCTGCTCCAGAGATACTTTTAAAGAAGGGAAGTTAGATCGTTGACACCACATGCAGAATATTTTCCATTTTAACCTATATGTTTTGATGGTGGAATCAGCTCTTGCTTTGGAAAGTATATCCTTGCATTCTTGAGGAAGATCTAAATCCTTTAATTAATTGAACTCTGGAGCCATACACACAAGTGAAGAGAAGTTTTGTCCGGATGGAGAATCTGCCCCTTGTCAGCAAAGTTGGAAGTGGTGGCAGGTGAATGGGTTTGCATTCCGACATCAAGAGCAGTTCCATATACCAGTGTCGCCTTGGCCATCTGGGAGCATTGAGGATCAGGCGGCAATGCTCCCTTTTCATTTTTCTGAGAACTGTTGGTATGAGAGGGATAGGGGGAAAAGAATAGGCATAAATCCCCGACCAGCTCATCAAAAGGGCATTCCCCGAGGATCCGGAGTGGGAACCGATTGCCATGGAATTGGCATTTGGCATTCTTGTCTGTCGCAAATAGGTCTGATGCTGGCCTGCCCGAGCGTGAGAATAATTTTTGCTCTTGATCCAGCTCCTACTCGTGACAGCTGTATGTTGTCTTGCTGAGCGTGTTCGCTAGGGTGTTGTTTACACCTGACACATGCTTTTACTTTACCGGTATGTTGTGAACAGTGAGCCAGTTTCGGAGCTCCTGAGCGTTCTTTGAGAGAATTACAGACCGTGTTCCTCCCTGCTTGTTGACCTAATGCACGCTGGTCGTACTGTCTGTGCGAACCGGGTCCTGCTATTCTTGGGAGAAAAGCCTGAAGAGTGAGGAATATAGCCTTTAATTCTAACCTGTTGATATGCCACGTTTTCTGTTGTGTTGACCAGTGCCCCTGAATATGCAAGTATTGCAGGTGGCCGCTTGTAGGAAGTTGGCTCTGTATATACTATCTCAAAGTAAAAGATAGTGCGCACAGAGTCCAAGGGTTCCCCTTAGAGGAAAGATAGTGGCAAAATTAGATAATTCTAATGTTCTAGTTTGTGGTAGTGTGGTCGAGCAGTAGGCTTATCAGAGTGTAGTGTTAAGCATTTGTTGTACACACACAGGCAATAAATGAGGAACACACACTCAA
This sequence comes from Pleurodeles waltl, assembly GCF_031143425.1. Classification (NCBI taxonomy): domain Eukaryota; kingdom Metazoa; phylum Chordata; class Amphibia; order Caudata; family Salamandridae; genus Pleurodeles; species Pleurodeles waltl. Next base: position 681,088,321 of record NC_090451.1, on the reverse strand, counting down.
AGACTTACTCCAGGCCAATAGGTTTTTATATAGAAATTTTTTTTTTTTTTAGTTTATTTTTAGAACCACAAGTTCAAGATTTGAAGTAAATACATAAAATGTAAGGTACTCTACACAGGTAAGTTAGGAACTTTAAATTAGAGCAATAGCATACACAGTTTTAGTAAAAATGGCAATAAGCTACTTTAAAAGTGGACAAAGTGCAAAAATCAACAGTTCCTGGGGGAGGTAAGTAATGGTTAGTTTTTCAGGTAAGTAAGGCACTTAAATGTCTAAGTTCGTGGGCATAGGCAGCCCACCGTTCGGGGTTCAAGGCAACCCCAAAGTTACCACACCAGCAACTCAGGGCTGGTCAGGTGCAGAGGTCAAAGAGGTGCCCAAAACACATAAGCGCCTATGAAGAACAGGGGTGCTCCGGTTTCAGTCTGCCAGCAGGTAAGTACCCGCGTCCTCGGAGGGCAGACCAGGAGGGTTTTGTAGAGCACTGGGAGGGACACAAGTAGGCACACAAAACACACCCTAAGCAGCACAGGGGCGGCCAGGTGCAGTGTGCAAAGCAGGTGTCTGGCAGTGCAGGCAGGGCACAGGGGGGCTTCTCGGGCCAGCCACTGACTGGGCTAGCCAGAGGGTCAACTGGTGATCACTCCTGCACTGAGGTTCGGTTCCTTCTAGTCCTGGGGGCTGCGGATGCAGTGCTTGGTCCAGGCGTCGGGTCCCTTGTTACAGGCAGTCGCGGTCTGGGGGAGCCTCTGGATTCTCTCTGCAGGCGTCGCAGTGGGGGCTCAGGGGGGTTGTCTTGGGCTACTCACGACGTCGCAGTCGCCTGGGAGTCCTCCCTGTGGTGTTGGTTCTCTGGCGTTCAAGCCGGGGGCGTCGGGTGCAGAGGGTGAAGTCTCACACTTCTGGAGGGAAGAGTGAGGTCTTTAAAAGTTGCAAGAAAGTTGCAAAGGTGTTGCTGTTGTTTGAGTGTCTTGGTCCTTTGGTTCAGGGCAGTCCTCTGAAGCTTCAGAGGTCGCTGGTCCCTGTCAGATACATTGCTGTTGCAGTTTTCTTCAAGTCAGGAGACAGGCCGGTAGGGCTGGGGCCAAAGCAGTTGTCTCCGTCGTCTCTGCAGGGCTTTCAGGTCAGCAGTCCTTCTTCTTGGTTCAGGTTGCAGGAATCTGATTTCCTGGGTTCTGGGGTGCCCCTAAATACTGAATTTAGGGGTGTGTTTATGTCAGGAGGGCAGTAGCCAATGGCTACTGTCCTGGAGGGGTGGCTATACCCTCCTTGTGCCTCCTCCCTGAGGGGAGGCGGGGCACGTCCCTAATCCTATTAGCGGAAACCTCCAAACTTAAGATGGAGGATTTCTAAAGGCAGGGGTCACCTCAGCTCAGGACACCTTAGGGGCTGTCCTGACTGGTGGGTGACTCCTCCTTGTTTTTCTCATTATCTCCTCCAGCCTTGCCGCCAAAAGTGGGGGCAGTGGCCGGAGGGGCAGGCATCTCCACTAGCTGGGATGCCCTGTGGCGCTGTAACAAAAGGGGTGAGCCTTTGAGGCTCACTGCCAGGTGTTACAGTTCCTGCAGGGGGAGGTGAGAAGCACCTCGACCCAGTACAGGCTTTGTTCCTGGCCGCAGAGTGACAATGGCACTCTCCCCATGTGACCAGCAACTCGTCTGGTTGTGGCAGGCTGGCAGAAACTGGAACTAGAAGTTGGGTATGTTTTCAGGGGGCATTTCTAAGATGCCCTCTGGGTGCTTTTTACAATAAATCCCACACTGGCATCTTCTGCTGAGATGTTTGATACCAAACTTCCCAGATTTCAGTGTAGCCATTTTCGAACTGCGGAGTTCGTGTTTGACAAACTCCCAGACCATATACTCTTATGGCTACCCTGCACTTACAATGTCTAAGGTTTTGCTTAGACACTGTAGGGACATAGTGCTCATGCACATATGTCCTCACTTGTGGTATAATGCCCCCTGCCTTAGGGCTGTAAGGCCTGCTAGAGGGGTGACTTACCTACGCCACAGGCGGTGTGAGATTGGCAATGAACTCTGAGGGGAGTGCCATGTCGACTTAGTCTATTTCTCCCCACCAACACACACACGCTGTGAGGAAGTGTGCATGTGCTGAGTGTGGGGTCCCCAGGATGGCATAAGACGTGCTGCAGCCCTTTGAGACCTTCCCTGGCATCAGGGACCTTGGTACCAGGGGTACCATTTACAAGGGACTTATCTGAGTGCCAGGGCTGTGGCAGTTGTGGAAGCAAAGGTACAGTTTAAGGAAAGAACACTGGTGCTGGGGCCTGGTTAGCAGGGTCCCAGCACACTTTCAATCATATCTGGCATCAGCAAAAGGAAAAAAGTCAGGGGTAACCATGCCAAGGAGGCATTTCCTTACACCGCCCTATCCCTGCAGGGAAGCATCTGTTATGACAAACTCGGGAATCTGAGGTATTAAAGTGAGGCTCGTGACAAATGAGAAATTTGGGGCCACCTTTCCAGAGCTTTCTTTATAGCTGGGGCAATAGTCACAATATTGTTGAATGATCTTTCTGTCTGGATCCATTGTTTTTGCAACTCTTCTTGCAATGGTCTCATATTGATGTGTGGAAGATGTACCAGACTGATTGAAGAAGACATGCTCAGCAACGGTTTGTAGAGGTGAACCGAAGCAGACTTTTTTTCTGACAGCCTGACTGCTAGAGCTGTTAGCTTGGTTTGTCTCTCCTGAGATAAATATGCCTTTGTTGCAACCAGGAATATTGTAGTCTGACTTGGAATAGTTACTGATTTCTGTAAATTGACTGTGAGACCCAGCTTGTGAAATAGGATGAGACATGCTAAAGTGGTCTTGGCAGTCTGAGACATTGTTGGGGCTTTTGACAGCCAGTCATCCACGTAGGGAAAAACCTAGTGACCTTGGGTTTTTAGAGCAGCTGCTATAGGTGCTAGGCACTGGGTGAATATTTGAGGTGCTGATTTGAGCCGAATGGAAGCATCGTGAATTGATAATGGGTACCAGCTACATAGAAGCAAATATATTGCCTGTGTTTGGGATGTATTGGAATGTAAAAATATGCATCCTGCAAATCGAGAGTCATCATGAAGTCTCCTCTGATGAGGAGATGCAGGATATTGTAGAGGGTGATAATCCAAAATGACTGCTTGCGCAAGAATTTGTTCAGCTTTCTGAAATGCAGAATGGGCCTCCATTCCCATCTTTGTTTGGATGAGGAACAATTGAGAATAGAAGACTATTCCCATTTGTGAAAATGGAACTCTCTCTATTGCTCCCTTTGCAAGCATGATGAGAGCTTCCTTTCTTAATAAGTGAAGATGAGGAGGGTGCACTCCCCTTGAAAGATTGTTTGGTGGTGTTTGCACAAATTCTAGAGTATGGCCAAAAGTGATCAACTCCAATACCCTCTTGTTCATAGTTATCTTCCTCCATTGGGATAGGTGGTTGGAAATTTTTGCACCCACAGGATGTGAGGTGATGTTTGTTGCTGGAACCCGAAAAAGGTCACTGTTTGTGACCCACGCCTCTACCCTAGGGGGGAGGCCGGGGTAGGTGGGTTTTGGGGGGGTTGCTTCTGGCGAGGGCCTTGCTTGTTATAGGCTGCTGCTGGTGGCTGATGGTATGGGTAGCCTTGCCTGTACTTAGACTGAAAGGTCTGGAAGTGCTGAGGATGTTGATATGTTCCTTGGTAGGAGGAAAAACCCCTTCCACGGACCCTCTGAAAGGGCAGTTTCCTATACTGCAGGGTTTCCAGGGATCTAGCAGTGTCTGTGTCATTTTTTTATTGCTAGCAGCACATCATCACTGTGCTTTCCAAAAAGCACCTCCCCGTCGTAGGCCATATCTAGATCCTTCGATTGGCTCTCCGGTTTAAAAGATCTCAACTTAAGCCAACCTTGGTGTCTGAGGACAACTTCTCCTGCTAGTTGCCGAAATCCTGTTGAAGCTATGTCAAGTGTGCAGTCTGTTACCTCAGATGAAGTACGTTCTCCTTCTTGAAGGATCTTCAATGCTTCTGTCATTTTGTCTTCCAGAATAAGGTCTACGAAGTCTCCGTTATCAGCCCATATCTGCCCATTGTAGTGGCCAAGTGTCGCCAGTGAGGGAGTTGCTCGCAATACGATGGGAGACATGACGGAGAACCTCTTGCCCAAATTATCCAGCTGTCTGCCCTCTTTATCTGGCGGAGTGGAAATAGGGGTGGACGGATTCTTGGAACAGCGTTGTGTTGCTTGCAATATCACTGAGTCCCATATATAATCAATAATGGGGATGTACTGATTTCCTTGACTGTCTTACAGGAAGCAGTTAGCCTGCTTAATGGAAGTCAGAAGGTGAAATCGTGCTGTGGCTCGGTCCATCAAATTGTGAAACCCTCCGATGTCCTCAGGAGGAGAATGTGATGGTGCGGTTGTGGCGGTGATTCTGAGGTGTAGATGTAAGTGTAGATGGGGCTGAGACTGGTGGTGGCAATGGTTGATGTTCTGCTGGTGGTTCAGGAAACCTCCTTCTATAACCTTGCAACATCGCTTGTAGGTCTTGAACCAGGGTATTAGCCAACTGCACCTCTTCTTGCGGTCCTTAGTGTCTATAATGGTGCTCATACTACCTTCTCGGTGGAGGGGCATAATATTGCAGGCATTTCATGAGTAGCTAGGAAGGACTTTGCATGATTCCAAAGGGTCAATCGGCATCTGAATCCTCCATGTCCAATAGGTGAGAAGGAGGAAGTCTCTTCAGGCATTTTAAGTCTTGTTGTTGGCATGGTTGTCTTCTTTGGTGTTACCGTCAATGGTGGGCTCGTAGACTGGGCTGTCGTAGATGGAGTCGTCGTCGATGATCTTGTCTCGATGGCGGTATCGTTAGCAGGGTAGTCGGCAACGATGATCTCGTCGGAGGGGTAGTTGTCGACGATGGTCTTGTCGTTGGTGTAGTCGTTGACAGTGGTCTCGTTGACGGCCTTGTCGACGAAAGGAGAATTCTTGTTGACTGTATGGGTGCATCAGTGGCTGTCGTTATCATTCCTGTCAACAGAAGGCTTGGTGGAAGATACCGTGCTCACCGTCACTGCTATTTTCGTCGTCAATACTGCAGCCGACGGTGAAGCTGTTGTCAACAGTGATTTTGTAGTCTTTCAAATCTCTTTATATTTCAGGGAAGGAATAGTGGGCTGAGAGGAGACCTTTTCTGAGGAGATTAATTTGTTTTCTTTTTGTAGACTGTCTTTGTGATGATCCTTAGGGCCTTTCTACCCTCATCAGATGTCCCTTGGTCAGAGGATCTTGCCCTTTTTCATGACCTCCCAGAAGTGTCACTTTCCTCCTCAGAAATTGTTACTTTTTGGGTCTTGGACTTCTGAGGCCAGATTAGTAATCTCCCCTCTAAGCTTGACCCTCGGGAACTCTGTCCCCAAAACTAAAATGTGCATACTTGAATCGTCTTCTGTTGTCAGGCTCGGGATCCATGGTACTTTAAATAACAGTAAACAGTGTTTAAAATGGCAATAGGCCTCAACAACAGTGTTTGTTTAGTATTACAACCACCTCTTTAAAATCTATCCAAGCTTTGGGAAGTGAGGTGGATGCTAAACTCTCCTGCTACCCTTAGAATTCACCATAGCTAAGATTTGGGAGGGAGACCCTGAGAAAAGCCCTGCCTTAATCTTTCACTGACCTGATCCTGACAGTATTCTCGTCTGACCTGGAGCTTTGCCAGCTCCATCATCAGCTCTCAGCGTACTGTTTTTCTTTTTAGGAAGATTTTCTGAGAAATCACAATTTTTCTGGACTGGAAAGACCTTTTCTCTGTCACCAGCTGTCTTCATGACTGACAAAGCGTAAACATCTCTTTTCAATTCTGGTCATCCTGTGTAGAAAAAGCCCTACATTGATGATCCACATAAGCAATACACTTATTGCCTTTATCCAGTGCACAAGGCTTCACTGTCTGACATTTGTAAAACCTTCCTTCAAATACAATAAAGGATAAGGCAAGAAGGCTGGCCTATTTTTACTAGAAAGGAAGAAATACCCCTCTTTTAAGGAGGATGTCCATCGTCTGGAGGTGATTCTGTGAAAAGTGCTCCACTAAGCACTTTCATGAAGGTGGTTTAAAACCAGAAACATGTGGAGTTCCCAGTGCTGGACTTGCATCCTAAAGTGCCTGTAGAACCCCTCACAGAAAAGGACAGGCATTATGTTATCTTAAAGACTTTTAGTATAGCACAATGACTCACTCACGCAAACGTATCTTGGTACTGATCAAGTTAATACAGTATAGCAAGTCAAAACAACCAGGTTTTTAGGTGTTGTTTAAGACTTATGAAATCAGCACAAGAATGAATGTATAAAGGAAGCCTCTTTCAAGGGTAGGGAGCAAGGTATGAAAAAGAACAACTGCCGTACCTGTTCCCATGGATAAGGCAAGGACATAATAACAGTTTGTCTTTTGATCTCAGGTATCTACCAGGACAACAATAGGTGAGTTTCTTTCATAGATATGCTGGACCCTTATCAGTCAGGGACTTAAATGTCAGGCAAAGAGGTTTGAACAGAGATCTTTTCCACTGGGAGCCAGTGGAGAGCTTTGAGCAAGGGAGCCGAAGGTGAGCCTGGTGAAAGTTTATTCCCCAGGTGGGCAGCTGTGTTCTAAATTACCTGCATTTTAGAAAGAAGGGATTCAGTAAGGTGTTTCCGCAGTTAAGGTGACTGGTTATTAAACCCTGAATAAGAGTCTGCCTAGAATGTTGCTGGAACCACTGAAATACTTTCCTGAGAAGTTGCATGGTCCCAAAACAGGCAACACACATAGTCATAACCTGATCCTTCATGGAGAAGCTCTCATCAAGCTGCATACTTAGGTTTCTAGCCATCTTATGAGAAGGTTCAGATCCTAGCTCCAAATGCCACCAATCATCAGTCCAATATGTACGCATTTTCCAAACAGCAAGATCTCCGTTTCCTCTCCATTCAGCTGTAGACAGTTGTGTGTCATCCATGTGACAATTTTTCTCATGGCGATAATAAATCTGAGTGTCTTCAGAAAAACGCTCCAGGCAGACGAACACCAATCTGTGCAAAAACCTGTGTGAAAAACCAGCTCCCTTGTGTCTGCACTGAAATCCGGTACCTGCCAGTGATTTCGGTGTCATCATTATCAACAACGAAGACAAAAAACTGCTGTTGACAACACACCCCTTGTCATCTGTGGGGCAGGTTTTGTCAATGTCTGTGAAAAAGATCACCATCGAAAACCGGGTCCTCAGTGATAGCCAGATCTTTGTTGATGACAACAGCACCTTTTATGATTAGAGCACTGCCAATGATGACACCAAGAATGTTTCTACTTCTACAGTTGACAAGGATCATCCACGATGTCAACTCTACACCAATCACTTTCTCTCGTAGGGGATTTCCATGTATAGTCATAAGCATTGAATAGTTCCGCGCGCCTGCGGGGACCCCGGAGCACTGTTGTGAAGTATATTCTTAAGTGCAAATACCAACCCTTTGAAAAAAGGTTTGTCAAAAAACACTTAAGAATAACACTGTGCAGCCTATGTGAACAGCTACACAGGCCAAATTGTTAAAAGAAAAAACAGTTATAGTGTAAATTCACGTTTAAACATCTATTTATTTTATAAATATATTAACAAATACATTCTCATATTTTATTTACACCTCTCATGAGAATAAAACAATGCAGGGCAGTGTAGCCCATAGGCTGCCATTATACAGAATGAAAATAGAGCTGTGCCTTTAAGAAAGTAAAGTCTTCCTGTTTCCCATCATGCACAGCAAAAGGCAGTTGCCTCAGTTCTTTTTTGGAGGCTTGTAACCTGACCTGAAGAAAACAAAACATTTGTTGGAGTACCAACCTCGATAATATTCATGTTCTATGTCAACTCCACCGGGGAGGAGGGAGGGTTGCTTATGACTATCATGGAAATACCCCTACGAGAGAACTGGAGTTACAGGTAAGAAACCATTCCTTCTCTCGTAGGGGATTTCCATGTATAGTCATAAGCATTGAATAGAGTAGCAAGCCCATCCCCATAACCGCGGTGGAGTAGACAGAAGAATACTGAGAAAACATGAATCATGCAAATAAATTCTTGAGCAAGGCCTGTCCAACCTGTGCATCTGCCCTAGCGTCTGTGTCAAGGCAGTAATGCTTAGTAAAGGTATGGACCGACTTCCAAGTGGCAGCCTTGCATATTTCTGCCAAAGGGACATTTCTCATCAATGCTGTAGTAGCTGCCTTCCCTCTAGTAGAGTGGGCTTTTGGCCTACAGGTTGTCATTGTTATACAGACTCTGCTGTCATGTAGATGCCTGTTGCATTTTTGTCAGTCTTACTACAAATGATGGACCCCTTTTAAAAACTGCTCCCTCAGCAGCCTACTAGACCACCTATGTGCACCCTGTCTCCTCCACCACCACTTCCTCTGCCACCTCGGCTTCTAAAACCTCCTCCCCTGCTTCCACTTCCGATGGGCCAGCCTGCAAGGGCAGTCACTCCACCACTGGTCATGCCAACACCTAAGGATATGGGAGACGTGGAATCAATGGATTCAGTGTATTCTGATTTAGAGGAAGAAGGTCAACTACAAAATGATGGAGGTAATGAAGAGTGGGATGACTATACCATACAAATAGAAGGAGACAAATTGCCTGTCCAACCAGAGTCACCACCAGACGACTTAGCTCATTTCCTTTTGCTGATTGAAAGAGCTACTAACAAAATAAATCTCCCAATGGCCTGGGAGGAGCAGCACTATTTCCTGTACTACTTCCAGGATCTGCTGTGCACAGCGATTAGGTCCATACCTACACTGGACTTTCTTTGGTCAGAAGTCCCAAAATTGGTGAAAACGACAGCCACAGTTTCAGCAGTGGTGGCCTGCCTAGAAAAGAACTACAGGGCACCAGCCTCTACCCTAGCCTGCTTTATAGGCTGTCTCAAATCAGACTCTGTAATTGTGTATGCGGCCCAGCACAGATCACAGAACTTGATCATACCATTGTCTGCACATTCTGATGGGGGCAGCAGGTGCATAGATAATTTGGCCCATGGAGTTGGTTCCAGGGCAGCACCATCATTTAGTGCTGCAAATACCCTGGCAATGTTCAGGCCTTTATGATCAGGGTATGGTATAACATCTTAACACTAATCAACCTTATACTGGGATAATAAGAGGGAGACTGCTAAAGCCATCATCAAAGAGGGTGCAGCACATCAGCAGTGATGACTGATGTTGCAGTAGACATATCAAATGCAGGCTTTCACCAGCTGGCATGAGCAGCTGTAGTAAAAAGACAGGGATGGCTGAGATCTACACATTTCTGTCTGAAAGTCCAAACAAAAATACAAGATATGCTGTTGAAATCATCCTGTTTCGAAACCATGTTGATGATGGCTTGCACATTATTAAAACAGATGCAGAGACAACAAAATTACAGGGTGCCCTCTGCTCTACAACTTTTCATGGTTCACAAAGATCCCAGAGCTATAAGGGAGGCTTTAATCAGTACAGAAGTCTTGGCAGGGCATAGTATCCCTTAAGCAGCTCAGATTACACTGCACCCAACAGAAGCCAAAGACAAGGCTATGTCAGATGTTCCAGGCAAAAGAGGAGCATCTAGCAAATGTGCTGCTAGGGCAACAAAAAACAATCTTGACTTCTCAGAGCTGCCACTCCCTCCCCCTCCAGGTACCCCATCTCAATGGAGGGGGTAAGGACTACTCTTTTTTTGTTGCCTCAAGTGAGGTCATAAAATGCAGCAGATATACACTCAGGTCATATGTTATTTTTACAGAAACTACATATCTGGCCACCCAGTAAGGAACATCATCTTCTATTGAGGGAACTGCAAAAGGAAATTATCCTGCCTCTTCTCAAAGGAGTGATCAAGGCTGTCCTGCGATCTCGGAGAAATCAGGAATTTTATTCCAGACCGTTCTGACAAAGAAAATGACTTAGGATGGACCCCTATTGTAGACCTTGGTGAACTGACACATTTCCTGAAAAAAAAAACTTTTGCATGGTAAGGCTCCAGAAGGTCATCCTAATGCTCTAGAGAAATGATTACCTGATATCCCTGGATATAAAGGATGCATATTTCTCTTCCAGGGGATCCTCATCAATAGTCATAAACACTGAATATTCCCGCACTCGTGCGGGGACCCCGGAGCATATACAAACACACATGTATATGTTTGAAATGTCTAAGAAAAATAAAATTTTAGTAGAGAATTTCAATTCAAATATAATATATACATGTTTTAAACAGCAATGCAGTCTATGTTGAGAATCAGGCTAAAAATGCTTTATTTTTTGGAGTTTTTTCATTTTGTTTTTAAACATAAATCAAAAACTTTTAAAGTTAAAGAAACTTTCTGTAGTCAAAGTAGAAGGCATAGAAAGTATAAGCAATCCATTTTAAAAGAGAAAAATGTCATTGAAAATAAAGGAGCATTATTAGCCAATAGGCTGCATGCAGGTTAATACAGCAGAACCAAAAAATTGACACCGTGCCTTTAAGACCCTCAGCACCTCCAGTATCCCACCATGCTTCAGGGGTGTGAGTGACAGTTGATTCACAGTTAGGTCAGTTCTTTTTTCCGGCTTCTTCTGTGAGGATCCTGGAGCATTGAGCTCTCATTTTTTCAGGTTATTTGCCCAGAAACATTACCTGGACTGTGTTTTTCTCTGATTTATTTGACGATTTTACATTTTTCCTGAGTGAGAGACATGTTTTTTCTCACAAAAATGCCTTCATTGTTCGTGAAATGTTCTTCCTGTGGGAAGAAGAAGGCCCAGTCAGATCCACACTCTGTGTGCATAGTCTGTTTGCCTCAGAGTCACTCTCCTGACACCTGCAGACATTGCAAAAATCAGTACAAAAGGACTCTCGAGGACAGAGAGAGGATTCGACTTCATGGTCTGCATGAAAGAGAGAAAGTTTCCAAGGAATCTACACAACGGTGAGCCAGGTCGACGTCAGCAGGTAGGAAGGTCCCTGTCTGCTCACCGTCGACGTTATCCCTTCAGTTGACGCATCACCGGGTCTCAAAGAGCACACCGCCGTCAACGACAACTCAAGCGACGTCGAAGGAAAAGACATCAAAGCTTTTACCTATTAATCGGGGTAGTTTTCTGTCGACGGTCGCGCACCGATCGACGTCGAGCAAGTACATCAGCACTCACACACCGTTGAAAGTCATCAGCCGACGACGTTGAGGCAACCGCCGTCGAAGCCGACCTCAAGAATTAGGTCCAGGTCCCCCCATCGTGCGACATCGAGGCACTCGTCTCCATCTGCGCACCACCCAACGTCAAGGCATTCAATGTCGAGGCACATTCTCTACTGTGGTACACCGCTCGTCATTAAAGCATGGGGCGGCGACGCCAAGACCTGAGAAGACGGGGAGGTCTCGATCGATGGCAGAAACCCAGGGATCCCTGTCGACAGCAACACAACAGCGATCAACGTCGAGACAACCTTCTCCTGTACCATCTGTCACGGGGTCCTTTCCTCGGGATCTGCACGTTGCTGGACACCACCTGGTGTCACCAACTCAGAAAGCTATTATAGCACAGAGTTATGTTGAAGCCAGTCGGGGGAAAGGGAATTAGGGAAGGGAACAGCAGGGAGAGAGATCTGAAAAGGAAAGGTTAGAACAATATGCATTTACTCATTCATAGAAACGTAAATCATTTATGTACTCCTGACTAAATGTGTCTCCGAGATATCAGATGGAGACCTCTTCTAAAAAGAGGATGAAGCCCCTTGTAAAACACGACCTCAGATTCAAGAGATAACAAGAACGTTGAACTATTATTATACACAGAATATTAATCTTGTAACATTTATGTATTCACAACATAAACCTTTGATCATGACTTAGAAAATCTCAAAGACTTAAATATGCTTTTCATATCTTAAGTTATTCAAAGAAAAATGAAAACTTTGATTTGTTTATCTCCAACAATAGTTTCACATTCATAATAATAAATGCCAAAAGGTTTTACTCATTAAACCTAAAGCGCCTTACTTAATAACACCAGGAAGCGCTTTTACTCAAGTAGTCTAAATCACTTAGATTATTGTGCCAAGGACCTTTTGCTCCTGTGAACTGAAGTGCTTTATATCTGGGAACTGAAGCGTCTGAATTATCATGCCAAGAGCTCTTTACATCTAAGAACTGGAGCGCCTGAATTATCATGCCAAGAGCACTTTACATCTAGGGACTGAAGCACCTGAATTATCAACCCAAGAGCGCTTTACATCTGAGAACTGAAGCGTCTGAATTATCATGCCAAGAGCGCTTTACATCTGAGAACTGAAGCGCTTTGAATTACTGTGCCAAAAGAGAGCTTTACATTTGTGAACTGAAAAACCTTGGATTACTTGCGCACAAAAGCGCGTTACCCCTGTGAACTGAAACGCTTTGAATTACTGTGCCCAAAGAGCGCTTTATATCTGTGAATGGAAAACACCTTGAATTACTGTGCACAAAAGCGCGTTACATCTGTGACCTGAAACGCTTTGAATTACTGTGTCAAAAGAGCACTTTATCTCTGTGAACAGAAACACCTTTAATTACTTGTGCACAAAGCGCGTTTTCTCTGTGAACTGAAACGCTTTGAATTACTGAGCCAAAAGAGCGCTTTACATTTGTGAACCGAAATACCTTGAATTACTGTGCATAAAAGCGCGTTACCTTTTGGAAGTAATAACTTCCTCCAAACTTGGATTCAGCAAGGCCTTACCGCTACGAGTACGACCTACTCGTTTTTAAAATGCACCATGGACTTTGGTTAGACGATACTCTGCCATTCAGAAATTCTGGACTTCTGCAGAGAAACCTCCACGAGGTCTGGCTGCATTGAAGTCTTCAAAATAGTGAGCAACGTGCTTGGGTGTGGCTGGGCTTCATAGGCCTGCCACACCCCAAGATGGCCACCGCCTCTAAAAACATGGGAAATGTAGTCCCTTCATAGGATAGCACTGATAAGTGCATCTTGTCCACCAATGGCCTGAACCTGCAGCTACGTGAGCTTTACCACAGGGCAGACGATGCTGATGGCCATTCTTGGAACAAGCGGGGATGACCAGTGGTACGCATAAAGCGCCGCAGAGTTGCGCAGTGGAATTTCGGGCGAGACCTGGACTGCGTCTGGCCTTATTCCTGACACCATGTGTCTCGCACAGGGTTTCTCTGCATACCTGCCCTCATCAAAGGTCACCTACAAATCCTGAGACTGGTTTTCTTCACAAAGACCCAGTAGTCACGGTTCAGAGTGACTATTCAGGGGCATCTAGAGCTTCATCAGCACATATATCGCCTATAAATCTGTCTCCAAGGTGGTTAGAAAGCCTGCATAAAAAATCCAGCTTCTCCAGATTCTCAGTATTCGAGACTCTATTCACCATCGGCTTCTTTGCCTCATACGCCCTCACCAACAGCTCTATCTGAACGTGTAAGACCTGCTGCTGGCCAGCCCGCTCCTAGACATCAACGGAGTCAGTCAAGGGCATCCACAAGAAGTAGGTCACGGTCCAGAAGAAGGTCTAGATCTAGATCCTCTAGATCAAGGCAAAGACGGCGAAGATCTCCTTCATGGTCTACGGCATCTGAGTCCCCCATAAGAGACTATTTACCTACTTTGACTAACTCCCCTCCAGCATGAGTTTCACCAATTGATGATTGTAGGAAGTTGGCTCTGTATATACTATTTCAAAGTAAGAAATAGTTTGCACAGAGTCCAAGGGTTCACCTTAGAGGTAAGATAGTGGCAAAAGTAGATAATTCGAATGCTCTATTTTGTGGTAGTGTGGTCGAGCAGTAGGCTTGTCAGAGGGTAGTGTTAAGCATTTGTTGTATAGACACTTACTCCAGGCCAATAGGTTTTTATATTGAAAAATATTTTTTCGTACTTTATTTTAAGAGCCACAGGTTCAAGATTTACATTAAACACTTTAAATGTAAGGTACTTCACTTAGATACTTTAGGAACTTTGAATAAAAGCAATATCATAGACAGTCTTTGTAAAAATGGCAATAAGCTATTTTCAAAGTGGACACTGTGCAAAAATCAACAGTTCCTGCGGGAGGTAAGTAAAAGTTAGATTAGGAGGTAAGTGAAACAAGGCAACCCCAAAGTTAACACACCAGCAGCTCAGGGCCGGTCAGGTGCAGAGGTCAAAGAGGTGCCCTAAACACATAGGTGCTTATGGAGAACAGGGGTGGTCCGGTTCCTGTCTGCCAGCACGTAAGTACCCGTGTCCTCGGGGGGTAGACAGGGGGGTTTTGTAGAGCACTGCTGGGGACACAAGTAGGCACACAAAACGCACCCTCAGCGGCACAGGGGCAGCCGGGTGCAGTGTGCAAAGCAGACGTCGGGTTTTAGATAGGAATCAATGGATCGACCTGGGGGTCACTGTAGCGGTGCAGGCAGGCACAGGGGGCTTCTCAGGACAGGTTTTCAAAGTTGGAGACAGGCTGGTAGGGCTGGGGTAAAGCAGTTGTCGTCTTCCTCCTTCTCTGCAGGCTTGTAGGTCAGCAGTCCTTCTTGTTTCTTCAGGTTGCAGGAATCTGGGGAGTCCCTAAGTACTGAATTTAGGGGTGTGTTTAGGTCTGGGAGGGCAGTAGCCAATGGCTACTGTCCTTGAGGGTGGCTACACCCTCTTTGCGCCTCCTCCCTGTGGGGAGTGGGGCACATCCCTAATCCTATTGGGGGAATCCTTGAAACTCAAGATGAAGGATTTCTAAAGGTAGGGATCACCTCAGCTCAGGACACCTTAGGGGCTGCCCTGACTGGTGGGTGACTGCTCCTTGTTTTTCTCATTACCTCCTCCAGCCTTGCCACCAAAAGTGAGGGCAGTGGCCGGAGGGGTGGGCATCTCCACTAGCTGGGATGCCCTGGGGCGCTGTAACAAAAGGGGTGAGCCTTTGAGGCTCACCGCCAGGTGTTACAGTTCCTGCAGGGGGGAGGTGTGAAGCACTTCCACTCAGTGCAGGCTTTGTTCCTGGCCACAGAGTGACAAAGGCTCTCTTCCCATGTGGCCAGCAACTCGTCTGGTTGTGGCAGGCTGGCAGAAACTGGTCAGCCCCACACTAGAAGTCGGATTGGTATTCAGGGGGCATCTCTAAGATGCCCTTTTGGTGTATGTTACAATAAATTGCACACTGGCATCAGTGTGCATTAATTGTGCTGAGAAGTTTGATACCAAACTTCTCAGTTTTCAGTTTAGCCATTAAGGAACTGTGGAGTTTGTGTTTGACAGACTCCCAGACCATATACTCTTATGGCTACCCTGCACTTACAATGTCTAAGGTTTTGCTTAGACACTGTAGGGGCATAGTGCTCATGCACATATGCCCTCACCTGTGGTATAGTGCACCCTTCCTTAGGGCTGTAAGGCCTGCTAGAGGGGTGGCTTACCTATGCCACAGGCAGTGTGAGGTTGGCATGGCACTCTGAGGGGAGTGCCATGTCGACTTAGTCTTTTTCTCCCCATCAGCACACACAAGATTTGAGGCAGTGTGCATGTGCTGAGTGAGGGGTCCCCAGGGTGGCATAAAACATGCTGCAGCCCTTAGAGACCTTCCCTGGCAACAAGGCCATTGGTACCAGGGATACCATTTACAAGGGACCTATTTGTGTGCCAGGGCTGTGCCAATCGTGGGAACAAAGGTACATGTAACCGGGTGGTTCCCACCCTGGTTACACCGTGCCAGGATAGCCCGAAGGAAAGGTGCCCCGGGGGGACCTCAGTCGTCACCTCGGAATAGGAAGTCCCTAGAAACCCGGAAGTCTGGGTTTCCCTCAACACAAAAGAGGGACTAACAACGCGCTCCACGTTGGAAAAGGAAGAAGAAGAGCCGAAGGAGGACCGGGAGAGAGGAGACACAGGACTTCCCCAACGCGAGCCAGGGGCTTACAGCGACGCGGGCTACAGAAGCCCTGGGAGGCACACAGACCACCACGTCCCAGGCCTGCTAGAGGGGTGACTTACCTATGACACAGGCAGTGTGAGGTTGGCATGGCACTCTGAGGGGAGTGCCAAGTCGACTTAGTCTTTTTCTCCCCACCAGCACACACAAGCTGTGAGGCAGTGTGCATGTGCTGAGTGTGGGTCCTCGGGGTGGCACAAGACAAGCTGCAGCCCTTAGAGACCTTCCCTGGCATCAGGGCCCTTGGTACCAGGGGTGCCAGTTGCAAGGGACTTATCTGAGTGCCAGGGTTGTGCCAATTGTGTAGACAAAGGTACAGTTTAGGGAAAGAACAATGCTGCTGGGGCCTGGTTAGCAGGGTCCCAGCACACTTTCAATCAAAACTTAGCATCAGCAAAGGCAAAAAGTTAGTGGGTAACCATGCCAAGGAGGTATTTCCTTACAATGATATTACTACCTTCAATGAGGTTTTGGTCAGAGGGGCCCAAAAAACTGAACATAGAAATTCCAGAGCCGACTACGTCATCGTCAGTGATCTTTGAAACCCTACATCAACATGCCTCCTCCAGGCAATTACTGCCTCTGGTTCCTGGTCTTTTACAACCGTCTATGGACACATTTCTTACTCCAGCTAGCCTTCGTTCAGCTCCGGCTCGGATACTAAAGAAATATAAAGCCCCAGACCAGGATCCTTTGTTCCTTAGAGTCTATCCTCCTCCGGACTCTGTAATTTTGGCTGCTGCCCGTAAGACTCATTCAGTGGCGTCAACATCTACGGTCCCTCCGGACAAGGAGAGTAAACATTTAGGCCCTCATTATGAACATGGCGGTGTGGGCCGCCAGGCAGGCGGTGGCGGGAAATCCCGCCAGCCGTCATGGAGGCCCACACTGCCATATAATGAAGCCATGGAGGGCCTCCATAGGCGGCCCTCACCCACCGACAGGCTGCCTCCGTCAGGCATCCTGGCGGTGGATGGCATCATTTTCCGACAGGGCAGCACTGCTGCCCCTTGGATAATGATCCCTATGCCTCCAGCCTTTTCCTGGCGGGGAGGCTGTCGGAAGGGGTGCAACGGCACACCCCTGGGGGCCCCTGCACTACCCATGCACTTGGCATGGGCAGAGATGGGGACCCTGTGCAGTGCCCCACCGCGCAGGTCACTGCCCGATTTACGGAAGTGATCTGCGCGACGGGTGCAGCTGCACCCGCTGCACAGAGACATTGACGGCGGCTCCATGTGGTGCCACCGGCAATGTCCCGGCCACGCATTCCTCTGGGCAGGCGGGCGGAAATAATGTTTCCGCCCGCCGGCCCAGAGGAATGTCATTATACGGCCAGCGGGGTTCCGGAACAGCTTTCGGTCACTGGAAAGACCGCCAGCATGAACACGGCGCTGTAAACCGCCGTGTTCATAATGAGGGCCTTAGATTTTTTGGGCAGGAAAGTGTGTGGCACTTCAGCAGCATCCATGAAGGTCTCCATTGCCTCTACGCTACTGGGGACGTACAACCGTTCCTTGTGGGACTCTTTGAACAGATTTGTTGCCAAATTGCCTAGAGAGGATAGGCAAGATTTTCAGCAGATCCTACAAGAAGGGAGTTTGGTATCCAACCAGGTGATTAGTGCTGCTGCAAACTGAGCAGATTTGGCTGCTCATGGCTATGTACATGGCATTTGTGCAAGGAGGTCCTCATGGCTGCGCCTCACAGGGTTAAGGCAGGAGGTACAGCATCGCATCTTGAACCTTCCGTTTAATGGAGCCTCATTATTTGGCTCTCACACTGATGATGAGATGGCGACAATGAATTCGGAGATAGACACTATAAAGGCGGTGGGCCTAGATAGGCAAAGAGAATATAGAAGAAGGTACAGGCCTTAGTACAAGCGCCCTTTTCAGCAGAGGGTTCAAGCCCCTTACTGGTCCCAGAGACCTCAACAAAAACAAGGGCAGCCTTTCTTTGAACCACGCAAAACTGCGAGGGACCGCGGTCCAAGTAGACTGCATCAGTTTACTCCCAATGCAGCGGGAAAACAATGAGGATTCATTTCCCCTAACCGTGTCCACCACTCCAGTGGGGGGAAGTATTACCAATTACGCTCATGAGTGGCACACCGTTACAAAAGACAAATGGATGCTAAACTTTGTAGAGAATGGTTACTTTCTTCAGTTCAAATCTCCTCCACCATCTCTGCTGCCAACGTGGTCAGCTCTTGCTCATTACTCGGTACTGCGAAAAGAAGTTTGCATCCTGTTGCAGAAAGAGCGATAGAAAAGGTTCTATTCCCTCAACGGGGAAACGGAGTGTATTCCCGATATTTGCTGGTGAAGAAGAAAGGCCAAGAAAGGGTCTTCAGACCCATTCTAGATCTGAGACATCGGAACAAATACATCCGAAAAGAAAAATTCTGAATGCTGGCCCTTCATCAGATTTTCCCTCAGCTACATCGAGGAGACTGGATGTGCTCCATAGATCTACAGAATGCGTACTTTCACATTCCAATCGTACCCAACCATCGGAAATTCCTTCGGTTTATAGTGGCATCACAATACTACCAGTTCAAAGTGCTGCCTTTCAGCCTAAAATCAGCCCCTCGGACATTCTCCAAATGTGTGGCAACGATAGCGGCGCACTTGAGTAAACAGAATATTTTTATTTATCCATACCTAGATGACTGGCTGCTCAAGGCTACCACAGCAGAGCAGGTTGTAGACCATCTCAACCTCGATCTGAACATTTTCAACTCTCTGGGTTTGCAGGTCAATTTCCAGAAGTCCACTCTCATTCCAACTCAGATCCTCCATTATCTGGGGGCAATACTAGACACCAAACTAGAAAGAGTGTAGTCTTCGGAGGAACGACTATCATCAATGACGAAGAAGTGTCTCACTCTTCTCCGCACTCTCAGACCTACAGTCCGTCAGGTAGCATCTCTGTTGGGCTCTATGGCTTCCTGCATTTTCATTGTCCCAAACGCCAGGCTACATATGAGGCCTCTTCAAGAGGCTCTAGAGGATCAGTGGAATCAACACACAGCCCAATGGGAGGACAGAATAGCTCTTTCAACCGGGGCTCTGGTATCATTACAATGGTGGATGCGCAGACAGCACCTGTTGGTGGGAGCTCCTTTTCACCAGTCCACTCCTTCGATTCCCTGGTAACGGATGCATCAATACAGGGCTGGGGAGCTTACCTGGACCCCCTCCAAGCTCGGGGCCTATGGTCCAGCAAGGAACAGAGTTACCACATCAACCTACTGGAACTGAGAGTGGTTCACCTTGCTCTCAGATCGTTTGCCCCATCGATCAAAGGAAAATCACTTCTGGTTCAGACGGACAATACAACTTCGATGTATTATCTAAACAAGCAAGGGGGCACGAGATCTCGTTCCCTGTCTCGGGAATCTCAAACCATCTGGCAATGGCTGATAGTGAGGGGAATGTCCCTCACAGAGGTCCACCTCCCGGGACAGCAAAACTCAGAAGCAGATTTCGTAAGCCGAAGTCTTGTAGACTCCCACGATTGGGTTTTTCACAACGAGGTCATAGCAGACATCTTCCAGTGGAGGGGTTAGCCTCAATTACATCTATTTGCAGACGACGTTAACAAAAAATGCCTAGACTTCGCGTCCAGGTTCTACCATCTGGGGACGCAAGGGAATGTCCTATTGATAGACTGGTCAGTGATATTTCTCTACGCTTTTCAACCGATTCCCCTGATACCGGCTGTAATCAACAAGTTTTACAGATCCAAAGCCAGGATGATACTCATAGCCCCACAATGGCCTCAACAATACTGGTACACATATCTCCTCCAGTTGTCAGAGCAACCGCACAGGAGGCGGTCGTGCAGACCGGATCTCCTCTACAGATTAGGGGGGAAAATTCGACATCCCAACCTTCCCTCGCTGAGCTTGACAGCATGGCTCCTGAATACCTGCAATATGGACATCTAGGGCTCTCGCAGGAAGGTATGAACATTTTAAAGGAGTCTCAAAAAAACTGTCTATGCGACACTCCTACGCGTTCAAGTGGAAGAGGTTCTACATGTGGTGTCGGCAGCACGATCACAATCCTATTTTGGCCCAGGAGGAGGTTATCTTGCCTCACCTGTTACATCTGGCGAGGTCAGGACTGCAGTTCTCTTCTATTAAGGTACATTTATCTGCCATTACAGTTTATTGTAAATCGCCCTCTCAGAAATTCTTCATTGCTATGCCAATAGTTAAGGATTTCTTAGACGGCTTGAAGTAAGTCTTTCCACCAATTCGGAAACCCTCACCCCCATGGGAATTGAATGTGGTCTTATCTAGACTCATGGCCTCCCCGTTCAAACCCATCCACAAATCTTCTTTGCAACGCCTTACATGGAAGACAGCTTTTCTGGTAGCCATTACCTCAGCTAGAAAGGTCAGCAAATTTCAGGCTCTATGTTCGAGGGAACCCTTCATGGTTTTCCATGATAACAGAGTGGTTCTGAGAACACATCCATCGTTCTTGCCTAAGATGGTGTTGGACTTCCTCATTAATCAGAAGATATCGCTTCCAACATTTTTCCCTAATCCTGTTACTCCTGCGGAGAAAGCTTTGCACTCCCTGGACCTTAACAGGGTGCTCACATTTTACCTTGATAAGACTAGGTCAATTAGACAATCTGATTGTCTGTTTGTTAACTATGGACATATGAGGACAGGGGAAGCTGCTTCAAAACAAACTATTTCCAGATGGATAGTTTCATGTATTTTGACTACTTATCAATTGGCTAACAAACAATTATCAGCTAGGCCTAAGGCTCACTCAACGAGAGGAAAGGCGGCGACTGCAGCCCTTCTTAAGACTGTACCCATTTCCAAGATTTGCAAAGCTGCCACATGGAGATCTGTACATACTTGAACCAGGCACTAATGTATAGATTCAGATGCCAAAGCAGACACTCAAGTGGGTCAAGCTTCTCTAAGAAATGTATTTGCATTGAATATGGGTTTTTCCTGCACTTCTATCATTCCGTCCGCAGAGGTTGGGGATGGGCTTGCTAATCTATTCAGTGTTTATGACTATTGATGAGGATCCCCTGGCAGAGAAGGATAAGTTACTTACCTGTAAATCCTAGTTCTGTTCCAGGGGTATCCTCATCAAAGTCATAAACAAACCACCCTCCTCCCCAGACACGATTTTTGAAGCACAACAATACTCATGTGTCTAGTCTGTTGTTCATTATTACTGAAATAAAAGTACTGACCTAACTGAACCAACTGCCACCTCACTCCCACCCCTGAGGCATGGTGGGATACTGGAGGTGCTCAGTGTCTTAAAGGCACGGTGCCAATATTTTGGTTCTGCTGTATTAACCTGCATGCAGCCTATTGGCTAATAATGCTCCTTTATTTTCAGTGAAGTTTTTCTCTTTTAAAATGGATTGCTTATACTTTCTATGCCTTCTACTTTGACTACAGAAAGTTTATTTAAATTTAGTTTTTGATTTATGTTTAAAAAATAAAAAACCTCCAAAAAATAAAGCATTTCAACATAGACTGCATTGCTGTTTACACATGTATGTATTATATTTGAATTGAAATGCTCTATTAAAATGTTATTTTTCTTAGACATTTAATGCATATACATGTGTGTTTATATATGCTCCGGGGTCCCCGCACGAGGGCGGGAATAGTCAGTGTTTATGACTTTGATGAGGATACCCCTGGAAGAGAACTAGGATTTACAGGTAAGTAACTTATCCTTCTACACCCCATACACTGGAAGCACCGGAAATAACTCTGCTTTTCAGTTGTGGGACATCATATCAACATAAGGCATTCCCATACCAAGAATATTTATCAAATCCCTATCGCTGGTTGCTGTCTTCCTCGGACAGCAGGGTCATCAAGTGTAGCCATATTTGGATAAATGGATTTTCAAGGTGCCATCAAGAGGAGAGGCAAAGACTGTTCTCTGTATCTCTCTCTTTCACTGATTGGGACAGACACTGAATGTTGACAATTCCTCTTTGGAACCACATTCGGGGGAGTGTATTTTCCCCATTGACATATTGACACAGGTACTTTTATGCAGGATACAGCTAAAATAAAGCTTTTTTTTGCCTTCACAAATTGTTCCTCTACTGTCTGGATTGGGTCTGTTGACATGCATGCATGTATTAATTATTATTAGGTTTCAATAATGTGAATATATGAAATATCTAGTGCTAGACAAGGAATGATTTACTCACCTTTAATTCCAGTTCTACAACATTGGTATCTTTTACACATACGAATGCCACCCTCCCCACTCCTTGGTTTGAGGCTCATTTATTATATACCCTAGTCACACTTTCTGCTATAAAATTTAAGCTATGGTGTCATCGTGTGAGAGTAGGAGAGCTTAACATTTGCACTTGATTGTCCAAAGTTCAGATAATTTCAAATCAATCTCTCCTTTGCAGATGATTACATCTGTATGCGGCCTGGGAAACACCTAGGGACTCCATCATTAGTGAGTGGCTGACTACCCTGTCACCTAACGAGCTAACCTGAGAGGTCGTCAATGCGCTTGGGGGCAGGGGTGTAGACATTCAGGTAGAGGAGATCCATACTGTGGTCCTGCGCATTACCAGTGGGAAAGTTCAGGGAACTGATGGCCTCCCCGTGGAATTTTATGCACGTTTATCTTGACCTTCTTACCCACCACATTTTACAATGTGCATGGACCGCCAAGTCGCTGGCCAGTGCATGGTACTTAATATTGGCACTAATAGGAGAGGGCCATCAGTTGTTTGGTTTGGGCGGGATGCATGTTATTGGACATTGAAAAGGCAGCCTTGATGGGAGCTTTCTGCGCACCATCATGCTCCAGATAGGGCTGGGGCCACTCTGTCTCTTGGATATTTCTGTTATACACTGACTCTGTGTAAGGAAAAGCCTTCTTGGCATGGTTACCCCCTGACTTTTTGCCTTTGCTGCTGCTAAGTTTTGATTGAAAGTGTGCTGGGACCCTGCTAACCAGGCCCCAGCACCAGTGTTCTTTCCCTAAACTGTACCTTTGCTTCCACAATTGGCACAGCCCTGGCACTCTGATAAGCCCCTCGTAACTGGTACCCCTGGTACCCAGGGCCCTTTAGTGAGGGAAGGTCTCTAAGGGCTGCAGCATGTCTTACACCACCCTGGGGACCCCTCACTCAGCACATGCACACTGCCTCACAGCTTGTGTGTTCTGGTGGCTAGAAAATGACTAAGTCGACATGGCACTCCCCTCAGAGTGCCATGACAGCCTCACACAGCCTGTGGCATAGGCCAGTCACCCCTCTAGCAGACCTTACAGCCCTAAGGCAGGGTGCACTATACCACAGGTGAGGGCATATGTGCATGAGCACTATGCCCCTACAGTGTCTAAGCAAAAGCTTAGACGTAAGTGCAGGGTAGCCATAAGAGTATATGGTCTGGGAGTCTGTCATACACGAACTCCACAGCACCATGGCTACACTGAAAACTGGGAAGTTTGGTATCAAACTTCTCAGCACAATAAATGCACAATGATGCCAGTGTGCAATTTATTGTAACATGCACCCAGAGGGCATCTTAGAGATGCCCCCTGAATACCAATCCGACTTCTAGTGTGGTGCTGACCAGTTTGTGCCAGCCTGCCACAACAAGTTGCTGGCCACTTGGGGAGAGTGCCTTTGTCTCTCTGTGGCCGGGAACAAAGCCTGCACTGGGTGAAGGTGCTTCACACCTCCCTCTGCACGAACTGTAACACCTGGCGATGAGCCTCAAAGGCTCAACCCCTTTGTTACAGCACCCCAGGGCATCCCAGCTAGTGGAGATGCCCACCCCTCCGGCTCCTGCCCCCACTTTTGGCAGAAGGCTGGAGGAGATAATGAGAAAAACAAGTAGGAGTCACCCACCAGTCAGGACAGCCCCTAAGGTGACCTGAGCTGAGGTGACCCCTGCCTTTAGAAATCCTCCATCTTAGTTTTGGAGGATTCCCCCAATAGGATTAGGGATGTGCCCCCTCCCCACAGGGAGGAGGCACAAAGAGGGTGTAGCCACCCTGCAGGACTGTAGCCATTGGCTACTGCCCTCCCAGACCTAAACACAACCCTACATTTAGTATTTAGGGGCACCCCAGAACCCAGAAAATCAGATTCCTGCAACCTGAACTACAAAGAAGCAACTTCCAAATAACTCACTCTTTCGGCCGCAAGTGGGAGACTTCACGATCTGCACCCGACGCCCCCGGCTCGAGATCCAGAGAACAAACACCACAGGGAGGACTATCCAGCGACTGCGACCCCGTGAGTAGCCCGAGACCACCCCCTGGACCCCCACAGCAACGCCTGCAGAAAGAATCCAGAGTCTTCCCCTGACCGCGACTGCCTGTAACAAGGGACTCGACGCCTGGACCAAGCACTGCACCCGCAGCCCCCAGGACTTGAAGGAACCGAACCTCAGTGCAGGAGTGATCCCCAGGCAACCCTCTGCCTAGCCCAGGTGGTGGCTGTCCTGAGAACCCCCCCCCCCCCCTGTGCCTGTCTGCACTGCTAGAGTACACCCCTGGGTACCTCCATTGAAGCCTATTCAAAAACCGACCCATGCTTTGCACACTGCACCTGGCCGCCCCTGTGCCGCTGAGGGTCTGTTTTGTGTGCCTACTTGTGTTCCCCCCCCCAGTGCTCTACAAAACTCCCCTGGTCTGCCCCCCCCGAGGACACGGGTACTTACCTGCTGGCAGACTGGAAATGGAGCACCCCTGTTCTCCATAGGCGCCTATGTGTTTTGGACACCTCTTTGACCTCTGCACCTGACCGGCCCTGAGCTGCTGGTGTGATAACTTTGGGGTTGCCCTGAACCCCCAACAGTGAGCTGCCTATGCCCAGGAACTGAGACTTGTAAGTGTCTTACTCACCTCACATTCTAACCATTACTTACCTCCCCCAGGAACTGTGGATTTTTGCACTGTGCCCACTTTTAAAATAGCTTATTGCCATTTTAACAAAGACTGTATATGATATTGCTTTAATTCAAATTTCCTAACTTACCTGTGTGGAGTACCTTGCATTTTATGTATTTACTTCAAATCTTGAACTTGTGGTTCTAAAAATAAACTAAGAAAATATATTTTTCTATATAAAAACCTATTGGCCTGGAGTTAGTCTTTGAGTGTGTGTTCCTCATTTATTGCCTGTGTGTGTACAACAAATGCTTAACACTACTCTCTGATAAGCCTACTGCTCACCACACTACCACAAAATAGAGCATTAGAATTACCTAATTTTGCCACTATCTTACCTCTAAGGGGAGCCCTTGGACCCTGTGCACACTATTTCTTACTTTGAAATAGTATATACAGAGCCACCGTCCTACAGCCTGTTGCCAGGATTTGCACCTTCCGCTCAATGTTGTAGCAGTGTGCTATGAGATATGAAACTCGTCAGGATTGCCCACTCTCCCCATTGTTTTTTTTTAATGTGATGGAGCCCCTGGCATGTAAAGCACAAGGTAGCTTGTCCTTTACTGGTATTCGGGCTTATGCAGCAACCCATTTTATTTCCCTGTTCACAGACGGATATGGTGCTTTACTTATGCGACTTGCACAAAGAACCTAAAAGGGCAACAGATTTCCTTGTGGCCTTAGATGAGGCCTTCGAGTGAACTGGAAGAAAAACAGTATATTTTCAATCTGTGGTGACAGGAAAAAGCCCCTGGACTTGCAAGACATGCGTTGGGAACAGACAGTGGCACAGTACCTCAAAGTCCAAGTATTCTGAACTCTCCCCGATCTCCCAGAAGGTAATACAGGGACGGCAGTGGCTACCATGCTTTAGATCTTGGTATTTTGGATGACCCTGCCACAGTTGAGCCACATTGCTGGGTTAAATTGATAGTGCACCCTCACTATTGTATTTTCTTGCAGTACTCCTAGTAGTGATTTTGCGGTCTACATCCCAGGACCTCGATTCCATCCTTATTGATCTTGTATGGAATAAGTTGGCAGCGATTAATTGGTTTGGCCAAGTTGCTTCATGCACCGTTTGAGGGTGGGATGAATGCGTCTGATTTCTATTGCGGCACAGATGCAGTAGTTCATGGCTTGGTTCCTGAGGAGGGAGGCCCCGGAGTTAATGTGACTGCCAGACGCCTCAAGCGCGTGGCAGCTTTGGACCCTTGTACTCCTGAAGGTTGATAAATCCTCACTGACTTATGGGCGGGTGGGCTGAAGGTCCATGGTTCAGTGAAGGTACGACCCTTATGCTCCCCGCAGGTTCCACTCCAGTCACTAATCTCACAGCTGCATGGGGTAGAGGAGAGGTGATTGTTAGACTGGAAAGAGGTCGGGATAGAAACAGTGTGTGCGTTATTCTCAGAGGGGAAGCCCTTAGCTGATTTTACTTTATGGCACCCTAACTGCAGCTATACACAAGCTCTAGAATGGGTGTGGAATGGAACCCCAGCTCCTCCACTGCTGGTCTCATGATTGTATAGCTCATTGCATGACGCTATTTGTTCCTCCCTTACAGTACTACGAGACTGCTCGGAAAACTACCTGGGATTCCCCCTGTCAAATGGAGACTAGGCCAAAGCGTGGGAGGTGGTGCCTGAGATTTCCCAGAATGCATGCTTCAGATTGATACAATTTTACATCCTGTATAGGGCATACCTCACACCCCAGAAGCTTAGCTTCTGTTTTGCGCCAACTCCTCTTGATTGCCTGTGCTATCTTACTGTGGAGATTCTTCATATGCTCTGGAGCTGCCCCCAGTTGACCTCCTATTGGAGAAGCCACAGATGTACATTCACGCCCACACCTACACCCTGTTTTCGCCTACTAGTCTCTTCCCTCTCCCTACTAGGTACACTGTCACTACTCATTTCATTGACCTAGCGCTCGTGCTGCCTAAGGGTAGATTTACTATGCTCTGGAAACGCGCTGAGGGACCTCGCTTGGAGGGCTGGAGGGCAGATGTTTGGTGCTGGGTGACATGGGAGGGAATAGCATTATTCTGAGAGGCACGCCAGGATAGGAGGCCCATAGCCTTTTGCAAAAGCATGGTACATGATGCTGACTGATTTTCAAGGAGATGGCAGTGAGAGTGAATATGAAGTGCCTGTCTAGGGACTCAATGGATGGTGTATATGTCCCCCTGGCTGATCCCTACTGTGATAGTGCTTGAATCCTGACCCTGGGTTTCATCTTCCCATTGACATGGAAATTGCCTACTGGTGGGGGATGGTTCCCATCCTCTTACATTATTCTCTTGTATTTTCTCCTTTTGCCTGCTCTGGGAGTGGGGAGAGAGGAATGGAGACTGTGGGACGAGGGTGGGGATTGATGTTTAGATTGATTGCTTGTCGGTTGATATAACATGTTGAACCTGAGTGTATTATGTTATTGTACTCCGTATGATGTTAGATTTTTGGACTTATGACTGTCGTGAAAATTTACCTTGTTGCCCTACTTAGTGACCTGAACTTTCCATCACAGACGATGTACTATCAGTGGTCCATACTGTAGCTTATTTTGTTTGCTCAACCCAGCTTTCCATCCTCATGTTTCCAGCAATGCAGATGTTTGCAGTGTATGCCAATAAAAATCTGTTTGCAACAGAAAATATGAGGTGAATGTGCTACCAAACAAAAATAGTAGTTAAGGCCTATGGCCCTTTTACCACTGTTTACTGCTGTTTAAAGTTACCTTGGCAATTCCCAGCATGACAAAGGAGAGTGATTCAAGTATGTAATATATGAAAGATACCAGTGCGGGAGAATTGGAGTTACAGGTACGTAACTAATTTCTTTACCTGGGCCGTGTCCATAACTGTCCCTTACTCAGTGCTTCAAAAACTGTAAATGCCTTTGCTTTCTTGGCATTTCTTGATGATGTGTTCAAAAGTGGCTTCAAGCTTTTATCTTATGGAGTGTTTCCTCTCTCTCTTATTGCAGGGCGCCGACAGTCCCGCCGGCAGTTGCGGAATGAGAAAGATAAACCTCTGCCCCCACTTTTGGCACGTGTTGGTGGCAACATAGAGGTAAGAAAATTGTTACAAAGTGTTTTGCAGAGAAGACATTAACATGCAGTGTAATATACCATAGTGTCATGCTTCTCCAGCACTGGATCCTTCCTAGAGTGACATGCTAATTCTGTATATAGCAGTAAACATTATAAACAAGCCTACAGGCAAACAATACTGTTTTCTGGTTATATAGTTGTACATTCACCTAATTGAGCCATATTTGGTGGCTTTAATGGGTTGAGCACTACACTCACCTTAGAGGCCACCATAGCATAGATTTCTACTAAAGG